>NC_138582.1:88989862-90316431 GCF_964289735.1 Phaethon aethereus | reverse complement strand
CCAGCACTGTGTTTCACCTCAGGCTCTGTTTAAGGTGATCCTCTTACAGTTTGAGTGAACCATGCAGTGGTCAGCAGTGCACACAGCCATTTCAATATCTGAATATATAAAGAGTTTAAAATGGTCTTGCCCAGATTTTTTTTTTTTATTAAAAAACCCCACAAACTATTCTGTTCCTTAATTTTTTGGCAATCCTAAATTATTTTAATTGACTCTTCCTAGTAGCTGAGTCTGTGAAAACTATTTGAAGTATCTTATCTTAGGGACAGATGTTTTGGTTTTGCACCACTTTGGGTGGGGAAGGGGAAAAAACCAAAATCTAAACTAAAAAAATTAATGTCTTCCAAATTTAAAAGATGACCCTTAGTCCACTAATATGTATTTAGTGATCAGTAAGTCTGAAATTCAGAAACAGGTGTGGCAGTGCTCCCTGCTCCACCCTTGGTAAATGGCCCGGATAACACCACTTGTTAAAATAGGAATGTGAGTGTAAATGGTATGGGTGAATTGAACACAAAGCCATCTGAGCAGGCACTTACCTATAGCTAATCACGTGAAAGAGGAGTGCAACCACCAGACAGATCAAACAGTAACCTGGGAATTACAAAGAGACTTCTGAAACAAAGATGGGGTCAGTTTGAAGAGAGAGAGAGAGAAAAACAGCATGGAGAGAAAAACAGCATGGAAACTGTAACATGGGAAAGAGACTCCAGACTGAAAACAGCAGCAGTCAGCCCCTGGTTTGACACTGCCGGCAGCCACTCCACAGGCATCACAACCTCTGCCTGGGGCTGGTGGCACAGCCTCCCTGTGGGGCACCAGGAGCAGCCTGCACCCCGCTAGCGCAGCGTGTGCAGGGCACAGCAAGCAGGGAACCAGCACCTCAGGGCAGGCATATGGGCACGCATGAGGTGCTCCCTCACCAGCACGTGTGTCACCAGGTGGTAGGAAGCAGCAGAGGTATACACAGAGTTGGAGCACCCAAATCTCCTATAGGAGGCATGTGCAGTTGGGGAATCCACTCTATCTCCCCAAAAAAGAGGTGTGCTGGTAGCACACACTGCCTGGAGGCAGGTCAGGAACATGCATTTAATTGTGTGCATGTGCATGGTTAGAACTTTTTGAGCTTAGAGTTAGAATTGATCTTAATGTTCAGAAAGATGCTTAGAAATCTGTAGGTCTTTAATAACATTTCATTAGTATCTAGTATCATGTTAGTATCTAGTATCTTGACACAGCTGGTGAGGGAGCCAACGAGGGAAGGGGCCCTGCTGGTCCTCTCCTTTGTGAACAGAGAAGGATTTGTGGGTGATGTGATGTTTGGAAGCTATCTTGGGCGTAGAGATCTCAAAATGATAAAGTTTTCGATTCTTGGAGAAGTAAGGAGGGGAGTCAGCAGAACTGCCACCTTAGATTTCTGGAGGGCAGACTTTGGCCTGTTTAGGGGCCTGGTTGACAGCATCCCTTGGGAGACAGTCCTGAAGGGCAAAGGAGTCCAGGAAGGATGGACATTCTTCAAGAAAGAAATCTTCAAGGTGCACAAGCAGGTGGTCCCTATGTGCCAAAAGACGAGCCAGAGGGGATGACCAGCCTGGCTGAACAGAGAACTTTGGCTGGAACTCAGGAAAAAAAGAGAGTTTATGACCTTTGGAAGAAGAGGCAGACCACCCAGGATGACTACAAGGATGTTGTGAGGCCATTCAGGGAGAAAATTAGAAGAGCCAAAGCCCAACTAGAACTTAATCTGACTACTGCCATAAAAGACAATAAAAAATGTTTCTATAAATACATTAGCAACAAAAGGAGGGCTAAGGAGAATTTCCATCCATTCTTGGATGCAGGGGAACATAGTGACAAAAGATGAGGAAAAGGATGAAGTACTTAACACCTTCTTTGCCTCAGTCTTTAAGAGTAAAACCAGATGTTCTTGGGGTACCCAGCCCCCTGAGCTGGAAGACAGGGATGGGGAGCAGAATCAAGCCCCCATAGTCCAAGGAGAAATGGTTAGCAACCTGTTACACCACTTGGACACACACAAGTCTATGGGGCCAGATGGGATCCACCCAGAAGTACTGAGGGAGCTGGCAGAAGTGCTCACCAAGCCACTTTCCATCATGTATCAGCAGTCCTGGCAAACTGAGGAGGTTCCAGTTGACTGGAGGTTAGCAAATGCAACAACCATCTACGAAAAGGTATGAAGGAGGATCCAGGGAACTACAGGCCTGTCAGCCTGACCTCAGTGCCAGGGAAGGTTATGGAGCAGATCATCTTGAGTGCCATCATGTAGCAAGTACAGGACAAGCAGGTGATCAGGCCCAGTCAGCACAGGTTTATGAAAGGCAGGTCCTGCTTGAATAACGTGATATCCTTCTAGGACATGGTGACTGATTTAGTGGACAAGGGAAAGGCTGTGGGTGTTTTATACCTATATTTTAATAAAGCTTTTGACACTGTCTCCCACAGCATTCTCCTGGAGAAACTGGTGGCTTGTGGCTTAGACAGGCTTATTCTTGCATGGGTAAAAAAACTGGCTACATGGCCAGGCCCAAAGAACTGTGGTGAATGGGGTTAAATCCAGTTGGCAGCCAGTCACAAGTGGTGTTCCCCAGGGCTCAGTATTTGAGCCAGTTCTGTTTAATATCTTTATCAATGATCTGGATGAGGGGATTGAGTGCCCCTTCATGAAGTGTTCAGATGACATCAAATTGGGCAGAAGTGTTAATCTGGACAGGCTGGATCAATGGGCCAAGGCCAACTGTATGAGGTTTAATAAGGCCAAGTGCTGGGTCCTGCACTTGGGTCACAACAACCCCATGCAATGCTACAGGCTTGGGGAAGAGTAGCTGGAGAGCTGCCTGATTGAAAAGGACCTGGGGGTGCTGGTTGACAGCCGGCTGAACATGAGCCAGCAGTGTGCCCAGGTGGCCAAGGCAGCCAACAGCGTCCTGGCATGTATCAGAAATAATGTGGCCAGCAGGAGTAGGGAAGTGATCGTGCCCCTGTACTCAGCACTGCTGAGGCTGCACCTTGAATCCTGTGTTCAGTTTTGGGCCCCTCACTACAAGAAAGACATTGAGGTACTGGAGTTTGTCCAAAAAAGAGCAAAGAAGCTGGTGAAGGGTCTGGAGAACAAGTCTTATGAGGATCGGCTGAGAGAACTGGGCTTGTTCAGTCTGGAGAAGAGGAGGCTGAGGGGAGACCTTGTTGCTCTCTATAGTTACCTGAAAGGGGGTTGTGGTGAGGTGGGTGTTGATCTCTTCTCCCAAGTAACAATTGATAGTAGGACAAGAGGAAACGGCCTCAAGTTGTGCCAGAGGAGGTTTAGATTTTATTAGGAAAAATGTCTTCACTGAAGATGTTATCAAGCATTGGAACAGGCTGCCCAGGGAATTGGTTGAGTCACCATTCCTGGAGGTATTTAAAAGACGTGCAGATGTGGTGCTTCAGGACATGTGATGGACTTGGCAGTGTTAGGTCAATGGTTGGACTTGGTGATCTTAAAGGTCCCTTCCAACCTAAACAGTTCTGTGATTCTGTGATCATAGTTTATCTGTTGTGTTACTGATCATAGTCCTGAATGTAGTTCACTGATTGCCAGTTAATTACATTTTGTTAATAAATCAGTAAATTGCTTCAATCCTAATTTGGTTTTAATGACATGAACAGAGCTGTTTTTTCCATGAAACACACGTGTACTACCTAAGACGCTCAAATGGGGGTTAAATGATGCATAGGTTTTGTGCTGTCCATCAGCACTGAAGTGAATTTAATTCAGTTTCAGACCTTAATCCTACAAGTATTATTTACATGATTGTTAAGTACTGAAATAATTCTTTTATGGTTATCAGAGTAAGCATTTAAAATTAGCCACAGCCAAATTAATTTGGCTTGCACAATTTCTGCCCTTTGATCAACTGAAGAAAGGCCAGAAGAGAAAACAAAACTGAACAGACATCTAAAAGACAAAGACAAGCCTACAGGAAAAGATTTAATAAACCAGGCTATGTAAACTAAGGAAGAGAACACTAATGGAGAAGATGATAATATTTTCAAATATATAAAGACAGCTATTAAGAAGTAGACAGCATTGTATTGCTGGTGTTGTGGGCATATAGGACAGTAAGTAAACTATGGGAAGTACCTGATCAGGCATTAGAGAAAACACTCTTTGGGTTTCTTCTTCACTTCTCAATAATAAAACACTGGAATGAGTTCCTGCAGAGATTGTGGTTCCTCTGTCTTTGAATGCCTGCAAGAACAGACCTCTGCTTGGAAGAGGAGGATGATTAGGTATCCTTTCAAGATCCCATCTTTCTCCATGATTTTATGCTACTATATAATAAAACACATACTCTGAATGTGGACCCATAATAAGGTAGAATGAGACTATGTGCTGAAGGACACTTGCCCAGAGCATTTTAGCTCCTGAACTGCAGCTACAACGTATGCAGTGGAGAAGGTGGAAGACTGTAAGATGGTCTCACATTAAGGACGCCCTGAACAGCTGTCTTCATTCTCTTTCTGTGGTACAGACATCTTCTCTAACAACAGGCAAAATGTAAGGCTTGCTGAATTGTAGTCACCGGGTAAACCATGATTGTTCCTACCCATCCTTCCTACCCATCCTGCCTGCCTTCCTACCTTACCGATCTTGTTTTGCCTTTCTGTAGGTTACCATCCCCAAAACAGACTCAGCAGAACTGTCTGTCAGTATCTCAGCAGCTCGGGCACACTAATGACAACGGTAATGCAAGCCTACCTTCCTCAGCGATTTAAACAAAATCACTGCACTGTGAATGGCAATGGCTGAGGCAGTAGCAGATGTTTTATTCTGCTGACTCTTCTCTGAGGGAGGCACATTTTCAATGGACAGCTTGGTGCAGTAATGTTTTACTGCTCATCTCCTGAGGCGAGCAAAAATCAGCCCAGCTTATCCATCAAGAATCTTGATACTACACTTTTCACAGTTGTGAGAAACTTGTGAGACTGTACACAGTCTTCTGTGTACCTAATCTGAGGTTCAGTTTTGAGACCAGTGGACACTCTACATAAACCAAATTGTGATTTGGTGGTTATAAACCAATTTTTATGCCCTATGAAGTGGGGCTAATACCACTTCCTCTCCTGTGATCACACTGTATACCATACTCTGAGACAGGTACAAATACTATGTTATCGTGCATTCACATTTATATAGAACCAGATGATGTGTAACTGTGCTTAATACGGCATTTTAAAATACTGAGTGCAAGACATGCCCTCTGAACATTAGGAGAAAATAGGTCATTTATGTATGTATTTACCATAAATTTACTTTAAATTTTTTTTTTCCTGAGAACTGTAGGCTTCATAGTTCTTCTCACTCTAGAAAGTGGTATTCTTCAGTTAGGAAAAGAAAAAAGTTATTTGCCTCTTTCTTGCCTCATCTTTATCTCTAATCTCCCCTCCAACTTGGAAATTCCCCTTCTCAGCCTCCAATTATCACCTCAGCTTCAGCAGCTGATTTCAGCCTCTGCCTGTAACTGAGTCTCAGCTTTCTTTCTCTCTATGTATGTATTTTTCCTACTGTGTTTCTCTGTCTCTTCCTCACCAAGTTTCTGATCACAACCTTCAACCCAAAGATTCTATGATTTTATGATTTACTCTCCTGCAACTTTCTTACCTCAATCCGCTTTGACCTTCTTTTCCCTGGCTTATCCGGTTTACTGCGCAGACACTCTCAGATGGGCCAACCTGCTTCCTCCATGTTGCTTATGTCCTATAGCAAGTTCCTCTAAGGCTAAAAGTGATGGAGGTTCACCGATTTCAATGCCGATGTTCAAAACTAGAACTGGACGGACAAGCCACAGATATTGTACAGCTACAGTTTCAGTGGAAACCCTCTTGAGTATGACACTTAAGCACTTGCAGCCTAGGCACAAGCTTTGAGGAACTTTATAGTTAAAATCATGAGATTTAGTTAGTGATCATGTTTAAACTGTAATTTTTTTGAAGTCAGGGTAGATTTTCACAGGGTAACAACATGTTTATCCCTGATTTAACAACACTTACCTAGCGCAAAACATTTGATCCTTAAAACATTTCAAAGAAAAGGGCAGGATTTGCTAATGCTGTTGCACTGTCATGCTTATTTTCTGTAACGTTGAAACAGTTTAATGAATATTTACCCCAAAATTCACCCAAACCCATATCAAGGAAGGAAAATTGCATGTAAATGCTTACAAGTTGGTGGACTGAAAGAATGTTTTTAAGACAAATATTGAATAACTCTAACAATACTTGTCCAGCCTATGTGAAACATCATTTTCTATGGGACTATTTGTGTTCCTGATATGGAACTATTTATCTAAGTAGCATTATCAAGACCAGGTAATAGCAATGCATGATTGTCACACTCCAAAATTAATATGGACAAAGGCAACTTCAGATTTGCCATGATATTACAAAGGACCTGACTCATTTCAAGAGGTCCATTCCATACCCACTCATCCAGTGGGTATTGAATAGTATGCTATGTCTGCCAGTGACATTATCCTTCTGAGATCAGTAGTACTGGTGGCCATCAATGGCTAATAATTCATTTTTCCCATCTCACTAGACATAGTTTGTATGTTATAGCTGTTCTCTGTCACCTACAATAAATTACTTCCTATCTCTACTGCTGACAGGATTGTTGGATGTGTTCAGGTCTAATTTCATTAAAATGAATCTCATGCTGGCATGTAGGAGGGAAGTGGTCAAATGATATTAGCTAAAGAACTTACATCTGGTTCTTTTTGCTAATGCTGTCTGGCATCTGCGAAGGAAAACCAGCTGACATCCACAATGTTAATCTTATTAATTTTTTCAAAAGATCTCTGAGGAAGAAATGTACATTGCATAGTTATTGTCTGTCTTTGTATACAAATAGCAACAATCATTTTGATCCCTGCTTGATCAGATAACAAAACTAATTTTCAAATCTGCTTTTCACTGCACAAGAAATTTTTAACATTTATACTCTCATACGAAGAATCTATTCATTGAGAAGAGTACAGATACTAAGTAAGCCCCACGAGCTTAGGTTCAGAAAGGATTTCTTTGGTGGGCGAAGGGAGGGAAGAGAAGATGAAAAAGTATCTGCCATCCTTAGCACTGACATGCAAACTATAGTTCCTGAGAGCCTGCACTAAAATGCTAACGTAGTGACAAAACCAACTAAGCTCCACGAACAATTCAATTTACAGCACTATCAGGTCTCTAAACCCAGATCTCTATTACTTCTATCAGGAGTGCCTGATGATAACCTTAAGTCTGGTACGCCATCTGATGCAAATCAATTCTTTACCCCTACTGCTTGTAGGGGTAGTGCTTAAGCGTATGCCCACCACCCTCCTATGACTCAGTCTCCCCTTCCTAGTACCTAGTTGGATGGTTCCAAATTCAACTCACAAGCTATGTGGACAGAGAGTTTAAGCTTATGCATAAGCTTATATAACAGCCATATGTAGCCTAAGCGCTACAATTCTGCAGGCATTTGGTCAGTCAGAGCAGCTTGCTGCCTCTTGGTTACCTCTGTCCTGTCCAACATTGCAAGCAAGAAGTTCTCCTGCATATTGATTCCAGACTGCCTGATCTGGGAGGCTTTGACAGATTGCATCTAATCAGGCAAACTGTACTCAAAATACAGCCAGTGCATACAATGATGGTGTTTCCACCTCTTTTTTACTCAACAGGTCAGTGCTCAAAGTGCTCTGAATATCATTTCTATTAATTAAAAATGTTCTCTGCTATAGCTGAAAAAAGTGAGAAAAAGGCTCTCTGCCTACAACACAATCTCCAGAAAGTTTTGCCCTGTAGGATTTTGATCTGTGGTCAGTGAATGTTTAACTAGCCTGTTTCCACTTGTTTGCAGTCCAGTCTTTCTTGCTCTGAAACTTCAGTTCCCTTTGCAGTTAAAATCCCTTCTACCTAGCCAGAAATGTCAACAGCTATGGAAAAGAAAAATGCTGACATTTACCCACATTACCAGTGATTTGGATTTTTTGACACAATTCCCACAGCTCTCGGGCAATTTAGTTTCACATTACTCACAATACTGTAAGAAAAATCTTATTAGTGGGAGTGATTTTCAGAGTTCAGATCCAGTCAGGTTTTTTTTGAGAGGAACCTATTTTGCTGCTTGGATCTGAACATCTCTAGTGTTACTGTGCCATCTGTAAATGGAAGGAATTTGGTTGTCTTAGGCTAGTCGCAGTCTCTTGATGAGATAGGCAGATCTGGTGGCATTAAAATGTATATCTCGTCTATATCACAGATGTGGCTCTTGACACTTCCTTTCATAGCCTGGTACTCAATCATGGACAAGAAGTTTCTAAAACAGGGTCAACGGATGGGATACGCTAGCTGTCATCTTGTATTTGCCCTTTGAGAACCTTCCCTGTTTCCTTAGGGGTGTGTACACAGAGTGAGATGACTTTTTGCAATGCAGCGCTCACAAGAGCTATTTCTCTTTGTAGAAGACTGCTGGAAGAAAAGTAGAGAGGTATCTACAGTCTGCGAAGTATCTTTCTGTACTCTGCGCTTTAACGACATGCACTTTCATTCTTCAAATATGAAAAAAAAGAATTAAATCATCTGGAATATGTACAGCTATTCAGGTATATTCTATAATGCATTTTCAGTTTTATTATTAGTGAAGGTCA
The DNA here is from genome assembly GCF_964289735.1 of Phaethon aethereus. NCBI lineage: Eukaryota > Metazoa > Chordata > Aves > Phaethontiformes > Phaethontidae > Phaethon > Phaethon aethereus. The sequence goes on along the minus strand of NC_138582.1, from coordinate 90,307,747 downwards.
TGCAAGTTTTGCTTTACCCAGTTGGCTTCTAAAATATTGAAGGTTAGAATTTTCCCATCTAAGAAGTTCAAGAACAGCACATAAGGACCAAAGAATACTCCAGTCTCATTAATTAATCAAGTCATGTCACAGCAGATCTTGTTAATCCATCCTCAGAGGAAACTCAAATGATGTTTCAATTCTCTATGCAAGAATAGACAGAATAGTGAATAGTGATAATGCTATACAGTTACAGAGAGATGGGCAGCATTTGGAGACACCAGAAATTAAACTAAATTATTTTTTTCCCCAACAGCAACTAAAAGACTTTTTTTGATGTTATCTTTGTGAACTAACCTATTTTGAGGACACTAGCAGGTTTAGATTTTGATGCTAAATATTGTAAGGTGACTGTATTAAAAGCTCCATGGGAAAGAACAAGAGTTAATGAATTTAAAAAGTCACTTCATTGCATAAGACCAAGCAGCTTATTTTGGCATCTTTTATCTATCTGAAGTCACAGCAGAAAAATGCAGGTGTTCATGGTGCGCTAGGAGAGCGACCTAGCTGTGACACTACTTTTTCTTGGCTAGTTGCAGCATTTGCTTTCTAGTCCTAAAAAGATTCCAATTGCAGTAATCAGGCTCAGAGAGAAGTAGTTAATTTTTTTCCAGGATTAAGAAACATTGTGAGTCTGAGATTTACTAGCAATATTCTTCATTTAGTCAAATTGAGCACTTGGCCTCTGTCTTGAGAGTTAATGAACACCCTTTCCCTAATCGCACCAAATGTATGAGCTCTACATAACTGTTTACAGGTGAAAAGCCTCTCAGAGGCTACAGGATTATTCTGATACTTCATGTTCAACGTGTTTTAAGTAAACAGCAGAGCTTAACTCAGTGACTCTTACAAAACTGATGCTTGCACATAGATAACACAGGCTCCCTATATGAAAGTAAAGTGGGAATACTCTACATTTAGCCTAATAGCATTTATGTAAGATACAGCTGATGTAAAAGTTCTTGAGCTGGATCAATGCAAAGGAAAACGTTTTACTTTTTCTAGCAAAGTTGGCTGTTACAAATTAGCAATAAACAAATATATTTATTCATACTTTAAGACCAAGAAAAATCATAGGGGTGGTTTTTAAAATTGTTGTACTGCTCACATCTCAAGGGCTCTGTCCAGACGTAGATGTTCTTTCCCAACCTTGCCTAAGGCTTTTCTTATAGCTCTGACAATTACATGTGAAATTATCCCTCAGACAGAAGAGTGATGCATCTGCAGCATGGGTCTGATCCAAAGATCAGCGAAAGCAATGGAAAAACTCCAAGTGGTTCAATCACTTATGGATCAGATCCCTGAATTGTTAGTGATGAAGCACTGTATAAAATGTCAGCCCCATTTAAGCTATGGCAAAATTCCCATTCTGTAGGGTCAGGACTTCAACTGTAAAATTTTCTCAGTTATCTATACTCCATAGATCCAATTACTTTCCATCTTAACACATCTAGAAAAGTAGAGCTTATTTGTAAAATCAGTCATCTTTTTCCACTAATCCCAACACTTCCAGCACTACTGCAGTATAAAATGAGTTCTTGTTTCTTTTGCATTTTAATTATTTTAGCCTCCTCTTCAGGAACAGCAGTCAGTAAAAATGTGTGCTCATATTTGCAGTTATGTGCTTTTTCCTTATTTTTGTACCCCTTCTTCATTTAAGTTTTACCATTCTCTGTGCAACTAAGTTATCTGTTCATAATTTGAACTGCAGAATTTCAAAACACAGATTTTTAATATAATGTGAATATTCATATCAGAAGTACCTGCATACTACTTTAATCTGAGATCAGAAAAAAACACCATAGGTTTTATAACCAATGTCTTATGCCACTTCCGATGAAGGATCCTGTGGACCAGGGCCTCGGATGATGTCCGGAGACATGGCTTCGTTGATGTCGGTCAGCTCAACAAATGAGTACCTCTTTCTACCTGTTCTTATACAACTTTTTATGGCCATTCTATTGAATTAAACCATGGAGAAAAATAAAAATCAATAACTATCAAACTGAATAAATATGGGAAGACTTTGATCTGCTGCCAGTTGCTTTGTGTTTAGTGAAGTAAGCTAGATTTACTGCAGAAGTTCCTACTGCTGATCTATACTTTGTACATTCTTTAGACTTAAAAGAAGTCCCCTACCTGCTCCCATCAAGAATAAAATCTCTGTCATGACTAGTTAATTAACTTGCTTAGGCACTCCATTTTGACATAACTAAATTTTTCACCCAGTTAACTTATTTTTAAGTCTCCATTAACAGGTTTGTAAGATAAATGTAGAGTCCCTCTGCAGGTTCACTGACTACCTAATCTTGCTGTGACAGGTTATGATCCTTCCTGACCTCACCAGAGCCTGAAGGTTTCCCACAAAGATCTTAAGAGATACAGATACTGCAAAGATCTGTGTTGTAGCTGTGGCTGAAACACTTTACTATGTGATTAGGAATAAGCAAATCAGGACAAACTGTTGCCAGCCTGGAGCATGTTCTCCCTGCGACAAACCTACTGACTGCGTTTTAATATCACACACATATTTTATTCCTATACATAGCCATGCCCCCACTTTCCAGCACCCTCACTGTTTATCGCAGTTCAGTAAACAGGCCTGGCATTACTGTTTACCTTCTTCTCAATAATTTCTCTGCATCTTTCCATTCGTGTTAACCATTTTGCACTGCTCTTGCACACCAGCTTCCAAAGACTTCCTATGAACCTGTCCTCAGACTCAGATAGATTTCCTCCTGCCAAGGGGTTGGAAGGAAGCTGGGAGAGATCTAGACCATTCCACCTCAATTTACAGTTGAGGAAGCTGAATGTTGGATTTTTTTTTTTCATCCAAACCCCAATTCCCCCAACCAAACCCTTTCCTACGTGCGCACGTATGATGTACACTGTAATTCTCTTGTATACAGATGAAAATCAAGAAAACTATGATGAGAGGAGACTTTTATAGCCCTGCAACTAACAATATACACTTACCTTACTAGCCCATTTCCCAATCACCCTTTTCTATTCTGAAATTATGAGGAAGGGGCCAATCTTCCTGGCCATAATACAGTTTTTTGCAGCTATCTGTCTATCAGCAGCCATGTACCGGAATGGTCTCTGACATTATCTTAAGTACCACTCTCCCATGGCATTTCATTGTACAGACATCCAGCGTAGGTTTCTATAGGTTTATGTAGTCCTGTCATGATATAGGATATCTGTATCTGATACAGATATCTGATAAACCTTTAACTGATGCATCCCTCATCAGTTAATGCCTTTAAGATAGACCTGAATTTCCCTATTCTATCTCAGTATTATGAAGACTGCAGAATGACTGTTTAAAGCATGATGCTTTGAATTTTATGTTCTAGAACATAAAGTCCTTATAAGAAAGCTGATCAATCTTACATATTTAAATGATCTTCAGTACATATTTTTAAAATATCGCTCATCCCTACAAACAGAAATATTGGATGGAAATTCATGAGGATCAGTGAACTCTGTTTTTGGAAAATTGGTGGTAATGAAATAAGAAATGTACACATAGTATAGAAAACATGAAAATAAACAATTAGTAAAACCCCCAAACACTTGCTAACTAACCTTCACATAGTAGTATCTAAAAAAAAAAAAATCTAACATTTCATAGAAGAAAAGTGAATTCATTGAGGAGAAGGTAGCTCATCACAACACTCTCTAGATTTGGATTTACTTTTCTTCCCTTGCACAAAGCTGTTACCTTTAGGTACTGGTGCTAAATATAAACTACAAAACAAGGAAAACATAAAGAAGTTATTTCCACATCATTTACAGCTTGTTGGTTTATTGATTTTCTCTCTACTCCCCATGTCCCATATTTCATTTCAGCCATTTGTTTTACATTTTAAAGAAACTGCCTTCCAAACACAGTTAATTTTACTAAGGCTTTAATATGTCATTGGCTAGTTAGTACTATATTAATCTCTGTGATGCTGATGTTTACAAAGCAAGCGTATGGGGCCAAATCTTGATTGCCCTATTCACACAATCAGTTACACTGATTTTAATAGCACTATTACCATTAGTAAAACCAGCAAAATTTGGCTTCTTGCAGCTGTCAGCATCCCTTTACCAAGAAAACCTTGTAATTCTTCCCCATTTCTAAAAGCAGAGTTTTTTAAAAACTGCAGTCATGTCGTTTTGCTCAGGCCTTGCTTTCACTGAGCCGGGCATTTTGAGGGAATCATAATGTTCTTAATACGTGCATTTTCAATGTTAACAACTGAATCAGAGTATTCTAGAAAACCAGCAGGCTTTTTTTCTTGCCTGAGCAAGCTCACATCTCAGATTTGTACGTTTCTAATCTGATTTTACTTTTGCATGTGTCAAACTGGCTACTTCACCAACCGCTCCGGCGCAGATCGCTGGCAGGTGTGCTCGCTGGGCGCTCACGCAGTGCTTGCTTTCCACTTGGTGCCTCCTCTTGCAGGCTCCCGGCGTTCACTGCTGCATCCTTCCTCGCACTGCGCAGCGAGGTACATACGCAGCCTGGGATCTAATTTAATGTTTACCATTTACTCCACAGCAGCATGCAGAACTAACTACTCTGAGTGAGCCTGAGACAGAAGAGAGAAGTCACTGCCCCAACCCAGCAAAAAATCTAACGGGATGAAGCGCTGTCTACCCAGCATGTCTCCTGGATCAGAATGTGTTTGCCACTGCAGGACCCAGAGACTTGGCCCTGTCTCTTACTTCCCTGTCTTGGCCTGATATGGGGAGAAAAAGAGAATTTCGTGGCACAAATGATGTATGCATGAAACAATTATTTGTTATGTTTCCAGTTCCTAATGCCAGGATGAAACAGCAGCTTCTGCACCGGGGTCTAAAACCTTGGACCAATATTTATCATCCTATTCTGAGGCAGAATTACATTATTCTCTGACCAACTTCCTCTTGTGAAATGCAATGATGAGGTGCACCCCGACGTCTTATGGTAGGATTTCCAAAAGAAGCTCAATTAAAACCCCTTTTGCTTGGTTTGAATGTTAGCTCCCTTTTGTACTTTATACAACTGCACCCAGCTTTCTCTCTGCTTGTAAGGAAATTTGGTGTTTCTGAAAATAAAAAGTTATGTTATTTTAAAATGTTTTTATTGGCAAGTGCAACTGGAATAAAAATAACACTGTAACACAATTAGAAGTACTGTTGTGAAGCAAATGTAACAAACCATCAGAAAGAGAGATTTGTGCAGCCTGTAATAAATGAGACCCAAAGTAATGACACTGTTCACATAGTGAAACTTTTTAGAACAATATTTTTAGCATTTATCACCTACACTGATATTAGAGTATAACTATTTCTATATTATACACAGAGGCCAATCACTCTGAATATGCACTTACGATCTTCTTCAGTTACTCACATATATTAAAGAAAGATGGCTTTTCATAAATACCTTAAAAGTTTAAAGAAGAAAGATCACAAGGAAAGATTCCCAGATGTCAGTACTCACTGCAGAGAGATTTGCTGAACTTAATTACCTAAAATGCAGTGCTGATTTGCTGAAAGATGCGTAGTACTGGAGCACAGTTAATTAGCACAGAAACGCTCAAGGGGCTTCACGCCAATTTATATCACTTGGGTAATGAGGAACACAGGAATAAAAGACTTCTTGGGTCACTGACTACACTCCTGTGCAATCACAATCAAATCATATAATCTTAACTCAAACTGCACTGGATACATCCTTCCATTTTGTTGGTGAACCATTTATAATTTCTCATCAGATCTGATTTTCAAGGCATATTTGCACCCTTTCAACCCTGTGAGGATTCTTTACATCTACAGAGTAACTTTACTCGTGGCCTGTTTATATTCTTTCGCTTTAAGTCAGTTCTGCCCTTTAAGCTTCAAAAGTTCATTTCTTTCTAGTATTTATCCCTTCCTCAGTGCACAGAAATAAATCATATCCGCTTTCAGTTTTTGTTTTTCTATGACAAACAAGGCAACTTCTTTTAGTGTTGTCCGAAGGAATAGATTGTCCATTATCTTTTTATTCTAGTGGACATTTCCTTCATCAATTGTAGTCTGAAATTGATCTCCGATGAAGGGTGGTGGCCAGAATTTTAAACAATCTTCCATCGGTCTGATCAGCACTTTGCACAACAACATCAAAACTCTCCTTTCTCTACAGAAATGCCTCTCAATATGCCTGGAACTGTATTCACCATTTCTTTGTCACATCGCAATGATAACCCAAAAACATTCAAAAACTGACTACCAAGCGTTGCAATTCCCTCTCCCCTTCATTTCTACCTTGTAAAGTGCCACGGTATAACAGATGTTCTTCTCATCAGTCCCTAAATGCATGACTCTGCACTTTGTATTACTACATCTTTCCCATTTTTATTACTTCATTTCTCAAGGTCCTACACCTCTCTACAATATTCCAATTCTACATTTATATTTGCAATGCTTCTCAGGTTCTGCCATCAGCAAATTTTGTTAGTGCACATATACCCTTTTTTCCTGCCAATATTGTAAATTTAAATACTTAATTCAGCCAAAGAAAAAAAAACCAAAATTTTTTTAGGTATCTCTTAAACAAATAAAAAAATTTCCTTTCTACAGACAGCCCCCCTGAAGCCTATGATTTTTCCCGTCACAAGAGTCATTATTCCAATTAAGTTTTTCTTTGCCTGCTTCAAATTTTTTTATACAAACTCCTAAATTCGTTATCTTTGCTAGTAACTTCCCATGAGGCCCTAAAACACTGTACAACAATCCCAAAAGATTAGGTATTCTGTCTAAGTGTAGAACTCTGATTATCAGTAATAGCTTAAGTTACACTTGATCTGTTTAGGTAAACTTATGTTACTTTCCAGCTCATTTACTTCCAGTCCATTAATTATTCTTTCTTTTGAGCCTCATTCTAAAGTCCTGAATAGTACTAAAGGCATATAAAAAATATTTTTTTCCATTAAAAAAACCTGGTTTTGTCTTTCTGCAGTCTGGGAGTACTATCCCTGACTTGTGTTAGTTTTTAAGACTTTAATTCTTCATCATATTCACAGTTTCACATGCCTTTTATTTGTATTTCGGAGGAATAGTCTACATCATTTCAGCTTAAGCACAGTAATTGCTTTTAAGGTAAAGGTTTTACCTTAATTTGTGCATGCAATTTTTTCTTAGCTATTGCTTTTTTTGTTCCTCTGTTCAACAGAAGTGACACAATTGAAGCAAAGCATTAATTTAGCTCTGAGTCATAACGCTGTTTCCTTGACTGCAGCTTTGCTGCATGGTGGCCTTTTTCTACTTCTCCTGCTTTTACTTGAATTTTACAAATAACCTTTTCGTATTTGTTTAACTTTCCTGGCAAAGGTGACTCCAGATAACCCTATCTTCTCTGATTTTGAAAATTAACAGATGAGATTAGCAACTTAATGAGGGGCAGTACGTGCAGTACGTGCACTCGTTCATGCTGTAACGGTTCTGAACAATCAATTAGTCCTTGAGCTCATGGCAACACAGACCCTGCAAGAAGGAAACCCTGCAACCCTGAGAAGCCACGGAGCGAGAGGCTCTGCGACACACGGAACCAGTGCTCGGAATGGCAGCTGCCCGGGCAAACACGCTGTCACAGTTTTGGTGCCCGTTCTTGAAGACGGGCGACGGCTGCCGCGGGTCTCTGCCCCGGCCTGACGGCAGAGGCCTGCAAGGCCGCCGACCGCCGCACCGCTTCGGCGGTCACGGGAATCGCACTCCGGCAAACTACATCTCTCCCCTGCGGCACAGGGTCTGCCCTTCTCACTCCCTCCCACCCAGGCTCCCACCCCGCGATGCTCTTTCTTTCCGTGAAGAACCTTACTGCATGCTGCGCGTCACCAAGGTGACAAGAGACTCCAGTTCCCACCTCACATGTCAGTTTTTCATACGCTTTATTGCAAACGCTGACTTCCTCCCAGCGTATCGGTAGTAATTATTACTCATCTTGGCAATTACTATTTCAGCTTGAAAGTATGGTCCTGAAAAGAGCAGAATGATACTCTGATTTAAGGACCCTGCCAGCAACATTAGTATTACTCGTCTACATGAATAATATGGACATCATCTTTTTTCAAGGACTATATTTCTTCTGTCCTCATCTACCAAGACCATACGTTAAAGGAAAAAAATGTGTCAGAACAGATGAAAGACCTTTTGGAGATTTATTGTGTTATATATGTTAATGGAAAATATCAATTCTATAAGAAGACATTAACATTGATTTGTTATATCCAGCATCTTATGAAACTGGAAGGAGGATTAAAAATATCAAGCAAACAACAAATAATTTAGTTCTTAGCATTTCTACAGACACTCTCTTCCTGAAGTTTTGTGTCACTTTCCTTAACCAGAACCAAAATATCTAGGTTGGACGGTTTATTTGGTATCAATTTCAGTGTATTTCAAATGAAAGGGACCCAAAGCCTAACAAGGGGAACACCTTTGCTACTGATCAAGAGGAGAAAATGTTTAATTTAGCTCATTGTTCAATACAGTATTTGTCTTTTTTTGCTCTTACTACAGGGGTCTTGTAATACGTGAAGACAATCAGTCATAGGATGAAATACCCACTCTGCCGAAGCGATCATACCAGAGCTATTGTTTCTACCTCTTCTTTCTCTACTGTTGCCATTCTCTTTGGTTCACATTGCTGTCCGTCTTTCTTCAGTTTCTTCATTAGCTCCCTCGATGCCCTGTCTGTCTTTGAAGATAGAGCCTGGGGGCAGAAGAGAAATTGGTCGGGCTGGGAATACCTGGCACTGGTGCTTGCAGCTTGTTGCCCCAGACCCAGTGAGCTGTTTGCAGAGACTTCATTCACTTCCAAACCATTTTGGTCACTCACCTGGCATTCCAGCACCCCATTGTCAAGTCCCTCAAGCACAAATCCTCCTCTTGCCCTTTCCTCACTATCCCCCCCACCTTTGTCAATTTACTCCTCCCACTGTGAGCCGCCCCAGAAGACAGACATACACCCAAAAGTCAGCTCTGAGGAATACTGATTTAGCTTTTATATTCCACCCAGAAAAGTCTAATTACGCATGTTCCCTGTTTTCTGAGAAAGGCGCATGTAAAGCTTTGCAAAATACCACGCACGATGGATTAATAAGGCAGCCCTAAAGTTTTTAAAATGACATATAAAACCCCCAGAAAAGCCAAGGTAAACGATGTGGTTGAATCTCTCTTTGCTTTCAGTATTCAGGAAGACTCCTGCCCAGTTCCACACTAAACAACCGTATCTATTCCTTACAGGTCGCCACGGCCTTTTCTTAGAGCCACAGCACAGAAGTGATGGCTGTGGGTGAGGCAACAGTGAAGACACGGCACAGCTAGTGCCTTAAGGCATTTCATAATGAAGGTAAAATTAAAGAATCAGTTCTTTTGACATCTGTGGGACTGAGATCCTTCATAGAAGACAGAATATGCTGTGATTTATTTTTTTTCTCTTATTCAAATAAACTGGAAACTTCTGCCAATACAGAAGGAGCAAGGCTTTCTCTTCAGGATAAAAGATCTTATTGCTACCAGGGCTTTTTTTTTTTTTTTTTTTTTTTTTAATTTACTGGAAGAACCACTGTATGATTGAAATGGGAAGAATGGGTGAAAACTGCAATACCTTTTCTTATGAATGTAGGTGTTATCAGATGGCTGGTGTACCCACAGCAGTCTTTTGCAATAAGAGGGAATAAGCAAAAACTTTCTTCTGTGCACAAAATTCAGGATGAACGGAATTACTTCTTTACACCATCACTCTTCTTCCATATACTCCATATCTATAGAGTGTCTGCAGCAGATGCCTGCACTGCTTGAAAGACAGGGCTGATTTTTAGTGTAATTTAGTGATACTTCCACTGTTTTCTTCTAATCTTTTACAAATAGCCTCTAGGTAAGTAATTTTGAGAAAGCAAAGACCTAGGCATAATTCAGATTAAGCGTGTCCTGAGAACATGCACCGAGGATGCCTCGCTCCCTGCTCTGCCCCAGTCCTCCCAAGTTCCACGGAAGTGAACTCTCAGGTCGGGCAAAATTTAGAGTAATTATATTGATTCTCACATTACAGTCATTCAAACTCAGTTGTTTTCCTGTCTTGTACATGGTAAAATTACTTGAAATTTCATAACAGTATCTTTAGCTAGGTTTCTGAAATCTTACTTGGAGAACAGGAGAGAGCTGGTTTTCTGTGTGGTTTTGGCTTCTTTCCTTGACCTGTTATTTCACTCTGGCATTGTGTAACTGACCCAAGGTAAGGAAAAATTCTCTTTTCTACTTTTTCAAACATTATTCCCTTCAGCTTTCTTGTGCACTCATATGTGGAGTCCAGCCCATGATACTGTCACAAACTTTCAGTTGTGCATTATTTGCTCTTCTTTAAGGTACGGCTGACCCACACCGCTGATTTGTGTAGAAGTGCCACATTAATCCTGGTATTCAAACAACTAGACACAGTGTCATTTCTGGCTATGCTCTTTAACACACTGAACAGTGTACTCATTCATGCAAATTTGAACTTGTTTCTCAGTTAAGACTTCTCACTTCAGGGATAAAATTCAACATTGATTGCATTATCTAATCTCAATTAAATTATCAAATGTCTTATTAAAATCCAAAGAAAGTCGTATACCCATCTGTAATACACACACACATTTGTTTTTGACAAACTAATCATTTCCCACACTCCTCCCTATCTCCCAGGAACAGCTAGCATTTTCTAGCCAGCTAAATGCTTGAAATAACCACAATTTCACTGCTATGTATGACTTACTTAACTTTGTAAACCAACTATATCTCAGTCAATGATAAACGATGACCTGGTTTAGACCTTGTTATTTTGTCCTCAAAACAATTCATAATGCATTATGTATTTTGTATAATATCCACTGAAACAAATGGCCTGGCTGTTCATTACTTCAATGAGAAACTTTTTAGATTATTTTTCTGGATTCTTCTTAAATTTTTCAGAGGAGCTGGAAAAAATATATAAAGCTATTACCATCTGGACACTTTACAAATAATACATCAATGCATGATTTTAGAAGGCTGTTTCTAAGCATTTACATTGTTTTTGCCAAGGGAAAAAAAAGATTAAATTATTTTTAAACAACATAGGGGCTGGACTTATAATAACTTATAATAATAACTTATATAAGTTATATAAGTATAACTTATAAGAATAACTTATCATCAAAGTACATGTTTATAAAATGTGAAAAGAAAGTTCCCTTAACACTCTGACTTTAATGTCATGGAATCAAGGTTCAAGCTCATTCTTTTCCACTGACTTTTGTGCAAACTTCAGAAACCACCTGGCTTCTGTACCATCCCCTTTCATCTTAGTGTTGTGAGAATGAATACCTCAAAGATTGTGAGGTACTCGGATACTACACAGGGAACAAAATGTAAGAGGGTTGAGAAAGTATTCTCTACAGCAAGAAAAATAAGTACAAAGCACTACCATGCATAGATCTTAAGTAGTGTAATTTTTTTCTCAACTTAAAATTATTTGAGCAGGGAATTTGAAAAGCAAAAGGTGCATCTGAGAAGGGAATGTAAACTGGGCAAGAAACCACATGGTGCCTTTGAAAGGCTACTCCTAGTCCTACAGTTTGGATTCAGTATCTGAATGCAGATGTTCCCAAAGGCTCAACTTCTCATTCTTGAGTAGTGTTAATGGGCTGGAAAGGCAATTAAACCTCTTGTTAAATGGAAGGCTTTATATTTCCACATTATTCTATGTCTTTACTCCACAAATTGAGCATTACTTCTCACTAAAAAATAGCTGCCAACTACGTCTTCAAGATTACTAATAAGACTGTCTTATTTCTGTACTAGATATAAATAAATATCATCTAGTATTAATATCCAAGTTCTGGACCTTAGATGGCATAATAAAAATATTCTCATTATAGATATATATGTGTGTGTGTATATATATATGTATAACGCTACATATAACTTACATACCAAATGAAATATATACATTGTTTAAAAACAGCTTCGGTACTGAAATTCTAGTATCAGTTTGGAACAGATGTCACCATCTGGCTGCCTTCACTAGAATTTCTATGAGACCATTTAAATCTCCTGACTGGTTTCTACACAGAAAATAATTAGAGTGAAACACAAGGGATGGGATTCAACTATGTTAAAATTAAGGTGTTTTCCTTCATTAAACTGAGCAAAGATTTAAAAAAAAAAGGTTAACAAGTGAACAGACAATTTCAATTTGATGAACATCTCATTTTCTTCCTCTTCCTTAAATAGCAAAAAATCTGGGGTTTTTATTCCTTTGGCAAGTATCTACGTTTTTCAATGCAGTATTAATATTCTTCATCCAATCATTGATTTCTTTTCTCTAATATATAGTCAGTTGATTTCATACAAGTTTCCATTTATGTATTTATTTTTAAGCTAGCATTTCCTAGGATTTAGGTCATCTTATTTTCCACTTCCTTGATTTAGAAACAGCAATCTCATCACCTATTATTTTGGTTGTGCTGCTGGGTGATTAGTATTGTAAAACAGAAACATATTAAGGCAATATAAAATAATGATTAAGTTGACTTGAAAAAAGCAGAAAATTGAAAAGAAAATAGAAAAACTAAAGTTACTGTTTTGACTATAATTGTCTTGAAGATCCAAAGGTCTCTCTTCAATTATTCAACAAAGCAGAAAAAGTGGATTGCAAGTTTAAAAAGAAACAAGCAAAAAGGTTTGGGCATAGATAACACCACTATGACCATGTATTTCAGGTAAAATTTCTCCACTGGACTTCACAACCTCAGAATACTGTTCATAGATACTAGATGAAATTACATATAGATGTGTCTAGAGAGATACCCACACATACATACACTTAAATATCTATTTCTTTAAGTATGTGTATTTTTTTTTTAATAAGAGTTTCTGAGTGTCCTTCCATACCACTGATTCTCCTTAAAATGCATTAGAGGAAGGAAGAATCACCAATTCCCTTGGCTCATATTTCTTTCTAAGCAAGTTTTTCTCTTATTTACCTTATCTTTCTCTAGAAAACAAGGTGTGAATTTTCACAGTATCTTGCTCGAGGTCCAGTATTTTAAATTATGTAAATGAATTGCCTAACTTGTGCATTCCACAGAGCAGCTCTAACAGCTGTGATGGTGTTTCTGTGTTGCTTTACTTATTATTCTGATTGGTACTGGGATAAAATGTTCTCAATTTTTTCTTCACTATGGTACAAATGGAGCTGCAATGCATTTCTAAGCTGTTGCATTTCATTTTTAATTCTTAAAAGCATTCAACACAGTTCTATAAACTGCAGTGATTTGCACTAAGTATTGCTGAGCTAAAACTAGAAGAATGAACTAAGACTAGAATAATAACAATAGTAATAATATTAATATTATTTATTATATTTATTCTATAAAAATAATAATAATTAATGATAAACGTATAGGACTTTAATAAAAAGATAGGGCCAATACAGCATTTGTATCTGGGAGGACACAGAATACTTGGAAAAAATTTTCGTAAGGGTCCACAAACCAAGTAGTATTTTGCCTTTCATCTTCATTCTGAGCTTGCAGGAAAACTGTGTAAATCACCCATATCGTGCTGGCTACACTAATAAAGAAACAGAAGGCAACATTATTGTCTGTCATTCATTACAAATCTCTCTTAAGCTAGCCAGTCTGACAAGCATACTCCTTAAGTTAATAGCGCAGCACACAGTGATGTGAGTTATTAAAATATTTTGCTCTTTCTGCTAAAGGTCTTACCATCACTTGATGGCAAATCGTACTACTCTAAATCAGCGTCTTTCAAATCTTCTCCACAAATCGTAGAATCATATAACAGTTTGGGTTGGAAGGGACCTTTAAAGGTCACCTAGTCCAACCCACCTGCAATGAGCAGGGACATTTTCAACTAGATCAGGTTGCTCAGGGCCACAGCCAACCTGACCTTGAATGTTTCCAGGGATGGGGCAACTACCGCCTCTCTGGGCAACCTGTGCCAGGGTTTCTCCACACTCATTGTGAAAAATTTCTTCCTTACCTCTAGTCTAAATCTGCCCTCTTTTAGTCTAAAACCATTACCCCTTGTCCTATCACTACAGGCCCTGCTAAAAAGTCTGTCCCCATCTTTCCTATAGGCCCCCTGTAAGTACTGGAAGGCTGCAGTAAGGTCTCCCTGGGGCCTTCTCTTCTCCAGGCTGAACAACCCCAACCCTCTCAGCCTGTCCTCAGAGGAGAGGTGTTCCATCCCTCTGATCATTTTTGTGGCCCTGCTCTGGACCGTCTCCAAACAGGTCCATGTCTTTCCTGTGCTGAGGGCTCCAGACTTGGCTGCAGGACTCCAGGTGCAGTCTCACCAGAGTGGATCTTAGTAGACAATTCACATCTTATTGTCTATCACAAACTGATGGTCAGCGATGATTTATTCAGTTACAAAGTGCCAATATCTGATAATATCAGAAAAACATTTCTTTCTGGTATCCAGATAACTACAGAAGTATGGATATATATTAATTAAACTTTCCAAGGCTGAAAGGTATATCCAACACTGATCAATGCAACTGCCAGTTGTGGACAACTGCAGCTGTATAATTTTATATGTGTACATATAAAAGACCAATAGCTTACAGATACTGTAAGAGAAACACGTTTCAAATATGTGTTCATAATGTGTCAATATGACACATTTCAACACCTGGCAGACATATTTTTTCTGGCTTATTGTTGCAGTGTCTATAATTTTGTGTGGGAAGGCTGGAGCAGAAACATAGAAACTGCTTTTTAAAATTCTTTCACTTAACCCAGTTATGCAGTATTTCATAATACTCTATTGATGCTCAGGTCTTTGATTGTTGATCTGAGCACAATCGACATTCACAAATCCAAAGTCAGAAGACAGGGAACATTAAAAAAAAAAATAGTTGACAGCACTGATGCAGAAAATTTAGTGAATAAATAGTGTAGCAGAGAATATTAATGAAGTTTGGAAGCTTGTGTCGGATACATTGTAAACCGCTGGACAACCACAACCAATGTGGTGAAGGCAGTGCAAACACCAATGCACAGCAAACACCAAGATGCTAAAGTTGTCACAAAGTCACTAGCAGTACTCATAACTGTATGCCAATGGTTATGGCTATCACTCTTACCTGGTGCAGATTTTAGTACAATTAATTGGAAAATAATTACTGAAGTAGAATTAAAAGTAGAGATGGAACACAAGGCCAAAAATACTGTTAGTAGGACAGCAAAGCAAGCTAAATATTTTAACTATAAAGACGGTAGAAGGGACAGTAACTAAAGAAACATTGTCAACCTTTTTTTTTTTTAAAAAAACATATTATGAAAACAGCATTAAGGCTGTTTATGCTTTAATACACTTGGGAATGACTGTAAATAGAACAGATCTGATGCCTCCAATATAACAAAAATAAATAGAAAATTCCTCCAGTTATGGTTATAGCAATAGATGAATCAGCCTGTATAATGTGAGATAATGGTGCTAGTAACACATTAACCACACAAACTGTCTACAGGCCATTATCCTGTTATGGTATTCGGTGTCTTAAGTGCTAACCATTATATCTGAGTTACAGTAATGCCAGTAACATTTTTTATTTTTAACAGTTCAGCGAAACTATACATTTTTGTTCACTCTTTTCATATTCTGTGATCACAATGTAATATTATTAAGACTTGAACTGAGAGAATTCCAAAATTCAATATTCTGTTATAATTACTCTGGGTTGCATTGATTTTCAACCAACTGGACTTAGAATATCTTGTTCAGACCAGGTCAGTATTATTTTTTAATTGACACATAATACACTGTTTCGAAATAAGAAAATTCTGTCAAGTGACACAGTATTATTTTTAGCTTCTTGAAACACAAACAGTATTACTGATTTATTACAATCATTTCCTATAATCCTTAAAGTAATGGAGGCAAATATACTCAACATTTTTGTGATCACAGTCAATAATAGGAGTACATCTATCCCCTCTGAGAGAAACAAGGTTTCCCTTGTTTGGAGATGAAGACATTTTCAAATTGGATTCATTTGTTCTTATTCCCTCAGTCTGTTCCTATTCTTCTGCTTTATAACATCAGTTACTGTAAGTAGTCTACAAAAAAGTATCACATCTTCCACATTTATTTATGCACATGATAGAAGAAACAAAAACAGCCAAGGCAAAACCAAGCAACAGATATTAAAGAGTATGGTCAAAATGAACTACTTACTCTGTTGTTCTATGAAAAACAAAATGTCAAAAAGTGGTATTAGTAGTCCATAAGTTACATTTTCAACACTTGCTCATTCTCAATTTGATATTTTCTTTGACAAGAAAGAGGGATTGTCTGGCTGGTAACTGTAAAGTGTCCATACAATGTATTCTCTAAATTGTGTTGTCTGGGTGTTAATCTCACATACATGATACAGCCTACTCTGTGTGTATATATATATAAAAATGTATATTCATAAGAATAACTTTGTTTCTCTCTTCTACTCTTTTTCTTTGCCTGTTCTATTTTTTTTTCCTTGCAATTCTAACTACATTGGAGGTACCCCAGTTACCTGAGCATTCCCTGATTCCCCCTGAGATCTTATTGTGGGAGTGCAGCAGAAAGTGGATGAAGAGGTACAAAAAGTGCCACTAACTAAACAACTTTTACTTGTTAATTTATGTTTAAAAAATGAATGTACCAAAAACACAAATGGGAAGATTATATTCTGACCATATTGGGACCATATTGAATGATCCCACTTCTTTAGTATCTTGCTAAACTTGATGTAATTACTAGTGTTAGCACTTATATTTTGCTAGAGAATGCAGAAGTTCAGTACAATTATATAAATTTTAAACATATTATTTCAAACTACATGTGCATATACTTCTTACTCAGGAAAACAAATACTTAGAGTAATACAGCTTGTTCAGGAAGGAAACAGCCCGATGCTGAATTACAGACCAAATGTATCTTAATTTTATCTCCCCGCTTTTGAATGGCCACATAACCTTGTATATGACACACACAGGTTGCAGAAGACCAACAATTTTTAGTTCACAATCTGTGAAATCAAAACCACTTGAAGGCGAGTACTCCAAAATAGATATAAACTTTTGCTAATATATCACACTAACCCTCAATCATATTTTGCAACATACACACTTTTTGGGTACGTTTTGTAACTTAGAACTTCCTTTCAGGAGATGAATATGCTCTTAGTTTAATAGTCAACATCTATGATCAATGTAATTTTGTGTGCAAAAGTTCCAGCTATAATTTGTTCTTGCAGAATGATCTTCAATGTCTTATGCAAGGCAGCATTTAAAGTCAAGTCAATATGCGTAGGCATGCAGCAACACGCACTCAGACACACACATACACAGAGTTTTATCCTAATCTGCATTTACGATTCCTCTTGTTATTCAGGGTTAAATGGATTTTGAACTGGGAAGGCAAGCTTCAAATCTTGTTATTGGGCCCATAGCTGACAGACATATATGAAATAAAGTTGTATTTCACCAGCATCTCTAAGAAAACATAGCTGCTGCATCTGGCCCACTACTGAAACAGAACACATTCATGATCGAATACAGCCAGACCAATACTGACCTTGCAGTAAAGTTACTCTATGAGACAAAATTGAACTAAAATCTGGAAACTGCTTATGATACAGAAAGATTGGAGTTCAAAGTACAAAAAATAAACACGTCATCACTACCTGGACAGTTTAGCACAGACACTGTGAATAAATCCATCCCAAATAACAACTGCCCTCCTGAAAGTTGAGTCTGGTATAGAAAAAGATATATTCCCAATCTGTCAAGCAGCATTCTTAATGAACAATCTTTGGATGATCTTCCTACTAATCTCTTCTAATAAGTTTCTCAGCCGCTTGATATACTTTTGTATTAAGAAGAAAAGGCGAACCAGTGAGCAAAGCTGAGAGACAGAAGACTAAGCTAATGTTTTATCTCAGGCAAGAAACACTTACATGATCGAAAGCCCACTGAAGATGTCAACAGAAATGATCCCATTCATTTCAACAAATGCTGAATCCAGCTACCTCAAAACCTCTTCAGTTCTTTATTTATGGTAATAAAAAGGAAAAATTGACAGCTCAAGCCAGAAGGAAACAGTACATTAGCTTCCTTTCATAAAGACAGCAAAAAGCAGCAGCTTACTGTATTGCAGCTCTCTGGTTACTGGAGAGTGCTAGACAGTACACAGCAATATACAAAGGTCACATTTCTGCTCTTACAATGCCAGATTATCTGAAGTGCTTTATGATTTCATAGAAACATATAATAGTTTGGGTTGGAAGGGAGCTTTAAAGGTCACCTAGTCCAACCCCCCTGCAATGAGCAGGGGCATCTTCAACTAGATCAGAGCCCTGTCCAACCTGACCTGGAATGTTTCCAGGGATGGGGCATCTACCACCTCTCTGGGCAACCTGGGCCAGGGTTTCACCACCCTCGTTTTGAAAAATTTCCTCCTTATATCTAGTCTAAGCCTACCATCTTCTAGTTTAAAAGCACTACCCCTTGTCTTATCACAGCAGACCTTGCTAAAAAGTCTGTCCCCTGACCTCCCACTTGGCCTTTTTGAACATCATGAGGTTCACACGGGCCCATTCCTTGAGCTTGTCCAGGACCCTCTGGGTGGCATCCCATCCTCAGGCATGTCAACTGCAAACTTGCTGAGGGTGCATGCAATCCCAGTATGTCATTGATGAAGATATTAAAAAGTACCGGTCCCAATACAGGCCCCTGAGTGACACCACTTATCACCAATCTCCATCTGGACATTGACACATTGACCACTACCTTCTGGATGTGACCATCCAACCAACTCCTCATCCACCCAAAAGTCCAACCATCAAATCCACTTCTCTCCAATTTAGAGAGAAGAATGTCGTGGGGGACCAGGTCAAAGGCCTTACAGAAGTCCAGATAGACAACACCCATAGCTCTTCCCTCATCTGCTGATGTGGTCACTCCACCATAGAAGGCCACTAGGTTGGTCAGGCAGGACTTGCCCTTGGTGAAGCCATGCTGGATGTCTCAAATCATCTCCCTGTCCTTCTAGGAGGATCTGCTCCATGATCTTCCCAGGCACAGAGGTGAGGCTGACAGGTTGGTAGTTCCCAGGGTCCTCCTTGCTACCCTTTTTAAAAATGGGTGCAATGTTTCCCTTTTTCCAGTCTCCAGGGACTTCACCCGACTGCCAGGACTTCACAAATGTCATGGAGAGTGGCTTGGCAACTACATCAGCCAATTCCCTCAGGACTCTGTGATGCATCTCGTCAGGTCCCATAGACTTGTGCATGTTTAGGTTCCTCAGCTGGTCATGAACCTGATCTTCTCTTATAGTGGCATGGACTTTGCTCCCCACCCTGTCCCTGTCTTGCAGGCCATCCCCTTGAGAGGTGTGGGAAGAGAGACTGACAGTGAAAACTGAGGCAAAGAAGTCATTGAGTACCTCAGCCTTCTCCTCGTCTGTTTTTATTAGTCTGCTAGTCTTGCTCATCACAGGGGGGTACACTTTCCTTGACCTTCCTTTTCTGGTTGACATACCTGTAGAAGTCCTTATTATTCTCTGCACCCCTTGCCAAGTTCAGCTCCAGCTACACCTTGGCCCTCCTGACTTCATCCCTACACAATCAGGCAGCGTCCCTGTACTCTTCCCAGGATACCTGTCCCTGATTCCACTGCCTGTGCATTTCCTTCTTGCCCTTTAGTTTGACCAGCAGGTCTCCACTCAGCCATGCCAGCCTCTTGCTTTCCTTTCTGATTTCTTACACCTTAACCTCTATGGAAAGCATCCTTAAAGATCTGCCAGCTCTATTCTGATCCTTTTTCCCTGAAGGCAGTTTCACAGGGGTAACCTAAGTGTGAAATGGACTCTTGTGGTCACTGTTATGAAATGTCCCAAAACAACTGAAAAACTCGTCTGTCAGTTTTTGCCTGTGATAACTTTTGCCACTACCCCGGTATTTCTCCTCTAAAGCAATGAGGGGTCTCAACTGATGGACTTCTGAAAGATGACACTCTAGCGGCCAGGCCAGCCTTCTACTAAGCCAAAGTATAAGTGAAGTGCACAAAGCTTGCATGGGAAACACATTTTCAACAAAGAAGAAAAGCAAACTGATTTACTAAAGTGACAATCAAAAACTAAGTTGGTGAGATCCATTTCCACAATATTACATAGTTGCTATTGGTGATAACACATCTGTTGCTGATACTCAACCTAATGCATTTCTTGCAAAAGTGCACCTTGGTGATCTGTGTACCATCACTGACAGTGCACAGGTTACTTAGCTCATTGACTCACGCCCCTGTTTCTTTCACTTAAACAAATTGCTCTTGTACTTTGATGCCTGCTGTTCATTGCTATTGACTGCTGCCTTGCGCTCTTAGAGCTGATAAGGAGTGATTCATCACCTCTGCCAGTACAAGAGCTCTAGTCATTATGACTTTGTGACTCCAGTGTGAGGGGCTGAGCCAGGATGTCTTTGTCACGTTGCCAGAGTTCCCATACAAGGTTAATCCAATGTGAAGGACCTCAGATTTTGCTGTGTGGTACTTGCTTCCTATAATTTTCCTGTGACTTTATGTATTTAAATGTCATCCATATTTAGTGCGAGAAATGCACTGATGGTTCTGTTCTTTTCTGATCTGCAAGCTGAGCCATGTCAATTTATGCCAGCTGAGATACTGTTTCACACTTCGTAAGTTCCCAAAAATATTGTGCGAAGTTTGGTCATCTTTGATCTACGGAGATCATACTCAACTCTAACAACAGCCTCCCTGCCTGCATTTTGAATTGTCAAGACTGTACAACTGCAATCTGTACTTACATTAATATAGGTTTTAACATGACTTTCCAGTATGCCAGCTCTTTAAGTTGATGACTGCAAACTTTGAACAATCAGACAAGAATAAATTGTAGATTCAGTGAATTGTTCCTTATTCTTGTTTTGTAAAGCAAAACAAGACATGATAGGCACCACAGAAATGTTGCAACATTTCCAATAAAGGTACCAGGAGCTTGAGGAAAAATGGATAGCTATATAGACCTTTGAAGTTAGCTACTGAATTAAATTGTGGACTACACTGATCTTAATTTTATTTGGAAACGTAGCATGTTGAGAAGCCATCAGAAATATTTGAAATCTTTATTTCTGACTGCCAAAAAGATGTTATTTTTAGAGTTTCTGAATGAATAAAATAATAAAGATATGAAGTGGAGGTTTTTTAATGTTGGTTTGTTTTTCTTAGTGAAAGGAAACAAAACAAGTGGGTTTGTTTTAAATGTACTGCAGTGGTCCTGGAGTATAATTAAAGGTCAGCATTCTTCTTATTTAAAAATATCCAAACAACCTGTTCAGTTTCTTCCATGCTTCAGTCTACAAGCCACGAGAACAGAGTGTTTTGTCTTCTGAAGTTTGGATATTTAACATTACAGTCAGTTTACTCTTTGTTTTACATCTATTTATGTAGATTGACACATATTTATACAGAATTTGAGTAAGCCTGTATGTTTCTAGAATAAGTGCCAATCTTCATATTACATTACTGTTATTATGAATGAAATAAGCAACAGGTAGTCAATATGAAAATATAAAACAGGTCAAAACTGAGTTTTAGTTTTAATATTGTATTTTTAACATATTTTATAAATATTAAAGATCCATGCCAGATTATAAGACATGGCTTCAGAATAATAAAGTATTAAAAAAACACTAATGAATAAACAACTCACTTGTGGCCCACTGTTACTATATTGAAACCATATTTAAAAAGTGATAATATTTCAGTATCTAGTGCAAGAAATAATTTTACTTAGGGTCTTGCTTGTTGGACTCAATTTAAAAAAAATAAGAAGATACAGAGTGTGGCTAACTTAATTTATCCAAATGTCCCAGTTCTGGAACAGAGACCACAGGTAAACAATCATCTCTTTCAGAAATCTCAGCTTCCCGCATAATGGCTTGTTTCCATTAGGCAAGTCCGTCTCAGACGTTGGCTTCAGCCAGAAATTAAAGTCTCTCATCATTCTCCTGCTCACAGAACAGCACATTTTCTAGCCAATAAAAGCTGAGAATTACATTGTCTTTGGAACTGGAAATGTCTTTGTACTTGTGAGAAAATGATAGAAGAAGCCCATGCAGTGCTGTCATATGCTGATATTCCCCCTAAAACCCAATTATGACCAAATTAAGCTAGAAAACTTACATCAGTGAGACTTTCTGTTCACATGCATGCAGCCACTAGTTCTTTCTACTTACTCTCTTAACTGTCAGGTATCCTCTGTATTTCAGAAATTATGCAAATCCCAGTTAAATTAATGGTTGAACCACTTACAAGAAACAGCACAGCCTTTACAACTTACATCCTAAAGCTAGGGCACTCATTTCAGTGCTCATCTGGCTCCCTATCATAGCAAAAGCAGATCTTACCAAGATGTCTAGGCCCAAAATTGGAACCTACAATTAAATAATAACAGTTCCTTACTCCAAATTCTCTTCTTCCTCACTTTAACCAAGACTTTTCAATAGCCACATGTTTGTGTCAATAAAGCCACAAAACAACTCAGAATGTAATCTAGACACAGTCAAAATTGTGATAAAGTGGTGTATTGCAACAGAGCTAGGGGTGTCGAAGAAACAATTGATGCTGAGGACCTAAAATCAATACTACATAGAGATGGGGATGGGAGGATGAAGAAGGGTGGGAACGGTACTTCAGACTAGCTCCAGACTGGCTGCAGGGAAGGAACACTCACCAGCAGCTGGAGGTCACCAAGCTCACTCCAGAAGTGCCTCTTTTGCTTTAGATTCACACAAAAAGCAAGCATAGTTCAAGCATTCTGAAATGGTTCTGTGATGCAAACTAAAGCCCAGTAAGTGGGGACACCCAGGAAATCAACTTCAGCAGGACACTCCCTGGCAAAGTTGAATTGCTAATGTAGATGTACCCCTAGTAATGGTTTGCCAAACTCTGAACCACTCAGTAACTTGAAGCCGGATGCCAGTCCAAGGTACGTCAAAACTCTCCAGACTGGCAACACCTGCAAGAGCTCCACTGCTGGCCCAGAAGCTGACTAAATGCATGAACTTTGTCTTAAGCCCAACCTAATGAGTCTACCATGATGCAGTAGTTTAGGACAGAGCTACACCAACAGTTACAATGCTTGCAGACTGAACCTTCCTCAGACTGACTGACTGACTTAGATACTGGCAAACATCTCATAAGTTATATTATGCTACATTATAATATGAAATTAAAATATTAATACTGTCAGTATTCATCTATGTCGAGGCACCCGAATAGATGCATGCAGGAAAAGATCAACCATGGCAAAACCGGTAAGACAACACACATACATGTATACTGACAGACTCCCTACATGGTGACTTAGAGGTCTCTACCATTTAGTGTTCTTTTGTTTGCAATTATTATTTCTTAGTACTGCTCAGATAAATATCATGCCGTCCCTGAAAATGAATAAAGGAAGAGGTATAGCTACCGTTTTAAAATGAAATCTGAAAACTCACGATGCTAACAGCAATGTCCAGGCAATCACTTACCTATGTTTCAAACTATTCCAAAGACTTTTAAGGATTGGACACTCTGAATTTCCCCAAAATTAGAGAGAGATGTCTCTCTGGCTGCCTTCTCCTAATTTTAACCAGACTACTCATAACTTCACACACTGAGGATTCCCAAAAAGAAGATGCTGTGTACTGTTTCTTCAACAGTAGGAGATCAAAAGCTATGAACTCTGTTTCTTGGGTTCTAAAAATTCTTTCTGGTAGTGTCAGAAAACATCCTCAGTGTCTACTGGTCATCTTTTCTTGACTATGTGGTACTTGTTCTTCATCTACCTTAGTTTCCCAAGCATACATGTATATTAGAAATGAAAATCCTCAGAAAAGTAATCTGCCTTTTTAGCCTTTAAATGTGGGCCATTCATGTAACAGGAGTACTAACAGAACAGCAACTAAGTTGAGAATCTATACGAATGTGGTGCTTCAAAAGAGATGAGGAAGTCAGTAGTTCTTGATTGGTCACTAAATTGGAACAAGCTCTAATAATGAAGATACAAAAGGAAATAATTGGAAGGAGTCAAAGCAGAGACACTACAACATGTTACACCATGAAGAACTCCCATGGGAGACCATCACTACCTCTGGAAGCCTCAGATGCATCTCTGCAGATGGGAGAGGAAATTATCTTTATAAAAAGAGGGTTGAGGCATTAACACAGGTCCCAAAGTACAGCAAAAGGAACATCTATAAGCTAGTATTTGTACCAGTACCCAAAATAGTCAAAAGCATAGAAAGATAAATGTTGACCTTTATATAGGTTCATATGCTGTCTTTCACCACCATTTTAGAGAAAACATATATTTTGATATGTTTGAGAAGGCTGTTAATATCAACTGAGCTAATTGCACCAAGAGAGAAAAGCCAGTGCTGCTATACAAATGCTAGTCATGATTAATCACCTAATGCCTCAGGCCAGTGGGACAAATCATCAATTGTATTTCAACTAGAAGCACCACAAAAAGCTCAAACTTTGGAATTAAGTCTCCTGACATTGTCTCATTCGGTAATTTTTTCAGCCAAAGAAAAGGAAAAAGAGAACAGATGTGGGAAAAGCATTGCTTCTCTTGCAGATTTGTAAGAGTATTGCCTCATTTGGAGTTATGTTATCTTTATGGACAGAACTTTATAAAGTGATTTAGCCACCTAGGAGTCTAAGCCATAACAACTCAGCAGAATTAGAATTTTCCATACCACAGAAAAGTATCTAGGCCTAAATAACCTAAAAGTTACACCGATTTTGAAAATAAACTTTATTTTTAAATAAGAATAAATATCACAGCTGTAAAAATATATTTTAGAATGATAAAGTGGGAGACTGATCAAAATAAATATACAATTACCATGAGTAAGAAAAACTATTTCAAAGCAGATTCCTCCACATGAGATTGCCTCAGGCTTCACAATACATTTTGCCAGACACATGGATTTCACTGTGTACACGAGACAACAATATTGGCTTCAGTGATTGCACAGATTTACTGCTGTTTATTTTGGATCTGTAGCTGTAACGATTGTGGTGCCAATGATACAACTGTGGTTTCTGTGTTGCTTGTGAAAAAGACCCCCAGATTTATGCATCTTTTTAATGTCATTTCACTAAGGAGTAGATTGAAGCCACTGAAATCATTACTGCAAAACATCCAGGAAAATCAGACTCCAGGAAAAAAACACAGTATTTTCTAAAATAGCAAAGCAACTTTACAAAAAGCACTCAGAAACCTGTGTTATTACCTGGATTTTATCCATTATGTCCTGACCTCCCCAGATGTAAAAAAGATAACAAGATCTGCTCTCCTGTTCCAGTGATTCATTATGGGTTAAAATGACTGAGTGACATAAGACAGCTTTAACCCTTATTGCAGTTGGAAGAGGCCACATGGTGGAGGCCTTGATTAGTCTTATCTAACTTTCAGTGTAGGTAACTAAATTACTCAGTGAGTCATCCTAACCTCCTCATATAATCTGAGTAGAAAGAATTATTCCTCCCCTGGTAAGTGGGACTGTCAACGAGATAAATCAGCCTGTGAAGGCACCCAGTTCTGTGAAGCAGCTGTGGAAGATTCTCTCAGGGAAACTTTCAACCTCACCTTGGTGTTTCAGGCTAAGTGAAATTAATTCATTCCAGCCTAAGGCCAAACTTACTTTGACATCTCACCATGGATATCTACATGTTAACCAAAAGACATTTTCCCAATGTTTCCAAACCCTCTCTATCACCTTCCACAACCAGCCAACATCACCAAATTGTCACCCCAACCCTTAGAAGAACACAATTTTCAATGTTTCTTATTCTCTCATTTTTTAGCATCCAATCTTTGGAATTATAGCCGATCTAAAGGATGTAACTGGTAACAGTGAAATTTCTAAATCCAAGTATATTCTTAGTATTCCGCCCATTCAAGCATTGGAACAGGCTGCCCAGGGAAGTGATGAAGTCACCATCACTGGAGGTGTTCAAAAAACGTGCAGACGTAGCACTGTGGGACATGGTCTAGTGGGCATGGTGGTGTTGGGTTGCTGGTTGGATTTGATCATCTTAGAGGTCTTTTCCAACCTTAATGATTCTATGATTCTTGCCCTAAGTGCTCATTTAACTAAAATGAACAATTTGTTGCTGCAGAAAATGTCATATATATACTGTATATAGAAGTAGCTTGTACTTGGAGCTCAAAATTACACTTCAAACAAAACTGATCACAGAATCATAAAATAGTTTGGGTTGGAAGGGACCTTTAATGGTCATCTAGTCCAACCCACTGCCATGAGAGGGACATCTTCAACTAGATAGGTTGCTCAGAGCCCCATCCAACCTGACCTTGAATATTTCCAGGGATGGGGCATCTACCACCTCTCTGGGCAACTTGTGCCAAGGTTTAACCACCCTCATTGTGAAAAATTTCTTCCTTATATCTAGTCTAAATCTACCCTCTTTTACTTTAAAACCATGACCCCTTGTTCTGACACTAAAGACCTTGCTAAAAAGTCTGTCCCCATCTTTCTTAGAAGCCCCCTTTTAAGTACTTGAAGGCTGCAATAACGTCTCCCTGGAACCTTCTCTTCTCCAGGTTGAATAACCCCAACTCTTGCAGACTATCTTCATAGGAGAAGTGTTCCATCCCTCTGATCATTTCTGTGGCACTTCTTTCGACCCTCTCCAAACAGGTCTATGTCTTTCCTGTGCTGAGGGCTCCAGACCTGGATGCAGGGCTCCAGACTTGGATGCAGGACTCCAGGTGGGATCTCACCAGAGTGGAGTAGAGGGGCAGAATAACCTCCCTCGACTTTCTGGCCATGCTGCTTTAGATGCAGCCCAGGATATAGTTGGCCTTCTGGGCTGCGAGCGCACATTGCCAGCTCATGCCCAGCTTTTCATCCACCAGTGCCCCCAAGTCCTTCTCAGCAGGGCTGCTCTCAATCCCTTCATCCCCCAGCCTGTACTGATACCAGGGGTTGCCCCGGCCCATGTGCAGAACCCTGCACTTGGCCTCGTTGAACCTCATAAGGTTCACATGGACCCATTCTTCGAGCTTGTCCAAGTCCCTCTGGATGGCATCCCATCCCTCTACACAATCCAAACCAAAGCATCACAAATGACCTGCACTATACACACATTTTTCTAATTTTTTCTCAAAAAAAAGTGTGGTTATCTCTTAAAAAAAGAATAAAATCCATAGTAATGGAAGATCTCCGGCAGTGTCTAGTAAAAGTTAGACGCCTGCTTATTTTAAGCCAGAGGTATCAACTTGCCTTTGTTCTATAGTGTTTTTTCCAGTTTCAGATACAATAAGCTATCCATATTATGACGACTTCTTTTGAAGTTAATCATTATTAAGTAAGTACTGCAGAATGCTACATGTCAGTTGCGTAATGTAGAAAAGATAAAAATTATGAGGCAAAGATTTCATAAATTTGCAGTCCTTATTGCTTGGGGAATACTCAGAAATCACATAAGAAAGAAATTAAAGAAACATGATCACATTTTGTAAGAATGAAAAACCTTATTCTGCTGTCCAAAAGAATGGTGAAACTGAAGGGACTGCACCTGATGTAGCCCCTGCATTAAAAATAAGTTACTTCAAGAGGAAAACTTATAGCTATTGTACTCATCAAAGCAAAGACAAGAATTGTCTTGCAAAGCGAACACAAGAAACCTCATTTGAAAAGCCAAGTACTGTTGCAAATTTTTACATGAAAACTGAGCAGTCTGCCCATACTATATATTCTTCACATATGAAGTTCACAACAGCTGACATTTTTAAACCATTAAAAAGCTACACATTTGTACATTCTACAATGTGAGTTCTGAAAGGGCTCTAACATAAGAGAGGAAATATTTAGTCCATTCTCATATCTATAAAAGGGCAAACCATTTTACACAATGTTCTGCCACCAACTGAAATTTTAAAGATAGAGTCTGTTAAATTTCAGCAGAAATGTATTTTAATCATATATGTTGAATGTACCAAATATATATCCTCAATTCTCTTTATGCAGCGCATTACTTTGTGAGCATAATGGCTCAGAACAAGCCCTCATTTGAACGAAAGGAAACTTCAGTAAGGGAAGGATCCATTTGTACATCCAACTATGTGCTGTGTGTCTGATTTTAAGCACATGACTTAGTGCAACTGACATGCTCCATGACAGGCACTAGATGAAATACCATCCTGGACCACAGACGAGAGCAACAAGAGTGGAGGTGTCACCTTGACTAGCAGAACCTGACCAACAAAGTACAGAAAAGTAGTAGCATACTATAAGTTATTATTCATCATCAATTGGTTTGCTCAGGCAAATCACAGAATCATTAAGATCAGAAAAGACTCTAAGATCATCATGTCCAATTGCCAACCCAACACCACCAGGCCCACTAAACCAGGTCCCAAAGTGCCATGTCTACACATTTTTTGAACACCTCCAGTGATAGTGACTCCACCACCTCCCTGGGCAGCCTGTTCCAATGCCTGACCACTCTCTCAGTAAAGAAATTTTTCCTAATATCCAATCTAAACCTCCCCTGGTGCAACTTGAGGCCATTTCCTCTTGTCCTTTCACTAGTTACTTGGGAGAAGAGACCAACACCCTTCTCACTACAATCCCCTTTCAGGTAGTTTTAGAGAGCAATAAGGTCTCCCTTCAGCCTCCTCTTCTCCAGACTAAACAATGCCAGTTCCCTCAGCCGCTCCTCATAAGTCTTGTTCTCCATACCATTAACCTGTTTCATCGCCCTTCTCTGGACATGCTCCAGTAACTCAGTGTCCTTCCTGTAGTGAGGGGCCCAAAACTGAACACAGGATTCAAGGTGCGGCCTCACCAGTGCCGGGGCTGAATCAAATAATGTATCATGAATTGTGCTCATACAATTTTTTTTTATTACAATTGATACTACACCAGCTAATAGTGTGCTAGTCAAATGTATACATACCTACACTTCCCTTCTCATTGCTTGTAGAACATAAGATCCCTATTCATCAGTATTTACAGGAGTACCATGTGAATATGTGTAATGCCACAAACTGTTACTAGGTGCTAAAAGCAAAATCAGAGTCATGAACAAATTGTGTCAGTGTAAGTTCCAGAGAAACCAGGGCAAATAGAAGAAGCACAAATTATGAATGAGTCTTCACAGACCAATAAAGGACCAAAAAGAAGCTTTGCTGATGGTTGGGAAAGATGTTTAAGGCATGAGCAGACTGGTTTAAGAATAAAAAGTGGAAATAGTACTTATAGTAACTGTACCAAATAGAACTCAGAAAGCATCATTTGAAGTATCTTTGCTCTGTAAAACAAACAGTTCATGCTCTAGTAAGAACTGTATGACGTGTCCAGTGCATCTTGATTCCACAGAAATAAATAGCTAGCCTAGGTGATTTATGAATCATGTTAAGACCACTCAAGAACTGGAGGATCTTGCTTTGAAAGGATTAACTAGTGTGACTTGAATAGGATTTAAACCACAATGCTTGCACTTCCTATGTAGCCAGCATTTCAGAACAAAAATATCCTCTGTTCTGCACAGAATATGGTATCTTCACACTTCTTACTTTTGAAAATCATCTGTGTTGCAAGGAAGCAATCATGAAACTGGGAATAAAACCACAATGATTTATTTAAAGGAATGAAGCTCACAGCAACTTGCTTCCTGCTTGAATGCTTTTTCTCGTGTCTCTAATCTAAAGTCTTTATTACACACTGTGCCCTACATCTGGGCCTCAGCAGGTTCACAAGATAACTACAACTGGTATTTGACCCAAATAAGCTCTACATAAACCCAATTCCAAATGAACACAAACTCCCACATAAAAATCAAATCCAACTAGAGTAATTTAACCCTGCATTAAAACAATAATCATAAAATTCCCTTGACTACTGGTTTTGTTGCTGATTACAATGAAGACAGAATTTATTTCAATGTATTCCCCCTTTATGAACTTACATATTTTTCTCTTTTCAAGTATTTTAGAAGCGTATTATATTTATTTCATATTATAATGTAGCATAATATAACTTATGAGATGTTTGCCTGAGACTTTGACTGCATGCTCACAAAAAATAATGTTCCACTAGGACAGAATTACTGGGTGCATTAAAATTTGTCAAGCATTCCACTGAAGCAACTAATGAATAGTGCTGTACTATTACAGAGACAAATGCAACACAACGGTTTTCTCTTTTGCAAAGTTTACTGGAAGGGATAAAAGGAAAGGGTGAGAAAGAATGATAAACCAATAATAATGCTAACAGAAACGTTGCTTTCTTATAAAATTAGTAAACTTCTAAAAAAATTCAATGTCAGGTATAAATCCCAGCCTATATACAATGCTGGTGCTATGTAAACAGCTGAACATTGAAAAATGTTTGACATCTTGAAAGATTCACATTGCTAAAAGTTCAACAGTTGTTAGTTTACATTTACATAGCTACCCAGAATGTCACAGAATCACAGAATCACTAAGGTTGGAAAGGACCTTCAAGATGATCAAGTCCAACCGTTAACCCAACATCACTGTGTCCCCTAAACCATGTCCTGAAGCGCCACATCCACACTCTTTTTGAACACTTCCAGAGATGGCGACTCCACCACCTCCCTGGGCAGCCTGTTCCCATGCTTGACCACTCTCTCAGTAAACAAATTTTTCCTAATATCCAATCTAAACATCCCCTGGCACAACTTGAGGCCACTTCCTCTCTTCCTCTCACTAGTTACTTGGGAGAAGAGACCAACACCCACCTCACCACAACTCCCTTTCAGGAAGCTGTAGAGAGCGATAAGGTCTCCCCTCAGCCTCCTCTTCTCCAGACTGAACAACCCCAGTTCCCTCTGCCGCTCCTCATAAGACTTGTGCTCCAGACCCCTCACCAGCTTCGTTGTCCTTCTTTGGACACACAAATGTCAAAATCTTACTGCAGTAATTAAACTCATACAACCATTTAAATACGATTGTAACATAGATACACAAGCCATTCTTTAAGTGTTACAATGAAAAAAATGTATTACCAAAAGCTTATTTATTCACTTCTACCAGTTACTGGCCTGTATCAGAAATAGTGTGGCCAGCAGGAGTAGGGAAGTGATCGTGCCCCTGTACTTGGCACTGGTGAGGCCGCACCTCGAACCCTGTGTTCAGTTTTGGGCCCCTCACTACAGGAGGAACATTGAGTTGCTGGAGCGTGTCCAGAGAAGGGCGATGAAACAGGTTAATGGTATGGAGAACAAGACTTATGAGGAGCGGCTGAGGGAACTGGCATTGTTTAGTTTGGAGAAGAGGAGGCTGAAGGGAGACCTTATTGCACTCTAAAATTACCTGAAAGGGAGTTGTAGTGAGAAGGGTGTTGGTCTCTTCTCCCAAGTAACTAGTGAAAGGACAAGAGGAAATGGCCTCAAGTTGCACCAGGGGAGGTTTAGATTGGATATTAGGAAAAATTTCTTTACTGAGAGAGTGGTCAGGCATTGGAACAGGCTGCCCAGGGAGGTGGTGGAGTCACTATCACTGGAGGTGTTCAAAAAATGTGTAGACGTGGCACTTTGGGACCTGGTTTAGTGGGCATGGTGGTGTTGGCTTGACGGTTGGACTCGGTCATCTAAAAGGTCTTTTCCAATCTTAATGATTCTATGATTCTATACTTCTCCTTTATCTCATCTGCAACTTGTCTCATTTGCATTCATCAATGCTACAATCATACTTTAGTTGGACTCTATGATCTTAAGGGTCTTTTCCAATCTAAATGATTCTATAGGCTGACATAGCTGGTCAGATTTAGAACTTTTCTGAGATGCTGCAACAATTGTCATCCAGGATATTTGCAGTGAGAAAAAAAAAATTACATATACAAGGTAAAACACAAAGTGTATAACATCATTAAAAATAACCCTAAGTTTATGAGTGACTTTACACTTTCCATTTGATTTGTAAAATCAATATTATTCATGCTCAATCTCCTCAATTATATTTCTGCTATCCTCTGGACAGTCAGCTGTTACCCTTTGCACTGAAAAAAACCACTAACACCCCCCATCCCAACATAAATGCTGTTTCTTAGGAATGATTTACTGTTTTTTTCTTGAACTTGAGTGATTGGAAGACAAGAAAGCTTTAAGAACTAGGTAAAGAGAGAGATGCCTCTTTCCAGTTTACAGAACTCATTACATTCCTGGGAATTAAGTATGAGAGGGACAAAATCACTCTTGATTTTTAAGGAGTATCATTAAACATAATTCTCAGCATGCAAAAGTTAATTATTCCTATTCAATGCATGAGAACAGTTAGGCAAAGATTAATTAAATGAATGGACCTAAGTGCATCAATTTTGATGAAAAGTTCATGGAAAATGTGCAGCTTTTTCCACACAGAGGAGTCTGATTAAGAGGATTAACAACAGGCTCTCTTCTACAGAGCTGCACAATTGCATATAACGATGCTGTGTTTTCTAAAGAGTTAATCAACTTTATGTAAGTTTAACAAATACTTTTCAAATCAGACTTATATATGTAAAGCAAAAACCTAATCCTGCAAATACTTCCATGCAAGAATTGTTTATTCAGACAGGCAGTCCTAGTGAAACAAACTGGGCACATCCTTGAAGTCATCCAAGTGCATAACTCCTTATTAGATCAGGTACCCTGTAAAAGCAAGCAGGTATCTGCATGTTATGTGAAATTATCCCAGACAATATTATTTCCGGTTGAGATCAACAAATTTCTAGTTGACTCACTGATGCTTTTAGAAACTGTCACACTGATGACTGCAACAGATTTCCAATCAAAAAAAGGCAAGAGCCTGTCATTCGCGTGGCAAGGTAGCAGCCCTCTATCAGAGCCCTACACAGGCATATAATGCCCATCATCACCACAAAACTGAAAGCACAATGATAAGCATTAGCAAAAGCAACAATACTAGAGAGACCTGTTGTTTGAGAAGGATAATGTCAGGCAGATAGATTAATGAACACTGCAAGTGGCAATCAGTAAAGCCAAATGGCAGGTGCAACAGAGGGTACACACATGCCTTATTTTATAAATGACAATATTGCAGCTGGAAGGGTCACTTCTTTACTATAAAGTGGAACACATTACTATTCCCATGCTCCACTCCTTTGTTAGTTTTGTTAGTTCATGTACGAAATAGGATAAAAAACAACACATGGGGTCAGCGTATTTCAAAAAATTCTCCTCCTCTTCCCAGGGCGTAACACCAGTCATTTTTCATGTTTCTGTGCAATAATGTATCTCCAAGTTAATAACAGAACTATCTCAGACTGAATTTTAATTTGGATACCTCAAATGTAGCAACAAAAAATTCTACATGGAGACAGGAATTTTAAATCTCTTCCAACTCTCATTGAATGACAGAGGGTTTGAGTGTTGTGTTACCTTAGGTTCTTCTTAAAATCCTAACCTGCAACCTTATCCATGGGTCAAACTTATTCTGAGCACAGAATAAACTGATCTAGTTACTGCAATTTGAACAGAAGACTTTTTTTTCTTTTCATACATAGTGCTGTTAACCTTGAATATATGATTGGCAATTCACTGATTTACAGTCTTGGTAAATGTGATAAGAGGTCATGCCTTGCTTCTAGCTTTGTTTTAATGAAACATAAGTACATCAAATGCACACTGATATAATAATGCTAAACAATTTTTCATATGCAATGATGTTCCAATAAAATACACTATTTCAATGAAATGAAAACTTCCCATGGAAACGCATCATCTTCCAAGTACATTAGCAGCTTCTGTCCATTGTCTTTTCCCAGGGTACTTAAAATTATAGAGCTATATAATCTACACCTACGAACCTCCATTCCTGCAATAAACATTGAAGTGAGTCTTCCTAAGAAAAAGCTTATTTCTCAGCTTTTTTATTTTTAATATGTATATAATGTATATATAATTCTGCATGTAATTTTAATAAAATCTGAAATGAAAGAATGAAAGCTGAAAAAATATTGACTGACCTTAACCTGTTTTAAGTATTTTAATTTCCAAAAAGTTGTGAAAAGATTTGTTTTTGTTCCAAATTATAAACAATTTCTAACTCAGTATTTGCTACAGAAAGGGAACACAGTGACAACTATGGGCATTTTCAGTTCTTACCCCGCACCGAAGAAAAGGAAAAGAGCCCCCTGACTTTGAAATAACATCTATTGATATTTTGTATGAAGGCACACATTTTATAAAGTTTAAAGAAACTGTTCTGAAAGATATCTTAGGTTGTATTGATTGACCAATGAATGATACCAGAACAGACTATGCTATCTCAAAGCCATGTTTCCATTTCTAGGGCCTCCCCAAGTACTAATTATTTCACTGAGAATTCAACTAGCATGGAGCACCTACCTGTTTCTGAACGTTCGCTGACCTGTTCCAACACAACGTTGAGTGGAGACAATAGAAAAAAGGCAAATAGGATGCTCCTTTTTATATGCCTAAGAAACATTAGGCCTGACATTTATATGAATTGTACTGGAAAAAACTCTGTAAGTTTTAAATGGCCTTTAGCATTGCCAAAGTGCCCTAAATTGGCTTTAAGCATAAAAGAACAAATCATTTTCAAACCAAATGGCTTTATCTGTGGAAATAGTTTACCTCACTCTCTCATTTAAGACTTAAGTCCTTGACGTCTGATTCTCTGGGACTCTGAGGCTAGCATGCTGAACAAAGTCCCTGCCACTCCATACAGTGTTATGTGAACATAGCTATAGAGGACTTGAAATCAGACTAGGAGCAGTGTTCATGGGAAAACAGGCTAACAACTGCTGTAACTGCTATTTTGTTAGAAGCGGTGGATTCGGGCACTTAGTCCTCTATCATGCAGGGGAAACAGGCTCGGGAACCTACCTGCAAATACTGTAAGATGCATATTTTCCAAAGTACAGCTGGAAAGACACTTTTGATGCATGCTGGCTGCATGAGTCCTGTTATGCTTCCAAACTTGAGCAAACAGGTTGTTCTACACAGTCCTGACCACGCTGCCTGTCATAAATAGCGGGAACAACGTCTGGCTGGATACATCTGAACTGTGTCTGAAAGAAAGAAAGATACACAGACAGCCTAGTTACCCACTGAAGCTTACCAGATCAGGCCAAAGCAGTACGTAGCAAATACTTGCTTGCAATACCCTGTTAACTAGAAACTTGTTTATGCCATTTGATTAGAAGAAAAATAGCATTAACACAGAGAATGTTTAGTACTAGTTATGCTGTGATTTTTTTTAACATTTAGAACAAGAAAACCATACTGTTTCAAATGCATTATTAGCCTTGTCTAATGTAACTGAATCTTGGACAAGCTGCAAAAATACAAAGTCATGTTGAACACAATCAAAACAAAGTTACTCTTCTTGCAATAATTGAACCCTCAAGCTAGAAGTTGTTTTCTATGTTTCTATTCAAATTAGCCCTGAAAGGATTCACAGACAAATCTCACAGCTTGAGCATCAAGTCAGTAGCCCAACAATTGTTCAAGAAGTTAACTCTGCTCATCATTTAGGTCTTCACAGAGCAGTGTGACAGCCACATGTTCTATATGAGATTTGCTGGTTCTTCCTAAATTAGCCTGCTTGGGTACTACATATAATTCTAGGTAAGCAGTTAAAAAATATGCAGGTTACCTTAAGTAAATGCCAGTCAGTTTGTAAAGGCAGCTCCCAAGGAACATAACCATCTACTATACATTCTGTTCACTGCAATAGATGTTTCAGGCCTTTAATGGTTGACAACTTCAAAAACAGTCCCATAGTTTCCTAAGAAGGTCTGAGAAGAACAACCATCTTACTGCAGCATATTGTAAGACACAAGTTTGACTAAATACAAGAAGACTGTCCATGAAGTCATCTGATGAACTACAGAAGGATGTTACGAAAGTTAATTTTCCACATCAGAAGATATTTGCCACCATGTAAACATGCTTAAAGCAATCTATTTTTAGATCTGAAGAGCAACCTGTGAGGATCTGATTTCTTTCAGAGTTGCTTTTATTTAGGCTATGCCTTTTCTACACAGCTGTAAAGACTAGGTCAGTGTCCACCTGATTTTATTCTTGGACATCATAACATTATTAAAATATCTTCCATCCCAAAACATCTTCTGAATCTTCAGCAAATGAAATTGCAGCTTGGCTAGATAATGACCTACTGATACCACTGCAGCTGCTTTATTTTTCTGTTGGGATGCTACATTTATCATGTTGTCCTTTGAAACCTATATTCTTTTGTATGTTTTTTAATCTCATATTAATGAAGTGTTGCTGCTTTTGATTGAAGAGTTTTGGCAAAGTGCTGCTGGGCTTCTGAGCTTTTGCCAGTACAACAGTCCTCTACTACCTTTGCTCTCATTAAGATCTAGCAAGCCTAGGACAAGTAGGTTTTATTATTACCACTGATAGTCCACTGAACATTTTCAAATACTGTAACAAATGTGAATGCAAAGATGGCAGCATTACCATTACACACATTAGAGCTTATCACAAGGCCAAAGATTTTCTCCTGTAAAATAGTATTTTCTTTGTTTATGACTTGAAGCACTTGACTTTCATTTTTTGATCCTGCAAATTCAAATTTAAGTCCAAACAGAAGTGTTTCCGAGGTAGACAGATATAGTAAGTGGTTTGGCATCCTAGTTTCATATTTAAATTGTTAGTTAGGCATAGCGTTAAGCTTGTCTTTAAATCTGGACTTGTAATTGCCCACAATGTTTACAGAAAAGCTATGTGTTCAGTACTTTAGGATATGAGTATACCTGTATTGTGAACACACACAGCTGCTCCTTTCACTTCAAATAGTATTAGTACTATTTTCTAGTAATTAACCTTACTTTGGCTACTCCTCATGAAGCAGATGTTGCTGGAGGCTCCCATAGACAGAAAAGAAGTAGATCACATAGTTCATACCTTCCCCACTGCCACCTCTTTGACCTTGTAGCAAGCTACTCATTAAAATATCAATACATCTCCACAAACTATGTCTGTCCCCAGCTTGATTTTCCTACATGACCTTAAAAGACTACAGTTGTACTTTAATGAATGGTTATTGAGCTTCTGGATGTGCCAGCTGTAGCTGAGTCAAGAATCAAGAAAGATTCAAACACTCTCTGAGCAGAAAATGTTTTGTTTGCTTTTTTTTCTTCTTGTCATCAGTCATTAAATAGATTATTGACAAATAAGAAGTAGAATATGATTCCCTAACATTAAATTATCAAAGAAATATTTACTGTGTTTGTTAAGAGAATTTTTTAATAATAACCCTGTTCTTGTCTAAGGGAGCACGAGTTATACCTGAGGAACTCCTGGAAAGCTTCGGCCAACACTTTCCCCTCAGGGAGAATCAAATCCTTTTACCCTTCCTGGTGTCAACCAGCAGTTACAAGAACTGCTAGAATTAAGAGTTGGTTGTGCCCTAGCCCTAGCAGGATCTATCTGGTTTTTGATGCAAGAAACATGCTGAAAGGCTTCAACCTCCAGCAGAACGGGAAGAAAACATCAGAGAAGCTATTGAATCATTAAACAAACCTGTTACATGGAATGACAGCACCAGAGGTACTGAATCCTTACTCTGTGATTACACACACTTCACTTGTTCTGTCATGTAAGGTTTCTGAATGTAGCTACCTATATGATGTCATCCATAATCAGAAAAAAAAAATCTGTTTAGACTTGGATTCTGCCACCCTTAGTCACCTCAGAAAGTGAGTAGGACAACACTGACAAAGTGCCACCTACCAGATTCATAGAATTGAGACCTTCTCAGACTGAGCTAGCAAACACGTCTCAGCGTTACAGACATGAAATCATCACCCTTAGCAAAACCTCCAGCAGACTCGCTCTCCAAAAAGAAAAGCTTTGGTGTGTTGAGGTGAAAGACAGCATGTTCCATGGCATAAGGGACAGCAAGACAGCATTAAAAAATGTATCATTGATAGAAGTCACTAATATTCAATCCAATTACAACAGTTCATTGATCTAGCATAATGAAAAAAGTTGGTCTTAGAGGTTTGGCAATGTAACATCTATACAGTATAAAGAGCAAATAATGCATCTGAGATTCACTGCTTAGGTATTTTCCTGACTTTGTTAGCCCTTGAATACGACTAACATGATGGTTTGCAACTCAACCCTTAAAAAAACTTTGATTCCTAACGCCAAACAACACTAAAATTTTATGAAAAATTTTCTGGGACTTTGAAGCATGAAAATGGGTTTTCTCATTGTGTGTTGAAGGCAATAAATTGACAGGTGTTAAGTGTATGTATGGAAGTTTCCAGCAAAAAAAAATGCTATGATGAAAAAACAATGTTATAATCACATTACCTACAGCGATGGCCTAAGCATCTATTACATACAAACATCTTAAAAGTTATTACTGATTTTTTTTCTAAGAAGCCTAAAAATTAGCTGCCCAAGTGCCATTAAATAGCTGTTTAAGCCCTTTTGAAATAGCCGCTGAACAGTTACTTGTTGAAATACTTATTCTCTACTGAACAGGTACAAGTCAGAAATAGTAATTCAGCCTCTTCTCAGAGCCCTGACTAATTGCCCTCAATTTAACATCTCTGTGTGAAAGCTTCATGAGAAGCAGTGACGGCCGCGAGGCAAAAGTAGGGAGAGCAGCTGCATGGCGTAACCTTCTTTCCGTACCACATTGCGAAACCCTCCATAGCACCCACTGACGCAGGACCATGGAAGCTGAGGTAGTTGCACCCATGGCTAGCACTGAGGAGCTAGCTCAGTATTTTTCAGAGAGCATCAGCTGATGGTAAATATCCTCAATATTAACATTTTCTTTTTGCCTAAAGATCTATACTACTAACTAAATATTTATTTTTCCATTTAGTCTCAAAAAAGTAATTTTACATGTCTGGCAATTTATGCTGAGGAAACAAACTCTAACCTTCTATTTTGCTGTCACTTCTTAATATTCTCGAAAGCTGGAACAACCAAATCTGCCAGGCAGCCATACTACTATGACAAAACCAGGCCTTCATCATAATAAGAACAAACAATTTCAGAGCATTAAAGCAAACCTAGAATAAAAAGGTGAAAAAGCTTAGAGTTCAATGTGAAGAAAAAGAAAGAACAGTGACTGCTTTGTACCCATGTAAACATCCTTATAAGACACTTAATTTTTGCTTTGAGCTTTTTGTGCCAGCGAAGAATTTGTAATTGAAACATGATGATAGAGAAGGAAGAGCTGCTTACTCGGGAGCTGTTGAAGTAATTGTCTTGGATGATCCTGCAATTTATCATATGATTCCAGCCTTCAAACTGTCTCCTGCATGTGTGTGAGGATATCCACAGACACACACCACTCAGAACAAACAAAATCAAGACCCTGCCCACCAAAACATTGGTCCTTATTTCTGCTAGGTGAAAAAATTAAACAATGAAACCCATCCACACACAAATTTCTGGAACTATTTGAGATGACGGAAGGGTTGATATCCCATGCAGATGTTGTTGAAGACATTCCAGATTAGAGATTTATTTATTTATTAACCACCTGTGAGCATCTTACGTGCAACACAGTTAACTGGGTATGTGGCAATTCTCAGCACAACTAGGGAAAAGCTACGACATAATGGTTGCATTAGGGAAACCACACAGACATATCTAGCATTAGCAAGATTATCTTCAGAAATGTGAGCAGACTAGAACAAAACTGGTCTGTTTTACAGCTAATAGAAAACCTCTGCCTTCGGCATTAAAAATAAATTTAAAAAAATACTCTTGATATTTTGAAACATTGCACATGTGGGTTTTTTTAATACTGAATTCTTCTACCATCTTAAAACCTGCTTAGAAGACAACAGAAAGTTCAATACCTAATGTGGTCACAACAACTCTAAGTGTCCACATATTCTTGAATTAAAGAGAACTTTTGTTCCTGCAAATTAAAAAT
Organism: Phaethon aethereus; assembly: GCF_964289735.1. Taxonomy (NCBI): domain Eukaryota; kingdom Metazoa; phylum Chordata; class Aves; order Phaethontiformes; family Phaethontidae; genus Phaethon; species Phaethon aethereus. Next base: position 90,267,691 of record NC_138582.1, on the reverse strand, counting down.
CTTTATTCCAATCATGCCCTGCCAAAGCCTGTGGCATCTATAAATTATAAATGTACTCATCAGGACATAATTAATATAGACTTGCCTTAAACCCAAATACAAGCATACTAAAATTGTGTAGCTAACAATAGCGTTTAGGTATTTTGTAACATATATTCACGCTTTCTATAGCAAAACGATAGGTATATGACAAGACGTGTTGCCCCAAAATTTTTTCCAAAAGTTCCACCGCTTGCCTGTCACCTTCAGAAGGTGAATACAGCGAGGTCTAACCACAGCTGCTTCTGTATCAATCTTGCTAGTTGTTAGGCTCTGCCTAGCAAAAGCAAACTAAGTAGTCACAGAAGTTAAACAGAAGACAAAAGCTTTCCTAACAGAAGAGACAGAAGCCTGTGTATTAAAACCAGCATGCGGGGACAAATGGATCACTTGTCGTCTGTTGTGGGGCTAGCCCTTTCCTCCCCTCCCTCTGCTCCTCAGGGCGATCTCAGAGGGGGCTGGGGTCCTGCTTTCAAGACTGGCAGATTGTGGTGGCTTCCACATATGCTTGGGATGGGGGACTCACCTTCACCATTCACCTTTTGTAACAATTCACATTTAGCTTTTTTGATTTGGTAGTTCATTACACTGTCTTCACCGTAATTCTGCAAAAATGGAAATGATTTCGACAAAGTGAAAGGCAGTCAAAAAAGCAGGCTTATTTTACGTCTCGGACTGCTTTTCTGCACGGAATTACTTTGGTATTGTTCCCTTAAAATACTTAATGCCTCAGGGCTGCTGTTGTCTGAAGTATTTTCTGCTATGATCAAGTTTATATCCTCAACAGAAAAATCCCATTGGATTGAGAAATGCAGTATTTATAACTTTAAGGAAATGTACTGCTTCTTTAAGCGTTTCAGAAAATTCTTTTCCTCTTAAAATCATAACTACTGATTGCATTTGTTAAGTACTCCTCTTACGCAGTATTGCAAAGCATATGCTTCTACTCATAGTAATGGTTAGCAAATTTTACATCATGCTTGCAGGATGATTCTATCTATTGGAAAACATCATTCCAGCTGCATCACAGTTGCAATAAATTTGAAGCCCTGTTCACAAATGCTTTATTTCAGATATAAACTATCAAATTTCCACTGATTTCAATGACACATCTCAAAGCTGATAATAATATTATGCAAGGCAATTCTGAGGCTGCTGTAAACTGTTAAAATATCACGACTTGCATAGCATAAAGCAGTATCATGAATTTCTTTGTGGCAAGCATTGTGCCAGTCGTTCTAGGTTCACAGATATAGATGAAATAACCAGTTTCACCAAAATTCCCCTTTTCACTTTGCTTCTTACCGATGCTTCAATATAGCTATAATTCCCAACATGTTCTTCAACACAATTACCTCACAGATGGAAACCACCATTAGATTCTATGCTTCCTGCAGGTAACACTGGGCAAAGTTAATATATACAGAACTCAGATGAGCTACATCCCAGTAGCTGAATTCAAAGGATCTTAGAACTCAGCACGGAGCATGCCAATTATTTCAAAAGAAACCTGTGAGTTGCATAAACCGTAAAGTTAAATACACTGCAAATACGAATCTACATCCTTTCTCTAGAGGCTGAGGCTCAGGCAGTATCCTCATGTGACATTAATGTTTCTGTCTTTCAAAGACCTTATCAGTATCTTCAGTCAAAAAGGAGGAAATATAATAGTAACAGGTTTTTTTTTAATGGCAAAAACTTTTGTGTTTTGGGGACAAAATAAGCCTTATTATACATCATAAAGGAAAAGGAAACTTCCTCCAGTTAATCTTAAAGACAATAATTTTAAGTAACTGAATGCTGAAATGTGGTTATTCCTTCATATGTTAATAACCTCAACGTAAAATGCTTGTGGATTTTTTTTTCTGCTCCAGGCCCCTAAGCAGGTTTTCTTTCCAGTATCTGCATATCCTGTTAGTTGTTTGTTACAATCCTTTACCGTATGTTAGATACTTTAAATGTTCACTACACAAACAAAGAGCTCCTGCAGTTTGTTAACCTTTAGCACCAAGATATTAAGGTCTGTTAAAAGGTTTTATGGCTATTTTGAATACCTAAAAGGTTTTCTAAAGAAAACTGCAAAATAAAAACAGAAATATTATAAGAGAGCAAATGAAATAAATTATAAGAGAGAAAATGAATACCTAGCAGTTAAGGTATGAAACAACTTCAGTTGCAGAATTTTTAAAATACAGTTACTTCAAATTAAATAGTTGGATTAGAGTCTCAACAAATGTAAGAATAAGATTATCACTGAAAAGAGTCACCTGACAAGAGTTTTGCACAACCCATTTTACAACTCATTTACCATATGTGACCGTTCATCCCCTTAGCATAAAAGGTGGATGCTTTACTCTTTAGCTCAAATTCTTCTCTAAAAACGGCACTCTCGCTTAATGTTGAAATAAGCTTTTCCTGAAGAAGCACCTTATAGCAGGAAGGGAATAAAAAAATAGCAATCTGCTTTTATTTTGACACACAATAGATCTACCTGTCAGTAAGACCTTTATCAAAGTCTCAAAGCACTTGCAATATGCGCAATTAAATGAAGTTTTAACCGTGATTCAATTTTGCCCATTCACCTCATAAGAAGTTTGTGTAGGACAGTGTGCCTTTAACACAGAAGATACCTGATGTTTTTGAAGTACCCAAAAAGGGAAGTTATTATTTGCTGCAAATGTGTGAAGGTTGACAGGTTGAATCTCCATAAAAATTGCTGTTGTCCTCTCTAACTTACTTAAGTTCTTTTACAACACCAAGATACATAACACCTAGGCCTAGCAGCTGCATAATCAACACACAGAATGAGTTCAAAGACTCCTCGCTGTTAGTATCACCATCACTTCAGACATCACAGAGATCTATGAACAAGCCAAGGAACCATTTCTTAATCTTACTAGAGTCCAATAGGCTACAATTACATTAATCTATTCAGGGAGAAACAGTCAACAGGCAAAAGCAGGCAGACTATGGAGTTGCCAGATTTTAGGTGAAAGACAGTCTGACTGAGATACTTAGGGGCAAGGTAACTGTCAAAATGAATTTAACTCAGAATCTTCTTTAGAAAAGGTCAAGGAAGCTCAAACTAAAAGAGAATATAATTAATTCAACAGTACAAATAGACTGCATTGTTGTTCAGTCATATAGTAGGCAGGAAATTATACAGATCGAAGTGTTACCGGTCCACAACAGCTGTCCAAGTATCTCATTTGGTTGAGACATGACCAAAAGTCAGAGTTTTCTTCTGGCTACTTACCCAAAAGTGTCTGAAAGGCATTTGAAGGTATTAGCATAGAGAGCATTAAAGTATATCACCCAAGAATGACATCATGCACCGTATGAACAGAAGCTCAAATAGACAATTAACATCATTAAATATTTACTTTCCCTATATTACTCTGAATGCACACTCATAAAAAATATAGCCTATACCTATAGAAATCACTGCCTTTCTGTGGAAAAATAAACTCTGTCTCTGTGGAATTACAATACTCAAGAAATTGTATTCTTTTCTGTTAGATTATATAATAAAAGCCCATCTGCACACCTACAAAGGAGCCCAAGAGAGACAATGGCAATGTGAGGAAAGCCCAAATAATACCCCATCCTGGCTGCTCTCAAGCCCGTCCGTCAGAGGAGCCATCAGCCCATCGAAGGCCCATCTCCTCAAGACAAGAGGAGCACGGATGCATGGTGGCAGGCAGGAAGCCAAATAAAGGGCTCACAAAAAGGTTTCTCCTGTCCAAGCCCCTCTCAGGGCTGTCCCAGGAGACCATCAGACCCATTGTCCAGGTGGGAAACCCATCACAATGAGTCAAGCATGAAGCATCTTGCCAACTGAAGGAGGGGTCCTGCCTAGGTGTATGGGACATATTTTGGGATTGCATAAGACTTATTATGGGATGCTTAGAGACAGAACCAAAGGCAGGGAGAGGGATGGATTTAGGCAATTTGGGGAGGAACAAGTGTGAGGGAAATAAAGTGTTAAGGGATAAAAAGGGCTGGTTCCTTGTAAATAAATAATTTGATGGTTGATACAATTGTCCAGCCACATCCTGCACCTTTCAGTGCAATCTGTCCTATCTTCTTATTGAATCTCTTTCTAATTCTTTTCAGGGGTCAGGGACTATATCTGTGTGCATTTGTGTACTGGGGGGTCTGAGTGCAGTAACTGGAGTCAGACCACAGGTTGGAGGGCTCTGTGGTGTCAGCAACTGGAGAGACCAGAATGTGTAAGCTTCCGTGTCAAAAACTAGAGGTGGGACTGCAGGTCATAGGGTCCCTATATAGGTTCCATAGCACCAGCAGCTGGAACAAGTGAATGTCTGGGTGCCACCAGCTGGACTGGCACCATGGGCTGATAGGCCTCCATACCAGAGACCAGAGTGAGCTAGATCAAGTGCCAGCCATGGAAGTGGGAACAGCGGTCAGAGCCCCAGGAGCTCATGGTGCCAGCAACTGCAGCAAATGCAAGTGTGCAAGCACTAACAAAGATAAAACAGGACCAGCTGACAGGTAGGTGACGTGGTCTGAGGACCAAGGAGGGCAAGAGTGTGAGAAGATCTGGCTATCAGGGGTCACCAGGAGAGTCCTAGCCATATACCAGTGAGATCTGCTGTGTCTATGTCATTCTAGGGATGAGACCACAAGGGGTTTGGCATTGGGATGAGTTGAATCCCAAAAAGCTTCGGGTGGGTACGAGCATGTGTGTATGTATGAATTAGTTTGCACCAGCAAATGGAGTGGGGTGGCAAATCCAAGGGTTCATATGTCCAGGTGCCAACAACTGGGAAGACTGCGTGTCTGAGCTGAAGTTGCTTCTGAACCCATTTGAACAAGGCAAATAAACTGGTTTTAATAAGGCAACCTTCTGCTTATGTTAAAAAAAAAAAAGAAATCATATCTGCATTTCTGGAATGTGGACATTACTTTTGGGGAAAAAAAACCCCAAACAAGGTTATTTCATAGGAAAAAAATATGTCCTGCGGAACAAGTATCATACCAGAGGCTGGGTCTGACCACTTACCATCATGTACCCTGCTGAATTTATAGGTAAATCCATAACATCACCGAATCTTGAGGTTGGAAGGTACTAATCCAATCCTCCAGCTCAAGGCAGGGGTAGCTAGAACAGGTTTCTTAGGACTGTTTCCAAATGGCCTCCAGAAGTATCTCCAATAACGGAGACTCCACCACCACTCTGGGCAACCTGATCCAGTGACTGAACACCCTCACAGTAAAAAAGCTTTTTCTCATGCTTAAAAGGAATTTCCTGTATTTCAATTTGTATCCATTGCCTCTTGTCCTTCAACTGTGCACCACTGAGAAGAGGCCATCTCTAGCTTCTTTACTCTTCCCCACCACGTATTTAAAAAACAGGTAAGATGCCCCTGAGCCTTCTCTTCTGTAAGCCAGGCAGTCCCAGCTCCCTCAGTCTCTCTTCATATGACAGATACTCAAGTCCTTTTATGATCTTTGTGGCTCTTCACTAAATTTACTCTAAGTTGTCCATGCTTCTCTTTGTACTAGAAGACCCAGAACTGTACATAGCACTCCAGATATGTCTCACCAGTGCTGAGGGAAAATATTACCTCCCTTGACATGCTGGCACTGCTCTTCCTGAAACAGCACACTATGCCATTGGCCGCCTTTGCTGCCAGAGTATATTGTTGCCTTACAGTCAACTTGGTCACACTAAGACCCGCAGGTCCTTTTCTGTAAAGCTACTTTCCTGCTGGTTGATCCCCAGCCCATACTGGTGTGTGGTGCTAGTCTTTCCCAGCTGCACATCACTCTGTTAAACTTCATGAGGTTCCTGTTGACCCATTTCTACAGCCTGTTGAGCTCCATCTGGATGGCAGCACAACTAGCTGCTGTATCACTCTTCCAAGTTTCAAATCATCTGCAAGCTTGCTGAGGGTGTACTCTATCTTATTGGCCATGTTCTTTACAAAGATGTTAAACAGTAGTGGCCTCACTATCAACCCCTGGGGTATACCACTAGAGTGTGACTGGCTTCTAGCTGGACTTTACAACACTGGTCACAACCTTCAGTCAGTTTTCATTTTACTTTACTGTCTATTTATCTAACCTGTACTTCATCAGTTTGTCCATGAGGATGTTATGAGAGACAGCTTTACTAAAGTCAACGTAAATGGCATCCACTGTTCTCTCCTTGTCCACCAAACAAGTAATTTTGTCATAGAAGGCCATTGGGTTGGTCAGACATGATTTCTCCTTTGTAAATCCAAGCTGATTATTCCCAGTCATCCTCTTGATATGTTTGGAGTACCTTGGCCTTTTCCATGTCCTTTGTCATCAACTCCCTTGCTTCATTTAGCAGTGTGCCCATATTTTCCCTAGTCCTTGTTTCTGCCACTGACATACTTGTAAAAACTCTTCCTGTTGTCCTTCACATCCCTTACCGTATTTAATTGCAGATGGGCTTTGGCTTTCCTGGCCTGATCCGTGCACATTCAGACAGTGTCTGCATTACTCCTCCTTTGTGCCCAGATCCTTCTTCCATCTCTTCTAGGCTTTCATTTGATGTTTGAATTTTGTCAGAAGCTCCTTGTTCATCCATGTAGGCCTCCCAACACCTTGTCTTGACTATATATTATTACCTCCTAACACAGTAAATGCAAACTAGAAAAGGGAAAAAAAATGCAAAATGAAACCCGTGCTATAGTTCCTGCTAGTTTATGCAGTCATAGCAAACTTGTATATTAGTTAAAGTGCATGAATATTAATTACACATGAAAAGGAAGCTTGGTCTTCCTTTTTTTCTCTCTGTAAAATGGAATCTGCATCTGATAAATTACTGTTCTTGGCCCAAATTTTCAGCTGGTATTTATTCACATGGCTCCACTGAAGACAAGGCAACTCCTCTCAGTTGTACCTGCTGGAAATATAGCTCATTAGAATCCGCTTTACTATGGTACTCATTAAGTGTGAATGTCAATGATTTCTCTCCTAATAAGAAATTAAGCTTATATAGATACCCTAAATTCTTACCCGGTCTACTTGGAAGTCTAGGTATCATGTTTGTTTAGTAGTTACTGTCTCTGAAAAGTAATTTTCTGAAACATTCTAACTTGTTCCAAATCAAGCAGGTGATGAATTAGTGAATTACTTCCATGCCACTACTGTTCCCATACAATGGACAACTCAAAGCAGAAAATTTTATATGCAACAGTAAGTGCTCGCTGGGCTAAATCATGTATTTTCACTGAAATGTTGAATAGTGAAAGGCAATCCAGTGAACAATCAGCACTTGATATTTCTTACACTGTTAAAAAAGAAGTTTTTAAATCAAGATAAATGAAGAAAACCACATCTCTTACAAAAGGTGTAAGAGGATTTCATTGTGTCAAAACAGAGTAGACAAAGTCAAAGGAATTAACAATCTAAGTCTCATGGGTCTTTAAATACCTTTAGTGTCTGGTAAAAGACCATTTCTTAGTGTTATTTATCACAGTAATAAAATACATGGTGCCTATTCTACATAAAGTTTGTTCAGGGAATATTACTGTCTCCAGGTTTCTCAAGTACAAAAGCCTCTATTTTTACAGGGATGCTCATTACAACCCTCAAAGTGCTAACTTCTATTTTTTTGGTCAGACAATGAACAATCAAATAAAAAATATTTTGCTGAGGTTCAAAAAGCACAAAACAAGATGAAAACTCCCAATAAAAGTTAATTATAAGTAGTTAAACCAACCTGAAAAGTCTGAGTGACAGACAAGAGAAAAAAGTATTGCCTCGCAAAGATGAACAAGATTAACATAGAGACCAAGTGACAGACAGATCCCATAATGGCCAAATCTGGAAAAGTCTTCCAAATATCAAGAATATGGTGATTATAGGAGCTCAAGAAGTTTTAAGGAAATCTTCATAAACATGTAAGTCCTACACTGGGTTCCAGAGGATGAAGCTTTATTTATTACAGACAGCTGATATTACCAACTGATAAAAATATTGAAGAAGGCCACTTGAGAAATAAAGATTTCCAATTTCGTCAAGATTAATATTTAGTGAAAAACTGTAATTGCAACAATGTGCTTTAATTACACTATTTCAATGCATTAAAAAGAAATATAAATATAAAATTAAAAAGAAACCACTGACCAAATCGTAAAATATTAGTGAGAAAATTCAGGAATTTTTCATGCTTCTCCTATTTAATGGGAACAAGTAAGGTCATAGAAGATTGGAAAAGGGAATTATAACACCTACACTTGAAAAGGTAAAAGAAGAAATACAGAATTATAGAAAAGGTATCCTGCTTTTACATTTAGGAAAGCTTATGGGACAAATACCAGATTACCAACAAATGTTTGAAAAGTAAGAAGCATCTAAAACCAAACACGGATGCATTAAAGCCAAATGGTATTTAACCTTTTGTGTGATAGGGTAAATGATCTGCTTAAAAAGAATAACTAGGAGACTGCATGTATCTTGATTTTAGGTAAGAATTTTGACACCACCTCACATTACATTCTCATATACAAATTTAGAAATGTAATATAGATACAGCAGTTATGTTTTATGGCCTGTAGCTCCCTCTTGTAATGTAGGGATTCAGTGTAATTCCTCAAGGGTTCTAACTTGAGTCTGGTTATGTATAGTGTTTCAATTAATGATTTGGCTGGTGAAATAAACACTATACACATTAAATTTGCAGTTGATGAAAACAGTTGTGATGGCTTGCAAGCATGCTGATGATCAGGATCAGAATTTATAATCACCTTACCCCGTTTTCTTCCTCTGACAAATGGTCTGAGAGGAAAGCAAAGAGTATAAGTCAATAAAGAAAATGCAAGGTACAACACCTAAGTAGAAATAATCCCCTGCCCAAACACAGGATGAGAATGACAGTTTTTCAGAAAAGACCTTTGGGTTTATAGTGGATCATAAAACTAAATGCTACTCAACTATGTCATGATGCTACAAGAAAGGTGAACTTCATACTAATGTGTATAAACAGAAATCCTGCCCGTAAGACATGCAAGTACTCTCTTTACTTTCCTCAGTGCTGATAAGGCACCAGCTGGAGTTCAGTGTTTAGCTTTGTGCACTGACTTTCAAGATGGATGTGGAGTGACTGAAGAGAGTTCAGTGGAGATCAATATGCACTTTGGAAAAGAAGAAAGAATTAGGCTTGTTTAGACAAATAAAGAAAGATCAGAGTGGCTATTACTAGATCTTTCCGATACACACAAGACTGTTGCACTGAAGAAAGAGGGACAAATATCTCTTCCATGTCTATGATGGGTAGAAAGTAATGAACTGAAACTATAGCAAAGAAGAATGAAGTTAGGCATTAAAGCAAAATTTGCAGACCAGTGTGGCAGATTACCAGGGAATGTGGTGGATTTCCATATTTGAATGTTTTAAAAAATTAATCGTATAAGGGATTGACACAAATACTCCTTAGGTTCCTTCTAGCCCTATTTTCAACACATTCTGTGAAGGTTGTGAAGCATCATCAATTGAGAGGAACACTGGAATATCAAGCAAGAAGAATGAGTTGTTTATGATAACTGGAAGAAAGAAATGGGACTTAACGTCAATCACAGTCTTGGATTTAGGGACTAATAGGAGGACCTTCATTTACAAGCTAGAAATGGAAACAAGAGCATTAACAAGACCACTGTATGCTTGGTAATCTTACAAGGGTCTTCCATCATCATCTTTTGTTCTCGAGAAAAACACTGTCCTATGATATATATTAAAAGTTATTTCCAACAGAAAGAAAGTACTATAAATGCCATTGTGAAAGGCACTTGTGATGGGCTCCTCATCTAGAAAACTGCATGCAGTATCTCTTGATCATCCTTAATATAAGAATTACGTAATTTTCACTTTGACACAAGCATAGAGTGACTATGAAGATAATCAGATGAATGGAAAGCTTCTGATACCAAATGGACTGAAAGTAGTTGTTCTGTCTGGTGTTTACCAGACTAATAGCTAAGAGCAATAAAAACTGGCTTAAGTTTCATAGAATCATAGAATGGTTTGGATTGGAAGGGACTTTAAAGATCATTTAGTTCCAACCCCCCTGCCATGGGCAGGGACACATTCCACTAGGTCAAGTTGCTTAAAGGACACAAGGAAAGAATTAAAATATTTATATAGTGCTCCCTGAGGAACAAACAGAGATCATATCATCAACACATTTATGTCATAAGTTTTACAAAGAAGTTTTTATGAAATGGATTTGCAATAACAATAAAAAACTCTCCTGCCAATAGGAAAGGCAAAAATCCCCTCTGGATTACTTTTAAATGCAATTTGATGTGCTTCTGACAGGTAATGGTTCAGAATCATCATTTTTTACTAAAGTTACAAGATATTTTGCAGCCATACATAGGTATATGTAATTTATACTTCCTGTATAAAAACTCTACTCAAGGATGCTCATGTATAAAAATACAAAATAGACCTTCTTTACAATAAAGGGCTTTTAAAATTATTCTTTATACCTGTATAGACACACTTTCCTGGTTTAACTCACCATGACCATTGGCAGCTGTCATTTGATTCCTACAGCTTTGACCACAACCTTGTTAATCAAGCAGTGATGCTAACCAAGCAGTCTTCCCCTTTTCCAGCTCCCTCTCTCTTTGCATGTTGGTTCTGTGCTAACATTCTTTGGGTGGTTATTCATTAATTTAGTACTTGCAAATTCCAACAGTTTCCTCCCTAATTCACTGACAAACACGCTTCAAATTCATTTTTGACACAACTGACTTAAAATAATTGCTAGTTTCCTGCTAAAAACCTCAGTGAAAATTGTACAGAAGTAACGTAGATTATTTAGAGAAAAGAGTTGATTACTGACCTTCAATATGACAGAAGTAGATTACAAATTCCTATTACTTCTCCACTTTTCACACATGGAAAGGAATACGAGATACTTTTTTTTCCCCACTACCCAAGTGGCAGGTTCCTATCACAGACTGATATCTAATCTAACAAAGAGAAAGAAAACTTGGGATCTTTTTCTTTATTTTCATCACTAATTCACTTTGCTATAGTTTCAGAAACAAGTTAGAACTGTTACTCCAAATGAGTTCAAGCCATCTTTCAGTCAAAATAGGATGATTAGATTTTTTTTTAAATAAGCATATTACATAGCCAGTTGTCATTATTTCTGAATATTTCTTCTAGTGCTTTGAAGAATATCTGGAAGTAGATCTCTGCATTATAAATGGACTCAATCTGAAAAAATATGAAAATAATATTTTAAAATTTCACACTGTATCTTATAACTCAGAGAAAACATTTTTGTACTTTCACACCCTCATTATGAATAATGCAAGGAGCCAATTAATAGAAAATGTTCTGAATTATGAATTAGGACCATATTAAAAATGTAAAATTGCAGAAAAACAATGAATGCTTGTTTTAAATTCCCCTTCCAGACAGGTAACCATTTTTAACTACATCTGGTACCCACATTTGATCTATATCTTTATCTATTCTTATGGTTAATGAGGAGCAAATTACTTATTACTCATGAATGACACTAACTACCCACTCTTGCACAAAAGAATATTACAATTTACATTTAAATGAGATTTGAAATGTTAATGAACAGAGCCAGTATTCTAATTATCTATACAAATACATTAAATTAAGGTGAACTTTAGTAAATGAATTACTTCAGAACCATACTGTATGTTTGCCCAGTGATATTAGTGAAGAATAGTTCAGTATTTGTAAGATAATTCCCAAAAATTGGGAGTCAAGTATGGACAAACAATGCCACTATGTATTTAAGATCATTTGATAGGAGGGAGATGGTTAATGTTTAGCTTACGCATACAAAAATAGCTTAATAAAACACCTCAAAGACATTTGATATTTTCTTTAAGTTTATGTAGAGCTTTAGATTTAGGGTGTGTTTCTTCCTAAAGTCAGTTGGGCCCAGATAGACACGGAATTTTGGCCTCTATCTCCAATTGCAATGCTTAATTTCCCTTTGTTTGGGTTTTTTTACATAAATGTCATTTAAACATTTGAGAGCAGGACAGTAAAGAAATCCACGGGAATGCTTTGTACACATGAGCTGAAGATGCTTTTTTCAGTTCAAAAGACCAAATTAACACTTTTTTCTTTTCTGACCAGTTATACTGATTTTACTGCAGTCCTAGCTCTACATCAGGAGAAAACAAGAAACATCATTAAGTTTTTCTGACTGAAGCAAACATTTTCTTTACTAATATTAACAACCCCCAAAAAGTAAGTTAGTATTGCATTCAAAAACACCATACAGTTGAAAATAATCACCTCCTGAGTTTTTAATTTTTGGCCTCATTTATTTTAACTGTTCTACACGTTGGCAGATTCCAGATATCTTTAAACGATCAAGAAATAAACAACAACAAAACAACCCTCAAACAAGACTCCCAAGACAACAGTCTGTGCCATGATATAATTACTTTTTTTTACTAGATTTTTTTTTTAATAACCAGTGTCTTATTTACTCATATTATGTGAAAAGAGATAGATCGCCAGAGGTATTTAATTGAAAGAATTCAGTAAACAATGTAGACAGATTGTAGCAGAATGACATCTCAAACTTTACATAATAGTTCAAAAGGCACTTCGCAATACCTTAATTTTCAATAGTGTGGTCACACAAAATTGGTGAAAAAGATAGAAAAGTCCTAACAGATTTAATACTTGGATTATGACAACATTCCTGAAAGAACTAATTTTATTATTAAACTGTTTTATTTGATATTTTTAAAATTAAAAGTCCATACATTAGTTTGAATCACTTTCTGCTCTGATACTGAAGTGCTTTTCACAACTTTGAGGCTTCCTTCTGGCGATACCCAGGCATGTTTTTGTATTGTTCCTCCACTAACTTAACGATTTGCTCAGAAATTCTTGTTCCATTGTTTGTTACAGCTCTTGCTCTTTTGCAGTGTGCTCTTTGTTTCAAACTCAGGAGCAATTGCTGATGCCTGGAAACATTTTTTACACTGAGGAAGGTCTTAAAGAACATTAAAATGAGTCACTGATAGTGAATTATGCATAGATTTAAACTCCCGAGTCTACTTTTTTAATCATCATTACTATCTTCTGCTTCTCCTAATAATAAGTCAAATAAAGAAATAAGATAAGAAGATAAGAAGCTCTCAAGATTTATTTTTAAGAAGGTTAGAAGTTCAGCAGTCTCCCAGTAGACTAGGTCAATACCAATTCCAGCCACAGTATCCAGCAAATTAGCTTTATGAGAGGGTAGCAGAACTCCTCATGATTGAAAATTAGAATAGAACTTGCAGGTTAACTGTTAATTACTCACAGAATTTGGCTCACTTGTTTTGCATTCAATATATATACAGATGGGACTTATCTGCCCATGCACAAATAAAAGGGCATACTGGCAAAAGAATTTCAAACATTACAGTAGAAGTCAATATTTTTGTGGGACTACTTAATTGACTTTCTATTCTAAGCAGAAATTCCCCATCACCTACAGCTCACAAAATTAACATAAAAATGGAAAATCCCTTCCTATCCTTAGTCTTTGTGTAGGCATCACCTCCTTGTGAAAAGAGTTAACATTCTGTATTACTCTGGATTATAATAGGAACCAGGCAACTACATATAACAGAGCAGGTAAAGGGCCAGATTTTTCTTAAATATTTCTCTTAAATATCACAAGCCTGGGTGAAGAGCTTCTGCAAAAATCCAGAAACCTTGCAAAAACTACTGATTTGGGATTAAAAGTTAAATTGTTACAATGATTGGGAATATCTTGAAAACGATTCCTCAAAATCAAGTTTTTAAAAAATCAAAAATCAAGAAGTTAGCCATTCATGTCTGTATTGGACTAATAAACAACTACCATACAACCAAATGGAAAAAGCCGGAATGCTTTTCACATAATATTTTGGTATGTACTTTTAAAGTAAAATGCATAAGAAGCAGACTAGCCAAAGACCAACTCCTTTTTTTGATGAAAATCTAACGCAAAATATTTTTTGGAAGGACCATTTATTTGTTGCTGAAGTTTAGACACAAACCCTGTTGCAGCAGCTGCTCCCAACTGTACACACATAAACTTTCTGCACGTTGTAACTGCTGTAAAACCTATTATCTCCTTTGTTGTACGTGTTTTTTTCCTCTCTCTTCCATTTCATTGTTAGATCTTCTTTGTATCTCCACTTTTCTTCATCTCTCTATACCTTTGATATTTTAGTCAGAACCACTTTGGTCTTAGACAGGAAAAAAAGGAGCTAAGTTGTATCTGTCTCTCTTCTTTATCTTGTCTCTGAAAATTCACTTCCAGTGAAATACCATTTTCGGGTTGGACTGTATTCTATTTTTAGACTATCTCTGTATCTAGTTTTACATGTATTATTTCTGAGCATTTCATTATTATTTTTATTATTATTACAAACTCTTCAGGGTTGTCTCCTTTTCCCGAACTTCTCTGAACTGTGTAAACAGGTGGCACTAAGAATATGACAGACTTTTTTCTTGAACTGTCAGAGGCTATGAAGCATATTTGGAAACATTCAACACATTTCTTGAGTTCTAGGACTTTATTTAGACACAGCAGGTGCTTTTATCTCCAACATGCATGTCACTTGTATGCCTGAAATATGCAAAAACTAGAATTTGACATGCAGAGGAGATCTATATATTTTATTTCCATCTAATTACACTTTACATATAATCACAGTAATCACTATCAACGTGTTTACTACCAGAGATCACATATTTAAATGCTGCTGGAGTCAAGGTATCACCTTTACATCAGAATCCTCTTTCCAGGAAATCTGGAAAAAACCCCAACTTTTTAACTGACTTCATTATGCATGCTTACAATTGATATTGTAAGTGGGAGTTTTTAAGGAGCCAAAAATGTACCACTTTGTGCTTTAGACTGTCCATATAAAACTGGAACTACTCAGCTGAAACAAGCCACTAAAAAATCTTTCCAGCCAAGAAGATGAAAGGAAACTTTTAAGTCTCCCTCAGTGTCAAGAAAAATTCTACAAGCTTCAAAATGGCAATGTTTCACATGAGTAACCTGATGACAGAAAGTAAATTCACACTATAGTCATTAATTCTTGTCATCTCCCTACAGGTCAAGAATGGTCCCATTTTTGTGGCTTTCCCATGACTAGTTGCAAAATTGGATATAGAAAGCTTCGTTTCATTTGTATGAAAGAAGGTTTCTGAGTTAGCTTCACCCAAATATTGCCCAAAGGAAAAGTCAGAGTTTGGGTTTAACTTCCATGTACAAAAGAACAATCTCCACAAAATATTAGTGCCAATGCCTGTTCCGTATGGTAAGTGTATTTTAACTGTTGTTTGCATTTTACCTGTTTTACACCTGTAATTCAGTGAAGGAAATGCAGAACATAGTTTAACATCTTATCTAACACAGCTATGGGCATAACAAAGAATGAGCTGATGAATGATGTGTACAGCTCTTATGTGGACAGCAGAGGAAATTAAAATACTTTGTATAACTATTGTTATTAAAAAACCTCTTAAAATTGTGTGTGATGACTAATAAAAGTCAGCATTACCCAATGCTTTTCTGACCTTAGTTCTGTGGAAAGTATGGAAAATGTGTGTGTGTGTTTTTAACAAGTGCCTTTTCTTATCCAAATCCTACACAACTGATGATACTCCCAAAACATGGCCTGGAGAGGCTGGTTCCACTAAAACAGTTCATTTGCTACCTGCCAGAACTATTTGTATTTCAAAAGCCCCGCCTAAAATATAATTGCTTATCACAAAGGGGCAGTAGGTGCTAATGATAAAAATATGCTCAGTTAAATTGTACTGGGTGTGTCTGGGATTGAGTTAAGCATAACTATATAAGCGTATATATAATGTTAAGCATATATATGCTTCATAGCAGCCCACATGGTGCTGTGCTTTGGACCTGTGACTAAGCCAGCCTCGCAAACACCCCAGTATTTTGGCCATCGCTGAGCAGTGCTTGCACAGCATCAGGGCTGCTTCTGCCTCCCACTCTGCCCCCCCCGGCAAGTAGCCTGGGGGTGGGTGGAAGTCTGGGAGGTGACACAGCCAGGACAACCGACCCAGATTAACTGATGTCACATTTCCTGTCATATAACGTCATGCTCAGCAATAAAAACTCAGGGAAAAGAGGAAGAAGGGGAGATGATGGCGATTATGGCGTTTGTCTTCCCAAACAACCTTTATGCATGCCGAGGCCCTGCCTCCCGGGTGGTGGCTGGACATCTGCCTGCTGAGGGGAGGCAGTGAGTGAATTCCTCCTCGGCTTTGCTTGTGTGTGCAGCTTTTGCTTCACCCATTAAACTGCCTTTACCCTCGATCTATGAGACTTCTTGCTATCCTACTTTCTCTGTCCCACATCTCTGCTATCCCCCAGGAGACGGGAGGGAGCCAGAGGCTGTGCGGGTCTGGCTGCTAGCCACAGCAAAACCACTACAAGGCAAATAAAAAAACCTTGAAAGTATACTTAAACAAACCTCATTTCACAAGCGTACGAAGTTGTGTACTATCTTGTCCAGAGCTACCTGGATAAATTTTCATGCACGTTCATCCCAGAAGCATTTTGTGAACAGCACGTTGCTCTAACTTGCAGGAGCCTGTGGGCCCCATGAGCGGTCTGGAAGTGCCGGGCCGCTGAGCTACAGGCTTGTAAAACTAGTGGTTATCCAACTTCCACCCCTGTGCTAGACACTAGGGACACGTGAAAGAAACAGGTGTAGACCTGATGCAGCCCTTCACTGCTTTAAGCTGCAAAATGTTTTTTGCCTGGCAGTATTCTTTCGGAAAAACCGTGAAATGCATTCAGTGGAAATAACTTAGTGTGAGACGGCAACGCTGCGACTATGTGATAGTGGGAGGAGCCACCTGCGTTAAAACAGCATGCCTCAACAAGCAGTGGACAGAGGGAAAAACTGGGACACAGGAAAAAAAACGAACTCCAAAACACTCACAAATACTCATTTAATCTGAAAAGCTGTTTTTCGCTTGACCATGGTTCACAACTCTGAGAATTGCTTCCTGTGAGCATCTGAATATAGAAACTCACTGAAATCAATGCTCATATCAGTGAAATTTTAAGCTTAAACATCCAAATATTTCTCCAAACCTAGTTTTGAGTTATAGTTATTAAAAATTTACAGTACGTTTCATACTAGCCAGTTAAATCAGTCACTTGGACTTAGGAAACTGGAATAAAACGGATAAAATCTGTAGCTAAAAACACTTAATGGTTTTCAAATACGCAAACCCAACTTCAGCAGCTATATACAAATAACTATTAGCTAAAATCACATGTACATGTGCATACACAGAGATAGATGTGCACCCATGCAAGAAATGTAGAACAAAGGCTGCATTTGTTGAATAGCTACATCAAATATCTGCACTATTGATAATTATCCATTGTCAGAGGCTGATGTAGCACAGTATATTCCCTTTCATACCACAGAACCTAATGTCATGAATTTAACTTATCAGATGTTAAGGCCACATCTCCAAGGTATTAATTAACTCAGAATCAACAGCTTGTACATTTATATAATCCTTCAGAAATATATGATTCTATCTCTCAAAACTTGGAAGCTGTTCAAAAATGGTTAAATAAACAGTCACTCATCTGTCAGTTAAATTCCATGAGTGCTATTCTTCTATTCAACACTGTATGCAAAACCTCTACTCCTCTACTACAAACACTAAAGGACTGAAATAAAAGATCTTGAATTTTGGGAGCATCTAGCTATTCCTTATCTTGCATGTATTAGGTTGTAGCAGAGCTGCTGCTTATTTTATCAAATGTGTCAGTCACCAACTTAAATCAGATAATTTCATCTTTTCCACAGAAATTTCAATGCAACCGTGTTTTACTGTGTCTCATTACCTTTCACTTTTTTTCATTTCACTCATCAAATGCATTTCCGTTTTCCTGCCATTATAATACAACATTATCCACCGGAATGTAAAAATTTTTGGCTGAGCTGTAAATGATGACAGGAACTTGAATTACAACTGTGTTAGCGAGTGACCCGGTGCAGAATTTACCCCGGTGACCTCAGGGATGCGACACAGGCACCGCCTCCAGTAGACTCCAGCACCTGGGGATCCCTCCCGCCCAGCCGCTGGAGCCCGGCCAGGTCCACCCAGAAGTCTCTCTTTCCCAGGCCAAACAACGCGGCTGATGCTTTCTGCTTTGCACAGCTCAACCAGGAGCACGGCTGCACATACATCCCAGGCACACATACACAGAAGACACGAGCGCAGATGGCTGCACAGGGCGCTTCCTGTTAACTACACCCACATATAACACCACCAGAATTCACATAAAACCTAAGTACAGACAGCCAAATCTTTTTCCTCCTCCCTGGCTATCCAGAGTGAAGTTCACTAGAGAAAACACGTGCCCTCAATCTCTAGATTCACAGGCATACCCACGTTCACAGATCCCTCAAATACCAGCATGGGTCATCTGCCTCTCTAACAGCCCTGATCCTGGTCTCTCTTACCCATTACCAACACAACTTACCATTACAAAGGCCAGGCTGGCCCCCTCCAAGGCTACACCTGGAGTTTCTTAATGGCTTATCAATTAGTGACTGGAGATTTTTTGTCATAGACAAGGGATAATGGAGAAAATGCCAACCAGGTTTCTGTGTCTCTGTGTTTTGCTTATAGCTTTTCCTGTTCCTTACGACTCTCTGGGCACTAGAAAGGTCCTTGACTGATCACCTTAGTGAAGCAAATGCTCTCAATTTTCACATAGGTTTACTTAAAGTATACTAAATGTTTATAACACCATATAGCAAGCAATACTGGTGTTAGCAACTGGAAATAAATTCCTGTCTTTACTGCTTTTGGATATGTGAGCTATACAACACACTCATCCTGCTACTGAAAGAAACCAGGTAAAGGCAACAGTAAACTAGAATATCTGGAAGTTTCTCATTTCATTTGATACTCATGTATGTTAGAGAAGAAGGAAAAACTGGAAATGTCAACAACACAAACTGCTATCTAGAAGGATTTTTGTGATCCTGACATGGAAGAACAGTAATATTGCTCCCAACAGGTCCAGGTTCCTTCAGTCTGTGCCATAGTCAAGTCTGTTGACTTTCCTCTATGTTGAATTACAACATCTCCTGTACAAATTCTGGACTCCAAGCGGCAAAGTATGAAACCTGTGTGTTAGCACAGAAACACGGACATAGCAAATCCCGGTGGTTAAACCAGAAAGTAGAAGCACTTGACGCATCAGATACCACAAAGGGGCAGCAAATGGCAGATCTTCTCCCCGAGTGGAAAACAGCAAACAAATCTCTTGTGAGCTTATGGTTGGGTGAATTCATGGCAATAGAAGTGGAGAACGATCAAAGCAGGAAGACTGGGTTTCCTGCATGTATTAAATAAGCTTCTCCACAGCTGTGCTGCCAACGCAGAGTAAGTGGCCAAAACAAGTTTAAAGACATTTTACACATGCATTTCTTTCAAATGTCTTGGAGGTTTTTCTTTCACATCCTTTTTCCTGCTGAAGATGATTCAGAGTCCAAAACAGGAAAGGTAATCAAGACTATTTAAATTAGACTTACTCTTTTTTTGTGTAAAATACAGGTACATAAATTATACTCCCAGACTGTGATCAAAGCTACACTGAGTCTGTACATACCCTCTGTACAAAGAAGAGACACACAACCGCGGCTACACAGCATATAGTATACTCATGCAGTATACCACAGTCAGGCTACCGGTACAAAACGTGGGAGAATGAGGGGGCCTCAGGATACTGGAATTACATCATCTGTCTTCTCATGACAGACAAACGTCTAGAAGTTCAGTACGTGCATCTTGATGCTATCTGCTCCTCTACTCCCTGGGACTGACTCTGCTTTCAAACAAATTTTAATATGGTGTAGTTACATTGACCACAGTGGAAATACAGCTAACTAACTACCACAAAGATAATAATAAGATAATCAGTCCCTATAGTTGCAAAAGCAAAATTCAGTAGATCTAATAACATAGAACTGACTCCTCTGGAAAGGTCATACCTGTTTAATGTACATGCAACACATATCGTACTACATTTGTTATCTAGTTTTAGAAAAAGGTCATTTTGTGCACAACAATTCATGATCTCATAAAAAGAGTGCATAAAATAGATCCATATGCTTTTGTTATACCTGCCAACATTTAATTTTATATCCTTTTAATGATTTTATATATTGTGTCTTACTGAGACAGAAGGGGTAACTTGAATTTACAGACAGTTGTAAGTTAACAGTGAACATGAATGACACGCAACAGCCTTTAACCTTCTGACTTACTCCCCAGCTCAACAGGCACAGCATTATTTTGTTATGATTACCAATTCAGAACATATTCATAACTAGCAGATGTTTTCCTCTTGGTTGCTTGGCAATTAAAGGATGTTGCTGCAGCTGAATTTTGCACCTGGACAGCAAAATGACCGACCCAGTTCTGTAAAACCTTTGACTTACAAAAATTGTCCCATAGTGCAAACGATCATTTTGAAACTAACACTAGATCTGTGTGTCAAAGATAATGAATTAATCTTGAATTACTGATTAATGCAACCAGATAGCATTTAATTTCCATCTACTATGGGAATATATAAAGAATA
Source organism: Phaethon aethereus (assembly GCF_964289735.1). Lineage (NCBI taxonomy): Eukaryota > Metazoa > Chordata > Aves > Phaethontiformes > Phaethontidae > Phaethon > Phaethon aethereus. The sequence goes on along the minus strand of NC_138582.1, from coordinate 90,246,999 downwards.
CAGCTAGAAGAAAACAGAATTATATTAGTCACTGCCGCTGATAATTTCAGAGAAATTGGTCATATGTTCAGTTTCAGGTATACTATTATTTTTTTCTCTTCAACAATGCCATAAACAAGTATGTTTGCATCCATTGTGAAAAAAAAATAGCATGCAACTTGCTAGCTGAAAGCTATTTCTTGCTATGTACCTTCAAAAAATAGCAAACAAGCCCAACAGCTCTTGATTTATAGTGGTTATGAAAATATAATAGCAAACTGCTGGTGAGGAATAAGCCCTAGAAAGCTAAACAAACAAAATTAAGATTAACTATTTGCAAAAAGAATTAGAAAAGCATCAACATTTCAAACTGGTATACTAACCAGCTTGCATATATGCATAGCAAAATCAGTAAGCAAGGACTTGCATGTGCAAATCTGTCAACAAGCACATGCACTACTTAGCCAAGTCATTCTATCTGGCAATAAGGAGAGAACAAAAAATGTAACGCCACAGTTTCTGATAAGAATCAGTACATATCAATCACAAACTTCTGTGCTGCACTGAAATACCTGACTGCCTGATTGTAGGATCTTCAGACACTACTCCAACGTATATTTCTGCTATATTAGTGAAACACTTTGAGGCCCAAGAACAAAATTATGCCTCTCTATCCTCTCTCTCTTCCGAAAGCTAAAAACAATCTTCTTTTTTTTTTTATTCAAGGGGTTGAAGGTAGGAGAATTACTCCGTAGTATTTCAAAACAAAAGGTCTGAATGTATAATTTAAGATGTAATAAGTTTTGATGGAATTGAGTCCTTTGGAAAGTAAATTAATGTATACATATTTAATGTATACTGAAAATATATGGCAAATATAGGTTAATTCCTTCGTATCAGATAAAAAACATTAATGAGAGAAGAACTTTAAAGAACACGGATGGTTGCTTCTTTGTAAAATAGCATGAAGCACAGTTAAAGAAAAGGCAACAGCCCAACAGTCAGTATCGAGGCAACCAAACACAGCCTGCCACATACCGTCACTTTAAGATGATTCCTTTATAATGCCAGGCAAAAAAAAAAAAAAAAAAGCTTCACTAACACTTTCTGTGTCCAATCACTGTGAACTCATTTGTTATTCATTGAAACATCCATCAAGGATCAAAATAGACTCATTTGCTATTCATGATGCTCCCATACGCACTTTTGCAGTTCTTGCACTGTATTTCAGCATTTAAATGGCAGATTGTACAGTTGGGAGTAGCATTATAGATTAACACTTTGAGTACCACCTTGTACCCTAGTCCAGAAACACGCATAAGTATATGTTTAACTCTGAATATAAGGTTAACAGAGATGAAGGGAATTAGACATCCGTTTAAAGGTAAGTACATACTTAAGCGTGGATACAGTGGAAAAAAAATAAAATCCAGAACACATGCACCCCTGCCCCCAGTACATGGCGACAGTGTTTTTACTGAAGCCCTTGGATGACTCAGAGCTTCAGAAACCACGTAGAATCCTAGGATAGAAAGCACAGAAAAGACCACAGGAAGCAATGAGCTAGGCGTAAGTACGCAACACTTCCCCGGAAATGCTATTTTTTTCCCCAGAATTTAGGATAGATATTTGTAAGATAAAAACATTATAACAACAATATTACATACTATGTCATACTTTGTGGAGAAGATAGCACATTTTGGAGAGCTTGTGTGATTTTTTTTTTTTTTTAAAGAATAACAGGAAACTCCTCAGAGAGCTAGAAACAGGTTTCTAGAGAAATGGAAGCATAACCTGGGACCACCTTTGCGGCATAACCAATAACCAGTATAAAATAAAGGAGGTCTGAGGAAGCAAGGACAACACAGGCGACAACAACAAGGAAGCGCGAGCTCCTGGCAGCTCTGACGCAGCGCGGGCGGGGACAGGAGCGGCGACGGCCAAACCCCTGACGTACGAGGGCAGCCCCAGGGAGCGCGAGCGACCCGCAGCGCGGCGAAGAGCGCGGGCAAACGGGGCGCGGCGCGGCAGCGGGGCGTGCAGGGCGGGGCGTGCAGGGCGGGGCGTGCAGGGCGGGGCGTGCAGGGCGGGGCGTGCAGGGCGGGGCGTGCAGGGCGGGGCGTGCAGGGCGGGGCGTGCAGGGCGGGGCGTGCAGGGCGGGGCGTGCAGGGCGGGGCGTGCAGGGCGGGGCGTGCAGGGCGGGGCGTGCAGGGCGGGGCGTGCAGGGCGGGGCGTGCAGGGCGGGGCGCAGGCAGGGCAGGCGCGCGGGCGGGGCGCAGTCCCCCCCCCCCCGGCACTAGAGGCTCCCTGACGAGCGGCCATCGCCCGCCCAGAAGGGGCCCGGCCGTGGTCTCCGCTAGGCCGAAAGCCGCGGCCGGAAGGAACGTGGCCACCCAGACCGAGGGTTTACGTGGCACCGGGCCTGCTGGCAGCAGATGGACTTCAACTATCTCCAAGGGGGAAAAGGATTCTCACTTATGAGTTAGCGTGCCTCATTGAGAGGGCTTTAAACAGGCTTGAAGGGGAAGGGGATAAAAATCAGGCTCACTAGAGATGAACCTAGGGGTGTCATGCCAATGCTAGGGGTGAAATCGATAGCCCAGCTCAAGTGCATCTGCACCTTGCAGGTGTAGATGGGCAGGTGTGTGGGCATCTACATACCCATACAGATGCACGCAGCATGGGCAGCGAACAGGAGGAGCTGGAAGCCATTGTGCATCAGGACAGCTATGACTTAGTCGCCATCACAGAAACATGGTGGGATGACTCATGTGACTGGAGTGCTGCAAGGGATGGCTATAAGGTCTTCAGAGGGATAGGCAAGGAAGGAGAGGCGGTGGGGTGGCTCTGTATGTTAGGGACTGTTTTGATTGTACAGAAATCAAACATTGTGATGACGAAGTCAAGTGCTTATGGGTAAGGATCAGGGGGAAGGCCAACAAGGCAGATATCCTGCTGGGAGTCTGTTACAGACCACCCAACCAGGATAAAGAGGCAGATGAAGCATTCTACAAGCGACTGGCAGAAGCCTCACAATGGCTAGCGCTTGTTCTTGTGGGGACTTCAACTTACTATACTTCCAGCAGATGTCTAACACAGCAGAAAGGAAACAGTCTAGGAGGTTCCTGGAGTGTGTGGAAGATAGCTTCCTGACACAGCTGGTGAGTGAGCCTACCGGCGAGGTGCCCTGCTTGACCTGCTGTTTACAAACAGAGAAGGACTGGTGGGAGATGTGGTGGTCAGAGGCCACCTTGGGCTTAGTGACCGTGAAATGATGGAATTCTCAATTCTTGGTGAAGTAAGGACGGAGGTCAGCAAAACCACTACTACTTCTGGAGGGCAGACTTTGGCCTGTTCAGGTCACTGGACCTGCTACACCACCTGGACACTCACAAGTCTATGGGGCCAGATGGGATCCACCCGAGAGTACTGAGAGAGCTGGCAAAGGAGCTTGCCAAGCCACTCTCCATCATTTATCAGCAGTCCTGATTAACAGGGGAGGTCCCAGAGGGCTGGAGGCTTGCCAATGTGACACCCATCTACAAGAAAGGCCAGAAGGAAGATCACAGGAACTGCAGGCCTGTCAGCCTGTCCTCAGTACTGAGGAAGATTATGGAGGGTTTCATCTTGAGGGTGCTTACAGGGCATGTGCAGGACAACCAAGGGATCAGGCCCAGCCAGCATGGGTTTATGAAAGGCAGCTCCTGCTTCACCAACCTGATCTCCTTCTATGACCAGGTGACCCACCTAGTGGACGAGGGAGAAGCTGTGGATGTTGTCTACCTAGATTTCAGTAAAGTCTTTGACACTCTCTCTCACAACATTCTCCTGGAGAAACTGGTGGCTGGGTAAAAAACTGGTTGGATGGCTGAGCCCAGAGAATTGTGGTGAATGGAGTTAAATCCAGTTGGCAGCTGATCACAAGCGGTGTTCCCCAGGGCTCAGTTTTGGGGGTGGTCTTGTTTAGTATCTTTACTGATGACCTGGATGAGGAGATAGAGTGCTCCTTCAGTAAGTTTGCAGACGACACCAAGTTTGGTGGGAAGAGGGGTTTGGGGTAGGAGGGCTCCGCAGAGGGATCTGGACAGGCTGGATCAATGGGCCAAGGCCAACTGTATGACGTTTAACAAGGTCAAGTGCTGAGTCCTGCACTTGGATCACAACAACCCCATGCAACACTACAGGCTTGGGGAGGAGTGGCTGGAAAGCTGCCCAGTAGAAAAGGACCTGGAGGTGCTGGTTGACAGCCAGCTGAATATGATCCGGCACCACATGCCCAGGTGGCCAAGGTGGCCAACAGCATCCTGGCCTGTATCAGAAATAGTGTGGCCAGCAGGAGTAGGGAAGTGATTGTGCCCCTGTACTCGGCCCTGGTGAGGCCGCACCTTGAATCCTGTGTTCAGTTTTGGGCCCCTCATTACAGGAAGGACATTGAGCTGCTGGAGCATGTCCAAAGAAGGGCAATGAACCAGGTTAATGGTCTGGAGAACAAGTCTTATGAGGAGTGGCTGAGGGAACTGGGGTTGTTTAGTCTGGAGAAGACAAGGCTGAGGGGAGACCTTATCACTCTCTACAATTACTTGAAAGGGGGTTATGGTGAGCAGGGTCTTGGTCTCTTCTTCCAAGTAACTAGCAATAGGATGAGAGAAAATGGCCTCAAGTTGCAGCAGGGGACATTTAGATTGGATATTAGGAAAAAAATTTTTACGGAGAGAGTGGTCAGGCATTGGAACAGGCTGCCCAGGGAAGTGGTGGAGTCAACTTCACTGTAATTGTTCAAAAAATGTGTAGACCTGGCACTTCGGGACCTGGTTTAGTGGCCATGGTGGTTTTGGGTTGATGGTTGGACTTGATGATCTTAAAGGTCTTTTCCAACCTTAATTATTCTGTGAAAATTTGACACATTCCAGAGAGCCTGATATCAGTGATATAATCTTAAAAGAGAAAGATAAAGCAAATTCTCTTTTTTCTTAGCAGTTGCTATGAAAAAATACTGGTAGAAAATTTAAATAATAAGTACCTTGTAACATTTTTAGGCCTTATTTAAAAGCAAACCCCTAGTGCCCCATTTACATGAGCATTCTTATACTAAATAATATTGAAAGCTTAAACATTAGATATTCATATTTTAAAATACTCCAAATTCATTATGCCACAGACTGTTTTTTTCAGTAGTTTGCTACTGACTTGCATATCTGAATCTTTCATGTCCTTTGCACAATCCCAAGTTTTCAGTGACTTAATTTAACAGTTTTAAGTGACAGGAACTTAAAATTTTAAAATATATATACCTACACAGACACTGAATTTTTAACTTCTTTGAATAAAGTGAGATACTAAATCTTTGATTAAAATATATATTCATATTATAAACAAACAAAAGACAATAGCTCATGCATAATTCAGGACAAAGCAACTATATTATGCAAAGAAAAATGGTTTTATATTTCTTGACTTTTCCTCACATTGTATAGGTGATTATTAGTCATAAAACAGAAAGGGCAAACAAAATAAAGTAAACACTAAATCTTTGTCCTAGGGTGTTCTGACTTTTGTTTATGCTTTACCGTAGTCTGTTTCAAACACCTCTTATCTAATAATAATTGCTATGCTATAGATGTCTAAAAGTAAAGGTAAAATAAGTTTTATTTTATAAATTGAGCGAAGAACTTGGTATAGTAGAGAAAATACTATCAACCCTTTAGATAAGTGAAAAATATTTCCCAGTATCAACCTTTATTCTAAACAATTCTGGTTGAAACCACAGGCAAGCTCTACTGAGCTGCCAGTCTGTTCTTAGGAGATATTAGTAATTTAAATTTAAAACCAAACAGTTAAAATGCAAAGTATGTTTTTTGTCCTTATGAATACTTTTAGGCCTGAATTCAGGAAACATTTCTTATGCTAACACATACCACTCCACACACTAGATGTGCAGTGGTTCTCTGCACAGCAAGGGCAGAGGAGGACACATTCTTATGAAATTACTAGTTTTTAAGGTAGTTTGAAGATACAGATTACTGCAACAATATGGCTATGCAGCTAGCAACACCCAAAATACCCAGTTTAAATCTGAATCAGGCTTTTATGTGAGATCCTAAGACACACCTTAAAGTTTTACATGGTTCGATAAATTCTGAACACGCACTCTGAGGTTTTGACTGGTCTCTGCTTATGCCATAGGCACCACAATTGCATTTGGAAAATCTCTGCAGCAGGAGCTCCAGTTGCAACATTCCTTGCTGAAGCTGTACACTGCTGCCTGACCCACCCGCTCTGCTGCGTCTCTTTCTTGTATGCATGCTGATATTCATTGGAGCCTCATCTCTGTACATCCTGAAAAACATCCTACCATTAACTGGTTTGTTAAACAGAAATTTAGAAGAACAGAAATTACTTTGTATACAAGTGAAAGAACTGAAAGTTGGTTCATATCACCTAAGTATCTTTCATCTTTGCGTTGGTGCCAATTATGCAGTTGACTCACTTGTTTGACCTACTGAAACAGTATTCATTTAATGAAAATATTAGCAAGTTTCCATGACCCCTTAGTTCCTTGTCATGCATTTTGGCCAAGTTTGTCTTAAAGATTCAGCCCCCTGGGATTTTGACACATTAATTGAAATATTTTGTTTGAATCTCAAATAGGACATTGAATAGATAGTGAAAAAGCAATGTTAATTTATAAACAATGAATAAATGTGTGGTTATGAGATCCTAGCAACAAAGATGCTTTTTCAAATAAAAAATAGGATGCATCCATTTCTACTCAATTATACCAAGCCTTTAAAAGAGTGACTTAAGAGAAACAAATTTGTATTCTCATAGAATTTTTAATTGAAATAGTTATTTTACTAGCTAACTAGCATCTCCAATACTGCAAAACTATTTGAGAGCTTTACAGTTGCTGGTATCTATTTACCTAACAGAGGAAATTCAATACCATGTAACATCTAACAGAAGTCAGAAACACGTTGGTAGCACAGCAAGTAACAGATGTCTTAAAATCTGATTTAGTCTGAGAACTCTGAAACAAATGGGGAACATAAGTGAGACAATTTGATAATAAATTTAGTTCAAACTCAAGCATACCATAACTGGATACAGTTGGTGCTGTATCAACTACTTGTTTGGTCCCTTAATACCATTTAAAAAAAAAAAGTACTATTTAACAGCCAGATCTGAATGTCACCAAGTTTGAAACAGGTGCTTATAATGCTGAGAGTGCAATCTGCAAATTTATGTTTATGTACATATACACACACAATTTTTAAGCAAAATTGTAGAGAAACATTGCACCGTTAAGCTCCAGAAATGCATGACTTTGGATGAACAGATCAACAGAAATTGTTTTTTTTTTTTAAGAGGAGGCTGAATGATTCCAGGAGGAATGAGATTAATGACAGGCCACCCCACAATCCTCAGACATGGTGTATACGGAGGGGTTAAAAGATGGAATTTTGGTCCGTGGATGGACGCTGGGTGAGAAGTAGATAGCCGAGAAAGCCAGAGTGGAGGGGTTAACAGATGGAATTTTGGTCTTTGAGAAAACCGCAGTTAGCATAGGAGAAAACGGATGGCTAGATGAGAAATAGATACTATGCTGGATGAGAGAAAACAGCCCACAGAGATAAGAAAGTTGATCAAGGCAAGGGGAGGATGTAGAAGATGTGCAGTAATGGAGGAACATAAAGCACAATTCACAATTTTGTTTGCCTTGCAACATCCTGCTATTGGCTTGAGCATGGTTGTCGTGGTTTAGCCCCAGCCGGCAACTAAGCACCACACAGCTGCTCACTCACTCCTCGGGGGGAGAGAATTAGAAAAAAACTCGTGGGTTGAGATAGACACAGTTTAATAGGACAGAAAGAGAGAAAGAAAACAACAATGATAACAATAATAATACCGACAAAGGAATGTACAGGAACAAGTGATGCCCAATACAGCGATTGCTCACCACCTGGCCATTGATAGCCCACCCCCAAGCAGCGATTCCTACCCCCCGGCCAACTCCAGTTTATGTACTGGGCATGACGTCATATGGTAGGGAATATCCCTTTGGCCAGCCTGGGTCAGCTGTCCCGGCTGTGTCCCCTCCCAGCTCCCCGGGCACCCCCAGCCTGCTCGCTGGCCGGCCAGCACGAGAAGCTGGACTGTCCTTGACTGCTTGGCAACAACCCAAACCATCAGCACATTATCAACAGTTTCTCATCCCAAATCCAAAACATAGTCTCACGCTAGCTTCTGTGAAGAAAACCAACTCTATCCTGGCTGAAACCAGGACAATAGTTGATACGTGACTGCTGGATTATGGTAATATGCCACATGAACAAAGCCTACAAACCAATAGACAGGATGGCTGTGGCACGTGCAGTGTGCCTGGCCAGCAGGCGCATACGCTATAGGCTCCCTATGTTGAGAGGTGGCAACCAAGGCATGTTCCAACACTCGCTGGCCACATGTGTCGAAACCTGTCCCTCTGCAAATGTATAAATACTGGGATTTCCCGAAGAGCAGTGGGCCGGTGTACTGCGAGGTCTCCGTTGCCTCCGTGGGGACGCCCACGTAAAGCTGGTACCTACCGACTGCTGGGCTGAGCTTGTGGTGCAGAATGACACAAGAATGTACAGATGGTCCATCTTCCTCACAGTCCTCAGGTTGGTAAGACAATTGCTTTGCAAAACACCCTTAGTGTAATGCATGTCTGCAGTTAATAAAACGCTTGCTTTTTTTCCCCTTGTAGTCTGTGTATGTGTGTTTCCCCTTCTTGGGAATCCTCAAAACCACCCTAAAACACATGGCCAAAGAAACATCTAGTAGACCCTTGGGTATGCCTCCATCCTTCATTCTTAACTTTGTTATAAAGTGGGTACACGCAGAGAAACTTCAGGAACCTCATGCCTAAGCAATGAGGCTTTAATGACCATTTCATTAAAGGAGTGGTCGTGCTTATGGAAACAAATTTTACTTAGTCTGGCTCTGCCACCAGAGAGATGGAAGGTACCAGTAAGAGAGGGTAACATACAGCGCCTGTTGATATCCAAGGCTGAGCTTCAGCAGAAGCTCCTATGCATCCAACGCAGCCTCAGCAAAATGCTTGACCGGGCCAGGATGAAATAAGGATATGGAAAATAAAGCTCTTAATTCTTAGTCTTCCCATTTAACACTGCTACACTCTAAGAAATTACGACTGCTACAGCGAGGGATGTTTTTCCATCTACTCCCATTCTTCCTCCAGGTATGAAATAAGGGAAGTCACGGTTAGTGAATGACAGTGGAATCCTGGGATTCCACAGGACATAATCATAAGTGATATCAATTTTCACCCAAAAGATTAAGCACTTAGGGACTAACTGTTAGAATTAAATAGTAGTGATTCAGAGTGTATGCATTGTAATGCGGGCTTTGCACTGAGCAGCTTTCCCTGCCCTTGAGTAGGGCAAAGAAACTATAGATTCCTTCAAGCAAAAGATCAAATAAAATTAAAACTTAACATAAAAGACTGTTTGAATGACTTTTGCAAACTCCTGAAGACCAGGAGAAAGATGCAAAGGTGATGCTGGAGGATTGCTAGGATATGGTAAGACAGAATTAAGGACAGCAGTTCCTTTCTAGCAACTGGCAGCTGAGAGATAAAATATGATGCCTACTTTAACTGATGGTGCACCACCTGCCTCTGTATCCAGTCCAGTTGTTTCAAACCTGAAAAGTACAAGCTTTTCCAGTATTACTTTTTTTCATGCTTACTCTGTCTTACTTCATTTCTATTTTTGGAAATCATTGTGATATTCAAAATTGTAAACATAAGGACAGAACAGGGGTATGTTTTATTTTCTGTATCACAGCAGTGAAATTTTACTTGGTTCAAGAACAGAGCGGAACTGAAAAAATATGGGGAAACAGAGGGAAAAAAATGCATCTCCTAAAAGATCTTTCCCTTTTGGCAAACCATCATTAAGCTTCTATGCGTTGCTTCCATGTGTTCTTCCTCTCTTGCTTCATCTGCACAATAAACTGCCAACAACGTCACTAAAAAAATACATATTATGAAACTCAAGACTGACCAAAATGTCTTCTTGCATGCTGAAGCATCCAGTTTCATTAGGAAACTGTCCCAGTGCTGCCACTAAAGTAACCCAAGATGTTATAGGTGCTCAGAACCTGTTAACCAATGGATTTCTGACTAAACTACCTTGTTAGTAGTATCACTATCACTATTAGGCCAGTGAAGTGGGTCTTTGCTGGTACTCTACACCTATCAATGTCAACACATCTGTGAAGATCCTGTCTGTGGCAAAAAGACCTTGAAGAAAACTTCCTGGTCTACTTTATACAATGCTTCTCAACTTCAACCCATCCTGTGCTGTCTATAAAAATGGGCAAAGGGAATAGAAAAATAATGATACAGAAGCAAGAAGCAGCAAAAGTGGCAGATGCAGGGCAAGTAGTGAAGACCACAGTGGTGTGAGCTGGAAGGCCTGCCCAGTGAGAGGCAGAAAGACCAACAACAATAATGGAAGGGAAGAGTCAATAAAGGCACTGAAAGAAGTCTCCTAAGTGGCTCTGGAAGCTTCATTTCTATGTTTAGATGGTTCCTTGAGTCCCTCAGGAGGAAAGTGCCAACAAAAATACATAACCAACACTTGTTTCCATCCTTTTCAATATCCAGGCACATACAACCTGTGACTTCAAACAAACTTTGGGACCGACTTCAAAGTTGTGTCTGACATTCTCTATCATTTCTCCTTTCAACCAACAGCATCGCACTCTTTTCCTTTGATGAAAATTCCATATGATCAAGGACTTAGGTTCAAAATGTCACTACTTCATCTCTGATGCATTCCAGCTATACCATTGCCTAGAATTACTTTCTCCATGCTGTACAAAGTCCTAATAACTGAACAGTCCCTCAAGGACTCTGTAAGACAGAGATAATCCAATGCAGAGTGACACAAAGCCTGATATGCCCAGTGTATGGTGAACAGCAACAAGAGCTGTTATTCTGAAAGCACAATATTGCCTGTCACAGATAAGTAGCTAGAAGTACATGCACAATTAGAGAAAACACATGCAATTGTTAGCAATGAAAAGTCAATGTTGGAGACATTTTAACTTTTTGCAGTTTGTAATTTAAAGGATACTGTAGGCTTCCATGAATTACTGCTGCCTGTACACAGTAAGAACGTCATGATGAAAACATTTTCAAAATCAGTGTAAGAAGCTGAAGATGCTATACCCTCTTTGCAGAACTGGCTTCTGTACTTCTGAAACCGTCAATCCATATGCGTAGGAATTTATTTCATATATTGAATTGTTATTATCTAATGCTGTTCCCATGTGTTTAAAACACTTAAACATTCCAATTAATATCCCCCTTTACATTCTCCCTGCCACTTCCTAAACAGCTGTTCTTTGGTCTACTCACCCTACTGAAACTAAGAGCAAGAACATCACCATAAGATTAGAACATTAGAGTTAGAACAGACCTCCCAGGCTCATAAGCAGAGTCCCTTGCTATGGAACACACTGTGTCATATAAATCCCTTTCATAAGCTAAGAGACCACCACCTTAAAAAAAAAAAAAAAAACAGAAAAAGAAAAAAAAATCATGGCTTCCCTCCTAACAATTGTATTTGGTGGAGGGCTATTCCAGAATCTCTTTGCTCAGACAACTAGGTATCTTCCAGTTTATGAATTATATTTATTCAGGGTAAACTAATACCCACTTATTTGGTGTAAGCATGGCCCTTTAGCTAAATAGTTCTTTTCTTCCCTGTATTTATGCCTGATATATTTGCAAATTTCACTCACATCTCCTCTTACCCTTTAGTTTGTTAGGGTGAACAAGTCAAGCATTTTTAGTCCAAGGTCATTTGCTGGCTCACTATTCTTCTGAAAGCGTTCTGCACTTGCAGCTGCTCCAGCTTTAGTTTGTCTTTCCTCTTCTCTTTCTTCTTGAACACAATGTTTCAGAATTTGTTTCATCAAGATCTTAATAGCACCGGTTGTTGCTTTTTTTTTTTTTCCTCCTAAAGTAAAATAGTTCTCCTAATATATCAAAAGGATTGCATTTTGCCCTTTTTGCAGATGCATCACAATAGCAGTTTATAGCTGCACCAGCATACTAAGACCTTCCCTTAGTCACTCATTTCCAGATTAGGAATTCTCAACAGAAAAAAACTAAATTACAACAGGAATAAGAGCAATGAAAGAAAACAAAAAACTAATGACACATCCAGAATCTAATAGCAAAACGTTCTCTCTGTAATATATCAGTCTGCCTTGGTGTCCTCCAACTTAATTTTGTCAGCAGATTATGCTGAAAATGTTTCCCTACTATTAATGTAAAGGTCATTAATGAAAACATTTAAGAAAATTACTCACAATACTAACCCTTGAGTTCGTATTTCCCTTTGCTTGATATTTCTTCCTTCATTGTCAATAGCTGCATTAGCCAATTCTTTATCCTCCTTCCTGATAACCTCCATTGCTTCCTGTAACTTCCAATTTAAGACACAATCATGTAAAATGTTCTACTGAGGCTAAATAAAGGAGGTCTACCTTATTTTCACCTGGGGAAAACACCTCTACACTATCCTGTATCACATTTACCTCCAAACCTTTACTTTTGCCCCTTCTGTTCAAAGTCTCATGATTGCAGCAGTGGCACACGAGCTACACAGAATTAAAAAAACACTCATCTGAAAAGCAGAAAGGGCAAGATCCAAACTGACAATGGAAGGGAAGAGCAAAGACTAAGGATAGAAGAAGAATAAATGACAGTGTTAACTCACCTGTTAGCACTCTACTGGAACACACAAGGTACTGGTCCTTCAACTGGCAGGGACACATGCCCTGCCATCGTTTCTGCTGCGATCAGAACATCATCAGGAGAAAAGTGACTGGGGCTGGTATCAACTGAGTTTCACCTCTATTTAAAAATAAATAAATAAATAAATTACAGTGCAATCAGGGTATGTGCTTGGAGTTGTCTGCTTTCCCACTGCACAGTAAGAGGAGAATCCAATGCCCATGGGCTTAGTTAGCTTTGGGAAGGAAAGTTGGGGACATTGTCAATGAGGGAGTTATAGGGTGCTCCAATATGTCCTTCAGTCTGGACATTCAGGGGAATGAACCAGTGCTGAGGGTTACATCATGCAGAGTTCATGCCCCATAGATGGAACTGACGAGAAAAAAATATGTGTGCATATACTAATGTACACACATCCATCCACCCAGGATACAGGACTGCTGTGCAAGCCATAGAGTATACTCACCTCGTGGTATAGGAACAACAGCTAATCAAGGGGCACAGGTCTATGGGATCTAGCACTCCCAAAACTGTATGTTTACTTAGTCTAGACTTGTAAGGAAATGCTGCACGTGTGCACGCATTGCAGGTGCATACCTATCAGGCAAAGAATAAGTAGCACATTTAACTTCTAGAATCATAGAATCGTTAAGGTTGGAAGAGACCTTTAAGATCATCAAGTCCAACCATCAACCCAAAACCGCCATGCTCCCTGAACCATGTCCCAAAGTTCCACGTCTACACATTTTTGGAACACCTCCAGTGATGACGACTCCACCACTTCCCTGGGTAGCCTTTTCCAATGCTTGACCACTCTCTCAGTAAAGACGTTTTTCCTAATATCCAGTCTAAACCTCCCCTGGTGCAACTCGAGGCTATTTCCTCTCATCCTATCGCTGGTTACTTGGAGGAAGAGACTAACACCCACTTTAACACAACCCCCTTTCAGGTAGCTGTAGAGAGCGATAAGGTCTCCCCTCAGCCTCCTCTTCCCCCAGCTGAAACAACCCCAGTTCCCTCAGCTGCTCCTCATAAGATTTGTGCTCCAGACTCTTCACAGCTTCACTACCCTTCTCTGGACACACTCCAGCATCTCAGCATCCTTCTTGTAGTGAGGGGCCCAAAACTGAACACAGGATTTGAGGTGCAGCCTCACCAGTGCCGAGTACAGGGGCATAATCACTTCCCTACTCCTGCTGGCCACACTATTTCTGACACAGGCCAGGACGCTGTTGGCCACCTTGGCCACACTGCTGTCCCATATTCAGCCGGCTGACAACCAGCACCCCCAGGTCCTCTCCTGCCCAGCAGCTCTCCAGACACTCCTCCCCAAGCCTGTAGTGTTGCATGGGGTTGTTGTGACCCAAGTGCAGGACCCGGCACTTGGCCTTGTTAAACCTCATACAGTTGACCTCAGCCCATCAATCCAGCCTGTCCAGATCCCTCTGCAGAGCCCTCCTACCCTCCAGCAGATCAACACTCCCACCCAACTTGGTGTCATCTGCAAACTTACTGAGGAAACACTCAATCCCCTCATCAAGATCATGTTTCTGAAACAGCTGACCAAATTACTTGGACTTACTACAAAATTTGACAGAGGCTGCCACATACATGTGTGACACACAGTGACAGAGGCTGCCACATAGTGAGCAAAAGGACAGAGCACGGGCTTAATCTTTAGTAAAATCAGAAAATCTAGGCAGTAATGATGTAATTCCAATGGCCCAATGCAAATGAAGCTTAATGCTCTTTTGACTTTATTTTATTTCTAGGTTACCAGAGGGTGAAATGTCCACAGCACGAACATATTAATTTTGCTTACAGACCTAGTAACTTGAAAAGAAGGAATTACATCCAAGTAATTATATTAAAGCACTATTAACATTACAGTCATCCATTCCAGAATTAAGAACACTCAGAATGCTGAGGAGAGGGATTGGGAGAATTCTACAGTATGGGAAGCATGTATGTGTGTGTGTATATATACATATAAATATATGCACAAACACAGAAATACAGAGGGTTTTTTTTAATTTCTCTCTAGCACTTACCCCTATAATTAAACATCTATAAATTCAAGATTGTGCAGGTATTGTTACATAGATGTTTCTTAGCATAAAGTTTGATTTGGAACCTTAAACATTCTTTAGACATACAAGATATTTGTTGTAGAAGGCACAAGTTATGGGTCTGTAGAACTATGCCAGTCCTTGTGGACTGGCAACTAGGAGAAGAATGTTGCATGTTTTGCTCTGTCAGCTCTAACAGGAGTCTCAGTTCTCAGCATATTCTAATTTCCCTTTATGGGAAGAGAAGAAAAAAAGTCAACTCAATGTACTGCAAGGGGAACTGCCTTTCATGCTATAGATATTTAGTATGAAGAATATGGTAGTCAAAATAAGTGTTTCTCAAAGAAACTAACAAAAATTTAAAGCCATCAGTCCTGAGCAAACAGATGAAGAAATGTCCAAGAGTTTGCTTACCACAATTGGAGTATTAACACTGGAGAACAGTCACCAACTGAAAGTCTGTCAAAAGGTGACAGTAGTTATGAGAGGAATGTCTGATCAGAAGATACACCAAGTAAAATTATATTTCTCAGATCAGTGGTGTAACAAAGAGAGGGGAGAGATCTGTGGACTGGTATTCCACTAGCACAAAAATATGGCAGTGTCTCTTTCCTCTTCATGTCACCTGGGGCCTCCCCACGCTGTTCTCTACTTCTTCCTTGTCACAGGTGGCCAGAGACATATCCTGGCCCACAACACTGTCTCTGAGCTTCACACAATCTGAGCAACTGGTAAAGTCATGAGTTATATGAATATGTAAGATACAAGAGTCAATCTCTTAAATTGCCTTACATTTAAGAAGTCTCAAGCATCTTTCCGTTTATGGAAAGGAAACTGGTGAAATTTAAACTAGATCAAACAGAAAATAACTGCTTAAGTTTCATCACAGCTTATTCTGCCTGGTTATTTTCTCTGCAACTTCATGAGTTTAAGCTATGACTCAGTCTAACTTGGCTGTACAAGTGAGTAAGGATAATACTTAACCCTTCCCTGAGCAGCTCTAATATTAAACAGTACAGACTATAATACAATCACAGCAGCAAATGAACTTTATTATATAATTTTTAAGATGTGGTGGTTGTATTTCTTTTTTAGTTAAAAATGGGGCTAGCAAAATTCCAAGTAAACCAGAAAACACTGGTCTGAAAATTGTTCTGATAAGAAATAGACAGAAATGTCTTACATTCTATAAATACTTAGATCAGAGAACTGAGATATTTAGAGAGGACTGGTCTGGCAAGATTACAGTATAGGTTTAGAGAGTTCTGAAACTTGACACTTTGCACTTGAATATGTGTCCAGATGATCCTTTGACTAATCATCAGATGCATTATGAACTTTAATGTAAATAGCTTAGGAACTGAAACTACACGATGGTTTCAGATTCTTTCAAGCTGAATTAAGCTCTACCTTAATGTAAGCTACTATACTTAATCACAATTCCTTTTGAGTGGAGCTTGAATAAGATTTTTCTAAGCATTTAGGACTTGCAAAGCCCTTACTAATGTTTAAATCCTAATACCTGCTATTGGAAAAACACATGCTGTTAGTCACACTGATATCCTTCCATAAAGGGTTTGAGATGTGACTGAAAGCAGACCATCCTTCCCCAAGGGTAACGTAAAGAATAAAATGCAGAATTAAAACCAACTCATATAAGAGTGCATAAGAACACATTAACAATAGGATATAAACAAAGTTCTGTGATGCTTTGGAGCAGGCTGGATCCAAATCCAACTGCAACTCTTCAGGGTAAGACTTAAAATGCCCAAGGCAGTGGATCTTACTTCAAATTTTGTATCATTGTTAGCATGTCACAAAATCTGCAATTTTGTCAGCACCTGAGCAAAGCACATTATGGGGCTTCAAGGCCTGTGACAATTTTCCCCAAGCTATTTCTATGAGAGCTCTTTTCCCCTCAAACCAGTTCAGCAGCTCTCTGCTGGAGACGGGGAGAAGGAGAGGGACGGTGGGGACACAGGGAAGGAGAGGGAGATATTCTATAGTAGACAAGGTTTCTCTTTTTATCTCCTCCCTCCATTCCCTGTATTTTTTCCTCTCCTTTTCTTTACCTAAACTGAAAGTTTGACAGATGACAACACTAGAGTGGGAATCTATCTTCAGGACAGTTGACAGATAATATCTTAAATCAGTATTATCACTAATTAGTTCCCTGAAGATCATGTTTACTACTCCTTCACAATAAAAGGGAAAAAATTCCCTTCAGTCCAAAGCTAAGGAATCAGATTTTCCATAAACTACTTTCCATGGCAAGCAAAAATTGTCTAAAACAAACATTTAATAAGAGGACTCATGATCCTCTGCTACATTCACAAGACTAAAAGCTTAGATTAAAGGACAGCAGAATCCCAGATGACAGCCACAGGAACTTCTCATGGAGCCAACAAGGCTGTTAGCAGACACTAATATTACATTAGGTCAATGGACACATAAGAATTAAATATTACTTTTAAATAAATGGATGTCAGTTTTTCACCTGTATGAGCTATTTAAGAATCATTTGTGAGTTTTCTTATGTATAAATATTACATAAAGAAATGTAATCAAAAAAGATTCGTTCGTTCTTTGCTGTTTACTTAAGGAAAAACAAAGTAAGAGAAAATTTCCAATTCACTGTCATGTAATTAATTATCTCATAGAAGTGCAATTAGCTGCCTGTTGATCCAGTACCATTATTTAACCTTCATCAATAAACACAGGCAGTGGATTAAAAAGTTGAAATTCTGATGGAATATGTATTTTCTATCAAGAGTTATAACCTCTGAGCAGCAACTGGCAAACTAATAATCTTTTTCACCAACACTGAAAATAAATTCAGCCAAGGATGGTAACCGGCCAACCATGAAATTGTGCACTTAAGCAGACTTCACACTGACAACAGAAATGCCAGATGAAATTTATATAGGCCTGCTAGTATCACATCTGCCAAGTCTTGTTCTCCAGAATCTTCTTACCCAAAATCCACTTGTAATGAAAGCAGCAGTCTAACCATTCGCTGTATCAATGTCAGTTTTCAGCGTCATACTGATCAAATTCTTGTTCCCTGAAGTTTAAACATCAGAAATTATTCCCGTCATTCCAAACTTTTAAAAGGAAGGTGGCAGCTAACATTATGTGTGAATGTCAGGAACAAAATAACTACCTCAAGAACTACTGTACCTTATCAGTATTTTGGGGATTTGTGAAAAAACCAGAGTGTACTATAAAACAACATTATATTCAAGGCTAAACCATGAGAGAAAATTTGTTTTATAAAAACAAAAAAGTATTCCTATGTATATTAATACATTTATATAATTAGCAAATACTACTCAGAAGATAGGAAAGTGTGTTGGTTTTAGGAAAAGGTTTAATTCTTTTTCCTTTCAGAAAAATGGTGATTGATAGTATTGAATTTATTTTGTAAGTTTGCAATGCTCATTTTAGCATTTGCTTGGAAAGCGGGAAGCGTTCATATGACTACTGGAAAAAATGCTGAAGTTGTATCTACTTCATTAATCTGAAATAACACCAAGAAAATTCTCAATGCTCTGAAAATTGCTGTTTCTTCAATCCATTTATAATAGTGGATTTACACAAGATATGGAATGCTACATCTTAAAGTAAACACAAGCCTAACACAGTTTTGTAAGACAAATATAATGCAGGTGATGTGAGAGCATTTTAAGATAAAAAAGCCACAAACAGATCTGTTACAGGAAACGAATACATACCGAACAAGGTCTTCTCCCTTCATTCTTCCCACCCCAACAACATTTAACACTTGTAAAAATAGCCAGTTTCACTTACATGTAATTACAATTTTCCTCATAGAACAATCTTTTCCCACCTAAATTCACTAGTCACAAATCTAACTACCTGTACTGTATGCACAACACTGATAACAGCAAAGCACAGATTTATATACTTACAAATCTCTAACTTGTAGCATCTCATCTGGGCAACTGCTATGACAGTAGAGTCTCATGCAAGCCAAAGAGACTATTCACAGACAGCAATCCGCCATTTCCCTCAGTCACCTACCAGTAAATATGTACATACATTCATGCGCTTGCACACACACACACTTTATCAACTGCCAGAGCAAGGTCACAAAAAAGGAAAACACTGTTCTGAAAACGTGACCCACTGCACCAGATCAAGAAAAATGATCAACAAGTTCTATTCTTTTAGATTTATTTTATGCTGCTTTATATCACCAGGGACCCAATCCATTTTAAAATTATGTTTTATAAAGCAAATTTAGTAAGGACCAGTTTTCAGCTCCAACAAACTTCATAGTGTGCCTCTCAGTGGAAGTTTTCCTACTGTACCTTATGTACCTTGGTTGCCACCTATGTACATAAAGATCCAAGTTAAAATCTAAGCTCTAGACAAAAAAGGGAAGTACAGGAACTAGGATGTAACTCAGGTTTTCATCATAGTCAGAAGCAGCTTGGGTCACAGTCTGGGATTAATTATTCCCAGTCCGGGATTAATTATTCCTTCAGGAGAAACTCCATATCCATTTGCATGCTGGGCAGGTAGAAAACCAGGCAAAATTGCCCTTAGTACTCTGCCCAGTTCAGTAAAACAGACTTTTTGTTTAGCTTTTTAATTTGACAATTAAAAACCATTATAATGAACTTCAAATTCTTTTGCTCTTGCACATGACTAGGAAAGTCCGACCTACTCACTGAAATACCATTACCCCTGCAGAGTCTATACACAACCTGAACGTTTCCTGTAACCCCTTGCTGTTGGCTACAGGTAGCTGTCTCATTTAGAGTGTGACAGCTCAGCTCCCTGACCCAACAGCTATTAAACTTACGTCATTTCCCCAGCAGATTTTGCTATGCTGCCAGGTGAATTAAGTGTGGGGGGTAATGTGAAGCCTTCTCTCTGTCGGGCCCAGCTGATTTGCAGGGAAGTCAGGATTAAGTCTCATACGGATTGCACAGTAATCCACCCCGTGAATAGTTTGGGTACCCCTTGCAACACTCATGCCCCCTTAACGAGCCAAAGGCAGGGGAGGCACCGTGACCTCACTCCAAGGATGCTACTAAGCAACAATCTCTGCTAGTCTTAAAAACAGCTTTCAGTATGCAAATCTTCATGGTAAATTTTAATAAACCTATTAACCATATGTCAACACTCCCAGAAAAGTATACAAACTGTGTTAAACTGGCTCTTAGCACATTCTTAGCAGTGTAGACAGGAGCTACCTGGCACAGCAAGAGCTAGATGGCAAAGAGAACGTTATTTTCAAGAAGGGATGTCATTACAGTTGCGTTACCCTCTGCAGCTGATGACAATACTGATGTTTGGTTTTTCTATGGCCTCATTCAAACATCTGTAACAGCAAAAACCATTTTCAATGACATTCTATACCAATCTAAGATAAGAGAAAGAAAATATTAATAACCTATCTATATCAGAACTGCCAGTTATACTGTTATTTTTAAGAGTTTCCATTTACACATTCATGTAAATGGGACACTGCAGCCAGCAAAGTGATACTGATGTAAATGAGGCAGCCATCCAGGCAGTAAGTAGCCATTATCATTTCTATTATTAGTCACTAATAGAATTCACAGTCTAGAAATGCAAAGATTCTTTAATTCTTCTAAATCTTTCACCTCCCCAGAACCTTTAGTTGAGGGTGTATTTCTCATTTTTCTTGGCACAGTCCTGTGCAGTCCATCTCTGACTATCAGAACAACTCTCCAATTTTATTAAGTAAGAGAACGAGCTGCCAGATTCCCAAGGGACCAGTAATTCACATCACAGTTTCCTGCTAATTAGCATGTGTTCACACCATTAAAATGCTACTAATTAAATTTGTGGGTCTACTTGGGGAAAAAAAATCAAAAACCAAAAAAAACCCCTGCACAGCCCAAGGCACCCATAGTTTCAAGTAAAAAGTCGGAAATACTGATGTTTGCAAAATGTATATTAAACCAGACAGTTATATTTCCATAGCTATGGAGAGTCCTTTCTTTCTCTCATTTATAGTAATATACTCACCCATGAAGAAAGCAAATAAAAAACCCCAAGCACTTTCCATTAATTTAGCATATATTTACTAAGATATGTAGTTCAAATAATGATAATTTCTACATTTAAAGTATTATTAAAACAGAACTGGAATACTAAATATATAAAAAATAAGCAGATATGATTAACTTACATTACATATTCTTTTGTGTTTGGATTTTATAAATTTGACCAGCACAGCTATTGATTTCTGGGAACAACATACCCATGACAGTGCTATCACTATTTTACAAGAGAATTCCTGAAATTTCATTATATATAACATTTATTATAGGAAAACAATATCTTCAAAGTAGCCGGCTTCCTATAACATCACACATTTGTTTACTTTATAGCAAATTGTGCTTTTACAACCATTACTGTTTAGACACCACTAACTTTCTTAATTATCTGTGTCCCTTGAGAAATTCAGTGTCCAAAGTTTTCAAAACTGAAGTTTGGGGAAAAAAAAAAATTGAAATTTTTTCGTATTTTTTGAAGCAAAACTCCAATTAAGTTCTATATAATGCTAAGTACTCAGAGAAAAAAAAAAAGTATTTTGTCTCCAACCTGATGCCTAAATTTCAAGGATACTTGTTATCCTTGTTTTAAAAGGGATGAAGAGAGAAACAAGAACTACCTCACTTCACAGGAGTATTGTGAAAACTAAAATAAACCTTCGGTCTCAGATTAACAAGATAAAGGGGGGAAAAATTATGCATGAAAGGGAATTAATAACAGTTCCTATATCAGATCCGAGTTGTGTAAAGATCATCTGTGGCCATTCCTTGAGCAATAAGTATACTCCACGTTCACTAATTTAAAACTGCCCACCCTGTGTACTGAATAAAGAATAGACTATTCCAAAACTAGTATGTCATCATGCAGTTAAAAGCTTCTTATAATCTTCAGAAAAGTTAAGGTTATAGAAGTTACAGTTATTAAACATTTGTATATATTCCCTTTGACAGTGTATATAAACCTCCAATATTCTAGGACATAAAGATTTCTAGGTATTTTTCAAAATACAGCATCCTGCTGTATACCAAATATCACAGAGGTCAATGAGAAATTTTTCATCACAAAGCCTTAACATGACTGAATTGTCAAATCAGCCTGCGAAATTAAAGTGGAAAAACGTGCTGAAGCTTAGATGTATTAGGAACAGTGTGTGGAGTCCTGAACAAGGTGGTTCCATAATCCAGATTTCAGGATTAACAAATACCTTCAAAACACTTTTAACTCTAACCAGTTAAACTAGTAGGAAAATTTAAATATTTGAAGAAAAATCTAAAACACAGTCAAGGTATGAAGAGAGAGAAAAAACGTTAAAAAATCAGGTTTATTATACTTTTTCCAATACCAGAGTCACTTTCCACTGGCATCTCGATCACTTCCTGCAGACATGTAACTGATCCACAGGGCCACAGATTTAATCTCTGTACATATATTTAGGTCTTGGATTGCATTTCCACTCCTATCCATGAGATGTTTTTCATTTATTTATTTTTATATTCTGTGTCTTGGAAGGTCTCAGAAATCCTATTCAGATTCATAACTCTCCAAAGTTTATCCATTTTTTACTTAATGCGGACATCAGTTTTGACACTTCCTGCATTATATTCTTAAGTCTCACCATGTCTTCAGAAATACAAATGTCCTACTGGCATTTCAAACACCATGTCCTGCACTTGATTAGGTGATTAGTACATCAATCTCTCCTTGCAGAGGGAAGAGGGGAAGATGACAATTGTTTTTCTCTGATGTGATCAGGCAGTGATCAGAAACCTTCTGAATGTACCTAATTGCTGCCAATTGCTCTGGTATCCTATTTTCAGCTACAGCAGGGATTGGTGCTTCAGAAAAAACCACAAGGCATCTTCAAGATTCATCCAGCGTCCAGATGTCCTTGTTTGCAGCTGGGGAGTCTTTCTGACCCCCACAAAGGCCAGTGTCTGAATCCTGAGGCACATGTTTGATTTCCTTTACCATCTTCCTACAGAGCTATGTGTTAACATCGTAGAATAAAAACGGAGATTAACGTGCTGTTGCTGGTGTGTAAGCATAAAGGGAAGCATGAAGTGAAAGCAGAATGAGTTTATACATCATACCGAGAAAGATTATACATCCTTAATCCCCTTGAACAGCACAACACTGAAAAAACATGAAATTCAAATTTGATACAGAGTAGAGCCATAATTTGCTCTGTAAGAGCATAAGAATGTACTTTGTGCAGCACCACAAACACCCTTTTATATCAAGATGGGTTCAAGCAACTCTATTTTGGTTCTCTAAATATTGTTGGGAGAAGGCAGTTTTTCTAGAAACTCTAATGAAACTATATAGTATTTTGCTCTAATCCTTTTTTCCAAACTACTGTGCAGAAAGAATCTGAGATGCTGCGTTCTGAAAAATCTGCAGAAAGAAATTCTATTAACTTTGTCAGACTGAACCTTGCTGTTGATATAACTAAGTTTCTGCCCTATTCAGCCTGATTTTAATAGCAGGTCAATTTCATTAGCAGAAATAGGAAAGGCAAAAATAAATAGCTGACACTATCTCAACTGGGACACACCAGTTACATCACACCTTGCAGTGACAATCTTTCTGATTTTTACCTGAGTTACAAAGATAAGACGTTAGTATCTGGCATCTACCCCGGTACCTTATATGTAATCCACCCAAATTTCATAATTTGCTTTCAAATTTAGAATGTCACATGCAGTTAAAGAAATTTTAGGTTGTTAAATTTGCTGACATTAGTTACAAGCTGTATTAATAAAGGTAAAAAATATGCCAGAAACAAGATGGTGGAGAGTAGAAGAATTATGATATGGGAGATAAAAGTATAAAAAAAGGCAAAAGCAGAAAAGTTGCGTTTTGAGTTCTATGAAAGTATCATGCCTTCAATATATTTTAAATAAAAAAAAAGTAAAAATCATTTCAGTGACTACCAAGTTAAGCTAGTTCAAATAAAACCAAAATGAAAACATCTGACATCAGTTCTCTGTAATGACAAGGATATTGATTAAAAAAAAAAAAAGCAAGAGATTACTCGCTTGTAGCCAAAGCAATATTTTGAAAAAACACGTAGTCAAATCCACTAATTTAAGAAATAACTGGAGTGGAATGCTTGCACTAGACAAAAATAATGGCACAAGAAGAAGCAGAGTTGAGATTAAAATGTTCAGAACTTGCATCCAGAGGGAATTCATGACATTCATTTTTCTGCTCAGTATGCTTGAAACTTGCAGTTACCTACAGTTTTGGCTTCTTGCAGTACTTGCCTAAAAATTGTGTAAAAGTGTTTTGAGATTACAAGCTTCTGAACTGTTTGTTTACATCCTCAAGTACACGTATATGTGTATACTGCATGTATTTCCATATAAACTGCACTGTCTTACATTGTTAAAAAAAAAAAATTAAATTTACCAGATGGAGACAGATTACATACTGGATTTCTGTCAGTGAATGAGTCTACAGGTCTGGGAACTACAGCCTGCAACATATTGGAAGGGGTCTTAAGTAGAATTTGCCATTCAGCAATAGAACAATTATTCCAATATGAGAGAGATTTTCCTGTCTTCACTCCTGATCTCTAGTTCTGAACGAAACCGATACATTTTTCTGCTTGCTCCTATACTTCTAATCCTGATTCTTATCGCATCTTTTTTTTCTTCAACACTAGTAGCAGAGAACAGTTCAGCATGGAAGTCCTTTTATGAAATAAAATTACAGTGCAAACTCCAGAACAGAAGAGAGCCTAACCTCTGGCTGTAAGAAGTTACAACATATAATAAACTTTCCTCTTCCCAGGTGTAAGCACTCATCTGTGATGTGGGAACACGAAAGAATAAATCTGACTGTAGAGCAAGAAAACCTTGCATCATGCAAACACCCTATAATCACACGGCAATACTGAACAAACCTAATCAAGATCAGGAACGTAAAGCTCAGCGGGAGCAGAATAGGTGTGGCATGTGATGGGAAACAAGAAAGGCTCCTACGAAAACACAAAGCAAGACCACGGAAAACCTGTTTGCTGCTAATCAAGGGAGGAGACCAAGTAATGGAAGAGGAGGAGGAACAGGCTTTAGTACTCAATTTCCTCTTGCCTTCACCTTTACAGGTGAGATCTGCTCTCAGTACACTTCTTACTGTACTTAACGGCAGTCTTGGGAGTCTGGGGGAGTGAAGCATTACCCACAAGGAAAAATCACGGCAGAGAGGGGGACAATCACTTGATTAGACTGGAAATACTAAGTCCATAGGACTGCGTGGGACTCAAGGGCATTGAGAAACAGCATTGCTTTGGGCTGTTATCATCTTTGAAAGATTGTACCTTTCTGGTACTACTACTATTACTGCTAAAAAAGGTAGTTTGTTTGTTTCCGAATGGGGAGGGAAAAGGAAGCACTAAGAGTAAAAGCCAAGTCCAAAGATTTCCTGTGTGAGGTCAGACCAAGTATTTACTATCTCTTGAATGTGCTTCCCACTGCCTACTGGTAGCACATCACCACTAGTCTTGATGATTGCCAGAAAGCATTGCCATAATACAAAAAATAGAGCACTGTGGAAATCAGTGTTCACCAGCAACAAAGGGTAGCCTTTGTTCTGTAAAACAACCCTAATATAATCACAAAGTGTTTCCTCAACACTCCCCTGCTGTCACAGCACTGAGAGCGCAGCGGCACAGAAAGCTGTGGAACAAGAAAACAAGGTATGCGCGTACATGATAGTAAAAGAAAGCTAAAGATTTCCTAACAAGTGGAATAAATCCCACAGGGAAATAAGAATACCTAATTCTTACAACCTATATAGGAAATTTCCACAAATTTAGGGAGTACTAGGGGCTGAGCAAATAGACAATCTCCCAATAACTTACACATTCAAAATGTCTTCTATCTTTTAGATAAGCCACCACATCTGAAGTTCTGACAAAAACTGGAACATCTACAGTACTGCCTTGGTTACTGAAACTAGAGTTCATTTACTTCTTTTCAAATGAGGAATGTAATATACATAATTTAGTTAATACACAAAGTACTGCATTAGAGATGGAACTGTGCTGCACATTAAGGTACTTCAAAGCTGCGTCAACGGCGGGGATGGCGGGGAGTACAATGCTCTTAAGTGAGATGGGGTGGTGAGCAGAAGAATAAAATGCCAGAAATAGAAAGCATCAATACTGTTAAATTATAAACAAACAGACAAGGCTTAGAAATAATATGCTAATAAAGATCTGCTGCTTTAATGCAGACACAGAAGAAAAAAATGCTTTTTAGAGAAAAAAAGAACTTGGCAGCCATCCATATATTACGCACATCATTGCACAGTGTTAAAAAGACCACATCAACGTGGTATATATATATTCAATTATTACAAAGATCAGATTCTTGTCACCTTAAATAAAGCATCATCATTATATATTGGCTAGTTATTTCTACAAATTTTGAAACATTTCTCAAAAGTTTATGTATCTTTGATTGCTGTGTGACCTGACTGTGTGAAACAGTCATGTAACTATCATGTAAAATAGTTGTGTTTGAAAGGAAAGCTTTGAAAAACTAAAACATAGAAACAACAATTTTGCATTGCCCTAAAGGGATTTTTAAGGTCATCCCTGTTTAACACTGAGACATACTTCATACAAAGTGTTATTTCACATATTTTAAAAAATCCTGTCTTGCATGTTTGAGAACTAAGGTAAAAGAAAAAAACAGAAGAATTTGTATATTTTCATATGCCAAATATGTATTTTCATATTCCAGACTGTACATACAAGTATTTCTGATAGAATGCATTAGGCCTAGTCACATATTAACTGGCAGTGCAGTATTCAGGACTTTGATTCCATTTTCTTCTATTCACACAACTACAGAAGCTTCATTTAACTATTATGATAAAAAACATATATATATTATGTACCAGAATCTATTTACCCTTTTATGCAATGTTTTCCTGGCCTGTACTAGCCCATATCAATTTATGTCTGTTACCAATTTCACACTTCTGACAATTCCATTTGATCAATTAGGGTTCAAACTCAACTTAGGTTGCCTAATTGTGAACAGCTTGAATAAAGTTCCAAAAATTAATAATTACACAAAGCAGGTAATTCACAAGAAGATACAAAGATGCTTTTTCCTAGTAACTCCAGTAGAGTAGAAGAGAGCAGTGAATGTTTCTTACCTAAACTTCAGCACGGCTTTCAAAGCAGTGTTCCACAGTAGCCTCATAGTCGTGTCACAGAAATACAGATCAGATGGATGGGCTACAAAGCATAGGAGAGGCTTGCTGGATCAACAGCCAGTGACTGAGTCAAACGGACAATCAGGTTTTCCTCAGAGTCAATATTGGGGCTTATACTGTTTAATTCCTGTACCAGTGACCTGGCCAAAGGGATGATATAAGCCCTTACTGGGTTTGTAGATGGTATCAAATTAGGGGAGCAGTTGGTAGAACTGGAGGGGAGAGCAGCTTTTCAGAAGAGTGTGGATACACTGGGAGAATGGACCAAGAGAAATCTTACAGACTCCCAAACATAGATGTAACATCCTGCATGTGGGAGAGAGTAACCTTTTGCAACACTTCAGACTGCAAAAAAAGACTTGGGGGTCATGGTAAAGAAGCTGAGGAAGGTGCCTTTCCAGTGATGAAAAGTAAATGCACACCAGGTTTCATTTGCTGGATGATAGGCTGCCCAGGGAAGTGGTAGAGTCACCATCACTGGACATGTTCAAAAGACGTTTGGACATGGCACTTCAGGACATGGTTTAGTGGGCATGGTGGTGTTGAGTTGACTTGATGATCTTAGAGGTCTTTTCCAACCTTAATGATTCTGTGATAGCCACCAGGTCACAGGAAGTGGTACTTTTCATTTATTTAGCCTTTTAGGAATGAATGCCCCTTTCCACCCTTTCAAGAGACATGCCAGCTAAAAGTAGAGAGTTCAGAAGACATATCAAGCTGACTGGGAGCTGTAGTACCTGACACAAAGACAGGCTAAGGGTACGTGGTTTGTTTAGCTTCAGACGCAGAAGCTAATGGAGAAAACCAACTGCAGACTTCTACTGCCTACTAAGTGTGGGGCTGGGCATGGAGAAGAGGATGACAGAGAAGACAGAGCTTAGCTATTCTAAAAGTGCACAGCAAAAGGAAAAAAAAAAGTCAGCCATCATAAATTGCAGCAGGGGAAATTAAAACTATATACAAGGAGAAAAAAAACAAAACCAATTCCACTGAAGAAGTGGTCAAACACTTGGTCAGGTGTCCAGAAATACTGTGGAATTCTCATTCTTGGTGATACTCAAAAACCTGACTGCACAGTGCCACCATTTCAGTTGGATCCAAGTTCACAGTTTGTCCTGCTTAGAGGAGGAGCAGGCTGGACCACCAAACAACCCTTCAAACCTAATTTATTCTTCAATCCTATGATTACATTCTACCTTGCATAGTTTATCAGTGCATTCTTCAAAGTATCAGTGTCAGATCGCAGAACTCTTCCTAAGACTTATTGGTTAGTTCTACCTTTATTCCTATCTCATTCTGTAGAGATCAGGGGGACTTTTGACTAGTTCCTGACTTAAAGTTCCAGTCCATCACACATATATCTTGAAAAAAATAAAGTTGTTAAAAAATTAATTTTATTCATTTTTGAAAATCGGGATGAGCAAACTGAAATAAAATAACAAGCGACATGTTACAGAGAATATTAAAAATCATATGAATTATGAACGTGTGCAAAGCAAATACGGAAACCCTTAGACCAGATGTTAACTAACATTTGAAAACCAAATGAAGCGAGTTTGGAAAATAATGCACCAGATGGATGAAATATGTATACCCAGGGACTGTTCCTTTATCTGCCATTCGAGCTAACTTTAAGACATGCATGTATCACCACTGAAGAAAACTGCTTTACGCTATGTAACATCTTGAAATAATGCACTATTCTTTGTGTCCTAGTCATTTTTTTCCTTCATTGTAGGAAGGAGAAGAGTAGTAATAGAAGAAAACACTAGAAGCATCTTTACCTAGAATATGAAGTGTCTGTTTATGACCAATTATTACGTATATTACATAATCATCTATGTATATAGGGGTCCTTACAAATGAAACTAACAGTTTATATATATAGTTTCTGTTTAACATTAATAATTTCCTACATTTGGGATATTTTGGATGTGCAGAACTATACAGAAATCGATTTAATTGGCAAGTATTTAGGATATGTCAGGCAGCTTTGCCAGTACATGATTAAATATAAAATGCATAGGCTGAAAATGGTGTTGTCAAACAATGTTTTTAACCAGAACCTGACAGAGAAAGTTATACCAATATGAAACGTGCTAATAGACTGATAAGAAACAAAGATATTTCAAATTAGTTCATTAACACGACAAACAGGAAGATATTTTGGATTTAGTTTTCTCAGAATGCCTAGGAAATTGACAAAGATATACTACCCTACACACAGAAATTAATTTTCTACATATGAAAGCTATGCATGGTCCTCAGTTGCTGCAAATCCATCTAGCTTGTGAAGTGATTTACAACACCTTAGGATACTGGCTGGTTTTTGCGTGCATTAAGTGCTTTAGACCAAAGTTTTTCAGCATTAAGTTTAGCAAATACTGGCATATACTAATAAATGTTACTCACATGCGTATATTGTTTAATCCTAAGTAAGCCCCAAGACCCAGTCAAATTATTCATTATTTGGCTTCTACTGTTATGAGGCCAAAAATGCTTTCAGAGATATAAATTTCATGATAAAAACTACAGAAAACAGTGTGATACAGACATCAAATACTAATGTACTTTCTCTCAGCGTTTTGTTAAACTAAGAATGAATTCCTTTGTTGTCAGTATAGATTTTAATGTTGCAGTGAGAGGAAATTAGTACCCAAGGTATAGAGATTAAAAAAAGCATGTTTTTCCTTGTTTCGTGTTATGACTGTAACGACTTTGCATAATCACTGCAGCAAGTTGTGAAAGAGGCAGAAAATGAATAAAACCTGCCAACTGCATAGAGGATGAAATCATTGCTGCGAATTTTCAACTGTGCCACATTTTGCTATTCACTGCACACTACACAAACAGATGATGTTCAGTTCTGATGCAGGCAGAAAATAAAGGCCTTCCAAGTCCAGATGTCTTAACACTGAGGAAAAGATAAAAGTTGAATTTTAAA
The DNA here is from genome assembly GCF_964289735.1 of Phaethon aethereus. Taxonomy (NCBI): domain Eukaryota; kingdom Metazoa; phylum Chordata; class Aves; order Phaethontiformes; family Phaethontidae; genus Phaethon; species Phaethon aethereus. Next base: position 90,216,908 of record NC_138582.1, on the reverse strand, counting down.
GTTAATATTTTTGTTTCTAAAATATTTTTATTTTAATTTCTCACCCCTAAAGGCACTTTCCTGTTTTCTTTAAAGCAACTAGATGGTTGAAACTTGTGGAACAAGAGTTATTTGCACATTTCAATTTTCAATCTCTACCATTTTTGGTAGAAAAGGCAATATTGTTACTTAAGAATAAAATAGTCAATTCCTCGTACAAAAATAGCATCTCTGAAAGAAAGGTAGCCAAGAACCAGACAGTTAAATTAATTTCTCCTCTCCTCAAAGAGTGCAAATCCTTGTTTAAGGAATAATGAAGGAAGGTTTGCTTGCCTGAGCTACCTGTAACACACAGTTCAGCAAAAGCTAGTACGGCAATAACATGGAGCTGTAAGGAGCGGTTTTCTGAACTACTCTAAAATCCACAGCAACTCTGTCAGTAGTGCCAAAGTCACATACCACTAGCATAATAATCAGATCAGTGTGAGACCCTCTGTGTAGCCATAGCTGCAGTGCACAGGGAGTTAAGTGATTTACACCATCTTTAAAAAACACGTAGGCAAGCAGCAGCTTGAACTGAGCCCTGCTTCATTCCTAGATTCAGAACTATCTGTGCTTTGGAAACAAGCAACCCTGTTAGGAATTGTCAGAGCTGTATTTGGTTTTTGTATTTGTATATTTGTGTATTTGTATTTGATTCATCTTGGTCTGACAATTTTGATGAAAAATACATACCAATTGTGCAACAACTATACAAAGTTAGCCTTAGGAAAGGAGAAAAGGGAAAAAAACAATGTAGCTATGACCACATCATGTTTTGGACACAAGCTCTGTCCCCCTAGAACCATTCTCTATTTTAAACCGGCTTCACAGTCATGCGGATAGAGGTCAAACCCATCCTCAGCTGTACATGCTTAACGCAAGCTTCCAGGCACTACGGAGAGTCCAACTCGGGTCCGTGATATCCTTTCACATAAAAACAAGTGCTCACTTATTGTAGTGTGCATGACTGATGTGCGTCCCCAACCACATCTTCCATCACACAATGCTTGTTTTCATGTCACTCAGCAAATATAAGACAATAAGTCAGCTATGCCCTTTCCTGAACAGCCTGATACAAAGTTTTGCAGAGTAATATGGGAGCTGCAATCAGCCGGGCAGAGGCATCTGGCCTGCTGTAACAGGGGGAGATAGTCTAAAGCTCATTGTACTGCTCCATTTCCAGTCCCAGGCTGCAGAAGTCAGTCTAAACTAAGCCTGTGTCACCAGCTGCTATTAAGGTCCTTTGTGAGCTCCAAGCTCTCTCTGCACTGTGGAAAGGAACTGGAAGAAAAGGGAAGGTGGATTTATACAGAAACACAGAAACTATTCCATACACATGCTTGTTAAAAATTAGCTTTTGTCCTGTTCATTCTCTCAGAATTTAGCAGTGTCCCTGTGAAAAGTTTCTGGCCCCTGTGCCCCTTGCCTATCTTCTTCTGATGAAGCAATGCCCAGAGGTCTCACTACAGACTTTCATCACAACAAGGAACAACGCTAGTGAAAATCTAATCATAAAGCAGTACAAAAGTAAGCCTCAAGGGGGATGTGACATTACCTTTAGAAACATCAGAGGATATAGGCCAAAGAGGTCAGTGTAATGTTAACTGTGCCCCACTGAAACACCACCTTCCTTCCAGTAAGGCAGTAAAAAACCACCCTCAAAAAAACCTCAACCAAAACCAAAAATAATAAAAAACAACAACAAAAACCCAAACCCAACACTCTTGCCCCCTCAAATTATTCACATTCGACATATTCTGAACTTAACGCTATAGAATTTAATTGATCGCAGATTCAGGCTGGAGGGCCTCAGGAGGTTTCTAGTCCAACCTCCCACCCAAAGGAGGGTCAGGTCTGAGGACAGACCAGATTGCTCAGGGCTATGTCCAGTCTAGTCTTGTTAACCTTAAAGAATGGAGACTGCACAGCCTCTCCCACTACTTGACTGTGCTTAGGGTGAAAATATCTTTATAGGCGATCTGAATCTCTTGTATCCATTTATGCCCATTGTATTTTTTTTTCCTGTCATGTATCACTGCAAAGAGCCTAGCTTCTGGTGTATTTTATATGAAATGCATGTATGAAATTAGTCATTGTATAAAATACAGTCAAGTCTTTGAAATACAGACTGAAACATTGACATTTACAGCTTGTGGAAGGACAATAAAGAAGTATCTCACATTCTCTGCCTGATAAGTTTTAAGAGAGACCACCACTGGATTTTGTAGTGTCCCTGACCCAGCAAGCATACTTTGAAAACATCAGCTAAAGACCTTCAGAAAAGGTAGGCAGATAAGTGCCAAATTTCTGAAGACAAATTTACCTGGTTTAAATATTCAAATTCTCTGAAATAAAATGTGTTTACAAGCACATCAGCTCGGGATCAGAACTGCTGAAGTTCCAAAGTATAGGAAGCTTTGAAGCTATGTGATAATGCACAAGTTCTCAAGAGTACGCTTTTTTGTTTAAACATTGAGTTTCTTTCTAAGGGAAACAAAAAAAACCTCAGCATACTCTACATGCACTTGCTGCAGTCGTTTTTTAGAACTACTTCTTCATATACCCCCCTTTCTCAGCATAGCCTTTTAGGCACTTCGTAAATATTAATTTCCAGAGTACCCAAAAGGCACATTTCTTTTTTTATTTTTTTTCTTTCTGTCAAAAAAAAAGAGAAGACAGACAGAACACCTATTCCCAACTTGACACAGAAAATCTTCAGCAGGGCTGGAAACTGAACCTACATCATCTTTTTCAGGAAGACTCAAGTGCAACAGCTTCTTTTTTCTCCAGGCCACTCTACTACTCTGTTGGCATGATCTTTTGGAGACCTGAGATTAAATGTTAACAAAGAAACAGGGTCAGGAAAGAGATGGGAGACTAGAGGCCATGCTTCCCAGCAAGTGATTGGTTACAATGAAATATGGACTCCAACTACCTTCCCTATGTAATAGAAATTTCTGCTGAAAAAACAAGCTGAATATTGAGAACAAAACACTCACAAATGAAGTTTAAAGCAAATTCATCTGATAACTCTAGGATATGCAAGCCAACTGGTTTTGTGGTTTTTTCGTTATTTGTTTGGGGTTTCTGCAAGTTTTTTGCAGTTGGACAGGTGGTTCAAACTTGGAAGAATAGACAACTAGACAACAGCATTAAAAAAATTAAATAAAAAGCTGCATACCAAAAAACCTCATTGCCATGCCAAGTCTTTCTGCTGATATAAACAAATTAACATCGAGATATTACTGAGGTTTGGTTTTGTTTTAATTTTAAGGAGTTTTGCACATGGAGTTTTACTGCTGTTGTTCCTTAACTTTAATAGAAAAAAATGTTATAACCAGCAATTGAAATAAAAATGGACAACTGATAAACCAGTGCTAGTTAAATTCAGTCATTATTGACACAATGTTTTGCTTTCAAAGTTTTTCCACACTTTCACGTAAAACCCCTTAGCCAGATGGCACCATGTTCTCTCAATCTTTCACCCTCAGAAAGACATTAATTCACAGGGCTCTCCTTCACAGAGTTGAGATTTGCATGCTGAGCAGATGAATTAGGGACGGAAAATGGTTATCTCAACATAACCTAAATATCTTCCACCACAGACGGGAAGATGGGACAGGCTGGTACATTACCACAGTTCTACTCTTATCAACACCTGTTACGGTGACATCACAGATCACATGCTACTGCCCTTGGTAGACTCCAGACACGTTCACAGAAGTGCTCTGTAGCCGGGAAAGAGAAGAAAGTGGTCTCAGGAGCAGCGAAAACTGAAGTTATGACAACTGTGGAAACAGCATCAAACACTTATTCAATTCACAGAACCCTGCTTCTTTGGTACTATCCTACGTGCCTTTGAGATACACAAGGTAATTCTGTGAGGAAGCCTGGCAGACTGGGAAGAGAAGTATGTATGCAGACTCCTATTACTTACCCATTTTTAATAATTTGGTCTGGATTCTTCATCTCACATCCCCAGTAGAAAGAAAAACAAAACAAAACCAAAAAAAACAGATGCAGAGTTCTCAGTCTGTCAAATGAAAGCACATAGCATAGCATTGATAGCATCAATAAAGCATTCATCTGCTATAAAACTATGCCAGCTCCAGATCATAAAGTGGGTTTGAAGGAGAAAAAAAAATTGTTATTTTACCCCAAATGTGGACAAAAGGTGAAACTTTGACAGAAAAGTAACTGTTGACCTATCATTAACATTTCAGCATACCTAAGCATACCATTCCTGGCCACCTAACTTCTGATCACCCTAACTCTGAGACATGAGACAAACTACTAGGATTTTCCACAGGTGAAATTTCAGAAGGAACAGGCTGACTGCAAAGCAGTCAATAAACATCATACTTATAACATGGTACAGTCATATCCAAGTATATTAAGCCATTTTGTTAGGAAGAAAAGAGTTTAACCGTCCCCATCCAGAGACATCTATATAAAAGGAGCCTCCAAACTTCTCATGAGATTAGATTTAAGAGATCGTATAAAATAAGCTATCTGTTCTAGCATGTTAGTTCTCCACTAACCTCTTAATATTTTTTTCCCCACTTGAAGTATCTGGTTTTCCCCTTACACTTATTTTTTCATTCATCAGTCATATAACCAATTGCACAAATTTCACACCATTTCCATACTAATTTGCTACATCATTTTTGTATTACATCTTTTATTCACTGTACCAAGTTATTAAATTAAGAGATTCTTCTCCAATACTTTGGTAAATGCTTAGTCTTTTATGAAGCCAACTCCTTCCACTGTTGTTTTTCTCAGCTACTATCTGAGGGTCAACAAAATTCCTCACTATTTCAGTTCAGAAATTCCATATTTTTATGTACCACGAAAGTGTTTCAAAGCTTCAGAGCTCTCCAAAAGCCCCGGGTTGCTTCGTTCTAGAGAATAATGCCAGTGTAACTCCAGAACGTGCAGACTGCAAAACTGCAGAACACCACCAGCAGCTTTTTAGTAAGTTTCAAATTTTCTTAAAATTGCTTTAAAAGTATCTGTTAGAATTAAATTAAAACCCAACATACACAATAGCTTTTTCAAAGAATTTCACTTCCAGTAAAATAGCTTTTCCTTGAACGAAAATCCTCCATTAAGTACCATCTTTCAGTATCCATTAGCACAGAAAAGGATTAAAAGAAGTCACATAATTGCAAATCTGCAAGTTTTTACTTGGCTATTTCAAGTAGTGTGGTACTTGCTTTCAGTATTACAGTTTAATTTTCTCCCTGCTGTAACAGTTTTGCTATGCAGAGGAGCATTTTTTCCATGAGAGGAGGAAGATTTGGTCTAAATATATACATACACATATATACATACAAACATATCTTTTTATACTCAGATAATTTTGTATTGAGACAGCCATCTCTGCACATTGTTTGGACAACGTAGCATGACAGTGAGTTACAGTTATTCACACTGGTGTATTTTACAGACACACAGACAGTTTCTTGTGCCTCTGTTCTCATTCTGTACCTCTTTACAAACAGTATATTTTAAACAATCAAATAAGCGGAAGATTAAGTTGCATTATGAAAAGACATGTAATTTCAGAGTTTATTGAACGAACATTTCTGAAAAAAGATGCACATCCCTGTGGGCAACAGCTGGTGATAGAAAAGGAACAGCTGGTAGTTCTCAATGGCTGGCGACAACAACCACTGATGAGAGAGAGACTACAATTTTTGATAAAGAAAAAAAAACCTGCTTCTGAACACTAAAAACACTACACTGGCAAGGGGGCTAAAAGTGTTTGAGCGCCTTACTCGTCTCATGCCTATCACTGGTAACAGTAAGAACAGTCAAAAAAAAAAACAAAGGAATTTCAGTCCAAAATACACACTAGTTTTTGTCTAAAGACAGAATAGCTGTGGTAACACAGCACTGTGGCAGATGGACCATAGTAATAAACAGACAGATACCTAGTTTTGTGGTGGACAGGTTCGAGCTTTCCATACCTTGCACTATTACACAAGTAGACTCATACTTTTAACCTGTTTCCATGCATCTGCTGAAGTCCTGTTAAATCTGCAGGATAACCTTCCAGTTTTGGGGAGGCTGTGCACAAGTACAACTGTCAGTGTACAGAGCTCAGTTAAAGTGCACAATCATAGTGGCTAAATCTCTATGTGCACATAATTTTCTCCGTAATACAAAATCTGTCTCTTATCCTAAGTGTAACTTCCTAGAATAAAAGACAGATCACCTCAGAAGGGGCCCAAGAACTGTTCACTACGTTGGAAAGCTGCTGAAAGAAACATTCTTGTAATACACTTCTTTAATCAGAAACCATGTCATCGTCACTTCTATCATCTAAAAGCTCCAGTCATAATTTGTTGCTGGGTCTCCACCTTGTTATGCCAAGGGGAAAGATGCTCCAAGGCAAAGATCTAGAGACTCCTGGCCAATCTAAACCCTGGCTTTGAGTGTCTGGATTGCCCAAGCAGAAATATTTTAATTAGGATCTGACAATATGTAAGTCATTTTGTTCTTATTAGTTTTGTGAAAGGCATCCAAATGATTTTACAACACAAAAAGACCAGAAACTGTTTGCTTGACAGTCCTGCCTTTTTATTCATGCCTTTTAAGACATAACTACAAACTTGACCCTAACCTTTAACTACTTAATCCAAAGCTTAGATTATTCAATGAATAAACCACTAAATTTATTAATCCATTTAGTCTTCCTAATGATAACTGTTGATGTGAACAATATCCTTTGTACAACATGGATACTAGCCTTCATTTCAACCATTACTTCTGCAAAGCCTCAAAATGCATGTGCTATGTACACTGAATGTCTAGGAGTACAACAGATTTGAGTTTCAGACTGGTGTATGGGTCCCTCAGACAAATCATATTCAAACACCTCCATCAGCAGCATAGAAAGGATTTCACAAAGCACAAATCATCTATGGTTTAGAAGATAGTTTTAAGTGTTACAAGATTGAGTTTAGTCTGTAAATCAACAATTTGGCCTTTGCCAAGAACAAGCAGAGCTTACCATGACTACCTGTAAGGAAAGCATATTCTTAATCTCTTTGAAGAAAATTGACCCTAAAAACCTGTCTCAAGACATACCCAAGAAAAGGGGGAGGGAGGAAGCTCAAAGGAAGTGATCTCCAACTAGGAAGCTCTAATAATGCTGCTACTCTCTTTTTCTATGCAAAAAAGTGTCAACTGCACAGATCAAAATCAAAGTTAATACAAAAATAAATAGTTCTACTATCCCATCCACTTTATCTAGAGACCTAGTAAGTTCTTCACTGGCATTCAAGGAGTACTGCCAACTTCAAAGTTTCCAACTTCTGTCCCTTGGCCTTAATTCCACAGTCAGTTATACTAATCCGTACACTGCCAACTCATCTGACAGTTCACAGACAACCATTTAGGAATGAACACACTACCACATGCCAAATGGGCACTGCCAAAGCTGAAAGAACAAGGGCAGGGGTTTTGGTTGGTTTTTGTTTGGTTGGTTTTTTTTTTGCCTGCCAGTTGCAATGCCAGGTGTGTTGCTTGTTATACTGTGCTGCAGTACCATTTGCTTATTCGTCCTATGAAATCCTACACTATTTCATGGTGGGTGGCTTGTTAAGAGACCATCAAGTCCAAGTCAGCCACAATTCTACCAACAGCCTCCAACTCAGCCCCCGCCTCCAGGCATGCTCCTGATTCATACTGGAGCCAACTCCCATGTGCAGCCCAGAAGACCATAGCATACCTAGTCATTGCTAGTTTGGATAACCAGGGAACCAAGACCACAGGTACAGAGACATCAAGAAGAGCTTTGTCTAGACACCGCAAACGATCTGCAGAGGACAGAAGGCAGGGGAGAAAGGGGAAGATGGAGAGCTACGAATAGCCTGTGAAAGACTGATTGGTCCTATTACTTTACATGTACATTTACCTTACCCCAAATGTAAAACAGTATTCTGTAATAAAGAGAGGACCCATAAAGCACAAAGATGAAAAATGACCAAAGTGTTGCAGAGGTGAACATGAGAAGAACACTGCTGCACTCCACAGAACCTGCAAGTATTACAGAAACCAGGAACAAAGTACAAAAAAGAAGAAAAAAACAACAGTGCAACTACTCTTAAACTCACACCTGTCATCCTGAAAAGCTGTCACACTGGAAGTAACACCCTAATTGATTATCCATAGACTGAGAATTTTACTTCCCTGTACTGGAAAAATCTTTGTCTTCCCAAAAAATACTCAGTGTACTTGAAAACCTTAGTACAAGGATTTTGGGGGATGCAGGAGCATCACCCATTTCCAAATAAAACTCAAAATGAAAAAGAAACAAGATGTAAATGGAAAGGGTAAACATTCTAAGATTAATTTTCCACATTTCCATCATTTTTCCCCTCTCCAAAAACATTATAAATTAAGTTTACACAAAGCTCTGACATTTTCTATTCATTTCCATTATAATAGCAAAAAAACATGTTTGAGAAACCACCTACTGATCTCAGTGTTTCCTTTTTTTCCCCCCTTTTCTCTTAAAGACTCAATTTATACAAGTAATGCATCATTCTAACCTTGATAATTCAAAGTGGCTTGGAATCGATCATTTCATTAAATGCCTAGAAACCTTGCAAAGTAATACACAAGACAATTAATACAGTATTTGACAGGTATGTATGAAGTAATTTTCCATAGTTTTAAACAATTAAGTGTTATTGTCCTGCAAGTAATACCACCAAAATAAACATTCAAGATGTTCTTGAACTAGATCCTAAATCAAGAACAGACCCAATAGAAAAATTCTCTTCATGAATCCAGAGTCTTATAAAAGGAGCAGAACAAGGATGGAAGACAATTTAAACAATCTAGTAGAAACTATGTTTATTAAAAATTAAGTTTCTCTATAGTAGTCTGTGATGAACACTAATTTACAATCAAAAGCTACAGAAACAAATTACAGAATCAACCCATTTTCTTAGCACTGCTTTTCCAGTTTACTGTGCTCGTTTTTATGTTACTGAGAGGCTATTAACATTCAAATCCCATTAACCTAAATTCTGAACACCACAATGAGCATGAAAGCAAAAGCATACCTTCACGATGTTTCCATCGCCATTTTTATTGCGTGGAAAATAATTCAATCTATCATTAACATGCTAAAACATCCAACTTGTTAGTATTGTGGTAAATGTGTAACCTTTTAAAATGTAATCTGCTAACTAAACTTTTTTAAAAAAGAACCCCAAAAAAATTACACCAACATTCAATGGGAAAAAACAAACAAAATAAATAAATATTAATCAACAATGCATACAGAAGCAATCTATTACTAATAGCAAAAATTCCTTTTCTTCCCTTCTCTGATTCAACTGCAAGTCACTTTTCAGACATGCTTCCAGATGTCTTTCAGAACAGAACACAATCATGCACCTGGGCCCCTTTAAATCACCTGGGAACAAAACCATCAAACCAAATACAAACAATAAAATCAGAACACTCAAAACTCATTTAGCTGTGGTTCAAAAGCACAAGCTCATTTTGCAGAAGACCTCTGACATTTGAAAATTTGTCTGCTCCAAATCAACCTAAAAAAGCAATTTAATGATTTTCTCCATGTGATTCCACGAGAAGTTCCACTGCAAAGTCTCAAAATTACTATATTCTATTGTCATATTTTGATATCTGCAAAGCATTGCCGTCATGAAATATGCAACTCAGTTTAATGTATAATTATATGAAATAGTTACCATTGTGCAGTACACACAGCTAAAATACTAATATTGCCTTGACAATGTTAGAAAAGATAAATAAATAAATTTAAGTTGCCTGGATATTTATATATACATAATATATGTACATATATATGGACATACATCTATAAATATATCTCCATATATATCCATATAATTCCATAAAAATATCACAGAATCACTAAGTTGGAAAGGACCTTCAAGATCATCAAGTCCAACCATTAATCCAGCACCACCATGTTCCCTAAACCATGTCCTGAAGTGCCACATCCACACGTTTTTTGAACACTTCCAGAGATGGTGACTCCACCACCTCCCTGGGCAGCCTGTTCCAATGCCTGACCACCCTCTCAGTGAAGAAATGTTGATTTTGGCGACATGGCACTTCCTGATGAAAAGCTGTTTCAAAGATTTATTTTTTTTAAGCAATCTTTTTTTATAATTTTGTAGTTCAGATATTCATCCCTCCCCCAGGTGCCTCCCCACTGTCCCTGCATCAATATTCATCTCTCTCCTCTAATGATGAGTTCCCTAAAGGCCTACAGTAGTTAGGGTCTCCTTATATCACCATTAAAACAGACAACTGGTTTTGCCATTAAGAGTCTCTTAGCCTTCTGCGCTGTTACACAGAAGAGCTTACGGTCCAGTTCCTAACAGGGAATCTACTTGACAGAGCCCTAGAGAAGCATTTGGGGTGCTGCACAGGCAATCTTGCCAACAATGTTTTGAAGTAGAAAGTTAGGTGAATGAAGTCCTTCGACAGAAATTAATTTAACTATAACCTTGAGTTGAAGTCTTGCTGAAGAAGTACATTAAGAAGAAATCTTAGCTAAAATTAATTCAACCTGAAAGCTCGAGACATGTTCACATTTGTAGCTAGACAAATCAAAGCAGGGACGCTTTCGGTTAGAAAGCAGTACTAAATTAAGTAAGAAGAGGCCCAGAAATTTCTCGAACCTAGAAAACTTTCAAAACCAGTGGTGGAGTAAACCAAAACACATTTTATATTAACAAACATCAACCAATAAAAGCTCACTGTTTAACAGAAACTGTTTCCTAAAAGCTATTCTCTATCATTTCTTCATTCTCTTCCCCAGTTTCTTCTTCTGCTTCTCCCTTTCCAAGCAGTTTTTCATCTCCCTCACTTTGCTCCCTTTTTCTTTCTTATTTCCTGTTTTCTACCTCCTCTGCAATTCTCCTCCTGAATGAAGCCTTTCTTACGTGAAACAACTCAATGATACCGGCTTTCTTGCTTAGACTACACAGACATAGGCTATTCATTTAAGGGCTACAATAAGCACACGTGGCAAAAGATAACAAGTCCTTCACATACCACTAATCAAAAAAACCCCACTTTTCTGTTAACTTAGATGTTCGAGATGCTCATGCTTACATGCAAACCTATGAACTCAAACTACAGAAACATGGATGAAGACAGGAATGTTTTCCACTGCTGATCTCTGAACTCATTCTTCTTCATCTATCATTGTTTTTGGTGAAGCCTCAGTTCCTTTTACTTCAGGACCTCCTATTTAGCTCCAGTTCTCCCAACTTTTAAATAAATAAAATTTTGGAGTTAAGCTTTTGAAATTATACTATAAAAATGATTGCAAATAAAAGGCAAATTTCAGCACTACATCAGAATATCACTGGGGTGTGTTTTTAAACATGATCAGTAACTGTCAACTGTGAGGAAAACATTATTTATACTATCAGACACGGACTGAAAGTATGATTTTATACAGATACCAAATGTATGTTTTGGGTGGTTTTTGTTGTTATGAGATTACACAATAAGCAATAATTTTGGATATTTATATTATTTCAAATACTGCTTTTATGAATGTTACATACCTCTTCAGTACAGATTAAGGAAGCTACTGTGTAACATGAAATAGGCTTCACAAAAAAGGTCTCCACTATAGAAGCAGAGAATAAAGGAGGTTTGGCTTTCATTAAAATACAAAATAGTTACTAAGTACATGATACAGAAAGGATATGACTCCTAGGCCCATAAACCGGAGCATTAAAATGTCACTACGTAAGTTACCGTAATTAAGCTGAGATATAAAGAACATCAAAGTGAACAAAATCATTAGTAGCACAAATGAAATATTACACAGATGTTTAGACAGATTTTCTGAAGAAGCTAAGGACAGCAAAAAAGTGATTACAGTTATTACTACCTGTGGCTATTAAGATTACTTTTTAACTAATAATAGTTATTTCAAGTCTATTTTGAATACAGACATGAAAGAGTCTTTCTCTTTAAAATCTAAAGTCCATTTCATACACTCAGATCTTTTGGATTACATTCCTAATATGCTAATTCTCATTAATTTAACATTTTTCTACTTAACCCACCCCCCAAAAAGTCATGTTTTAATTTGCAGAGGCGAGAGTGTTTCAACATAATGTAGATAATGTGCTGAAAAGATCAGAAAATAGCGTCAGTTAGTCCAAAAACCCACAGTAGAAAAATTACATAATTCCACTACATGAACAGATAGAGATCATACTTTGTAGAAAGTGTAGAAAAATCACCAGAGCAAGAGAAAGATTCTCAAAATCTGAGCCACCGTTTGCTATCTTGAATTAACTAATTTCTGAAAGCATATTCCATCTTGTACTATGAAATATCACTATTACTGTAAGGCCTCAAGGCATGTCAACATAAGAAGGGAAAGAAACCTCAAGAGGTCACTTTGTAAGGTGTCTAGAAGCATGGCTGAAATCAAACAAACTGCAAAGAATAACCAAGGCAAACCCCTGCAGGTATTTGGAACAGCTATTTCCTTAGAAGATTTCTTTCTTTCCTCTAGTAAGAACTCTTTCACATCAACAATCATATCCTTTTCACTCACAGAGAAGTTTTGTTTGCTACTTACCTAACTTGGTTTATTACCAGTTACCTTACTAATGGAGCTTTCTGAGAGATTGACTAAGATGGGAATGGTTACATTGCTTATATTGTTACATGACCATTACTGCACTTTGCATAGATACTGCCAAACCAAGTCCAAACTTGCAACTCAAGTACTATTGATGTAGCTGCAACAGAAAGGGAAGATTATTGACATGTTTAGAAAGAGAGCAAGAACAAAATTGTAGTATGTGGAACGGAGTTTGCTCCAGGTCAGCTGAATGGACCTTTCCCAGCAGTGACTGCCGCCCAGTAAAACAATCTGGAATGGTTAACTGATGGATTTTCTATTCCCACAATGACTTTCAGCACTGACAGCACCTTACTCAAAGCTCCTGGAGCAGCTTCAAAACTACTTTTCACTGTTCTGAATTCAACAGGTCTGAATTTAACTTTTACAGTTGCTTATTTGTACAGCAAGTTTTGCTTGGAACAGTTGAATTGTTTCATACTCAATTACTAAATCTGGTAAGGCAAGCAATGGTTTTCTTTTATAATATGCAACGAAACTTCCAGTTTTTCAATAGCTAGTGTCAAAGGGACAGCAGAAAGTTTCTCTGAAAGGTAGTAAACATTTAAGGAAGACTGGATCACCAGTTCACAGGATCAACATAAAAGGCTTCTCTACATCAAAGGTCAACTGAAAGCAGGTAAGCAGTAAATACAAGTTTAGGAAGAAGTTCCTTCCCTCCTTGGTAACCACTGATGCTAATATTGCTTTAGCACACTGAGCACAACAGATTGAACAATTTGTTCCCCTAGGCCATGATATGCCACCCCCCAACAGAGGCACAGCTAGCATTAGTAGTATTATTTCCCTTAAAGACTACATTCTGATTTCAGAGTATTGAATGTTAAGATTATAAGCAGGGGAAAAAAAAATAAGTAATGTTAAGAGTGTTGGAAAACAAAAATAAAAAAAAAATCACTGAAACCAGTGGACTCCAGGACCCAGATGATTCCTCCACCCCAGCTGCTGAAGTTCAATGTGACACAGTCTCAGGCCCAGGACATCTCTCCTGTCCCCATCCCATGGGTGTGGCTGCTCTTGTCCTCTTTGCAGCTGGCAGCAAGACTGGACAGCCATTCCAAAGAGACTTGTTTAACCATACTCAAAATACTGACATAGACAGCCACACAGACAGTGCCTTTACCAACACCCACTTAAACAGCAGCAATATGTACTTAAAACAAAACCACAACCAAGTCTTGTTTCCTCTTTGGCTGATTAGGGTTGAAGTGTATTTGTGAAAAAATACACCCCTTCACTCCATTGAGTCACAAATGTACCTACATTCATGATGTCTTTGGTTTTGGCTGGGGAAGAGTTAATTTTTTTCATAGTAGCTTCTAGGGTGCTATGTTTTGGATTTGTGACCAAAACAAAGTTGACAACATAGGGAAGTTTTAGTTATTCCTGAACAGTGCTTACATCGCATCCAGGCCTTTTCTGTTTTTCACATTGTCCCACCAGAGAGTAGGCTGGGGGGACCACAGGAGGTTGGGAGGGGACACATCTGGGAGAGTTGACCTCAACCAACAAAAGAGATATTCCATACCATATGATGTCTTGCTCAGCAATAAAAGCTGCAGGAAAGGAGGAGGGGGACACAACATTCAGAGTTACGGTGTTTGTCTTCCCATAACTGTTGCTTATGATGGAGCCCTGTTTTGCTGGAGATGGCTAAACATCTGCCTGCCAAGGAGAAGCAGTAAATGACTTCTTTATTTTGTTTTCATTGTTAAATTGTCTTTAGTTTTCCCATGAATTTTCTCACTTTTAGCCTTTCAATTCTCTTTGGCATCCCACTGCTGGGGAGTGAGCAAGCAGCTGTGTGGGGCTCAGCTGCCTACCAGGGTTAACCCACAACAAATATCAGCACAGAGTCTAAATCCATCTAATACACATTTTACAGACTCTGTGTGCCTTATGCAGTCACTGCTTCAGATTTTGAAGCTTTCCAGATGCAGGTCTCCTTCTACTTGCCAGTGAGCCCAATTTCACATCTGCTAACACTTTACATGTACCTACACACACAGAGAACTGCAATTCACTAGGAAAATTTAAACAAGTTGGTGGCCGTAGACCTACAGGCCTCGTGATCCATAGCCACTTCTTCAGTGCTAGATCTTTCTACCGCACACACCCACAGTCCCTCCAGTTGCTACCATTTAGACCTTTCAGCACATACACACAATACCTTATACAGAAAAACAGTTAAGAACAGGATTTATTAAGAAGATAAGATAGACTGAAGTGACCAGGTGCTGGGCACTTTGTCAGTCAAATGTACTGACCATCAGCTGCCTACCAGCAGACTGGCCCCTTTTATATCTTCTCTCTGTTTTCTCATGGTTGTACATCAACACACACACACCACCCTCATCCTTCCCTTTCTCCGCTGTGGTCTCCTCCTAAACAACCAACCCACCTCTAACTACTCCCTGCCTGTCGTAGTTTAGCCCCAGCCGGCAACTAAGCACCATGCAGCCGCTCACTCATTCCCCCTCCCACAGTGGGACGGGGGAGAGAATTGGGAAAAAAACCTCGTGGGTTGAGATAAACACGGTTTAATAGGACAGAAAGAAAGAAGGAAACAACAATGATAATACCAACAAAGGAATGTACCAGAACAAGTGATGCCCAATACAGCCATTGCTCACCACCCAGTGATCGACAGCCCGTCCCCGAGCAGCGATTTCCGCCCCCCGGCCAACTCCAGTTTATGTACTGGGCATGACGTCGTATGGTAGGGAATATCCCTCTGGCCAGTCTGGGTCAGCTGTCCTGGCCGTGCCCCCTCCCAGCTCCCCGTGCACCCCCAGCCTGCTCGCTGGCAGCCCAGCACAAGAAGCTGGACTGTCCTTGACTGCTCAGCAACAACCCAAACCATCAGCACGTTATCAACAGTTTCTCATCCCAAATCCAAAACACAGCCTCACACTGGCTTCTGTGAAGAAAACCAGCTCTACCCTGGCTGAAGCCAGGACAGTATCCACCCCTTATTCCATACCATTTACGTCATGCCCGGGTCCTGTATTTTTCAATACATTCCAATTATTCAGTATTACTCTTCCTGTCTTTAAATATATACACACAGATATCACTTTCTTAGTTCATGGGCCATCACTTTAAAATGTCTGTGGAGTTCATTCAGTCTATGACTCTGGACTTCATCACAGCAGTCTCTCAGGGCAGGGGAGATGGTATGTGGTGTTGGATTGTCATCTGGCACGGTCCATGTCCATGATCTGCAGGTCGAAGATGTCGGTCTCGAGGGATTTGTTGGGCGCAAGAATAAGAAATAACATTTTTGAGTTAATTTTCGCTACGCATCAAACAGCTGTTAAAATCAGCTCTGTGCCTCAGTCTTTCTGTTACTGAAACAGATGTTTCATAAATTTTGGATCATCCTTCTTGACTTTTTGCATGCGCAAAAAATTTAAGTGATAGTGGTCACCTTATCCGCCAATTTATTAAACAGCTTCCTCAGACACTAGAGCAAAGGTCACCTTTCTTCATGAGAATTCTTATAATAATCTGCAATGTTTAACATTTTGTTTCCTACTACTGGAGAAATTAAAAACATTGTTTCCTATAGCTCAATATTGTAGATGTTGGTTTGGTGTCGTCCCCCCCCCCCCCCCCCACCCCGTAGATCATGCTCCCCCCCTCAAAAAAAAAAAAGTAATGTCTGGCAGGGTATTAAATTAGTGACATAGAATGAGATTTAGAGGACACATCCATACTTTCCTTTAATTACAGTTCAGCTGTCTGAATTCTTTGTAACTAGTCTCAACTCCTCCAGATTTGCTGGTATCATCGACAAAAAGGGGAAACATGTTACTATGCAGAACAGGTGTAACTCATGTCTATTTTAAAACATTCCACTTTGGTAAGGAAAAGCAGATTAACCCTACATAGTGCTGTACTATCTTCATCTCCCAAAGGGCAGCTGAATACAGGAAGCCAAAGTGATGAGTTCTAGCCTATTCTATAACGTGCATCTTTCCTGTGACCAACCTGAACTATACAGAGCTTCAAATTTTGCCACTTTGTCCAAACAGAAAGTGGGACTTACTCTATATTTTGCCTCAATTGCTGTTTTTATATGCCTAAACGTATTTGAATTTTGACCACAAGTTCTAGTGAAAATATTATAAAATTAGTGTTTATGAAAATTCAGCAATTAATTTTTATTTTCTATCAGAAACATGACTTTCCAAATTCATTAGCTGATAGGTGCAAGACGCGTTGCTTCCTATGGCCAAATGTTAGTATAACCTCTGCTGAAGATTCACATCGAGGAACTGGGAGACTAAGTCCACTCAGACTGTGGGACTACAGCAAGGTGCACACCACAGGCTGCAAAGACTCATCAGAAGATAACTTCATAGAATGAAAGTGGAACTAAATGAAGTACCTGCCTGCATGGCAGCTTGGGCAGGTTTGCGTTTTAAAAGACTTGTTTTTAAAGTTTATCTTCCCCAGTTTGAGTTTTCATTAGCAAACAAGCAAAAAGAAATATTCCAGTTTCTATTTGCATAAAAACGGAGTTTAAAAGTTTTTCAGTCTTCTTTGGGAGCCCACTGCAGGTCTAGGTAGATCTGCTTCAAACTATTGTTTAAGTTGGGATCCTGTTGCAGCCACTGGGCAGGGGAAGGAAGATCCATGTTAGATGGATATCTGGTGCTATCCTGTAAGACTGCTCTTTAGAGTTGTCAGGTAAAACGCTGGGCTCTGATGCCGTAATAGAATGAAATTCCTGACACTATGCCTGATCTTAAGGTCACGCACTTGTGTGTCAAGTCCTGGAATGCAGGAAGAGGACAGTATCTTCATCTTTGCCAAAGGCACGGTAGAGTTACAAGATACCACAAGGATGGCAAATGAAAGGAAACAGAGGCAATATTAACTTTTCACAGCAACAATGGTGTTGCAAAGGTGATACCATACAGAACCATCAAAGTTACCCATTATGCAGGCAATGTATTCTCATTTGTACCTTACAACCCATAGTTGGCAATATAAGAACAAGAAAAAGCAAGGTTTGAGACTGACACTATCTAGCAATGTTTCCTAGTTTACAACTCTGTCCAGAGCCAGGGGTGACCATGCTACAACAGTGCCATCAAAGCACGCTTGTTATCACCAATCTGATATCTCTCATGTGCCAGAAAATTCTCTTCTCAAAGAAACCACACATTTTATACTCTTTTTGCAGAAAATTTGATTTGATCTCTCACAGTCCAAAAGCTACTTTAAAAACAAATAATCAATAATGTATAAAGTGCCAAGAAAAAAAATGCAAGCTTGGCATCAGAAAAGTAATGCTGCACTTAATATATTTCAGTGTTTTCCTATATGCACAAGGACTAACACAAGGAGAAGTAGGAAGCAGTTTGGGTCTCATTTGACAGAATTCTAGTAGAAAGTGCTAACAGATTGGAATACCTTAAACAGATATTAAAGGTTGTATCATCAAAAAAGTCTTAACTGAATTGTATCACTAGTACATAGTGTAGCCAGTGTTAATTTTAGTCTGATTTTTATTTTGCTGAATTTGTTCAACTGTTCCTTTTTTAGCTCCAGGGTGTCTCTCAATGAACGGCATAGCTATTAAACACGATCTTAGCTTTCTGTAGCTCCTGTTTTCTCTCTTTGTAAGAACACTAGCAATTATTAGGCAAGACACCTGGAGGATGGCACACGTAATCCCTCTACATAAACTACATGGGTTATACTTATCTGACACTGTTAAGTTCTGTTCTTCCCTTACCCAGATAACTGAATCTTCTAACCATGCCTAGTTTTATGATTTTTATTTTCTCTCAAGGCAAGGACATTCTCTTTCATTTAAGTTGAAAAACAAAACAAAACAAAAACCCCAAACCAAATGCAACCCCACACCTACTCTAACTCCTTATACAAAAACAACTTTAGGAAAACTGATTTTATTAAAAAAATGTGTAAGGCTATCAAAGACTAACACAAAAAAGAGATTCCAGAACTGTAGAAATGAAATTCTCTGAAAGTTCAATACTCAGGTGCAGATGAAACTGTCAAGAGAAGTGAAAGCAGCATGATTTCTCCCCACCACTTGTGTTTATTTTAACTACAGTGCCACAAGTCACCTTGCCCAGAAGATTCTTGGAATAACAAGCACAACTGAAGGGGCGGGGGGGAGATCTCATCATTGCTCTGATATTTCCATAACAGTCAAATAAAAATAATTCATGTTACTACTTTGTCTGAAACATACAAGTGTTATAACTTCTATACAGACACACACAGAGTTTCTGCTGTTGTATGTTTTTACAATCAGTGACAGCTTGGGCCATTTACAAAGGAACATACTGCGCAATAAATCAAAACCACTGAATAACTGATGTTTATGGTGACCTAACTCATTGACTGGAGTCAACAAGAACACGTATCCACTTAGCCACTGCTGCCCACATGCTCTGTTCTACATCCACTTGGCAGATAGGAAGCGCCCCACAACCAGGAGCTACTCACCACCTGTCTGCAAGGACCAGGAGTTGGTACAGGTTAAGACCCAGAGAGGAGCAAGGAAGGTCAGCAGCAGAAGACAGACTCTGGGCTTCAAGAAAGCACACTTCAGCCTGCTCAGGGACTGGAAGGTTGGATTCTGTGCACTGTCCCAAAGAAGCCCTGAGGAGCTGGTCAACTTTCAAGAAGAACCTCTTCAAAGCACACCAACTGACCTACCCCAGGGTGTAAGAAAACAGGAAACCACAGCATGATTTCCCAGGCTGCACAGGAATTAGCAACAATGCTCAAGCACAAAACAGAAGCTCTAGAGGTGGGCTCCAATGAGGAAACACAGCACCACTGCTCTAACTCACCAAGCTGGAGTTAACAAGGCCACAGCTTGGCTCAACTTGAAAATGGAAAACAACAAAGCTGGCAACAAAAAGGGCTTCCTCAGGCATGTGAGCCACCAAGGAGACTAGAGAAAACACAGGCCTGCAGCAGAACAGGGTGGGTAGCCCAGTGATGAAGAACACAAAGGCACAGGAGGGCACTCAGAACCTTCCTTGCCTCAGTTGTCATGGACCAGCTCTGCTCTCTCACCTCCACACCTAGT
The DNA here is from genome assembly GCF_964289735.1 of Phaethon aethereus. Taxonomy (NCBI): domain Eukaryota; kingdom Metazoa; phylum Chordata; class Aves; order Phaethontiformes; family Phaethontidae; genus Phaethon; species Phaethon aethereus. The sequence goes on along the minus strand of NC_138582.1, from coordinate 90,197,112 downwards.
GGAGAGTTTCAGGGAGGCAGGTTAAACCCACAGCAGAGAGGAACTGACACATACTTACTGCCCAGGATACACCTGACGATGCCAACACAGCTAACTGATGCCATGTCTGAAAGGCTGCCCCATTCACATCATCTTCAATGACTGGAAACAAGCGCCTTGCCCATCTTCAGAAAGGAGAAGGAAGAATCACCAGCAAACTACAGGCCAGTGAAACGCACCTCGGTCCCCAGGAGGAAAGTCATAGAATCACAGAATCATTAAGGCTCTAAAAGACCTCTAAGATCATCAAGTCCAACCGTCAACTCGACACCACCACGTCCACTAAGCCATGTCCCAAAGTGCCACACCTACACGTTTTTTTAACATGTGCAAGCAAAACCTCCTGGCAAGCCACTTCCAGGCACACAAAGTATAAGGAGGCAATGGGAAACAGCCTGCACAGACTTACCAAACACAAACCCTGTGCCTGCCTACTTTTGCTGTCTATGATGACAGGTCTGATGCTGTGCATAGGAAGAGAATAGCGGATGTTGCTTACCTTAACTTCAGCAAGGCTGCTGTCCCACAGCAGCTTCACATCCACATCATGGAAATGCAGGCTGGATGGATGGGCTACAAAGCAGAGGAACGGCTTGCTGGACCAACAGTCAGCAAGTGACTTAGTCAAAATGACAATCAGGTTTTCCTCAGGGTCAATAATGGGACAGATACAGTTTAATTCCTGTATCAGTGACCTAGCCAAAGGGATGATTGTCGTAGTTTAGCCCCAGCCGGCAACTAAGCACCACGCAGCCACTCGCTCATTCCCCCTCCCGCAGTGGGACGGGGGAGAGAATTGGGAAAAAAACCTTGTGGGTTGAGATAAACACGGTTTAATAGGACAGAAAGAAAGAAGGAAACAACAATGATAATACCAACAAAGGAATGTACCAGAACAAGTGATGCCCAATACAGCCATTGCTCACCACCCAGTGATCGACAGCCCGTCCCCGAGCAGCGATTTCCGCCCCCCGGCCAACTCCAGTTTATGTACTGGGCATGACGTCGTATGGTAGGGAATATCTCTTTGGCCAGCCTGGGTCAGCTGTCCTGGCTGTGCCCCCTCCCAGCTCCCCGGGCACCCCCAGCCTGCTCGCTGGCAGCCCAGCACGAGAAGCTGGACTGTCCTTGACTGCTCAGCAACAACCCAAACCATCAGCACATTATCAACAGTTTCTCATCCCAAATCCAAAACACAGTCTCACACTAGCTGCTGTGAAGAAAACCAGCTCTATCCTGGCTGAAACCAGGACAATGATATAAGCCTCATTAGGTTTGTAGATGGTATCAAATTAGGGGAGCAGTCAGTAGACTGGAGGGGAGAGCAGCTTTTCAGAAGGAACTCAATCTGGAGAAACGAACCAAGAACCACCTCATGAAGTTGAAAGGCAAACACCCGCACCTGGGATCAGAATAACCACCTGCATTAGTATAAGCTGGGAACAAATCACCTAGTCAGCAGCATTCCAGAAAACAACTTGTCCCAATGGCCTGTCAAACATGAATAACTCTCTTATCCTTTGCAAAAAAGATTAACCGTACAAAAGGGCAGCATGAACAAGACCATGGATAGCAAGTTGAGGGAAATACTGTTTTCCTCTGTTCAGGACTTCCTAAACTGTATCTGCAATAGTGTTTATTTGTGGGCCCCCAGTACAATAAAAATGGTGACTAACTGAAGAGAATTCAAAGAAGGATCACATAGATTGTCAGGTCTGGATACTAAGTAGGAGCATGGGTTTTGTTCAGCCTAGAGAACAGAAGATGTAGAACATGTCTGGATCCATGTGCCAGCATGTGTTCACATGAAAATTGCAGTCTTCAGCTGCAGGAAAGATGAGGTTGAAGAAGGCAGGAGAAAACATGGGTCACAAATAGCAACAAGCAGCATTCCAACTGGAATTCAACTCCTTCCTCCTCACATCTTTCCTGTGCTCCATCTTGAGGCCTCCCTATGGAGGCTCCAGCATGGGGTTCTCCACAGGCTGTAGTGTCAATACACTTAGAAAAGTATCTTACATGTTTATGAAAATATCTTGCTTAAATCTTAGTTTCTTTGTGGAGATTAAGCTGGTGGTGCAGGTACACCTACTGTGCTGTCAGGAAGCTTATGACTATTAGGTTTCTTTTCCTTGAATGAGATTTAGAAATCTGAAGTGCATTTTTGCATATTCAGGCTGTCTGTGGAAGTTCAAAATATGACTAAGGCACTGATGATCAACTCCAGATTCAGTACCTTTGCATCAGTGGAACATAACATGAAAAGAATTGCCTATGTCAAATTCTTTGTTCTAAAATCTGTAATAAAGATCTGCTAAAATACCAATGAATAGTTCAGGAAAAAAAACAGTGCTATCTTCAAATGAGATATGAATATTTTCTCCGTGGCTCAATGGCATGTAAGATCATAACAAATCTCCCATAAACACACCGATTAATGCAACAGCATGGTGCACCTACAGGAAGATTATATTATTGAGTCCACTGAATGAGAACATTTTTCCTGCTTATCAAATGTGAAAACATGGATTCAAAATAGTTGTTGTACACACAAGGCAGCAGTGATACAAAGTTAAAAAAAGGAAGTACAGAAGATTTGTTTTGACACCCAATACTGATGTTAATGACATACCAGAGAAGGCCCTACCTCTCAAACACTACTGAACTTTGTAGAATCTGCGTGAAGTTTCTGTCTCAGTACATGCTTTACTTAAGTATGGTAGGATCATTCATATTTACACACGTGCTTACGTACTCTGAATAAGTCTAGACAACATGTTCAAAATAAAAAGGGATTCAAAGCGTCTCTCTGACCTGAAAACCCTAGAAAAAGCTCACTGAAAAAGATACAGAAATCTCTCTAATTAATCTGACTTATGACAAACTTGAAGTAGCTTTTTACAGACAGCTATGTCATAAAATCAAAATAGTAAATGAGATGCCAATTAAAATAATTGTAACAACTAATATTGCTTTACTGTGTAGCGTATTATACAGAAATGAGATTGACTCAGATTTCAATGGTGTATTTAGCCAAAGTGAGTTATGAACTAGTGGCAGCAGTATGCAGTGGAAAATTCATGTAGGAGCTTGTGCTTGTAGTTTTTGGGGTTATTTTTTCCAAACAATTTTGGCCCACAGCATTCTCATCCTAAAAACCAAAACGGAATAGCAGGAACTGTATGAATAATTTCTTTCATATTGGGAAGAAGTCTACCATTAACAGATCTGACTCATTGATTCAGCTAAGATGAAAGTTAGATGACAAAGGAGAAAAGAATGTATTTAAAAATGGGAAGTCAGGTGTCAATAAAAAAATTCAACAATATTTCTTTTTTCAGCATTAATAGATCAAATTATTTAGAAGGCAGACTCAAAATCCATGAGTAGCACTTAATATGCTTTTATATAATCTTCTACTTAACTGTGGTAAGATCATTCTATTTATAACAACAAATAATTAATAACATAGTAAAAGCAAGCAAACAGAAAACATGAGTTAAAACAAGTAATCACCTTCAGCAGCAGTCTCAGGAGACTTTTTAGTGTTTCACTTTGACAATGTGCTGAGACATCAGCTTTTCCACTGTAACAAGACGGTAGCTGAGTGGTTATATGTATAACTTGTTTTGAGGCTCATCTTCCTCTCTACAGGCAAAATACTTAACTCCACAATATCCTTCCAGAAGTACTGGAAAACCAGTCAATGCTTTCAAAGTTGGTTTTTTTCTGTTTGCTTTTTTAAGCTTCAAGTCAATTTCACATGAGAACCTCATTAGCCTAGGCCAAAGATACTAGATATTATGATACTGATGTTGTTTTAACAACCGTTTTTACGAGAAAAGCACAACAGCCTAGCCCTAACCCTGCCTAACCAACTGCATGGCCCAGCATGCTCAACTTAGGAATGCTGGGGTCTTGGATTTTAAAGGCAGGAATCATTCAACTTCAGAGAGCAATTCAGGTTTCAGGAATCGCTGTTAGGAAGTGTCTCAATATCTCACTCTACCTCTGCATTAGCTGATCAAGAAATAAGGAATCAATTAGCAGTAGCAGAGCATTCTGATCTCAGGACAGTGTACTGGGTCTGGCTGGGACGGAGTTAGTTTTCTTCATAGCAGTCTGCATGGTGTTGTGTTTTGAATTTGTGACAAAACCAGCATTGAAAACACACCAGTGTTTTGGCTGCTGCTAAGCAGTACATGCTCAGTGTCAAGGGTTATTTCCCTCTCCCCCCACCCCATACACCTCTCCAGCAGGTAGGCTGGAAGTACTGAAGAAGTTGGCAGGAAATGCAACCAGGTCAGCTGAACCAAGCTAACCAACACCATATAAATTCCATACCATATGGCATCATGCTTAACAATTAAATCTCAGGGAAAGGAAGAAGATGCAGGAACTTATACGATTATGGCATTTGTCTTCCCAAGTAACAGTTATGCATGCTGAGGCCCTGACAAGAAGTGTCTGGACAGCTGCCTGCTGATGGGAAGTAGTGAATAAACTCCTTATTCTGCTTTACTTGTATGCACACTTTTACTTTGCCTATTAAACTGTTATCTCAACACCGAATCTTCTTGCTTTTGCCCTTCCAATTCACTCCCTGATTCTGCTGATAGGGAGGGAGGAAGCAACTGGGTGGGATCTTAGCTGCTGACCACAACCAACCCACCACAGCCAGGCAAACCATTCTCTGGAGGATCCTCTCTACTGAAGCATATAATTTACAAGCTCAGTGGGACAAACCTCAGAGCACCACATGCATGAAGTGGCAAGTCCCAAGACTTCAAATTACTGTCATCTATTTTCTCTTTTTGTAAGAATACTGCACTCTTTCAAACCTACAGCAGTCTTGCTAAGCTTAAAAAAAAACCAAACTGCAATATTGCATTTCTGGAGAGCTACAACACAGGCATGTTTTCATTTCTCTAGAAAACATTAAAAGAAAAAAAAATAGAATAAGTGATAGCAGGCTAAAAGGAAAATTCAAAGTCAGGCCTTGAGAAATATGAATGAGGTTTGCAGTATTCTAACTAGTCAACATCTCAGAGGTTCTTGCATGGTCCAAACTGGCCATACCAAAGCCTTTCAAAAGGCACAACTTTACAACTGTGAGTAAAGAATCACAGAATGGTAGGGGTTGGAAGGGACCTCTGAAGATTATCTGGTCCAAGGCAGGATCACCTAGGGCAGGCTGCACAGGAACACATCCAGTCGAGTTCTGCAGGTTTCCAGAGAAGACGACTCCACAATCTCTCTGGGCAGCCTGTGCCAGTGCTCCGTCACCCTCACAGTAAAGAAGTTTTCCCTCATGTTGAGGTGGAACTTCCTGTGCTGCAGTTTGTGCCCATTGCCCCTTGTCCTATCACTAGGCACTATTGAAAAGAGACTGGCTCCATCCTCCTGACAGCCACCTGTCAGATATTTATAGACACTGATAAGGTCCCCTCTCAGCCTTCTCTTCTCCAGACTAAACAGCCCCAGGTGTCTCAGCCCTTCCTCATACAAGAGATTTTCCCATCCCTTAATCATCTTCATAGCCCTCTGTTGGATTCTCTCCAAAAGCTCCCTGTCTCTCTTGAACTGGGGAGCCCAGAACTGGACACAATACTCCAGATGAGGCCTCACCAGCACAGAGTAGAGGGGAAGGATAACCTCTCTTGACCTGCTGGTCACACTCTTCCTAATGCACCCCAGGATACCATTGGCCCTCTTGGCCACCAGGGCACATTGCATCTAAAAGTTATTATTCTTCTGTGTGTTGACTGAAGAATGGATGTGCTCTATTAAAATTAGTAACACACTTCACATTTCCTTGCTCCCTCATGGGTGTTCATTTAAATAATCCTTTTTTTTATTCATATTTTCCCTGGATCTATCTATAAACACTGTTTTCTTAATGCTAAAAAAAAACCAAACCACTAAATGACTAAAGCTTAGGGAATTGTTCTGCTGGTTTTACAGACTTCCCTAGCACGTTGGAAGTTGTGATCTTAATAAAAAATGACAGCAACATACTTTGATTAGATGAAGGTTTCTATGCTTTTATTATTTCCACTTCATCTCACCAATATCTATGCAGATGAAATGTAAAATATTAAATGAAAGACAGAGACCTTCTTCCTCCTTTCCAGTTATTGATCAAGAAGTTATGACTAAGCTATTGCTGGCATCTTATTTAGAAGTTTGAATAATTTAAATAGCTCTGTACATCCTCCCTACTCCATCCTTCAAAAGAAGTTAGGAAATATCTACTTCTCAGTCCTCCCTCACCCAAAGTATGTTTAGCCAATGAAATATTAAAGTGACTTGGACTATTTTTTTAAAAAGTTAAAAATCTGTTTTTAATAGTCTGTATTCCCTTTTACACAACATTCATTGTAATTTAAAAAAAAAAAACACATAAAAAAACCCTACCACATTTGAGGGTACTACTGTTTGGTTTTGCTCCCATGGGGTCAAATTCTAATCTTTTTCATTAGAGAAGAACTATTTTACTTAATAAGAAGCTCCACTGGCTTCAGTGGAAGTACTAATGAAGCTCATCAACTCAATACCAAAACCTGGCTCTTAAATCTGGAAAAAGAAAATAAAGCGTACAGAACTCTGGAAAGTGTGAGGGAGGACACTCAAGGGACAAACATGGAGCAACACAGCCTACCTATCCACTACCTGTATCTACATAAAACAGAAACCTGCAGTGAAAAATTATAGGAGGCTTCAGTTAAAGGGTGTCGTGGTTTAGCCCCAGCCGGCAAGTAAGCCCCACGCAACCACTCGCTCACTCCCCCACGGTGGGATGGGGGAGAGAATCGGAAGAGTAAAAGTGAGGAAACTCACAGGTTGAAATAAAGACAGTTCAATAGGTAAAGCAAAAGACGCACACACAAGCAGAGCAAAACAAGGAATCCATTCACCACTCCCCATGGGCAGGCAGGGGTTCAGCCATCTCCAGGGAAGCAGGGCTCCAGCACGTGTAATGGTGTCTTGGGAAGACAGATGCCATCACTCCTAACATCCCTCCACCCTTTCCTCCTTCTTCATCCCAGCTTTATATACTGAGCATGACATCATATGGTATGGAATACCCCTTTGGCCAGCCTGGGTCAGCTGTCCCGGCTGTGTCCCCTCCCAGCTCCCCGGGCACCCCCAGCCTGCTCGCTGGCAGCCCAGCACGAGAAGCTGGACTGTCCTTGACTGCTTAGCGACAGCTCAAAACATCAGCACCTTATCAATATTTTCTCATCCCAAATTCAAAGCACAGCCTCACACTGGCTTCTGTGAAGAAAATTAACTCTACCTTGGCTGAAACCAGGAAAAGGGACAATCTAAGATGTGGCTGCTTTAGGCACAAAGATGTGATTTTAACCTTCCAGAGCATTAAAATTTCGCCCAGAATTTAAAAGATGTATTTTGTCATCCACCTCATAAGAGAGGACATTTGAATGCACAGACCATAGCAAGACGTATAAAAACCCCCACAGAATAAGTACATTAAGATAATTTCACTGCAAGGGTTTTAAAAAACTGATAATGCATCACATGCCCGTGATACTTTCTGACTCTTGTGGGAAAGTGATTGCTCTTTCAAGAACAAGTAGTTCCTCTTCACTAATCACGTCCTGCAGTTACTCTTTGTACAATATGCAAACCAGAACTGTAAAAAGCTTTTCACACCTTTTGCTTCCGTAGCTTTTTGGAACGTATGCTGTATTATCTACAGCAACCAGCTGTGCTCACATTGGATATCCTCAGTTCAGCAGGATCAGATTTTGGCAGTGCTATTACTAATTGTAAGTATTTGTTTATTTCCTTAGTGTCAGTTATGCTCTGTTGGGACTGCCAATGACACACAGTGATCCACAAGGTAAATTTAATAAACAAGCTTCTATCAAATATTCCATCAAGATGTGAGAAAACACTGTATTTAAGGTTTTCTTATTTTCCCAAATATTACAGTTAACTTCTGGATAAAAAGAATCTTAATTTTTAGACATTTGAGCCTCCAAATGACTTTCAGATTAACTGTGGATGTGGAGTAATTATTAAAGAGCAGTCCCCAAATTTCACCTCATTTAAAATCAAAGGAATATTCCTGCTTCCTGTCAAAATGATTAAATCTTTCAGTTTTCTAAGAACCTGACACAAAAATACTTTTTCCTTTTGTATCTATAAGACTAAAGTGCTAGCTGCAACATTAGTTTTGCCTTCGCAAAGCTCAGCCATATAGACAGCTGGACCTAAAATTGAAGTTAGCCAAGAAACAAGCACGGGAGTCCACCGTTCTACAATACACTGGAATAAGCCCGGTGATCTGGATAGAAATAAGAACAGGTGATTCAGACAAATCACTGCAAACTAGTAAGAGCAACAAGTATTAAATTCAATCTCAAAGACTTGCAGTCCTCACTTCAGAGAAGAGTAGAAGTACTAAGACAGTACTGAAAGACCTGTCCCTTGGCTTCAGATAATTCCATAGCAGGAAATTTGGAAATGCGGGCAGGGGGTGGGGTGGGGCACAGAGGAAATAAGACTGTTTGATCTTAAAGCCGAGTCCTTCAATAGTACTGAGTCCTTCAATAGTACTGAAATGTGTCTTTTCACCATAAAACCATAGTTTGCTAAAACAGGACAGAATGCTCACTGTGCTAAACAGAGTTGGCAACGGGCATTTTAGTCATCCAATATTAAAAATTTGTCAACCATATTATGACTGCATTGAACACTCTCTCTGGCCCCAGATTCAAGTTAAAAAATATCTCAAGATCTGAGTTTTTCTTCCTGACAGGAGCAGTACAGATCCTGGGATTTGCTTAGTCCCTATGTTTTGGCATTAAATAAATAATAATAATTAAAAAATATTGATACTAAGTTTGTAAATTGAGCAAAGCCCATCTACCAAGTTAAACAAAAAAAAAGAAAAACAAAAAGAAAACAAAACTAAAGCTGTGAAATTGTGATTACACTATTTGTGGAAACCTAATTATCATTCAAGAGACAGATATGGTGGAAACAACGGAGAGTGACACACTAGATAACTGCTGAGAGTTACTGAATCATAGAATAGTTTGGGTTAGAAAGGACCTTTAAAGGTCATCTAGTCCAACCCCCCTGCACTGAACAGGGACATCTTCAACTAGATCAGCTTCAACTAGATCTCTTCCCTCTTTGAGAAAGGTTAATTCTATCTGATACCGGCAAGCCAGGTGCCATGTAGGCTGTCCCATTACCAAAAAAGAGCCCTGAAATTGTGGCAGTGACACCAGTCACAGAGCCCTACATTAATAGACTGGGCCCATCTGTTTCTTCCCATGTCACTGCTTGCAGCTGGACGGAGGGAGGAAAAAATAACCTGTGCTCCAGATTCCCTTGCCAACTGTCCCAAGGCCCTGAAGTCTCTTTTGATCGCTCTTGGACTATGAGTTGCAGCTTTGTCTCCACCCACATGGAAGAGCACTAGTGTGTAATAGTCCAAGTGGGTAATAGCCACACCAGACTAGGAAGTTTCCTAATGATGTCCTTAACTCATGCCCCAGAGAAGCAGCAGACTTCCCTAAAAGAAGGGTCTGTCCAGCGTATTGGACTTTCAGTTCCCCTCAGAAGGCAATCACCTACAACTATAACCCATCTTTTCTGCCTCGTGGGGGTGATCATGATGCAGGGAGTAGGCCTTTCTGACCTTGGCAGCACCTCTGGTGTAGCTGGACTTTTGTCCACTTCATCCATGGTCTGTCCTTCCACACCCAGAGCCTCATACCTGTTGTACAGAGGCACCTGGGGAGGGGAGGTGTGCAAGGAGGGGGATCACCTGCCAACCCAAGCATTGATTTGCCTCCATTTGCTCCTTTCCTTTAAGCTATGGCCTTCAGCCTGGCAGGGGGAGAATACAAGATCCTCTTGATCTTGGTTTTTGGTTTTGTTTTCTGTGGGTTTTTTGTTTGGTTTGGTTTTTTTCCCTCCCCTGGTGGCTGTTCCAGTCTCATGGAACCATGCTCTGCCCTCCCTGAGTTCATCCTCAGACTCCCTGATGCTCCTTAACCTTTCTACCTCCTCTTGTAGCTCTGCCACCACACTGAGCAGATCATCCACCTGGTCACACCTCACTCACTGCTGCCACTCATTACTGGCAAGAGGCTCTGGCACTCCCTGCAGCCTGAGACCTGTAGCTCTGTCTGGGTTGCCACATCCATTCTGGCAAGTGCAGAGGACATGGCTTTCCACCAGGCGGTTACCATAGCTAAGCTCCTCCTGAGAGGGTGATGACCAGCAATTCTATGCACCTCTTGAGCTGGTGGGGCCACTATGCCCTCCTTGCATGCCCTTCCACGCAAACTACCGCTCAAACTGCCACGCCACACCCTGGCTGACACACCACGTGTTGCGGTGCTCCTGGTCGCTGGTGCTCCCCAGGTTGCTTTTTATAGGCATGAGAGTGGACCACTGTTGCTTTGGCAAGGCCCAGGCCTCATCAGCACCTCCCACAAGAGCTGATGGCTCCTGGCAGGTCTCTTGCTGCCCTGGTGTTCCCCTGCCACAAGAAACCCCCTGTGTGCTGAGATCTCCACTCCACTGTGGGTCTGACTGGCTGCAGAGCAGCTCCCCTCAGTGACTAACCTCAGTGAGTCCAGGCTCTCTTCCAATGAGTTTTGCTTGGAGTATATGGACCTATTGTTCTCACCACAATATAGACCTTGATCACAGCAATCAGAATGACAATTCTGAACCAATAAGACAGAAGAGAATTAGGTGACTATTTGCTATTAACAGTCTGTGCCCAAATTAACCTTCTTCTATTGGTGGGGCCATGGAACAAACAAACCAAAACCAAAAAAAAAAACCTCAAACCAAAACTAACTTAAGCCTGATCAAACACTATATGCCATGAACCATGGCAGCCACCATGGTTCTCCAGTTGGAGAAATCTGCTTGTCCTGATGAGCTTCTTCACTCCATTAAAAAGTATTGAAGCTAATAAGAATCTAGTAATGAAAAAAACACCCAAACAATGTTCTCCAAGACACAATGAAGTGGTCAGTAATGAAAGGAACTATATGGAACTCAAAGGTTGCAATGTTTCATCTAAATCTACATAATGTTTTCCTCTGAATTCAAAGAAAAGTTTTAAAATCCTTAAAAAAAAAGAACTTACACTGTTGTTGAAGGTATGCAAGTAATGAAGCTGGGGGTATTGTTTAGTCTCTGTGAGGAGTTAACAAGGCAAAACTTTGAAGGAGGGAACAAGATAACCACAAAGGGAATGCAACTACTGAACTTTGAGTGTACTATCCTAATTAACATATAATTAACATAATTGGCATAATAGAAACCCACCCTTGGGGTTCACAAGTACAGAAGCTTCACTCACAGAAGCCCCTTCCTCACTGAGCATGTGCAGCAAAAAAGAAGGATGTTGTGACTTTAAGTGGAGATGAAGCTTGCAAGAACCAATAGGAACAAGGGTGACTGAAACAACTTGCAAAAAATACAGATAACTGTTGCTCAAAATGTTTAAATATTTTCTTTGTGGACCTACCACCTAGCACCCAACTCTGCAGATGTGGCATAAAAACAAATATCTGGTCTCTGTGTTTTGCCGCTCTCTGCACACTGGGTGGAAGAACCCATATTTGGGACAACACTGTCACTCTGCATAAAACAGAGTCAAAACCTTTTTTCTTGCTTTGCTTACATTTATATACTTACAAGAAAGAAAAAGCTCTAAAAAAAATTTCTATTTTGGAGAGATTATCTGTTTCATAAAATATCATCTGCACTAGATATTTATTCAATCCTTTTATAAGAAGAGATTTGGCAGATGAATATTATGTGTGACAGACTTCTTTCACACCATCTGTTATCTGTAGCAACTCAGAAAGCATTTCTGCATTGTTTTTTGTGCAGAACTGTGGGTACAGTTGGGAACACTTCAAAAAAGTATTTGTTATTTTTTTGAGGAGAAATAGTGGCAGTGGCCATTCAGTTCTGGGGCTTCAACTCCTTGTTCTTTAGAGTTCCTGCTCAACAGCACACTAGCTCACAGTAAGTCAGATACTTTAAAGGTTACAGAATAGGGAAATAAACCTGTTTCCTCTTTCTAATCTACTCATTGTTGATGCAACCCAATTGTCTTTCATGTGAGCTTCATTCACACAGAAAGAAAACAAAGTTCAAGTGAGGCATTGCTGTAACATCCGTTGGCCACACTGGACAGTTTCTTCAGCTACTAACTTCTCTTGTCATCTGTTAGTATAAACATTCACTGAAACCAAAATTTTACTTCACAGTATGGGTACCCTCACTGGAATGCAGTTCATTTTATGTAGATTTTGAGTGAAGATATAACTAAAGCTGTAAAAAACAGAAAAATTGAAAAAAATAATTAGGTTAACATTATAGTGGGGTTTTTAGACACCTGAAAACAACATCTACTTTTTCAGTTTCCTTCTCCAGAAATTTCAACATCTGTTTCTTTCACTAACCATGAACATAAGTTTGAGGTGTAGAAATGGTCTGGAAACAGATTTACCATTCCACTTGCATCTTTACCACGGCACAAGACTATTACACATCCAAAAGTGCTCTAGCACTTGAAAGGAGCTAGAAAATAAGAATGATTCTGTTCTGACACGAGTCAGGACAAGCACATAAATGTTCCTGAAGCAAGAAATGCAACTAAGCAAGGAAATAAAAAATGTCAAAATCACCGACCTCATACATGAGCCACCTGGCTAAATTCATCTGGAAGATCAAGTTTTACACTGATAAATTCCCTTTTGTAAACTGACTGAAATAACTGAGAATGTTCTAGAAGCATGAGAAATAAATAAACATTAGTAGGAAAAAAAAAAGGATCAATGCAAGCTTCCTGTTTTTTGAGAACATTATAACTGAACTGAAGACTTTCTACAGTGGATAGTGTTGTATCACTGTCATTGAAAACAAGCCAATATCAGGAGGTTTACTGTCATTCAACACACATCTACTCACTATTTCATTCGCTTACACTTAATAATAGTGCTAATCCATACTTGTTTCTCCCCACCCCCACCATATCTCCAGGTACTCTTCACTACCACTTATTGCTATTACTGTCTGTATTATGAGTGGAAAGGTTCTAACAATAACATAATTCTGTGCAGCTGAACATATATCCCCCCCACATAGGTAGGCATGCTCATGCACACAACTAGCCACAGATCAACATGAACTGAAAACATGCAGCACTTGAAAAGAGATGGCACAGATGTTTGACCATGTTTTTTCCTCTACGGATAAGGATGGGTGCTGCTAGTTGACTCTCTATATATGTAGATGTCCTTAGAAACTAAATTTATCCAGGAGCTAGCCCAAGATCCTCTGGGCTCCCCACATACAATCATAGAATAGTTCAGGTTGGAAAGAACCATTAAAGATCGTCTAGTCCAAGCCCTCTGCAATAAGCAGGGACATCTCCAACTAGATCAGATTGCTCAGAGCCCCATCCAACCTGACCTGGAATGATTCTAAGGATGGAGCATCTAGCACCTCTCTGGGCAACCCGTGCCAGTGTTTCACCAACCTCATTGTAAAAAAATCTCTTCTTTATATCTAGTCTAAATCTTGTCTTATCACTACAGGCCCTGCTAAAAAGTATGTCCTCATCTTTCTTATAGGCACCCTTTTTATACTGGAAGGCTGCAATAAGTTCTCTCCAGAGCCTTCTCTTCTCCAGGCTGAAAAACCGCAGCTCTCTTGGCTTGTCCTGACAGGAGAAGTGTTCCATCCCTCTGATCATTTTTGTGGCCCTCCTCTGGACCCACTCCAACAGGTCCATGTCTTTCCTGTGCTGAGAGCTCCAGAGCCAGACACAGTACTCCAGGTGGGGTCTCACGAGAGTGGAGTAGAAGGGCAGAATCACCTCCCTCAATCTGCTAGACACGCTGCTTTGGATGCAGCCCAGGATATGGTTGGCCTTCTGGGCTGCAAGTGCACATTGCTGGCTCATGTCTGGCTTTTCATCCACCATTACCACCAAGTCCTTCTGGGCAGGGCTGCTCTCAATCCCTTCATCTCCCAGCCTGTATTGATAGTGGGGTTGCCCCCACCCATGTGCAGGACCCTGCACTTGGCCTTGTTGAACCTCATGAGGTTCACATGAGCCCATTCCTTGACCTTGTCCAAGTCCCTCTAGGTGGCATCCCATCCTTCAGGCCTGTCAACTGCACTCAGCTTGGTGTCATCTACATACTTGCTGAGGATGCACGCAATCCCACTATGTCATTGATGAAGATATTAAAAAGTACTGGTCCCTATATGGACCCCTGAAGGACACCGCTCATCACCAGTCTCCATCTGAACATTGACACATTGACCACTACCCTCTGGATGCGACCATCCAACCAACTCCTCATCCATCCAAGAGTCCACCCACCAAATTTATATCTCTCCAATTTAGAGAGAAGGATGTTGTGGGGGACTGGGTCAAAGGCCTTACAGAAGTCCGGATAGATGACAGCAGTAGCTCTTCCCTCATCTGCTGATGTGGTCACTCCATCCTAGAAGGCCACTAGGTTGGTTAGGCACGACTTGCCCTTGGTGAAACCATGCTGGCTGTCTCAAATCACCTCCCTATCCTCCATGTGCCTTAGCATAGCTTCTAGGAGGATCTGCTCCATGATCTTCCCAGGCACAGAGGTGAGGCTGACAGGTTGGTAGTTCCCAGGTTCCTCCTTGCTACCCTTTTTAAAAATGGGTGCAATGTTTCCCTTTTTCCAGTCTCCAGGGACTTCACCCGACTGCCAGGACTTCACAAATGTCATGGAGAGTGGCTTGGCAACTACGTCAGCCAATTCCCTCAGGACACTGGGATGCATCTCGTCAGGTCCCATAGACTTGTGTATTTTCAGGTTCCTCAGCTGGTCTCCTATTTCATCTTCTCTTACAGTTGGAGGGACTTTGCTCCTCCAGTCCCTGTCTCATGGCCTATCTGCTTGAGAGGTATGGGAAGAGAGACTGCCATTGAAGACTGAGGCAAAGATGTCATTGAGTACCTCAGCCTTCTCCTCATCCATTGTTACCAGCCTGCCTGTCTTGCTCATCAAGGGGGTTATGTTTTCTTTGGCCTTCCTCTTCTGGATGACACACCTGTAGAAGCCCTTCTTATTATTCTTTGCATCCTTTGCCAAGTTCATCTCCAGCCACGCCTTGGCCTTCTTGACCTCAGTCCCTACAGAACTGGGCAGTGTCCCTGCACTCTTCCTGTGGATACCTGTCCCTGCTTCCACTGCCTGTGCATTTCCTTCTTGCCCTTCAGTTTGACCAGCAGGTCTCAGCTCATCCATGCCAGCCTCTTGCTTGCTTTTCCTGATTTCTTACACCTGGGGGTCAAGAGCTCTTGTGCTCTATGGAAAGCGTCCTTAAAGACCTGCCAGCTCTGTTCTGCTCCCTTGCCCCTGAGGGGTAGTTTCCTAGGGGGTCTATTGACTTACTCCCTGAAGAGCTGGAAGTTTGCTTTCCTAAAATTCAGGGTCCTGACTTTACTCTTTGCCTGCCCCATATCCCTCAGGACTGCAAACTCTACCAGTGCATGATTGCTGCAGCCCAGGCTGCCTCCAATCTTGAAGTCACCAATTAGCTCACTTGCATTGGTGACCAACAGGTCCAGTATGACATCCCCTCTGGTAGGGCTGTCTGTTGCCTGGCACAGGAAGTTTTTCTCCATGCACTCCAAGAGTCTCCTGGATTGCCTACAGCTCGCCATGCTACTTTTCCATCCGATATCAGGGTGGTTGAAGTCCCCCAGCAGGATGAGAGCCTGCAAGCATGATGCCTCCTGTAGCTGGAGTAAGAACACTTCATCAATAGACTCCCCTTGATCATGTGGCCTGTGGTAGACACCAGCCACAAGGTTCCTTTTATTTCCTTGGTCCCTGATTCTTACTCATAAGCTGTCAACGTGCTTGTGGCTATTCTTCAGAGACAGATCTTCACACTCTATGCATTTCTTGATGTAGAGGGCAATGCTTCCCTGCTAGTATCTTGCTGTAGAAGCCTTCAGGTTTTGCAGACACACTCCTCTTGCTGGTATTCAGACCTCATTTTTTTCTGTACACTCCTCCCTTGCCCCACAACAGATGACTCAAACATACAGTTTTCTCAGCGGTTGACTAAGAATCTGCCCCCAGCAGGGGAAAGGACCACGCTGCCAACCAAAGAGCTGCCTCTCAGACTGCTGGTCTCTCTACTGTCTGGCTCCCAAACCTACCGTGTCTCCAGTACCTTGCTGCCAGACCTCTTGTCCTACTCAGCAGCTAATTTGGCTTGAAATTAGCTAGTGAAGTACACATACATGCAGCACTGTAGTTCCCTAGGAAACAGTCACTCCTTCCAGTTACTGGCACTTAGACCTCAATGTACAAACAAAAACAACAGACAGGACTCTCACTGAGGAAAACAGGAATAGAATTTAACATGCAGATATGACAGTCTCATGATTAGATGCAGTGCTTAACCAGACAAACTTATTGACCAGAAGTCTGTGTACACTGAACTTCTTTCTCCTCCCTGCCTCCTCTTTTCTCTCCATTTTCCCATGCTTGTTCCCCCAATTCACTCTGATCCTGCCCTTTCTCCACTGTTGGTCTTTCTCTAAACATCTCATGTTAAGTCTCACAATCCCCTTAAAACATTCTACAATATTTATTACACAAACCCAAAATGGCCTTCCTTCTGCTTCCCATCATGAGTCCCTTATCCCTTTAGGCAATTAAACACTGTTCAGTCTTCAAGGCATTCTAGGATCAACTCCCCTGCCTCCCCCTATGACCCATCTTAGTGGGTTTCACACCCAGGAAAACAGGCCAGTTCTCCTTTGAGAACCCTAAAAGTAGAAGAGTAAAAGGTGCTCTGCTTGCACTCATGAAGATACAGTATTCCACCACTTATTGTTTCTTTGCATTTTTGATTAGCCTTTAATCATATTACCTATTAATAATTAGCTTTTATCCTTCTAGAAATTAAGGTGGTTAAACTGTGCTCTTCCTTCTAAGACTGACAGCAAATTAATCGTTTTACATTTCCTTCTCTTTCCCTCTTCCCCACAATCGTATCTCATTGATTCTTAACACTGATGGTCTCATTTGATATATAATTAGACAGTGTTGTTCAATATTAAATGTCTTCTAAGCGATTTTTACTCTGCAAGTCAAAGTCTATAGGTTGTTTTTATACATCCTCATCCTTCTAAGTGAGACTTTGAAGGCATAATGCCAGCTGGACTGATCCCTAGAGCTTGACAATAAAGTAATGAGAAACTTAGCATGAACTCCCAAACCAGACTAACTTCCTTGAATTTTCAGTTTTTTTAGAAGCCACAAAATGAAACTAATTTCATAACAATTCAGAGAACATTCAACAACACTGCACTGAACAGTAATAGACTTTCCAATCTGCAATTTAAAAAGGTACGTTCATTCTTTGAAAGCAATTAAAGTACTATCAACAAATTCTGTGCTACCTGTATAAAATAGTTTCATGAATGATAGCTTAAGAACTTAATTAAATAACCGGTTTTCATTAAAAGCATTCTACAGGTTCCTTTTGCATGTTTGTTTCTCCTGCAGCTTGAAAGCATCTGGATACTATAGGTTGGCAGCAGATTCTTTTAGATATAATAGAAAGTCTTACGAAGACTTAAAATCAGAAGTTACAAGAAGCTGTCTCATGCTAGAGGTATACGTAACTAGGGTTGCTTTTTTGGATCTAAACACTAAAAATAATCACAAACATTGCTTCAAAAGAGGTTTTCTTTTAACAACACTATTTTACTCACACATTGATTCTGTCCTATAAGTACTATCAGTTTTTGTTGGTCTACTACCTTAGGAATACATAACCCTTTTCACACAAGAATTCATATTCTGCAGTAGTATGTCTATTTTCTTTTCATTGTGCAGCTCCCTACTTTCGTGCACACGCTTTATTTTCTGGCTTTGAGTAGCTTGCAAATTGAACTAAGGACTACTCTTTTATTATCTGTATACGAAGACAAGATTACAATACAACTGGACTTCATTTTGATGAAATATATTTCACTCCATTATGCTGTAAGCATGAGGAAGCTTGTTATTCTCTCTGCATCCAAGCTGTCGTACTCATAGAATCATAGAATCATTAAGGTTGGAAAGGACCTCTAAGATGATCAAGTCCAACCATCAACCCATCACCACCATGTCCACTAAACCATGTCCTGAAGTGCCATGTCTACACATTTTTTGAACAATTTCAGAGATGGTGACTCCACCACCTCCCTGGGCAGCCTGTTCCAATGACTGACCCCTCTTTCAGTAAAGACATTTTTCCACATATCCAATCTAAACCTCCCCTGGTGCAACTCAAGACCGTTTCCTCTCATCCTATCGCTAGTTACTTGGGAGAAGAGACCAACACCCATGTCACCACAACTCCCTTTCAGGTAGTTATAGAGAGCGATAATGTCTCTCCTCAGCCTCCCCTTCTCCAGACTGAACAAGCCCAGTTCCCTCAGCCACTCCTCAGAAGACTTGTGCTCCAGACCCCTCACCAGCTTTGTTGCCCTTCTCTGGACATGCTCCAGCAACTCAGTGTCTTTCTGGTAGTGAGTGGCCCAGAACTGAACACAGTATTTGAACTGCGGCCTCACCAGTGCCTAGTACAGGGGCACAATCACTTCCTTACTCCTGCTGGCCACACTATTTCTGATACAGGCCAGGACGCTGTTGGCCGCCTTGGCCACCTGGGCACACTGCTGGCTCACATTCAGCCAGCTGTCAACCAGCACCCCCAGGTCTTTTGCCACCAGGCAGCCCTCCAGCCACTCCTCCCCAAGCCTGTAGCACTGCCTGGGGTTGTTGTGACCC
The DNA here is from genome assembly GCF_964289735.1 of Phaethon aethereus. Classification (NCBI taxonomy): domain Eukaryota; kingdom Metazoa; phylum Chordata; class Aves; order Phaethontiformes; family Phaethontidae; genus Phaethon; species Phaethon aethereus. The sequence continues at coordinate 90,178,198 of NC_138582.1, read as the reverse complement.
ATGTGCAGGACCCTGCACTTGGCCTTGTTAAACCTCATACAAGTGACCTCGACCCATCAATCCAGCCTGTCCAGATCCCTCTTGCAGAGCCTTCCTGTCCTCAAGCAGATCAACACTCCCACCCAACTTGGTGTCATCTGCAAACTTACTGAGGGAGCACTCAATCCCCTCATCCAGATCATCTATAAAGATATTGAACAAGACTGGCCCCAAAACTGAGCCGTGGGGAACACCACTTGTGACCAGCCACCAACTGGATTTAACTCCATTCACCACAACTCTCTGGGCTCAGCCATCCAGACAGTTTTTTACCCAGCAAAGAGTAAACCTGTCTAAGCCACAGGCTGCCAGTATCTCCAGGAGAATGCTGTGGGAGATGCTGTCAAAGGCTTTACTGAAATCTAGGTAGACAACATCCACAGCCTTTCCCTCATCCACTAGGCAGGTCATCTGGTCATAAAAGGAGATTGGGTTGGTCAAGCTGGACCTGCCTTTCATGAACTCATGCTGGGTGGGCCTGATCCCTTGTTTGTCCCACACATGCCTTGTGAGCACCCTCAAGATGAGCCGCTCCAGAACTACTCATGAGTCTCCAGAACTACTCAGTCTCACAGGTGCTCTTGCTCATGTTCCTAACATGGTCACTTCTCATTAACAATTTCAATTTCAGCCAGGTTTCCTCAGCGATTCTTCAGTTCTGTTACTTGAAAACAAACAAAGCCCAAAACACGCACACCCAGAAGTGATATAACATAAGAATTCAAGCCCTCTTCCAACTCTGTCTAGAACTAAATAAAAAAAAAGATGAGGGTCCAGGCCAAGAAACAAAAAATTTTGCATGCAGTTTTGGAAACATTCTTAGTTTCTTCTTCTCCATCTGAAGGAGAAAAGAATATTTATCATGTCTACTTTAATATAGATGAAGACTAGCTGCTCTTTGGAGACCTATTTTAGACTTTGCTTTCTTAATTCAATACATAAACATCAACATGGGACTGTAAGTTCCCTAACAATTCATTACTCAGGTATCATCATAATTAAGAGTATCACAAGGTGTGTCTGCATTCAGTATAAACCAAAAATTCCTACGGTTTTTTGTCTATTTAGGGCATTATGAGAAATCACACGTTTGCATCAGATAATTTAACTTCCAAATATAATTCCTGAAGAAACATTATTTTTCTAGCATTCAAGCTGAAAAGTTTACTTTCCACTCCTAAGAAATGCAAAGACTTCCCAATAGACCTAACTGAGATTTTTTTCCCCTATCGGTTGTGATTGGCATAGTGGGATCTAATGGTTTCTCCTCTTTGTATGCTTCCCCACTGGTCATTCCCATCAGCCAGCCTGTCTCCAGCTATAACATGTCTAGACAATTTAGCCCTTCATTAAGTCACATCACCTCACTGACATAACCACAGTTTTCAACAGAAAAATACTAGTTTCAATATAAGCTTTTACCGTGTAATATGACGACTCTAATGCCTTTTAGCTTTCCAGACAGTCCGCAAGCTAGAAAACATTTGCAAGAAAACAAGACAGTTCTCTCCTTCCTAGTTCACTCTCCTGCTGCAGTTCTTGTTTCCTGGATGTCCACTGTCTACATTACTGGAGCGCTACTCCTCATTCAACTCAAAACAAAAAAAAAAACACAAGAAGAAACAGGATAAGCTAACTGAAGCCTGCATTTAAAAAAAATAAAACAATGTTTTCAAAAATTAAGTAGGCATTCTCTCCACTTTAATTTTTTATTTTCTCAAAGTTGATAACACTCCAAAAATCATGTTTTGATCTCAAGCCTTCTTAAACTCACCATTCAAAGCTTAAGATCAGAAGGTAGATCTTGTAGGAAGCACTGAATTCTCAGATCTGGTAGTATATTTAACTTAAATGATAAAACCTTAGCATCCAATTGGTACGTTCATTAGATTAGCTAAAGACTTGGTGACATCAGGATTGGAGGCAGCCTGGGCTGCAGTGATTATGCACTGGTGGAGTTTGCAGCACTGACGGATAGCAGGGCAGATGAAGAGTGAAGTCAGGACCCTGAATTTTAGGAAAGCAAGCTTCCAGCTCTTCAGTCAGCTAGTCAATAGACCCCCTGGGCAACTGCCCTCAGCAGAACAGAGCTGGCAGATATTTAAGGACGCTTTCCATAGAGCACAAGAGCTCTTGATCCTCAGGTGATGTGTGGACTGTTCGGTGGCTGAGGAATTGGTTGGATGGTCATATCCAGAGGGTAGTGGTCAACTGGGGCTTGTTGCAATAGGACCACGGGTAATGGTTTTAAACTGAAAGAGGACAGATTTAGACTAGACATAAGGAAGAAATTTTTCACAATGAGGGTGGCAAAACACAGGAAGGTGTTGCCCAGAGAAGTGGTAATGTTTCCTTCTCCCTGGAAACATTCAAGGCAAGGTTGGACAGGGCTCTGAGCAACCTGATTTTGTTGAAGATGTCCATGATTATTGCAGGTGAGTTGGACTAGGTGACCTTTAAAGGTCCTTCCAACCCAAACTATTCTATGATTCTATGACTTCAGTGGATAAGGATTCTCTCCAGAATACTTCAACATTCACAAAGTACAGATCGTCAAACACCATAAGAAATCAATCCTTTATACAAGTGTGTGGGCATGAAGTGTAAAATTTCAAGAGAACTGATGTCTTCAGAATTCCTACGTTTGGACTGCCATTCTTCCCCTACAATGGAGAAGTCATATTAACTAAGGCTTAAGTACTTCATTACTGTTCCTTTCATAAGTGTGACACACAGTGAAATTATTAACAATGAATGTCAAATCACAGGCTAAGAGATATTATAATGAATATGTTCAAAATCAAGACAGAAGTCTCCGTAAACAAACCTTGCACAAAACTCCTTAGAAGAGCAGAAAAATATGGCACAGTATAATTCTGGGGAAAACCATCCAAAACCCTATTTCTTAAATCTACCTCTTATAACCTATATAATCTAATTTACATATTCATATACTTTACAACATATTAAGTGCCTTTCACCACTGAATAATCAATTCACTCATATCCAAATAATTCCTATTTGTAACATTATGATCATGTAATTTTCAACATATTTTATGAGAAATCCATAGGTTGGCAATAACTTCATATCAAAATAACAAAACCTCACAAATGAGGTATGAAAACTTTCTCATTATAGAGAGCAAGATACCGCTATGAGCTTCTGGATACACTCCAGGCTAATAAAATAGCATATAAAGGTATTTTTTACTGCTGAAGACACTTTTTTCCCCACTTCCTGGATACCTTAAAATTACTTCCAACCATACACAGAACATAGAAGCCTACTTCCTTCCAACTTTCACCACAACAATTACTTTCAAAAAAGGTATGTTTGTTTGGTGGGTTTTTTGGGTTTTTTTGGTTTGCTTTATTTTGTGGGGTTTTTTTTGGGGGGGGGGGTTGGGGTTTTTTTTGTTGTTGGTTTTTTTTTTTTTTTTACACTATTTTGCTGTCACAGAACTGACAAATAGCATCTTAAGGCTATCTTGTGAAATGTACAGTCCCACTAGCTATATTATATGCAATGGACTTTTTGACAGTGAGATCTTCTATAAACCCCAATATCCAACCAAGTTTTAACTTTGTATACATAATATGAAAGCTTCATGAACAAGCAAAGCTCTGATATTATTCCCCAAAATTTAACAGTAGAATTACATATAAAGTTTGCAGTTTCTTGGGGGGGTGGGGGACGGGACTCCAAAAACTACTTAGGCCATAGAAACAAAAATTAACTAATGACTAAAAACTGTGTAAGGCCTATTCACTAAACACCAATTATTATCTGCACACTAATGGGTATTGGGTCTTTTAGATCTCACTTTTGTGACTGACTGCAAGGATGATCTATGGCTTCTAGGATAGCATTTGTAATGGGTAACAGTGCTCTCAAAAGCAAGACCAATGTTGCCATATTTCTGGGAAGAAGCTAAGTCAACTAGAAAGAAAAACATTACAGATCTTAATTAAGCAACTTGCTAGTCTGAAGTGCTTAATCATCTAGAATTACAAAGAAAACACAGCCATTTCACACTATATGAAAATACTGATGACTGAGATTTTCGGTAGTCAAAACTAGTTTCTGGCAACCTCCTGAGCAGTAGGCTTATCCCTCAACTCCTACAGCTAACAGGACTCATATGACAGTTACCTTTTCCATGCACATCAGTCCTGGCACTCACTTCCCATTTGTAAATCTGTGGATCTCTGGTTTCTTTTTACATATGATTCTTTCTCACAGTATTTGTAAGTGAACAATGGGGAAGCCTAGCTCATTCTTGTAGCATGACTGCAGAAATGATCTTGCTTCTCTACATGGTATCTGGTTAAGCTCAGCTTCCTCTGTGAGCTGAAGAACAGGAAAAGAAATTGTTACAAGAGTAGTTTTCTTTTGAAGCTTGTAGTGGGAATGTTGTATAGCTAGAATATAAATCAGTGTTTGAAGACCACCAGAATGGTTCTGTACAGCTGGTTAAAAGAAGAAGTGGACATTTTTTGCGTAAAGTGAGACAATTTCCAGTCCCAGACACAGAAGTACAATTTCAGAGCATTGCAATTCATTTCATTAGGGAAAATGAGGAATAACAGGCTAATAAAGTAAGTTCTTGAAAGAATTATTTTGATATCTTATTTTCTGATTTTTAATCAATTCCCAGAAGCATTCGTCTTCCTGTCAGCTCACAAAAGCCTGAGCAAAATTCAGTGACTGCAGAATGAGGATGGAGGGCTTGAATATTCTACTCTTCCCCATTAAAAATGTAGCTTTAAAGGCCTCCTACTTTCTTTCCCTTTATTGCTTTTTAAGCCATCCACTTAGGATCAAGAGCTAAAACTCTGAAGCTGATTCCTAATTATAAGAAACCAAATCTTTACTTCAGCTGCTAAAGAACCAGACATTTTCCTAAATGCAGAGAATTCAAAGCTCCATAGACTTCACTCCATAGTGAAGTTCAGCCCAGTTATTCTACTACCTAAACAGATTGAAAGGCCTCTTATTTAAAGGTAAATATTCAAATGCAGGTGGCTAAACAGAACCAGGTCTAAAATTACAGTCCTTTATTTCCCTAAGCTTCCACCAACAAACAGAAGTCTGGACCAATATGAATCACAAAAACTGGCCCTTCACATTAAACAAACTCAGTTAGCTTTTAATCCAAACTTCTAGACCAAGCTGCACATTTACTGAAGTGTCAGGAAATAAGCTATGCATTTTATACTGTTATACAAGTTGCAATAAGGTAAAAGATTCCAAGTAAGAACAGTCACTACATTTAGTAGCCTTGAATTGAGGCAACAATCTCCGAATATGAAAGATGTCATTTTGTCTGCAAGACCGGCATATAAACAGTGTACATTAAGAAGCAACTCATCTTTCCTGTGGTTAAAAATAATTTTATGAAAGTTAATTTTGAGGAGTCTCCAGTTATGTGAAAAGGGCCATTCAGTTCCTTAAGGGGAACGGTGGGAGAAAATAGAGTTTCTGTTTGGGGGAGGGGTGGCAAGAAGAAATTTTATTTTGTAAATGGGTTTATTTTCATGAAGATCAATGAAATAGGAGGTTTAGGTTGATTAGAATGTGTACATATTTCTAAAAATGTCTGTAAGAACTTGTCAGTTTGCAGGAAGAGGCACAGCCTTGCACACAAGACCATCTTCCAGTCATAATTGTTGTTTCAAGGACGTTTAGGTCTTGTCTGGGACCTGGATCCTCAGTCTTGCAGAGACTGCTAGAACTCATCTAGCTCTCAAATTACTGCTCCTTTTTGTCCATTGTCGCAACCACAAAGCCATACACAATACTAGTCAGGGAGGTCAAAAATCAAGGTTGATTTTATGGCTCTGAGGACTCAGGTGAAGAGGACAGAGACCTGGGAGATAGCCTCCATCAAATCAAGGAGAAAGGCTATGGCAGGAATGGATATATTCTGTCAGTCAACACATGGCTTTGTAGCTGGCAAACAAAGCATTTTGTTTGGCTTCTACAAACACAATGATCTTCAAAGAGGAGACTGCTGGCAAGTAACAGATTGATACCTGAAAAAAATGGGGCAACAAATGTAAAAGGCAAGATGGGACAGTTTTCATGAATGGAGTTGAGACAAACTGATACATGATTTTTAGGAAAGAGAGAAGAAAAATTATTGCATTCTACATAAAGAAACATGGAGCTCTCCTGTGGAATGATAGTCTGAAAAAGGATCAGTGAGAAGTCAGAGAGAGATGTTGTTAATCAAAGGCTGTGGCAGCTGTCCATAAAGTAGATGGACAAAGCATTATTTAGACAGCTGAAAGATGTTCCAGTCACCTATCTTGGTTCTCATAGAGGACTTTAACCACTCTGATATCTACTAAAAAACCAATACTGGGTGGCACAAGCTATCTAGAAGGTTTCACAAATGGGGGATTTTTTTTTTTTTTTCCCCTCCAAGAAAACATGGGACAGGCTCTACAACATACAGAGAACTGGCTGGGGATGTGATAGTCACTGACAACCTATGCTGTCATAACCTGCAGGTGGAAGAATTTAAAATCTTGAGGAAAGACAGGGAAGCAAGTAGCCAGAGAAAGACCCCAGACTTCAGAAGAACAGATTTCAGTCTATTCAGGGAACTGCTGGCAGTATTTCATAGAATATTGCCTGGAGGACAGAGGAGCTCATGAGGTCTGATTGATCTTCAAGGGTAATTGCTCTCTGAAGCACAAAGATGATCAAAGAAAGAGTAAAATTTTGAATCAAATGATCCAAGTACAAGAAAACAAGCAGCCATAGCAGAAAATGTCCAGACTGGATCAAGAACCCTGACTAAGCTCAAATGCAAGAAGAAAGGCTACAATACATGGAGGCAGTAATATATTTACTACCAAGAAGACCTCTAGCAGCATTTGAAAGGCCAAGACTTTACTGGAGTTTAAAGTAGGAGGGGTAAGTGAGGGAAAATGGTAAGGTACCAGTGTACACTGCACCAAAAGGAAAGCCAAGCTTTGAGACTGTACTCAGTGGGGTGAGTAACCTAGTAATGAAGGAAATACTGATGTACTTGGCCCCTTTCTTTGCCTGGAGGTCTTCAGCAATTGTGTCAAGGATCCCCACTTCATGAAATTCACAAAACGAGAGAGCACCTCAAAGGAAAAAAATTCTGGGTTTAGTTCTAATGAATACTGTAAATTCTTGGTATAGCATTCATTTTGTCTGGCATTGTATAGTTCTGAATTCTGTTATATAAAATAGTAATTATGTTACCAAATGAAAAGCATTCAGAAAACGTGGGCCGCTTCCTTTGAATAAACATGATTACATTACTATTTGAGTTTCTTCACAATCAGGTAATTTTGCAATAGTATGGATGCACAAAATTGTACGCTAATAATGTCTGCATCTCACACCTTAATCAAATACATGGCAACAATGGCAGTCATTGCCTTTAGTCTACATGGAATTTTACTTTGTAATAAAATCTGCATGTTTTGCATGTATTTAATGAGCAAATGCTAGACAGCATTAATCATGCATGTTTATAAACCTAAACTTCATTTCCCTATCTCTTCCACTCAACTTTTACAAAGTGAGGAATTTTGCTTGAGAAAACAACCCAAATTGATAAATCAATAGTCTCACATTTTGGTGATCGGTAGAGATTTCCCCCTCCCATCATAATGGATATACCAGTAGAGTGATTGCCACTAGTGATCTTAGAGAAGACAACACGAATAGGAAAAACAAAGAAAATAGGAAGAAAAACCAACAAGTTTTAGGTATACATAATCCATCTCAAAATTGTTAAATTCCACTTATTTCTAGGGGAACTTTTTAACTTAAAAAATGCATTTCAAAAAATGGGAAAGTGATTAGAATGTTAAATTAATACACCCATTAAAAAAAAAAAAGAGTCTTTTTCTAACATAACCAACATTTCTTCCCAGTTTATTGAAACAGAGTCCTGTGCTTGGGGGAAAAAGCAGCACAATACCAAGATCTGCCTTCAGATCACATAGTTCCAGTACACACAGAACTGAATCCAGCCATAATAGCACAAAGTAATTAAAAATAGATAAATAACCTCTCAAAGTGAGTAGAATCAAAAGAAGTATGTCCATAGTTATGCGCTCTATTCTCCAAATTATCTGTGAGAAAAAGTTCCTCAAATTCCTGATTTCCAACTCAAATATCTTTTTGTTTATATCCCCCAATATTGTTTTAGCTTGCTGTAATCTATATCAGTTATTACAACAGGAGAATCACGACAGGTGTCTAACAGCGATCAAAATGCAGGTGTTTACATACAAACTGTTCATACATTAGAGCTTGTCTCAAACATCTTTTCTACACCAAAGATAAGTATTAGGATAATATTAACTATCGCCATCAAACCTACTTAGCATCAGTATCCATTTTCTATTTGCTCAATACTTTCAGACGTGTTCTACAGCTTTGCTCATTTTTGAAGACCAGTGAATTTGTAACCAATATTCTTTCAGAACTATCACTCAATTTCTATCCTTGTGTAAAGTATCAGATTACAGGTATTACTAAGTCTCCACAAGCAAGTGCAGCATGCATCAGTTTTCATACCATTCGAAAAGAGAAGTTATCCAGTCTTCTCACTCACATGATTTTCAGCACTTTAAAATTTCAGGTTTTTTGTTCCACTTCAGCTGCTGTCACTTCCACTTCTATGGCCTCTTCCATTAGCCATTCTGCTTGCTTTAAGTTCAATATCATCACCAGCCTTAAAAACAAAACAAACAATTCAAATAAATTAATCTCAACCCAAAGCAACAAACAATTCTTTACGTACTTTTCTCCTCACTTTGCTTTGACCACTGGGTTAAGGATACTTACTACTGAACTTAACAGGCTTTAAAAGAGGCCTTCCAAAGGAGTTCTTACACCAATTTTTCATCATTTTATTTTTGGACGTTGAAAACACAGGTTTTGATACTCTGGAATTCAAGCAGCATGAGAAAACAAAGAGAAGAAATCGAGAAGGCTCTTTTCTGGATTTCCAGAAGGTTTCCACAAGCATGGACTTTTTCAACAAGTGGTCCCTCATTTCTCCATAAAAGAGCACAGTTACAGGCAGGTACTGCAGGCAGGACACTCCCAAAATTCCCTTTGATTAATTTACTGCCACCCCACTTGAACCTTTGGCCAGAAGTCAGGCACAGAAGAAGGCCTCCCAGGACTCCCCAGTACACTATTAGACAGGGACCCAGCCTCCACCCTCCCCACTCCCAACTTCCCCTCTTTTCGACTCAGGGCATGCACACAAGCCCTTAAACTTGCTCTGGAAAGGCAACAAGGAGGGCAGAAGAGGGAGGCAAACCACACTGCACCTCACCTAACCCTTCCTCTTCCTCCTGCCCCAATGACTGCTGAGGGCTGGGGTGTGGGGCCAGCATATGTGTCCATACTTTGATGGGCTGGGTACAATTTTGGTGCCTGGTGGGGTTTCTTCCCTACGCCCTGGCCTTTCATCACCAGTTCGCTAGAACTGGTTTCCACCAGCACAGGGCAGTTTGTGTACCCACTGGGCACTGCAGCAGCCCACTGCTACTCACAGCTTGTGCTGTGCTAGGATTGGGTGGTGTAGGTGTACCCAGACCCCAAGGGGCTAGAGAACCTCTCTAGATGGAATCTATCTCTCAAAGTACAATTTGCAAGCCTCTAACTTCCAAGTCTGTAGTCACAGGTGCTCAGCAGGCTCTAAACAGCATGCTTAATACATTTACTATTACGTGTGAAGCTGCCCTACATGCTTTCCAACATCCTTTAACTCACTATACACCCTATTTACTCTGCCTCTTCTTAGCTTTAAAGTAACTTCAGGTAAACTGTAAGAGCTTCTCCTCCCATACCAAAATAACAGCTTCCTGTACCACTAAGAATTTTGCCTGCTTCCACTCACCAAATAAGCAAGTCCTTATGATAGGACATTTAGACTTACTACTGCTCTGACTTCTAGGGCTGTCTGCCATTATGATCAGCACAGGGAAGGAGACTTAAGTTACAGATAAACAGCATTGATGTTGGGGCAGAATTTGAGATGTTAGGGAACCTTATTTAAGTGAGCCTGGCATCTGAATTCATAATGAAGCAAGACAATTAAGAAACAGAGATCCCCATAGCTAGACAAAGAAATGAAGACCTTAGTTTAGCCTCTTGTGTGCCTCCCTCCCTTTAAGGGAAAACTTGGAAATGTCCTCAGAATACCGCCAATGTTTTCCAACACTACCGAAAATTTTTGCATCCTTTCAGCCAGAAGTCTTTGATTCCTCAGTCTCAGAAGAGTAAACCAGCTGCATATTCAGTTCTCAATATCCACAAAACAGTGCTTTCAATAGCTCAAATAGCATTGCATGGCCCAAAATTTAAATTTTAACATTTTCCTGTTTTCTGTAAGATGCTAGAGGAAAACATAACATCTTTTTTAAAAAAAATTGGAAACATATACTGACATAAAAGCTACCTTTTTCTTCCCCCTCAATCTGAGTATTCTGACAACTTTCAAGGCTGATCAATGCAAAAGACGACTTGCAAATTTAGTCACTGCCTGTAGACAAAGGAAGGAGTGACCATACCATGATAAACACAGAATGACATATCGCCAAAACCAGAAGCAAAATAAGGAAATTCAATACATCTGAAAAGAGGTAACATTTTCCTACATGGAAAAGTAAGTCTGAATGTATTTGTTATCTGTACATTGAACAGAATAAACCCTGCCAGAAGAACTCTCACCTCTGACCTCATTTGCTTTCTCAGAGTAGAAGGGAATAGAGTAGAAGTGATTGCTATACTTATAACCAAAGGAAGAAAACATTTGTCACATTTATAAAGGTATTTAAAATTATTTAGAAAATCAGCAATACTCACTTCTCTGAAGGACAAACTATCAGGGAACAAACTATTGTTCACAATACTGGAAGTACAGAGAAATAGCATAATTTTAAATAGCATTTCCTGTCACGTTAAATGGTTTGAGGAGAGTCTTGCTGTGGCTAATTATTCTGAAGAATTTAGCACTCACCTTAGATTGTCAAACTTACAGTATCTGGATCAAATTCTATTATGTATTTGAGAGAACAGTTTTTCAATTTTAACACTCATGTAATTATAATGACTTTGTTTTTATTCTCTTACATCAGTGACAGGGTGGGAAGGGAGGGGAATCACAGTGAGACAATGTGGTTCATGATTAAAGACGGTCTAAAGACCATCCACTCATTGTAAGTGCTTTCCCAGGTGATGGAACAAAAGTGCTCTGATCAGTAAGAGAGTCAGATGTGTTAATAGTTTTCATCATAACAACAGAATATGATTTCATTATTTTCCAGTTCAGAAAAAATTACTTATGTCTGAAAAGAGATAGTGGCAGAGGTGCACAAATGTCTTTGAACTTCATTTGAAAAAGATTAAATCTACTTCAAACTCTTATTTATACATATAGCTGTGATGCAATTATGGTGGCTATGCAAAACACAATGAAAAAGTAACAGGGCCAGCAAAAAACATCAATTGGAGTAAAAATTTCATGAGCGTAGGATTTCCAAGATGCCATTCATGCAAAAGAGACTTTTACAGACCTCTACCATGGGTCAGGAATGAGCTTCTGTTTCTGAGAAAGCAGAAGTTCAAGAAAGCAAGGAAACATTGAAATATGACATGGTAATTGAATTTTTCCTTTAAAGAAAAATATGCATGGACCACCTCTGTGGTATTAAATTAACATTTTTCACTTATGACTAAATATTTTCTTTATATTTCCTTCTTCCATTTCTGTCGATTTGCATTTGAGAGCACAGATGTTTTAATTTTATGGCTCGCTAATTGAAAAGGATTGACCTGGTACAACTCTGACGGTGACCTAGTCCTCTATTACATTTTTAAAACTTTTCGCTCCACCAGTTTAAGTGTATTGCCTTCTCCTATATCAGTTAAATTTTTTTATCATATTTTCATTTAAAACTGGTGACAAAGTCTGTTTTTGTCTGTAGGGCCACATTAATTCTTGTGCTCTTTCACAGACTGTGATACACCATGTTTCACTTTGATCATTACATGACCACAGCAGAACTGTTAGGGAGTGGGAGAAGTAGGAAGATACAGAAGTGTATGAGAATCTTCCACAATCTACCTGAAGATCAGGACCTGTTCTAGGAATCTTATTTTGGCCCAAAACCTTCTTGCAGAAGTGGAAAGGTATTCCGGAACTCTCACAATCAATGTAATTGTAAATAATTTCCACTATCAGTTAGCTTTTATCATTACAGGGTCAGGCTAGAATAAGAGCAGGCAATAAAGCAAGAAGATAAAACCTAAGTCTAAAAAGAAACAAGTTTAGATAGGGAGCAAGGAAAGGGAACCCAGAATACAACTTTTACGTTCATGCAGAAGAACCAACTCATTCTTGAAAGAAAAAAGTACTGCAATAGATCAAATTACTTGCAAGATAGGTCAAGTAATTTAATCAACTCATAATTAACCTCTGTTCCCACAAACAAAAAGCAAGTGACTGAGGCCACCCAGGTCTTAAGCTGGTCTCAGTGACTCTGTTCAAAGGGCAGCAAGAACAACTTGTTTTGTGTGTTCCTTCCTCTTCTTGGTGTGAGATCTGATCTTCAGCACTTTTACACGTTAGACTTCCATTTTCAGCCTAGTTCAAACGAATCAGTGTTTTGAACCTATGTAATCACCATAATACTAAAAAAGACTGAATCAAGATGCCTACAATTACAGGGTATTTCTAACCTAAACTTCTCGTATCCCAACTTATGCCATAGGGATAAGCAAGACTCTCCCTTTGGAATGGTACTGCAAACACGTTAGTTTGGAACCAGACATTGTGATCACAGGAAACAAAAAAGTTAACTCCATTTTCAAACATGGTGCAAAATGGTGTTCAGAAAGCAGTTTAGGTACATACTTGAACACAGATCAATTTGAGAAAGAACTCTTTTCTGTGGACCAAAACAGAAATGCAAAGGAAAATAAGATCCCATGATCACAGCTCTGAACTCCATTATAATGAACAACCAAAGAAATAAAATTAAGTTTATCCTGAATTTTTCTGTCTGCCTTGGTATTGCAGACTTAGCAGTCTTGAACATTTTTAAGTCAAATGATTTCCAAGTGTTCCCTGTATTACTTTTAGAGAACAAGTTAAGTTCATAAATGCTAACACAAGTAGAAATTGTTTTGTCTATTTTAGAGTAGGTTTTAGTGCTCTTTTTCCAACGTGGTATAATGTAAAATAGTATGTCCCTATATATTTTCCCAGTGCACTGTGGTATAATTCTCACTCAGAAGGGATGATACATACAAAGCAAATGTTTAATCTGTCTTGGGTGAAAGTTCACTTTCATGGGAAATTCATTTCATAACAATTTCATATCTGTAATACTTAAGAATGATCTACCAGGATCACAGAATGAAATAGAAATCTTCTTGGGAAATGATACTACATTTCTCCTTAAGATTTAGGTCATCTGTGTTTTGAAGAACTATATTTCTGTCAGAATGTAAAGGTGTCCTTAGTGAATTGAAAAGGGCACAATAATAAAACTATCTGAACTGAGGAATGTGTGCAATAGGAAATAATTTCAGTAGGACACAATGGAACATAAATTGAAGGTTAGAAATGGAAGCATTATAATAACTTCTCAAGAAAAGAAAAAGGTACCAGATGCATATCACAAATTATCCTATTATAACAAGGGAAAAGCTGGATAAAAAAGGAAAAAAGGTAGTATTTGGAACGCAAGAAAAACATTTCTACAAACACCCTTCCTGTGACCACTGAAAAATTTTTGAACCAGTCTACTTTTTCTGCCACTTCATATCAGTGAGAAGACAATAAGTCCCTACAAATAATATGCAGTACTATTTTGGAATTCAGGTTCACAAGACTGTAGATCATTCACAAGGATTCCAGTTAAGAAATCTCACAGATTTATTGCTTTTTTAATTGCTGTTATTTTAAAGGGGCTGATAATGCATTTCATACAGAAGAACAACTTAGATGAATACGAAAGAGCAGTTTACAAAAGGTTATAAGCACCTTATACACGTGTATTGGGTTTGCGTGGCAAGGCTTCGGTACCTGGAGAGAGGACCTATAGGGGTGAGTCTTGTGAGAAGCTGCTAGAAGCTTCCTCTGTGTCCAACAGAGCCAATGCCAGCCTGCTCCAGGATAGACCCACCGCTGGCCAAGGCCAAGTCCACCAGTGACAGTGGTAGCACCTCTGTTATAACATATTTAAGAAGGGGGTGAAAAAAACACACAAAAGCAATGGCAGACAGAGGAGTGAGAATATGTGAGAGAAACAGCTCTGCAGACACCAAGGTCAGTGAAGAAGAGGGGCAGGAGGTGCTCCAGGCGCTGGAGCAGAGATTCCCCTGCAGCCCATGGTGAGGACCATGGTGAGGCCGGCTGTGCCCCTGCAGCCCATGGAGCTCCATGGTGGAGCAGATCTCCACCTGCAGCCTGTGGAGGACCCCACACCAGAGCAGGTGGATGCCTGATGGAGGCTGTGACCCCGTGGAGATCCCACACTAGAGCGGACCCTGTGGAGAGAGGAGCCCATGTTGGAGCAGGTTTGCTGGCAGGACTTGTAACCCCGGGGGGGACCCACGCTGGAGCAATCTGTTCCTGAAGGACGGCACCCCATGGAAGGGACCCGGGCTGGAGCAGTTCAATGAAGAACTGCAGCCTGTGGGAAGGACTCATGTCAGAGAAGTTGGTGGAGAACTGCCTCCTGTGGGAGGGACCCCAGGCTGGAGCAGGGGAAGAGTGTGAGGAGCCTCCCCCCGAGGGGGAAAGAGCAGCAGAGACAGCGTGTGATGAACCGACCATAACCCCCATTCCCTGTCCCCCTGTGCTGCTCATGGGAAGGAGATAGAGAAAACTGGGAGTGAAGTTAAGCTTAGGAAGAGGGAGGGGTTGGGGGAAGGTTTTTTAAGATTTAGTTACTATTTCTCATTACCATACTCTGATTTTGACTGGCAAAAAATTAAATTAATTTTCCCCAAGTTGAGTCTGTTTTGCCCATGACTAATTGGTGAGTGACCTCTCCCTGTCCTTACGTCACCCCACAAGCTTTTCATTACATTTTCTGTACACTGTCCAGCTGGGGGCAGGGAGGGGAAGCAATAAGAGTGGTTTGGTGGGCAGAGCGATCTTGTTCATCAAGGATAATTTGGTTTTAATTCCCCAATTAATATTGCCTTGGCCCTTTTAGAACTTTACCTTTCAAATCAGACCTGAAAAGAGTTTTGTGTAAATATGAATAGTTTAAGTGAAAAGGTGTATAAAATCCTTCTTGAAAGAGTATGTATTTAATTTGCAGGGATTTTCTTCTGTAACTACCATATTTCCTTTGGCATAGGTGTCATAGGGTCATTAGAGGAATCGAAAGGTAAAAAATGGCCCCAAAAAATTTTTACTACTAGCTTGAATTGATGTAAAGGACCCCTTTATTATGTAAAGACTTGTTCTCCAGCTTAAAAGGCTACCTCAGTCATTGGACCCTGCCATTCCTGGCACTTCTTCAAAATGCATCAGATTCACTGCAAAATCTCTAGTGGGGCTAATGTTCTACATGTGCAGCTGTACTTTTGCATATTACATTTTTAATGGTACTACATTTAGAGAAAGATGGTATGAGAAGCAGAAAAAGGCCTTGAATCTGTGTAAGCACTGCTCAACAATAACAAGAACATCTCTGTATTACCAATACTGTTTTCAGCACAAATCCAAAACACAGTTAGCTAGTATGGGGCGATGAAGTGAATTAACTCTATCCCAGCCCAAACCAGCACAGTTGTGAAGAAACAGCTCAAGCACATCTCCACACTGAACTACAGGTTCACCATATAGCCTGAACGTGGAACTCTAAGCAGCTCTGAAGGCATGCTGGATGAATGCAAGTTTGTCTGTAAAAGAGTATGGTGATTTTTAGTCACAACAGTCACTGCAGTCTGGCTTGAGTCCAACAACTCATTGTCTCATATCCACAGGAACTGAGACATCCCACAGAATCAGATGTGGGTGGCACTTATTAACAGTTAATAAATCCACAGTGGTGACCAGCAGCAATCTGGAATGACTAGTGTGCAATAAGATGACCAAGAAAGGGACATCAGTTATTTCACACAAAGTGCAGAAGGTAACTTCAACTCATTCATAGATGATTTTTTTTTTTTTAAACAGAGTCATGCAAAGGTTTTGATTATTAGAGAAAGTTGCTTGAGCCTATCTGCAATTAGAGGTCAAGTGGAGACATGACTCGAAATGAGAAAATCCTTCATCTGAAAAAAAAGATCCCTCAGTTCAAGTGAACCAGTTTTGAAAGAAAAGTCCTTAAATGAAGGAATGTGGTCTTTTCTCCGTTTTCCCTACAACCTCTCAGGAGTTTATCCAGTTTATCCATGTTGTGGTTTAACCCCGATAGGCAACTAAACACCACACAGCCACTTGCTTAGTCCCCCGCAGTGGAGTGGGGAAGAGAATCAGAAGGGTAAAAGTATGAAGATTCATGGGTTAAAATAAAGGAGTGTTTAATAAGTAAAGCAAAAGCTGCATGCATAGCAAAGCAAAGCAAGAAATTCATTCGCTACTTCCCATTGGTAAGCAGAAAAAAAAAAACTAATTTGAGCCATAAGCATCATGATCTCTCACTGTATCTTCACAGAGTCAAGTGTGCAAGGCTAGCAGTAGAGAAGTCTGGAAAAAGGCATCATGTCTCACAAAACCAGTAGAACAGTTTGCCTAATCTTATTTACAACCAACTCAAGGTTGCTTTTCCAGTTAGTATAGCTTGAATATCCATTTGCCATTTATTAGAAGTACTTCATTTTAGCATTTTCCTTCCATTACAGTTCTACCAACCAGCTTTCCTACTAACATGAAAACACAAATTGAAAAAAGTGAAAAAAAACTGATTTGGACTTTCTTCACTGAATTATACGTTGTCATCAAATTGGGAATAAAGACTCTGTTCAGAAGTTAAACAGAACTGGTAGAGAAGTCAATGGAGAAAGAGACACTGAGAACTATTAGAAAGTTCAGATTTTGCAACTGGTCAAAACCACAAATTTTCACTTGAATAACCCTCATTCCACAACACATACGGTTACAAAACATTTGTGAGAGCAATGCCCTAGCAGAGGCCATTTACCCAATTTACCCAAACATTAAGTAGTTTCTTAATACAAATGTATATTCTTAATACAAACATACAAAATGACAACAAAATTTAAAAAAAGAACCCAAACCTTAAAGAACGGCACTTCTATCCCCTGAGAAAGCTCTCACACATGCAGCCTTCTGTTTAGGGTCCCAGGAAGACAACAGCACCTGGGCAAGTTCTGTAACACTCTAGTGACTGCTTTAGCTATGGGGAAAAAGAAAAGCTTCCTGTAAACTCTGTTATTTAACTACTGCATTGAACTTTAAAAGGGCTTTTCCAGTCAGTTTCTTATATACAACGTTCCCACTCTCTGAAGGGAAGAGCCACCAGTGTCCACCACTGCCTAGGGGCCACAGAACCACATGTTCAAGTCCATCAAAGCCAGAAAAGACAAAAGAGCAACCGTGAAACACCTTCGCTGCAGCAAGTCAGGGCAAAGCATTAAGCTGTGTGGGTACAGACAGAAGCATACATGGTATACCTGTAAAATCTGAGGGAGACAAAGGCAGTAGACTACTGTCATTTTCTTCTGACCACCTCCAGCCCAGATTTTTACACTGTTACCGCAACAGATTCCCAGCTGCTGGGATCCTGAGTTCAAAGCCATCTCCACTTTTAATGAAATGCCAATCTTGCAAAGAACAAGAAAGATGACAGTGACCTTTAAAAACGTGTTTCAATTTTTAATTTTTCTTCCAAAGCAGGAAAAACACAAAAGCATTTGCACTCATACCCTTTTATTGTGAAGTAGTTGTAACAATTGCCACCCAAGACAATAGGGAAGTTTGAAAAGGAGACAGATCACCTTCTGAGCAAGCTCAAGCCTATATTTGGGAGTAATCACTAGTTAGCAAGTGATCCAAGTGAGTTCATTTTAAAATGTAGACAGCTGGTCACATGAAAGTTCCATCAGAAATACTGTTAGAATGTTCTGAAAGAAGCATTACCCTGAGTAATGGAATTAGGCTCTTTCTGCTGGGTGTTTCTATCAGACACAGAACCACTGGTGAATGAGAACATTATTTTACATTGCAACAGCTGACTTCACCGTGTTTCTTACATGAGGTACATACAGTGAGAGAGCATGAGGAAATTCAAGGTTGACCTATGGATGGACAGATCAAGGACAACATTTAAATTTTAAAATAGTTGAAGGATGAAACACTCAGTCTGACCTTTTGTTATCCTGCATATGTTCTTAACAAAGTATTCTATTCACTCAGCTGGCATTAAGGAGCATTTTCTACTGAGCTTGTATGGAACAATGGTAACTGAGTGAATGATTATGCTAATCATATATCGGTATTCCCAACAGATATTACACAACATAAATCCCAGGCTCCTTCCTGTTGAGAAAAAACTACTGCGAAAATAAATCACAGTCAACTACCAACTGTTTCGAACATTACTTGTATTCTACATTTGAACTCTAATTAAAACTGCCTTGAACTTGCATTAAAAAAAGTATTTTCAAAATACTATTATGACTATTTAAAACACTGATAGTTCTTTACGTAGCATATACTGTGCTTGTATAATAACCCTTATTTTAACAGAGCTATACAAATTATGATGACAATACAATGCTGGACTACAAGCAGTTATAATACTTTAATCCTTCAGTGTGACACTGCAGAAGAAAAAAAAAAGGTTTTGTTTTAGTGACTGCTTGGCTGTCATACAGAGTAGGATTCCACACATCTCCCCCACCCCAGGCATCTGAAATTCTGAAAACAGAGTCTAAGCTCAGAATATGAATTATGTAGGAGATGCTAACAGATTTTTATTTTTTTTCTCCCTCCCCTGGGAGCAGAATTGAATGAGCAAGGGTAGAGGTTAGCAGAACAAAGACTGCAAGTACCCAGGGTTCCAGCCTGGAGTCTGCACCCACAGTATGAGATCCAACAGAATCAGCCCAGATTAACTGTGGTAAGCAATACCAAATATCATAGTGAATACCTGTCAAAAATAGTCCTGCTGTCTCATAAGAACCATCTGATACAATGTCATGATAGCCTGTTAATGAAGGGTAAGACATTGACTCGAGTTAACCTTAAGCCCTAAACATTTAAGAAGTGTTCTATTTTCCTTTGTGCAGCTAGGCTTGAAACTGTCTTTAGACAATTCTGATCTAAGATTAAAGGTAGCATTAAATCTGTTCAGGGTGCTTTCTGAACACATTAACATCAATTGACTTATATTTAGACTAACTTGTAGTTGCAGAAGACTGCCTTTAAACAAGCTTAACAAGTAGATAAAATTTGGTCATGGTACAGGTAAGAGCCAGCTAAAATAATGCTATATGTCTTCATATTAGTGTTTTTCATAATACAGCATGGCCTTCTGAATCGCCCTAGAATGTACAATTTCCGATATGTGCAACAAAATCCATAGTGTAAGTATCCAGGAACTGGATGGCAAGAAAGATTGCTTTGGACTGGGTTACTATGCATGTGGGAGGAAGGCATGTGAGAACAGCCAGTTGTCTACTCAAAAAACCCCAGGTTCACCACAAAGGAAGAGACAGCAGTAGAAACTTCCACACTTAAGAGTTCTGGCTCTATTAGATATGGTAATATTTAGATACACTCACCTGGACAGCTCTTAATGTTTGTTGTGTTTGCATCAAAGTTAAGTTGTGTGTCTTAAGGGACTGACTCTGCTTGCGCTGCAGGCAATTGCAAAGTTCCTGTTGTTTCAAAGAAACAAGGATGAACAAAAGCACAAATACACCTAGCAGGTTTCAAACAAAGTTACTGGATACAGCAAATGTATAGACAATTTTTTCCACTCATTTTCTAAGGAGGAAGTACAGAATACTTAAGCCATTTTCTTATGGCTATCTAAATTCACGGAGAGTACCCCTACATGAGCACTATTTTCACCAGTAGAGGCTCTTCCCTAAGAGAAGTCTTTAAAAAAAAAAGCTGCATATAAGGAGTTTTTAGCTAACAAACTGTTATAAAGTATGTTTATATGCAGAACGCTTGAGTGAAATAAGTTACTAGCCATTAACTCCCCTGTACACTTCAAGAATATTTACATGTAAAATCATTTTCTGTAAATATAGAAAAGTTATATATGGCTACTAAGAAGCCCTGTAAAGTACAAATATCACTTCAAGTAATCTAATAGTATTATAGCTATCTAATGAAATTTGAAATGAACCTTTCTGGATTGCTAACTCATTTTGTGGCAAAGAATAGGGTTTTTTGCTTGTGTTTATTCCTTTTTCCCTTGTACATTTATCTGATTTGAATAGATTTCTTAGATTAGCTAAGATATTACTGCATGTGTATTCACTAATCTCTAATTAGCATTTTAAATCCTTACATTTTGAATTAAACATGCATGAAGTCTAATCTCTGTAACTGCAATTAGAACCCTTTTAATACATTTTGTGCTAATGAATGTATTGTTCTAAGATTGTTATCACCAGATATTTCACAGAAGAATGATTGAGATGATGGCAATATATATTTGGAAGACTTCTTTAGCAGCAAGGTGGTTTTGAGCTTTTTATATGAAATTAGAGAGCAAAAAAAATTAAAAATAAACCCAACATAGGCCCCATTTTTAGTGACCTAGCCGTTTACCCAAATAGCTCAGTATGATAAAGATTGATAGGCCTCTATCTGCAATAAAGGGCATTTTGCCATGAAGTTGTGGCTGTGACATTTCTACTTATTAAAAAGAACTGAAGATTCTTATTCCCTTCTCTCAACTAATATAAACTTCTAAAACAATGAGGAGTTTGCACACTGGTGTAAGCCTCACTGTATAGACTGGTGGAGTTCTGTTCACTTCCTGTTTTGAAAGATAATGAAGATTTGGCCAAATAACAGCAAGTTTCCCTATAAAAGTCCTTTTACATAAAGAAAACCACCAAATTCAGTACAAACTTGTATTTAACACCCTGCTAAAACAATGCAGATGCAGTGAATCCAGTGAGCGCTAAGTCAGAGCCAGTCTGGTGTCCATGCTTCCTAAAGACAGGTCTGATCCATCTGTGATCCTGCACCTTACCATGGTTACCATTTACACTTTAGACTTAAGCTGAGGACTGAGAAAAATTAAAGCTGCCCAGCTATTTACTAGGTAAGCTTGAGAAAGAGAAACATGTTTACGATGATTAGGTGCTCTGGTTGGTACCTTGACTTTTGACCAGTGCAGGAATACGCAAAGGAGGCCACGCCTGCAGCTTGAACAGCTGTGCCAGAGACGCTCCACCATTTAGGTTTTTTTTGTCACTGGGAAGACTTCAACTTCTCAACTACATGTTTCTGCAGCATAATGAAGGTGATAATCCAGCTGTTAGATCTTGCAATTGGGTAGCCCTGTAATGCAGTATCGCCATTGCCAGCAACTGGCCACAGCTTGCATACTCAGTTTGCAGCGCCTCAGAACTGAGCTTTGTCAGAATTGCTACGATTGACCTTTTCTTCACCTGCCTGAAGCATTCTTTCCCTTGGCTTAGCTTTTTTTTTTTTTTAATTAAGCAGGTGTCTACTGCTCATGTGTTGCTTCTGTTTGTCTTTATATAGTACAATCACAGCTATATATAGATAGTAGTAACAAACATTTATTCTTTACAATTCTCTCATTCTACAACTAGCATAACAATGCAGTGTAGAGAAAAGAGGCCTGGAACAACAGCAGAGGCCTTGACAAGCGGAGACAGGGTGAAGTGTAGGTATACCTCTTGTACAGGCATGGGATGATGAGGAACAAGACACATGCTTGGCACTGGCAACCACACAGCTATAAACAACTCTGTAGTCAGTTAACGAAATGCAGACTAGATCTGGACAAAACTGGGATCTCTCGTTGGACACCCCAGCCCAAAAAAGGAAATGGATCACTAGGAATTCTAATTACAATTCTCAAGACATCACTATAGCTCAGGAGACAGATTAGCTTCAAACTGACATCTATTCTATCTTCAGACTAATCTGGATGTATTAAAGTGGAAACAAAATGTCTCAGCGTCTCTAAATCAGTCTGTTAGTTCACAAATTTCTACTCTAGAAAAAGGAGTATTCTTATTTTTTTCCTCCAAAATTAACATGACATTTTTTCCTCCCCTCCAGAGGGCCTGAGGGAGAGTGATTGATTAGATAGAATCAGCTCCAAGAGCATGTCTAGAAAAAACATAATGAAAACACCTATATCATAATGCAGTAACTTTCAGCAGCCTGCAAAGTGGGTTGGTGGGTTTTTTTAGTGTTTTAAAGAGACCTTACAATGATGGCCAGTATTTGAATGTAATGTGGGAGACAGAGTTTTGATAGCAGAAAAGAGTTAACATGTTTTTGTTTTTATATTAACTAAGATTGAGGACAGTGATAAGTATTTTCCCCACCACCCCCGTTTTAAACCTAAGCACCAACCTGAAGTGCTAAGCAAGGAATGTCCAAAGCTTCTGGTCCTCAAAACATTATTTTGATGCTTTCTTATAGTAAGTGCGCACCTTCATAGCGCACACTGTAGATCTCTCTAAAGCAATGCCCTGACCATTCTACTAAGTGAATCCACCTCCACAAATTTGACCTGAAGTTCTACATGCACTGCCTCATCCTCTCAAGCCTGTCTCACCAAGCAAGAAGTTACAGCTTTTATAATTCCATGTTTTCTATAATTAAAAAATGTCAATCTGAAGTACCTGCAGTGAAAATGTTTCTTTTAGTATTTCAGCTAAGCTTCACAGAAAGACATACCTCTTAATAAGTACATGAAGACGTCATTAAAAATGCTTGCAATGTAACAGTTTGCTGAGAACAGTAAAGTGTGAACATTATCTTGGAATTCATTTTATGTATTTCTTGTAAGCTCTATATGGAACAGGGAGGACACCTTTCCCCTTTGCATCAGCAATTTAAAAGTCATCCTTTCTACTACATTGTCCATATTCAGTTGCCTTTCTAGTTCCATTCCAGTTGGAATTAAAATGGCTAACACCCCAAGATTTCCCGAGTTTAAGATAGAGCCTCTTGTACATTAAGTTCTCAGAAGCACAAGAGATGTTCCATTTTTTTCCAGCTCTACAGAATGTGGCTATCTTTGATGAGGACTGACACGCAAGTGTCAGTACACAAGAAAATGTCCAAATCTGTATGTTGAACAATTCAATCCAAGAAGATTTCATAAAATTAACATAGATTAAACAGTTGCAAAACCGAGGAGAGGAAAGAAAAAAAAGCTACGGAAAGCGTGAAAGACCCCTAGAGGTTTGCACGCATTTTCTGTGGGGAAGAGGCATACGAGTGACAAATGGCAATATAAACCAGACACAGGCATACAATACCTTGTCAGATCTGATTACAGCTGAACTCATCAGGATTGATTCAAGTACAGGGTATGTTGCTGAATGTATGTCAAATGAGACAAAACCATGAAAATTAATATTTCAGTGGGCTTAACATCAGTTTCCTAAGGATTTGCACATAGAAAAAGTCATAAAGTTCATCCAAAGACTTGTTAGAAATTTGTAAACCCATCCTTCCTCTATTGGCGATAAGTTTAGTTCAGAATTTAGTTCACAAAAGCCCCTTTATTCTTTGTGTGAGGTCTGCATATTTCGGAGGATTTCACACAACTTCTTAAAAACTTTGAAAATCAAGTCATAACCTATATATCCGAACTATACTGAAATCAGTATCAGAAGAATATTTCTGCCAATATTTACTTATGCAATATAATTTAAGTTCAATTTTTGTACAAATTCCAGGTAAGCTTAGCTAGTGTAGAACACCATCTGCTTTAAGAATACTGATCAGACACTGCTTCTTTTCTTTAGATAGAAAACAATGTTTTGAAAGAAGTGTTTGTAAAAACAGTGTCAAGAAAGATTGTAATTATGTAAGCCCATAATATATTACCAGAACATCATGAATGGATATAAAACAGTAGTCCTATGACACAAAGTTACATTAAATCTGGTTTGCCCCTAAGAATCCTGTGCCTCTTTCAATTTAGTTAATTGGAATTAAGCATGCTATTATGAAAGCAGTTTACTTTGAAGTAGGATTATTTAAGTGCCATCAGTACTTCTAAAATGGTCTATCAAGCTATTATGAGTCCAACAGCTATTAGGCCCTATTGTAGGGTTTCTTAATTCTAAAAATTAAAAACTAAGGATTTCCATTTTCAGTTTTGGAGACAGGCAACACTAAGTTTTATTTTATTCAGAATGAGGTTGTCTGCAGAATGAAATCTTTATTTATGAAGCAATCAAAATAGGTTGGATGAGTCAGAACCAGAACATTTTCATTGATCTAGTTATAGCTCTGGCTAAGACTGCTAATTCTAGTTGAGGGTATACTCTGCCCCATCAAGATGATTAACGAAGACACTGAACAGGACCGGACCTAGTATTTACCCCTTGGGGTACACTGCTAGTTACTGTCCTCCCACTTTTTCTCACTCTGGTATGGTTGCTATCCAGAAGGTTACTTGGGGTAAAATAGGCTTCTCTGCATAGAGCTTATTATCCTTTACTATGCCAATTGTCCAGATTCACAGCTGAAAGTGTTTATGTGAAGTCAGATAATCTATTTCCACCTATACCTATTCCTATTTGTTTCAAAGTTGTAAAATACTTCTGGGTTTCTTGAAAAGCTAAGTGAAGTTTAAAACAAACAAAATAACCCTACACAAGCTACACATACAACACATCAAAACCCTCCTCCCCCACCACCTTCTATTAACTTTCATGAACTTTGGTAAGCTCCCATCTTTATACTTTTAAAGCAGTGGGGTTTTTGTAGCTAAGAAACAGCTATACTGCACTTTCTCATTACAATTAACGTCTTTCCCTTTCCCTATTTAACTGCCTAGCATCATCCAGTCCTCTGAGAAGTTACCCTTTCCCATCCTACTTCCTCCTAAGCAACTTTTGCTAGCTGTTCTGAATGAATCAGAAAAGAAGCTGTGGCTACCTCATCAGATGCTCCCTACCACCTCCCAGCACTCAAACAGTCTGTAGGACCTCAGGAAAAAACAAACCACCCCACAGCAGGGTCTCCTGCCAGAATTTAAGCCTTCTGGCATAGCAAAGTTAATACACCAGCTGGCCTGATGCCCAACAATTATCTCATCAATTGTTAAAAGCACATATTCTAATAACACCTCAAACATACTAGCAGTACTGATTTTAAAGTTTTTACATATCTGGAGCCCTCCTGAAGAATTAAGTTTTGTAAGAATGTGTCTGGCCTCATCCCCTATTGTTCCTGCCAGATCAGGACCTTTTTAGTCACATTTCTGTTAACACAGAAGCCCCTTTGGTGACACCAGTCAGCAAGAGCCATGCACACGGATATCCTATTACAAGCATAATGTGAATTTCAGAACACTGTAAGCTTTCCTTTTTACTGTGATCGCTATTAAGTAACAGGATCAGCAGACATCATACAAACACTGGCTGAAGTGTTTATACAGTCATAAACAAAATAGTACTCACAGCGAGGTGAAAAAGTACAACTATTAATATATATCTCACTGACAGTCCTCACACTGTTTTCCAAAATTTGACACAAAGATCAAGTGTGCAAGACTTAGATGTGTCCTATTACTTATATTAAACATTTTATTAGAAAAGATTGATTCTTCCTTATTCATAGCGGGGGGGCGGAATTCCTTGAATAAGGGAGGCCGAAGAACATATTTTCGGCAGAAAACTGTAGTGTTGTCCTTAAAAGGTACCATGTTAGCTAATCCTGCATTTTCTCACTTAATTGTAATATGTGACTGTAGATAGAGAAAAACTCAACTGTTCTTAAGATTCAAATCTCTTATCCCCAGCTCCCACACAACAGTATCTTAGTGCCCCAGATGGATTTACTCATTTTGTATCATGCATTTATTCCCTTTACAACATGACTCACACCAAGACTATCACAATCATCTTTATTTGAGGATAGGAAACAGAAGCAGATGACTGTTAAAAGCCAGAGCAACAAAAGGACTTGCATGTCACTAGGTTGGACATTATGCTATTTTTCTCTAGGAATTCTTTCTTTTTCTACTCATTTGTGCACAAATGTTGCTATGGTTAAGCCCTCATCAGATCTGTCAAGTCTGGGTCTTCAGGTAATGTATTCTTAACTTGTATACACTGAAGTGACTCCAGTATTCCAGCCATCTGTTGCATGAAGGAGTGAGCACTTTCAGACATGCTTAAAATATATTTGGGAACTTAGGAAATAAGCCTCTAACCTCTGTGGCCAACCAGGTAAGTTTTATGAAGCTGAATTTTGCACTCTATGTATATTTCTGTGTGATAATGCTGCAATATGGACAAAAAAGTAAAGCCAGGACAGCAGTAGAAGCCATCATCTCTCCACCCCATATCACACACCCCATCACAGTATAAGCAAAACCACAAAAGGGTGTTACTGGTCCCTAAAAGAATGTAACCTTGAGCACTAGATAGAAATTTAAAGAATAATAAAGAGTATACATCCAATATCCATGAATGTTGGCAGGAAGTAGCACAAATATGGAAATGCAACTCCAGTTGTAGCCCTCCAGTTATGGTAACAGAGAAAGAAGAAAGGAATCCCTTCAGCATCGTCGCTCACAGCTCAGGACATGAAACCAGATCAACACTGCTAGGTAAACCATAGATTAAGTCATAGATAACAACTGCCAGCTCCTTTCCCACCCTCACCCGCCCTGAACAATCTTCAGTGTTCAATTTACCTCTCACAGCATTTTGTTACCACAGAGTTGGCAAACATAAGTAATTTTTAAATTTCAAGTGTCTTCCTGCACTCTCCAAATGACCTTTCCCCAAGGCAGTGATTGCTACCACAGCACTGTGTCAGTGTGGATTCAGCTGTAGCAGTGTAGATGACTAGGTTCATTCCACTTGACTTCTGGGCTAAACCAATGAGGCCTAGAGCTGCTTAAGTACATAAGCCCTGTTCAAAATCAGCCCAGTTCCTGTTGATGATTTACCACCTGAGCAATTTTTTTAACACACACACAAAAAGCAGAAAGTATTGACAAGGATTCACACATGAGCTGTTTAGGGAAAAAATATTCCAAAAAAAGAAAGAGCAAGAGTAAAAAAGTAAAGCATCACAATAATGTATCAGTGGACATGCACATCAGGTAGAATGTGAACAGTACTGAAGATAAAATACAAAAAAACACTTGGTGTTCAAGTTGACAGTATGTATTCCAGAAGATAGTCATTGCTTTGCAATATTTCAGCGTAAAGCACTCCTAAAAACAGAAACACGATGAAAAGAGAAGTGTGTGTCAACCCCAACAGATACTACTAACAAAAGCCACAACCATTATTAGAAACAAAGCTGGAAATGCTGAAGAGTCCTGTGAACATTGAAACATCATCAGCTCCTGCCATTTGTCATAAGGTGACCAGATCTAGCATAAAATCAATACAGCAAGCACTGAATCCCTGGAGAAAAATTTCAGTACAAAACATAATGAATTATCCATGAAGGTAACAAACCATGAGGAACCTTTTGATGTTAACGCAACAAAAGTCTTTGCCATGGACAGCAGATGAAAGGTAGAACTTTGTGCTGTCAAGTTCTACTTTGATTTGGCAGAAGCATTGAAAGTTTAGTCTTAACTACATTAACAATATAGTAGCTCTTCAACAATCGAGGATTTTCAAGTCAGTAAAGGACGATTAGAGAAACTTTAGGAGAGACTGTCTTTTCACAGCAGCTTTTACACAGCAGTCAAAAAGTGCCACTCACAAGGCTCCATCTGCTTTTGCTGATTATTTGAAAGACAGGGTTAAAGGCTGCAGATGACAACAGATACTCCATATGAATGAGACAGGATTTTTGGATACATGTACCATGAAGAACCTTTGTCACTGAGAAACTTAAACTTCAAAACTAAAGCTGGATGGTCTTTACAGCCTTGACTATTGTGCAGCAATGCTACTGGTAACTTTGAGTACAGTCCTGTACTAGTTTACCATTTATAAAATTGAAGGGTAGGTAGAGGCTTAAGCTTACACACTTGGCTGTTCACTAGCAATTGAACACAAAGGCCTGGCTTAATTTCCAAGTTACAAAAGACTGCTTTAGCTACAATACTAGGCAGTGGCGTATGTGAATAGCCAAGTATTTAAAGCCTTGCTGATTCTAGTTAATGTACCGAAGCATCTATCTCATCTTTGTGATTTGCATCCAAATGTTCTACTTGTGTTTTTGATGAACACTACGTCACTTTTGCAACTGCTAGACCAAGGAGTAATTGCTAATTTTTGGATGATTTATTTACAACAAACATTGATGTGTTTACTTAAAGCAATCGACAAATCACACAAATCATCAATGCATGAATTTTTGCAAGAGCTTCAACATGCAACGTGCCCTTGAATACATTCTTGTGGCGTGGGACGTGAGAACTAATAATACAACAAAATGGTGTTTGGAAGGAATGAATCCACAACTTGTAAAGCTTTGAAAAGCAAAGCTCAAGTAGTAAGTCTTGGACAAACTGTTGTGTTTGGTGAATTAGAGACAGATATTCTAGAACTTGGATTCACCTAGAGTTGAAAGATGAATGAAATCAATTTCTTGAAGAACAGCAAAGGGAAAATGAGCTTGCAGTAAATAAGAATCTGTTATAAGAATGTGTAACAAGAATGGTTGAAGTTTGTTGTTAAATAAAGACAGTATATCAGTTTGTAACAGTGAATCTCACAACATGAACTGCAGTTAAATTTGCGATTAAAAAATGGGGCAAATTTAGCTATTCATGCAAATATGCAACTAAAAACACATACCCATAGAACTTGCTTGCATTGTCTTACAAGTACAACAGCAGTTTGAAGTTTACAACCATTGACTTCAGACTTTTTCCTCCACAACAAAAACATTTCCTGCCAAGAAAGATGGATTTTTTTTTTCCTCACCCAAGAAACATTCAAACAAGGAGAAAAAAAGTTCATAGCCTAGCAGACCACCAGCCAAAATCAATTCAATATTAGAAGACATATCTATAAAACAAAGGCCACTCTATCACATATTTCTTAAGTACTGCTACCTTCAAGAAAGCCTTTTTTACTCCTGAAATTTCTCATTCCTTCTCCAGGATCTCAGCCACCACTCACTCACCACATAAATGCCAGATACTCCACATTCTACACCAAATAAAAAGTTAAGTCCCAGGGCAAGCCTGTACTACTCCTTTATCATATATCATTAGGAGGAAACTTCTCCTTGTTTTTTGGTTCCTGGCTGCAGTTTACTCACCTCACAAAGGCTAAGCCTTCCTCCCATACTATAGTTCAAACAGAAAGCAGAGTTTCTACTACAATTAAAAACAAAACAAAACAAAACAAAACAAAACACCAAAACCCCTTTGAATTCAAACCATCTCTTTTTTAACTTACAGAATAAATAGTATGCTAACCTACTCTTCCCTTCTTAAGTGGCTCAGGACAGCTGGTGACCATTCACTAATTGAAGCTAATCAACTAATTTATACTTTGTCATCTGCTCTGTTTTTAAATGCTAAGAGGGTTCACTTGTTGAATGTGGTTTAGCTCAATTGTATAGAGAAAAAGCAAGGTAGTTCTCTTACCAAGAAGGCATTTGGTTTTGTTTGCAATTCTTTTAGATTTCCTCCCTTTTCTATACAGTGGTACCATTGCTTGATGCTTGATTTCAGCTACTGAGTACTCGCATTATCTACTGTATCTGTCTTAGTCTCAGATAATAACACTCTGCTATAAAATAGAAAGCGTATATGATGTCTGACTGAATTATTTCCAAGCCCTGACAGTTTCTATAAGGAAATTGTTTTAAACAAAATTATTTATTCTTACCATATACTTTGCAACAAGAAACAAATCTACTTTTATTTTGAACTGAAGAGTGTTATAAGAGATCTAAAAGTTCATTAAACATATATGCTAACACTAGTGAACAAATAGCCTGGATGATAGTAACAAAGAAATGGCTCTATATTCCTTATGTCTATTGACTCCTTCAGAAGGACTGTGAATCAAAAACAGGACAATGTTTTGCCAATTTTTTTTGGAGCATGGAACATCTAAAAACAATAAATCAGGGAGGGGAGTAGAGAGGAGGAATTTAACAAATACAGACTAGTTTGCCAATGTATTTATTTGATTGTTTAGATGATTTATAGTGTATTCTACTTCTTGGAAATTTACTTAAGTTCTCATTTTATCTTACCTTTGATTGCTAAAATTTCTTAAAAGTTCTGGATAACCAACCATCTTATGGCACCTACAGTGGCCCAATTGTTGCCTTCTGCCTTTTGAAAATTAAGTTGTTCCAAGAGGAAAACACCATAATATTTAAAATCCACGCTAAATTTTGCATATCTAGCAGGCTCATTACTACCATAAATTGTAGAAAATGTTGTGGATTCAAAGTATACTTGTATGAACATGGTTTTATAGTACAGTGGCAATTTGAGGCAACGACTAAGTTCACTGTTGAATTTTTGACTTGGTTCTGAGCACATAGCAGAAGTCGCCTTCATGAAGAAATCTACAGCCAAAGCAGAATTAATCTAAAATTCCCAAATGGCCTGCAGCCAGCCGAACCTGTGTGATCCTGCCAGTACCACCCAGAAACACAGATCTTCCACAAACAGATCTATTAAGACTTCCAAGAGACCAACCAGACCAAAAGTGAGTGGGCAAGTACTGGAATTACACATAGCTACTATTTAGGAAATGTGCAGGGAAAGAAATGTGAGTGGGTGAAAGTATGAGATCAGAGTTGGAGGCTAGGGAGCAGAAATGTACACTATGCATCTATCAGTAGTAAGAATGATGGATAGCTCAGCCCTTCTGAAGTCAGGAGTTATCTGCACAGCTGGTAGTATTCACCACTGCTGAGGATGGAATTCACTACATTAAGTCAGTAAATTCCCTATGCAAGATAAAAGAGCAGAATAAAGGTTTTACTACTGTAAGTCAAGCATTCGTTCCAAGAACATAAGTTGTACTAAACTTGCACATACAGTGTATTTTGTTTTATTAACTACTTCACATTAGCACAAGACTGTGGCAGAGCTGACAACTGACTTGGAGTTCCTTGATCTGCAGCTCTGCTTTTTAAATATAAGCCTATTCATTCTCAGAGATGTTTTGCTTTTGGTTTTTTTTTATAAACTAGCTAATAACCACCTCTGGTAATTAATCTTGTAAAACCGATCAAAGTCAAAAAACAAGTGAAGAAGGTAATCACCCTTGGCCTGTATTACAACCAGCTACTCACTGCTTAACTCTATGAACTATCAAAGTCAGTTCTGAAGTCCAGTTTGCACAAAGGGCAGAAAGAAGATATGGTGGGAGTGCAGTTGAAGCAAAAGCTTTTAAATAGAAATCAGAGCCATAATAAAATAGGTAAGTTGTCATTCTTATGATTCCCTTACTTCATGTGTAAGCTCAAGGCACTAGTATGCAGCACACCTTGGAGCAAGATGGCAAAATTTAATTATTAAACTCAATCTCACTGGGTGTGATGATAGATTCAGATTTTTCTGTGCAGTTTCAGATATAGGTATGTGACCATATGCCTCAAAATGGGAAATCTAATTGCTTCACGCATTGTGCTACCGGATAAATTGCTAGCAGTTTGTTGTAGTTTCCCTTATCCACTAGGAGGGTGGGATATGGAATATCTTTATTTTTAAATCTTCACATTCTGGAACATATGTGTCTTTTCCTTAAGAAAACATAATGCATTCAGTCTAGAAGTCAATGCACATAAACATTTCAGAACACTGAGACTTGATTTTAAATATTTTGAACTTCATTCATTTTTAATCATTAATAATTAGTACCATTGCAAAATGTCAGCCAGCATTAACGTTACAGTGGGAAAAGATTCATCTTTCTGTCTAAATTTTGGAAGTGCTGTTACTAGCAGCTATCGACACCAAAAGAGTCACAGTCCCTGGAAGCACTTCAGAAGCAAAAAAGAGGGTAGGTAAGTAGATAAAAATATTAGCATCTACATTTCTGGTAATAGGAAGTTCAGTTAGTAGAGAAGGCAAAATATCAGCTGATGAGAAAACTGTGGAAGACAGTATGATGAAGCAAGAGACACCAATGTGACTTAAGAGTATGTGTTAAATATAGTTGTAAATGATGTTTGTACTTAGGAAATCACATGTATGATATGAACAGCTAGATCATTATCTTGGCCAATGCACTGGTTTGCAGTATTGTAACCAACTTAATTTAGAGTTTGTGTTAAATAACACACTATTACTGAACTAGCAGTTCATATCACCCCTGTATTTTTCTAAGTACAACCTCCAAACCCAATTCCCTTAAACTTTCAACTACTTAAAACATCTTGTATCCTATGTATTATTGCAAAGATTCCTACAGGATGGTGGTGTCAGCTCTTGCTCTTCGCTGGCACCATCCAAACACTATCATAATCACATTCAAACTATTTCAGTTTTCATACTAGCACCAGGAAAGAATTTGGGGCTCTTTCCAGCTTTGTTTTAAAATACCAATTGCAAGAGATGAGCTTGCCATCTGGTGCAGAGAATTTCTCCATGCTATTTGGTTCATAATGCCACCAGTCAGCACCGCTGAACAGGGAAGAGAAATACTGGTATATCGCTCAGGCGACATTCATTCCTCGTTAGGCCACTTCCACAGACGGTAAAGCAGAACACTGGCTTTCCTGTCCCCCTCATCTCCCATGAAATTCTATTTATGTCTTCCTGATGCTTGTAATCACCTCTATTACCCAGCATGGTCCTTTAGCACAATGACCCTAAGTACCGGTTAATTATTTTTCCATATGCTTTCAAAAGCAGGATTACTTGGAAATCTGTAAACTGTACATTTTTGTTTTTCAATGTTAGAAGAAAGAACCTTGAATTAATACAACATGCTCATGCCTAGCCCTAGGGAGGAAATAAGACTTGGCTTTACAATCAGACATATCTTTCAGAAATGTAAATAAACAACAGACTCCCAAAAGCTGTAGGTTACACAGCATGACATGGTTATGAAGGAACAGTTTTCCAGCTCCAGTGTTGCCCAAAAGCTTTCTTTCCACCTGCTTTCCCTTCCACTCTGACTATCAGGTCATTTTAATTTTAGAAGCATTTCTCTCTCAGTTTAGGAGGACATTTAAGCAAGTGCTCTAGTCCTCTGAAAGCTCTGCTTAGGTCTCCACAAGCCACTGACAGCCATTTACAAGCTTCAGGCCTTTGTTGACTCAAGGTCAACAAATAAGCCTAGAAGACTAACAAGAAGAAAACATCTCTTAAGAGAAAGATCTCTGTAACAACAGGGAAGGTAGCACCCAACTGCCCACCTCCAAAACCCTGTACATCTTGGAAGAAACTAATGCATCCAGAAAATGGATGCAAACTTTTACTCTATTTCTGATTTTAGAACCTCCAAAATTTCAGTTATCCCTTCCACAAGGAAAAGGCTGTACAGGACCTTATAAGACCCTCTCTTCTTTTTATTGTGGTAAAGTATTGTCAGCTCATAAATGAAAAAAATTCACTGTACCTCAGATCTATCACAGT
Organism: Phaethon aethereus; assembly: GCF_964289735.1. Lineage (NCBI taxonomy): Eukaryota > Metazoa > Chordata > Aves > Phaethontiformes > Phaethontidae > Phaethon > Phaethon aethereus. The sequence goes on along the minus strand of NC_138582.1, from coordinate 90,144,428 downwards.
AAAAATCGTAGATCAAAGTTAAGACCTTAAGTGACACTTCTAATTCCTCTATGAATTAAAAATCCTCAGAGAATTTGCACAGCTCCCTCTCACCCCAGTAAATAAAATAACGTAAGATATAGATGGCTTTTAATTATTTGGGCTAATAATCCAGACAGAGCAAGAACAGGTAACACAAAACATGTATAAAATAGCTGAAGTATTTTAGGCTTACTTTTGAAAACACAGACTTACAAGGCAAACACAAGCAAAATACCATTGAATGTCAAATAGATGCTGTTTCTCATCATACAATGCATGCTTTCCACTAGAGTGGAAAAGTCGTACACACTCAGGACTCTTGACCCTTCAGGAAAGGGTAAGCAGCAAACAAAATTGCTTTCTTTAAAAAGAAAATTATAAATTAATTGGGTCAAGGGCAGAATGGGCTGGCAGCCCAAAGAGACTTCAAGATTGCTGTAATCACTTTCAGCAACATAAAGAAATAAGAATGAAACAAAAACAGAGCTGTGGCTCTTAATGTTCTTCTAAAAGATCTAGTAAAGTTTGTCAGGATGGCTTTAAAGAAAAATTAAAGCTATATTTAAGAAGACTAGATAACAACTTTTCTTATTATTGCACCAGTAGAACAAATAAAGTACTCAACTCCACTCTGAAACTGCTCCTTCCTGCTGTGCTTGGACCATGAAGCAGTTAGCACTGAGATGGCCATGCCTCAGACTTTTTCTCTGGAGCAAGTTCCTCAAAGACTAAAATGTCCACAACACACCCGCCATGTTTTATTAGAGTAGAAAGAACACTTAGCCTTTTATGCAGAGACACTCTGACTAGATCAATCAGAACAAAACCAGGCAAACAAAAAAATATTATAAATTTGCAGCCAAGTTGTCCATGATAGACCAGGAGCCAGGAGTAGGGTGGGCTGCTAGATCCTCTTCAGGATCTTCCCTCTCTGACAAGCCCTGTTTCTTCCAGAAGGCAACAGCTCACCTGCATGCTCTCCTAACGGGAGCATAGCATATAGCCGAGAGCACTGCGCATCACACGAGTCTTTCCTACAGTAACATTAGCTCTGAGTAGCTACAAAATCTTGTGTATGACATCAGTAAGCCATCTTTGCTGATGTCAATAGCAACTGTTTGCTATGCATAAAAGAATTAAGAATATGCAGAAATGTTTGTAAGATCAGGTATAACAATAAAGAATGGGCTAAAGCACAAGAAAAAGGGATGTTCACAAGCGAGTCGCTCAAAGGAGAAAAGAATTCTCAGAGGCTTTGCTCCATGTGTGATCTGATTATCATTGCAAGAAATGCTTTTTTGTTCTAAAGCTTTTGTCAGTTAGAGTACCGTACCGTTTTTGGCTGGGATAGATTTAATTTTCTTCATAGTAGCTTATATAGTGCTGTGTTTTGGATCTGTGGTGAAAACAGTGTTGATAACACGCTGATGTTTTAGTTACTGCTGAACGGTGCATACCCACTGTTAAGGCCTTTTCTGCTTCTCACTCTGGCCTGCCGGTGAGTAGGCTGGGAGCACATAAGAATTTGGGAGGGGATAGAGTCAGGACAGCTGACCTCAACTAACCAAAGGGATATTCCATACCACTTGACATCATGCTCAGCAATAAAAGCTGGGGGGTAGGTTTGCTGCGACTGCCATTGCTTGCCGGGACTGGTCGGCCATCGGTCAGCTGGTGGTGACTTTTACCCTTCTGATTCTCTCTCCCATCTCATTGAGAGGGAGTGAGCGGCTGTGTGGTATTTAGCTGTGTAGCAGGATTAAACCACAAGTACTCTTTGCAAATTTCTAAATACTCAAGAAACACTAAAGAGTTTGTTTCACATAATTTTTTTCAAGTAGCTGAATGTATTGTTTTATTAGTTAACTGGTTTTTAAGTGCTATTAGCATATACTTCAGTGTTATACTGCCTTTCAGTATCATGGCAGATCATGTGTTTGTAAAACAAATACTGTAGATATTGATTTCAGAGCTATCCAAGATCAAATAGGTAGTGATATTCTTTTTATTGTCTAATAAAATAACGATGTACATCTTTAATTGCACTAGAGCCGGGCTTACAATGACAGGGAACCATACGTCTGCTCTTTTTACATTAGGGCTTTGTCTAACTTCATATGACTTCTAAAACTAACACTTTCACAGTATCAAATGGTAAGTTACTTTAGATGTATCTTCACAGATGTTTTTTCAAAGAATGAGGTTTCATTCCAAACCTGAGTAAATATTTTACTTTGGAATACCATCAAACAGAGAAACTCAGATCCTAAGCATTCCCAGGATCCTCTTTCTCTTCTATTCTCTAATCACACATGTTCATAAAATCTCAATCACTTGCAAATTCTCCTGACTAAAAAGTATATCTTCCTCTGTAGTCTTAACCAACTGTAAGATCAAGCCTACACTTTTGTGTCTGGGCCTCTAAGGATTATTTTCTGACGATATTCAAACTCCCAGTAGTCCACAGGTCACTTTCCGTACTATCCTTATTCCACCTGTTGTTTTCTCTTTTTTCTCCGCTATCTCTGAACTGTATATCCTTATTCCACCATCGCTGGTCTTGCAACTTTGTGACCTACACAAAATACTTCCCCAGGAAATGGATGTTTTCCTGAAATCCACAAGGTGATTAGCCAGTTGTCTTTTCATATGATTTTACAGGTCTCGTGGCTGACAATTGGACAATTTCATTGAAGGCCATGTATGATGCTATGTCTTGTGATTAAGGAATACATATTGGCATCTATACGTAGGCACCACAGGTCACCAAGTCCTTGTAAGAATCATAGTATAATTTAGGTTTGAAGACACCATTCGATGTTGTATAGTTGAACCCCTTGCATAAAAGAGCACTAAATTCAAACTTAGATATGGTTGCTTAATGACTTGTCCAGATGAATTTTTAAAATCTCTAGGGATAAATGTTCCACACACTCTCTGGGCCCCTCTTCCAGTGCTTTTCATTGCGAAAACTTCTTTCCTCAAGTCCAGTTGGAATTTCCCCCTTTGTCACTTCTGGCCTTTTGACCTCTTTTCCTTTTGCTCTGTCTATCTGAGAAGAGTCTGGCTCCACCTCTATAGCCCTCCATTTGGGTAGTGAAAAACTGTCATGAGATATCCATAGCTGTTGGTTTTCTAGGCTAAACAAATGCAGTTCCCATAGACATTTCTTGTATATCATGTGCTCCAGCCCCCTGACCATACGGGTGGCACTCTGCTGAGCCTACTCTCGTTTTTAATTTTTTTTCTACTACACGTCCAAAGCTAGATACAATAGTCTAAGTGTAGTGTCATGAGTGCCAAATGAAGAGAAGAAATTACAATCCTTGTCTATATGACTATTCATTTGTTATTACAGCCCAGTGATTAAACTTCACTGCTGCACGGAAACATTGTTCATTTCTGTTGCATTCATCCCCCAAAACTCTCAGATTCTCTTTTGCATATCTGCTACCTACCATCTGGGTCCTCAGACTTCACAGAGATGTTCTGTCTAAGGTACAGGTCTTTGCATTTGTGTTTGTTGAAGTTCATGGGATCCCTGCGGTCCAGTTCCTTCAGCTTGTTCAGTTCCTGACAAACAGATCTCTGAATCCACCTGTGAATACCACTTCAGAGCAGAATCTGAGATGACAGGAACCCACAGAAGTACAGGTTTAGTTAAATATGATCAATATTCATGCTTAACATACTTGTGGGTATGTCTCCAAAATAGGCGATCCCCAATGTAGCAGTAAAAACTGGAAAACAGTCCTTTTCTTAATAGCTTCTAATCTCTGTAAAGAGAGACATCACAGCAGCTTGGAGACAGACTGATGGGCAAGTAGCATAACAGGTAGTTGTGAACTTGTAACTGGATCAAGCTATTGCAATTTCTTTCTAGATATTTTGTGCACCTGCTTTCAAGGTCCTTTTTCGTCTTTGTGGAGGGTCTGTGTGGATAAATATGCTAGATTTGGAGGTGCCTAAACACTATAAAAAGAGAAGGAATAAGTTGCCCGAGATGGACAGTCTTTTAAATGAACTTTTAAAGGAAGAAAGATGGAAGGAAATGCAAGGAATTTACAGAAATTTTTACATAGATTCTCCAGAGAAAAAAAATCTATGTTTGCAATATTAAACGATTTTTTATTCTAGTGAAGTATTATGGGCTAGAGTTGGATGGAGAATGACAATTTAATTCAGTGAGAAAATTTAAGGTTGCAAAATATGTCATTCTTCCACATCGAAATTGTGTCAGGTACATTTTTGTTTTGAAGTGGTCCAGTTTTCTGGACCTTTAAATTGTTCTCCTTATCTCTGAAAGTGACTCAGCTAGATTTAAAAAAACTTTCTTGTTGGGAACTACATCAAAATAAGTGTTCCCTATTTTTGCAAAGCAGCAAATTTAAGCCCAAAAGACATATTTCTTTTAAGAGGTTCCAATAGTATTACAAATCTTCTAGGCATAAAGAAAACAAATCAAGGTGGATAATTATTCTCAAGAATATTGAAAAACTATTTTGAGTTGCTTCAGAGGATTCAGTCATGCATTGTGCCATGGATATAGGGGTCCAAACAGGAAAAAAAAACCTGCCCAAAAGTTAAGTAAATTAGTCTGCAGTGTCCTACTCTAGGGAAAGACTGCAACACATAGGTGCTGCTCCTGGAGATGGGTAACCCTGGAGAAGGGATTCATACAGCCAGTCAGATGAGTTCCTAATAGCTGGGGTTAACGTAACCTCGTTGTCTATATTGAGGTTCAGCTCTCTTGACCCAAGGCTTAACTTTAGTACGGCACAACTGTGTAACTGTGGCTGAGGCTTCTGAGCTCCTTTGTAATTAGAGAAATTGTGAGAAAGTACATTTGAGTAGCACTATGCAATATATGGTAGACAGAAGTAAGACTGTTGAGTAAGGAGTAGATGTCAACACAAGGATTCAAGAGAAAAAAAAAAACCCAACTCAAAACAATATAGAATTGTACAAAATGCTACAGGAAAAAACAGTAATGTAAGAGTACTCCAGGACTCTGGTGCCCCATTTCAGGGAGCAGCAGATGCTAACCCTTTCCTATCAGATCAACTACTGCCTGCTAGCAAAGACGTTGTATGGCATATGGTGATAAGTTTGTTAGTGCTTAGCCTAGTGGCTTGTTAATGCTAGCTATCGTTTGTGTGTGATACCTGATAAATGGCAGCTTTATACTTTGAAGTTTTATATAGCTGTCTTCAGAGTCTTCCAGTACACAGCAAAAAGGGGCCCCAAAAAAGTGACCCCGAGATAAACAGATGGTTACATCAGTTGCTACTGCCGACATCCCAGTTGAGTACTGAGAATAAATTTAAGTTGTTTTTTAAGAATTGCAGTAGTGTTCCTAGACACAAGTGGCAGCATAAATGAAGTTTAGCGACTTTGGGAGTAAATCTCTTCTGAGGTAATTCTGGACTCATTAGTAAGATATGTGTGTAGTGGGGAAGCACTTTGAATCCTCTATGACAGGGAGGGAAAACTGATCCTCAGAGTTCTTGCAGTCTGTTTAGGCAAGTCAAAAAAAGTCAAAACTTTTAAGGTTAGCATAGGAGTGTACCACAATGAAGAGATGCATGTAGCTCACTTACTTACAAGTTACACACAGTATAAAAAGCATATGTGATTTCAGTAAATACATATGCAAACAGTGATGATAAGATAAAATACCTACCTGTGTGGACATACTGGTAGGCAGTGTGGTAACACACGGTACTGTCACTCCATCTGAACACGTGCTATACCCGCCATTCAGAATTCAGCCATCAGCAAACCTGTTAACGATCTCCAGTATCTGTGGGGAAATGAATGCACAGTAGTATGAAAATTTACTGAAAATTAGTCTGGAGCAACTGAAAGATTAGTTGTGGTAGGCAAGAAAATGGAATCAGCATGAGAATCCATAGAACCATGCAGCGGAGAAAAAGTTATATAAACACAATGTCAGGTTAGAAAAGCTATATAATGAGTGTTATAAATAGGCCACCCTTAAGCACAATAATAGTCTCTACTGTTAAACTGTCATAACCTAAGGGCCACACCTAATTTTCATGTGCATTTAGATTTGTCTCAAGAAGGTAAGCTTTAATTGCTGCTCCATTGCCCCGGGCTTGATTACTGCTTTTATTATAAAAGGGGGGAGGAGGAGGAGGCATGTCACAGTGTAACTTTATTTATATTTAAGCAACTCTGAACAGCTCTTGAGACTAGACCCCACTAGTATTACAAAACGGGATATGAAGTATTTAAACACTTACGTGTAGTAAACATAACATAATACACCTGTTCAGAATCTGAAATATCCCCCTCTCTCTCTCTCTTTCTCTCTCTCCCCCCCACCCCGCCTTCTTCGCCAATAAAGCTTGGAGCCTTCCCGACCGATACACAACTTCGTTTGTGTTTTAATCTCGACCCGGCGGGTCATACCGGGCTCTTGCGGATCCTTACACCTGTGTTGCACCACGGCCAGTGAACGTCTCTTCAGTTGGCCACTTAAGTCACTGGAAAGAGCATTGGAACGGATGGAAAGAAACAGCCACTGAGTGACGGCGTGGAGGATCACAAAGATGGCATGCAATCCTCTAATGTTAGCTTGTAGAAAAGGTGTTCCAGTCCTTCTCACACCATATAACAGTGCCTTACAGACAACAGTATCCAGAGAGAACTGTGAAGGACGGTATAGATTTGTCAGTACCCTGATTGTCAGCTGTCATTGTCAACACAGCCTCCCATCCCTGTTCTCCCAATGTGGAGGAGAGTAAGTTGAGTGGACATGAATGAAATCCTTTGTTGCTCTCTCCCCAACTCTGGGAAAAAACAATCTATTAATTAATGGTCAATTTGAATAATTTTTGAGTTGAGAGTAAATATTAGAGTTACATATACGGAGTTTGAACATTACTTTGGAATCTAAGAGTACCTCATACTGTATGTGCTGTGGGAAAGTTCAAATGGTAGACTTTTAAGTAATTATTTTTTAATCTTATTACTAATACAATGCTTTCTAGTTAAGCAACATAAAGCCCAATTTCATATACTAAAGAATTACTAATAAATCCTTCTGAAACAGTGCAGAAAGTTCATTCTTCCCAGTGTCTTTTTATGATGCTGTTAATAGCTGTATTACAAATTAGTGGTGTTTTTTGCACTGTAGACACACGTTTATACTATGCTATTAAGATCGATATTGTTTTCAAGAAAATATGAGAAGGAATTGCAGGGTTCTAATAGTTCTAAAGTCATAATAACTGAAAACTGAGAGGAAAAATATAAAGGCACAAAGTAACATATAAAGATATTCTGCAAGGTAGGGAAATCACATCTGAAAACTTAAAAGTATTACACTCTTTACTGTGTACAATACAAAGCTTTTCAAAGAAAAAGTGTTTTTGCAAGACACTAAGAATAGTGAGAAATTCTTTGCTTCTGAGTAGTGAGACTCCAGCAATCATTTTCAAAGGAAAAATAAGACAAACAGAAGAGATAAGAGATGTGTTACCACCCAAAGCAAAGTATTATACACATTAGATCTGTCAATGTCACTCATTTTCAGACTGTTAGGATATAAGTTAATTACAGAATATGTTTATCTCTAGTATTCTAAGCTTGAACAAAATTTCTTGCTTTGCCAACAAAGTACATGAAATAAAATACACTATGAAGAAGTTCTAAGATACCCAGCTACAAAAGCTAATGAGAGCGATCTGCAGTGAGCAAGGACAGCACTGCATGAAGACAGTTTTGCTTCTTAGAAAAGGCAAGGACACTGAAAATGGCACTTCCCATTTCTTTTATTCATTCTTGCTTGCTTCTTGTTTATGCCGTAAGAGCTGCAATCCTTTTCAGTGTGTTATTTTTTCTTATTGGAGAAAGCACAAAGCACTTAAGAAAGAACACTTCTTTTCCCCTTCAAGTAACACCAAAACACTGATGTAATCTTGGTCTAGTTGAAGTCCATAGAAAAATCCCTACTGACTTCAAGACCAGCTGTGGATCTGTGTTTTTGTAAGACCATGCTATTTGCCATCCAAAAGTTTATTAAACGTCATGGATAAATATCTGGTTCAAAGTCCCTGGTGTTTGGCAGTGTGGATGGACACATCCATCTGTGTTCTGCCATCTCTGCTTTGAAAAACGGACCAGACCTTCACTGAGTCTCTTCTCCTAAAATAGCATTGGGAAGACCTCCCTTCTTACACTCACGTAACTCTAGCAGCCCTCTAACATGCACCTCGGTTCTGCCTTCAGGTGGCTATAAGGGCATTGAGCTTTCCTCCTTTATAAACCTAAGCAGGGGTAAAATGTAGTTGAGTCATTGGCGAACAAAGCACACACATTACAGCAATTATCTCAGGCAGTAAATCACTTCTTTGCAAAATGTGCCACAAAGATGCTTATTAAACACAGAGCACCCAGTCCAACTGGTATTTCAGCTGAAGAACCGCCACTGAGGAGAATATTACACAACGAATGAACTTGACCTAAAGCCCTTGGAAAGATCATTTCAGAGAGCCATTTCTGCAAAGAGAAATGGCATCGATACAATGGTGAGACACGGAAGAAGGACGGGGGCAGTAGTTCAGACCTTTCCATATGAACAAAATTCACTGATTAAGTCCTGGAGATTTCTGTCTATTTTAAAATTTAAATTAACCACACAACTCAGCCTTTGCTTCTCATATTGGCACTTGGTTGCCTTAAAAAATATTCCATAGCTAAGCTGATTAGAAAAAGAAAAGATTTTCCTCACCCCATCTCACTAAAATTTGTTTTTCTTGAAGCAGAGCAAATAATATAGCCTTCAATCTAATCTTTACAATAGAATTGGAGGTTTGTCTTGCCAGCCAGATCTGAAAAATTCTGTTAATTTATCGGAAAAATATGTATCTTCTGATAAAAGGTAAAGAAGTGGACAGAGAAAAAAGACATTAATATCAGAGTGGCAGTTGACTGAAGGTACTTCATTTAAATGAGCAACCTACCTTGCAGCTAAATTTCATCTATGCTACATAAAAATAGAATGGCCACCCAGGTTGAGTTTCTGAAAGAATTTCACCCCCCTCCAGGTTTTTTTCTGTTTTTTGGGGGGGAGCAGGGGCAGGGTGGAAACAGAAATACAGTGTACAAACACCGCTGTTTTAAAACTCCATCAGAACTCTGAAACCAGTGTAATAAAACACCCCAGAATACCCACTAGACAAGTAACCATAGATGGATAAATTTCATGGAATGGCCAGTAGAGGCAGGCAGTTCTCTATGAATTAATTTCTATTTTTATAGGTTGAATAAATTTCTAGTATGTTGTGCTTATGAACTGGAACTCAGTTAAGACTTCTAACATACAGAATTATTAAATTTCCCCTTCTAATGGAAAGTGATAATGACACACTTTTCAGAAATCCAGGGAAAATATCAAAACGTTGAAGGCATGATGTCAAGAGACTGATGAAAAGGCTTATAAAAACAATGAACCTTTTCCCTGGTTCCTCCTCCACCTGCCAAAATAAACAAACAAAAAAATCCCCAAACAGCTCACTCCGCTCTTACTTTGAGTTTTGAAAAAGCACAATTAGATGTCCTGTCCTCTCTTATTCCAACAATTTTTCAGGTATTCTTGCAGTTTCTTGACTCTAATGCAAACGAATCTGATGATCCCATTTTCTGTGGTTTGCTCCCAGATTTCTATTACCCTCATCTTCTGTTATCTGCATCTCATATACTTTGCAAGCTCCCTTGTTCTGCTAATGTCCAATCTCTTGATTTGCAGTTATTCAGATTTTTGTTTCTCCAGAACACCTGAAGAGATGCATTGGACTCGGTAAGCCAGAGTCTGCTATCAAGTGGGTATTTTTGCTTAACTTATGGCCAAGCTGCATAAAGATATTACTGGAACTCTGCCAAAAAAGCCTGCTGATTCATTTTAGTATTTTTAAAGATGACAGTCATCAAGGTAGCTGAACATCCGAACGCATTTATACATTTAAACATTTACCTAAAATGAAGTAAATGCAGATACCTTTTAAACTTACTTCACTGTTAACAATGAAAAAACTTCAAAGCAAAGAAAAATGGGTCAAAAAAAGGCTCCAACTAAAGAAAAAAGCCTGTATTTTGAGAAGAAAGTCTTTTCTCTATTAACTGAATGCATTTATCTTAACTACAGCTGTAGCTACCTCAGAAATGCATTTACAAGTGTACAGCATATGGTATGTAGGGCTGATGATAGACAGATTAGCATACTGTCCTAGGAAAACTGAAGATGAGAAATTGTCTTTCACAGAAGTGACAGGAGAAGAATTAACATACAGTAGGGAACTAACGTCTCCTAATGAACATAAAAGCTTCACAAGAAATGACTTAAGCCTCGAGCTATGTGACTTGTTGAAATCTCAATTTACTGTCAATTGTAAGAGGGAAAAAAAGAGAAAGAACTGAAAATGTTTTGGCTTTCAATTTTCAAATTGAGAAAACATATATTTTAGTGAAAGAAAAAGAATGTTTTGTTTTACTTCAACTGTTTCTGTTTAGATTGGGTTTGTTTTTTTCTTGAAAAAGTGAAAGATATCAGAAAAACAATGGGAACAGGAAAAAGTAAACAAAATTTTTACCTCTTCGATTCTGGAGGTAAAAAGAGGATTTCAAATCTGTTGAAAGTTAAATTGCAAAAGATTTCTGTGGTAGTCAACAGTTTTTTGTTATGGTTTGGGATTTTATGGCAAACTAAGCTGAACCTTAGAATTTCATTCAGGTGTTCTTTTATCAACACTCCACTGTGGTCAGTGGAAAGTTAACCGTGAGTTTGAGAGGGCTTTGGCTTGCAATCCTGATAGCAGGTGGTGTGGTTTAACCAGGCAGGTAGCTAAACCATACAGCCATTCACTCACCCTTCCCTGCAACAGGATGGGGGAGAGAATCGGAAAAAAAAAAGGTAGAACTCTTGGGCTGAGATAAAGACAGTTTAATAGGACAGGGGAAAAAAAAAAAATGGTAATAATAATGATAAAAGAATATACAAAACAAGTCATGCACAGCACAACTGCTCACCACCCGCAGTTAGTTCCTGAGCCACAGTGCCTCCCCAGCCAACTCCCCCAGTTTATATACTGCATATGACGTCGTATGGTAGGGAATACCCCTCTGGCCAGCCTGGGTCAGCTGTCCCGGCTGTGTCCCCTCCCAGCTCCCCGGGCACCCCCAGCCTGCTCGCTGGCAGCCCAGCACGAGAAGCTGGACTGTCTTTCACTACTTAGCAACAACCCAAAACATCAGTGGGTTATCAACATTATTTCAATCCAAATCCAAAATACAACACTATACCAGCTATCGGGAAGAAAATTAACTCTATACCAGTCAAAACCAGGGTAGGTGTATAGGAAACTGTGCTAAGAGCCTACCTGAGCTCACACCTACCAGATGTGTCAAGAGGTATGATGGGAGGTAGCAGACGTTGTCTCAGAGGTGCGGATCGGGGAAGGCAGTATGGGGTGGAGTCAGTCACAGCCAGGTAAGAATCTGCTATTAGAACAGGAAAGTTATATGGCACAATTGAGTGACTTAAAAGCGCACATAGAAGAGTGTGAAACAAATAATTTTGAAGTTATTTATAAATGTGTGGGACAGGCTCCTCTAGTCCCAAGAGAAGGTCCTTTTAATTTAATTCAATTTGATTAAAACAGTATAAGCACACAGAAATCATCTCATGTTATTTAACTAGGACAGATGTTCTGTCTTGCATTCCATTAGACTTTTATATGACAGAGAAGAAGTTGGTTCCATGAAAATCATTCCAAATCATGCAACAGAAGACTAACCCATGGAACAAAACCAGCAGATTTTGATGGGATCTCCTTGCTAATCCAGTTCACTCAATAGGTTCATAAACCCCACATTAACTGCCAACAATGGGCCAGGAATGTGCATATGCAGTAAGGGCTGAGATCTCTCTTTCACTGAAAGTTCACAGCAAAATCAGATTCAAAATACTGGCAATCAACACTTTCTTGTTATCTTTCGAAGTTTAAATTTAAAAAGGTTGTTCTGAAGTAAAAAAGTACAAGAATGTGGATTTTTACTTTCTAGGGGTGTGCAACATGGCTGTAACGTGTCTAGCGGCCACTTAACCTTTTCTTAAGCAAATGTAATGCTGTAGCAGCAGCTGTCTAAGCTTTCCCCTGGTATTAGGGAAAAAAGTTAGACCATTTGTGAAATTTACTACTACATTTACCCAATGTCGTTATGTCCAGAATCTCTCACAGAATTGAGTCTGCTTTCTCTGAAGCAAAATGGATTTTAACTGAGTTTCTCCCCCCTCAACTGATTCTTTTGATCTTTTGAATAAGAAAAGAAAAGCCTAGGCAAAAATGTTAAGAGAAGTACCAGGGTGACTAAGCAACTATCAGCTCTGTGCTTAGCGCATGCCAGGGGGGCATGAAAACCTGTATCTCAAGAAGCAGCAAGTATTTCTTCCTAGGATATCAAAAAAATGTACACAGTTCTGCAGCTACTTTGATTTCATTATATCACATACCTGTCCATTCTAGTAGCACATAATCCTGAAATGAAAAAGCTCCACGAGAAATATTCAAGGTTGAACAATTTTTGTGCAAATTATGCTGGAATAGCATAGCCATGTTTTCTTTATTGAGAGGGTGCTATTTAGATTGTATACTTTTCAGTGCAAAGGCATCTGTATTTTGTCTGCATGCAGCCATCTGCAACACCTCAATTTCAGATAGTCAATATCAGCAACTCACAGGTCTGCAAGTAAGCTGGCAAAGAATACAGTTCATTTCTTGTCAAATCCTCATAGTGTAGGAATGTAAGTTGCATAGTGCAGATTTCATGACAGACAGAAACTTTAATTTTAACTTCCAATACCTATTTTGTTTTTAAAGTGATATTTTCAGAAATTCAGTTTCATTGTACCCATTTCCCCTTTTTTAGATACTGTGCTCTATTACTGATTCTTGCTGGCACAACATCTCGTTCATCAGATCTTTCCATTCAGTGCCCCCCTATTTTTTTTCCCCAGTCCATCCCTCTAGCCTGTAAAAGAAATCCGGTTGAATCTCTAAGCAACGCTTAAGCAACGCGAAGTGTGTGCACAGGTTCTGTGTTGCCCTTTGAAATATCTGCCATATGTTGTCAATAAAGAAGCAGAAATTTCAGAAGGGTATCTTATTAATGTAATTCCCATTTTGTTCATTAACTAAGTAGATATTATGTGACAGACCGTTTTTCATTTTCCTACCACGTAAAGAGCAGTACCAGCAATTAGCAAAGATGCTACAATGGAGTGCGTGCGGAAAGGGGGGCTGACTACATTGCAGCTTCCCAGTTAGCACTGCCAAGCATAGCATGTTCTGTCCCTCATCTTGTATTGTAATGGTACTTGCACGGCTGCGAACCACTTCAAATGAGACATGAGTCAATTCCTATGTCAAAATATCTACCACAAAACAAATATGAAAGTCCAAAGTCTAGTGATTTGAAACTAGGGGCAATGTAAAACTAATTTTCAAAAGCTGTGCTTTGTATAGAAGCATTACAAAAGAAGCGTTTCTCTCTCTTGAAATAGAAGATTTCAAAATCTTGTAACATTTAGTAAAAGTTCTTCGAAGCTTAAAATCCACATGAGAAACATATATTAAAAAAAAGTAAGTTGTATGTGTGAAAAGCAGTAAAATCCTTTTTCTGTTACAGAAGGAGTAATAAAGGACCACTGTTTGTGAACAATATCTGCCTTTCCTGCTGTGAATACACATTATTTACACATCTAATCAACTAGATAACAAAAGTGATTTTCTGGTAGCCAGCTCTGAGATTCTCATAAACTAAATAAATACATAGGACGTCTATGACTTCAGCGTTCCAACTTGCACCTTTTCCGAGTTGGGGGAGAATCCAGTTTCCAGGTTTAAATGGTTCCATGGTGTTCTTCAGTAGAAGAAACAATAATTGTCTCACACAGTGTAAGGAACATATTGCAGAGGGTTGGAGGCAAAGAAACTTCCCTGTTTATAGAGAATTATACAATAAATAAAATTAATATAAATTATACATCCTCTTCCTAACAGCGTATTTGCTACATCTTTACCAGATACATTTCCACCTAGCATTGTCATTATTAGTATTCACATAGTTTTAGCTGAGAATGCAAAATTTTTTATTATAGAGGTGGTAGTGAGAATTCTATAGCCATTTGCCTTTATAGCAATGTAAATCACTGCTGTATACAAACCATGCCTTTGTTTTCTATTCCATGTGCCCCTTCTTAAAATACTAGTTAAAAAATAACTGGTGTCCAGAAACTGTCACATTTCTCAAGTTAAAAAAAAAAGGTCAAGATTAATTTATATCAATGAAATGGGTAGGGGGAACAATGGAAAAACAACCAACCTATTGGTTTCAATATTGTATTGAATGGATAGGATTAAGCTCATATAATTTCATCATTTAAAAGCTAGATATTACCATTTGGTCTTCCTATGCAGTCAGTGAAGGAAAAACTGATACAGGCAAAGACTCATTCTTTCTATTCTCAACTAGGCGTTAGGACTTCTCCTCCGGAGGCCCCCATGTCTGTTTCTAGATTCTAAATAACCAGCTTAAATTTAGATATATAGCACAAACTGATGCGTTCAGGTGAGCTGAATTCCATATCTTTTATTTGCTTTATATCTGAAGGCATTTCTGCAGTTTCGGTTACATCAGGTTTAAACAGAAAGTACAGCTACAGCAGTATTTTGTTCTCCCTACATCCAATAATTGTAGACAATACTAGTGGTTACAGATACCAATAAGTATTATCAATGGGAGAAAATAAAAAACCAAAAATCAGCTTTTAAACCTGTAGCAAGCAATACTTTAATAAAATTGATTTTCATTGACACTGCAGAGGTCCTTAAAACAAAGTATAAGAAGTGTCATCAAATGAGGTATTTACAGCTGGAGGAATTGTGGCACCAAGAGCTGTAATCCAAGGAGCATCTAGACATTCAGGCCTCTGTTCTCCAAGGCCTCATTTCACACTCGGTGATACGAGGAATCCCGATACAAACCCAGATCGCAAAGGTCTAGAAATCAACAACTGCTTCAAAACAGGTAAACAATATTCAACAAAGACAGACTATCAGTTTTCAAAAGCTTGCAGTGAAGTAGATCAAATTTGAAGATCATTCTTTGCAACTTTTCCACACAGATTCTTATGTCTGACTTTATGACTGAAAGCTTTTTGATAGTTCATACTGACAATAACAACGTAGATCTCGGCAGTTTTTGTTGAATCACTGGAGAGCTCAAGCAGATAAAATAAATCTTATCTTCAGAAGACACAGCAATGGGTCAACCCAAGGAAATCTAAACTGCATGAAAAAGTTTAAGAAAAATTGTAGTGGTTTTTTTTTTTCCCCAGAAAAATGAAAACCACTGATGAGAAATATTGCCTTAATGTCCCACCTACTTAAAGGTTTGGCCTAAGTTAAGAGAGAATGGGCAATGCAAGATTCTCTTCTCATATAAATATAGCATTTTCAATTTATAGTGATCTAGTGAGTCATGATTTTAGTAAGATTTTGTTATTCCTGATGAAAGGCTGATTTTTCCTTGCTTACATTTCAAAACAGCATGTGTATTTTTTTAAAAAATTCTTTTTTATTATCACTAAAACTCAAGGATCACTTTTCTGTTAAGACTAAAAGCCCCCACCTTTCCAAAGAATCTTGTCACTGATTTTCTATATCCCAAATGCCTACAGTGAAATGATTTTCTTTCGATGCACTTTCAAAGTTACTGTTAGTTTACATAGAAGTGGGTTAAAATAAATACATACACTTAAAGAAAACTGAACATCCCCGCTGTATTAGGAAGTGTCCCAAACAGTTGTTTGCCACAAGAATGAGCTATTCTTAAACAGATCCCTGCCCACTCCCTCCCCCTCTGGCTTCCCCTGCTATGCTTTTACAACAACAACACTATAGTTTAGCGTACGTGAATATAACAGTACGTTAGACAAGTACAGTTTGAACATTAACAAAACACTAGGTGCAGAACCTGACATCTGAAATACGTGTGGAATTGAACCCTGCAGCTTTACCTCTCCAGAAAAATAATTAAGAATTTCTACAATGCCCGCCCTTTAAAGACATCAAGTAGGATGTGATCGGGCTGCAAGCTTTTGTTCTTACGAAGGAGAGAGGAAAACTGGAAATTTGGAAGATCTGCGGGAAATCAGAATTTCCCTGGGATGCTCATTGTTGGCCAGAGGGGTGACATTGCAGTTGCCTTTCAATCTCTCTCTGGTAGGATCTTTTGTCAAAAATCAGCTTCATAACACCTTCTTCAATAGAGAGATTTATCCAACAGAGAAATATTTGCTTTTATGGTGTGTATTTTCTCAGCTGGCACACAGTCAAGATAGTCAAAGCATGTCACAGCTGTGAATAGCCCGCCTGACTTTGCATTCATAGCTGTCGGTATGAATTCAGCAACTGGAAAAGGGGACAGAGAATCTGCACAGACTCCGGGTAGCAGTAGAAGCAAACCCTTTCTGAGGGTCACTGCTCCCCAGGGATTTCTCTCTTGTCATTTTCACATCTCTGTTTGAAAGTCCTGATTGCAAACTATTTCCTAGCACCAGTCTGAAACACAATAATCAAGGAAAATATCATTTATAGAAAGCTTGAGGAGGGGTGAATTATCAAACACAAATATACAGCAATAAGGTTGGAGCTCTTTCAGGAAACATTGCCTCATATGAACAGTGAGAAATTCAGAAACTGTTTGCCTAAATTGTCTGAAAAACACTGGGGACTCCAGAAAGCAAGCTGTCTTTCTGAATAAAAGATCCAGTCATTAATGGAAATGGTGGCCTTTAGCAGACAAACTCTTTCAGTAAATTGATACTACTTTTCTCAATCATTCTGTGCATTCATTCTCTTTGAAACTGAATTATATCAGGAATCAAACAGGGTAGAGGTTTGCCCATAATTCAATTATGGTACATTTAGAGTTCATGACATAATGCAGACTAATGTCATTAGTACAAGTCTGCACATTCGGGTGAATTCACATGTGTTCTTGCTACTGTATATACAATTTCCAGCTGCAATGTCAAATGCTTTATCAGAAAAAGCAATAAAGAAATTTGTTTTGGAAATACTCTAGAGCTAAGTAGAGAAGTAAATCACGTTTTAGAAGTAAGGGCAAAACTCTCCATGGGAGAAAAGGGAAAACAGGGCACGCTGTAAAGGGTATGCAGTTGTTCATCTTTGTCATTAACATTTTTATACAGTTCTTTAAAAAGGCTGTTGCTGGGAACAATAAAGGAGGAAAGTGTCACATGCCTTCTTATCCAGTCATCTGGGTTTTCCTGAAGCTTGAGATTTCATAAAACCTATTTTGAGAGTTAAAAAAGTTCTTCTGGTGTATTTATGTGCTCATTTCAGCAAAGAGACAGAAGAAGACCCGCTTCAAAGCTCTGGCCAGTGCAGGACCATGTCACACAGAGAAGAGTTTACATCTTACCACACCCCAAATCAGTTCATGTTCTTTCTATGTATGTGGGGCATACAATGTAGAATACCAGTTAAAGTAGTACACTGGGTCAGGAAAATTTCAGAAGCACATGTAGAAGTAGAATTTACCCTGTGTTAAAACAATATTTTCTCCCTAAAATTTTTATGAGAAAAAATTAACAAAAAGATGATTCAATTTCAGTTATATCTAAAATGAGCTTGTGAAATGTGAATCAAAAGATTTAACCTTTTTATTCATCCACAATTTCTATCTTCTATAATAAAAAAAATTCATAATAATTTCTGTTTGCAGTGATTTAGACATAAATATTAATGTATTAGTTCTTACCATGTAGTTTAGAGATACAAAATCTAGCATAGCATATCTAGAACTTCAGTTTCTTACAGTGAGGAGGGCAGGGGAGGGGGAATATAGCAAATATACTTAATTTCACAAGTTGAGTGCTCAGAAGCTTTTGAAAGTCAGGTCCCTTTAAGGGTCCTTTCAAAAATCAAAGTGTCTGAGTACCTGCTGCTTAGCATATAAAAGAAACAATCAATATGCTCGTAAAGTTAATGATATCGTTATAGAAAAATATTTCAACTATTGAGAAGAAATCCCTAGAACAGGTTTAAAGTTGAGGTTTACAAACTGGCAACTCAGAGGACAAGCCAGTCATGCTCAGAAGCAAACCAAGATCTGGAGGCTAACCATGGCCAAGAGAGGTGGTGCTCCTGAAACAAAGCAAAGGTACAGACAAAAGGTTGCTCAAAAGAACAAAATCCAGGGAATATAGCATGAGGGTCCAGAGAAAGGGGATGAAAAAAGTCTTGAAACAGTCATCAAAGAAATGCTCATAAAAATGAACACTTTCTACATCATTAGCTACCCACTGATTGATTCAGGTTCATTGATAGTCTTGGAAGTTGCTGTTGCAAGATCTAAATCTAATAGCTATGTGAGCTTTTGTCTCTGGCTTGCAGGTAAATTTTCAACTGTTTGTGTCTGCTAACATAGAGAGAAACATTTCATCAATATGGAGGCCCAAATTCCAGTCAAGTCTGACAAAATAGAATACGGTCTGACAATATTGCAGTAGAGGGATAAAGGCTTGGAGAATGCTTTAGTGAAGGAAATAGGAAAAATTAATGCCTTTCTTTTAATGTTCTTTTCTTTTAATTTTGACTCAATTAATTTATTTCACTTTAGTAAACTATATTTTAGCTGTATATTAATTTCATTTGCAGACATATTTAGCAGGTAACTGCCAAAACTGATCTCAATGTTTGTACTGAGTGACTTGGAATTCAGTGCTTTTATTCCTGGACTCATGAGTATGAGTTGGAAGGCTGGATGACAGAGCACTTTCCATTTTCCTACAACATGTGAAGCCTTTGGTACACTACAGAGGACTTGTAAGTTCAGGATCTGGAAGGCATCCAGAATGATCTGAATGGTGCATTTCAAGATTTTTATTAGAGCAAGAGGGACAAACAGACAGCACAGTAGGAAAAAAAAAAAGGATTAAATAGTGTCACTGAGACTCCTAAGGGTTGCCACCATGAACACCGGCTTGAAACCAGATCACTGATTAAGAAAGGTGACCGACCACAAAAAGGACAGAGTCTATCCTTTAACCATTTTGAGATCATCAGTAAAAAGTAATTTATATATAAAATAAAATACTATCATATAATGCTTTGATCAGGATTCTGTGTGGTGACTTTCATGGTAAGCAATGACTGCCCCTTCATCCAAGTCATGTCCCCTGGGATCTGCAGCGCCTTCCAACTCATACTCATCCCTGCAGATGTGCCACACTGGAGCAGCAGGCACTGACAGTGATCAGGGTCATCTTCCCTCCATCCTGTTGCACTCCTGCACTCTCTTTGGGTGTCCTATGGGGCAGCCCTGCATCTCTCATCCCACTCTTACCTTTGGATGGCTGCAGTCTGCACTCTGTCCATGGCACTCTGCAAGGTACAGGTTGTCCTTTGTTGGACACTGTTCCCTGCTTGTCCCATCCAGCTGTCTCCCAGAGCGCCCTGGTGATGTGCTGGGATCCTGATGACCTACAATTCCGTGGATGCTGTCTTCTGAGGGAGGGCAGGAAATGCCCCCAAGAGCAAGACGCATCACATTGGAACAGACAATGTCTCTCTAGGGAAACACATGACAGGGGGCTTATTGCAAAACTACACAACCCTCCTCCTTTCTGCTGTACCTTGGCAGCAGGACTGAACTCCCAAAACACTTTGAAAGACCAACCCATATGTCTGATCCCTGCCTCCACCACTGTGCAAACCACATGCTTGACCACCTCACATTGCAAGAGGGAGATTGTCCACTGAGCCTGTCTCTGGGCTGCTGAAAGGTTGAATGAGTCATCACTTCTTGCGGTAGTTATTACATTTATTCTCTGAAGTTACTTTTAATACACATTACAGACCTAACACCTACACAAACATAGTGTCTGACAAGAACAACAGAACTGGTTTACCTGTCTCCTCAAAAACTTGTTAATGAACCAAACTCACCGCTGTAGACTTCACGGAAGTCATCTTTGCCATCTACAGACAGAAAGTAGGGTGAAAAGAGGGAGAGAGATACCAATGTTTTCTGTTGCTCTTCCAGCAAGGGGAAGTTGCTTAAAATAAGCCCAGATATTGGTTTCAGTTTAGAAACCCTGCTTGATACTTCAGAGGAAAACTAAAAAACTGGCAATCATAAATTTGTGTCATCTGTTCAGGTATCCCCTAGTTCAATAGGTGGCCAAAATATTATGTCTTAGAGAAAAAAGAGAGAGGATCAGAGAATCACAGAATCATTAAGGTTGGAAAAGACCTTTAAGATCATCAAGTCCAACTATTAACCCAACATGACCATGTCACCTAAACTATGTCCCGAAGTGCCATGTCCACACATTTTTTGAACACTTCTAATGATGGTGACTCCACCACAGAATCACTAAGGTTGGAAAGGACCTTCAAGATCATCAGATCCAACCATTAATCCAGCGCCACCATGTCGCCTAAACCATGTCCTGAAGTGCCACATTCACTCGTTTTTTCAATAATTCCAGAGATGGTGACTCCACCACCTCCTTGGGCAGCCTGTTCCAATGCTTGACCACCCTCTCGGTGAAGAAATTTTTCCACATATCCAATCTAAACCTCCCCTGGTGCAACTCGAGGCCATTTCCTCTTGTCCTATCGCTGGTTACTTGGGCGAAGAGACCAACACCGACGTTGCCACAACCCCCTTTCAGGTAGTTGTAGAGAGCGATGAGGTCTCCCCTCAGCCTCCTCTTCTCCAGACTAAACAACCCCAGTTCCCTCAGCCGCTCCTCATAAGACTTGTGCTCCAGACCCCTCACCAGCTTCATTGCCCTTCTTTGAACACGCTCCAGCACCTCAGCATCCTCCTTGTAGTGAGGAGCCCAAAACTGAACATAGGATTCAAGGTGCGGCCTCACCAGGGCCGAGTACAGGGGCACAATCACTTCCCTACTCCTGCTGGCCACACTATTTCTGATACAGGCCAGGATGCTGTTGGCCTTCTTGGCCACCTGGGCACACTGATGGCTCATGTTCAGCCAGCTGTCAACCAGCACGCCCAGGTCCTTTTCTGCTGGGCAGCTCTCCAGCCACTCCTCCCCAAGCCTGTAGCATTGCATGGGGTTGTTGTGACCCAAGTGCAGGGCCCGGCACTTGGCCTTATTGAGGTCAACTCATACAGTTGACCTCCGCCCATTGATCCAGCCTGTCCAGATCCCTCTGCAGAGCCTTCCTACCCTGCAGCAGATCAACACTCCCACCCAACTTGGTGTTGTCTGCAAACTTGCTGAGGGAGCACTTGATCCCCTCATCCAGGTCATCAGCAAAGATATTGAACAAGACTGGCCCCAGGACCGAGCCCTGAGGAACACCACTTGTGACCGGCCGCCAGCCAGATTTAACTCCGTTCACCATGACTCTCTGAGCTCGGTCGTCCAGCCAGTTCTTTACCCAGCAAAGACTAAACCTGTCTAAGCCACGAGTCGCCAGTTTCTCCAGGAGAATGTTGTGGGAGATGTCAAAGGCTTTACTAAAGTCCAGGTAGACAACATCCACAGCCTTTCCCTCATCCACTAGGTGGGTGACCTGGTCATAGAAGGAGATCAGGTTGGTCAAGCAGGACCTGCCTTTCATAAACCCGTGCTGGCTGGGCCTGATTCCTTGGTTGTCCTGCACACGGCCTGTGAGCACCCTTCAAGATGATCCACTCCGTAATCTTCCCCGGCATGGAGGTCAGGCTGACAGGCCTGTAGTTCCCTGGATCCTCCTTCTGGCCTTTCTTGATGCGCATCACATTGGCAAGCCTCCAGTCTTCTGGGACCTTCCCTGTTAACCAGGACTGCTGATAAATGATGGAGAGTGGATTGGCAAGCTCCTCTGCCAGCTCCCTCAGTGCTCTTGGGTGGATCCCATCAGGCCCCATGGACTTGTGGGTGTCCAGGTGGCTTAACAGGTCCTTAACTGCTTCCTGCTGGATTATGAGGAGTTTATTGTGCTCTCCATCCCTGTCTTCCAGCTCGGGGCTGGATACCCTGCAGATGCCTGGTCTGACTATTAAAGACTGAGGCAAAGGAGGCATTAAGTACCTCAACCTTGTCCTCATCCTTGGAGACAATGTTCCCTGCCCCATCCAGTAAGGGATGGAGATTATCCTTGCCTCTCTTTTTGTTGTTAATATATTTGTAAAAACATTTTTTGTTATCCCTTGCAACTGTGGCCAGACTGAGCTCTAGCTGGACTTTTGCCTTTCCAATTCCGTCCTTGCTTGACCTAACGAGATCCTTGTACTCTGCTTGAGTTGCCTGCCCCTTCTTCCAGAGGTGATAAACTCTCCTCTTTTCCCTGAGTCCCAGCACAATCTCCCTGTTCAACCAGGCTGGTCATCTTCCCCGCCAGCTCTTCTTATGGCACATGGGGACCGCCTGCTCCTGCGTCTTTAAGATTTCCTTCTTGAAGACTGTCCAGCCTTCCTGGACCCCTTTGTCCTTCAGGCTGGTCTCCAAAGGGACTCTCTCAGCCAGTGACCTGAACAGGCCAAAGTCTGCCCTCCGGAAGTCCGTGGTAGCAGTTTTGCTGACCCCTCTCCTTACTTCGCTCAGAATTGAGGATTCTATCATTACATGTTCACTAAGCCCAAGACCACCCCTCTCCCACCTGTCCTTCTCTGTTCATAAACAGCAGGTCAAGCAGGGCACCTCCCCTGGTGGGCTCACTCACCAGCTGCATCAGGAAGTTATCCTCCACACGCTCCAGGAACCTCCCAGACCGTTTCCTCTCCCCTGTGTTATACTTCCAGCAGATATCCGGTAGATTAAAGTCCCCGCAAGAACAAGGGCTAGCGATTGAGAGACTTCTGCCAGTTGCTTATAGAATGTTGATGAAACAATTTATCTGGCCAGAGGTGAATTAAATTGGGGAGGGGAAAAAGAAAAATACAAACAAAACTGTCTTCCTGACTATTTTTGCAGAAGGAGAATCCTCCAAAACGTGGGATTTAATTTTCTATGTGTTACCAGTGAAGACTGCCTTGGATCCTTAGCAAAGAGCTTCATCCTCTGTTTCACTGTGAGCTAGGGACTGAAGAATTTTATTCATTCTTCCCCTCCCTTCCCCCTGAATCTCATTCTTTCTGTGAATGGACTGTGAGTACTTTATCGACTGCTAGAGCCTGTGAAAAGAAATTCTATTATGAAAGTTAAATCAATTACCTCTAGCTGAATAAGCCCCTCTGCTAATGTCAGAGAGTTTTCTCTTAAGTCAGTCACAGGTCTGGAAGATGGGGGTAGAGGCCTGATTGAGAGAGAGCATTAACAAACATTCACAAAAGATGTTAC
The DNA here is from genome assembly GCF_964289735.1 of Phaethon aethereus. Classification (NCBI taxonomy): domain Eukaryota; kingdom Metazoa; phylum Chordata; class Aves; order Phaethontiformes; family Phaethontidae; genus Phaethon; species Phaethon aethereus. Next base: position 90,120,994 of record NC_138582.1, on the reverse strand, counting down.
CATCTCCATTGTGATATTCACGCAAACTACTCTGTAGCTAAACTTGTCATTGAATTTCCTTTAAGTTCTCTGTTTGGACCCGTTCCTCCATAATGCTGTCATCCATATTTTCCTTAGAATTTATTATATATTCAGTGGGAAAGCATTCAATTCCATTTCAGACTGGCTTCACTAAAGATTCAAGATTTAATATAAGCGTAAAAGGACACTGCTTCTCAGATGAAGAAATGAAATTATAAGGAGGCAACACAAGCACAGCAGATAATTGGGCAAGAACTAGGCAAGAACTAATGTTAGGTGACGTTTCTAAATGGGAAAATAAATCAGAGAAGAATTATTTGGATAAGACTAGAAGGGTGGATGGGGAAAGAAAGGGGATAAATGAGATGAACATTCACAAGCTTGTGACATAAAACCAGGGCTAGTGTGGCGAGAGTGCAGAGATCAACACCACACCCTAACCCTTGAGTAAGACACAGCTGTATTCTGGGGTTTTTCATATCATTGTTACAAATTTGTTGCTCATTCACCATCAGAAGGATCAATGAAAAACCGCCTTCTAGAAGCTTGGAAACTCCCTGAAGCTTTTTCCTCCTTTCCATAGATAAAAAGAAGGGCAGAGCTGTAGTAAGCCTGAGAGTGGAAACTCACCCACAGCATCTCCCACTTCCATCAACACCCTTCAACTTACCTCAGGAGCAGTGGGATGGGCTTGTGCATTTATTGAAGGACTCTAATGTGTTGTCACATTATCATAGCTCTTAGAATAAGCCACAGACCAGCGCTTCAGATCTATGGAGAAAATGGCTTTGAGAAAAGGAGTCAACTGAGATCCAAAATCCTTGCTTGATGTCTCTTTCTGTGTGTTGGGGGAAAAGATGACTTCTGCATGAAAAAAGGGTTTTGTGGTAAGGTGTGAACACTCTGACACTTTCTGACTTTCCCCCTCTGCCCTCCACGCATGTACACACACAGACACACAGACACACTTCCTCTGCACTGCTCCCGGCCACTCCAATGGCTTATACTGAGTGGTTTCACAGTTCATGGCTTATGCTTGCTTCATGCACCTCTGTAGCTGTCAAGTTAATAAAAGGAACTTCAACATTTCTCGTTTCTTGTCAGGACATTACTTGCTTTTCTTGGAAAGCATTATGTATAGCATAATCTGTGGGAATTTTTGGTTTTTCTTTTTTCCACTTTTAAGTCTATATAAGCTGGTACAGAAATTAACGTGTTTTATCTCCTTATCCTACATAATTTGGGAGGAGGAAGGCCCTAGCAAGTTTTCAAAGCATTTTTTCTCTTCCTTGAGTTCCCTTTTAATTTAATAATTTGCCCTTTTTGTTTCCTTTTTTTCAATTTTCTTCTGCCCTTCTCATAATTTTCTTTCTAATTATTTCTAAAATGTCATCAGTTGCCTTCCAAAATTAATTGGTCTCCCACTGTTTCACCGCTTTGTTGTCCTATATTTACAAGATTTTTATTTCCACTTTCTCACTGTTGCTTTGTCCTGTGGGATGAGTAGCTTATTTGTTACGGCACTTTTTCTTCAAGGCTTGGGGCCCTTTGGCTCAATTTGTGTTATGACACTGCAGAGCTCAATTTGTGTTATGACTTTCTGAAACGTGCTGCATGCTGACTGTGCCTCCTGTTGTTGCTTGCGGAGCATAACAACAGTGCCAGCAGCCTGGACTTTACAAAAGCAGAGAACTCCTGTTTGACAGAACTCAGGAGTCAGACTTTTTTTGTGAAAGGTTTAGAATCTGCATAGGTTTATTTTAATTTAAATGTACATGCTTATCTATGAAGACTTCTTATGAAAATCAGGTAACTTATTCTTCTGAATATACAGGAGCTGAATTCTTTAGAAAACTCTGTCCATTAACACCACAAATGAAGCTTCATTCTTTCCACTACACTTCCCTGTGAGTCCATACACCTTCAAGTGTTCGGGAAGTGGCATATTTGCACCGAAACAGTCTAATTGCAAAAGCAAACCACATATTACACAATCCACAAAAATTAGTGAAACAGTAATCAGGGGACTCTGTCTTTAGAGATGTAATATAGGTGAGATGGAAAGGTGACGATCAAACAGTAGCACTGTAAAATGCATCACTAGTTGGTTTTTTTCCTTAAAATTGCTTTATTACTCCTTTTTACTTACATGTTTATTTTCTAAGTTTGGTCCATCTCCATATCCATTTTTGGGGTACTTATTTTTGTATGGATGCTGTAGACTGAAACCATTGTATAGATGGTGCCAGGTGTAGCTGAGAAGTCTAAAAATGCTACAAAACACACAGAATCTAATCTTCCATTTCAGTGGAGTTAACTGTCTGTATATTGTATGCCTGGGCATATATAAGAGTCTTTGTATAACTGAGGTCTGAACATTTTGTAGTTTAGGCCATGTTGAAATTGCAAGACTGTAGAGAGAGTTTACCAGGTCTCAGTTCAGCTGTGTGCATTTCAAAACAAGAAGCGGACGCGCCGCTGCCCAGCGACAGGCTGTAACGCTGGAAGTGCTGGCCACAGCGGGTCCGCAGAGTGCACTAACCCTGTCGCCTGTTACAGTGGACACGACTGCAGTGCATGCTACAGAGCGCATCTTCTCTGCTGATGAGGGTTGGTATGGAACGCCGTACAACTGTAGCATCCCACGCTGCAGTGTGCACAGCCGGTGTAGCACGTACACCCAGCAGCGCAGCACGCGTGGGTGGCATGGCGTGCACGTCTTGTGGTGTGGTGTGGTGTGGTTGGTGTGGTGTGGTGTGATGTGGTGTGTTGTGGTGTGATGTGGTTGGTGTGATGTGGTGTGGTGTGATGTGGTGTGGTGTGGCGTGGCGTGGGGGGGTCAACACGTCCTGGCTCGGCACATCTACAGCTGGCTCCAAATGGATTTCTCTGCAATGTTTGGTCTGCTGTAAATGGATATACTCTGCTGTGTGATCTGCATATAAACAGAACATCAGCTTCTATAGGAATTGGACTGACCCTATTACTGTTACATGAAGTGCACTTACTGAACATTGTTTCTGGATATTTTATAGAGTATTAAATATAGCCATAATTACTGATTGCAAAATCTAATTTTATGCTTGAATTAAGCTACTGCAAAACACTTTTTTTTTATTCACAAGACAGAGTCATATTAATTATTTGGGAAATTTATACACTGACATTTGTTATATACTTTTACAAGAGTTTCTGGCAATGATGTCAAAAAGCTAACTTATAACAGTTTGTTACCAGATAAAAGCCATTTTATTTTCAGTAACAGTTTTCACATTTTTCAACATCCTTTTACAATAAGAGTCTCTTTTAAAGTTATTGATTATTCTGCCCAAAGAAAATTCCAGGATGAACTTGTGTGTCACTGCTATTGCCTTTCCTGAATGGCCTGATACATGATCTTCTGAGGTCACATTTTTGGAGGAGTCTTCTTTAGCGATCTCTATCTAATAAATTAATACAATGCTCTTAGATTCCAAATTACAGGTCTTTGCAAACTTAAAACTTCACCTGCTTAAAACCATGCAATCACATTTAGAGGAGGGATTGATAATTTTGTGCCTTGAACATGTTAAATCAATTATTAAGAATAATATTTCCTGTTCTTTCTTCACTAATAAACTAATCAATTGAAAACTATAATAACGTTCAATCAGTTATATATAGAACAGAACAATTTATGTATGTGCAGATACACATGCTTACCTGATCTATCTTCTTAAAGCCTATCCAGCATGTAATGCATTTTGTATATAGAAAACATATTTAACAATTACATTTCACAAAATATTCTTCCGAATTAGTAATTTATCCAGAGAAACAAGGACGCCTCCTGGCCTGATGTTATTATAAAATGCTAATGAGATTTACTCTTAATAAAGATGGGAGCTCAAAGTCCAGCAAAGAGTAGGTATCCTTGGAACAGAAAAAATCTTTGACTGATTGTCAAAGAGAAATTGAGATTCAACTTAAAAAATTAAGATCATGACTCTCAAATTGGGAACTTAAATTAAATATATACTTAGATACAGAAACAAACACCAGAATTACTGGAATTTCTAAAGTTCTCTATCAATTAAGTCAACAACTGGATGCTCTTGCAAGTTTGATGAGCTAGATGCTGAAATAAGAATGCAAATTTTGCAGGATTGTTTATCAGTCAGATTGTAGAAAATCTCTCTTCATGGTCTAATATTTTTAACAGATGTACTTTATGATTCTAGCTGAGCTATGAAAGTCCCAAATTATAGGTGAATGTGCAAGAGTCCTTGCCTGCTAAAGACCATAAAGATTCATCATAGAACAATTACAGGGAAGTGGTGGGTCCTACTTTTAATCAGAAATATATTTTAGCCTGCAGTGCAACTTAATGAAATGGAAAAATCACTTGCTGACAAAAAGGTCAACACATCCAAACCACCCACGCTCATCTGTAGAGAGCTCTAGGTCCATAATATTGGGAGACATTGACTCTGTCTTCAAGGATGCTCTCCAAATTTACAGAATTAGTGGAAAATTTTAAGGTATCAGAGAACTACAGCCTGTAATGGGACAGAACCAAAAGGAGAAAAAAAAAAAAAAAGATTTGTTCAGGTTAGTCCACAACATGAACAAAAGGATGTCCTTGGACAAAATGCCTTAGCAGTTTGTATAAGCATAAGAGGGGTTATTACAAATCAGAGCCAAGATTTCAGGCAGGGTCTATTACTGAAAAGAAATCCTCAACAACCCAATAAAGTAGAAAAATTGATGTATTCCTGAAACAATGAAATGTGGAAACATGCAATAAGTTAACTGATGGTACAACATTTTATATCACACATTACAGTAACACAAGTATTCAAAATCTGGACTGGGTAATATCAGAGTGACAGACAATCTTCTTAAACAGGTGTTCCAAAATCTTTTCAGTAAGCTTGAATAATTACTTAAAAAATTAACATTGGACCATTTTTTCTTGGAAATTTGAGTTCACTATTTTTAATTGACAAGATAGAGTTTGAAAAAAATTTAGGTTTTCCCATGTATTATGCATGCACATGTATCAGTTATTGGAGTAATCAGTAGCAAACTGGAAATACACAGTTTGGGCACTCCCATAACATTGTAGGAACAGGAGTGTTATTGCTCACCAACAATAAAAGTGGCAATAAATTGCTTCTTGTATTTTCATATGTACTTGATAAGTATTTGGAGCCTAAAACTGACAGGTAAATATTTATCAGTGATGTAAGGAACAGAAAAGACCATCGTGTTCTATTCAGTTTGACATCCTGTGTAACAGAGGTCACAGATCTTAACTCTGAGAAATATACATATTGGAGATATGAATACTAGAGAATATAAATTTATTATGTTGTGACAGATAGAATACTTCAGAAGGACAGAAATGTCAAAGAATATTATATTAGCTTGTGATATATATTATGGACACACAGATTTTTCAGAGTTATCAATGCACAGTTGTGCTGCCATGGTCATAGCCGGTGGTAATTAATGCAAATCTTATTAGCCAGAATAAGTCTTGTGACAGTTTGTCCCTGGGAAAAATGAACTACTTATACCCACAGGCCTGACTCATAGTGAAAGTAAAGGATAATAAAGAGACAACTGTAATCTCAGGTAACGGGATGAATTCACACCATTCCAGAACTGACATGAAGAAAGGATGTGTCCTGATTTCAGCTGGGATAGAGCTAATTTTCTTCACAGAAGCCAGTGTGAGGCTGTGTTTTGAATTTGGGATGAGAAACTGTTGATAACGTGCTGATGGTTTGGGTTGTTGCTGAGCAGTCAAGGCCAGTCCAGCTTCTCGTGCTGGGCTGCCAGCGAGCAGGCTGGGGGTGCCTGGGGAGCTGGGAGGGGGCACAGCCGGGACAGCTGACCCAGGCTGGCCAGAGGGATATTCCATACCATATGGCATCATGCTCAGCATATAAAGCTGAGATGAAGAAGAAGGAGGGGGTGGAGGGACATTCGGAGTTATGGTGTTTGTGTTCCCAAGACACCGTTACGCGTGCTGGAGCCCTGCTTCCCTGGAGATGGCTGAACCCCTGCCTGCCCATGGGGAGTGGTGAATGGATTCCTTGTTTTGCTTTGCTTGCGTGCGCGGCTTTTGCTTTCCCTATTAAACTGTCTTTATCTCAACCCACAAATTTTCTCGCTCCTATTCTTCTAACTCTCTCCCTCATCCGACTGATGGGGGACTGGGCCAGCCTCTGTGTAGTTCATGGTTGCCAGCTGGGGTTAAACCACAACAGGATGTAATGACACAGGCTGACTAACCTGCATTTTCATTAAGGATCTGATTAGGATGATGGAAAAAAAAAACCCCAAATTTATCATATAAGCCATTATGAGACAAAAGAAGCCTGAAGGAGTAGAACTGTAATATATAAGACGGTGACAGAGCTGACAGCCCAGCTGAAGTGCCTCTGCACCAGTGCACGCAGCATTGGCAACAAATGGGAGCAAATGGAAGCCACCGTGCTGCTAGAAAGCTATGTCCTGGCTGCCTTTACTGAACTTTGGTGGGACGAATTGCATGACTGGAGTGTGGCTGTTGATGGCTACAGGCTGTTCAGAAGGGACAGGCACGGAAGGAAGAGTGGAGACATTGCCCTCTACGTCAAGAAATGGATGGAGTGTGAAGAGCTGTCTCTGAGGAACAGCCACGAGCAGGCTGAAAGCTGGGTAAGAATCAGCGACTGAGGCAACAAAGGGAACCTTATGGCTGGTGTCTACCACAGGCCACATGATCAAGGGGAGTCTATTGATGAAGTGTTCTTACTCCAGCTACAGGAGGCATCATGCTTGCAGGCTCTCGTCCTGCTGGGGGACTTCACCCCGATACCAGATGGAAAAGTAGCACGGCGAGCTGTAGGCAATCCAGGAGACTCTTGGAGTGCATGGAGAAAAACTTCCTGTGCCAGGCAACAGACAGCCCTACCAGAGGGGATGTTATACTGGACCTGTTGGTCACCAATGCAAGTGAGCTAATTGGTGACTTCAAGATTGGAGGCAGCCTGGGCTGCAGCGATCATGCACTGGTAGAGTTTGCAGTCCTGAGGAATATGGGGCAGGCAAAGAGTAAAGTCAGGACCCTGAATTTTAGGAAAGCAAACTTCCAGCTCTTCAGGGAGTAAGTCAATAGACCCCCTAGGAAACTACCCCTCAGGGGCAAGAGAGCAGAACAGAGCTGGCAGGTCTTTAAGGACGCTTTCCATAGAGCACAAGAGCTCTTGACCCCCAGGTGTAAGAACTCAGGAAAAGCAAGCAAGAGGCTGGCATGGATGAGCTGAGACCTGCTGGTCAAACTAAAGGGCAAGAAGGAAATGCACAGGCAGTGGAAGCAGGGACAGGTATCCTGGGAAGAGTGCAGGGACACTGCCCAGTTCTGTAGGGACTGAGGTCAAGAAGGCCAAGGCGTGGCTGGAGATGAACTTGGCAAAGGATGTAAAGAATAATAAGAAGGGCTTCTACAGGTGTGTCAGCCAGAAGAGGAAGGTCAAAGAAAACATAACCCCCTTGATGAGCAAGACAGGCAGGCTGGTAACAATGGATGAGAAGGCTGAGGTACTCAATGACATCTTTGCCTCAGTCTTCAATGGCAGTCTCTCTTCCCATACCTCTCAAGCAGATAGGCCATGAGACAGGGACTGGAGGAGCAAAGTCCCTCCAACTGTAAGAGAAGATGAAATAGGAGACCAGCTGAGGAACCTGAAAATACACAAGTCTATGGGATGCATAGGCTCTGACGAGATGCATCCCAGTATCCTGAGGGAATTGGCTGATGTAGCTTTCAAGCCACTCTCCATGACATTTGTGAAGTCCTGGCAGTCGGGTGAAGTCCCTGGAGACTGGAAAAAGGGAAACATTGCACCCATTTTTAAAAAGGGTAGCAAGGAGGACCCTGGGAACTACCTACCTGTCAGCCTTACCTCTGTGCCTGGGAAGATCATGGAGCAGATCCTCCTAGAAGCTAAGGCACTTGGAGGACAGGGAGATGATTTGAGACAGCCAGCATGGTTTCACCAAGGGCAAGTCATGCCTGACCAACCTAGTGGCCTTCTAGAATGGAGTGACCACATCAGCAGATGAGGGAAGAGCTACTGCTGTCATCTATCCGGACTTCTGTAAGGCCTTTGACCCAGTCCCCCACAACATCCTTCTCTCTAAATTGGAGAGATACAAATTTGGTGGGTGGACTCTTGGATGGATGAGGAGTTGGTTGGATGGTCACATCCAGAGGGTAGTGGTCAATGTGTCAATGTTCAGATGGAGACTGGTCACGAGCCGTGTCCATCAGGGGTCCATATTGGGACAAGTACTGTTTAATATCTTCATCAGTGACACAGACAGTGGGGTCAAGTGCACCCTCAGCAAGTTTATAGATGACACCAAGATGAGTGTTGCGGTTGACACACCTGAGAGACAGGATGCCATCCAGAAGGACCTGGACAAGCTCGAGGAATGGGCCCGTGTGAACCTCATGAGGTTCAACAAGGCCAAATGTGGTGTTCTGCACCTGAGTGGGGGCAATCCCTGGTATCAATACAGGCTAGAGGATATAGGGATTGAGAGCAGCCCTGACGAGAAGGACTTGGGGGTACTGGTGGATGAAAAGCTGGACATGAGCCAGCAATGTGGACTTGCAGCCCAGAAGGCCAACTGTCTCCTGGGCTGCATCCAAAGAAGTGTGGCCAGCAAGGCAAGGGAGGTGATTCTGCCCCTCTACTCCACTCTCATGAGACCAAACCTGCAGTCCTGCATCCAGCTCTGGAGCCCTCAGCACAGGAAAGACATTGACCTGTTGGAGAGGGTCAAGAGGAGGGCCACCAAAATGATCAGAGGGGTGGAACACCTCTCCTATGAAGAAAGGCTGAGAGATTTCTGAGAAAGTCTGAATGATCAGCGGCATCATTAATCTGATAGCTATGGCACAACTACATGTAAAACAACAAATCTGCATCAGATAGTAAGAAAATTTTTGGAAGGCTATTTGAGTACTACAAAAATATTTTTTCTACAATGTATTTCCATTTGAGTGCACTTCTATGGAATTACAATACTTAGGGTCAGATATTTTGCTATAAATTTTAAATTAGATCTCCTTTATGTAATTTGCAAGTCAGATTCTGGGTATTATTTTTCACCAACTGCCAGACAGAATTAGTGCATTCTGACAAATGAAATAAACAAATACTGTACTCAGACTTCTCTAAAACTAACTATGAATAAACCACAGGGTTTGCTGCATCAATGAACTGGTACATTCGTATACTTTTTTTTTTAATTTACCTCCTCCTGCACTACCCCTCATTTTGAGTGAGGCAAGCAAATGAACACTCTTTGCAGGAGAACTGAGTTCATGACTGTCACAAAACACTGGAAGTCAGCATGATAATGAGCCAATTTGTGTGGAAATGAACTCATTAATGCTAATGTTTTGCTGACTCCCAACTGATTCATGAACTCCTTAACAAAATTCAAAACAGAAGAAGGAGGGGAAGTTCATGAATTTTGGAAGTGCTGAGTGAAGAAAGAAACGTGTCTGTTCTTCTTTCATATTCCAAATTCAGTATCTACCCTGTGCTCTGGCAATCCAGTACTAGAATATATTGTGGGGAACATTAGTTCATACAGAAGATCTCACAGGTGCATTGTAGATATTTCCATTAGGTGGAAAAGAGAGTACTGATTGTTTCAATTTTTTAATTATTTCCTAACAAAACACTTCTTTACTTTCAAATGAATAGGCTTTCCAACGTGAAGAAAATAGGACTTTCTATGTAAGAAATCTCAAGAACAATTCTGCAATGTATTGATTCTCATATAACACTTCAGATACATGCACAAATCTGTCCTTCATGCAAATGATGTTTTTACCAAGGCCATTTCCTGGTAGAGTTTATCAATATCACAAGTAATTCATATAGTCAATCCACATTTTTCAAATTCACGAAACTTTTTCCTTAAAATAAACCCACAAAAAAAACAGGGAACAGCTGAGGTCTGCAACAAAGGTAATACATAAAATTTTGTTATCTCAGAGGAGTATTGAGAGTTTTATCACCATAAGCTGCAAAAAGTTTAGAAAACTTCTGCTGCAAAGCATATTGGAAGAGCAGGGGTTCACAAGGTATGTGCACTTCAGATAAGCATCTCAGCTCTTAACTCAGAAAGATTAGGCTAGAAAACTTGTTCTTGTGTGATTGAATAAGGAAGTGCAGAACTACATCACATGAAGGTAGAACTATTTTATGAAGAATAGAATGTATTTTTTTTAAGAATTATGGAGAGAAATTTGCATTGAGTTATTTTGAAAGACTGATATTTATTAGATTGGGTTAAGATGATATAGGGCCCAGTTAACACTTAATAATTTATAAATATTTTGTCTATTTTAAGCCATACTTAAAAGCCCTAATTCCCTTAATTAAAAATTTAGGAAATCATTGTTCTTGATGATAGAAATTACTTGTCCTGGTTTTGGCTGGGATAGAGTTAATTTTCTGCATAGTAGCTAGTACGGGGCTGTGTTTTGGATTTGTGCTAAAAACAGTGCTGATAATATAGAGATGTTTTCATGTCTGCTGAGCCGTGCTAATACGGGGTCAAGGCCATTTCTACTTCTCACACCACCCCACCAGTGAGGAGGCTGGGTCTTCACAAGAAGCTGAGAGGGGACACAGCTGACCAAAGGGATATTCCATACCATGTGACATCATGCTCAGCATATAAAACTGGGGGAAGCAGAAGGAAGTGTGGAATGTTTGGAGAGATGGTGTTTGCCTTCCCAAGTAACTGTTAGGTGTGATGGAGCCCTGCTTTCCTGGAGATGGCTGAATGCCTGCCAATAGGAAATGGTGATTGAATTCCTTGTTTTGCTTTGCTTGTGTGCATGGCTTTTACTTGACCTAGTAAACTGTCTTTATCTCAACCCACGTTTTCCCACTTTTCCTATTCTCTCCCAGTGTGGTAGTGGGCAAGCAGCTGTGTGGTTTTTAGTTGCCAGCTGGGGTTAAACCATTACATTAATTCAGTCAAAACTGCATTAACATTTATTGTTATATTACCATGGTCATTTTTTTCTTTATTACTGAGCTATAGTTGAGCAAGAAACGGACACAAACTAATTTAACAAAAACATACATGTCTTATTTCCTAACTAATAATCAAGACTTATAATAATAATTTTCTCAATGTGACAGCTATACAGAGGTAGTACGCTTTACACAATCTACACAAACTAATAATTTTTCCTGATTTTTTTTTTTAATTAAATTGAAACACCTTGACTGGATCAAAAGGCTTTGGCTTCATATCTGAAGTAGGATATGTAGAAGCATGATCGTCTCCTAGCCTAATATCTAACTTTACATCACGGTCCTTCATCTTTTTGCTAAGGTAAAATATGATAACTTATTTTCCTTCTCTGTTCGGCTTAGAAATTCCAAAATTTTCAACTTGGTGATTGTTTGAATGAAGTTCGAACAGTGTAGTTAGGGGAAGTAAATGGCAGGGATATAATTACGTATAATTTTATGTATTTTGCCTATGATTTCTGCAGGCTAGTTTTTAATGATTGATACAACATTGACCTGTTGTGCCACTGAGAAGTCACTCCAGAAAACATTTTGACTCTCCAGAAAACATTTTGACTCTCCAGTATAGCTCAGAGATAACTGAGCTAATTTTAAGCAAGTTGTACTATAAACTGGATAAAGCAGCATATCCAGGCCTCCATAAAGGATGTTGTTTTCATTAACAAAACAAGTTCATTTTAATCCAGTGGCGGGAACTCCATATTACTATATTTTATTTACATACCTGAGAGGTATTTGAATGATATTTATCCCTTTTCTTCCACCTCACTCTAGAAGTGTAATCAAATGGCAATTTTATTTGCATCAATCAACACTGCCCATTGAGCCCATGACCTGCTCCCAAGATCCCCATTTTTAAGTGATGGCAGACCTAACAACAAGCAGGCTGCAAATCACATTAATTGTCCAGATCAGTTACAGAATAGTCCTTGCCTCTGGATCCCCACAGACTTTTTCCTGGTACTTGGGTTTCCCTATCCATTGCATCATGTGACAGAAGATGAGCAGAAGGAAAAGGTCTAGTTAGAAGTGTGTTGCTGCAGACAAACAATGCACATAGTTTGCATCCTGTTCTCTGCCCACCTCTTTTTTCAAGGAGAGGGACTTTTTGGAAACAGCAACCATATGATAATTTTGGCAGCGAAAACATCTCCCAGAGCACAGAGTTGCAAAGGGTCACTTGCATGCAGAAAAGAGTTTATTTGTGAGCAAATTGCCATAAAGAAATACTATTTTCCCTAAAGAGTTCTCACTGTAATTCTGCCTGTCAATACCAGATGAATATCTTACCACACACTTTATTCACTCAGCAACAGTCAGTAGCTTTAAGTTTTTTCAAGTGCTATTTATATGCTGTCTGCCATTCAGCCTTCGAAGCACAGAGTGGGTGAAAAAAGGTTAGATATAATTTCTGGGAGCCTCTGAAGACTACTGCACTTCAGTGGAGATTCACCTGCACATACAGCAGTTGATCTACAGAAACCTATTTTGCACAGATGGAACACATTATAGTATAAAATATTATTTCAGTGATCTGTTTCTCCCTTGTGCAGAGAAATACATTCCAGATAAGCTTTAAAAACACATACTTGAGCACCAGAGCAGATATAGCAGTTTATGCAGGTGGATAAAAGAACTACTAGCTTGTTGGGAGGAGTTATGTCATAGGTGGAATTTCTTTGAGTATTTAGGCCTTTATTTATAATCTTCATAGAGCACCTGAATGAACAATTCAACTTTGAAAAGCTTAAACTTGCTGGCAAAACAAAACTGCATATAGTGAAAAAAGTAGAACCAAGAGTTAAGTAATAAGTTCCCACTATGGAAGGAGGAAAAAAATTGATGACTATGTGCACCAGCTATCTAATGTCATATTAAAATATTATTGAGACATCTACAGAAGGAAAAAGAAAATCACTGGTTGCTTAAAAAGAAAATAATTTGGGTAAGGTTAAAACAGAAGCATTATGTGCTATACATGACCATTCTGCTCTGTAGCTTCATTATGAAACACTGAAGCATTGATGCAACTTAACCTCTCATTCGGAGGACACTGGATAAAGATTTTCAGTGTCTGAAAGCAAAAGAGTTTTTTGAATGAAAAGTTTTTCTAAAGTTAAAAACCTGCAGTTTACAATAATTTTTTATAATACTGCTAACACTGGCTCACATTAGAAACTCAAAACAATATGTAGACCAAAAGGTTATTTTGCCTTTTCTTTCCCTTTTCTCCACACACTCCCCAACAGAGTTGGTGGTGAATCAAATTCAATGTTACAGGAAGGTTTCACAAATATGTGTGCATATGACTCTGCCTCAGGCTCCAGCCTCCTACTGACATTGCACAGGGAAGTATTCAAGGAAGCCAGTGAAGCTTTAGTTAGGTTTATCTGTCTGCCTAGAGGCATTTTCAGGCTATATTCAAAAGCCTGTTGTGTGACGAAGGGAGAATGCGACGCACGGCAGTATGATGCAGGTATACCACAAGTTTGTGACTCGAATTGCTTGGGAAAGAGGATAAAAATAATTTTTGTGACTACCACAAACATACAAATGTTGGAACAGGCAGAACAGCTGGAAGAGTTTTGTCTCTGTCCCTTTTATCTGCCAGCAAAGAGCAAACATCTGTCTGACACAGAGTAAAGCATTGTCAAAAGAAAAATCCAGGGAAAAAACCCTCAGATTCACCAAGCAAATAACTATTTTTGTCTTAATCCATTTCTCTACCTATATTTAAAATCATTCAGATACACTTTCTCTTCTACATACTTCTCATCTTTCTGAACCAAATATAAAATTACATAACCAAATCACTTTAAAAAAAAAAAGGGAAAAAGAAAAACAAATAAATAAATCACACCCCATCCATCTCTGGTGTTTTCAGAAATACAGGAAAAAAGACAGATTTTTAAAATATCAGGAAATGGCATTCCATCCACACACTATGTAGCCTTCTGAAATTGTTCTATAACTCCAGTAATTTGACGGGAAAAAACCCCACCACCCTTTACTGAAACATTCAATTAAACAATTTTGTTTCCACTTAGAAAGGTCACTCACTCATCATGCTCTCGTTGTCAAAGCAGTCATTTTCTTTGCCTTGTATCTAATTAACTTAAACTTGGCCTATATAATTCCTGAAATACAACCCTTAACACATTATGAAACTATGGATGATTATGGACAACCATACTGCCTCTCTAAAGCTTTTTCTACATAGAGAGGATCATTTACAGCAATCTGGAGTGTAAATTTATAGCACAGTCATTACTTCCTATTAACTTCACCTGCAAACACTCAGTGCTCCATATCCATGGGGTATTATGCCATACTTTGCAAGTGGAGTAAATGGCCTCATGAAAAAAAACACTTGTAGTAGGTTGCAGAATTTTTCAGACAGACAGGCAGTCAATATTGAGTAAATTTATGCTCTAATTTATATTAATTAATTTTCACTAACTTGTCTGCATAGGCAAACCTTAATATTTGAAATCAAAGAAATATACAAAACATTTTATAGTGACTGCTGTTTTTACTTCATTGATTACTTTACGTATACACACTGAGGCTGATTTTCCTTCTCCCCCAATCAAAACTGATGAAAGCCTGTTTCAGAGTTTCTCTAAAAGTGTGATTTTACTCTTTCTTGCAAATGAACAAGCATTTCAACCTGCTTTTTCAGATAAAACATTACTGTAACAAGCCAGGGAGAAGGCGAAGAGGCGGTATAAATGGTAGGCACAGAAGAACCAGTACAAAATGGGGGTGAAGAGTTTATCAAAACATGACTTTTCCCAAAATCTAATTTTTATTCCCAAATACTTCTTGAGTCCCAAATCTTAACTGAAACCACCAGAGCTGAAGAAACCTGTCCTGTGGACACAAGGCCTTCAACAGAGGAAAACAAGATTACTTCGAATATGTAATCCAAGAGGTGTCCTTGGGGACACCAAGCCTGGAAGTATAAATTGGAAGACCAAATACAGACTGCAGTGGGCAGAATCCCAACCTAGGCAGTAGCTCTCTGGGATGGGAGGCAAATGAGACAGCCTCAGCAACTAAAAAGCATTAGGATCACTGATGAAATCCAACAAATAAGAGACAACAATACCATATAGATACGAAAAAGAAAATTAATATCATGGAATCATATGAAATGTATGCAGATGCTGAGTATGATGTGGATGCTAAGTAAGGTCACAAGTAAGTGAAATAAGAAAGAGTAGATATTCAAAACCAAATGGGAATTAACCTATTAGAACAGAAATTCTTGTGTAAATTCAGAGATGATATTTTAACAGAAGCTTGAAGTCTCTCCGAACAAGTCCTCTATATAAACAGATTTAATGGAAGAGGTTTCAGGTCCAGACCCTTCTTTCATTGTGTTCTTGGTATTATAAAGATTACTTTAATTTGTAAAAGGATACTCCATATGATCTTATTTTATCTTGATCTAAATAAGCTTAAAATGTTGTCTATTCACTGCTTTGGAAGTGACTATTTCTTATGACTTTTAGCTGCAGAAAAGCCCACCTCATCTTTCTCTCACACCTACATTTCTCTAATGAATATCATATATTATTTCTTATTTTATCTTATGACATGTACTGATCACAGGTCTATTCAAAGAGTTGGAATCAAATTATCAAGCCTCTCTCTGTTTCCAGACTTGTTGAGGGCACAAAGTGATTGTTGGTACAGAGGAAGGTTTATCTGTTATCCAGAGAACTGTTAAGTCTGTTTTGAAGTTGATGGATAAATGAATATGTAGACTGCTTTGTTTCTTGAGGAAGGATCATTCTCTATCTGATCAGTAACTGTTTATGTGATCTGAAATTGTTAGTAATTCAGTGTTTTTGTTTGGTATTTTGCCACTTAACATCAGACCTAAACTAAAACGTGGTCAAATGTTTATCTCTTTTCATGTTAGCCAAGAATATCAGCATGGAGATGAATAAATGAAGAATATTGGTTTCTAAGTGTAGTTTGAGAAGATGAGGTACATTTTCACTGCTAAAATCACATATGTAATAAAATACAGCTTATTTTCTGTGTAATAAAGTGAATGTTTTCTAAAGAAATCTAAGCATATGTTTACAATAACAATGATACTTATAATGTTCTGTATTTTATGTAGCTTACCAAACACTTGATCTCACAACACATTTGTGGTGAAGGTGTATATTTTTCCATTTTTAAACAGGGAGAATGAAACACAATATTCAGGAGGATGTCATCAGTTTTTAAAAAAAAAACTGAAGAACTTTTATCTCCCACTATTGTGTGTACCCCCAGTGTCATTAAGGTAAAGTTACTCATCTTCTTTCAAATGAGAATATTCAGGTTGAGCGCTTCTGTAGATAGGTGCTTCAGCTTATTTGGAGTACTGTATTTAAGAAAAAAATAGTTTCCTTTATATAACTTACCAGGGAAGAAGAAAATTATAAAACATTTGAAAATGTTACTCCAAAGTTACAAAATTAATTGATGGACTTGTTGAAAGACGTGTTACTTAAAATTACTTTTAGCATCCTTTTTAGTGAAGTATAATAATAATACAGTATATTTTCTGTGCTGAATTTTATAACATTTGTTTTCAGATTAATGCAATGGTAATAATATCTTAAGATTCATATATGAGGTCTTTAAATGGCCAAGAAAACACATAAACGTTGCATTTTCATTTGTAACTTTTACTTGTGTTAGTGTTTCCTACCCTAAAGCAACGGCCCATTTGCAGATCACCAAGCCAGTTCATTCACCTTTGAGCCTTCTCCCAGCTCTTCTCAAATGCGGAGAGATGCCCAGCAAGCCTACCAGCCTCCCTGTCCCAGGCACAGCACTGCAGGAAGGAACAGATCTACTGTATGTGTCCAAATCAACAGCAATGTATGCATAGCCCTGACCAAAAGGTCAAACTACAGGGAGAGGTTCAGTAACATGGCAGCCTGAAAGACTGGGGACTAGCAGGACGTACAGTCAAGTATGTGATAATGAGGTCAGCTGCCTTTTTTATAGGAACCTTACAACTGTAATTGCTGGGTTGATTCTTCTTTCTTCTGGTTCATCTCACTGGACTTGGCACACCCTGTAGCAGTTGAGCTACTCTCCTTGTCTGAGTATAGAGTGACATTATTTCTATATATTTTATTTTAAATTAAAATCTCTGTCTTGCTATATTTTGCCAACATTAGCTCATATGTCCAATTCCAGATAAAGCAAATAAAAAGGCAGCCACTACACTCTTGCAGTAAAGCTCAAGAGAATTTGCGTGTATTTCTCATTACTGTCAATTTCTGTTATGTACAGAAGAAACAGTAATCTTGGAGGCATAAAAAAGAAGAAAATTGCAGCAGTAATATGTGCAATGTGAAAGAGATCCAGTAAGAATAAGGGAGCTGTCTTACAATTCTTATTCCTTGCATAAGAAAATATTTGTGTACTGGTATAAAAAGCAGTCAATTGTCTTTAAGGATCAATTTTTTATGATCTTTTAAAACCTTCTAGTATTTTTTTATTTTAGGATTGGGAAGCTGACAAGTTACATTTGCTCCTGAGTTTATAAATAGGAGGTTATATTTTAGTAAAGAAATGAACCTTCTTCCTCTTTAAATAATCGTTATTTAAAATCGTTATTATAAACATTACTCAAGCTTGGTTGTGCCATTTGAAACACTAATTAGCTGTTAAATGCAGTAGCAGAAAATATATTCCACTGAGAGAAACAATGTTAATATAAATCATAACAACTAATGATATTACAGGAAGTTTATTTTCTCTGTTACACTGAAGTCCATGTATGGTAATGTCAATACAAGGATTTAGTAGAAACACCTTTTGTAGCAGTCACAGATATGGTGTTTCTTTTAGGAAGATTATAGATGTTGAATAAAATTTATATATTTAGCTGTATGGGTTATGATAAATATGGAAATTCGCTTTAAAAACCCACAACAGTACCAAAACAAAACAAAAAAATCCCCCAAAAGCTATTGACAAACGAGATGTCAAGAATCTGTATTTCTGCATCTGACCTACTGACTGAGCCTGGCGATCTTCTTTCTGGTGATTTCTATACCACAGCTAGAAGTAATATTTTCTGTAACAATTTCCCTTTTCTGCCTGTATGTGCATGTTTAGGAGTGTTAGAGGAACCTTCATACGGTCATTTTACTGTATGGCTAAGTTATTTATGAAAGTATTTCATTTTAATGCTCTAAAGGGGACATGGCTAATCTTGTCCTTCTAATTATTTCATATTCTGAAAAGAGCTGGCTAAAGAATGAAATTTATTTCCTCAAGAAAATTCTGAACTTTTATTTTATAAAGTGGCCCTGAATTTTTACCAAGTGTTGAATGAAAGGTTCTTTAAAATACCGATTTAAAACATGATATCGTTAAGTATTTGTTTCAATGCTGTTAAAATCATAAGCAAACTGTTGAGATGAGAAAAACCTAAAAGAAAATCTCTATTATGATGTTTGTTTTGAATGTTAGCATTTCAGAGTGAGCTTATCTATTGTTTTTCTTCATCATCTCCTTTCTCTTCTCTCTCTTTTCTCCACAGTAATTTCCTTGGTTATGGCACAATCCCTGTGAACCTGGGATTGTCCTTCCACATTTGCCTCAAGACTTGCCTGAGTTATTCTCAGGCTAGGATATTAAGTATGCAAGAGAATGAATTTATCCATCAAGAATAATTTCCATGGGCTGCCCCAATGACAACTGAAATTTCCTGCTGATACAGTATCAGTCAACTCATCTCTGCACAATATCCAGTCACATCCCAAATTCCAAACCAGGTTTTATTTTATCCCCCAAATTTGTATGAGAACTCTTATCTTGAGGGCACTGCAGCTTCAGTCCTGGATTTCACCAGTGCTACCAGTGCCATCACCATCCTTCCAGCCTCTGGGCAGTGACCACAGGGAAGTACTTTTGAGATACCTTTTTTATGTGAAACCAGTGGCAGCTGAAATAGCAACAAAGTTCACTGCCCAGCTGGTGTTCCATGATAACCACCTTTCAAATGCAACAAGATATACCTTGAATAAATGGTATCCACCTGGCAGAAAGCCATGGCCTCTCTAAGCTCTGCACCCACCACGACTGACGCAGCTCCGCAGGCAGAGCTCCAGTGGGAACACGCTGCCACCCAGGTGCCAGGCTGCAGCCTGTGCCCTGCTCTTACAGCAGGACCAGACGGCAGCAGGGAGCACACCTGTGGGAGGTGCGCACAGGTAGAGGAAGTCCTCAGCTTAGCGACGGAGCTCCGGGTGGAGGTGAGTAGGTTGACGAGTATCAGGGACAGTTAAAGAGAAACAGACTACTGGAACTGCACCCTGCCATCCCTGGGACAGGCCTGTCAGGCAGACAGGACACAAGATACGGAGGATCCCCCATCCTCTCTCCACCTGGCTGAACGCAGTGACCTAAGGGACAGGGGACAATGGCGACAAGTTCCTGCCCGGCGCAGCAGGCGCATCTCCTCTGTGACTACCCCCCTTCCCAGGTGCCCTTGTACAATAGGTACAAGGCTCTGCAAGTGGAACCAAACAATGACAAGGATGATGGTCCATCTAGGTCGGAGGTGTTGCCAAGGTTAAGTGGGCCTACACCCTGTGTTAAAACCACTTCCATAAAGAAAAAAAGATGGGTCATTGCCATAAGAGATTCCCTTCTGAAGGGAACAGAAAGCCCAATATTCAGACTGGACCCATTTCTTAGGGAAGTGTGCTACCTCCCTGGAGCCCAGGTTAATGATGTGATGAGAAAGCTTCCTACCCTGGTACAGCCCTCAGATTATTATCCATTATTGATTTTTCAGCAATGAAATTGCGACAGGAAGTCCAAGGGCAATCAAGAGAGACTTGAGGGCCTTGGGATGACTGGTTAAGGGATCAGGAGCACAAGTATTGTTCTCCTCCATCCTTCCAGTTGCAGGGAATGATGAGGGAAGAAACAGGCAGACCCAGCTGATCAATACCTGGCTCTGTGACTGGTGTCTCCAGCAGAATTTTGGGGTTTTTGATCATGGGATGGTCTACATGACATGAGGCCTGCTAGCAACAGATGGTGTACACCTGTTCCAAAGTGGGAAAAGGTTCTTCGCACAAAACTTAGCAGGGTTTATTGAAAGAGCTTTAAACTAGATTTGGAGAGGGAAAGGGATGAAACCAGGCTTGCTAGAGATAAGCCTGGGGGTGGCATGCCAATGTTTGACAGACAGCGTGCTAGCAAGGTGTTGTGGTTTAGCCCCAGCCAGCAACTACGCACCACGCAGCCGCTCGCTCACTCCCCCACGGTGGCACGGGGGAGAAAATCGGAAGAGTAAAGTGAGGAAACTCATGGTTTGAGATAAAGGCAGTTTAATAAGTAAAGCAAAAGCCGTGCACGCAAGCAAAGCAAAACAAAGAATTTGTTCACCACTCCCCATGGGCAGGCAGGGGAGTTCAGCCATCTCCAGGGAAGCAGGGCTCTGTCACGCGTAATGGTTTCTTGGGAAGACAGACGCCATAACTCCGAACGTCCCTCCACCCCTTCCTTCTTCTTTGTCCCAGCTTTATATACTGAGCATGACGTTATATGGTATGGAATACCCCTTTGGCCAGCCTGGGTCAGCTGTCCCAGCTGTGTCCCCTCCCAGCTCCCCGTGCACCCCCAGCCTGCTCGCTGCAGGCCAGCACGAGAAGCTGGACTGTCCTTGACTACTTAGCAACAACTCAAAACATCAGCACCTTATCAACATTTTCTCATCCCAAATCCAAAACATAGCCTCACGCTAGCTTCTATGAAGAAAATTAACTCTACCCTGGCTGAAACCAGGACACAAGGTCTTTCAGTCTGCTGTCTCTGTGGATGTAGGGGATAGAGATCCATGCAGCAGCAAAGATGCAAGTGTTAATGACATGTTAGAAACCACAGACAGACGCTCCTGAGAATGGTCACATAGGAATTAGGTCTTCTCCCCAAAACAAATTGGCAGGATCAATGGCCCAACTGTGGTGCATCTACACCAATGCACACATCATGGGCAACAAACAGGAGGAGCTGGAAGCCATTGTGCAGCAGGAAAACTATGATATAGTTGCCATCACAGAAACAAGGTGGTATGACTTGCACAACTGGAGTGCTGCAATGGATGGCATTGCAGCTATAAATGGCTATAAACTCTTCATAAGGGATAGGCAAGGAAGGAGAGGCAGTGGGGTAGCCCTGTATATTAGGAAGTGTTTTGACTGTCTAGACCTTAATGATGGTGACAATAGTGTTGAGTATTTATGGGTAAGGATCAGGGTGAAGGCCAACAAGGTGGATATCACGGTAGGAGTCTGTTATAGACTGCCCAACCAGGATGAAAAGGCAGATGAAATATTATTTAAGTAGCTGGGAGAAGGCTCACCATTGCTAGCCCTTGTTCTCGTGGGAGACTTGAACTTACCAGATGTCTGCTGGAAATACAGTACAGTGCAGAGGAAGCAGTCTAGGAGGTACCTGGAGTGTGTGGAAGATAACTTCATGACACAGTTGGTAAGTGAACCTACCAGGCGAGGTGCCCCACTTGACCTGCTGTTTGTGAACAGAGAAGGACTGGTGGGTGATGTGGTGGTTGGAGGCCGTCTTGGCCATAGAGATCACGAAATTATAGTGTTTGCAATTCTCAGAGAATTAAGGAGGGGGTAACAGAACTGCTACCTTGGACTTCCAGAGGACAGACTTTGGCCTACTTAGGGGCCTTGCTGAGAGAGTCCCTTGGGAGGCAGTCCTGAAGGGCAAAGGAGTCCAGGAAGGCTGGACATTCTTCAGGAAAGAAATCTTAAAGGTACAGGAGCAGGCTGTCACTGTGTGCCGAAAGATGGGCCAGAGGGGAAGAAGACCAGTCTGGCTGAACAGAGAGCATTGGCTGGAACTCAGAGAAAAAAAGAGTTTATGACCTTTGGAAGAAGGGGCAGGCCACTCAGGATGTTGTGAAGTTATGAAAGGAAAAAATTAGAAGGGCCAAAGCCCAACTAGAACTTAATGTGGCTACTGCTGTAAAAGACAATAAAAAATGTTTCTATAAATAGCAACAAAAGGAGGGCTAAGAACAATCTCCATCCTTTATTGGATGTGGGGAGGAAACACAGTGACAAAGGATGAGGAAAAGGCTGAAGTACTTAAGGCCACCTTTGCTTCAGTCTTTAATAGTAAGACCAGTTGTTCTTGGGGTACCCAGCCCCCTGAGCTGGAAGACAGGGAAAGGGAGAAGAATGAAGCCCCCATAATCCAAGGAGAAATGGTTAATGACCTGCCACACCACTTGGACACACACAAGTCTATGGGGCCGGATGGGATCCACCCAAAGGTACTGAGGGAGCTGGCAGAAGTGCTCACTAAGCCACATTCCATCATTTATCAGCAGTCCTGGCTAACTGGGGAGGTCCCAGCTGACCGTTAGCAAATGTGAGGCCCGTCTACAAGAAGGAGGATCCAGGGAACTACAGGCCTGTCAGTCTGACCTTGGTGCTGGGGGAGGTTATGGAGCAGATCATCCTGAGTGCCATCATGTGGCAAGTAGAGGACAAGCAGGTGATCAGGCCCAGTCAGCACGGGTTTATGAAAGCCAGGTCCTGCTTGACTAACCTGATCTTCTGTGACAAGGTGACCCTCTTAGTCAATGAGGGAAAGGCTGTGGATGTTATCTGTCTGGACTTTAGTAAAGACTTTGACACTATTTCCCACAGCATTCTCCTGAAGAAACTGCTGCTCATAGCTTGGATGGATGGATTTATGCTTCGCTGGGTAAAAAACTGGCTACATGGCCAGGCCCAAAAAACTGTGGTGAATGGAGTTAAATCCAGTTGGCAGCCAGTCACAAGTGGTGTTCCCAGGGCTCAGTATTTGGGCCAATTCTGTTTAATATCTTTATCAATGATCTGGATGAGGGGATTGAGTGCTCCTTCATGAAGTATTCAGATGACATCAAATTGGGCAGAAGTGTTGATCTGCTGGAGGGTAGGAGGGCTCTGCAGAGGGATCTGGACAGGCTGGATCGATGGGCCAAGGCCAACTGTATGAGGTTTAACAAGGCCAAGTGCCAGGTCCTGCACTTGGGTCACAACAGCCCCAGGCAACGCTATAGCAGGGTTGGGGAAGAGTGACGGGAGAGCTGCCTAGTAGAAAAAGACCTGGGGATGTTGGTCAACAGCCAGCTGAACATGAGCCAGCAGTGTGCCCAGGTGGCCAAGAAGGCCAACAGCGTCCTGGCCTGTATCAGAAATAGTGTGGCCAGCAGGAGTAGGGAAGTGATTGTGCCCCTGTACTCAACACTGGTGAGGCTGCACCTCGAACCCTGTGTTCAGTTTTGGGCTTGGGCCTCTCACTATCAGAAGGACATTGAGTTGCTGGAGTGTGTCCAAAGAAGAGCTATTAAGCTGAAGGGTCTAGAGCACAAGTCTTATGAGAAGCAGCTGAGGGAACTGGGGTTGTTTAGTCTGGAGAAAAGGAGGCTGAGGGGAGACCTTATCGCTCTCTACGAGGTTGTAGTGAGGTGGGTCTTAAGTCTCTTCTCCCAAGTAACAAGCCATAGCACAAGAGAAAATGGCCTCAAGTTGCAACAGGAGAGGTTTAGATTGGGTATTAGGAAAAATGTCTTCACTGAAGGTGTTATGAGGCATTTGAACAGGCTGCTCAGGGAACTGGTTGAGTCACCATTCCTGGAGGTATTTAAAAGATGTGCAGATGTGGCGCTTAGGGACATGATTTAGTGGTGGACTTGGCAGTCTTAGGTCTACGGTTGGACTTGATGATCTTAAAGGTCTCTCCAACCTAAACAATTCTATGATTCTACGATTCTAAGTCTCTGTTTGGTCTATAGGAGCTATATTGGAACAAAAGGGGTTAAAAGCAAGATCCTCCACAAACTGTGGAGGTTGCAGAAATGTCAGCATCTCCTCAGGGAAGAGCTCTAGGCCACTTATTTCTCATATAGCTGGTCATTGGTCGACTGCATATTTTAGACAACTGTCTGTTATAATTACTGGTAGGAAATCTTGAGCCTTTTCTTACTAAACTTTTCTTAACTTCTTCATATCCCTATAGACATCCAGGGATGCTAACAGAAAAAAAACAAAACAAAACACCCAAAACTCATTTCTTTTACTATGTCTTCCCCCTCTCTATAAATTAGTTCCTGTATTACAGTCTTCATATTGCACACAATGATGCCTGCCATTTCCCCCAAATTTAATTCTCTATACAAACACAAGAAAAATGTGGAAGGGAGAATGGAGATAAACAGATAGTTATAACTCAATCTATAGACCTCCCTGCTTCCTTCAGGAGCATTCAGCTGCCTGAAGTTTATGACAGTGGCCACTGATCAAACACCAGCAAGCTCCTTAGGTAATAGTTAAGGATTAAACAGATAATCTAATTCATGTCCTTCTTATGGATTTTGATGCCTAAGACTTCTTCATCTTCTTCATCAAGATCCCTTCTAGAGATCTATAATCTTCACAGATCATACTCTTATTTGAGCTCAGTTTTCCCTTTGAAATCTTTTCCTTAGCCCCAGTACACTCAAAGGGTGTGGCAACATGGATCTATACTTTAATTATTCAATCCTCCATTTCTTGATATGAAAACTGGTAAACTTTTCACAGTTGCAAAAACTGTATTTGAAAGGACAAACCTGTACAAACAGAAAGACTCACATTTGAGACTAACATACTGATTCCTCATCTGTGTAACCTGTGTCCTTTCACAAATACAGTCCTTATTCCCTATTTCAGAAATTGCCAGCAGGACAGTGATTTTAATGGAAGTTATGATGTTAAAATTCCACACATTGAAAAAACATTTGGGTTTTCAAACTATGTTTATGAGTTGAACATCTGTGAGACACTGAGAATCACTTTTCTGCTATTTCAATGAACCATGAGTTTCCCAGGTTCTTCTGAGACTTTGATCTTATGATATTTTGTATTTCTGAGTCATGATTTACTTCTTGAAATCACTTGCTGCTATTATTAAATCAGTTTAGATTATGCTCTGAAATGATGTCACTATCAAGAATAAAATATAGGCTGTTTTTTTCTTTTAATTTGCAAAAAAATGTAAAAGAACAGTATTCTTTTCTTCTCTTTCTACTATGTGTTCTACTAATGTAAACACGACCAAAAGAAAGAAATATTTCAATAATATTGTGTTCTGATGTTTTAAAGTAACCCTATAAAGAAAGTATATTTTAACAGTGGTTAAAAAATACCTTTTTCTTGTGCAAAGCTAATCTCAGTTTATTTTTAAAATTGCTTTAGCAAAAATACAACTGATAATATGTGATTTCCACAAATTCCACATAAGTCAAAGCCTACCCATGACTAATTGGCTTTAATTTGCAAAACATTATAGTCAGATTCCAGCCTGAATCATGGCCATTATATGTTCCTTCATTTTTTATGGAACAATAGAGATCATTTTCTAAGGGTAAGGAGAAAAAAAAACCCACTTGCTAATAAAAATTATTGTGTATCAGTTATGGTAGAGCTCTGTTAAAACCATATGCAAGTTTACCGCAGGAAGAACACGTGAGAAGGTGATAGCCTCCAGACTCTCTGTTGTGGCCACAGTGCTATGTGTGCATTCAGAATCCCATGAGATGACAGAGACTATAAATCTGAATCCACCTCCGAAAATAAAAATCACGGCCCTCAACACTGGTGTTTCTTCACTCCGTATTCTGTAAATCACAAAATGTACTATTTTAAGCATAGCTAAGGGTTACACAGTTCTGCATCTGAAATCACTTGAATAAATTTTATATGCATTAAAATAACAATTGTAAAAGTTATTATTTCTCATTAGTGTTACACGAATAGCAGCTAATGAGTGCTAAGAAATGAAATCATAGCTTTAACTTCTTTTTGCTTCTCTACTTTGAAAAGTAATACTACAAGTTTTCATGTCTGTATTTCTAATAAATAGAGAAGTATTACTTAATGTATATGACCTCCATTATACCTTTTGAGATAAGAGTAGTCTTTTGTAAAATATGGGGATTGGCAGGGATATGACATGAACATCACTGTAATCAGGATTTTTCTCTTAATTTTGCAGACTTAAACTATCCACATTTGAAATGTTAAAATGAAGTTATGTATAAATTATGTGTCTTGTAAATCATTTAACATCTGGAGAATTTAAGATGACATGAAATTTAATTGTTGTCAGTGTCTATTCTAGAGACCATTATGTCAATGGGAGTCAATTTATTAGTTCCAGTAGATTTTGCATCAGTCTCTAAACTACTCTAAACAATCAGAAATTTAAATTTTACCCTAATGGTTCACTTAATACTTTGCTTATGATCAATGTTTATTTTAAACTTTACAAATGAGATTAAAGCTTCATTTTAACTGAATAAATGCCATAGAATTAACTGAACCTTGACTATGAGTTTGCTACAAGTGTTTCCGTGAAACACAGAAAGCAGTAACAACAAAATTCTTCATCATTATTTGAGCAGTCACTATGATTGAGTGACAACATGTAGTCAATTGTTTTGCATCAGTAAATCACCTAACAAATAGAAATGTGCAGGATATTCAATATACTGTCTTCTTACATCATGAGATTTACAGAAACACCTGCTTAAGTAATTTTTTGCTGATTCACTTGGGAAAACAAAAACATAGATTAAAGGCTAACACACTGTCAAATATATTTTTTTTTTACGTTAACATTTGCTGTCTTTTAATCCTCTGGAAAACATGTGAAATCAGCAAACAAATTTATTCTTCTGGCTAAATAACAGCCACATTGATTTCCTATTTTGACATAATTAATTAATTAATTAATTATTCTCAAGCAGAGGATTAGAATGACAATACTTGGCCTCAAGCATACTTTACCCTTTTGTTTTAAATCCTTGAAGTACCTGTACATAACATTGTTATTGACATGTTAGATATAGCTTGGGGAATAATGAAGATTTCAGAGGAATTAATTGCAGCTTCCCATTCAGAGGCTTGCAAGAAAGAGTTAATTAGTACCTTCTCTCTCAAAATTGCAATTTGTAAGAATGCCTATGAACTTAAGCAAAATTAATTGAATTGTGGTATGCTACACACAAGATCTGCTGTGGTGGGTTTGACCTTGACTAGATTCCTGGTGCCCACAAAGCTGCTCTATCACTCCCCCTCCTCAGCTGTACAGGGGAGAAAAAAAATGTCCTCCTCAGAGGGAGGACTCCTCACACTCTTTCCCAGCTCCAGCCTGGGGTCCCTCCCACAAGAGACAGTCCTCCACGAACTTCTCCTTCCCACAGGCTGCAGTTCTTCACGAGCTGCTCCAGCCTGGGTCCCCTCCATGCGGTGCCGTCCTTCAGGAACAGGCTGCTCCAGCCTGGGTCCCCTGGGGTCACAAGTCCTGCCAGCAACCCTGCTCCAGCCTGGGCTCCTCTCTCCACAGGTCCTGCCAGGAGCCTGCTCCTGTGCATGCCTCCCACAGGGTCATGGCCTCCTTCAGGCATCCACCTGCTCCGGCGTGGGGCCCTCCCCGGGCTGCAGGTGGAGATCTGCTCCCCCGTGGAGCTCCATGGCTGCAGGGGCACAGCCGGCCTCACCCCGGGCTTCACCACGGGCTGCAGGGGAATCTGCTCCGGCGCCTGGAGCCCCTCCTGCCCCTCCTGCTGCCCTGGCCTGGGGGTCTGCAGGGCTGTTTTCACATTCTCACTCCTCTCTCTGGCTGCAAATGCTTGTCTAGAGAACTGCGTAACAGTCTGAAACACAGACACAATGGTCTCCATGGGGCACTCTGTTAACCGGTTATATGTCATGCGTTTCTACCGTGCAAAATACATTAGAGACCCAGTCTCAAATGTGTCCTCTGTATTATCCTGGAACCATAACCATAAGCGATTCCAGTCATTATTTTCAGATGGGAAACTGAGGAAGAGAAAAATTGATTTCTCAGGCATCATAGAAGTCTGTGCAGAACTTGAAACTGAATCTCGCTTAATTCAGCAACAGTCCTAAGACCTGAATATCAGTTACATTGCATTACAAGTTGTGAGTGTTCTGTAATACCATCCTTAAGGACATTTTTACATGGAAGAAAAATTTTCCAGGATGTTGTATTATGTGCCCAAATTCAGCACTAATGTGCTTTATAAATGTTGTGGTTTAACCCCAGCCAGCAACTAAGCACCACACAGATGCTCACTCACTCCCCGCCCCCAGTGAGATGGGGGAGAGAATCAGAACAGTAAAAGTGAGAAAACTCGTGGGTTGAGATAAGGACAGTTTAATAGGTCAAGTAAAAGTCGCGCACACAAGCAAAGCAAAACAAGGAATTAATTCACCACTCCCCATGGGCAGGCAGGGGTTCAGCCATCTCCAGGGAAGCAGGGCTGCATCACGCGTAATGGTTTCTTGGGAAGACAAGTACTATCACTCCAAAATTCCCCCCCTTCCTCCTTCTTCCCCCAGCTTTATATACTGAGCATGGCACCATATGGTATGGAATAGCCCTTTGGTCACTTTGGGTCAGCTGTCCCAGTTGTGTCCCCTCCCAGCTCCCCGTGAACCGCCAGCCTTCTTGCTGGTGGCGTGGGGTGAGAAGTTGGACAGTTCTTGACTGCTTAGCAACAACTGAAAACATCAGGTTATCAACATTATTTTCATCCCAAATCCGAAACATAGCCTCATATTAACTTCTGTGAAGAAACTATCCCAGCTGAAACCAGGACAGTAAAGCTGGATAAATAATTTTTTTTCCCTGTCTCATTTTCCTTTGCCTTCAAATACAGGTTAATGATACTTGCCTGTCTTTGTGATGTTCTTTCAGAACTATGTTCTGTTCCTGCTAATAATTACTGATTGTATATTTTAAATTAATTCAAGTATAGCTTTAAATCCATGGATTTCAGAAGGAAAAAAATCTTCTAGGGTTTTTTTTTTTTTTGTAAACCTTTGCTATAGCCATAAATGTTACATATTTTACTGACTTGTGTTTATATACAATACAATATCACATAGCTTGGCAATTGCTAGCAGAATCTAGTTCAAGAACTCTTAAAAGGTTATGCTGCTAGATAATTTTATGATATATAACTTTAGCCCCAAAAGAAGTATAATAAAGGGAAAGAGTTCTTCCTTAGCTTTGAGAGGGGCAAGGAAGTATCTATCAGCTGGTCACCAGTGTGACGCAGATCAATGTTATCCAAGGATGCAATGAATTACCTATTACTGGTAAGGATAGGAAAATAAAAACAAGGTGTTCATTAAACAGTTGTTTTGGAGGGACATGGTTCCTGAGGTTAACTAGGGGAATGATTTAGCTACCCCATAAAGAGGCAAGGCAGGAGGGGAGGGGAGGGGAGGGGAGGGGAGACTATTTCAGTTGGAAGGGAGAGTAGAGCCATGGTATCAGGCATTTGCCTCATGTGTAGGACTATGCTACCCAGTGCTAAAAAGCAGCATTTGGTGATATCTGCCACGGTGAGGACCAGCATTGGTTCTCTGAATTTTCCTGCTCTGCTCTATCCATTTCTCATACTAGAATGGAGGAGAAAATTGTTCACAAGTTATCTGCCGCCCAGCCAAGACAGGGTAAGAAAAACTAGAACAGAACAGAACAGAACAGAACAGAATAGAATAGAATAGAATATTTCAGTTGGAAGGGACCTACAATGATCATCTAGTCCAACTGCCTGAGCACTTCAGGGCTAACCAAAAGTTAAAGTATGTTGTTAAGGGCATTGTCCAAATGCCCCTTAAACACTGACAGGTTTGGGGCATCGACCACCTCTCTAGCAAGCCTGTTCCAGTGTTTGACCACCCTCTTGGTAAAGAAATGCTTAATAATGTCCAGTCTGAACCTCCCTTGACACAGCTTTGAACCATTCCCACGTGTCCTATCACTGGATACCGGGGAGAAGAGTTCAGTACCTCCTTCTCCACCTCCTCTCCTCAGGAAGCTGTAGAGAAAATTGAAAGGCCTAGTTTGTTTAGCCTAGCCAAATGAAAGTTGACAAGACATAATTGAGGTAAAAGTTAACGAATAGCCTAAGTATGCAATAAGACAGATTCTGTAATAATATACAGAAACATACATTGATAATGAATAAATTTAATTTAATTTTTAACCCCTATGAGGTAAAATTCATGATACATTTTTATGCTCTGTGGCACAGGACTTGTTCCACTTTATGAGATCATCTAGGATTTTTATTTGGCAAATGTCTTATCATTGCAAGAACTCAGGATATTGGCAACATCCATGGTATTTTGCTTCTCCTTTCTACAGTGCATTAGAGTTATGAATTTTGATCTTTTACTGCATGTTGTAGGTGAATTTAGTCTGTATCCTGCAGACCCTTCTAATCTAGACTTCTATTACATGCAGTTACAGATTTTTGGATGGTATGGTACTATCCAGTTCTGTCTTCCTGGTTGTTGAAAACTAACCTAATAACTTCCTTGAAAGATTTCCAAACTTGCTCCAGATTGTAGCTGTCTGTAAGTGTATCACCCTGGAAACAAAATCACAGTGCTTTCTCCCACCTGATGTTTGATGCTAATAATAGTAAACAAAAAAGCACAATGTCTTTTAGTGCACTTAATCTTTTTTTTATTTAAAAATGTTAAAATGGGAACAAATACAACCAACTGAATTACTGTAGTTACTCAGCTAAGTTACTACAGTTACTAGCAATTTTGCTTCATCTTTTATCTGGATCACTGTTTTTAGTGACAAAGTTAAAATTGCCTTTCTTCACAAAGACAACAAAACCAGCTTTTTCTCCTCTGAGCAGGTAATGAGATGGAACTCATGCCTTATATAAATGTATTTCAGATGTTAAATGAAAATTAAATAATGCATAATGGTAGAAGTTAGTGAAAAGAGCATTTTGGGAATGGAGGATCATGACTGTATGATACCAGGTACCTGATAGAACCCTTGCAGCCTCCCACAGGCTAAGCTGTTTTGCATAGCACTGCTGTTGTCTTCAGAAGCAGATCCATCACCTCCTCAGCAGGAGGTATGGGAAATAAGAAACTATAGGAGAAGAAAAGAACAGTAGCAACAATAATAACAGGAATAACAACAGCAAAAAAACAATAATAGTGAGTATTTGCAAGTCAGGGATAATGTGTTCCACCTCAGTCTTGCTGAGTTTGCAAGCATTGCAAGGCTGTGTTTTAACACATGCTGAGATTCAAACCATTCAGCAGACAAAAGGTAAGGAAAGAGTACCTTATATGACTTTCTGCAAGACTTTTTCACAGACCCCAGTGGCAAACTGAATTTATATGCTCATTTAAAATAGAGCTAAACAAAGAAAACCCACCCAAAACAGAAATCAGAACTGAGAAAACAGTATTAAAGCTACAGAGATGAAAGTGAAAAATTTTTTATCTGTCTCTGATGGTTTCTATTCCCAGTTTCTTCAAGATGCTGCAGTCTCACCAGTACACTTTTGCAGAAGGAACAGACTTGCATTCTATTTTATGCTCTGAATTTGGCAGATCACAAATAGCTCTAAAGAATCCACTCTTTCTTTATCTTCTTTGTTAATATATCGTAAAGTAGTAGCACAGCAACCTGATGAGAGTTACACATTCCCATCTGCCTGAGAATGTAAGAAAGTGGAATTCAGGTCAAAGTAAGAGGAAGAGGAAAAGTGAATTCTGTCTTTCATGAATGGTTGCAAGGATACCTCCAGGAAATATGTTGCTTAGTGTTTCGCAGTTCATTTGTTTCTGTTCTGTGAATACTTAGTGGATAATAAAAGAGCTCTAAGGAAGGAGTCTCAAAATTACTATTTGGAGTTATACTTCCCTTGCTTGGCTGATGAAATTGTTCAGCAGCTTACCCAGCTTATTCAGAGTGCTATGATGTCTTAAAGTCTACAGATATTTCAGCAATTACCAGCAGTTTACTCTGGTTGAACTGCTCCTTCCAGTGACGTGAGAATGAACTGAAAGTTACAGATTATTGTTCCAAGGTTTACAGCTTTGGCCAGGGACAGGTAACATTGAGAAATGATACTTTGCAGATGTGCAGTCATGTGACAGATTTCTTTGGTATCTGAAGAAGCTTAATTTTATGCTAATTACAAACCAAAGGCAAAAGCAAAACCAGGAGCACTAACAGTCACTAAAGGTGTCAAGAAGTGTTTGCCTTTGATATTAGTATTTGTTTGTGTATGTGTCATAGGATTGGAAGAAAATTCATACATTCCCTAGTCCACTCTCCAGACTGACACATATGTAAATTATTTCAAGTAACCTGGCTGTAAAAGCTTTAGATGATGAAGATCCCAAAATGCCAAGGAAACCTGACCCAGATCTTACCCAAAGCTGGTACAGAATATGTGAGGAGCTCTTGGATTAATTACTGTAATCCAGTACCTTTTTACTATACTGACATCAGGGAAAAATATCTTGGTACCATTTTGCTACTAATTTTGAATAAGAACAAATTACAAGAGTGTTTATTCATGAGATACTGTTACAGCTTCACTTAAATGTAAAAGTTAGATATTTTAGACAGTTAAGAAAAGCTTTGTCCCTTCCTTAAAATGGATTTAGCATAGCTGTGGAAACAATCTTGATCCCACACAAAGATATTGAAACTGGGAGAAACACTGGCAATTCAAAAAGTCTTGGAGCACAACCCAGCAAGCAGTGGGTGGAAAACACAGGACAGGATCACATAAATTGCAAAAGTGACCCAAAGAACGTACTCACAACATTATTTGACAAACAGTGATAAAGAATAGTCTTTGTTTTTTTCATAAAGAAAAAGAAATGTACCTTTTTGGTTACCTCAGACTACTCTGTAGTTCTGTAGTATTTTTGCTTCTCTTTGGAACCACAAGTCAGGAGGTCATTAAAAAACTGAAAAGTTAAAGACATCTTTTTTGGGGGGGGGGGCATTTCAGAAGAAATGTTTGGTAGTAGCAACTCACAGTTGGCTGCTTTGGCTGTTTTCATGATGTGGTGTGATTTCAAACATATTACTTCCAACATCTAACACCCACAATGAAAAGGGGTGGCTGAGACACCAAAAGACATTCCTGATAAAAACTGATAATGACAGGACTTCATGTATGAAACATACTAGTGATACATGTATGGGTTAAGCCCAGTTCAGAAGACTAGGTGAACAGCTGGAAGAATATTGCTGTCAACCTTAAGCACTGCTGTTGAAAGAATGACTAGCCAGATGTAACACTCAGCGCTCTTCTTTAACTGTCTGAATAATACCTGACAATTGCCCACACTCAATCTCTGAGAAAATTCTAATAAAATTGAATGAGAGAACTATAAGAGAACAGATGTTGATACTAAGCCTTTTTCTGCACAGCCAGCCTAGGTACTTGACACCAGCAAAAGTTTGCTTGTACGAAAGAAACAAGAAGTTATTTCACTTAGCTCTGAGCCTAGCTGAATTTCAATGTACAGTCTTAAACCAACATTGCTTCAAGAACCAACTTCATAACTGTAACTAATTTTTTGAGAGGAGGGTCCAAAAGACTAAAAAAAGCTTCAGAAATGTAGCAGATCAGATAAATAACTCATCGAAACAAAAGACAAATAGCCTGGATAAATAACAAAGTTGATAAATTGCCTAGGATTATTATATACACTGTTTTTAATTCACAATGGAGAAGTACTTTACAGTAAGCTGCTGGAAGATACAAGGATATGAGAGAAAGAATAATAGGGTGGCACTGGGAATAATACTTAATTTTTCCCTTTATGGCAGTGAAGTTCCACACTGAATAAAGTGATTTTTCTATGACTATGTGTCATTATTCTGAGAAGCACAATAAATCATCTTACACCACGTGTCATTTTGCAGCAGCTGGGCTGATTTAGGTACCTGTGCTACCTACCCGTACACTTATCTGAGGTATAGCTGTGCTCCACTGCAGACAGTAAAAACCCACTTAAAACAATATACAAGTAATTGTCTTTAAAGTAACTCCAGACATTTTTAAGAGGTTAAAATAAAATTATGTCTTTAATCAAATTACTACTTATGTCAACATATATTCAGAAGTAAAAATTTCCATTACTCATATCCTTCCCTTCCAAATGCACTTATTTTGACCTTTTCTGGGGGCTGAGACTTTTGTAAGGCGTAATCATTCTATTTTTGCTTTATAACCCTTCTAAAGAAAAAGTCCTGTGATTTATTTATAGCAAAGTAAGCCTATTAAAGTGTCAAAGGTTGAGAAATGAAAAATACTGGTACACTCATCAAAATGTTTTTAGTTGGGAGATGTTGTGTTGTAGTTTAAAAAGAGATTAATTGAATGGGATTATTTATAGCGACTGTTTTCAGATAACCTGATTGTAATTTAACTTGCTTGTATAGGGTGTTTTTGGGGTGGGTTGATGGGAAGACGATTAATAAGCACAGCTGTCTTGGTGGTAACATGCAGTTTCTTTTAAAAATCATTACTGTATTTATATTTGGTACCATCACTATTGACAGTGATTAGGAAAAGAATTTAATGCATCTATGGTCAAAATAAAATTGAAAAGATATTTTTATGTTGCACATGGACATTATTTTTAGCTTAGTGGTTTATAGCATTGTGTCAGCGTTTGCTGATATTACAAAGCAGAAAGCAGCTCTGAACATTCAACAATAGAATAGTTCTCTGCTGGAGAACTGCCTATCTGCTCGCCTTTATAGGGCAAACTAGAAAACCACTGATATTTACTATTTTTGTATCTCTGTGATAATAATATTTACCATAAGGGATTTTGAAAATTTTTCTTCAGGAATTTAATTTGTGATGATACATATAAAATATATTCTCACAGATAAAGGATTTACTGCTATGAAAGGTTTGATGAAATTGACTGCTGAATTTATATGGAAAGGCTCTGCATACTCTTGGCCTTCCTTTCATTAGTATGTGTTGTCCAAATCTATACAGGGCTTTGTCATTACAGGGAAATTGGAGGGGGTGTTATTTTTTTTTTTTTTAAATCAACAGTATGCTTAGTCAGAAAGCTCAGATACTCAGAGAGGTAACTAATATTCTTCAGGTAAGAATGGTCTTTTATTTATGTTTTCTTTTCAATTATAAACTGTCATGGGTTAGTTATTTCTAATTGCTGTACTTTACCCAGCTTTATAAAACCATCCAATTAAATCCACAATACCTTGCTCCCCACTGCAACTCTATTATAAACTCAAAACGGTTCTTATGAATCCAAAGAAAAGCAATGTTGGATAAAATATCAAAACAAAATTTACAGAAGATAGTGAATTAGATTCAATATATTATTGTTTGCTTAGCTGTCCTAATCCTGTGAAAACTGTTTTTTTAAGAAAAAAAGTTCTTTTTAAACATCATGCTGTTTTTTCAGATATCATGTCCTAGCATGCCAGGAGCAACTGCAGTGCAGTCAAACACCTTGTATTGTGAACATACACAAAACTTGATTAATTTATGCTAGTTTTTGCTGGATTGAAGTTCTGTTCCAACTGATATCAACAGCAAAACTGTTTTTGGCTTCCAGAGGAGCCAAGAGCTTGTCCTTGGATCTAGTACAAGGGATGCAGGGACTGTCTTTCCTCTGAACTACTGTTATAAACCAACATGATGTTAAGCAGCCCAGACTTGTTTCAGAAACTGTCTTTCACATTAGATGTCTATTCAAGATCTTAACCATTAAATAGCCTCTGGCAGGTTCATAATGTTGGGGTATTACCACTATGGTCAGATTAAACTGGAAGGCAGTTGCATTCTTGTATCTCACAGCCCTCAGCAGTGCTGTGCACATCCTGTTCTGAGCTGCTGCTGACAACACCGGCAACTGAAATTGCCCTTATTTTAGTCAATTGCCAATGTATGCATGCCATCTATTTCACAAATACATAGGCAAGAAAGATTCTGCTTTGTAGACTAAGAATAGTAACCTGACTATAATTAAAGTGTAATTTCAGAGCTACTGTCTGCATGAGGTCAATGTTGGTCCTTCAGAACCAAGCTTCTATTTCTACATCTAACTTTTAAGAAACAGATATTTTCCTTTATTAAACCCAAACTGTCAACGTATCAGAAAGGAACTGTATGACACAAATATTATCCTGTCAAAGCATATGACGGAGCCCATAACACTCATGTTGTTTTGCTCTTCCCTGAATTCTAAAGGTCCCTAATGATAGCCCTTGGGAATAGAAACTACAGGTCTTTTCTTTATCACTGACAAGAAACCATTTGGTAACTGATTTTATCTGCATTTGTGGAGAAGATCTGTAGCAGTCTTTCAGGAAGCAATGCAGAATCTCAAATTTCATTGAGAGCACAGGTCACTTTTTGTTTTCTCAAGCAAATCTCAGTATCTACATTACGAAAAAGAAAAAAAAAAGAGATAGAAGTAAACACTAATGTTGATGCACATCTCTTTATCCCAAGGATTTTCAGAAACATTCTGCAAAGTTATCTTGAAAGAGAATACATAGTAATAGTTCAGTGCTAGTCTTTGTTATGCCATTTGCAGTTCACACAGCAGTCAAAATATAAGTCAGTGAATACAACTGATTGTCTCTCTTACCTCTGAGTTACCTTTGTGGGCTCCATCAAATTATGGGAACAACTCAAGAAGTAGACACATAGATATTAATTCCTATTTTTTAATCCAAAGAGCAAGTGAGAGCTCAGCTGAAGTTAACAAAGTAATATGGGAACATAAATGTTTGGGAAAATGAGACTACACCCTAATTTCCCCAGGGAAAAAAAAAAAAGAATGTGGAAGTGCTATCAACAGTAGCTGTAATGCTTTCTTTGAACAATAAAAAAATCTGGAAACATAAAAACTGTCCAAATATGTTATTCTGAGGTCACCATGACCATTGGATTTAAAGTTTATATTTGTTTAGAGGGATTCGGGGCTGCTATTTGATTATGCTTAGTGTCAGTGAATAAAGGACGGTTCCATTCAGTAATATATCTATTATGCATATATACAGTCATTCATATGAATGTTTTTTCACGAATCTGAGAAAATCTCTAAGAAGTCTTGACTTAAAAAAAACCAACTTAGATAGAATAGAGAATGGAAACCAAGTTCTGTAATACAAAGAAACAACCATCTGACGAGATTGTAACACAATCCACCCAAACTGAGTGATAAAAAGATTATAGCAATTCAAAATTAATTTTAAAGAGATACAAAGTGAAAAATAGATGTCATTAGCCATAGATACCAAGGATGACACAGAGTTCACAAAGCCTGTAAGGACCTCTAGGATATGAGGTAGTTTGTTTGCCATTCTAAGTGTACTTCTGGAATTATCTCACAGACTATACAAATCATAGGGAAGCCATTGCACTAGATGGAGATGATACGTCACAAAAGTGGATTAAAATAAAAGAGTATTCAAGTAATACATTTATTCTAAGTATTTCTCTACCATAACTGCAATAAATCAATTACAGTATTCTACAAAGAATCATTACGGAAACATCAGGAGAATGGAGTATTAATCATGTGGTTGGCAAGGACAGTAAAATACCTTTTGTCATTCAAAACTTCCACAAAAAAATAAATTCTGTAAAAACAAATTGCTGAGATACAACAATAATGATGGAGCAGGAAACAGGGAGGCTTGCATACAAAGTGATTTGGGTTAACTTGGGCCAAGCCTTTGTTACCAAACACAAAGCATTCATCTAGCAAAAAAGCCATACAGGCCACAGTTACAGAAGTAATAAGGGCTCATGGAAGATCTTTGGGAGATGGAGTTATTTTCATGCTTTGTCCCAGAAATTTTTCTCAAAATTCTTGCTACAGCAGCCAAGTAGCTCTTACATGTGGCTCCTTATCTGATGAGGCAGAAAACAGAATTAACAGCTGTGTTGAATGTGTAAACAATGGAGAATTTTCTTTGACTTCTAAGTCATTGACTAACTTAGACAAAGGCTAAGCCTTTGACTTCTAAGAAATTTTCACAGATTAGCCTCCCCCCAACTCTTAAATTGAAGATTATTGATTTTTTAATATTGCTTTCAAATTAATGTCTAAATGTCAATCTCAAAGTCACTCAAAAATCTTGCCTATATTTTCTTTACAGATTTATCTATAGAAATTCACTATAGAATTTTCCCTGTGGACATACTCCTATATGGGGATGAATTCAATTCATGAGAAGCAAAGACAAAAATTCAACAAAGCAGCCATCCCCACTAAGCTATCCTACTCATCAGACCTCAGATAGCAGTTTTGTTGTGCTTCATACTATTGTGTGAGCTTTGGGTATCAGAAAAAGTATACATCAAAATAATAATGGCCTAATGACTGATGTAGTCCCCCTGTGATGTCTTGACCATTCTAGGATACAGTTTCCTGGCTGCATTTTTGGTTCAAAAGTTCATGAGTACAGCTTCTTCTATCTAGCAGAGCCTGTCTCCAAGATATTAGGAAAAAAAGTCACTTGGAAAATCTGTTTTGGATTTATGCAGCATGAATTCCTTGAAATATATTATACTTGTCTGGCATCTATTTCAGAAAAAAAACATGCATTTGTAAAAAAGTTAGAAAGTTCTTATGTGGATGAAAAGTTCTGAAAGGATACTGCATTATGAGTTTATAAACAATTCAATACAATCTATAAATGAATGCAAGCAAAAAAACCCCCACAACCCACAAACAAAGAAAAAATCCTAGTAATGACTAGGCATTCAACATGCATCTTAGGCAAAATAAAAAAAACAAACTGTGTTAAAATAAATTTAGAGAAGGAAAAATAGGTGATAGAACATGACTGTGAACTAATTTTGCGTTGAAACTAGATAAATATCTGAATTATTATTTTCTGGAATCTTTCACCCAGCTAGAAAAAGATTGGTCTAAAATCCTCAGAAGAATCCCACTGGAAACACATAATATTAACTGATGTATATTCCCAAGGAAGTCATCCCTATCACATCACAACATTGTGAAAACTGATCAGGAAATGAAAGATGACCAGGAAAAACAAAGTGGTGTGTTTTAACCCCAGCCAGCAACTAAGCGCCACACAGCCACTTGCTCACTCCCCACCAGTGGGACGGGGGAGAGAATCATAAAAGTGAGAAAACTCATGGGTTGAGATAAGGACAGTTTAACAGGTAAAGCAAAAGCTGCGCACACAAGCAGAGCAAACCGAGGAATTCATTCTCCACTTCCCATCAGTAGGCAGGTGTTCAGCCACCTCCAGGGAAGTAGGGCTCCATCACACGTAATGGTTACTTGAGAAGATGAATGCCATCACTCTGAATATCCCTGCCTTCCTTTTTCTTTGCCCCAGCTTTATATGCTGAGCATGACGTCATATGGTATGGAATATCCCTTTGGTCAGTTGGGGTCAGCTGTCCCCTCCCAGCTTCCTGTGCACCCCCAGCCTGCTCGCTGGTGGGGTGGGGTGACTCTGTGGAAGCACTGCTCAGCAATATCAAAAACATCTCTGTATTATCAAAGTTATTTTCATCCCAAATCAAAACACAGCACTCTACTACCTACTATGCAGAAAATTAACCCTGTCCCAGCCAAAACCAGCACAAAAAGAACAGAAACATGCATTTTAAAATGGTTGCAATTACAAGTTTTAAGAACAGTATCAAAAATCCTCCTTTGCTTATATATTCTAGCTGAAAGTATTTTTGTGAACACAGTAAGAGTAAATTCAATTTCTCTTTTACATCCTTCAATAGCCTAATATGTCAGGAATCATGCCTTAGTGTAGGTAAGGTACCTTAGTGTAGGTACAGCACTGAAAGGAAGCAGTGAAGTGTTAACTGTTGTGAGAGATGAGTTATCAGTATATGCCCCTTGCATTTTAGGCTGGATACGGCCTTTAATTCCTGTCTTAAACTGAAGCGTTGCTGCAC
This sequence comes from Phaethon aethereus, assembly GCF_964289735.1. Classification (NCBI taxonomy): domain Eukaryota; kingdom Metazoa; phylum Chordata; class Aves; order Phaethontiformes; family Phaethontidae; genus Phaethon; species Phaethon aethereus. Next base: position 90,080,986 of record NC_138582.1, on the reverse strand, counting down.
AGCTAATAAACATGGATGCTTGAAACTATCATTGTATGCAGAATATAAATCAATTTGTAAAGCTCTTTGAGATTCTTAGGGATGAAATATGTCATAGAAAATTATCACAGTATTGTGTAAGCATCAGTCCTTCTTTCTATGTTATTCCCATAAGCTATCCATAATGGCATCATGTTATGATCAGACAATGACAATGTATATTAGACTAAAGCATCTAGAAGTTTTTTTACCTCAGAAGAGAATCAGATCAAACCTCTTTTCAAGAGTATTAATTGATTTCAAGCTGTAGTTTGGAATAATGGCAAAATAAAAGTATGCTATTTTGGGTTATGATGGAAAAAATGGAAAAAACCTAACATAGTGTGTAGATAAAGGAAGAAAATACAAAATAAGACACTGTAGTATGTTTGCTAGAACATTCTACATGTCCATTCAAATAATCATCGTACTAATACATATCAATAGGACCACAGGCAAGAGGTGGAGAGAAAGCATTCTCCCGCTCTGTTCAACATTCTTGAGAGTACATCTAAAAATACTCCATCCAACAGTGAGCACTGACCCCCAGCAAAGACACTGATAAACTGGAACGAGTTCAGCAGAAGACCCCCAAGCTGATGGGCACCAAAACGCACCCAAGCTGGGCCCTGAGCGCTTGCTCTATGAGCAGATGCTGAGGGACTGGGCCTTACTCAGGCTGGAGATGAGATTAGACCCACGGGACTATGGGGCTGGATGGGATCCACCCAAGAGTACTGAGGGAGCTGGCAGAGGAGCTGCCAAGCCACTCTCCATCATTGATCAGCAGTCCTGGTTAACAGTGGAGGTCTCAGATGACTGGAGACTTGCCAATCTGAGGCCCATCTACAAGAAAGGCCAGAAGGAGCATCTGGGAAGCTACAGGCCTGTAAACCTGAACCTCGGTACTGGGAAAGATTATGGAGCAGTTCATCTTGAAGCACGCCCACAGGGCATGTGAAGGACAACCAAGGGATCAGGCCCAGCCAGCATGGGTTCATGAAGATCAGGTCCTGCTTGACCAACCTGATCTCCTTCATGACCAGGTGACCCGCCTAGTGGATGAGGGAAAGGCTGTGGATGTTGTCTACCTGGACTTTAGTAAAGCATTTGACACTCTCCCACAGCATTCTCCTGGAGAAGCTGGCGGCTCATGGCTTAGACAGGTGTGCTCTTTGCTGGGTAAAAAACTGGCTGGATGGCCAAGCCCAGAGAGTTGTGGTGAATGGAGTGAAACCCAGTTGGTGGCCAGTCATAAGCAGAGCTCCCCACGCCTCAGTACTGGGCCCAGTTCTGTTTAATATTTTTTTCAATGATCTGGATGAGGGAAGCGAGTGCTCCCTCAGTAAGTTTGCAGACAACACCCAGTTGGGCAGGAATGTTGATCTGCTGGAGGGTAGGAGGGCTCTGCAGAGGGATCTGGACAGGCTGGATCAATGGGTCAAGGTCAGCTGTATGAGGTTTAACAGGGTCAAGTGGCGGGTCCTGCACTTGGGTCACAACAACCCCATGTAACTTTACAGGCTTGGGGAGGAGTGGCTGGAGAACTGCCTGGTAGAAAAGGACCTGGGGGTGCTGGTTGACAGCTGGCTGAACATGAGCCAGCAGGGTGCCCAGGTGGCCAAGAAGGCCAACAGCATCCTGGCCTGTATCAGAAATGGTGTGGCCAGCAGGAGTAGGGAAGTGATCGTGCCCCTGCACTGGTGAGGCTGCACCTCGAATCCTGTGTTCAGTTTTGGGCTTGGGCCCCTCACTACAAGAAGGACATTGAGTTGCTGGAGCATGGCCAGAGAAGGGCAATGAAGCTGGTGAGGGGTCTGGAGAACAAGTCTTATAAGGAGTGGCTGAGGGAACTGGGGTTGTTTAGGAAGGTATCTCTGTAGTGAAAATATTCAAGCATTGGAAAAGGTTTCCCAGGAAGGCTTGTGCAGTTTTCAACCCTGGAGATTTTCAAAGTTTGACAAGATAAAGCCCTGATTCACACCAAACTTGGTGTGAGTTCAGTCTTGGTCAAGCTTTGAGAAGCAGACTGGACCAGAGACCTCCTGAGGTCCGGTCCCACTGCAAGGGATCAGTGATCATGGCACTGCAGGATTAACAGCACAGCACAACGATCTGCCTAGATGCCCACATAGACCCACTGATTCCTTCAAGCTCTTGACATTTGCCAGTCAGACCACAAAGTAAAGCCTATTAGGAGTGCGAGATGGTCTGCTGCAGTCTGAGCGTACCTGAGGGAGATCAGAGAAGGATCTTAAAAAAAATCCTTATATTAAGGAATAAGCAGAAGAAATAGACTGCATTTTTCTCCCTGGTGGGAAAAAAACAAACTCAACACCCAGGTATAACAATAAAAACCAAGAGTAAAACATGAAAGCAATTTAATTTGAAGTGGAAAAATACTGAGGTATATAGAAGTATTTTCAAATAGCAAAAGATGGCATAAGTGAGAGACATTTCTCTCACACTGTGCACATCTGACAGTTGGATGTTTAAAACACTCTCTTAAAAAGACCTATCTATATCTTTATCTATCTATATTGATAACTGTATGCTCTATATCTTTCTATATATATGCATTCAAATAGTCTCAGAGAGAGAGGAATTGTCTTGAATTTTTACTAAGGAAATGCTCAAAATACTTAATTATTTTGAGTCCTGGGCATCATCCTGGCTTTGTGAAAATTGCCAGGACATTTTTTCCTTTCGTCAAAATTATTTTTTTTAAAAAGCAAGTTTTTTCAGCAAATGAATTACTTTTATGGTACTTTTTTCCCCCTAAAATGACTGCTAAAATCTTATTCCATCCTCAAAAATACGAGATGATGATGTGGTTGTCATGAGTATCTGAACAAACCAAATGGTTTGACTAAATTGGAAAAAAGAACAAACCCTCTCCTTTTCACATCTTCCTACCACTGTTTCCTGGCTGAGCCAGAGTAGCCAAGACCCATACTCTCTATGGAAATAATTTATAGTTCTGCTTAATCCCAAACCACATAGTTCTGCCATCTCCTTTACAACATCTCTGGTGTATGGATGACCCTGTAGTGAATCTTGTCAGGATGCTAATCAAAAAAATAATCAATTTTCTTTGCTGGGTTAATTTTTGCTGGTTTAATGCACTGACTGGCTTGACTTTAGGTTATGAATACCAGAGCCTGTGCAGAAGTGCAGGAGGGGGGAACAGAGCAAGTGAGGGCAGAATGGGGTTGTTTCCTTCACTTTCTTTGAGAGTGTGGTGTCAGATCCACCTGACCATTTCAACTCGCTCCACCTAAACTGATTTACAATACAGGTTTAAGGAACAGCTACCGCTGAGTGCCAGCTGCTGTGGTAGGTATGAATCCATCCACATCCACCCAGCCTAGCCTACTCTAGCCATCAAGCTTACCTCCTTTGATACAATGTTCAGATAAATGCATGGTTTTTACATGTTACATCATTTCAATAAACACGCCATATTTTCTCTCTCTGTATACCATGTTCTTCATATCGCATTACTTACAGGACTGGAGCAAAGTAGTCTGTTTGGATGGATCATTCACCTCACTATTTTCTTCTTCCCCCTCCACTCCAAGTAAATATATTTGTAGCTACTGACTCAATAATGTCAATACGCCTATATGCATTCCCCTTTCAGAATGTGATGGTGATGCTTCTGCTTGGAAGATAGGCAAAGGTTCTTTGCAAATGTACTTGTTAATCCAAATTATTTTTGTTGTATGAAGACTACCTTTTCATTACAGTATGAAATCATCACATAATTTGATCAGATTCTTTTTAGACTTTTCTCTTCTTTCTTCCTTTCTGTTACACAAAGAAATTTAGATTTTTTGTCTATTTAATCATTTCTGGGGTAGAAAATATACTCCAAGAAAGTGTCTGAGGCAGCTAGGGAAAGGATTCTTCACATAGAGCAATCTAATTTGTCAAGTTAACTGAATTTTGCAGCCTCATTGTTTTTTTTGTCATGAAAAAGGTCTCTTAAGAGTAGGCAAAATGATGTTTTGTAGGCATGGTCCAAGCAGGCTCTTATTACTCAACCATAACACACCACTGTAACAATGGTGTTCGATTGTTGTTTCTCTTACAATAAATGCTTTTTATCATAATATAATTTATTTCTAAAATAAGAAAGATGAGAGATTATGATATGATTTTAAACATACTGAGGTTTTAAACTGTATTGCTGAAAAAGCTTTCTTGGTCTGCTGTTATTAGTCTGGGTTTGGTTTTGGCTGATTAGTTTTATAAAGGCATGAAATGCATTTGATGATATCAAGCAGTGTGTTGGTTTTGGTATATAGTCTAGATGTCTTGCAAGAAGTATTTAGACTTTAAAATAACAGTTCTTAGTAATAATAGTTTTCCTCTAAAATAATGACACTTAAACATTATTTAGCCTAAACAACTATTCTTTCAAATTGTAATATATATCAAGATTTGTAAACTTTTCTACTCCCTAGTCTAGAAAGACATTTAAGCACAAATCCTAAGTGGAACTGTTAGTACTTAAATTCATTGGTGAATTTGACCTAGAAGTAAAATACTAATTTAATTTAAATGAGTAATGTTCTCAAGATTGACATCAGCTGGACCTGGAATTTAATGACAGTCTCCTACGTATTACTTCCACCAACTTCATGTAAAGCAGATTATTGTTTCCTTTATTAATTAAAAAAAGCTTTTCATGTGCTTAATGATGCAAAGATTGGCTCATAGTAAAAAATATACTGTCACTTGAAAAGATATCAGTGATGTTGTCCAGTAAGTAAAAAGTCCTGACAATTTTCTGCTGCACTACTATTGAAAGTATTGAAACTTATTTAAGCTGTTCCTTGATTCAAACATTTCAAGAAAACTGATAATAATTTTTATTTCGCAAGCTACTGATTTTCTAGGGAACCTAGACAACATGCTGGTGTCTGGGGCTGGAACAACTTTCCTGTGAAGAAAGGCTGAGAAAGTTGGGGTTGTTCAGCCTGGAAAAGAGAAGGCTCTGGGGAGACCTTACTGCAGCCTTCCAGTATTTAAAGGGGACTTATAAGAAAGATGGGGACAGACTTTGTAGCAGGGCCTGTTGCAATAGGACAAGGGGTAATGGTTTTAAACTAAGAGAGGGTAGGCTTAGACTTGATCTAAGAAAGAAATTTTTCATGATGAGGGTGGTGAAACCCTGGCCCAGGTTGCCCAGAGAGGCGGTAGATGCCCCATCCCTGGAAACATTCCAGGTCAGGTTGGACGGGGCTCTGAGCAACCTGATCTAGTTGAAGATGTCCCAGCTCATGACAGAGGGGTTGGAGTAGATGACCTTTAAAGGCCCCTTCCAAGCAAACCATTCTGTTTCTATGCTATTTTTCTGCAGGGCTCCAATTTACCCTGCGGTTAAACAGGATAGTAGCACTGAAACGATCAGAAGCTCCACATGTCTGCCTGCAAGGGTATGATGGCATTGCCATTCTGCTGACCTCTGTGAGGAGATATTGAGAGCAGGTCAGAAGCTAGGTTAGGGGTGGGTATTTTTTTTTTGTTTGGTTGGTTTCTGAGGTGGTTTTATTTGTTTGTTTTAGATTTTTTTGGGGGGTAGGATTCTGATTATTGTTGAAGACCAGATAATGCATCCAGGTAAATGGAGGAAAATTTACATCCCCATGGTTCTAATTTTTTTTCCTTCACCTTTACAACACGTTCATGTTGGTCCCAGTCCAACAAAGCATGTAAGCATATGCTTAACTTTCCTCTCTGCCAGTGCTTACAGGATTTCACAGATGATGCAGGTTAATTTGCTGCATCAAGACAAGGTTGTTAAACATCCTGAAGGAGCCACCCCATGAACTATCCCCACAAGCTCTTCTATTAATCAAATTCACATAGTAATCATATCTTCTATACTTAAAGTAGTTAATATAATTAATCCCATGATAATTAGTGCAGGATATTACTACATTTAATAAACCACATTCCCAAATCAAGAGCTATTATTTTAGACTTCATTCCAACACATTTAAAAATAAACTCTTTAAGTAAAAAAATGCCAATAAGACATTAAATTAAAGTCATAATTACTATTAACGGAATACATTTATGCTTGTTTCTTACCATGTACCAGACTGCATGCATAGTTAGCTAGTAATTTACAAATGAGCTATCTATCACTAGTGAATGAGATGGAGACAGTTAAGTTCAAATGTTATATATCATTATTATTTTTTTATTTTAAATTAATTTTTTTTTAATATTTTTAATTGATATTCATTCTAGAAAGAGTAACACAACTAGGATGAGACGAAATGGCCTCAAGTTGCACCAGGGGAGGTTTAGATTGGGTATTAGGAAGAATTTCTTTACTGAAATCATTAAACAAGTATTTAATGGTTTAGATAATAGAAAAAATCTTTAAAACAAAAGAAGAACTACTACTCTCTAGAGGATTTGATTTCAAACACCTCCATGGAGAAAGATGTCAGTGAAAAAGAAAATGAAACTTATTGTTTGCAGGGGTATTTTTTGCAGTGCTAGATTCTGAGGGGAGAACTTCAGACAGAATTACTTCATGGCTGAATGTTTTCTACCGTAGAGTGCACTGGCAGCAAAATGCAGGAATATGAGTGAACAGTCATGAGTAGCTTAAATGGATGGTGAAGCACTTGCTGTAGAGGAGTGCATCCCGTCTGTACCTGCAGAACTACTGAATTCGTAGCTTTGGTACTCATGTAACCTACTATTTTCTCAATCTAAAAAGGTAAGTTTTCATACAATTATTAAAAAAAAAAAAGCCAATGGACTTCACACAGACCAGTATCCATGAATGTTTTTCCCTCCCCAGGACTCTGTTAGAGTGGAGGCTCTACATCCATCTATATAAATAGGATTTATGACACGGACTGTCTCTCCTGCTGTTAATAGTTGCAGGCCTTTGGAAGTAGTAGGTCACCTTTTTTCAGATTAGATGAACATTTTTTTCCAAACCACTTCCAGCCGTTCACACTTTGTTGGGTGGTTTTGTTGGGGTGGGTTTGTTCTGGTGTTTCTGTTGTTTTTTAATTGAGATTCCTTCTCGAAAGACTGAGGATGAGAAGAAATGGCCTCAAGTTGTACCAGGGCAGTTTTAGATTGGATATTAGAAAAAATTTCTGTACTGAAAGAGCGATCAGAGATTGGAACAGGCTGCCCAGTGAAGTGGTGGAGTCACCATCACAGGAGGTATTCAAAAACCGTGTAGACATGGCACTTTGGAAAATGGTTTAGTGGGCATGGTGGTGTTAACAGTCAGACTTGATGATCTTAAAGGTCTTTTCCAACCTTAATGGTTCTATGATTCTAACTAGTTTGAGGGAACACAAACGAATAAACATAACTTAACTCTGAAAAAGGTACGAAAAGCAGCCTAGAAATAGGAAAAAGTGGTGACAGTGAGCAGCAAGGGCTGCCTGCTCCCTACGGGGTGGAGAGCTGGGAGCCCAGGTGACGCTAGGGCAGCCAGTACCCTCTTCAACAGGCACTGTCTCTCAGGGTCTGACCACGTTGAGCAGAGCCAGGTCCTGTAACGGGGTTTGCGGTGGACTCCGGCAGGCTTGTGCGGACTCGTCGTCTCAGCCATCGCCCGCGGAACGCACACTCTTACCGACCGCCGTGCCAGCCATCACCTCTCGCTCCCGCCGCTCCCACTGCCAACCTCGCGTGGTGGGCGGGGACAGGCGCCTGCTACCCAGGGGGCCTTGCGATCGTCGCGTGGGGGCGGAGGAACGTGTGAGACGTGCTGTTTCCCCGGGCAACCCGAGTAAAAAGGCGGGGCGGGAAGGTATAAAAGGCCGTGATCAGTAGGGAGGAGTGGAATGTCTTCCCATCCTGGGAAAAGGCGATGCAGGGGCCTGCGGGGTGTCGCTGGGCTCCACGGTGCTTACTATCGTCTGCGTAACGCCTATCCTCGCTTTTTCCTTTCTCTCACTGTCTCTCTCACTACCTTTTCACCAATAAAGCTTGGAGCCTTCCCAACCGATACGTAGCCTCGTTTGTGCTTTAATCTCGAGCCGGGGGTCATACCGGGCCCTAAAGGTCTGGGCTCTTGTGGATCCTTACAGGGTCTATCAACAGCCCCAGGCAGGGCAAGCGGTGCGATGCACCGGTGTCAGGGTACATCCAGCAGCAGGGGATGGGGACAGAGATGGGGCTGGGGATGTGGCTACATGCATGCACCTGGGGTCCATGTAGAGGGACCGGGTAAGGATTGACGGCCCTCAGGGGGTGCTGAAACGGGGTGCTGGGCCATGGGCAAGAAGGTCCCAGAGATGGCTGGGTAGGGTCAGTGAGCTCTGGGCCCTGCAAGTGGAAATAAATAATAAAATCATTCTGTCTGACTGTAGTAAGTAACAGATTTAACAGTAAATATCTGATTCTAGATGAAAAAAGTGCTAACAGGTATACTGAAAGTATGGGGGGAGAGTAGAAAATTTTGGCAAAGCAAAAAAAAGGCAATAGTTGAACTTGGATTAAGAAAACTGTTTTCTAATAACATTTAAAGTGTTGTTTTTTAAATTTGCCTGTTGCTTTGTACATTACTGTCACTGTCATTCTACCTCAGTTTGCAATTACTTCTATATTTTAAACTGCTGATGAGTTTGTTTCTTGATTCAAATTGCAAGATTATAAAAGTAGCAAAATATTTGTCAGCATGGCTTGCTGGTGTAATTTGTAGAGTTTGTTGAAATAACTATATGATCGGATGAAATTGGAAATTCTCTGAAGAACATTTCCTACAGGTATCCTGAAACTACAAGTTTCTAGGGCTGAAAATGTGAAATGTACTTTCTCACAGCAGTCTATTAATGCAGCTTCCTGTTCCAGAAAGCCAGGAAACATGGAAATGTGTAAAATAAACTACAAATTTTTCAAGCGTTAGCCACACATTTCATCTGCTTGGTAATAGTAACCCTTTAGCTTTAAGTGAAGCTGCAGGAGAATATTTCACGTTTAACCAAATTTATTTTATTGTCCCCAAAAGTTTTACTCATAAATTCTTTAGCTCTGAAGTTAAGTCATAATTAAAAGAATTTGAGTTACTTAAATGCAGATAACTGCTTGGATGATTGGAGACATGTAAAAGAAAAAAGAACAGTAAAAATATAATTATAAACAGAAATGTAAGAAAGTTAATGATTGAGAATACATAAATAGAGTAACTTTAATTCATTTTAATGTAAAATGCACATTTTTACAGGGTAAAATATGTTTAAGAGCAAAACCTAAGCAAGTTACCATGAAGAATAACGCCTATGGATACCATTAATTTTTCCAAAACAGCAGGGGGAAAGAAAATAATGGAATACACATTTCAGGCTTAACATTTAGATTCTTACGCACAGGGAAAAAAAGGTAATATATTTTCTACAAACAAAAAGAAATATATATTACTCATTTTTACCTAAGCATTCTTGGAAAACAATACTTCTAAAAATGCCTTCGGATTAATAAAGATATACAACAGACTTGCATAAATTTTTTGCTCACTTCAATTCTTAATTACAATTTCAGCTCTTGTCACTGCTGTGTGATGAAAGAACATGCATGTAGGGATATAGCACTTTCCCTCTGGGGAATTCAGTTCAAAACTGCCTTTGTATTTCCATGAAAACCACTGAGCTTCAGCCACCAGTTGCGCACTAGCACCTTATAAAAATTACCTTATAATTGTCATAAACTGGCTACTCGGTGTCTTGTCTGAGTCGTGGACAGATGGGAATAAATGAGGAAAAGAAGTGCTACATCACTGCTGCAGTCCCTCCAGGCCTCGTCTGTAAGACAGAAGGTGAATTTCCCTAACGGTTAGAGGCAGATACTTTGTAAGGTTCAGGCATTTGTCTGTGGGACCATAAACAGCGTTTAAACTCCTGTCCCACTGCAGCCAAACTGAATGTCATTCATTTTGTGGACTGCGAAATTCGGAGTTGGGTAACCATGAGCTATATCGTATTAAGGGCAGAATGAACATAGTTGAAGAGATACACCCAGGCGAACGTTACATTTGCCTGCCCTGGTATAAGCATTGAAGATCTATCATTACAAAGCTCAGAGAGAGATAGTTTATTCTGTTTTACCTAAGTACTTGCATTAGGATGTTCGTATTCAGCAAAACACACGGTTCTTAATGAAAACAATGCACTTCATCATCTGTTTAAATATTTTTCTAAATAAAGAGCTTATTTAATCCTCTGCCAAAACTCTGTATTTGGACCTACCTATAGTATGAGCTAAACCAATTTGATTCCACCATCATAACTAGTTGTTAATACAAACTTGACAGTTTTACCTTTTCTCATGAAAATCTGACTTCAGTAAATTTACGAGTTCTCCAGAACTGTGTGGTGAGAGGAATCCAAGAGAAATGACATTAAGCAATCTCAGGTAAACTCACTCCATGGGGAGCTGTGGTTTTCAAGACAGTTCTTTATGTTTTCATAGATTGCTTCCAGTGTTGTGCCTGATGGAAGACAACTTCTCTCTCTCTCTGGAGAATGTCAAGCCAGCCAAAATCCCGAGTTAACAAAACCTTTAATATACAAGGAAGTGAGCTGTCACGTTTTTATTTTGATTGCTAGACTTTCTATTGATGTGCTTGAGGTAAGAACAGTTTTTTACCCATCCCTGCTTTGCTGATATTAGGCAGTAACAGTCATATCACAGCTGTGCATGTCATCCAAATAATATCAGATCTACAAAGAATTTTGATTTAATAAGGGCAACTGCCTTACAGGTATCTAGCTATTTCCTGTCACCTTCTAAAAAGCCAGCGATGTTCATCCTGATCTTTCCTGTTCAGGTTGTCCAGCAAAGGTTGGCACTACTTACTTTTACATTTAAGTTATTTAATATCTAGTTCCCAATCTAAATCTAAAAACTAAGCCATAATTCCATCCGTATCATTCTTACCTAGTTGGTAAGTGTGGTCTTGCTCCTGTAGTATCTATTCCCCTTCCTCCTTGGAAGCCTTGACTTCAGTGTGGCTAGGACTGCTGAATTTTTATTTAGCATAAAGCCTGTGATAAAAATTGAGTGGAAAGTTTTTCTGAATTGAAAAAAATTTAATCAATTTATTCTGAAATGTGTGACCAACTAAATCCTCTTTATCATTTTAAAAAATGCCGATCTTAAATAAGAATACATTCTTTCTCAAAATGAAGAAGTATTTATTTTAAAATTGAAAGGCTTAAAAAATTCTAATAGAACTCTTTGAAATTTTCAAATCTTTCTGTTCTTTTTAAAGACCAAACCAAGGACACATGTAACCCAATTTAAATCCTTCTGGAACTATTTTTCAATTAATAAAGAAGTCACCAAATTCTGTGTCTGTCTTCTAAAGACTGTAAACTATCTGTTTACATAAAACACGCATTTATCTTTCTGTAAACTATCAGTATTTCTGAAATGAACCTCAGGAAATCTCTAAATACTTTCAAGTACCTACATTTAACCAAGATACCAATAAATGATTGAACCCTCTTATCATCTTCTCATGTCATTTTCTTTTTTTATTTTTTTTTTATTGCAGGGGGAGGAGTGTCATTTCAGTCAGACCTGTTTTCTTGCTATGAGCCTTTGACCTAAGGAATGGTTATCTAGGAGCCTCTAGCCTTGATTTTCTTTTAAAGGACAGGATTTATGAACAAAGCTTATTTCCCAGAACTAACCAAGAGTCCTGTTACTCCTGTGAGGTTCTATGCAGCTCAGTCAGATGGAAGATAAGATATTGGTATCTGAAGAAGTGTTCTTCCACGTTGCCCTATATATTGGCAAGAATGGGTAGAGGGTGAAATGCAGTTTAATGTTTTGTGCTGGTTTTGGCTAGCATAGTGAATTTTCTTCATAGTAGCTAGTATGGGGCTGTGTTTTGGATTTGTGCTGAAAACAGTGTTGATAACACACTGATGTTTTAATTATTGCTGAGCAGTGCTCACAATGCTGTCACAGCTTTTTCTGGTCCTCACACCACCCCACCAGCGAGGTTAGAGGTGCACAAAATGTTGGGAGCGGACACAGCTGTGACAGCTGACCCTAAATGACCAAAGGGATATTCCATACCATATGACATCATGCTCAGCAATAAAACTAATAGGGAGATTGGCAAGAGGGCTACTGCTCAGGAGTAGCTGGGCATTGGTTGGTTGGTGGTGAGCAGTTGTTTTCATTTGCATCATCTTCTTTCCTTTCCTTTCCTTTCCTTTCCTTTCCTTTCCTTTCCTTTCCTTTCCTTTCCTTTCCTTTCCTTTCCTTTCCTTTCCTTTCCTTTCCTTTCCTTTCCTTTCCTTTCCTTTCCTTTCCTTTCCTTTCCTTTCCTTTCCTTTCCTTTCCTTTCCTTTCCTTTCCTTTCCTTTCCTTTCCTTTCCTTTCCTTTCCTTTCCTTTCTTTCCTTTCCTTTCCTTTCCTTTCCTTTCCTTTCCTTTCCTTTCCTTTCCTTTCCTTTCCTTTCCTTTCCTTTCCTTTCCTTTCCTTTCCTTTCCTTTCCTTTCCTTTCCTTTCCTTTCCTTTCCTTTCCTTTCCTTTCCTTTCCTTTCCTTTCCTTTCCTTTCCTTTTCCTTTCCTTTTTCCTTTCCTTTTTCCTTTCCTTTTCCTTTCCTTTCCTTTCCTTTCCTTTCCTTTCCTTTCCTTTCCTTTCCTTTCCTTTCCTTTCCTTTCCTTTCCTTTCCTTTCCTTTCCTTTCCTTTCCTTTCCTTCCCTTCCCTTCCCTTCCCTTCCCTTCCCTTCCCTTCCCTTCCCTTCCCTTCCCTTCCCTTCCCTTACAATATTAGTTTTTTTCTAATTATTGAACTCTTTATCTCAACCTATGAGTTTTTTCACTTTTAATCTTCTGATTCTCTCCTCCATCCCAGTAGGGGTGGGGAGTGAGTGAGCAGCTGTGGGGTGCTTAGTTACCAGCTGGGGTTAAATCACAACCTTATTAAATGCAATCAAAATGAATGCATTTCCATAATCAAAATAATAATTTAGTTGTAATAATCTGAAATGCAGTTCTTTGTTTTGACTCTTATTGCTAATAAAATCAAAAGTTGTTCCACATAAATTTTTAATTTTGGGTAAACCACGTTTTTTTCTGAAAAGTCTTTGATCAGATATCTCTAGATCAGTTTTATTCCTAAAATGTAACATTAAATTTTGCTGTCTTTTTACATTAGTGAGTGATTGCACATCCAGGGGTTTTTTCACCTCTTCTGATATCCTGATCAATGTGAGCGAGAGAATTAATCAGAATTACACTTTTCTAGGGATCATAATTTGCAAGGACTCTTAATGCTCTGCGCAGTAGTTTCTTCTTGCAAAGTGCAACACCTTTGTTAGATATTGTATTACAGTTTAGATTCATTAAAAAATTCATTGAGACATATTTCTGCCAGCCCACTGCTAAGACATATTTCTGCCAGCCCACTGCTAAGGATAATAAACACTGAGTTCTTTCACTTTTAAGCAAAGCAAACAACTGATATCATTGTACTAAAGGGAAAAGGCACCACCATGATGCTTGATAATAGAGAAAATAAAATGCTTCTGGGCACTGTACCTCTAGCATGTTTTCAAAAATCACCATTTCTTACACTCAATTTTAGAGTACTCTTGCTGTTTTCACGACAGCGAATCACCTCTGTCAGAATATAAATGATGGTAGTAAAAGACAGTTCTGTTTTCTGAAGGATAATAAGAGTTGGTGGAGGTTACACAGTTGTCACATCTGATTGCAGCAATCCAATCAGTCTTTTAAGAGTGTGTATAATCGCCACATGTTCAGAGAGACCCTTGAATTTCAGGCCCTTTTCTTATTTTTCTGTTTCTTTCCAGCTGGCTATGACTGACGCTTCCCATGGTATGTTTCTGCCAGCTGGACACACTTCCAGCCACCTTCTGCAGTTTGGAGGTGTGCTTTGCTGCCCCGTGCCCTTGCAAATGTCTAAACCTATGGCACTCAGTAACCTGTACTTTCCCAGTATGCTTCCCATTGCACTCTATTAGAAAAAGAGGTACCAACAAGTTTGTAAAGCCTTAGAGGTTTTCCTCTAACACTTAGTTGTGAAAAGGAGTTTAATAAGGGCATCATCTGCTGACACACCTATTCATGAAAAGCTGTCCTCTGATATGTAATGATGCTTTTGAAATACAGTTTACTCACTGGGCAACCATAGGCAACATCATCAACTATCTAGCTAACAATCTGTTCATATACTATAAATGCAGTTTCTCCAACACCTCTGAGTTCATACAAGTTTAAGTACATAAACTCTCTAGTAACAAATAGTTCAAGGTGTTAGAGCTGCAGGTGAATGACTAGTTTAAGAGGGGTTCAGCTGACTGACAGACATGGAAGACTACAAGACATGGCATGAGAAACTGCTGGACATGACAGAAAATGGTGTGAGAAGCTGACAAAAGTTACAGATGGTTCCATGAGGGATGTTCCATTTCACAGGTCATTAAGGCACAGTTATGGGACAAGTGACCGAACCTCACAGATAGTTGGAAGGGGCACTGGGAACATTTTTGGATGCAGAGTCTTGCAAGGCCACTTCTGTATAGGGCTGAGATTACCTGGGCAACAGTATCTTAAATACCAAGTTTATGTACTGTTGCAACAAAACTGGGAACATTGGAAAAAAAGAATAAATAGAGCAGGTTGCTTAGTAGGTGCAGACTGGGGTGGAGAAAGAGAGTTACAAGGGTGGTGAAAATTAAGGTCAGGAAATGAGCTTATCACATTTCCCGTTATAAGCTCATTTATATGTGATTATATCATATCATATCATATCATATCATATCATATCATATCATATTATATTATATCTTATAACAAGATATGCAAGTCATGCACAGGTCCTGTCTGGGGCTACCTGTTGGCAACCTTGGGCACAACCACTGCCGCAACCGCAGGACAAAGAAACAGACCTGTTTTTCCGACCACACCACAAGTGCTAGACCTGCTCCCGTGGTCACGAGGGCCACCGAGGAGGGAGCAGGTGCTTTCTCAGGCAAGCACGGGGAACACATGGATTGATGACTCAAACATGCTGGTATCATCATATCAGTGACTGCTGCAGGTCTGGTGGCATTGGCAGCAGCCCGCCACTTCATAACACAAAGCAGCGATCCTGGCATAAGTGTATCAATGATATTAAGGCACAAAACTTTCTACTAGCTATTGACAGAAAACAAATAGGGGAAGAAACAAAATGTATTTGAGAATAGCAATTTATATAAACTAGTCAGTTCATCAAACACGATCTACTGACATGAGCAAATTCCATCACAAAAGTCAGATGCTGAGATGAATAATGTGAGCCAGGATACTACTGATACATGTGTCAGTGCCGCCAGTAAAGTAGTATCAAAGCTCCACAACTATTTCAGAAAAGGTTCGTTTAAAACTGCTGCCACATGGAACAGTCCCATGGCCTTCCTGACCCCGTCAGACCAGGATTAGAGAGACAAGACTTTTTTTCCTTCATATGTGTAAATTTGGCATAAAATAGCTTAAAATGCTCACAGAACCATTGCACACTTCTGCATTATTTCTAGAGCACAGACCAGACGAAGGCTAAAGCAGAAGTTTCACATCACCAGATGCATGATGCTTATATATTTCGGGTAAGGTGTTACCACTCCGTTATAAAAGCAACTGGAGATTTGGGGGATGGAGTAGTGGTTTTGATGAGTTATTTGAGGAACAAACTTGAAACGTCCTCTTATTTACTTTATAGCCCCTCAAACTACTCCAATCGCCAAAAAAAGATATAAAGGCACAATCTGTATATTTGCAACACATATATATGTAATGAAACATGGATACAGACCTTTCTTGGGGGGAGCTCCCTACTTGCTGGGTGGATTTAAGTCCAAATACAATGAAAAGAATTACAATATCAGAAGGTATAGTGTTCACATTTATGCTCTTCCCCAGTAGTTTACCAACATTGTATATGTTTAAATTATGAAATATTTATCTCAAAGTATTTTTTCCATCTTCTCTAGGAAGATTGTTAGGGTCAGGTGTAATTTTTCAGCCTAACAGGTATAAAAGTTGGGCCATATTGTCTTGCTATTTTGAATGGATTATACAGGTCCATTAATTTTACGTTTTTGTCGCTGAAAGGTCTGGTTTTAGTTATGTTATTTATATTTTTACAACTTACAAACAACACAAGAACATAAAACTCATAAAAATTGCTTATGGGCAGTGTATCCCTAAAGATATGCCAAGACATTTACAGAAGCAGAATTTCTGTCTGCTGACCCTGAAAGAAAACTTAAGATATAAGGCATTCAAGCACACATCCTAGACTGTATTTGTTAAAGAATTAGAGCGCCCTATATTGATCTATTTGCTCAATGCTACACTGCTTTTAAGTATGCACTGCAATAAGAGCCAAATGTCATTTAATAGAAGAAATCATATGTGTGCATGTATCTGTGTGTATACACACATTCACGCACACAAAGCAATGGGGAGATTAACTATAGAAACCTTAGCTGAACAATATTTTTTTTCATGAAACTTCATGATTTTAAAGCAATTCTAGTGAGTGTCATTAAACAGACCTCACTAGACAAATCTGCAGGTGAGTAACCATGACAAAATAACATGTGGAACTCAAATACTTTTCAGCTTCTGATGGAATAGTGTAGTGTAGGAGCTGCTGGGAGAATAAGGAAAACAAAAGAGAGGACCGGAGACATGAAATAATTAAACAAAAAAGTAAATAGGATATAATCTTGCTCATTTGCAAGTATTTTGTTTTATTTAGTCTTAGAAATGGGGCTTTTACCCCGTTTGTAATTTCTTAATCCGCAAACAGAACTGAAAGCCCACATCACAGAATGGTCTGCTCCAAATTAAAAGGCTGATATATATTGCATAAATGGATGCAAAAATGAGATGTACACACATTTGTCCTGTCTCCTGGTATCCCTTCTGCATGTAGTTGTTTATAGCTACAGCCTCTGTGATTTCTCTTGCTATCCAAATACTTATTTATGCTTGTGAGAAATAACCACACTTCGTGGGGATAGCAACTGGTCCAGGAAGACAAAGCATAATTGCTCCAGTTTGCCAGTTGGAGAGGCAGAGAACAAGGGAAGCCAACAGTTTGTCAAGAGCAGACAGCAAAGCAAAAAAATGTCCAAAAGAAGGTGAAAGAGAAGGAAGTGGCAGGGCAAAAGCTGCTGCTGCAGAGCCTGACAAACCTTGTGGTTTTTATTTGTTGTTGAGATTCTGCTCTGTAAGAAAATGTATTGTCACATCTCTGAAAAGTACTGCAATTTATAAGCTTAACCTTGCTGCACAAGCCAGTCCTTTGACAGCCTAACAGACATCACTGTCAGGGGAATTATTTAGTCTAGTAAAATATGGTGTATCTAGGAATAATGGAACTTAGATTGGGACATATCATATGCTATTATTCCACTTAGCATCCTAAATAATTGCCATCTTCCGGTGTTTTCTTACCCTTCACATATTCGTGGACTTTTGTCAGCCATCCAATATATGCATATTTAAATCTTCTAATATTTCCTCCTAAATGATCCCTCCACCTCCCTAATTGTGGTTAATCCTCTCCTCTGAAATCTCTTCAATATTTTTCTGGCAACGAGGTGCCCTACATTTAATGCAGAATTTTGAATATAATCACACTGCAGCTGTACAGCATATAATATTCTCTGTGGCAAGACACCTGTGAGAATTTAGCCCCAAATTGTATTAGCTATTTTTGCTCCAGTATCACATTGTGTACTCAGTGTTAACTTGCTGCAACTGTGACCATGACACATCTTTATTCATTATTGCTTCCTAGATTTCTGACATGTTAATCCTGCAAAGACCCACATGCTGCTCAGCATGGAGTATGGAAGTACTGCACTCCGTTACTACAGGTGGAGAACTGCTGTAGGGTGGGCAAGATGTGAAGGTGATGGCTCACTGAGGCTGGAACCTTGTTTCTTTGTCTCATTTGGGAACTATCCAGTAATGATGGAGCACATTGTTCTGTTTTCATAGCCATTTCCAGCTGTTACTGGATCACCAGATGTTTGTTGCCACAGTGCATACCTGACCACTACTAGCATCTCGCAGTTGCTCTACCCATTATCAGGAACTTTGACCCCCCTGATGTAGCTTCCTTTGCAAACACCTCTCCCAAAATTCCTTTAGTCTACCAGGGAACTGAACATCCTAAAAAAGAAAAAAATTAAAAAAAAAAAAAAAGTCCTGGATACTTGCCACCAGAAAGCACCAGTAAAACACTCATTTACTTCTTCCCCCAATTGTTTGCATAACAGCTCATTCCAGGCCATGAGATAAAATATAAAACTGCTCCTTTGTGGCAGAATTTTACACCGTGGGGAATGCTTACAGATCAATGCCAATATTTTTTGGTAGCTATCAGTACCTTTCGTTACTGAGGATTAATAATTTTTTGTTTTCCATGAGTGATAAAGCGTTAGTATCTGCCTGCAATATCCTCTGTTCCAGTATTCTACAGCCTTTCAGTCACTTCCTGCTGGGAAGATGCCCTACATCTGCTCTAAATCTGTTTATTAATGATTAACTAAACACTTTCAAAAACTTAGTAAGGTGTACAATTATGCATTCATCCTATTTGTGTCCTACTTGTTCCTTTTGCCAATGAAATGTAGCTTTGCCTGCTTCTGAGTGCATATAGACCTAAGCACCTGACCTCATGAATCACGCCTAGGTTTTGTTCTTCGTACCTTGTCTCTTTGTATGAACCTGCTTACTGAGATTCTGCAGTGAATGTGCAGGGGAGGATGGGTACACACCACTGAACCAAAAGCGTAGCACTTTGTTTGCAGATTCACATATCAGTTTCTACAACTCATCCACGTGATTCTGAACAAAAGACAAGCCAGAATATTAAAGCATATATAATACATGGAATTCTCTTCCCATTACACTAATGAAAACTTAATGATACATACTCTTGGACATCCTAACTTTTTTTTTAAGTAACTTCTATTCATGTGAGCAAGTAGCCAGACTAGGTTTTCTATAAATATATATTTTATTCCTTTAATTATCCTTTAATTGACACTCAGAAAGAGAACAAACTTCATATATGTAAACACCCAAATCCTAACTGAGCGTTTCCTTGCTGAATCCCTTCCTGGTCCTGGAAGATGTTGTCACTCAGCACCCAAAGCATCACATTTCCCCTGCCCTCCCCAGCAGAGAAAGAAATTCTTCCATGTGTTAAGAATTTAAAGAATATTCAAGGTACTGATGTCTCATCCTGAGACAAAACTAGTCTAGGGATAAATTGTCAGAGGCTTAGCTGTGTCCATGTGAGCTCCTCGCCAGTTTCCAACAGCATTCTCCCATTCTACTTTACAACCTGCGTAGCCTGATGAATGAACAAGTGCTGTCATTGCACACTGAACTTTGCTGACTGACGCTGTAAAAGGACTTCTCTCACTGTGGACACTGTCAGTTTATCAGGGAAGAGGATGAATGAATTTGATATTATGAAGGCTTTAGCTGATCCTCCTCAATTCCATTATCCTCTGCCTCTGCACTTCTCTCTCCATCCCAGTTCAGTACTGGAAATTGCGCAACTCTGGTATGGAGTGCTTTAACTTTTCCCTGAAGCCTCTAAAACCAGAACGAAATTGCTGAAGGATATGTCTTTCCTCTCTCCTTTCTAAACCTCTGTTCAGTTACATCACTGTCCCCCTGAGATTCAGTTAGCACCATGTGCTGGTTTTGGCTCAGATAGAGGCACTTTTCTTCATAGAAGGCAGTATGGGGCTATGTTTTGGATTTGGGATGAAAATAACGTAGATAATACAGGGAAGTTTTTGTTATTGCTGAGCAGTGCTCACACAGAGTCAAGGCCTTTTCTGCTTCTCATTCCACCCCACCAGCGAATAGGCTGGGACTGAACAAAAAGCTGGGAGGGGACACAGCTGGGACAGCTGACCCCAACTGACCAAAGGGAAATTCCACACCATATGACGTCATGCTCAGTATATAAGGCTGGGGCGGAGAAGAAGGAAGGGATGGGGGGACGTTCGGAATTATGGTGTCTGTCTTCCCAAGTAACCATTCCTCGTGTAATGGAGCCCTGCTTCCCTGGAGATGGCTGCACACCTGCCCGCCCATGGGAAGTGGTGAATGAATTCCTTGGTTTGCTCTGCTTGCGTGCACCGCTTTTGCTTTATCTATTAAACTGTCTTTATCTCAACCCATGAGTTTTCTTACTTTTACCCTTCTAGTTCTCTCCCCCGTCCCATCAGGGTGGGGGATCAGTGAGTGGCTGTGTGGTGCTTAGTTGCCAGCTGGGTTTAAACCACAACACACCATTAGCACAAATCCAAGGAAAATATCCCTGCATTACATTCACACCATTTTTCAAGTCTGATTCTGACCATGCAATCTTCTTTTTGCAACAATAGTATAACATTGCTTAAAGGATTATTCTGTTCTCAATAAAATCCCTGTCCTTTCATGTGCCTTTAATAATAAATTAGGTCTGGCCATGGTTGAGGAGGCAGTCAATTGTCAGATGCTAAATACCTATCCCAAGGACATCGCATATGTGAAACTGAAGCTGGCTGGGCACGTTGCTCACACAAATTCTAGTTCTGCAGTTGCGCAGCTCTTTTGGATGACATTCACATTCCTGCTGATTTATATACTCAGTGACAATATCTACTTCCATTTTTCAGTTGGACTCCAAGTGCACCCCAGCCTACCTAGGTCACAAGCCGGACGTATTTTGAAAATTTAATTTATTGGAAGCCTTCCCGCCTTTCCAGCCACAAACTAATTAATTCAGAGGTTTGTATTCTCCGTTGTATCCACCTTTGATGCAAATAAAAAATTAATCTAGAGGCGTCCCTTCTGCAAAACTGATTTCTATCAAGTAGTGATTTGTGGCTGCATGTAAGCAGTGTCAGGCAGGGAAGGGTTTCACAGTGTTCATCCTGTTTCACGTACGGGAGCATGACATGAACATCACCTTCGTGTGCTGATCCACAGCAGGCAAGCATTGCCACACACAGCTGTTCTTTTGTGAATTGTTTGTACTTCAAATCTGCTCCCTGCTTGTCTTTATTCTGATTCTAGGGTGATACCATTCAGTCCTTGCTGCAACCCTTCTGGGTGGAAGCTGGAGAAAAAAGCTACACAACCACAAGCAGGCTTTTCCACTGTTTTTTCCTTTTTCTGCTTTTCTTTTCTTTTTTTTGTTTTGTTTTGTTAATTCAAACCGATACTTTGAAGACGGAGGTATATCTTATAAGTGTTTACATTCTCTCAAATGATTTTTACCCCTTCTTGACTCCCCACCCCATCTCCAACCCATAAGGGGATGTTCTTTTAAGTAATGCAATTTCTTTTTCATGACCAAAATGGAACTCCTATACTGTCTTGCTTCTGAGGTTGCAAAGGTTACAGTGTGAGCTGGAGGTCTGCATAGGAGCATGCCATCCCCACGTCCTGGTAAAATTCTAATTCTCATTAGATTTTGTAAGAGCTTTACCATTGATTTCAATAGAGCATGATTTCTTCTTAAACTTCATCCCTTGCACTAACAAATTCAATTTCTCAAGTAGTTATTTAATTTCTCTTAGTGTGTTATATTTTAAGAGAAGGGGGGAGGAGAGGAGATGTATCAGGAGAATGTCTGAGGACACAAAGGTTTACTTGTGATTCATATCATGGCAAATAAAATTATGCTTTCTTTCCTCATTCTCCTTAATCCTACTTTCAGGTAGTAACCTCGGCCATACAACAGAAAGCTTATTAATGCAGGATCACATTTACATCTTTCTAATATTCTTATACTTTTATTTTTAGGTTTCATCTGTGCTTTACAGAATTTACATTAGCAAAGAACTTCAGCATAAGCTTAATCTTAAACTTGTGCTTAACTGCTTCATTATTCCACAAACATGAGTTTATGATTAACACTTAGTGAAGTCAATAAGAGCTTAGAATATGCATAAAAATTTTGCTGAACTACAGCTTACCTCACAAAAATTCAATATTGGAAAATTTTACATAAAATCTGTTTGTTCATATTTTTCATCTTTTGTTTAGGATTAAGTTCATCTACGGCATTAAAATGCAGAAGTACACCTCATACCACTTTAGCCTTTATAGTTCCTCCCAAGTTAGTACCCTCTACAAATTAATTAATGTGCCGTTCATTCTCTCTTCTAAGTAAGTTATTAGTGGAGGAACAGAATATAACCTGACCTCCTTCTCTGTTAGTAAACCAGCAGTCATTTCCAGCTGAGTCACTATTTTGCAGCTCGTCATTTCCCTTTGTTTACTATCATTCACTAGTGGTTATTCCACATGATGACATTCATATTCAAGCCAATTCAAATTAATTTTGAGACAAGAGCTTTGATAGAATGCAGTATCAAATGTTTTCCTTAATTAATTGGAAAAAATATATCATATTATGATTTTCTTTCATCCACTGATTTTATAATTCTATCAAAGAAGCAATCAAGTTTATCTGGTGAATCCTTATTAAATAATTTTGCTGCTTTACTCTAAATATATGAGAATGAATCCCAAAGCCCTTTCTCACAAATATTTTTCCTTATTGAGTGGAATCAGTAGATGTTATGTCAGAAATGTAGGGAGCAAGAGAAAAAGAGCTATGGCAGTCTTCTGTTTGGACTTCTGTAAGGCCTTTGACACAGTCCCCCACAACATCCTTGTCTCTAAATTGGAGAGAAATTGATTTGGTAGGTGGACTGTTTGGAGGATAAGGAATTGGTTGGATGGTCACATCCAGAGAGTAGTGGTCAACAGCTCAATGTCTAGATGGAGATTGGTGACCAGTGGTTTCTGTCAGGGGTCCATACTGGGACCAGGACTCCGTAATATATTCACCAATGACATAGACAGTGGGATCGAGTGCACCCTCAGCAAGTTTGCAGATGACACCAAGCTGAGTGGTGCAGTTGACACGCCTGACAGACAGGATGCCATCCAGAGGAACCTGGACAAGCTCGAGGAATGGGCCCATGTGAACCTCATGAGGTTCAACAAGGCCACGTGCAGCGTCCTGCACCTGAGTTGGGGCAACCCCTGGTATCAATACAGGATGGAGGATGAAGGGATTGAGAGCAGCCCTGCCATGAAGGCCTTGGGGGTACTGGTGGATGAAAAGCTGGTCATGAGCCAGCAATGTGCACTCGCAGCCCAGAAGGCCAACTGTCTCCTGGGCTGCATCCAAAGCAGCATGGCCAGCAGATCGAGGGAGGTGATTCTGCCCCTCTACTCTGCTCTGGTGAGACCCCACCTAGACTACTGCCTCCAGTTTTTAAGTCCTCAGCATCGGAAAGACATGGACCTGTTGGAGCGGGTCCAGAGGATGTCCACAAAAAAGATCAGGGGCATGGAACACCTCTCCTATGAGGACATGCTGAGAGAGTTGGGGTTGTTCAGCCTGGAGAAGAGAAAGCTCCAGGGAAACCTTACTGCAGCCTTCCAGTACTTAAAGGGGGCTTATAAGAAAGATGGGGACAGACTTTTTAGCAGGGCCTGTTGCAATAGGACAAGGCGTAATGGTTTTAAACTAAAAGAGGGCAGATTTAGACTAGATATAAGGAAGAAATTTTTCACAATGAGGGTGGTGAAACCCTGGCCCAGGTTGCCCAGAGAGGTGGTAGATGCCCCATCCTTGGAAATATTCCAGGTCAGGTTGGACTGGGCTCTGAGAAACCTCATTTAGCTGAAGACGTCCCTGCTCACTGCAGGGTGTTTGGACTAGATGACCTTTAAAGGTCCCTTCCAACCCAAACCATTCTATGAGTCTATTATTCTATAAAAAAAACAAACACAGATCTACAGGGTTCTCTTATTATAAGAAACTATTTACTGTAACAATCAAATGAACAAAAAGAATATGGATAAACTAAAGATTAGGGCTTTCTTCTTTGATTCTGAAGACTTTGTTCTGCTGAAGTCTTCCCAGCTGATCCCTGGTAAACCAGTCACAATTCTGTACCCCACCTCTTCCTCTGTAATGTTTACATTTAATGTTCTCGAAAGTACTTCTCCATCTCATGAGGGTGTAATGACAGAAAATAAAGCTTTTCTCTAGAAAACAATGCCTTCATATTTCTCAATGTTAAAATTCTCATCAAGTTAAAAATGTCTAGTGTATACTGCTATCATGAATATTAAGGTAGGGCAGTATGTGACATAAGATTAGAGATGGATGTGTAGCTATAGATAGCATCAACCTAGACTTCATTTAGCTATTTGAAATGCCAAAAGCAATAAACTGCAGCAACCTGAGCTTGCTAGTGTCTATACAAGAATGCTGGAGCTGCTTGAAAGTAATCTGGCTGCCAGAACTCTCCTCACCGCTACCCCAGTGCTGTCAGTACCCAGGCTAGTGTAGCCATGACCACAGGAGGTGCAATTATATCCACAGATATTGAGCGATCGATATACTTTGAAAATGTAGCAGACAGTCGTTGGGGAAGAACACAAACATATTGGCACAACACCACAACCTCCTGCAGCTGCTGAGCAGTTGCAGCAGGTAAGCGTACACATCAAGGAAAGCGAATGAAAGTAGAGACTACAATGCCTGAACTGATAGCAAAAGCCTCACTTACCTTCTGGAAGGCCCAGAATAAGGAATTCAGAGGGATAGCCTTTCACCTCTTGATCCTCCAGGGCAAAAAAAAAAAAAAAAAAGAAAAAAAAAGAAAAAAAGAGAAAACTCTCAAGATTACTATTTTTTTTAATAAACACAGATACAAGTTTTGAAATCCTACTACTTGTAAACCGATGTCTGTGTTTTGAAGGGAGATTTTAATCCTTAGAACAGGTGCAGTGGAGTAGAAACAGCAACAGGAACACTAACAAAATTAAAATAGAATTGTTGAGTTTTACAGTGATATCTTTCAAAGCTTACTACTGAATCAATAATCATATCAGTGTTTTCAAATTAATTAACTTTTTTGGCCCAAGTGAATAGTACTCAAAAGACAGAGACTACAGCATATGGCTTTCTGTTATTACTGGTAGTGCCTTGCAACATTTTGTATAAAGCTGAGGTCAATTAACAGGAAGATAAAAAACAATCAAAGAAACACGCTTCTTACTTCCACTGTTCTCCATGTCTTGACAGTGACATAATCTGAACTCAACTAGAGACAATGGAGGGTCTTTTTAGTGAATTCAGCTCTGTATCCTGCGTATTTCTTGTTCCACATTGCCATCATCCTACTGCTAATGTCTCTTGTCATCTCTGGGCAACATAATATCATAATACCTCTTCTGTCATTTAGCTTCATAATTAACCAATGATGGTACATGGGCATGCATTAAATGAAAAGATAACCAATGCTCCATTCAAGCAAAATAACTGTTCCACATGAAACAAAGACAATACTGGTTTAGACGCTGTTGTGGGATCATTGCAAATCTTTCTTTCAAACAACCGTTTGCCTTTTGGACTGGAACTTAGTTCACATACTGCAAAAAGAGTACTTATTGCACTAATGAATTCCTGTTGTTATAACAACAGAAAGGAGCTTTTAATTTAATCAGATTTAATTAGCTTATGGCATACCAGAATTTAAGTATTTGTTCAGCAGTAACTTAAGCCTCATGAAGTCTTTAGAGGTAAGAAGATACAATGATTAGAGTAAGATAAAAGGTGTAATAAGACCACTGAACACAAGTGGCCTCATGGACAGTGATTAGATTGAAGAGCTATCAAGTAAAAGGACTGCCTAACTTCAGGCTGTCTGATACTTCTTTCAAATGAAATTCATAATTCTAAGAGGGGGGAAAAAGAATCATTTGCCTTCACTAAAGTTACAGCAATATTTTGTTAAATCCTGGATGAACATCGACTCTTCAGGACTTAACTTCTGAAACAACAGTCAAAAATTTTAAGATGAATTTAAGGGTTTGGGGATTGGATTTGTTTTTCTATAGGTTGAACTTAACAAAGACATAAGCTACATATTCTTACTGGGTTTTCCTGTTTAGTTGTTTTGGGCGGAGGATGCGAGGGGAAGAGTTCATGAAAACTTCTCGTCCAGAACACCTGAGCTAAGATGGGACAAAGTATAAGCAGGTGTTTATGAGAGATTTTTTTAAATGTCTCATTGCAATATTACTCTGAAGGAGATGCCAAAACCAGGTGCTAGGTAGCTTTTCCTAGTATTATGCTATCCTTAGAAAAGAAACATTTTTCCAGTATCAAATCTAGATTTTTGCAAGAAAATATATTCCCCCTCACTACATTCCCAACTGAAAGGAGAGAAGTCACAAGAATCCCATCATATCTGTGCCCCGACTTCCTTTTTTTAAAAGAAAGACTACTAACCTCTGATCCTAAACTAACTAAACTTTCTTAATGCATAATGTTTTCTAAGATGCCTATGATTCTCAGTTGTTTTACCTTTCTGATGAAAGCCTGGTTCCTCAAATGCATACAGAACCTGAAATGAGATCTTGTAACTCCTTGATTCCTTTTGTAGAATAAATAACGTGGTTTCTCACATATAACATACATTAATACATACTTGATGATTTGTCTTTTATTATACAGAACTACTATTGTCTTATATTCAGTTTGTGATTCAATTCAACCCCCAAATCTTCTGCTGTGCTTCTTAGATTGTAATCTTGCATTTATACAGTGGGTTCATTTTTCTTAGTTCAGCATCTTTGCACCTTTCATCATGGAAGAAATGAAGAAATCTGCTATGAATTCCCATACAGTCCTCCACCATATGCACAGCGCTTCCCACACTGGTGCTCCCGGCACAATCAGTGTCTTTTCCATTACCCGAGATGTTAATGAACTGTTTACAGCCAGGCTAGGGAGACACCCCAGGGACCACCATTATGTCCAGGCTCTTCAGTTCTCATATGGAATCAGATACCATTACACTCTGATTTTTTCAGTCAACTGTGATTTCTGGTATATCAGTGTTTCCCAGACTTACAGATGAAAACCCCTTTTATGGCTATCTATTGCATGATGATCTTTCCCATAGCATTGGGAACGGGGAAAAGCTAACTCACTTTAATTTGGCAGGAGCTCAGGTCTCCTATACCTGAAGACCAAAAAAAGACAGCAAGAACTGGCTGTTGGCACATTGAAAAACGAAACTGCTGCCAATAAGTAGTCAGCATAACCCATAATTTGTTATTGTTGCTTTGGTTTACCCTTTACTTTTTTGATAATAATTTCATTTTAGTTCTAATAATTTAATTAACACTTGCAATAATTTTTACAACTGTTTGTCATTCTTCCGGGGATTGAGACCTGTAGTTTAACAAAAACAAATTTCCTGTGTTTCCCTGTTTGTATATGGTAGCACTTCAACAGCAAAACGGCAAAAGCCTTTTCAAGTGTATCAACTGCTGTTTATTGCCTCCTTACCATGCAGTAGGCAAACGGTCCAGACAAAGGAAGGAATTAGGATTTTTTTTTCGTTCCTCTCTTTTTATTCTCTAGGTATTTGTACATTGATTGTTTAAGAATAGAGTATAGAGTATCATCTGGGATGTTGTAGTTAATCTGACTGGTCTATATATTTTCACTTCTTCATTTTCGTGAGCCTGCAACCAGGCTGAAGTCAAATAAGACCCAGGTTTAAAATATATAGCCCTGGCACAAATTTAAGGCACAAATTACCACGAACAATATACATTTCTAGTGGGCTTTCAATGTAATTTGAAGGTGCCTACCACTTCTATAAAATAGCTTCTAAAGATGAAACAAAGCTTACAGTGGAAAAAATACAGTATATAATTGTCTGTAAACTTTAACTGGGTGCACGTGCCCAGGTGCTGGCAGGGGGGCGGCTGCAGGGCTGTCCCTGCGCGTCGGGGCCGCGGCTGCCCGGTGCCCGACGCGGCCGGTCCCGGGCGGGCGCCGCGGGGAAAGCCTGGGGCAGAAAGGGCACAACGCTGCCCGGCAGCCAGGGCTGAGGGAAAGGCTGTGAGAAACAGCCCCGCCAGCCCCGAGGGGAGAGCGGGAGGAGGGCAGGGGCTGCTCCGGGCGCCCCGGCAGACACGCCCCCGCGGCCTCGGGAGAGGCCCCGGCGGGGCGGGCGTGTCCCGGCAGCCCCGGGAAGGGCCCACGCTGGAGCGGGGGAAGGCGTGAGGGGGAAGGGGCGGCAGAGAGGGACTGCTACGGGGTGACCGCAGCCCACTTGGGGGCGAGGGGCAGGCGTACTTGGAATGAAGGAGTGAAGTTGAGCCTGGAAAAACGAAGGAGGGAGGAGGAGGGAGAGATGATGTGGTTTAATTTCTTTAATTGTCAATAAATTAAATTAACTTTGCTCAACTCTGGTTTGCCTGTGACGATTATTGGTGAGGGATCTTCCTGTCCTTATCTCGAGCCATGAGCTTTTTCATCCTTTTCTTCCCCTGTCCTGTTGAGCAGGAGTGAGAGAGTGGCTGGGTGGCTGTTTGGCAGCCATGCAAGGTCAACCCACCACAAAACGGCACATGGAGTTCACAGTAAGTACGTATTAACTAATATGGGCTCTGTAGAACAAATGCCTGATCCACTGGGAATTCAGTGTCAAACCTCTCATCACCATTATGCATCCATAATTTTAATTCAAATTTTTATGATACTGCTGCATTAAAATTTTACTTGGGAAGAAAAGATAAAGCCATGATCAGATAGTATTTTTTGAAAACTGAGGGCACAGTTTTGTGAATAAGCCATTTGTATTACTTATTATTACTTATGTATTTATATATTTATGTATTTATATGTATTATTATTTAAAACACATAAAAGTGTCCCAGTGAACTTATGTCATCTTGCAAATAATTTCAATATCTAAAGTAAAGAAGCCTAGCAATACTCTTTTGAGTGCCTGAACTTTAAGAGCTATTCATGCTCCATCCCCTTCCCAGGTGCTCCACCTGTAGTGAAAGCAAAGAGTGTGATTTGTGGTTGAAACTTACTTTGCACTCATAGTCATACACTGAAGTGCTGACATAGAACCCAGTGAGATTTCATTTAGTAGTCTGGAGTCAACCTTGTGTATATCATCCTTACTAGGTATCTTATAAAATATACACACCGTATTGAAGGAGGAAGAGATGATGAATTTTTTAAGAGACAGTTTCATCAAAATATTAATAATGAGGCTTATGTAAATATTTACAGCCAAGAAGTTTTAAGCCTAACTAATAAGCAACTCACTTCTGTCAGCTGTCAGGTGTAAGGAGGGAAAAATGCATAGCAAAAAAAACCCCATCTTCAGTAGACTTCAAAGAACTTTTTCTAACTTTTCTTGTACTATTTCATGAGCTGTGTGGTCATTAAAGCATCTTTTAAACTAGATAGGGATTTGAATTTTTAGCTTTGAAAACAAGAGAATAAAACAATCTAGGACACAAATTAACACAAACTTCCAATCTTAATTATCATAAATTCTCATTCATCATCATAAAAATGAAAAAGGTTGTAGTTATTTTCCCACCTTTACCACTTCAAGCAATTTTATCCGGACAGTATCTAAGCTTTGATTAGAATTAAGAGTTTCTAGAGCCTAAACTTGTACACACTCATTATATCCATTTGGGCTATTGATCATTAAAAAAAATAACCAAAAACCAACATAGTCTAAGATTGAGTTCTTAGCTACTATAGCTTGAGTTTCATGCTGCTTGTAATTTGCTGCTGGGAATTGTTCTGACTGCTTTAATTCATACTGTTCAAGGGTTAACTTTTCATAGAAGTACCTGTATCTCTCTGTGTTCCTCCCACTGATATTTGCACAACCATCTACCAGAGAAGAATGATTACCTGGTGATTTAACTGTTACCATAGGTAACAGCTCAGTGATGAGTAACCTATGTCGTAGTGATGAGTTACTGCTTGTTCTGACAGAGGATAAAAGTCTCTCACAAATTCAGAGGTCTTAGCCTGTTTCCACAGGCCAGTAACATCACATGAAACTCTCTTTCACCCCAAGACATTCTTTCAACCAACAAAGTAGAGGCTACCTTAAAATGAAGCTATTTCCATATTTAACAAAAACTCTAGGTGTCCAGATTTGTTAATCTGAAATTAATCTAGATTAGCTTCACATGACGTGTTTTCTGTTTCCTATGGCAAACCACATCAACCAATGCTTTACCAGTGGAATTCTCTCCCCTTACAAGGAACTGAGAACCCTAAGTAATGTTATTTTAATGGAAGTCAGCTGACAGCTTGTAGATAGATCTGAAGACAATGAAGAGGTACGTGTTCCTGGGCTCCTGACTCTTGAGAGATGGACTGTTAAAAAACTAAAAAGTCTTAACAGACAGAATTAGCCAAGGAAGTCACGGAGCTAGAGAAGATGGTTAGTGTCAGAACTAGGTGGTGGAGGCAGCCAAAACCAATTTGCAATTTTTTTTCCCCAAATATTTAGTGAATATATGCTTGCAGTCCTCATTTGTTTCCTTTCACTTTTCACTTATTGGGAACGTTTACTGAAGAGGTGACTGTGCAGATACAATTTTTGAGTTGGAAAACAGAAACTTTAGTTCAGCCTATTCAAAACAGATAAAATGTGACCAGTAAGTATGAAGAGAAATGGTTTAAAAAAAAAAAAAATAAAAGACTGCGGGTCACAAGCACCTTTGAAGGATCAATTCTGAAAGTCTTCTTCCACAAAGTACATATATGCAACCAATATTCTTTAAATACATGTAAACTTCAGGACACGAAGGTATTTGAGTACCTTTTAGCATAAGTATTGCAAGTCACCAGTAGGCTGAGATATATTCATATGAAACACTTACAGGTAAGTTTGTGTATTAGAAAAGAATTTATGGCTTTTGTGACATATTTAAAGAAGAAGAAGATGTTATTTTAGTAAGTAGGTAAGGGTTTTTGTGAAGAGCTCCTCAACTTAATTTGTAGTATTTTTTTAATTTCCTCTAATCTAAGCTCTTCTTTTCTGAAGGTGTAATTTTACTTCCTTATGGAAGACAAAGAAAAGAAATATGGCAGCATTAAATACTTTCTATCTGTATGATAGTTGGTGAATGGGTCATTAAATAATTTTCCATAATTTTTTTCTAAGTTTTTTTTTAAATATATTTTTCAGATATTTTCACAAGTGAACACTGCTTTTGACCACCAAAGCCTCCACATAGCAAAAGTATCTTATTTTGGAGGTTGAATCCTAACATTTTATGAAACAGTGAACATAGATGTAACTTCTTACTCTTGTAATTTCTTGCTAGCAGGTTTCTTCTCTGCAATTCTCTCTTTCCTGTTAGGTTGCAGATTTTTTTTGGCTTACCTATCTAGATCTCAGGTTTGTAAATATTTACAACTCTACATTTTCTACCATGAATGACACTACTGAAATCAAAGGAACTGAATGCATCATTAAGTAAGTTGTGTATAAGTATGTGGAAGACAGAGGGCAGACTCACCACTTTAATTAGCATTTCAAACACTTCAATCACCATTTGATTCATTTTTCAAATACTGTTGAATTGAATATGTTATCCACATTATAAACCAAGTGAATAAACTATAACAACATAAGTACAGTTATATGAGGGACACAACCTACATTCTTATGAGATTAACTAAATTAGCATTTAATAACATTTTTACACCCATAGTTAATCATAATGGAAAATGGGACAGTTACCTACATAATTACCTAGATGTTCATCAAATCAGGTAACTGAATAATTAGACTCCTAAATCCAGTCATGTATGCCTTTAATTAATTGTTGTTAATTATTATTAGGTGTGGTTTAGCTCTTACTGCACACTTTCACCTACACATTAGGAGCTGTTTTATGGTCATTATTTATTCTGCAACTGAGTTGGGTTATTCTGTCTGTTTATATGTTTAAAACATCTCATATCATTGAACTGGAATAATTTAAAAGCATTTTTAACATTCTTTGTTTCAGCTCTGCTTCAAAAACCTTGAGTCTTTCACCTCCTGATGCAAAGGTGTTATTTCTCAGTGTATTAACTATCTTATGCTGTTATCAGACATATTACCTTGTTAATTGCTTCATAGTTTTTAGGATTTGACATCACATTGGAAAAGACAAAAGAGGTGGGTTTACTAAAAAAAATTATAAGATTTTAATTGCAGCAATTTCCCTGTCTTTTTTCCTGATAGAAAGCTATAGTGGTTTCTAATTTAAGTTCTTTTTTCTCCTCCCCCCGAAAAAAGAAGAGTGATTCTTCATTAATGTGAAAATCTCAATGTCTTAAACTGTTGCTTTAAAACCTCTTTGACAGTTTCCTTTGTTTTGAATATAGAGCATGACTTATAGAGAAATTAAAGCTAGATTAGCTGTCTTTCATGTGAATAAAGTGTAAGGAGTAACTGAGGCTTTTCCCATGTGGAGATTAGTTAATCTTTTGAGAATCATTTAAGGGGAAGAACATCCATTGCTTAATGTAATGTACATCAATCTGTATCTAAATACCATGGTGACACTCATTAGAATTACCCAAAGAAGATATGTATACCCATTCCAGTACTTTATGTTGACCTTTTGGAAGCCTAATGAGGTGGAATGACATGAACTCATACCTAAGTGTCAATGAATGAAAAAAAAATTTAAAAAATCAGTCAGGAAGCACAGTAAAGTAGCTACGTAGAAAAGAAATGAGGAAAGAGCAGAAGCAATAAGAAAGATACTGGCACAGTGAGCTTCAGTGGTTATTTTTAATGCCAGAGAGAATGGGAAAATTAAGGGGGAGGTCTTAAGAGACTGAGATAAAGTGCAGAGCAGAGAAAGGGGAAGGAGAATAGAAGGGAAATGGCAGTTGGGAGGTCAAGTACCAAAGAAACTATTGTGCTTCCATAATAAGGGAACAGCAGAGAGTTCAGCAGTTAAGACAAAAGCAACCAGCAGATGATGATTCTATTTTCAAGACATTTAGAAAGTTGACTTTTTCAAATCTGTACAGGAACTGAAC
Source organism: Phaethon aethereus (assembly GCF_964289735.1). Classification (NCBI taxonomy): domain Eukaryota; kingdom Metazoa; phylum Chordata; class Aves; order Phaethontiformes; family Phaethontidae; genus Phaethon; species Phaethon aethereus. Next base: position 90,047,996 of record NC_138582.1, on the reverse strand, counting down.
ACATTTGGAACTTCCTGTAAATGCACATTTTGAATATATTTCATTTTGCAATGCAATGTTTACAAAAGCATCACAAAAAGGTTTGGGAAAAAAACCCTTAATTCTTTTACTTGCAATTTTGTTTTTTGTTCTCATTTTTCTCACATTTAGTTTTTATAAAACTGCAATTTCACAATGAAAATAGTTCCATTATTTTTTCCAAATATCTGTGGGGGTTTTTTCACTAATAATGATAGAACCTCACTCATGAAAATCTAATAGGAACAGAAATGAAATAGATGGAGGATTAAAAAGGTGTATACACTAACTCTTGGGGTTTGGTGGGAAGGTTAAACCCTAAACCACTTCAGAGATAGGTAATTACAGGAACCTTTGATGCTGGTGGGGACAAAAAGGAGAGGGAAGAGGAAAAGGGAGATTTAATTTCTCATAAACAATTAGTAAGTGTTAGGACCAATTAGGATGTTAAAGGTAGGTTGTACACAAAATAATTTTTTTAAAGGATGTCTACAGAATATGCATACAGGGTTTAGTGCAAAGGTATGCAGACTAGCTCTGAACATGGTAACAGGCCTCCAAAAAGGGCATGGTAAAAGATTTTTCAGAGGTACCAGCTTGAATCCCACAAGAGGCTTGCATGGGCTTTTGTGGGGAGAGAGAGGAGGAGCAGGGTAGTTGGCTAATTAACTGGGACAAGCCATTACTCAAAGGATGTAAGTGTGGTCCTTAGTAGTTTTACCTGAAAGTCAGTATTGACAAGCTCTTGGAAAATTTGTGTTATCCATCCAGTTTTACTTTAGAATAGTGTTTTGACTGGTTCACGATTTTAGATGCTGGTTGGCTCTGTAACTGGCTGAAAAGCGATGCCGCTCTGAGGTTAGCTGAGCTACAGAACTAAGTGGATATTTTGGACTGCTGCTCTGTATGCTGGCTTACTAAATCCTCTCGTTAGTTCTTTATTTGCTCCAAGTTTGGGCTCTCTATGCAAAGAAAAGAGGTCCAGCATAAATGAGATCAATTGATTCTTTCATGACAGTAATTTTATACACTATCTCCAATTCCACTGTCTCAGTGAAATCAGTTGAGAAAAACTACTTTTTTTAACCTTTCATGTGAGGCAGATTGTACTCTCGCTCATGGTTCATATTCCATAATGGGTCATTTCACAAAGCTACACCACTTTGTAGATGATGCTTTAAACAGCTTGAGGCAACATTAAACTGGTGGTACCTCTCATGTATTGGTTTGTGTGACTGTCAGACACATTTGTTCTCATCTTCCAAAGCTCCTGAAATGGGTGTCTGATCCTGCTTACACTGATGTAAATTAGAAAGAACTCTACAGAAGTCAGTGGTAGTACGCGTATGTAAAATTTGTGCAGCAGTTATATCCTCAGTTTGATGGATCCTTGCAGTCTGAGCTAACAGACATGGTAACTCAGCAGTACTGCTAGTAGGCCTAACTAAAAAACTTCCACAGAGAAGTTTGCCGTTTGAAAGGTTCTGTTGCAACTAAGTATTCTGCAAGAACCCATTCATTTTCTTCAGTACTTCCTAAGGAAGTAAGTCAGGATAAATCACATTTGATAGCTAAAACTGGTCACAATTTTCTAACTAAAAAGAGCTTTGTCGTTAAGTGCCAATGACTGAACCTGAAAACTCTCTCAGGAAATGTCATGGATGAGATGTTTCAGAGCATTGCAACAAAGGTCTAAAGGCATCACAGCCCAGATCGCTCACAGGTTCTAGTGATGGCAGCTCTGTCTTAGCTAAGAGACTACACTGGTTTTGGCTGGGATAGAGTTAATTTTCTTCATAGTAGCTTGTATGGGGCTGTGTTTTGGATTTGGGATGAAAACAGTGTTGTTAACACAGGGATGTTTTAGCTATTGCTGAGCAGCGCTTACACAGAGTCAGATTTTTTTCTGCCTCACACGCCACCCCATCAGCTAGTAGGCTGGGGGTGGACAAGAAGTTGGGAGGGAACACAGCTGGGACAGCTGACACCATACCATATGACCTCATGCTCAGCATATAAAGGTGGAGAAAGAAGAAGGAAGGAGGGAAATGTTTGGAGTGATGGTGTCTGTCTTCCCAAGACACCATTACACGTGCTGGAGCCCTGCTTCCCTGGAGATGGCTGAACCCCTGCCTGTCCATGGGGAGTGGTGAATGGATTCCTTGTTTTGCTTTGCTTGTGTGCCCGGCTTTTGCTTTACCTGTTAAACTGTCTTTATCTCAAACCACGAGTTTCCTCACTTTTACTCTTCTGATTCTCTCCCCCGTCCTGCTGGGGGTGGGGGGTGAGTGAGCGGCTCCGTGGTACCTAGTTGCTGGCTGGGGTTAAAGAGGGAGACCTGACAGCAATCTAGGTTTTGAACAGTCTACAGTGTAAGACTGCTCAGGCTCCTTGCCATGAAGCCAGCAAATGAGCAATTGTTCTAATTGAAGATTGATTTCTGGATCCCTCCCAGGGCCCCATAGCCTTCACAAGGCAGCCTGTCACAATTTTAGGTTCCGAGGTCCACAAGCATCCCAAGAACATAAAAATAAATAACTCCTATACCTCTTTCCACTCAGAATTGACATTTTATGGTAAACATGTCATGACACATCTGACTTAATCATATTTGGCTCAAAATAAATTGTTAATCCTGCATATCAACCAGTTGTAAGGAATAGAATTTTCACAATGTAAAATCATTATTGCTTAGAAATCCATGAAATATAAAGGTGTGGTATATTGCTAAAATATCCTTTTTTTCACTTTATTTAAATTTTAATATGGTTTTGATGTAACGTAATGGCTGAATAGCATTAAAGCAAAATAATAGTGTTATATTTCTGAGTATTTTTCTTTCTTTAACATTCTCATTCCAAAAGAAAGGAGAAATACTAATTTTGTTTAATTTTGTTTAATTCTGTTTTAGGCCAAACTGATGTTTTTTTCTGCTAGGTAGCTATATCACCTTTCCTTTTGGTGCATATTAACTTCTTGTTAAATAATTCTGTAATAGTTTTTTTATTAAAGTTCTGGGAAGGAATCTACTAGTGTGTGCCTGTAAATCTTGCTTGTTTTCTCCTTGTAGTTATTTGTTCATATCCATTTCATGGTGCAGATGTCTAATTGCTTTATAATTTAAAGTTTTCCCTGGTTTCTCTGAACACTGGCTGACCTTCTCTGAGAGTTGGCATTGGACTGATAAACATACTAGATAAAGCTTTTACTTGCCACCTGAATAAAAGGATAGTGTCTCTACTACGGGCACAAGAACTCTTATGCTGCTGCTTCAGTGAGCTGGTATGCAAAAATTCTACCTGTAGAGATCTGAGCTCTAATTCAACATGCAATGTAAGTACCTACCTAATTCTCAGCTTGTGAATAGTCCCATTGAGATCCTAAAATTATCCTCTGATTATTTTACAGATTAATTTATCTTGAGAAGATACGATTTTGAATTCAGTGTGAAAAATAGTGATTCTACAATGAGATGACAAGCAGAATGCAAAGCATCTATAGAAAACCTGAGGGCAAAACTGAGCACTCCGAGTTTAATTTATTCATCAAAATCTTGTGCTTACTCTCAACACAGGAAATGCATTCAGGTAAAATGCACTTTGGCTTTAGGGTTTTGGGCGTGGATTTGGGTTTGGTTTATGTACTCTAGCAGTCCTTCCTCTGTGATTACTGAATCTGCGAAAGGTTGCCATAGAGATTAGCAAGAAATGAGGATGCGTAGCACATATGAGCATCATGCACAAAAAGTATACTTTTAGACATCACTAACTTTTTGTAGTTTCCTACACCACAGTCTTTTCACCAAAGAAGGTTGATGTATCCAAAAGAAAGTTCTGAGCAAAAGAGAAAAAAGTAATCTTATATTTATACATAGCATTGGTAACATAGTGTGTGTCCAGTTCTGTGGCTGTTTTAAGAAAAACCTGGACAAATGTTGAACACTGGCAATGAAAAGGATTTGAGAGTATATTGTGAAGGGATAAATACATAAAGCTTACTGTAAAGGAGATTGAAGGGTGCTTTGTCTCTCTGCTTATATTCTCATATCTAAATAATTGGGACTTTTCACTTTTTTCAGACTGTCCTGGTTTCAGCTGGGCTAGAGTTAGTTTTCTTCGTAGAAGCCAGTGTGAGGCTGTGTTTTGGATTTGGGATGAGAAACTGTTGATAAGGTGCTGATGTTTTGGGTTGTTGCTGAGCAGTCAAGGACAGTCCAGCTTCTCGTGCTGGGCTGCCAGCGAGCAGGCTGGGGGTGCCCGGGGAGCTGGGAGGGGACACAGCCGGGACAGCTGACCCAGGCTGGCCAGAGGGGTGTTCCTCAGCATACAAAGCTGAGGTGAAGAAGAAGGAAGAGCTGGAGGGACGTTTAGAGTTGTGGCATCTGCCTTCCAAGGAAACCATGATGGAGCCCTGCTTCCCTGGAGATGGGTGAACACCTGCCTACTGATGGGGAGTGGTGAATGGATTCCTTGTTTTGCTCTGCTTGTGTGCGCGGCTTTTGCTTTACCTGTTAAACTGTCTTTATCTCAAACCATGAGTTTTCTCACTTTTACTCTTCCAATTCTCTACCCCGTCCCACCATGTGGGAATGAGCAAGCTTAGTAGCTGGCTGGTGTTAAACCACGACGCAGGCAAAGGTACAACAATACACAAAGGTTGAAGTTAGACAACTGTTATGAAAAAATACAGGCAAGGTGATTATATACCCCTTTTGTTTTGACAATGGTTCATGATTAAGATCTTTCTGTGATCAGCTACAGATGTTAGTACAGATGTGTCGTCTTGATTTGCAATTGACCAGATGGATTTTGTGGTATTTCATGTAAACTTCCCTAAAATTTCATTAGTTGACTACAGGAGAAGGGACAAAATTATATCATATAATGTTCTGTACTTCAATGCTTGATTGGTGAATCTTGCTCAAAGTCAAATTGATTAGCTGATGAGAATCAGAAAGCAAACCCCACCTCTCTGCAACACCCTGGTTATACTGGCCAAAAATCCCAAACAACCCAGCCAAAAGAAAAAAAAAAAATTTTTTTCTTCCTCTGCAGCATGGTTTGCCTGCTAGGACATCTGGGCACATTTCAGATAATCAATCTTTTGCCATAACAGATATCTGAGTAATAGGTGTCACTTCAACTATATTCAACGTGCCCAACACAGAGTAGCACAGTTTTATCTCCAAGACTAAAACAGTTTAGTTTCATTAAGGTTGTTACATTTAAAATAGCAGTTTCTGGTTAACCTTACTATGTGATCTATTGATCCTTTCCAGTTGCCTGAAAATGGAATTTGAAGGAGCTGAAATTAATAAATACACCCCCAGTTTTGACATGTGCTTTGAAAATCCCAGCATGACAGAAGACAACATTTCCACTGTTGTCACTGGTGGTTCCTTGTGTGACATTTAGATTGCATTTTTCTGAACCAAAGTGTGAGAATGGACTCAATCTGTTTTCCAGATCAGAGTTTTGATTACATTTAAACCATTGTTTATTTAAGAGAATGAAAAAAGAGCTTAATATCTGCAAACAATTCTATTATTTGAAGTGTCTTTGTTGGAACAAATGATTTTATGGACCTGTGTTGGATTGTTCAGTACATCTATTCACAATAACTGTTTGCACTGCAAGGCAGTAAGAGAGCACATCTGGCTGTTTGCATTGTCCTGGATGCTTACATGAGCTCTGGTGGAAGCCTTTGGAGGGAGAGGAAACTCTGCACTTCCTTGCAGCTAAACTAGACATGCTTAGAGGGAAATAATTCTCTAATCAGGGGTGGGACCAGTAGAAAAAGAGAAAATTACAGAATCACAGAATCATTAAGGTTGGAAAAGACCTCTAAGATCAAGTCCAACCATCAACCCAACACCACCATGCCCACTAAACCATGTCCCGAAGTGCCACGTCTACATGTTTTTTGAACACCTCCAGGGATAGTCACTCCACCACCACCCTGGGCAGCCCGTTCCAATGTTTGACCACCCTCTCAGTGAAGAAATTTTTCCTAATATCCAATCTAAACCTCCCCTGGCGCAACTTGAGGCCATTTTCTCTCATTCTATCACTACTTACTTGGGAGAAGAAACCAACAGCCACCTCACCACAACCCCCTTTCAGGTAGTTGTAGAGAGTGATAAGGTCTCCCCTCAGCCTCCTCTTCTCCAGACTGAACAACCCCAGTTCCCTCAGCCACTCCTGAGAAGACTTGTGCTCCAGACCCCTCACCAGCTTCGCTGCCCTTCTCTGGACACGCTCCAGCACCTCAACATCCTTCTTGTAGTGAGGGGCCCAAAACTGAACACAGGATTCGAGGTGCGGCCTCACCAGTGCCGAGTACAGGGGCACGATCACTTCCCTATTCCTGCTGGCCACATTATTTCTGATACAGGCCAGGATGCTGTTGGCCTTCTTGGCCACCTGGGCACACTGGTGGCTTATGTTCAGCCAGCTGTCAGCCAGCACCCCCAGGTCCTTTTCTGCTGGGCAGCTCTCCATCCACTCTTCCCCAAGCCTGTAGCGTTGCCTGGGGTTGTTGTGACCCAAGTGCAGGACCCGGCACTTGGCCTTGTGTAAACCTCATACAACTGACCTCGGCCCATCGATCCAGCCTGTCCAGATCCCTCTGCAGAGCCCTCCTACCCTCCAGCAGATCTACACTCCCACCCAGCTTGGTGTCATCTGCAAACTTACCAAGGGAGCACTCGATCCCCTCATCCAGGTCATCAATAAAGTTGTTAAACAAGACCGGCCCCAGTACTGAGCCCTGGGGAACAACACTTGTGACCAGCCACCAACTGGATTTAACTCCATTCACCACAATTCTCTGGGCTCGGCCATCCAGCCAGTTTTTTACCCAGCGAAGAGTAAACCTGTATAAGCCACGAGCCGCCAGTTTCTCCAGGACAATGCTGTGGGAGACGCTCTCAAAGGCTTTACTAAAGTCCAGGCAAACAACGTCCACAGCCTTTCCCTCATCCACTAGGCGGGTCACCTGGTCATAGAAGGAGATCAGATTGGTCAAGGCGGACCTGCCTTTCATGAACACATGCTGGATGGGCCTGATCCCTTGGTTGTTCTGCACATGCCCTGTGGGCACCCTTGAGATGAACCGCTCCATAATCTTCCCTGGAACTGAGGTCAGGTTTACAGGCCTGTAGTTCCCCGGATCCTCCTTCTGACCTTTCTTGTAGATGGGCATCACATTGGCAAGCCTCCAGCCATCTGGGATCTCCGCTGTTAACCAGGACTGCTGGTCAGTGATGGAGAGTGGCTTGGCAAGCTCCTCTGCCAGATCCCTCAGTGCTAGACTGAATTCTAGCTGGGCTTTTACCTTTCTAATTTTCTCTCTGAATGACCTACCGAGATCCTTGTACTCTTCTTGAGTACAAAGAAATAACATTAGAAATCTTGATGAGAAGAGCAAAAATCAGACATAGTTTCAGGCTTCAAAGGCAACAGAAAGAAGTACTTTCTGGGGTGCCTGAGGATACCTGATGATGAAGAGTCTGCTGGAACCAGTAAGGTTCACTCAGCTGCTGACTGAGTGAAACCTTGAAAAAAAGGACCCATTCTGAAAAGATGTAGTGTGAGAAAAAGGTTGCTTATTGTATTTCTACTTATCTCTCGTCTCATTTTGAGGATTCTTTTTCCAATATTGAAAAGTTTCTGGTTGTAGTTTCTGTTCTAATAAAAAAGTCTCCAGAAGTCAAAAGTCACCTGGTGTTTTGAGATTCTCAAATGGGTAAAGGAAAAAGCAGGTTTACTTCAGAGCTCTGGTTAGTTCAGGAGTCATCACAGTCATAAAACAAACACTAACACCAGTTGACTTTAAATGCACCAGAAGACTTTGTTGTCATTCAGACCGTATTTCACATTGGAAAGTGTTTTTAAAACCTGAAAACACAAGTATGTCTATGTTTAGTTTTGTTTAGTTTGTCCCGCATTTGCAGGAGGAGGTAGAGAAATTGGGAATGAAAAACTAGTTGAGCCTGGGAATAAATGGGATGAGAGGGGAGGTGATGTTTTAATTTGTAATTGTTTCTCACTATCCAAACCTATTTTGATTGCCAAGGAATTGTTAATTATTTTCCCCAGATAAAGTCTGTTTTGCCTGTGATTGTTATTAGTAAGTGATGTCTCTGTTTTTATCTTGACCCATGAGCCTTTTAATCTTAGTTTCCCGCCCTGTCCTGTTGAGGAGGGGGAGTGGAGAGCAGCTGGTTGGTTGTCTGGCAGCTGACCAAGTTCAAGCCACCACACACCCCTGCAGTGATATTAAGGTAAATGTAAATATTGATTATTTTGTTTTTAATTGTCTAAAATCACATAATGGCATAGATGAAAACTTAACTTCATTGAAGATCTCAGAACCTGGGAAGGAAAATATAGTGTGACTGTAGAGTTATAAGGTGGTATTTAATGGCCCATTTGAATTACAGGTCAAGTCCTACAACCTCAGGTCTTTAATGTTGGAAGATGTAAACGAATCAACACTGGAGAAAAGATTGTAGGGGAAAAAGGGAGACATGCATATCTTTCTATCAAGCTGCTAAGCAACAACAAGTGATCTGAAACAGAATGTCCAAGGCCATGTTATGCTTTAGTCAAAAGGTCTTAAGGGGCTTGTTATCTTTACAATAGTTGCTGGCATACCTGTAGAGAACCGAACTGTAAATAAAGAAAGGAGAGAGGGTTGAAGTAAAGCTAGGTTCTGATAAAACTTTTCCCTTTGCAAAACAAGCTACAGAGGGATGAGCTGTTACCAGGACAAATGTTTCTGAGAAAAAATTAATTTATTTCAAATGGATTTGAAATATTGAAACAAATTAAATACTTCCATGAAAATGTTTACTCCATTTTGTTAAGGAAAGGAAAAAAACCTTTCTGGCAGATGTCTCGCTCGTTTTTTGTTGCTGTTGCTGCTGCTGCTGCTGTTGCACCTGAAGGGAAGTGGGGTGAAGAGCTATGTTTACTGGCTTGTAGAAGACAAAAGGTAAGCAGAAAACATTCACAGAAAGAATTAAGTCACTTTTCCGTAGTACAAACACAACAGAGTGGAACAAGGTTATTTTTGCTTTTAGCATTAATTTAAAGATACAGTTTTTTTTTTAATCTTGGACTAATACAACATGAAGCAGGAAGGCGATCCAGCAAACTGCTTAGTGATGATAAGTGGAAATAGATTTGATTTAGGTAATATCTAGCTTCTCTCCTTTCAAAGCCCCAAAACTAATGTTCTGATAGGTTTTTATTATTATTTAAATGGTTATTTTTACCAAGTTTATGACTGTCCCTTTAATCACTGCCTGTCCTACTCAACTCTTTTTCAGAAGAAATGAATTATTTATGTACTGAAATTTCTATCACACAACATGAAATCTTGGGACCATGGATAGATATCACACACTGGGAGTATGTACACTGCACTACAGCACTCTGCTGCCAATGGAAGATCATCATCTTTTTGCAAGCATTGCAGTTGGATCAAAGACTAAGTGATCTGCTCAAGAGAAGCCAAGAGTTAGCCATGTGCCTGACTGTAAACAGTGTCTTTGAGCTATTTGACCACCCGGAGGGAAAAGTTTGGGGTTTTTTTCTTTTCTTTCTTTTTTCTTTGAGGTGGAATAATCTGTTACCAGAACATGAATTGCACCTTTTACAAGTCCATGAGACAAATTCTCTTGAGTCTCAAAGTTAAAACGGCAGTGAGAATGTTTTGCCTTCGTCTAGCATCTTGGTGCTTTGTATATTTACCTGAGAAGTAGAGCAATAAGAGATAATCTCTCTTCCAATCAATATTTCAGTCTAGGAAGTATGACAGGACCAACAAGAGATACTGAAAATTCTGATTTGAGACTACCCTGTAAATCTTCCAGTTCAAAAAATCTCTTCAGAATAAGAAAATGTAGTTTTAAAATAATTTCAGACTCAACCTGTAGTTTCATGTATTTTTTAGTTTAGTTTAGTTTAGTTTAGTTTAGTTTAGTCGTCATTGCCACCAAAAAATGAAATCTATCCTTTTGGTGGCTTGTACTCATCCCTGTACTGTGTGGGCACAAGCACTAAGAAAGACAATCAGAACATTTCTTACCATCTTTCACCTTCTCTTTCTCCACACAAAAACCTATCAATCAGTTCTGTTTTAGTGGGAAATTGTTGGGTTTCTTTTTCTTTTGTTATTACAGCTTATGACATAAAGCCCTTTAACTTCAAGTCATAAAGCCATTTCCTTACAAAATGGAAATGTTACCTCAATACAGATAAATATTTTATGAATATGTCTACTTAAATGTACAGGACTGTGGTTGTGCACTTCAGTGCACAGCCACATATAAATATATATTAGATATATTAGAACTATATATTAGTTAGAAATATATATTCTAATAGAATTCTATTAGAATATATATTAGAACTGCTTTATCAATCGCATTTCTTGGTTATGTCCTTGTCAAAACAAGTATGCTTTTTCCATTTCATTTTTTCTCTTTGAAATCTTAATGAATGAAAGGTGAAATAACTTCATGCTCCTTTCAGATGAGTCACTGCACTATCTTTGTAGGGCAATATTAGTAATCAGGATGATAAAAAGCACTCTAAGCATTCATAATTGTGATTCATACAGCCCCCAGAAGCACCACATCTGGTTTTTACAAAAGTGTAGTACATTTTTAAAAGTAAAAGGAAAACAAACGAGAAACCAAAAGGGCAGAACATAAGGGTAAAGCTGACTTAGTAGGTTTCTGGACATCTTAGGTACGTGGTATTTGTAATGTAAGATCTAAGTCAGATCTCCAAGTTTGGATCTTTCAAATGTTGCACTTAGAGGAAAAAAATGGGTTCTATTAAACCTGCTACTAAGAGACAGCTCTTTCAGCTTTTTGAAAGTTTTACGCAGGTATTCTTTAAACTGTGATCACTTATATGAAGTCTGGGCACTCTCTGGTTTTTAAAATATTTTGATATTATGAATGTACATATTTCTAAGCGTATTTTCAAAACACTTGGCAATTGATCTTTTCAAGTCTTTTGTGATCTATCCAAACCTAAAAGTGTCATTAAAGCTCCTGATTGTTACTATCATGTCAATGCCATGTTATTTTTCTTAAACATATCTTCTATTTTACTTTTTGGTTGTGATAATTATGATCATTTTCTTCTCTAGCAGAGTCAAATTGAGAACACTGGGAACACTAATCTCATTCTCACAAGGGAATGGATTGACAATAGCACACTCTTAAAGTAGATTAAATATATCCCATCCTCTCAGCAGGCAGGAAAAGACTCAAGCAGCAGTCAGCAGAAACAGAAGAAAGAATCCATTTTAAAAAAAAAAAAAAAAGAGGAAAAGAGGAGAGGAGAGGAGAGATTAATCTTAATTCTATTATTTTCTCAAGTATTTCTGGATTTCAGGAAATTTATCCATGACAATCTAAAAAATAACTATGCCCTGTCAGAGCATAGTAATTATAGTTGCAAATTATAAGTTATTATAGTTTTAAGAAGGAAGGTAATAGCTTTCTAAATATTCTTTCAGAAAGTACCCCAAACTGGTGATTTGTACTTTACATTTCTTAGAATACAGGCAAAACTTAGGGCCTAGTTTCATAAGTACTCATTTACATAGGTAGATCTCAGTGAATGATTCATGAGAATAGGCTTTGGTGGGAGTGTTAGAACTTTGCAAAGCAAGTCCATTTTTTTTGTGACAGACAAACCTGTTTAGATTAAAATCTGTTCTTATTTTTGTATCCATCTGGATACTCTGTTTTCTGAGCCAATTTTTCTAATTCTAGAGGCAGTTTGGAACAAATGTCAGTCTTAAATAACTAACTGCTTTCAAATACTATTATCTGACTATGAACAAAGAAACATGAACTTAAAACTTCTCTAGTTTGCATAAGTTGTAAAAGTTAATTGACTATTTGGAGAGATAATATGGTTGATATAATAACTGTTTATTGTTCCTCCCCATAATGTATTTAACATTAGAGTTGATTTTATGGTTATGATGGTCTTCTATGGCTGACTGAATATGTGCCTGAGAAGAAAACCTGAAACCTGCTCCTGGAGTCTGTACATTTATGAAACAAGTTTCAGAAAGTTCTGAAAGCCTTATTCTCTTCTCATGTTTACAGAGCAGTTTGTACCTACAGTGAGGCTAATAGGTTATAAAAGTGAAAGAATAATTCCTTGGGGAACTGGCATATCTATACATCAAACTATAGAATCTGAAGTAATCTATAGCTAATGCATTTTCTGAAAATCGTTATATAAACCCAAGGGGTTTACAGTGTTTGTCACAGTTAAGAATTCTTGATTTGTAATACAGTAGATTACTGTTTCAAAGTAGCTATAGCCATCCTACTGAGTGGGTGATCAAATAGTTCCTCCTCAACTTTCTTCCTCTGAATTTCATATAAATTTTTAATTAATGCCTTACATTACTTGAGCTTTTATGCAATTACATGATAAATTATTCAATTTTTGATGTTATGCTTTAGACAGATGTTAAATCAAAGAAGTTAATGATTAAACACATTTAATAGATTTGCCACTGTAGCTTTTACTCACTTTAAAAAGTTTTTGCTTGAATTTCGGTGGTCATGAAAGTGAAAGGCTATGGACCATTTTTTCAAAAGGCTCTTTACTGAGTCTCTGACTAATTACACAATTCTGTAGACACTATGAATTATATTCTGTAAACAAAAACTTACAGGAAAAGGAATTAAGTGGCATTAAGCATGACCGACCCACCCCCCAGTCTAAAAGACTTAAGAAATAACAAAGTATAAGACGTTTCTTAACCTTCAGCTCGACAGTCACATAATTTCCAGAGTCAGACCCCACACTTTAAACAGGGCATTTCTTCTGCTTCTAAAAGATAAAGAAACCTGGTAAAATTACTCATCATTAAAGTATAAAGCAAATCTTTACCCACTCTTTTTCTGTGAGCATTATGCCATCCAAGGACTGTTCCAACTCAGTATCACTCTATGTTTTCCCTGAAGAACTTCTCTTTGGACAGTGATACGATTGTGAGAAAATAGTAAGATAGGATACAGGAGAACCATTTCACTAATTTCACTTCAGGTTCTTGCTCTGGCTGGCTGGGTCCGGCATCTGCTGTGTTGCTGAGGAAGTGCAAAACCACCAAAACAGGGGGAAAAGATGCAATTCACTGCACTTGATTGTTCTAAGGAGAAGATCTTCAGTGACATACCTTAACTTACCTTTGTGTGATAACTGCTGATTTGGTGCTTGTGTGCAAATAATGGGAGAATATGACCCAGTGTTGTACTTAAAGAATATTGATAGTAAGAGTCAAGACGTACAAGCATAATGGCTTGTGGGTTTGGAAGAGACCTTCTGCGCTTGGTTTGGAAGGGACCTTTAAAGGTCATCTAGTCCAACCCCCTTAAACTAGATCAGGTTGCTCAGGTTGCTGTTTCCAGGGATGGGGCATCTACCACCTCTCTGGGCAACCTGTTCCAGACATACACAATGGAACTGAAACTGTTACAGTATACAGCCATCTACATTCAATGCCATTGCCTGTTAGAACTCAGTTCTTCAAAGCAACATCATCTTTGATTTCTATTTTGTACTAAACTTAGGAAAATTAGGGTGGAAAGCAACTGCCCCTAGCATTTATGGCTTAAGTTACTGGTCTGCTGCCAGCTCTGCCAGGTGGAGCTGGCTGGGTCCCTCTCTTACCTGCTCTCAGCTTCCCATAACACCTATACAACACAGGTAAAAGAGCCCTTTGCTGTTCTGCTGTATGTGCTACTCCAGGCACTTCAGCGTATATACAAAACCATCCTGCCAGTGGTTTATGAGTCTGTAATTCCTTGTGTATGCATCCAGGAAAGCTGGTTTCAAACTACCTACAACAGCATTAAATTCGACATAGACTAGCACAGTTTTAGAAATGATCTTCAAAATAATGGCGTCGTCTAGCAAAGAAGTAACAAAAACCAATAAGTTAGTATTTCTTTATCCCATGTGATGTCAATTGAGTTTAGGGAGGTAGAAAAAGGGGCAGTACAACTTACAGGAATAGTTAGACCTTGCACGTGCTATATCAAAGTACCTGTATCACAAAGAAAATAAGTACTGTAAAACTCACAAGCATTTTCGTTTAAAGACCAAGTAGAAATCTACCAGCAAACACAAAGGCTCGTTCCTGGATATAGGCACATGCTGACTTTTTGAAGTGTTTTTTTCCCCTTGTCTTCAGAATGTTTTTTTTGGCATGTACCTTCATGACCCTCCACAAATGCATGTAATTTCTAAGCACCTTCACATTAAAGTAGTAAAACCACGCGCAAGAACAGCACTTTCACGCTTAAAAGCAATACACAATATTTTAAGTGAGAGGAAAACACAACTATTTTCAGTCTGAAGACTGTTTATAGTTCCTTCCATTTGTAGTCCTGACACAAAATAAATATTATTGCTCCAAAAATTTCTCACAAACAAAAAAAAAGAAACCTTTACACTGGTAGCATAGAAAGATAAAATCTCTACAAAGCAATCAGGTTTGTTTTCAAGCATACAAACACTCTTGGTTATGTATCATGAAACCATCTGACATCTTTATTTTAAATATTATGATCAGAGGGGAGGGAAGCAAAAAATTCAGAAGTGATCACCCATGACATTGGTTAGGCAACAAACTCAGATGTAGATACAAATATTGCAACTTTCTCTCTAAAGAAATGACTCCAAAATTCCTAGCAATCACAATCTGAATCACTTTACCCAGCATGGGTTATAATACAAACGTTATGTTGATGCGATGCTATAATATGCTGACCTAACCATTCATGGCCTGTGCCTGCCATTTTTGAGACTTGGAGATGTATAAAGTTTACATTTGACTTTGCAGGAAATACGTTTGGTTTTATATATATAGTATGCCTGGATTGTTTTTTACTTATATACCTAGGGAAGGTCATCCTTCATATGTATCAGTGAAAGGTATTATGATGTAGCTGGCGAACATGAAATGAGAATAATTTCAAAATTTCAAGAAAAACCCCCAGGGGAGGGTTAGACTAAATATTAGGAAAAATTTCTTTACTGAGATAGTGGTCAAGCATTGGAACAGGCTGCCCAGGGAGGTGGTGGAATCACCATCTCTGGAAGTGTTCAAATAATGTGTGGACGTGGCATTTCAGGATATAGCTTAGTGGGCATGGTGGTGTTGGGTTGATGGTTGGACTTGATGGTCTTAAAGGTCTTTTCCAACCTTAACAATTCTGTGATTCTGTGAATAATGTTATATCTGATTTCCCATCTTATTCTGTAAGAATAGGCTGCACAGACTGTAAAGTAGAAAAAACAGGAATGAGAAATGGAAGATGTGCAACATCATTTCATAAATTGATATTTTTTAGTAATTCTATCAGTATGCATTTTGCTTCATATCTAATGATATTGCTCCAAAGTTGATCAGGCAGAGGAAAAAGGCACTAACAGAATTCTACAGAAATGGTAGTTCTCCCACAATCTGATGAATGTTTGCCTGTACTGATAACTAGGTACTGCAGATTTGGGAAGTCAGAAAGATTTTAAAACATAATTTCCTGATTTTTGAGGATAATTTAAAGGAAATACTCTAAGTTTAACTCTCTTAACTTCTGCTTATTTGTTAATGCCTTTATATATATATACAAGTCATATATTGCTTTCTACAGCACCATTTGTTCATATATCACATATTATCTTATAGACATTAATGTAGTTTCAAAGTATCCCTTCTTAAATATATTTTGTAATAAGAAGCAATTTTTTTTTCATTTTCTCAACACATCACACAATAACCATTATTATTTTATTCTGAGCACTTTTCTCACTGAAAAATTTCTATAAAATGAGAATTTACACACTTTGAATAATGAAAAAGTGAAAAGTTGCAGGTTTGGCAGCAAGCTATTTTCATTTGAAGTAAAACTCAGCCTACACAAATTTACACCTGTAATACACATTGCCTAAAATAATAAAAAATAAATGTACAGTTACTGGATAAGGTGATTTAGCTTTCCATGTTGTATTTTTGAAATATTGTTATTCATCACTGGAGAGCAGATGTCTTTGAACAGTAAAAGTATAATAGCACATGTACACATGTATGCTTTTTTGCTCTTGATTTTATTTTTACTATTGAAGTTAGATCTACTGATGAGATTAAAGTAGAAAAAATGTTACTAAGAATTTTTCATAGAAAAAATATTTTGTGTAATTTGTGCAAAAAAAATCTTGGTTTTGCTGATTCTAAAACAGAAATAAAATATTCATAATTTTGTATGACATTATCAATGCAACATAAAATGAAATGTTGATAACATTATGCATATATTTAATGTATTGATAAGTCTAGAAGCTGAAACATTTCAACAAGGAAAACAAATCAGAAATTAACTTTTTGATATTCTGATGAAATGTAGCACTTTGATAATTTCTTGAAAGTTCGATTTTTCTATGTTTTGTATTCCACATCAATGGCAAATTAAGTTTTATTGTGTAATGATGTCATTCAGTGTTGTGTTCTTGAGTACGTGTGCAGTCTCAGGGCAATTGTTCTCTGGGACACAGCCCTTCAAGGCTATCTAGAAATGCAGATTACATTTCCCCCAGTACAGTAAAAGTTGCTGTTAAGTCACGCTGCATATTTCACTAGATCCTGAGCCTAGAAGTAGGTTGGAACAAGAAAAAACTCTTTAATTGCATTCCATATAAATGAGTTCAATCATAAAATCATAAAATCATAGAATAGTCTGGGTTGGAAGAGACCTTTACAGGCCATCTAGTCCAACCTCCCTGCAATGAGCAGGGACATCTTCAACTAGATCAGGTTGCTCAGAGCCCCGTCCAACCTGGCCCTGAAGGTTTCCAGGGATGGGGCATCTACCACCTCTCTGGGCAACCTGAAAAATTTCTTCCTTATATCTAGTCTAAACCTGCCCTCTTTTAGTTTAAAACCATTACCCCTTGTCCCATCGCAACAGGCCCTGCTAAAAAGTCTGTCCCCATCTTTCCTACAAGCCCCCTTTAAGTACTGGAAGGCTGCAGTAAGGTGTCCCCAGAGCCTTCTCTTCTCCAGGCTGAACAACCCCAACTCTCTCAGCCTGTCCACACAGGAGAGGTCTTCCATCTATAGCAGAATGACAGCACAACATGAAGTGATGAAAAAGCATATGAAATCATCTGGAAATTAAAATCAAATCATTTTGGATGAATAAGCAAATTACTATTATGGCTAACATTCATATCTATTAACATATTAACATATTAACAATGTTTGATTGGATACTTATTCAGGTTAAGTTATTCAGGTGACCTTTCCAGAACAAATACAATAACTTCAGTATAAGAACATTATTTATATTTTAATTTTTTCTTTAAAATCGCCCTGAGGGCTGGACAGTACTGTAAATTTTTAATTTAGTGAGCCAAAATTAATTCTGTTGAAATCTTCTATGAACTATGCAGTTTTGAAATTATTTCTCTTTGGGTAAGAAGAAAATTTCTCCCCGAAAATCAAATACCACTTCTTCTTCGTAGAGATTTTCTATTGAACATTGAGAATGTAAGGGCTCGTCACCTCAATATCCTTTCGCTGGGCCGTTCTTTTTTTATTCTTCTGCAGGGCTCATACCAGAGGATATAAACACATGCTGTAGGAAGTGACTCTGAACTTGCTCACAAACCAAAGACCTGCAAAAATTCTGTATTTTTGTAAACTGAGAATTTCATACTTCATTAGCATGAAACCTAATCTTGATGCTGCTGGGAATCAAACTTCCCACTCAAAAGAAGAGTGGAGAAGCTAGCAAAGGCTGTGGCAAGACTGAACATGAAAGCAAAAGATTTAGAGAATTAATCAACAGGAAGCTGTGCAATGGTCCATCCCTGAAGAAAAGGCAGGATATAATCCTGCTGTCTTTATTATCAAGCTCCAAGCATCTCTCTCAGTGGGCTGAAACATTGTTTACTTTTTGATTCGATCTACCTTTTCCACCCACAGTTATCTGCTGGCAGGGAGCCTGGAGAGTATTTAAACCCTTCAGATCTCTGTCTACAAATGAACAGAAGTTTCTTGGATCGAAACAAACACTAATAAACCTTCTTCTGGAATTAAGGACCATCTCAAAGGAAGACATTGACAAAGGAGCTGGAAATTACTGGCAGGCAATTTTTTCTGCCCATATTTTTCATGCAAACAGGTGGGCAATTCTAACAGATGTACAGTTATACTCACGGGTTTTGCTTCTGGAGTGCCATGTGCTCAGGACCATACTAGTGCACAGGCTCAATCACAATTTATTTGAACCTTGGAGGAACTTGTTTTCTGCCAGGAGAATTGATATATCTCTTGGCTGAGCTCTACTTGCAACAAAGAAGGTGGATGTTCAAAACTGAGTCGGAATGAGTGTGCCACTGTAACATATTCAGCAGGGCCTCTCCTAAACATAGACTCAAAAAAAATCATTAGTGAATGATTAAATTCAGTGGGCTAGATATATGCAATTCAAGTTAGCAACATTTTTTTGGTTTGTTTCTTTGTGTGTGTTGTTTGTTTTAATAAAGATAAATTCCTTTCCAAAAGATTCAAAATGCAGAGAATTTTTTTCCATGTAAAATACAGACTTAGAAAACACTAGCCATACAGTTGTGCTGGAAACCTCAATTCTGTTGTTACTGTAATATGAATGAAATAATGATATTTTAAAAAAAAAGGTAGAATGAGCATTTCAAGTTGATCATCTTGAAAATTGAAGAATTGGAGAAAACACTATAATAAGCTGCTGCACATTTGCCATTTTGTAGCCTTGCATATATACAGTCTTTCAAAATAACTTTTTTTCATGGTCAGCCCACAGCTTGTCTTTTTTTTTAACTTGGGAAACACAGTTGTACTGGTACCTGATACAACTTACTGTGCATTAAGCACAGTGTTCAGCACACAAGGTTATAACTGGAGCTGCAAGGCTAAATATCTTTGTTAGCCAGCCACAGCAGGTGGGGAGGCATACGTAGTTTCAGAAGGACGACACTGATACACTATGTTTTGCATAGGGAAACTCATGGGTCCCTTCCTCCATGTGGAATATCTGGAGTGTTCTCAAAGCAGACCATTGCTTTCAGCAGAATTGCGTTCATTTCTGTTTGACAACAAAAAAATTTAAAAAAGAAAGAAAGCAAAGCCAGACAACATGGGATTAATTGTAAAGATCATGGCCACTCTCTGATAATAACAGTGCAGCTTCTTTATCAGGGTAAAGTCTAGGCTGTCTTTACGATACTGTCTACTTTGCAGATCATTTCAGACAGATAGAATATCTGATAAGGTGGCGGATGGTACACTCTTGTATTTCTGAACATCGCTATTATAAACTGATCTTGGATTTAGATACTACTCATATTGTAAGAGAGGTATTCATACAGTTCCTTGTTTAAACTCTACTTCTACCCAAAGTATAAGATCCATGTACTGTATGATGCCATACATTCTGAGTTGGAGTTTTTATTTAGTTATCATGATATTTTAGAGTTGTATAGAATAAAGAATAAGGCTGTAACACAGCAATATCAACCACCATGTGCTGCATACTATATACACATTAACTAGTTGAAGATGTCCCTGCTCATTGCAGGTGGGTTGGACTAGATGACCTTTAAAGGTCCCTTGCAACCCAAACTATTGTATGATTGTATAATGTAATCATACTGTTCAACTCAGAGCTTCACAGTCTTATTTTTACCACATTTTAAAGAAATCACAATTTTAGGAATAAAATTGCATATAAATGGCATATAGATGTAGAGCATTTTAATACTGCGTATCTTAAATCAAAATTTAGTTCTTGTAATTCATGCACTGGTTGAGTTCGCAGTCCTAAGGTATATAGAACAGGTGAAGAGTAAAGCCTGGACCCTGAATTTTAGGAAAGCAAATGTCCAGCAGTTCAAGATGTTAGTCAATGGAACCCCCTGGGATACTGCCCTCAGGGACAACAGAGCAGAACAGAGCTGGCAGATCTTTAGGGGCACTTCCATGCATAAGAAATCAGGAAAGGAAAGCAAGAGGCCGGCATGGATGAGCCAAGACCTGTTGGTCAAACTAAAGAGCAAGAAGAAAATGCACAGGCAGTGGAAGCAGGGAGAGATACTGTCCTGGTTTCGGCTGGGATGGAGTTGGTTATTTTCTTCCTGATAGCTGGTATAGTGCTGTGCTCTGGAGTTGATATGAAAATGATGCTGATAACACACTGAAGTTTTAATCGTGGCTAAGTAGCTGTAGTGCTTATACCAAGTCAAGGACTTTTCAGATTCCCATGCTCTGCCAGTGGGGAGGTGCACAAGAAGCTGGGAGGGGACACAGCCGGGACACCTGACCCAGGCTGGCCAAAGGGATATTCCCTACCATATAACATCATGCCCAATATATAAACTGGAGTGATCTGGGGGGTGGGAATCGCTGCTCGGGGATGGGCTATCGATCACCGGGTGGTGAGCAATTGCTGTGTTGGGCATCACTTGTTCTTGTACATTCCTTTGTTGGTATTATCATTGTTGTTTCCTTCTCTCTTGCTGTCCTATTAAACTGTGTTTATCTCAACCCACGAGTTTTTCCCCAATTCTCTCCCCCGTCCCACTGCGGGAGGGGGAGTGAGTGAGCGGCTGCGTGGTGCTTAGTTGCCGGCTGGGGCTAAACGACAACAGTATCCTGGGAAGAGTACAGGGATGCTGTCTGGTTGGGTAGGAATGGGGTCAGGAAGGACATGGCGTGGCTGGAGCTGAGCTTAGCAAGGGATGCAAAGAATAGTAAGGGCTTCCAAAGGTATGTCAGCCAGAAGAGGAAGGTCAAAGAAAGCGTACGCCCCCGTGATGAGCAAGACTGGCAGACTGGTAACAACAGATGAGGAGGAAGGTGAGGTACTCAGTGGCTTCTTTGCTCAGTTTTCACTGGCAGTCTCTCTTTTCATATCTCTTGAGGGGATGTACTGTAAGACAGGGACTGGGGGAGCAAAGTCCCTCCCACTGTAAGAGAAGATCAGGTTCAAGACCAGCTGAGGAACCTAAACATGCACAGGTCTATGGGACCTGATGAGATGCATCCCAGAGTCCTGAGGGAACTGGCTGATGTAGTTGCCAAGCCACTCTCCATGATATTAGAAAACTCCTGGCAGGCAGGTGAAGTCCCTGGAGACTGGAAAAAGGGAAACATTGCACCCATTTTTAAAAAAGGGTAGCAAGGAGGACCCTGGGAACTACCGACCCGTCAGCCTCACCTCTGTGCCTGGGAAGATCATGGAGCAGATCCTCCTAGAAGCTATGCTAAGGCACATGGAGGACAGGGAGGTGATTGGAGACAGCCATCATGGCTTCACCAAGGGCAAGTCCTGCCTGACCAACCTAGTGCCTTCTGTGATGGAGTGACCACATCAGTGGACAATGGAAAAGCTATGGATGCTGTCCACCTGGACTTCTGTAAGGCTTTTGACCTGGTCCCCCACAACATCTTTCTAAAATTGGAGAAATACGGATTTAATGGGCAGACTGTTTGATGGATGAGGAATTGGTTGGATGGTGACATCCAGAGAGTAGTGGTCAATGGCTGAATGCCATGAAAGAGACTGGTGACAAGTCATTTCCTTCAGGGGTCCGTATTGGGACCAGGACTCTTTAATATCTTCGTCAATGACATAGACAGTGGGGTCAAGTGCACCATCAGCAGGTTCGCAGATGACACCAAACTGAGTGGTGTGGTTGACACGCCTGAGGGACAGGATGCCATCCAGAGGGACCTGGACAAGCTCAAGGAATGGGCCCATGTGAACCTCAGTGGTTCAACAAGGCAAGTGCAGGGTCCTGCACCTGGGTTGGAGCAACTCCCAGTACAGTCTCGGGGATGAAGGGACTGAGAGCAGCCCTGCTGAGAAGGACTTGGGGGCACTGGTGGACAAAAAGCTCAACATGAGCTGGCAATGGGTACTCACAGACCAGAAGACCAACCATCTCCTGGGCTGCATCCAAAGCAGCATGGCCAGCATGTAGTGGGAGGTGATTCTGCCTGTCTATTCCGCTCTGTTGAGACCCCACTTGGACTACTGCATCCAGCTCTACAACCCTCAGGACAGGAAAGACAGGAAGCTGCCGGAGAGGGTCGAGAGGAGGGCCATCAAAATCATCAGAGGGATGGAACACCTCTCCTGTGAGGACAGGCTGAGGGAGTTGGGGTTGTTTAGCCTGGAGAAGAGAAGGCTCCGGGGAGACCTTATTGCAGCCTTCCAGTACTTAAAGCGGGTTTATAAGGAAGATGAGGACAGACTTTTTAGCAGGGCCTGTAGCGATGGGACAAGGGGTAATGGTTTCAAACTAAAAGAGGGCAGATTTCAAGTAGATCTAAGGAAGAAATTTTTCACAATGAAGGTGGTGAAACCCTGGATTCCAGGTCAGGTTAGACAGGGCTCTGAGCAACCTGATCTAGTGGAAGATGTCCCTGCTCATGGCAGGGGGAGATTAGGCTAGAAAACCTTCAAAAGTTTGTTCCAACCCAAACCATTCTATGATTCTATGACTCTAATTAATTTTTTCTTTTCTTATATGCTAACAGAAAATGAAGTATTTTTTTCCATAGAGACAGAACTTGTTTAACAAGAGATCTATACTGACATCTTTACTGATTAAAATCTTTTTCTTGACTATTTTGAAATGATTTAAGAAGTTAAAATGAGTAAGAATTACAAATTATCCTTCAATGTGAAATTCTTAGGGCATATATTTTATATTCACATAATAGAATTTGCATTTAAAAGCAGGTCTGGAGGTGTATGCTCTGACTGGGCATCTACCAGTCTACAGGGGACTAACATACGGTTTCTATCATGCACATGTTGCTCTACGAATTATTACTCTATATAAGTCTATTAAAGAAACCTCAGACTAACTCTCAGCTAAACAGTTCTGATTTTGCACTCAACATTGTGAAATTTCACACTTTTTGATGTGCTGGAGCAATGTAACAGGTTGATTAGGAATTTGTGGAGAAGTGAGGGAGAGGGGGCTTCGGTTCATTTTTGAAGCAAATCATTATTGTGTCAGGATAATTTAACGTAAGTTATCATACTTTGATTCATATCTACCTTAAAGAGAAATATATATGTAATTGATAAGTGAAAACTGGAAGCATATTACAACTGAAAAGAGAATTCCCCATTGCATTTTCCCCATATCTAGCTAAAAAGGATTAATTTGTCGTTCTACAACTACAATAAACAACATAGTTCCATAGAGAAATCTACGCACATCCAAAACCAATTCTAAACTTCATCAGGTTTAAATATCCAAGATTTGGTCTCCAAGAACAGAAACTTCTTATTAATCTTTACGAAGACTGGATTTTAAAAAATGTAGCATTATTTAATTTATCACCTTTGTTTTTGGAAGCTCAGAAAGTAAAGAAGAAACTTAATCAAAATCTGGAGAAACATGTTTCTTGTCCTCATAAATAACATGAAGCTTCACAAGATAACACATTGCCATCTTAGGCCTATTTTATCAATATCCTTTTCTAAGGATCTAGGATCTGATCTGAAGCATATTAATGTTAATTAGAGTCTTTTTGTTGACTTTGACTTGAATTTGATATATGTCTCTATGAATTCATAAGAACTGAAAAAAAAAATTGTATTCTAACTCTCCCATGCTTTGCTTTTAATGTCCTATTTTCCCTCCAGGATTGCCATTAATCAATAGCTGAGCATAAAGTGTGTTTTGCATGTTTGGGAATTCTTCTGAGCTTCAAATTGTTCCATAAAGGTAAAAAGTAAAAATCTAGGCAATCTAGAAAAATTAATACTTCAGATCATTCAAACAACTTTTAGACCTTCCAAAAATTTAATTTCAGTATCAATTGTTTTCATTCTACAATAATTAGCTAAAAATTCTTAAGATGCTGTGCTCAGGTAAAACAATTTCTAAGTTTGAAATGTAAAAATATAATGTTTTGATAATTTCTCTAAGATAAAGCATAACATGAGTTTTGTTAATTGATCCTTTTCTGTTTTCAGTTTTCATAAATCAAAGAATCACAGAATCACAGAATCACTAAGGTTGGAAAGGACCTTCAAGATCATGAAGTCTAACTGTTAACCCAATACCACTGTGCCCCCTAAACCATCTCCTGAAGTGCCACATCCACACGTTTTTTGAATAATTCCAGAGATGGTGACTCCACCACCTCCTTGGGCAGCCTGTTCCAATGCTTGGCCACTCTCTCGGTGAAGAAATTTTTCCTAATATCCAATCTAAACCTCCCCTGGAACAATTTGAGGCCATTTTCTCTTGTGCTATTGCTTGTTACTTGGGAGAAGAGACTTAACACCCACCTCACTACAACGCCCTTTCAGGTAGTTGTAGAGAGCGATAAGCTCTCCCCTCAGCCTCCTCTTCTCCAGACTGAACAACCCCAGTTCCCTCAGCTGCTCCTCCTAAGACCTGTGCTCCAGACCCCTCACCAGCTTCGTTGCCCTTCTTTGGACATGCTCAAGCACCTCAGCATCCTTCTTGTAGTGAGGGGCCCAAAACTGAACACAGGATTCGAGGTGCGGCCTCACCAGGGCCGAGTACAGGGGCACGATCACTTCCCTACTCCTGCTGGCCACACTATTTCTGATACAGGCCAGGACGCTGTTGGCCACCTTGGCCACCTGGGCACACTGCTGGCTCATGTTCAGCCAGTTGTCAAGCAGCACCTTCAGGTACTTTGCCACCGTGCAGCTCTCCATCCACTCTTCCCCAAGCCTGTAGCGTTGCCTGGGGTTGTTGTGACCCAAGTGCAGGACCCAGCACTTGGCCTTATTAAATCTCATACAGTTGACCTCCGCCCATTGATCCAGCCTGTCCAGATCCCTCTGCAGAGCCCTCCTACCCTCCAGCAGATCAACACTCCCACCCAACTTGGTGTCGTCTGCAAACTTACCAAGGGAGCACTCGATCCCCTCATCCAGGTCATCAATAAAATTGTTAAACAAGACCGGCCCCAGAACCAAGCCCTGGGGAACACCACTTGTGACCGGCCGCCAGCCGGATTTAACGCCGTTCACCACAACTCTCTGGGCTCGGCCATCCAGCCAGTTCTTTACCCAGCAAAGAGTAAACCTGTCTATGCCACGAGCTGCCAGTTTCTCCAGAAGGATGCTGTGGGAGATGCTTCAGATACTGAAGTCCAGGTAGACAACACCCAGAGATTTTCCCTCATCCACTAGGTGGGTCACCTGGTCATGAAGGAGATCAGGTTGGTCTAAGCAGGACCTGCCTTTCATGAACACATGCTGGCTGGGCCTGATCCCTTGGTTGTCCTTCACATGCCCCGTGAGCACTCAAGATGAACCGCTCCATGATCTTCCCCGGTTCAGAGGTCAGGCTGACAGGCCTGTAGTTCCCGGAATCCTCCTTCCAGCCTTTCTTGTAGATTGGCCTCACATTGGCAAGCCTCCAGCCATCTGGGACCTCCGCTGTTAACCAGGACTGCTGATAAATGATGGAGAGTGGCTTGGCAAGCTCCTCCGCCAGCTCTCTCAGTGCTCTTGGGTGGATCCCATCAGGTCCCGTACACTTGTGAGTGTCCACGTGGCTTAACAGGTCCTTAACTGTTTCCTGCTGGGTTATGAGGAGTTTATTGTGCTCTCCATCCCCGTCTTCCAGCTCAGGGGGCTGAATACCCTGCGGATGCCTAGTCTGGCTATTAAAGACTGGCTTTTAAAATCAATTTTGTCCAGAGAAAATCCTCACATAAAAATTCATAACTACTCCTGATTAGAAACTCAGTGGCTGTAACACGGCAAAACTGCATTAAATTCAGTAAAGTAAAACCCTTCACTGAGACTGAGACTTTGAGGTGTTATATATCTCCCATTGCTTCCTTCTACAACAGAGTGATGGACAAGTAGTCAAAGTTTGTGTATTATATTGTAAAATGACATTTTCCCATCTATTTTTAGGGTTTTTTTTAAGGGAAACCAATCACAAGTTTTCTTTTTCCTTTTCATTTGCTTTTATTTTTAAGAGTTTTAATGATGTTCTAGCTGTTTCTTTTAATCCTGCCAGAAATAAAAACAGATAAATTTTGCCCATGAAGTCCAGTAATTTAAAAAAAAATCCAAATTACTGAAAAAATCTTCAAAGGATAGTTGGAATAATTAAAAAAAGAGCATCTCTGCCTTAAAAAAAAAAAAAAGAAAGGAAGATCCAAAGGTTGGGAAAAGGAGGGATCAAGGTGATTTGGAGACGAACAAGTATGGGAAAACAGTGGGATGAAAGGGGCCAGTCACATGTAAACAGCTTGCAGGTCAGCAAAGTTGACTGGCCAAGCCCTGCATCAATGCAGTCTGTCCTACCCTCTCATTAAACTGCTCGTCTAACTCTTTTGCTGGGCGAGGGACTCTCTGCATCTATGGGGGTGTGCGTGCGAGCAGCTGGCGTGGGACCAGGGGCCAAGAGGAGTGAGTATGGGTGCGTGCATCTGCATGTGACTGCTGACGAAGATCTAGCTGGACCAGCTGGTGTGTGGGTGAAGAGGTGGCCTGGGAGGCTACTGGTGAACACCAAGTTTATCATGAGTCAGCAATGTGCCCTTACAGCAAAGAAGGCAAATGGCATCCTGGGCTGTGTTAGGCAAAGTATTGTCAACAGGTCAAGGGAGGTGATCCTTCCCCTCTACTCAACACTGGTGAGGCCACACCTGTAGTACTGTGTCCAGTTTAGGGCTCCCCAGTACAAGAGAGACATGGACATATGGGAGAGAGTCCAGTGAAGAGACACAAAGATGATGAAGGGACTGAAGCATCTCTCCTATGAGGAAAGGCTGAGACAGCTGGCAATTCAGCCTGGAGAAGGATCATGGGAAAGTTATCAATGCATATAAATACCTGAAAAGAGGGTGCAAAGAGGATAGAGCCAGGCTCTTTTCAGTGGTGCCCTTGTAACAGGACTAGAGGTAACAGGCACAAACTGAAACACAGGAGTTGCCATCTGGACATCAGGAAACACTTTTTCACTGTGAGGGTGACAGCAGTGGCACAGGTTGCCCACAGAGGCTGTGGAGTCTCCATCCTTGGAGATATTCAAAAGTCACCTGGACATGGTCCTGGGCAACTGGTTCTGGATGTCGGTGCTTGAGCCGGTGTGTCAGGCCAGATGATCTCCAGAGGTCCCTTCCAGCCTCAACCATTCTGAGATTCTGTACGGGGGCTAAGTGTGTCTCTAAGGGCAAGAACACAGGTGGAGCTGCATATTGGGGGACTTCAGGAGTCCCAGTCCCCTGTGAGACCCTTCAGTAGTGAAGAATGTGAGATCCCTGTGTGTGTATGCACGTGTGTGCACCTCTTTCTTCCTCTCTTTAGGGTTGAGGCAACTGATCCAGGACCAGTTACTGGGGAAATCTTGTGGGGGGGTGTCTGTGTGTGCCTGTGAGTGGGACTGTGGCCCCAGGGGCTCATACATCCAGGGGCCAGCACCTGGGGAGATTCACATCCGGGGTAGCTCATGGGAAGGCTGTGTCTAAGCCCAGCTGCTGGAGGGATCCACACTGTAGAGATGTGTATAGGCATAGACGTGTGTTTCCCACTAATGGACCTTCATCCTGATCAGCCAGAGGGGAACAGGATGAGGCCACTGGTGCTGTTTGTGTTTGTGTGAGTGCTGAGTGTGTCTAGCTATGAAGATGAAAGTGAACAGCCATGTATCTATGTATATATGTGTTTGTATAGGTGAGTTTGTATATGTTCCCGTTGGAAATGCATCCTCTCAGCCTTGCTACTGGTTGGATCAGCATACAGGGAGCTGTTGCAGCTTCACCTGGAATGGACTACTGGATTCGGCATCCTCTAACAAAATCAACAGAGAAGAAGTTTTCATTTTGGTTATCAGTAGAGTACTGAAACCATTGCAGCATCTAATAACTAAGACCCGCTTACTAGTTAAAATATCTCTTCCCTACTAGGGAATACAATGAAGAGTTTTATATTTTGAAGCTGCACAAACATACCAGGTTATAAAGAAAAGAATTCACAGATTTCTTTTTTATGAACTGTATAGGTTTTCATAAATGTTTCATGAAAAGTAATTTTGTATATTCTTTAAAACCCTCCCCCCAAAATAAATTTCCCCTGCTTGCCCTTGCATTCAAAAAGAACATATAATATCACCAAAATAAGAACAGAATGTTGTCACTCAAAAGACTTAGAGAGCTGGTAACTAACATTGTCTACAGGAAACGTGCATAAATTTACTGTTTGCCACAATTTCTTTCTTTTGGTTATACATACTCAACAAGGAAAAAATCAAAACAGAAGTCATACATTAGAATGTTAGCTGAACATTAGCTGAACTGGCCATTTCCCTTCATTATCAACAACAAAAAATCTGTCTGAAAATGATTAGGTTTTTTGTGCAATTATATTTATTTGTTCTAAAAAAAAATTTAGGCTTATAAAGAAATTAAATTTCCAAGTTTTGGTGTTTTTTTTCCCAAACTGAACATGAGTACTTTTTACCACCAGGTCCAGAGTCCAGCAGTTTCTTAATTAAATTAGAAATCTCTGGTGTTCTCACTTCATTTCACAGATGTAGTTGGCACTAGCTTTGACAGTGAGTACTGTTTAAAGACACAAACAGATGAATGCAGGCAGGTGCAAGCTTAGTCTCCCTATCGCAATGCTGAAACCAAGAGGAAAGGGAAGATGACGCCAAGACACACGGAACAGGTACATCTGAGCCAGCCTGAGTCCCAGTGCAGTACAGAGGTAAGCACGTGCTGCAATCACACTAATAAGCCTCTCCCAGGCTCAGTGCTCATTAACTTGTTCACAGCACTGATTCAGCGTCATTGCGTTTCTCCCGGATCCAAACTAGCAAGTTTGCATTGTATTGTGTGGGAATTTAGCAATTGCGATCTTTACTTGGGCTAAGTCTCCTCGCATCGTGCTCCATTGCTTGATGTAGACATACAATAACCTTGCAGTGTGGAAAAGGCTCCTTTTTAGTTGTTGTTGGCAAATGAGAACTGAGGGCAGGAAATGGCAGTGGGCAGAAGAGGAGGCCTTGTCTGCTCTTGACGGACGTAGCTGCCTGATTATTTTCTCTCACCACTATCATTATTCCATTGAATTTCTGATAGTTACTCCCAATTTACCCTACTTTGAGAGTGGCTTGGCTCCTAAAGATGCCATTGCACTTTCCTTAGCAGCAGGGGCTTTCCATGATGTACTAAAACTGCATTTTCTCTCCCCTTTCTTTCTGGCAGCATGCTGTGCCCATCAGCTAACTAAGAGCTTCCATCCCAGAGGAGCCTGCATTTCATTAGTGATGTACTGTGCAGGTATATAGATCAAATGTGGTCTGAAGATAAAAATATTAATAATTGGAACAGTAGTGTTTTGAATTCTTTATGGCCTCTATTTCTATGCTGTCATCATGTTTCTGTGCGATATGAGGATGTGCACAAATCTCTGGCATAATACACTTTCTGTCCTGAGCAAGCAACAAAACTCTACAGGGTTTCAAGAGATCATTTAATTTTTTAAAACAAGTTTTTAGCTTACTTCATTGCCCCACTCTCAGGGAGCTTCATAGCCATAGAAGCTGCCAGCCTCTCTTCAGGACTTAATAGGAAGCCTTTGCCAGCACACAGATCAATGTGGATGAGATAATGATTACTGCTGCCACACTACTCATTTTTAAATGTGAAATCTGGACTACCTTTTGTTTGGTGCACTGTATGCAAGAAACCCAATTTTTCATGTGATCAAGGACACATTGATGGATAGTGCTTGATATGGCATTAAATTAAGTGCTTCTTAAAGGCACCTTTAAAGGAAACTATTACTGAACTAATGAGGTGCAAGTGATTGAACTTGTTCACTTCCCATCTCTGTGGTGTCATTGTGATGAACAAGGAGACACTGGCATGTGGCTGGTAGTCAATGGAAGCAGATTTTGGCTTGGCATGCATCTGTCCTTCTACATTTAGCAAAGTTCCCTATATTCAATTTTTTAATAATAGCTAGGTTTTAAAAAGAAAGGCTTAATAGTATAAGATATTTCTATATAATAAGCATTCTGACATTCTTGGCACTTCAGTTCTTCAACAAAGCCATTAATATTTATCTACTAGGTCACTTCCTGAACCTTTCTGTATATTACACCTTTCTAGCAATAGCTATTTTTTAATAAAGGTATAAATAAATAAATAAATACTCTTCTTAAGAGGGAACTAGAACCTGAAAGGAGAGTTAATTTCCATTCTAGGTCCTGTCATTGACTTTTTGAGTGACCATGAGCAAATTAATTATTTCACTTCTCAAGCCCTGCCTTTAAAATAGAAATTGCATTCCCTTTGTACATCCCTTCTATTTACATTCATAGCTCTGTGAAGAAAGCACTATCTCTTGCTGTATGTTTTTAGAGTATTCTAAACAATGAGATGCTTATCTCACATTTCAGCTAAATCCTAAAGATGTTATTATTATAATGCAAAAATTCAATAAAATATACATAGTCAACATGTACACCAAGAAATTCTTCTGCTTCATTCTTTGCCTGCTGTCTTTTAGAAAAAACAGTAAACTATAACTCACATTTACCTCCTCCCAGCACTATGGAGAGCTTTAGACAAGCTTGGAATGAACAACATATCTGGCTGCAACCACACCACCACCCTCATCTCGCAAGAGTCTCTGTTCCTTTCTTTCGTTCTTTCTCTTCTCAAAACGTGATAAAACATTGCCACCTGCAAAGTGTTGGACCAGCCTCGGAAGGGCAGGACAATGTTCTCCTGAGATAGTAAGGGAATGATTCTTTGGACCAGGATGGAAGAAAAGGGTTTTCTTTACCCATTATTATCCCTAGATTGGAGGGAAACATTCTCCTTTCTTTTTCACTCACAGCAGCCTTGCTTACCCCCTGCTACACAGCAGCACAACTGCTCAACTGAAAGGCAAATTCCTTTTTCAGATAGGTGGCCCTTTGTTCTTGTCTTATTCCTCTCTTCAACCCCACAACTGATGACCTTAGTAGGTCCTACTAATAACTCAGAGGACAACAGTAGTGTGGGATGGTTTCTTTCCTGGAAGACTGACATAAGAGACTGCTAACTACAACCTTATGTTCTCAGTTTGGTCTGGATTCCTGCCCAAAAGATATGGATAGAAGTCACAGTTCCCAGGGTTTAGCAAAGTTGTGCCACAAATTTATCTCGTTCCATCTATTTTCTGATCGTGGTTCTAGCATGGGATGAACAGGAGGAATTTTGGAATTACACAGTGCAGTTTGTAAAACTGGATATGATGGATTAAATAAAACATCTTATTTAATCTACTTTCTTCAGTAAGGTAAATCTGCAAATCCGAACCTGCAGTTTTATCTCCCCTGATGATTTCAAGACAGTGCTTGGCAGTTAATCTCCCACATTATTTTGTACTTTTTACTCCTCAGCAGTTTCCTTTCTCTCTCCTAGAAGTTTGACAATGTTGTGACTGCTAATATATTCAAAATAAAATTAATAGCCCACTTACTTACACTTTTTCATTGATCCAACATGTTGCTGACACCTGAACCCGTGCACTGCTTACCATTTAATTCTACTGATTTTAAGTTTGTACTCATGGAAGTTGAATACCCACCGTGCTAAAAGAGCTGCTTATGTGGCAAATCTTCAGATTTTTTTCCTTGTTCCTTCTGACTCTTAGAAGATAATTTGCTAATGGTTCTGTGTTTCACATGAAGTTTTTTGGGAGTTAGATAATTTTCTGCCATTCACACTTCAAGAAGAGTCAGTGTCTATTGTCACGAACAACAAAACCACTAATGATTTGTAGGAATAAAATCCATGAATGCATGACTGTGTTTTGATTGGTGCTGGTCCAAAATGTCCCCTACCTTTTTATAGGACACACACTGTTGTTAAGTATGATGGGACCAGCCCTTTGTGTGATGTGAGGCAATGTGTCTATACTTACAAAGTGTGTGTGTGGGGGGTTCCCTATTTGTAGATGTGGTTTCATGAGAAAAGATGAGCCACTATAACCGCTTCTGAGAAGGGGCTCTCCTGCTCCCTTACCTCACCTTTCTTCCAAGCATATACTCCTCATCATTTGCACCTTGCACCAGTTCTGTTAATAAACTCAAGCGGAAAAGAAAAGATCGCTTTTCTTGGCTTACTGAACTGAATTGGTCCAGACGGGTCTAATAATCACCAGGAGTGAGGGAGGATACAGGAATTAGCTCAGGGGCCAGGGGAAAAAAAGACCCTCTCCTGTTGGCAATAGGAAGCAATGGATTGTGTGTGAAAAGGTACCTCCATCTGGAAACCTCATTAAAAAAAGAACCTGGGGTGGCAGATAGTAGAAATCTAATCAATTAACCTAGAACAATGAGGCCAATATCTAACATGGATTGATTAAAACCAAAACTAAACAAACCCCTGGAATTTAACATTAGTAACTTGTAGTTAGCTGATTTCAATAAAGATGATAACTCCTTTTTGTAAAAACATTGGTGAATTTTCCCCTACTTACTTCAAAATGCTAAAAGGTAGGTTTATAACCAACTTTTGTATCATCTGACATATGACAGCATGACTGTAGACTAATAATGGCTAAGTACGGTGCTTCCGCTCTCCTCCATAACTTCTTTTTTTTTTTTTTCTCCCTTATTTTTGTTGCACTGATAAAAATCTCCTGTGGTGAAATTCAGCCTAATACAAAACACCAGAACAAGCCCTGTGAAGCTTCTTCTCATGCTCTCTTCTGAAGAATAGAGTTAAAAAGCAGCAAGGGAGGAACAGACAGACATGTCCATTGTTCCAACACCTCAGCTTTCAAATTCTAAAATGAGTGATAAATCTCTGTTACATCCATTAGTTAAAAAACCAAGCAAACACAAACAAACCTTACACCTTTAAGTCAATGCATCTATTTCACAGATCATACCAATGCACAAAAAAAAAAAAAAAATATTAATTTCTGGAATATTATATTTTCCTCTTCATTTCATTTATCTCTTCATTTTCTCACACATATACATGTATTTGTGTGTGTATAAGGAGGACAGAGAAAAGGCTAGCAATCAGCTAGATAAGCCACAGAGAACTTAACTGTTCTAAAGTGAGACCAGGATGTGTCAGCCTCGCCTAAGCTGCATCTCGCCTAGCAGAACTATTTTCACATATAATGAACCACAAAGTAACCTCAAACCAACACTCTTTGGGGCTGGCCAAATTTGTAACCCATGTTTTTCAGAATTCTAGCTAATACATGTTCCATAATAATCAGATCCTCCTGCTTTTGGACACTTCCAGTCAAAAGGCTTGAACTACTGCAGGGGTGTTGGACTAAATTACCTTTAAAGGTCCTTTCTAACCCAAATTATTCTATGATTCTATGATTCTATGAAAAGAATTTTAATTCCAGCTATGTGGAAAGATTTTTTCCCTAATTATGTTTCCCAATATGCACTCAACTATAAAGCTGGGAAAAAAAAAAATCTTAAAATACGTGTGTGTGTGTGTCCCCTCCTTTTCTTTGGAGAGGTGCAGGGAATGTACCAGAATTTTTTCTTGTCGCATTACTGAGAAAGATTAAAATTGGAACCAGAGACATTTTAAAGCTGCATTTGTGTCAAACTTCCCAGCTTGTTCTTCCCCTATAGATGGAGATTTGGAACATACACTTAGAATATATCTGTCTCTTTTATATTCAATAAGTGTTTGTGAAGAGCTTTGACATCTCAAAGAAGGCAATAAATAGAAATACACGGCTCATCAGTATGGGTCCAAAATTCACATTAAATCAAAGGCTAAAATAAAACTTCACATACTATTTTCCCCACTGGTATATATACTGATTTCTCAGTATGTTGCCTGTGTGTTACATTTCAAAAGGGAATGGGTTTATGCTGCAATTGTAAGCAATTGATGGGTTCTTGCCATTCAGGTACTCTGTGAAATATGCAGCAATCTGCTGAAGATTGTAAATGGGCTCCTTGCCTTTTTCTTGGTCCATTGAACTCTCTTGATGATATGGACACCTTTCACTTCATTGCAAAAAAAAATCATAAGCCAGAGGAAAGTTTCAGGTAAAAGTGGAAAGTACAGATAAAATGGAATCATTTCCATAGGAAAAATAGGAGCCTGACAAGACCGCGTAGAGCTGGTATTTGTACTGCATAATGTTGCTCCTGTAGAACATGATTTAGTGTCCTGCATGCTTGAGACTATTTGGCAGTGCTTTGGTTCTTGAAGGATCAGTAGAGTCATTCTCAAGTCAAGTGCTATTTGACGTAAAACGAGCACCTGTATGACAAGAAAAACCCCAGATCTTTAACATCTACGCCTTTATGCTTAGCTAAAAATCAAACCTTGAATTTTCTAATGTCATGATCAGAAGCTTGTTGCAAGTTAAGCAAATTGCCCGAGGGAAGCTGTGATCACAAAATGCAGCTCTCTGCAGAGGCTGTCAAAGCAGCAGTCTGATAAAATATACTTTCACTCTTCACAGTTGAGAGTTACAGAGAGTAGTGCAGTTTGCAAAAAATTTCTTTAGAGGCTGTCTGCACTGAGACCCACAGTTCTGTCCAGTGACGCCTGAACTAACTCTTTGCCAGAAGAGGTGTGTCAGAATGGCTCTTTACTTGCACTGGTTAGCTGTTCTGAGAAAAAAGGCTCTATTACAACTGCTTCTTGGGTCTCAAACTATCATTTTTAGAGCAGTGCCTGTAAACATATTAGGCTGGTAAGTGGATATTCTTGGTTATCGTTGCCAAAGCTGACATCCCAGTGATCAGAAATGGTTGTCCCTTAACCAGCCACAGCTGAGGGGGGAAAAGAAAAAAGTGTTGTTCATACATGCCTTGGATATCAGCATTTGCCTTTTAGGTATCAAAAAAAAAAAAAAAACCAAAAACCCCAAAAACCACACACACACTTCAAAAGTTGAATCTGAAAGACAAAATACAATGATGGAAGCTATTAGCATGTTGACAGTACTACAAAGTATACTAATCTATCTCGTAAAAAGTTGTAAAAAAGTAGCAACAGAATGTAGTGCTGAAAGTATAGGAATATCTTCAGATGCTCAGCTGTGTTTCCCAAACAGTAATGTAATTCTCAGTCAGGCACTTCTCTGAGAACTCACCAGGTATGCCACCGGTTTACCATGAGCTCCATATAAACTGTGTCAGCAGTTATATTAAGAATTATTTACTCTAAGGCTGTCATGGAGATGCTGTGATGGAGATTGCATGCTGATATTTTTCTTAATGTTAGGAGGTTTTGTGACAGTCCCTGGAATAACTTAAAGCTACACGTTATATGGAAATAAACCTATGAGCCTGGCATATAAAAGTAACTGAGTATTCTCGAAGGCACTAGCTTAACTGAAACATTTGCTATTGTCATTCATGAATTTGGTCTAGAAGTAGTGTTTAGGCTAGATGCAGTAGACCATATCTTGTTTTATTTTAACACACTTACAAGTCTTTTGTATATATCCTCTTCGCACCTCAGATACCAAATGTTGAAATATAACAATAAAACTACTTACAACACACAACAATTACTGTTATATTTGCTGAGCTTTTGATTAAAAACAAACACAAAAAATCAACCACTGTAGTTCTTTCTATAGTACTGTATTCCATGAAATTTCAAGGTAGAGCAGATTGATCTTGCTCTAACACAAATCTTGTTTGCCTTATGAGCAGAAACCTTCTGGTACAAAATCTCTGATGAGAAACAAATAATGTGGAACATGTAGGTGACATTTTACAAGGTCACTTTTCCAGCCTGTTACTATAATTTAAAAGGCAATTCCTTCACTGTTGCCTATTTATTGGTGTTTGGCTATTTCAAATGTTCTCATGTGAAATTAAATCTCACTTGCCCTTTATTTGGGAAGAAAAAATAAAGGAAAAATTATATCTGCATACTAGAATTGTCAGAGCTGATTCTCATATTACATACACTCAGATAAGACAGGAGTAAATCCACAGTAGTCTATACAGTGATATTTGTATGAGCAATGTTTTGTCAATGAAAGAAAAACTGGAAATGTATTTTCTACTGGTGTATGATAGATATTTATAAAAAAATATTGAAAAATTAAAAATAAATTGTTATTGATTCTATTTTAAAGTTTCTTTTCTAGGCAAGAGCTACATCGTGACAAGAAAACATGCATCTTAGCATTTGGTAATGTTTCCAGTGAACTGTACATCAAAGAACACAGCCTTTTTCCTAACTGAAAAAGGAGCATAGTTTTCTCTTCATAATTAGTGACTATCAATCAGCCATTACATTTCAGAAATTAAAAGTCAGTTAAATAAATGCATCATATAAAATAGGCATTTTTTGAACATCTTGTCAACCCAATATTCATTCTTAATGTGGCACGTAAGTCACAGAAGCTAAAGAAAGGGAAGAAAGCAGTGTACACAACATAGAGCCCTGCCAAGGATATACCATCCTGCAACAGTCTCACTTTAATTTCAGGTGGAATGCACTCCTTGAATAAGCAGGACAGTGGTCACTAGTTATTTCTCCCTTGTTTCATTTTGAAGACTTAGTTGTACCGTGACAACTGCAAATACCTGATTTGCTGATAATAAATGCACAGAAGCAGCACTAAACATAGTTGATTTGTGTGTATTTATAAACAGAAGAACTATATGGCCTTGCTTTTAGCACCATCAATTAGAAGTTGGAGTGCATTTACTGGTCACTAATACAGTAAGCATATTGTATATGCTGGTATCTTACGGATTTTGCTTTTGCCTCTAATCCCCATCTTTCACCTGCTGAGAAAGAGACAAGTCTGTTGAATTTCAATGGCCACGGTTTGATCTGCCATCTACTTGAATGCCATTGCTAATAAATGTTTTCAATTGTACTGGCAGAAACAGCCCCCAAATAACAGCAACATGCGTGGATCAGTTTCAGTGAAGCCTTCTTATACAAATCTTAGTCTGTGGATAGTGTATTGAAAATTTTCAAAGAAAACCCATTTTCTTCCACTGCTTCCCTGTGATATCTCTCAGCTCTCCATTTTCTTACCTGCTTTGGATAACAGGCTCATTGTATCTGGTTTTCTGACTTTCCTCTTTATTATTATTTATAAATAAACCTATTAAATGAAGCTATCATTTGCAAAAAGTATTAGACAATTATATTTAACCACACAGTCTTAATAACACAGACATGAAGAATGTAAACAGAAGTGTGCTTGTATCTCAGCTGCAGAAACCAGGTCTAGAGAAGATATTCCCCAACCATGGTAAAAAGAGTTTGAGAAAAGAATATGAAAATGCTAGTCACGGTTTCCCAAACTGTACCAACATAAACCAAGTCTTTCTGGACGTTACTGAAGAAATACAAAAGTTTTCAATTTATGCTGTATAGCTAGTATATCTATTTTTTATCTATCATCTCATACATTTAATACTTAAGAGAACATAATGGGGAACCAGCAAAACTGTTTTGCTTGTCCAGTTCATAAGCTTAACCATATAGTCATGCCAGTGCATCAGCCTCATTAATATAGAGGTGCAATTTACTAGAAAAGGGGAAGAGAAAGAAGGAGAATTTTCCTAGTCCAGAGGCATTTCAGTTTCATGAGACATCCAGAATTCTAACGATTACACTTTGACCCTAATGAGGTCATGATAAAAATCCTAGTCTTTTTCCCTATGCTCAAAAATATATGGGAAAGCTGGCATGAAGATGAAGCTCTGGGATGACAATGAGTAGGCATCACACTTGCCTTATTCAGCAAGATCAGGAATAAACCTGCAAATATCCATTTCAATCAAGAATAAAAGCAAGCCACGTTGGACTGGTTTTGAAAATCATAGATCAAAATGGCATGGGAATGTTGGGGAATGTATTAATAAAGATGTTAATTTCTCACTACCAAAATTCCTTGGAAAAAATACCAAATATCCAAGTTTTGTTCAAAATACAAATTATTTGACCCCAAAGAACTTAACAAGGCAATCTCTGTATCTTTATTCCCCTTAAAATTCACAGATTTTATTTTTAAACTCGTCAAACATATCCAGTTCAATGGAATCAGTCTTTAAATTCAGACAGGAAAAATCTACCCACTTCAGAATTTTACACAGCAAGAACAGAGATTTTCTGATGTGAGCTTAAACTGTTAAAAAATAGCTTTAAAACAATGGTATTTTGGAATTCAATCATTCCTGGCTTAGCATATTCACTTCTAAACAGAAACAACATGAAAAATTCAAACAAAACTAAACAAACAACAGACAAAGGGGAAAAAAAAAGAAAAAATAAGAAAGAAACTGAAACCAGAAATGTCCTATATGCTGCTGCGCCTGATTTGTGAGATTCTGTCAGCTCTAAAGGAGAGCAGAATCTGCACTTGCCATCGAAATGTTGATACCAATACTCCTGAAGGTAACTGTCTTCCATTTTTCTGTTCCAACATTCTCACTGTTTTGTCTTTTTTGTGCTAGCAAGAAGAATGTAAAGCAAAATGCAAACAGATATGACTATGATTATGCATGGGAAATGAATCAGGTGAAAAAATGACACCACCATTTTTTACCCGTAACTAATCAGGAAAGAGCCTTCCACAGCCAAAAAAGTAAAGGGTAAAAAAAGAAATGGAGAATATCTCATGTACTCTTTGGGGGCAGTAACCTCCCCTCCCCCAACAACCAAACAGCTTTTGGTGTGGTGAAATTTAGCTCATCTGGCAGATACACCACAACTGACAGGACAAGAGAGAGGGGAGTTCGTGCTTTAAATTAAAACTTATTCCCTAGTGTGTAAAAGAGCCGGTATAGTCTATTAAAGTCATTTAGAATAATTCTTCCTACTATGAAGTAAATCTGGACTACCACTAGTAAATGTCAGAGTTGCATTTACTATTCTTGTCGAGACACACTGCTGAGTGGTGAAAAGATGTGCAGTAACTATTTTTTTTAAATAACAAGTCATTAGAAGATGAAATTAGAGACCTTTTTAAAGGTAATTTATAGTAACAAGAAATAAATAATTCAAAGGCTAGAAAAAGGAACCTTGGTACGGATCGAGATCCGGATGGACAGACAGATACAAATCAGTTTATAGTTAATTAGAATAAAGATACAAAGTATATGGATCTAAAGATGTAAGCAGAAATAGGCTTGCCAATCTGGTGAAGAAAGCTTTAAACTAAAGTTGCCAGGGGAGGGAAACCTCAATCCATCCCACTTCTACTAGTTTGATGCCAGTGCCAGCAGCAGATGCCCAGAGCCTGGAGGAGGATCACAGGTCAGCAGGAGAGCACCTGAAGATCATCACAAAGGAATTCCAGCCACGCCAGTGGGTAAGTCAGCTTCATCAGGGGCCCAACTTAAACACCTCTGTGCAAACGCATGTAGCATGGGGAATAAACAAAAGGAGTTAGAGTTGTGAAAATACCTGCAGGGCTATGATCTTATTGGCATCACCAAGATGTGGTGGGAAGCCTCCTATGACTGCAGTATTGGAATGGAAGGATACAGACTCTTTAGGAAAGGCAGAGGAGACGAGGAAGGGGTGCCACCCTCTATGTCAATGACCAGCTGGAGTGCATGGAGCTCCACCTGGGCATGGATGAGGAGCCAACCAAGAGCTTATGGGTCAGGATTAAAGGGAGGGCAGGGACAGGTGACACTACAGTGGGGGTCTGCTACAGGCTATATGACCAGGAAGACTGAGAGGATGAAAACCTCTATAGACAGATAGGAGCAGCCTCACATCCACATGCTCACAATCCCTGGTCCTCAAGGGGGGACTTCAACCCCCCCCAATATCTGTTGGTGGCACAACACAGCAGGGCCTAAGACATCCAGGAGGTTCCTGGAATGCATTGATGATAACTTCCTTCTCCAAGTGATAGAGGAGCCAACGAGGAGAGATGCTATGCTGGACTTTATTCTCACCAACAAGGAGGGGCTGGTGGGGAATGTGAAGCTCAAGGGAAGCCTTGGCTGCAGTGACCATGAAATGCTGGAGTTCAAGGTCCTTAGGGCAGTGAGGAGGGTGCACAGCAAGCTCACTACCCTTGACTTCAGGAAAGCAGGTTTTGGCCTCTTCAGGGATCTGCTTGGTAGAGTACCATGGGATAAAGCCCTGGAGGGAAGAGGGGCCCAGGAAAGCTGGTTAATATTCAGGGATCACGCCCTCCAAGCTCAGGAGCAACTCATCCCAACAAAGAGGAAGTTAGGCAAAAATGCCAGGAGGTCTGCATGGGTGAACAAGGAGCTCCTGGACAAACTCAAATACAAAAAGGAAGCCTACAGAGGGTGGAAGCAAGGACAGGTAGCCTAGGACAAATACAGGCAAATTGTCTGAGCAGCCAGGGATCACATTCAGAGAGCTAAAGCCCTGACAGAATTAGATCTGGCATGGGCAACAAGAAAAGCTTCTATAGGTACGTCAGTGATAAAAGGAAGACTAGGGAAAATGTGTGCCCTCTCCAGAAGGAAACATGAGACTTGGTTACCTGGGATATGGAGAAGGATGAGGTAGTCAATGACTTTTTTGCCTCGGTCTTCACTGGTAAGTGCTCTAGCCACACCATCCAAGTGGCAGAAGGCAAAGGCAGGGACTGGGAGAATGAAGAACTGCCCACTGTAGGAGAAGACCAGGTTCAATACCATCTACAGAACCTGAAGGTGCATAAGTCCATAGGACCTGATGAGATGCATCCCCGAGTCCTACTGGAACTGGCAGGTAAAGTTGCTAAGCCACTATCCAGCATATCTGAGAAGTCATGGGAGTCTGGTGAAGTTCCCACTGACTGGAAAAGGGGAAACATAACCCCCATTTTTAAAAAGGGAAAAAAGGGGAGATCCATGAAACTACAGGCCAGTCAGTCTCACCTCTGTGCCCAGCAAGATCATGGAACAGATCCTCCTGGAAATGATGCGAAGGCACATGGAAAGTAAGGAGGTGATTGTTGACAGCCAATATGGCTTCAATAAGGGTAAACTGTGCCTGACAAATTTAGTGGCCTTCTATGACAGGGTTACAGCATTGGTGAAAAAGAGAACAACTGATGTCATCTACCTGGACTTGTGCAAAGCATTTGACATTATCCCACACAACACCCTTGTCTCTAAATTGGAGAGACGTGGGTTTGATGGATGGACCACTCAGTGGATAAGGAATTGACTGGATAGTTGCAGTCAAAATGTTGTGGTCAACGGCTCGATGTCCAAGTGGAGACCAGTGATGAATGGTGTTCCTCAGGGGTTGGTATTGGGACCAGTGCTGTTTAAATCCTTTGTTGGTGACATGGACAGCAGGATCAAGTGCACCCTCAGCAAGTTTGCCAACAACACCAAGCTGAGTGATGCGGTCAACACAGTAGAAGGAAGGGATGCCATCCAGAAAGACCTTCACAGGATTGAGAGGTGGGCCCTTGTGAATCTCATGAAGTTCAACAAG
Source organism: Phaethon aethereus (assembly GCF_964289735.1). Taxonomy (NCBI): domain Eukaryota; kingdom Metazoa; phylum Chordata; class Aves; order Phaethontiformes; family Phaethontidae; genus Phaethon; species Phaethon aethereus. The sequence continues at coordinate 90,006,464 of NC_138582.1, read as the reverse complement.
GCCAAGTGCAAGGTCCTGCACATGGGTCAGGGCAATCCCAAGCACCAATACAAGCTGGGCAGATAAGGGATTGAGAGCAGCCCTGACAAGAAGGACTTGGGGGTACTGGTGGATGAAAAGCTGGACATGAGATACCAAAGGTACACAGCAGATGCTAAAAGAGTTTGAGATTGCTCCTCTCAGCATAAAATAGAACGTTTTGAAGCATTTAAAAAAGGGTAAAAAAAAAAAAGCCAAAACCTGCTAATATTTCATGTCTCTAACAGAATCATTTGAAGAATAAAGGAAAAGACAGTTTAAAATGTAAGGTGTTTGATAGCAATAATGCCACTCAAAGATCCTTCATTTCTTAGGAATACTTGATAAAAATACTCTCAGTTGTCAGGTTCAATTACACTTTGATAATACTAAGGCTGAAAGCACCAGATTCCATTAAATTCAGTGCAGCTACTTGTGTTCTCCAAGCACTTACCTAAAGGTTTGTGAAGTGTAGTCTTAAGGCCTTGCTGCCAACTCTTTTTTTGTTTTCTTGTGACTGATTTGGGTTTCTTTTTCTTTTATTTTCTAAGGATCAGGAAGCAGGCCTTTAGAAGTGTGCTTTGTCTCTGTGACTTATCTACATCATAGCTATGACAGATGTAACTTGAAACAATCTGTTTGGAAAATTAAATTGTGTCTGTAAAACAATAATGTGCTAATACCAGTAATAGTATTTTTATTCACAAACTTATGTGATTGCACAGAAGCAGGAAGTAAACAGAATTGTTTCCCGATAAAAAAAAAATTACTTTGATCCTCATTTTGTGTGTTCATAGTTGGTTTTCATCTTCCTTCCCCTCTCACTTTCTCTTTCATAACAAAATAATAAAAGGAAATCTTACACTAATCTATATGTCCGAGTCAGATGCTTTGACAGTGAACCTGTATTAAAAGGTCATTTGAGTTTGAAATAGTCAATTGCTGCTCCAAATACATACAAATAGTTCTTTGTAAAGCACCAGTACCATGGCTAATACTTCCTTCAGGGACTTTCTTCTGGATTGCTCACTATTTCTGCTTTTATAAAAGCAGAAGCATAAAGACCAGTGAGCCATTGACACTTGAATAATAGAGCCTGGTGGGACAAATTCAACCCTATTGGTTCCTACTGCACTTGTTGCCTAAAGCAGCCTGAGACCAGCCTTGGAGCAGCCGGACAGCTTTGCCGCTTTTGAACAGAGCAGAGTCATATTCTTCATCTCAGCTGAGGTTTCCAGAATTCAAATCTCCATTTCCAGTATTAGCCAGAGTCATGTTACCCTTCTTATACTTTAATATTCGAAAGAAAAAAAGTAAAACCTACAATTAGCTCATTATTTAAATCAGTCCCCAAACTACTCGATTCGAAATAATGGACTTCTTAAGTCTGCAGATCTGTACTCAGAGATTCAGAACACATATACGTTACTAGTAATGAAGAATCAGATGGTACAAACCTTTGTAGCATGAAGTAAGAGGTGTAGTCTTCAAAATATGATGAAACCCACATTTTTTTTAATTAAAATAAGGAATTTTTTATGAAGAAAATCAGCATAGTTTTGTGAAGTGGTTTATATATTTTTTCTCCTATGCAGAAATATGATATTATCAAAAGTGAAAGCTACTAATTTTTAAGGAATAATAAAACATTAGATAACTTGCTCATTTCAAGTAATTATTTAAATCTCTCATCCTTTTTTTTTTTCTTCTCCCATCCCCCCACCCTTTAATAGTAGGAAACTTCTAACCAGCTACCCTTGAATTTTTACCAGTTGTGTCACCTACTTAGTATAGAATCCATATAGAAATATAGATCTTTCTGTTTATTTCAAATGCTGAATGAGACGTAAAGAGCTCATTATTATGCACTGTGAGATCAGTTCCAAGGCTCTCTGGTGAATGCATGGATGTTTTGCAAGGAACCACTTATTCAGTATAAAAAATTGGGGAAAAAAAAAGATGTCATCATTGAAATATTTTCCAGTTTAATGCTACTGCGGTTCTAGGTCTCTGTTCAAGTTAGATGAACCCAGGTATTCACAGAGTACAGCCATCAGTTGTGCCACATCAAAGTTCTTTGCAAACCTCCCTTAATTGCTTTTGTAAATGTCACACCTCTCTGTGGAGTATCTTGTTACCTAAAGCAAATGTATATTGATCAGAGTCATCCCTTACTCACTGCAAATTTCAATGATCTTATGGTTGTTGGACATAAATGTGAAAATATTTTTGTCTTGAGTTCTTGCTGAGTGTTGTTGAGAAATGTGGGAATACGTCCTTTGTTCATCTAACCAGCTGGGAGGCTGGTGATTGCTTACAGAAGTATTTCAATATTATTATTGTGTTTTGAACCTCTGAAAGGTAACTAATTCATTAAAAGCCTGTAAAATAGCAATTAAGACACAGTAGCATCTGCGAAGTGCGCTCTCTCTTCCTTACCCCTGGCATTTCAGTTCAAGAAGGGCTTCAGTTTATGCAGCAGTAACTGGGGAGTATTTATCTATTTGGAATGTCTGATATATCAAAAAGTCATCTATTCGGTCAACAAACCACAATTATTCATCAACCAAGACAATTCCTGCGTGTTGATTATTTTTATGCTTTTGGCTGGTTCTTTATTTACCTGCTTCTTCACTTATCAAAGGTAGCAGTGAATTAATTTCATAGTCTAGAGAAACACAGCTGGGAGACTGTGTTCTCAATCAAATCATTCAGATGCAATTTGTGTAGCACCTACGGCAAAGCTCACAGAAGTTCACACCTTCTGGCCTGGCCTGTGGCCGTAGGTAGCTTCCATGGAAATCATCTGCTTCTCTCAGGCATTGATGGAAGAGGGAAAGGACCTGCCACAGGAAGAGGGGCTTGAATGATCCTTTGTGTATTTTGACACTGAGACACTGAAATATGCCAAAGTTCATTGAAGTGTCACTGCTCATTCAGTTCATGTTCTCCTTCAGTTTGATAAAAGTTCCATTTAAAGGCAAATTAGATCTTTAAATGGTCTCTCCTCATTTTCCCCTTCAAGAAAGCTTTATACAAAACATAACTTCTTCTAAGCATAGATGATTTATATTTTGCTATATGGTCTCTCTGAGCAATGTAAGATACTCTAAAAAAATAGTCATTTTTTTGTTTTTCATCAGATTCAACATTTGTAATCTCTCAGTTCCTATAAGCACACAGGTCAAAATCACACACTAATATTTGAAATGTTTAATTACTAACTTGCTTGTGATGCTTATCAGCATCAGTGAAATTATAATTAAAATAGGAACCACTGGGCTAGTGAGTTCACTTTGACAGAAGCAACAAGGATGACTGATGTTATCAGAGATTCTGTTTGTTACGAATTGCCACTGGAAAATATGATAGGAAATAGAATTTGGAAGATGAAAAAATTAAATACCATCCTAAAGAAAATTAGGGGAAATTTGGTAGTTTCTGTAGCTTCAAAAACTGAAAACATTTTGCTGAGTCTATTGTAACAAATGTTTCAAAACAGTTTATTTTCATGTTTACTTTTTTTATTATCTATATTTAAAAATGAGAAGTCAGTCATTATCCTGAAAATGTTTAAGTAAGAACTTTCAAACATTTCAAGATATTTTTGTAGGAACTATTTCAAAGGGAAAAATTCACCAAATTTAACTCACTAATACATGTTATTTTTGTTTCAGTGATCCTGAAGATTTTAGTTGTTATTTTTACTTCATTATTGTCATATCACACTTTACTAAAAATATTATTTAAAAGTGCTAGTTGTACTTTCTTTGATTTTAATACCCTGAAAAGTAGATGCTTGAACTTAAGGCAACTTGTAATGTAAAATTCAGAAAATAAAATATATATTGTGTTATGTTATGTTATGTTATGTTATGTTATGTTATGTTATGATGTTATGTTATGTTATGTTATGTTATGTTATGTTATGTTATGTTATGTTATGTTATATATCCCTAAGTCCTGCTTCACACAGAAAAACAAATTGGCTACCATTGTCATACCAAATATATATTTCTCAAGATACATTTCTATTGTCTAGTCTACTGAACTTTTCTGTATGAAATGTACACCACTGTCTTCCTTTTTACATATATATAATCTGTATTTTCATATTTAGTACATTTTTACATGTATTTGTTATACTTTAACATTCTACCTATGCTCAATGAGTTGTAATTTCATATTTTTAGAGGAGTGATGTTAAGGCTTTTCTGAAGTAACTTCAGTTTCTTAACTTGTCCATGTAATATTTTTACATGTTTCTTCCAGGAAATTTGATGAGACAATCATTTTACCATTGCTACTTTTCCTGTAATTGAGTTTGTAAATTTTCATATCTAGCTTGCTTTATATGCTTTTTAACAGTAGTTTGAAATGCAAACATTCCATTATATAGATATGCGAGTTTAGTATAGGCATCTTTTCTTTACCTGAGCTATTTGCTTATTTTGATTTTTACTGCAGGTTATGTTTCTGTTCAATTATTATTTTTTCCTGACTGCCTCATGGCTTATACAGGTGTCACATTTTATTGGAGTGGCTTTCAGATTATTGGTGTGAAAGACTTATGGGATTTGCTCATAAATGTCTGTCCTTTCCAGAGCCTCTTGCACTTTCCTCTTTATTGCAATTCTGGCTGTGCCTCCAGACCATATGTTCTGAGACTCTTCTTCAAATTCTCTCTTTTTTTTTTTTTTTTTGAAGACAAATCTCATTACTCTTTTCACTTATTTCTATTTTCCATTTTCTCTGGAAACTCACTTCACTGACAAATTATCACAAACCTGAAAGGTAAACAAATTAGTTCTAGTGTAGTATTTTAAGAAGGTCTGTAGTGATATCCAGGGGAAAAACAGCTGCCCCCCCAGTAGCTTTATTCATCTCCTTTAATAAATGGTTTCAGTTCAGGTGTAATTTTTATGTATCTTGAAGAACCTTTTAACATCAATTACACAACTCTTGAACAGTTCCTTTTCTTCACCTCAGTATAAAATTCAGCGAAATGCTTGAGGATGCTCTTCAGTATTAGCAACATTTTATGATGGATAATAGTTTTACATCTCAGGTTTGGATCTGCTATTTAAAGGTAAGTGAAATCGGAATAGCAGAAGACTGTGATGAAATGGTAACTTTATACTCTGCAACAGCAATATTCTACCCACAGCACACATAGCTCAATTTATGTCACAAGGGCAGCAATGGCTTTGGTTCATAAATTACTAGTGGAGGTTTTGTAGCACCTTTTGTACCATATGAGCTACTGCCTCAGTGCAATCACCAGAAGTCAGTAAGTTTGCTTTTGTTCATGTATTTTTCTGAAAACACAATTAAGAGCAGAATTCTCCTAATGTTTGAAGCTATGGTTGAAGGTAGGACAGCTAAAAGGGATACAGGTTCCTTGGTGCACAGACAGAATTTTGCAGATGATGACTTAAGTAAGCCAAAAAATCACTAATCCTTTGGACAGAGGCAACAAAGAGAAGGGACAAATAGTACTGTTGCGATGCTTTGGCTAGTGAGAAGTGTCTGACGGTCCTTCAGACCCTTATGTATCTAAAAGTCCTTCAGGCAGCTTCATCCTCTCAGCAAAGACTTCCTGGCAGCTTCACTTGACAGGCACCTCAGTTGCAGACCTTGCTGCATACCGATTACAAGGAACGTGAATGCATATGCTACGGTAACTGCGTAATACAACTGGTCCCTGACATGCAGGAGCAGAGAAAGAGGCTTGCCAGACAGTTTCTGTAAGCCTGCTTACTAGCAGACAGCATTGTGAGAAAGAAAATTAAATTATGCAGTAAGCAGGGATCAGTCTAGTCACACTGAGCTGAGGTACAAATAAATATGGCTTTTTGTATGGTAGCTTACATAAATACAAGTAAATTTATATTCACATTGATTTCAATAGTGTTATTTATGAAACTGTCAAACAAAAAGCCTAAGTCCCCAAAAAACCCCAAACCAAAAAAAAGCAAGCCTGAATTTAGCAATATGTAAGATTCATAGCTTACAGATAACAAAATAGTACATAAACTAAAAATGTATACGGCTATAACTCCTTTAAAGTCTGAGAGTTTCAGCAATAGATAATGTGACATAAAATCTCATGCCACTTATTCATAGTCTTTTTTCCAAAGTTTTGCATTATAGTATATGTTAACAATATATTTAATATTTTTATGCTGTCACATAAAATGGGCACATACTTTGATATACTAGGGGAACTTTGCTCTCGTGCATATTTTCTATGCTTTCTTGTTTTCATACAGTTATAATTTATTTTTCCAAACTGACAGCAGAACCAGAGCATTTTCTGATTTGTGATTTGAAATCAATTCTTGAAACTAAAACTACTTAAATCTCCTTTTTTTACTAAAAAACCCTGAACCTGTAGATTTTGCATTACAAAAGAAAATAAACTTTCAAAAAATAAAGCCGAGAGAGTCATCTATACTTCCATTTTTCTTTTCTCTTTTTTTTTTTTTTTTTAGTTGCAGCTTCATAGCTCTATGTTCAGGAAACCTAACAAAAGTTTGGATGGGTGTGAAGTAATTTTATAAGAAAAATTTTGCAAGATTAGACACTAGTAGCTATGATGTCTAACTACTGTTTAAGTTAATAAGCAAAGGGATCAAAAGGATCAAAGTGAAATAGCTGCATTAAAGCACATTCACTACAAAATTTTTTCCACCCTCTCTTCCCTCCTACCCTTCAGACCTGGGCAAAAGGCTTGTGACTGCTTCAGTAGCTCTGCATAGACACACGTGTGTACACCAACAGGCACATACAAATGCATACACACACACACACACACGCACACACACACATTTTCCTGCGTCTCATCGTTCTGAGAATAAATTAGAGAATGTGAACGGAGCACTGCTGCTACAGTAAACTGAGTCTTGGTTTACAGGCAGCCTGAAACATCTGTTACAAACATGAATTATTCCATTCATCTAAATGAGGTACTAACATCCAGAAGCATTGATCCCTGGTTAAACTGTAGCTACCCTTGGATGATTTTGTGGACTCCAGGGTCTGTCTCAAGTTTTCTTCTCTAGGTAGACAGTACAATTAAAAAAATTATTTGAATTATGTATTTCTTTAAAAATAAAAAGCTTGTGTGGGAACACGTTTTGGAACAGTACTGTGAGGTAGGGCTTTTTGCTGTAATACTGGAAGTTTGCATGCATACAAATGACATTTCCTTTACATTAACTTTCAGCAGTCCCTGACATAACTGCTTTTCTCTCTTCCTAATTTCTGACAGAGCGAGTGATCTGGATGCAATCCAGCTAGTTTCGACTTAATCTGGACAAAATGATATGACGAAGACTGGCAGACAGAGGAACACAAAAAGAAGTGGCCGAGTTTTCACTTACACCTATTCTAAAGACGCATAAATTGTAGCCATTGTGACGAGTACAAGAGGAGAAGACTTATCTGGTTTTGGTGAACCACAGCAAATGGAAAGAAACGGGACAGTCACTTCGCTAGAGCTCTCCCAGACGCAGCTGAAGCACTAATGCACGCGCGTCCCCAGAGCCCAGCGAGGCTTGGCAGAATTGTTCCAGCCTTGCGTTGTGCCAGTGGCAATCTTTGGCTGGACAACAGGGTATTGTCACTCTGCATCTTTCAGCATCGTAGTGCTTCTCTCTGCAATCTGAATTATAGATGATAGGGCCATCATTTGCATGGAGATAAACTTGGTCAGCTGGAAGCTCCAGGTCATCTGTCCCGTCAATAAATATCATTTAAGACAGGAACATTCACACCAGTTGTTTATGGATAGTATCTTCCACTTAGGGTCTAACAGTCTCCAGCTGAAAGCCATATACCTCGTTCTTCTATAAATATTTAAGTCCTACATGAATCACATTTAATTCACAACTTTTGCCTCCAGGTAGATTTTGACCTTAAGTCTTACTGTTCGGTTTGGGCCAGAATATTCCACACTGACTGAACCAAACTATTTGTCCAAAATAAATAAACAAGAACAAATAAGAAACAGTGATATCAACAACAGTTCTGTCAGATTTGATAATAAATTATTTTGCAAATAATTATTTCACATATAATTATTCAATTATAGGGATGGAAAGATCCAACATATTTCAAGTTAATAATACTAAATCCTTAGAAAGAGATTTTTCATCAAAAGTATTTATACAAGCAATAGGATACTAGAAGTTAATATAAACGTTCCATCTAACAATGAAATCATATCACTATCTTGGCTAAAATTTTCTAAGAACCTCAATTGGCACTTGGAACGCCAATTTGAGATTAAAAAATTTCTGATTTTCAAAAAGTGTTCAGTACTGTGCAACATTAAGCCCTTTTTAAAGCAACTCAGAATGAGAATCCAAAGTTGAAATTCTAAGCAGTTTATAAATCTGTGGATATAACAAAAAATGTTGAATTTCAAATTAAAACTAGAGGAAGAAAAAGCTATTTTTTTTTTAAACTCACAAACTGAAATATTAGAAATGTAGATACTAAATTGTTCTGATTAGACACAACAAAGGGAATCTTGTTATTTCCTATTTACATTAGCTCTACTCGGATCGATGGTGCATATCATGTAAATATGCACCTTCCAACTCCCTGTCTCACAATAAATTGTCTAGATTTTCTTTCCCTGTCAAAGTGTCAGTGGCATAAGCAACTTCTCCTGAAACTCTGAACTAGACTATAATCAAAGTTTGACTGGAAACTGTGTTTTGTTATTTTCCCCTGCTCTTTCTCAATATATATATAATGGTATTAGTTTATAAAACAGGTTTGCTTAGTGAGAGGAACTTACAGATCCAGTTTAAAGGAAGATTTTTTGAACAGTTTTCATGAAGGTTACAATTTACTCTAGCTAAAGTATTCAAAGAAATGCTTAAATCTTACAGAGATTCTCCTTACAGGGATTATTTTTTCCCTTGAATTGATCGAACTGTGCTGAAATTAACTATGCATATTACTATCAGTAGGAGCCTTAACCTTCATATTATTTGTTTACTCTTTATTTCATGCAATTGCATGATGTTCATGACAACTCCCACCTTCACAGGAAGAAACAGTATTCAGTTTGCCTACAAAAATGTGATTCATTAATATTACTAGTAATTTAAATCTTCTTGATCTTAAAAAAAAAGAAAAAAGATGACAACTCAAAGATGACTTGAGGTTAAAATAAGCTGAATTATCTTCCCTAATTCAAAGAGGAAGAGTTTCTTAGAATTTGTAAGAATCCTGGACAGCACTTCAGAACATACAATACCTGATAATTAGTCTAATTACTATGACAAGCTGAACTAATATTCAAATTCAGCTTTTCAAGGGTAAAAACCACTAATATTGCTAATGAGATCACTTGTTTTACAAGGTGTTGCTGAAAACTGGGTACACACGTATGGGATATTTTTAATGAGATGGTTGTAAACCAAGGTAATCTTATTCATTGTATCAGAGCCATATTTATCCACAATGAAACTGTGCAGCCATTACTATATGATCCAGAGATGCATGGAAAAGCACTTCCTAACCTTAGAAACTATATTCCCAAAGAACAATAAGTGTGGAGAGGAGGGTAAGAAATATGAATAACTGAAGGCAACAACAAAAAAGTTTTTTTTTAAAAATAGGCATTATGATAATGCATAACACTTCTGAAAATGCATAGCTGCAGAAGAGATGAACATCTCTGTCCATTGGTGAAGTCTGATGATGGTAAATCAGTAAGAACCTTGCAGATATGTGTTTTGGCACTTCTGATACCTTCCTGTTTATTGACAGTTTCACTTTTAAATCAAGGTATCAGTACCATCCTATTTCTCAGTGGTTTCATTTAAATGTTTCTATCATGGGGCTGAAATTAGAAATATCTATCTGGAAGTGAGTTTTATCTTTGATTGTTCTTGCAAATTCTGCAGTCCAAACTCTCCCTTGCTGTTACAGTAGCTAGCTCACTTTCCTCATATCTTCTCAGCCATAATAAAGAAAAGTTAAAAAATTCCAAAGGACAGAACAAAAATACAAAGGCTCGTGAGACCTAAATTGCGTCCAAGAGGAATAGATACATTATTTTCGCAAGGAGATGAAGAGATGTATCAACGACACTCCCAGGGCACAATGTCCCACTATGAATGGACAGTCTGCTTGGGATTCTTTTTAAAAAAGATGCCCTATATAGCTAGATCCCTGACTGGAGATACTATTTTCTCTAGGATGCATTACCTTCACCAAGACAAACTTCAGATCAAATATTCAGAAAAGATTTTTTTTTTTGATCAAAACTTACCTGAAAATAACTACTGCAAGTTGAAAGTCAGGATATAAAACACCCATCTATACATGTATATATTTGCAGAAACTATTAACATATTTCATGCCAGTAGTGAATGAATCAAGATCATTATGGAGGCAGCTCCTTATTAGAACTCTCACCTTTAAATCCAAATGAAGAAACCTTGCCTGACTGTACATGAGTTAGAGTGGACTGTAATTCTTCTCTTCCTAATTAAACTGATTTTCTAATTTCATTTGATATGCAAAGGTCTTCATAATCCTGTCCAGTGTGCTCTTAACATAGAAAAAGAGCCAGCAGAAGAAATTAGGGGAAAAAAGACTGTAGAATAGAGAATGCTGTCATTTCAAGCATCTTTACTGCAATAATTATATAAAAACAATCAATCTCTGAATATCATCATTTCATAATGCAAAAATATTTTAAGCTGCTGAAATTCTTTTAATTTAATAAGACCAAGACTGATACAGTTTTATTGAATATTAAACCAACAACCAAGCAACAAAACCCCCTTCCCAACACCCAGTATTTATGAAAGATAGTTTCCATTCTTTCTTAACAAAAATACACAATACTCATTGCTCTTTACCTGAAAGACATTAGGGACAATGTCTCATTTTTATCAGATGTCTTACCAAGCCTTGATTGTTATTTGTTACAACATCTCAATATGCTACTCACATGCAAGTGTCTTATAAACTGTCTCACTTGTATCAGTGTCCGGAAAACCATCTTGTCTTGAGTATGTGGAAGATAGGAATAAAAAGGCATTGCAACTGGAAAGTGACACTGCAGCTGGGAAGCAATACTGCAGGTTATGTAAAGTCTCATTATGTTTATCATGGGTAATGCCAGCAAGAAAGTCAAAACAACACAGGACTCAAGCGTATGGACTTTTCAGAGGAAGCTTAAGATTCTCAAATGAGGTTCTGCCAGTTTTTGAGCTAACTAGTTCAGGCACGTCTACGTACGATGTAATCAAAGCTGACGTATCAAAATAGGCATGTCTTCAATGTGCAAAGTTAGGAAATAATCATCTCTAGATCATCTCATGCAGCCATTATTGAACATAAACGTTTAAAGAAAGATCAGTGAAACAACTACTCTTACAAACAATTTTGCGAGCTAGGCTTGCCAAAATGTAATGCTTTGAGGATCCCTCTGAGCAGAAAAGAATTTCTGTACTACCAGGAAGACACTGGAAGCCTCTTTAGAGTGGAATAAGGAGCAAATTTGCAAAGTGAAACACCTGGTGTTGAGGACCTGACATCTACATTATATGTGTTTTGCAGAGTTTTACTACCTGTCTGATCTTACAGATTGAAAGCTCATGAGCGGGTGTTAAGCATTAAGTGCACATTTGCATCTTTTAGTTTAATCTTGAAGCAAACAAATTCACAAGCTCTAAGACTGTTCTGTGAAACTAAATGAAACACAGCATGTGGGAGTGACTGGGCAATTTATTTCAGAAAATCAGTTCTGTTGTGAACTAAAATGCATGCAAGCATTGCTCTGAGTTTTTGTTTATAAGAAAAAACAAATTACTCCTAAAGCAAAAAAAAAGGAGATACAACAAGACAAATTCAAGAATTTGTATATAGGAATTGGCTCTTTTCCAAAAAGTGTAAGGAGGTGTGATCAAGAAACAAACCCCTGCAATGGAAGATGGCTCAGAAGAGATGAGCTCGAGCAATGTGCTTGGAAGATAAGGGAAGAACGTAGGGAATGATTGACTTGCAAAGAAAGCTGAACTTACCTCAATACCAAGGGAAGCAATGGGTGGCCTTTGTTTTAGATATATGACTGGATCAACTCTTTGTATCAGTTGACTGTGTCAACTTGTTGTGTAAATGGCCTTTCTGGAGCTAATTAATACAGAGCACTGTCTTCCTGAATTGGCCAGACCAGCATGGGGAAAGTGTAAATGTGGCTTAGCCCAACGTAGGGTATAAAAACTGAACAACAAGTAACATGCACTTTGAAGAGAGCAATGGCCTTGAGCTGGCTTCAACATCTTACCCTTCCTAGTGGTTGGGGATGCCCAATGTCATGATGGTGAGCATGTAGAGAGACTGGTAATGGGAATGATATTTCTATTGTGATTCAACTGTATGCTGCAATTTCTATGTCGTGTTTGTATCACTGTTAAATCAAAATCCCATGTAATAGTGAGTAAATTTGGTATTACAGGTTAAACCCTCTTCATGCAGAGGAGGGTTCCTCTGAAAGAACCTGAACAGAAAGTATTGGACTCTAACAGGAGGACATAAAGCTTACAAGATGTTATTTCTTTTCCTCAGCTTTGTATGGATTTGGCTTCTATCAGGATATCTTCAATAAGTCTAAGGCAGAGATAGCCACTTCTGTTCTGAGTGAACCTGTTATGAATTTCTCTTGTAGCATTACCCTCAATTTGCTCATTTGCATATCTAAAATAATTGCAGCTTGGATTTAAATTTAAAAGGTACTTTTAAAGAGTACAATTATACACACATATTGCTGCTCCACTATATTATCATCATCAGTGAAAGGGTTCATTTACATCAACAGCGTGAAAGTCAAACAGGCACTCATAGGAACTGTATAACGAATAAAAAGGAAACCATTTCAGCTGCTAATATGAGTAAAGCTTTGTCACAAGAACAGCCTCACTAAATCCAATAAGGTTTCATTTTACTCATCCAAATGCCATCTGGATTAAAATTTTCAGATGTTACAGTGGATAATATCTAAAATATTAGCTTGTGAATTCTGTCAACTTTTTTTTTTCAGAATGCATCTGACTTTTAAAGATATTAAATCAAAGGAATAAAGTAATTAATTACACGATTCTGCTTCTACTCTGGTTAATTACATATATGCATTAATCAACTCAATCTGTGTTTTCTGTTAAAAACTCTTCAAAATGGCTGGCAGCAACCTTACTGTGGAAATGTTCCTATTGGCTATTATTGGGCATCATATTCATATTTTGACATAATTATATAAGGTATATAGAAGATTTAATAAATTACCACACTGTTTCAGGACAATAGGCCACATACTCCATTTTTCCTTATCCAGGGGAGGGCAGTAGGGAAAGTATGGGAACATGGCAAGTGCAGAATTGTCCTTGCACTGGTATATTTTTCAGAGCTACAGGTCATCAGGGATTTCAGAACTAGAGATTGTATTTGAAATGCTGCATTTAACAGGCACTGATAACTTGTCTTATCTATTTTGAAGTAATTTATACCTATAATTATAGGTTGTGTGGAAAAATACTTATTTCTCTTTTAAGCTTGGTAACTGATAATTTCACTGAGTGGACATCTTGTGATTAATCATTCTCTATTTATCATCTTAATACCATTCATCTCCGTGTAGGCCTTATTCTATTGCCCCCTCATCTATTACTTTTTCAGGCTGATGAATTCTATTCCATTAGTCCCTCCTGATTCCACCCTGAAACATTTTTGTTTTCTTTTCCTGCTCTGTTCTGCTGTATCTGAATATCTATTCTATATGTCAGTGTCCCACGCCATTTTCTGTGGTGCGTGGTGGATCCATATCTAATTAAGAGACAGTGCATGGCAGAGCAATAGGTCAATGAACCATTATAAGGGCTTGCTCTGTGCAAATCTTCAGTTTTTTAGTATTAGTGTCACAACGTGGGAGATGGAACATAAGACCATTTATTAGAGTAAAGTTTATATATTAACAACATCAAAAAGCAGACAAACAGAACAAGACATTCACCATGAAAGGCACTAAAGAAATGTAATGAACACAGGAAGATAAGTCTTAAAAGCTGTCTGTCACTGACAGACAAGCTGTCACCACAAAAAAGTTCTTCCACAAGCTGTGGAACCATCAGCATATGTTTGATGAGAAGTACATACAGAGATTAAAATGTATGGGTTTGTATTGTGGAACCTTGTGTTTCATACGTGCTCACTTTATAACTGCGTATTAAAAAAAAGGCACTCTGCTGTGAATAAAGGCCCTATTAGCATAATCCTTTCTGGTGCTCATTCATTATGGTTTTATTGTTAATGATTTTACTTTTCAAATAACTTAACATTTGTTGAATAAAAAAACTTCTCTAAAGCTTCTCCAATTCTTTTTCTCCTCCCAGACACACATGCCCATGGAAGTAGGTACATCTTCCTCATAGTTTCCCACAAAAATTGGATTTTTATTTTTATTTTCAAGTTTATTTGTCACATTCATGCAAAGCCTTTGTATTATTAATTTTTCTTCTCATGATATGCAATATCATCTTCAATTAGGTCATTCATATGAACTATGTTGATTTTTGACTGTATGGCAGTAATAATAATAATAATAAAAACCAAAGTTTTTACCTTTCAGAGTGTCTTCAGGTCTTGCTTTTCTACGGATCAACATTTTCATCTTTAATACATTAATAAAAATTCCATACTCTTTTCCTGTCCCGTACAACTTGTCACCCAAAGCTGCTAGAGTTTATTGAGAGACAAAGTAACTGGAATATCTGAACCTATTGATTAACCCGAGTTTTATTTTATGGTTATCTTTAAAATATTTCCATTTTGTACTCATTGCAATCTTCAACAGAGAATTTTAAGAGAGAAGGTAACAGTGTATACAATCACACTGCATCTTTGCTGACTAAAAATATCTCTTATGTTACTTGTGTTTTTACAGGCAATTATGCTTGTGGCATAGCCAGTAACCAGATGCGGTGGAAAGCTCACCTGGAACACCACTCAGGCATAACTTGTCATAACCCATGGCATTAAATGCTTTGAAGACAATAAACAATCAACAAAGTTCTAATACCTCTCCGATTAAATTATGGAGATTTATATGGCAGTTTTTGTATCCCTCCCCTTTCTGAATCTGGTCACTTAGTTGGTAACTCTTGTCCCATTTTCCTTTAAATTCTACAGTGACTTCAGCTTGACTTTCCTTACATGCAATATCAAAGAAATTGCTCAATAGTTTGTAAACTACTGCCGGGCAACACTTCTTGATGTTTGTGCATGGTCCAGTTCCTTAAACATCTGAAGACATTAAATGCAGGAAGTGCCATATAAAAAGTTATCTGGAGTTATTATAATAAGTGTTTGGTTTTTGTGTTTAGCGGGGTTTTTTCGGGGTTTTGTTTTCCTGAGCCTTTTAATTAAAAGTGCAATTTTAAATCTTAACACCGGTGGTTCTATTCTTCTGACCAGTCAACAGCACGTTAATAGTTCATTATCTTTATAGAGAACCTCATAAGACTCTTTCTAGCTATTCATTATTTCCTTTCTGTAGTTTGCATCCCACCTGTTTTGATTTAGTAACACCAATTTGCAGTTTAAAAATCTATCAGAATAGAACTTGAAACTTTGAACATATTTGCCTGTTACACTCCTTTTCCTCTCTTATGATCCCTGGCATACACAGTGGATCTTCTGTTTTTTTCTTGTCTATTGTAACTTTAGGATTCGTTTAGCTTTGATTTATCCTCTGGTTTTTGTTTTCTTCCATCATCAGTCATTTTCAACATTTTTATTGTTGATTCAATTTTCTTCCTTGACTTTTTCTGTAACGTTCACAGCCACCTCCATAAGGTTGCCTTAGTAACCTTGAAAATGTTTGTTGCTTGGTCCTCATCCAATATTGGTCGTGTTTTAAACCTGTTGTTTTTCTCCATGTGCATTAATTTACATGCAATAACACTGAATTTCATTTGGCATTTTACTATTCAGGCACACAGTAAAAGAGTATCTTTCTGCAGCCCTTCAAAATCAGTATGTTTTGATTATTGAGAGTATTTGTTGATCTGGGAACGTCAACAAACTTGTCTTCTTAATATTCACTTATTTGTCGTGATCATTTATGAATATATTGCATAATGCTGGTCCTAGCACAGACCTCCTTGTTACGTCTACACTATCAGGTAGGACAGAGCAGTTAGAGTGCATCCATAGAGCAAAATGGTTCATACTGAAGATGTGATGCTAATGTTATACATTCCAGGTGGTTATGTATTTGGGACTAGCTCTAGTCTAGTTTGAAAGTCCTTGTGGCTGCAGTATTTTAGATATGCTCCTGAAATATATTCTCCACTCTAGTTTTGTCCAAAATAAATAGCTGTCTGCGCTCCAAGACCACTCCATGACACAAACCAAAACATTTTGCAGATAATCCTGAGATTTGTTTAAAAAGTGTGATTTTCCTCTGCACAAAAAATGGACTCTCAGGGATGCTCTCCCATGAGGAGTGATAGTTTAATGCTAACAATTTCCCTATCTTTTTAACCAGTTTGCAGTATACAAAGTGATTTCTTTTTCTATCCCATGAACAAGTCAGCTTCTTTATGATCCTTTGGTGAAGGACGCTATCAAAATCTCCTTGAAAATTCAGATGCCTTACATCAGTAAGATCCTCTTGCCCTAGGGCACACTGAATCCTTCAAACAACTGTACTGGATTTGTGAGGTATGATTTCCATCTTCATATTCTTCCTTGTTTTATAATATTTATCCATAAATTGGTAAATTCTTGCACTTTACTCCTGCTTCTTAAGATCTGGTATTCATACTGAGCCATTCAAATGGAAGGTGTTGTCTTACTTGATTGCTCTCGTTCCTTTAGTACCAAAGCCAAAATACTTAATGGGTTAAACATGCAAATAGCTCCCTCATGTCATTTTTCAGTTGCCTTAGAATTCTGGGATGAATCCATGTTACTTGTTTCTCAGAAGGCAAGAAACTGTTCTTACCATAACATTTCCTCTCATAACATAACACAGCTTCAAACAAATAGGATAAGCATGTGTGCTTTTATTAAACTCACTTAGTGCTTCAACAGTTAGTGGCTCCTGCAGTTCAGGTGACTGAACCCATTACTATGAATGGTGTCCTCTTTCTAGCTAAATTCCTGAACAGAGTGGATTGGAAACCATAAGATGTTTGGGTTTGGGTGGGGGTTTTGTGGTTTTCTTTCTTGTTTTTAATTACAATCTAAGATCCATCTCTTCCCGTAATTGATATGAAATTTCAAG
This sequence comes from Phaethon aethereus, assembly GCF_964289735.1. NCBI lineage: Eukaryota > Metazoa > Chordata > Aves > Phaethontiformes > Phaethontidae > Phaethon > Phaethon aethereus. The sequence goes on along the minus strand of NC_138582.1, from coordinate 89,989,132 downwards.
TCTATATCTTTTCCAAAGATACAGATAGATTTTCTTGTAGAACCTAGTTCAAAGTGTTGCCAGTGTATCCTTAAGAAGAATGGATTTTAAATAATGAGTTTACTGTAATCCTCTATACTTAAATATTATCATATAAAGGCCACTTATACTCCAGAGGGCTAAAAATTTTAAACACAGGCAAGAACATGCAAGATGCATGAGAATTCCTGTATTTTTATTATATTTTTAATGTCTACAGCACAATAAGTATTTCATTTGGACAAGCTGTGTCCCGTTTGGTTACACTAATATGTATTTCATGGACTAAATCTTACCTTGTTATGAAATATTTATCTGATGTCAGTGCAGCTTATGCAGAATTAAAGTAAAAGTTGTGTTTTTCGACTTCATTCATATGACACAGAGTTGATTTTGCCTCTATTGCCATTTGTTTCTCCACTATTCACTGAGTGAAGAAAAATTGTTCGCAGCTTATATGGGAAGAGCCCGTTTATTACACCTTGTCTCTAAGCCATTAACCTTCTTGTACTAGAGTGCTGCAGTACATATTTACATGAGATTGCAGTACATTGCAACCATCTTTATTTGTCCATACAAATAAATGTGAATGTTATTTTCTACACCTATTTGACATCAGTGAACCATACTTACAATACTACAATCTCTGTTTACATGTGGAATACAGAACACTGTGCATTTATTTATTTTTCATCTTCTTCCCTTTTACCATATAGATTTATTACTTCTAGCATAAGTTACAGCAGTTATTTTTGGTTAGCCTCTATCATACTGCTTTTATGAAACATCAATGAATTTATATCATCAGTGACAGCGTTATTGTTATCACCAACCTAAAGGCAAAGCTGAGTTACCTATCATCCTTCCAAGTGTAGAGTTCCTGTATTAATTTATCCTATATTTCTGTATTTTAAATCTTCTAGTGTCTGCTGTTTATCTGCCTTTTATTGGTTCCTCAACCCCAGTGCCACCATACTCTCTTCTATTCTATAGTTACTCCTATGTGTTTTCTATATACCTCCTGACAATATCACTGATCTGTTCATTAACTTGTCCCACAATTCTTGTCCTCTCAGTAGTTTTTGCCTACTCTCAAATCTCAGCTCTTCTATTTAATGTAAAGACAATAAAGGCAAATTAATTATTTACAGGACTTTATTTAGTTTTTGCAGTTAAACCACAGAAATTGCTAAAGGAGTAATTAATTGTGGATATTAACAATCAGTATGTGAGTTTCAGTTCACTTCCTATACCTGCTTTTTAGAAGTCATTAATTAGTCATTAATTCTGTTTTAATTTTATACTTTCCTATCATTCATGTCTTAAGGTTATTGCTAAAGTTCTTGATTACTGTTCTTCTCCAAAATTTAGAATGTTCTCCCAGTTGTGATGCATCTATCTGTAAGAAATTGATACACTTTTGAGTTTTTTGAGTTGGAGGTTTGGCTCCAACTGCTATATTTATTACCTGATAACATTTATCATATTAATCTATATTTATCTATCTATATATATACACATATCTGTATTATATTATGTTAACTGAGACTAAAAAAAAGGTCCTAAAATCAAAGTAGGCTTTAAGAACTTAGATGTCTTTTTACCTTTTTCTTTTTTTTTTTATGTAGTAGGATAATTCATGTATAAATATTCCTGTCTGAAAGTTTTGGCAATACTCTTGACTTTAAAATTTCAAGCATGACTTGTGGTAACTACAGAGTCCCGAATGCATACTCTGGATCTCTCGGTACATTCCCTTAAGCAGGATCTGACACTGAATGGCTTCAAAGATTTTCAGCTTCCTTCCAGAAATAATGCAGAGAGTGCCTACAGGTTCTCCCACCCCCACCCATACCCATTCCACATCTGTTAAATTTAATCTTAAACTTTCTTCACAGGTGCCCGGAATCACTTCTGGTTTAGATAGCCAAGACCGCAAGGTTCACAATGTGAAGCTGATCACAGAGCCACTCTGGTTTGAATACTTAATGGCTTTCTGTAGCAAGCCTGTCCTAGTTTTAGAGCAGGCAGACAAGCTGCTGCTTCATTGCAGGTAGTCTAGTTAAAATAAACCGTGATGCTGTGCAAGCACTGTTTAGCAAAAGTTAGAACATGTGTGTTATTAGTACTGCTTTCACAAAAAATCTAAAACACAGCACCGTATGAATGGCTGTGAAGAAAATTAACTCTGTCCTAGCCAGGTGTATCGGATTTGCACGGCAAGGATTTGCTACCGAAGTAGCGTGGGGCTCTCAGGGTGGCTTCTGTGAGAAGCTGCTAGAAGCTTCCCCCATGTCTGATGGAGCCGATGCCATTTGGCTCCAAGACGGACCCACCGCAGGCCAAGGCCAAGCCCACCAGCAACGGTGGTAACGCCTCTGGATAACATATTTAAGAAAGAGGGGGGAAAAAACAGCAACAGCAATTGCAGCCAGAGAGAGGAGTGAGAATATACGAGAGCAATGACTCTGCAGACACCCAGGTCAGTGAAGAAGGAGAGGCAGGAGGTGCTCCAGGTGTTGACGCAGAGATTCCCCTGCAGCCCATGATGAAGACCACGGTGAGACAGCCTGTACCCCTGCAGCCCATGGAGCTCCATGGTGGAGAAGATATTCACCTGTGTTTTATTTTTCATTACCCTACTCTGATTTTGAGTGGCAATAAATTAAATGCATTTTCCCCAAGTTGTGTCTGTTTTGCCCGTGACGGTAATTACTGAGTGATGTCCCTGTCCTTATCTTGCCCCACGAGCCTTTCATTATATTTTCTGTCCCCTGTCCAGCTGAGGTGGAGGAGTGATAGAACAGCTTTGGTGGGCACCTGGCATCCAGACAGGGTCAACCCACCACACCAGGTCCAGCACATACACTAAAAATAAAATATTAGTTATCAAACTATTTTGCTATAAAAGTGAAGAGATTTTAATGAGCTGGCTTGGTATGATTTCAGATCAAGTTTCTAAGTAATCTATCTCACTTAAGTTACTACTTTAAATTTCTAAGTAGAGATTTTTCAAAACATGCCACCCATCCAGAGTGAAATTTTATAGTCATGGTTTCGACACCAGATAAAAATAATAGGGCCGATCCCCCAATACACAGCCATGCTACTAGCACCATTTTAGGAAACATTATTTTGATGAGAGTATTTTTTGAGCTATAATACGATGAAGTTTACCAGAGCAGGCTGTATATGCACCCTCTGTGTAGAGTTTAGGTATGTATATGGTTTAGGTATGTATAGATTTTAGATGACAAGCAAAAGCTATACATATTCAGGATATTGAACAAAATATTAACTTTAACTTTACAAAGTTAATGTTCAGAGCTGTCAGACAGTTAAATGGTTTTGTAATAGATTTTTGAAAGCTTAAAAACTACTTTAAACTTCTTCTAAGATATAAAATTAAGTATTCAATGCTTTAAGTAAAATAAAACTCTCTAGTAAAATCAAGTATCATGGAAAATAGCTATATTTTGTGCAAGGATGGAACAGAGCAATATAGTAACTGTTTAGATGGAATTTCTTGCCAAGCCAGAAATTATTTTTTTGCAACTGATTTTGTCTCCTGAAATCACTAGTGAAGGAATCTGAGACTGGGCCATCTACAACACGGGAAAATTTTAAGGCAAAATTTCTTTGCTAATGCTCTATAACTTGAGCACAAACATCTACAAGATGCCTGAATATGGAATCCCAATTGTGATAGCTAATCTGGACCTGTTAAAATCAAATTACACATGATGAGATCCTATCTGGCACAAGGTTGAATATGGGAGGAACGTGTAGATGCAATCAGAGACATTTGCTCAAACTGCAGGAAGCTAATTTAATTTCAAAATAAAATTCTTTTTAGGAAGAGATGAATAAAGAAGCTAAAAAGCTAGCTTTTAATGACTACTGTTGACTTCACCAGGGACGGGATTTTATATCATCCATCATACTGAAAAATTCATAGCTATTACATATGGAGAGAAAAAAACCACAACAGAAGATGACAGTATCAAACAGCTAAAAGTTATTTTTTCTGATCACATTGTGAAATCAAGTCCAGATGATATGTAAGTACTATGAATTCTGAGGCAGCAATTAAACTTTACCTTAAAGCCCAATGTTTGTTAGTATAAAATTGGAGCAATCTTAAAACCAAAAAAGTTGCTAATAATTTCTTATTCCACCAGAACATGGGTATATTTTTTCAGATGTTGCCTATTAGATAAACTCTGTGGGAATTTTGCTTATCTGAATTTTTAATTACCACAGAGAAATATTTAGTGTTTCTGGTTCAACATTTAAAACACGAAAAACACCATCACAGTCATTACCATGGTTCACTTTTGTAATAAATGCTAGATCCCCCAAGTTACCATGCTTAGGCATCATATCTTTACAGAGTCTTTTTTCAAGTTAAAATACCAAATTTGTACTTTTCACAAAGTTGTCAAGGACTGAAGGAATATGAAAACTCAGTTGACACTGATTTCAAGGGAGCAATGACAATTTGCAAGAGCAGGGAATGACATTAAAGATGAATCTGTAATGTCACTACTATTTGTCAATTAACATGTCAAATGCTAGTGTCTGAACTATTCCTCTGTGTGAATAGTCTTCAGCTTTCCAAGGTTAACAGTTTTGCTACTTACAAGAGTACTCAGTTATCATGCGGCAATTTTTTAAGAAAAAAAAGAAAATCTAAATTAAAAGTTTCCTAACAATATGGAACTCAAATGTGACAGTTTTACATTGGTTTCTTTCTGTCTGTCAATATAACTGAGCAAATAAAAATCTATTACGGCTTCAAAGCCATTACATTTATCATGCCTCCGCTTTTCCCACCCTTCAGCTTCCCCACGTAATAGATTTCCAAGTTCTACTGCCTGCAACAACTGCAATATCTCATTATTTTTAAAAGTTCCTAAACTGAAAGAGCTATTGAGGTGCCTGAGTATGAGATGTTATTGTTTGATAAATATCCTGAGAGCTTGAAATGGCTGTCTTCACAGTGAGCTCTTTTCTGAGAACCATATTTTTTAATTATCTGAAGGGTAAAACCAATAAATATATATCTGTCATATTTTTGCAATGCATGTCTGCTAAAGCCTTGATGATAGACATATTCCAAACCCAGTAAACTAAACTATTATTCCAAATTTGCTTGAACAGATATTGCTTTACCAGTGAATACATTTTACTGCATTTCTTAAAAACTGCAGCTTACTTCTCGTTAGAAACAATGATTCTGTTTTAACTATCATAAAGCTGTTAAAATCTTCTGAATTCCAGCAAATGCTAATAGTAATGATACTTGCTGCACTACAGACTAAAAGTAAACTGCAATTGGTTTATATAAATCAACCTAAATGCTTATTGGGTATTCCAGAGATACAAAGTTTTATTCGATGTGTTTCTAGGATATAGGGAATCTTGAGCTTTTAACTGCTCCCGGATGGGTTTAGTAACACACTTGGGCCTCTCTGTGGCCACTGTTAGTTACAGTCTTGTAATGCAGGATCCCCCCATGCAGGGGCCAGCCTGCTTCTATCTACATCCCACACTACTTAACACTCATCTACGAAGCACTGAAACAATATGTGTTGAGAAAGGTGATAGATACCTGGAAAGAAAAATGCACAGTATCAAAACAGAAGAGAAAGTTACAAGTTTGAGTGTTAAAGAGGAGCGCAGAGAGGCAGATGAGTTATGCCAAGAGACAGAAAGGTATCAGTGAGTGACTAAATGATTTTTGGGATGCCATTCTTCTGTTCACTGCTGATACTTCATGATTTTGCAGTTACTTACAACATGGGAACTGCTCGCACATACCCTCTGGAATTTACCCCACAAAAAGTGGACCTGAAATCATAAACTACATTTGAAAGAATGGAGTGTGTATTCATTGGCAACTGAATTAGAAGAGAACTTAGAGAATCTACCAGTAAGTACTCTGACAGGACTACTCTGAACTGAAGAACAGTCTTATGAAATTTCGTAAAAGTCAATTATTTTTGAAGTTTAGACAAAAAACAGGCAAAAGCACTAGGAAGATGTAGGATTGACCCTGTCAGAAAGGTGCCCTTTATGTCAATTTGTATGAATAACTTATGTAAGTTTTGGTAAGTTTGGATGGAGAAATATTTACCAGAAAACGAAATGCTGAAAAGAGGAAAAATACACACTGAGTAGGGAGTGTGTACAAACTCATGGACAAGATCTGGCAACCAGGAGTCCTGCTGGATCTGCAAGAATTGATACCATGAGTACACCACGAGTTTGCTGAATCCGTACAAGGCCACTAGAACACGCTCGGCATCAACAAGAAGTTGTGAAACTCAGGCCACATCCAATCCCAGAGTGCAATAGCTGCTTTGTGCAGAGGAAGACTACAGTGTTACATAAACACCTAATGAAACAAACATTCGCCTGAAGGACTGCCCAAACTCCTGCCTAAAAGCCAAGTGACATCAGTATGTCCCCCCGCTCCAGAGGAAACAGCTAGGCTTGGTCTCCAACTGCAGCTCCAACTGGGTAACTACAAGGGGAGGTGAGAGTGAATAAGTGAGTGTACTGTGTGAGTGCTTACCTTTTATTAATAATAACAGCTCTATTGCATTAATAATAATATTAATTTAACAAATAAAATGCTTCATAGAAAGACTTCAGAGGTTGTAATCTCTGTCTCCCCCTGACTCAATCCCTCATTAGAGAAAAAACAATTTATAATGGTCCCAATACAAAGATAAATGAGAGAAGACATTTATGCAGAGTATTTGCAGTAAAAGCACAGTTCAGTAAAAAGTGGAAAAGGAAGATTCTGCAGTGATACTTCAACTAGCAGAAATTCACTATAAACATATCTAACCTTTCAAAATGCTGCCTTCAATTCAGTGCATCTCATGTCATTAAGTTGAAGACCATTAGTACATCCTTGGTACTCAACATGTCAGGTAGGCAATGTTGGCCAGCTGACAAGAGTATACAGCTGGCTTTGCTCCCAACTCTAACCCCAGGCTTCAAGTGTTTGTGAAAAGTAAGTCTCTTAGGCTTTCCACGTTTCATTTTTACAGAAAGGGAATCAAACAAACAACTTCGAACTCCTTTGTACAAAGCTTTGATGAAAATGTTTATAAGCATTTAATGTTATAATTTCTTTTCCAAGCTACAAAGAAAATCAGAACCAACATCTCCTCTTCTTGTCTGAGATTCTGCATCCAGACAGAGAAAAGAAAACATTCCCTCCTGATATAGTTCATAGGGAAAGGATAATTTCCTTTATGAGCATAAGTTTCACAATGGCAATGAACAGTTAAATAAGCATCATACTCTGGGCTCTGCTAAAGTAACGCTTTGTGCTTTCTCCAATTAAACCTTTTTAGACTTCAAGTCAGGTATTTTGGTATTATAAAATCTAGCTTTATAATTTAGCTTTTCTATGCATTTTCAATAATGCACGTTAGAACTCTTTGAGGAAGACAAAATAATAAAAAGCACTAAGCAAAAATATACGGTAAGTTAAAGGTGGACAAGGGAAGAGTTGTTTGTCAGCAGCATATTTAAATAAGCTATATTACATATTTATTGTTCCTGTATCCGATTTACTTTTTATATATCTTCAAGGTGATTTTATTGACATATCTCTTTCACTCTGCATTTTGCCAGACAAGATTTGCATGTTGTGGTAGAAAATCCTTTCCTGTGATATTTTCTTCCCATTATAGTAACTTTCTCTGATCTGTTATGTTGTGTATCAGGTTTTCCCCCTCTTTATATGTTTATATGACCTCTGTATAATTCCTCAGAGATCCTTTTTTCCTGGGCCTCTAGTGACATTTTCTCTTTTTAGATTAGTTCCCTGTAATTAACAGGTAACTATAGTTCCCTATTTTAAATAATTATTCTTATTACTGCTTGGTCTGAACACCCAGAAGTCTTCAAATCCTGGAAATTGACCCCTCTCTACAGAAGTGACTGAGAACAGCTCAGCATGTTGGGTGGCTCAGTTCCTCCAAGGCTAAGCAGCAGCTGAGCCTGGGCCTGAAGAACATAAGTACAAAAAGGGTCATTTTGGTATTCAACTGCTGCCAGAATCCTTTGTGTAGACCTCGCATTAGCAGACTTCCCCTAGTTCACACAGGAATCCCTGTGTGATTAAATCAATCTCTCAAAAATATCTCATACCTATATGATCACTTCTCATATTCTCTAAGTGGCCAAGATTCTAGACCTTGCTATATTCTGAATATCCAGGACTATCTGGGACTTCCTATGCGTGACTGCATTTAATTGACACTTGGGAGCTTCTACAGACTGTGGTCAATTTTTCTTGCCAGAAGAATCTCCTTATATATAATATGTAAGCTGCAGCTAGTTATTCTTTGTACTTTATAAAATTTCAAGGCCCTATCAGGAATTAGAGGCCTCAGGTGGTGGACGCTTAACTTGCACACTATAAAAGACAGTTTTAGGACAAATGTTGTATTATATAAACTGACAATTCAAACTGTTAAAAAAAGGCTGTGACATTATTTCCGTTTTATACATGCAAATGTGGAGCAAAAATAGTTTAGGAAACTGATTTGTAAAAGAACCTGGTTGTCCAGCTTGGGGGACTGTTCTCTGTGAAGAATCCTTTAAATACAGAAGCAAAATTAGCCACTGGTAATCAGATGTAAAATACTTAACTCAAGCTAGACACCTTATCAAAGTACATAATTCTTTAATAGTCAGTATATAGTAAAAAGAAAGAGGCAGTAAAGTGTCAATCACCCTTTTAAGTGGCTAGGTGGCATCTGGGGGCAAGGAGAGGACACTGTCTGACAGTACTAGTTTCTGTCCGTTAACTAACTCAGAGAAGCTGCCTCATTTCTTATTGCTGCATTTGGGGTGAGACTGGCTCCACATTCAGAGATGAACGCCATTGTCTGCATTCAGTTGGTCAATACAGGCAAGAGGGCCAAGAGCTATTTATTGATCTTAAAGAAGCCGCTCACCTTGGTTCACCTGAATAACCTTCTACAGTCTACTGACTGTATTGACAAGATCTCCAGTGACTAAACTAGGGTCTTAGACAGTAAGTTAAGAAGCTGACACCTTTATGTAAAACAGCTAAATTTAAGAGTTAAATCTGGAGCTGAATCCTACCCTTAACAGCTGAGTATTTTTGAAGATTTCAGTCAAAGTAACTTGCTTAGCGGAATACAGGAACACAATAAAATAGGATTAGAAATGAGCACTGGACCTTCAAATCTCCTACAAATATTTAGGCAAGACTGATACGTGAACACCTGCTTTTTGCACTCTCTTTTCTCAATGTAATAAACATTTCACAGCACCTCACCAGCAAATTGAGAGATAAAAATATATATTGCAACATACCAAAGCTGGGAACAGGATCCAGATCTCAAATTCAAGACCAGTTTCTGTAATAAGAATAGCCATTCTCCTCCCTGGGAGAAATAAGGACTTACTTTCTAGCTCAGTATACGACTAATGAAAAATCTGAAAGATACAGATACAAAATATTTTGTTTGAAATAGCTTATGAGGTCTAACCTTGCCAAACTACACGGAAAAAAATCAGGCTTGGCCTGCAAAGCAGAACAGTTTTGTGCTGTGCTAGAACTAAGACATCGGAGTGACTCACTCCTTGCATTTGAAAAAAGCTCAGAGACAGAACGACTTTCTCAAATCAGCTTGTCAAATTGGCAGCACAGTTACGAACATAACGAGACTGCTGACTCAGTTTCCCATATTCTACTTATCTTCAGATAAGAGCTGGTCACTGTCCTGCTTTTTTAAAGTATTTTATTGCCTTTCCCTAGAACACTGGTAAATTGCTGTTTCTATAACACATTTGTGCCAGTCTTCATTTATTATGCTGGACTGCAAAATTTTTCCACCTTCAATTCCTTCCTTCTGTCTCAAGGAAGCTCTTGAAAGATGGTTGGAAAAATATGCCACAGAATTTATAGCTTATAGAAACCTGTGCTAAGGAACAGCAAAGGACCGCTGTGGTGAAGGTGAAAGCTTTATGAAAAATTGCTTGTAAAAACTAACAATGCGTTTTCACTCTCTGTAAAGTGCACAAATTAATAATAATGGAACGGACAGGGTTACAAAAAAAGTAGCTGAGAGCAATTCAATTATGCCTAAGGAAGAACTTTCATTGCTGTTGATGTTGCCATAATATAAACCTTAGTAAGGTTCTGTATGTTTTTAAATCAGTCATTAGAAGGTGGTCATTTAACCTATATCTTAATCAATATACAAAATTTTCATTATCCTTTACACTGTCAGCCTATACAATATCACAGAATTCTGTTGAGTTATATAGAAGTTTCTATGCTCCCCCACCATTAAAAGACTCTCTCTCCCCTTCTCCACACCCCCTGAAAAGACTAAATTTTCAGATTTTGAATGTCCAAATATACTTATCAGCAGCTCTATTACTTGAAAGATATGTAACAAGCCACTGTCTGAAATTAGTCCTTTGCTGTAAAGTTTAGTAAAAGCTACTAGAAAGATGTTGTCAGGAACACCGACTAGTCCTTGCTTGAAAAGCAGAAAAAAGTTAAGTTCCCTTATTTTACCATGGTCTGTCTTCATCTATAGAGGACATAAAGGTTCTTTAGCTATGGTGCTGTATGGTTGCTTTTAACTGTCAGTTACTTCTTTTCACTGTACAGTCTAATTTTCTCTTGGTTGTATCTTCTCTCAGATTTACCTTACTTATGGATAATTTTCCAGAAGCCCATTCTTCTATGCTACTTTTTAACTCCGAGACAGGTTTTCCACTTTCCAGCTTTCCACCAAGCTCAGAAAATTATCCAGTTCTCACTTTCTTCAGTTTAAAGTCAGGGTGAATGATCTAATAAAGAGTACATCTAATTCATCAGTTAATGTAGCCCTACTTATGATCAATAAAACTGGTTAGGGTACTGATACCAAAATCATTAATCTGTCAGATTTTTTTGTTCTGGCAAAAATTAATCTGTAATCACCACTGCAAAAAAAACCACATTGGCTAATAACCATTGAACATGCAGTGGCTTGGATTTTTTTGGCATGTGTGCTTTTTTAATGCAGCATTTGGCATTTGATATCATTTGCTCAAGCTAATTTCCATACTCTTTTTAACATTTCTACTTGTAATTGATTGTGTTTCAAATCACGGCATCCTGCTCTCTCTTGTTGCCTGCTATTTTCCTTCTTTACTCTGTAACTGGCAATAACTTGCAATCTCAAACATACTTCATAACATACTTTTTCAGTTCATCGAGATAGGGAGGTAGGGTGCAAGGAGTGATGAAAATGGTACAGGATAGACAACACTTGTGTATATTGATTATCAGTATACTGTCTATATTTTTTGCTTGCTCTCAAGTTTGAGATTCTGGAGATTATTTTTAATGTTTATATCTTCACACAGGCTTACAACCTAGAAAGAACTAGTGAAGGAAATCAAGATCCACTGTTGGATTAATTTCAAAATTCCTCGTTCCCTTGGGGATACCTGTTTTGTATATAACAGCAAAAGAGGCCTGCTTTGAAATTCAGGTCTAGGTGGAGTTTAGTCAGTTCTGCAAGATCTGTTGGATTCACATGACTTTGGAGTGGAAGGAGGATATTTTAGGGTTGGGTTGTTTTTTTAAAAAAAACATTGAGGCAGAGCAAGGAAGTATCTTTTCTTCCTTGTTGATAAATCATCCTTGAAAAATAAAATTTAGCAGAGGTGTCTGCAGCTGCATGATATTTAAAATATAGTCACAGAATATGAACGAGGTAAATCTTAAAATAATATAAATTAAATTACTATCTAAAGAGTTTTCCCTATGTTTGAAATATCACTCAAATTAGAAGTCGAAGAGCAAAAAAAGTATTCACAGATTTTTATTTCCTTTTACAGAGATGTTTCTCCTTTAAATTGAAATCGATTATCTCAGAAAACTTTTACAGTCACAAGATACAAGGGGTAGCTTTGAAACTCCTCTTGATTCATTGAAGAATCAATCATTTTTTTTTAAAAAAACACCAAGATGGTTAGTATGATGGTACTGTTGTGCCAGCTATTGTCATGAAGTTGTAACACACAGAGGAAAAAGTGATGCAAATACTCATTTTGCCTCTAAAACACTACACTTTTCTTCCTATTCCGGTCACCACAATAAAATCTCTGAAGTAAGCTAACTGCTGGTGGGAGGTGCCAGAATTCTGTGTGGTAACTCAGCACTAGGGATGCAGGACCAGGCCCTCAATGCAAACTGTACTATCTTTACCCAGGCATGGGGTTACTGACAACCAGTCACTCTGCTGGTATTTTAATCCATTTTTATCTGGATCAATATTAGCTCAAGTTTGTCTAGCTGTGTTTTGATTGTAATTTCTAATAAAGTATTGATGCACCTTGTCCATCTGGCAGAACACTACTGTGGACTTTCTATCTAGGGATATAACTATAAAGGAATAAGCACAACTGTTTGCTTTTTCCAAAATCTGCAAGAAGAGCTGGACACCCCCTTCCTGCTCCACACGCACACACACACACACACACACTGGTGACCATCTTTCTGTTTCTGCTTCTTAAGCTAAATATTATTTGTTTAAATGGATGCAACACTTCAAACAAATTAAAAGCTGCATGTGTTTATTTGTGGAGATTAAGAACTGGAAGAAATACCGCAGCATCCAATTTTCCATTTATTATTTCTTTTACTCGCTATATTTACGCAGTAGTAGGATTAATTTTGGGCCTGTGTAAAGTGCATAGTAATCCTAGATGTGAGCAGCACAGAATCTACTTATTTTCGTTTCTCATCACCAGAACAAGTACAGCATGGCAAGAAATAGCGAAGCAATTTCAAGTCCAAAACATGGCTTGCTTTCTTTTTTGTTTATTTATTTTTAACATTAGTGTAATATAAACTCGGAAAAAATAAACTAACTTCATTTGGGAAAGCAGCCTCCCAGAAGATACAAGTTTCTGTACAGCTTAGATTTTAAATATAACCTTTAAAGATGGATTTGGGAGATTAGACATGAGCTTAGTGGTGTAATGGGTTCCTGGGATGCATCTTTTTTTGGAATGATTGCAGGTTTTCCTATCTCTAAATGCTTTGTCATGAAGTCAGAAGACATAAATGTTATCTATATGAATATATACATTAGCCTACTACTAGGACTGAGAAAAAATATTACAGATAAAAATTATGTTTCCAGGTAAATTAAAAACATATGTTGAAAGAACATTACTGAAAGATTTCAACTTTCATTTGAGTACTGTTTCTGGACTTTATTTGATATTATAGAATTACAGAAAAACTGAATAATTCAGGCTGGAAGGGACCTCAGGAGGTCTCTTGCACAACCTCCTGCTCAAAGCAAGGTCAGCTGTGGGGTCACCAGGCTGCTCGGGACTTTATCCATATGTACGTATACTTATAACTTCCCACTTCCTCCACAATGGCTATGGAGCCTGAAGGCAAGCAGTTGAAAATATAGGTTTGAAATAAAAGCCCTTAATTCTTTCAGTCCGTAACCCACATTTCAATTAAAAACATTTGAAATTAAAATTATTATGTCACTGAAATATAGGGTCACTTTCATAGTTCCTAATCTTGCATGACCTAAGCACAGTAACCTTGATTTACAATGCCATAAGCTGATACTTAAGTAGGCAGTGTTCATTCATTAAACACTCATTTTAAATTCCTCTGTAATAAGCAATTAGCTTGCCAAAGTCTAATACAATGTCATATATTTAGGTTACTGACATACAAAATTCCCTTGTAGCTCGGAAAAAAATTTTGTATGACACTGAGCATACAGGTTTCTCAGAAGACTGGCCTTTACAGCAATATAAAGCTTAACCCCTGTGAGCCATACTAAGGAACACGTAATGCTCCCTTGGTACAGGGCTTTTATTAATGTCTTGTGACTGAGTAGTGAGCAGTGCTGAACTGCAAGTACTGAAGGAAAACTTCAAGAAAAATAGAGATTTTTCTGTTCCTATGTCTTTGAGTGCTTTAACCCAGCTTCTGGGTCACAGTTCTGGCTTGCAGTTTGAATAAAAGACACATTTCATAGGGACTTTTGACAACTGAGATTTTTATGCATGTGTGTGAGCAAGATCCTGTCTTCCCCACACGTTATCAGCATATAGATCCTATTTGTATTGGCACAATACAGAATGACCAATGCAATCCAATCGGAAAAAGCTGTCCTAGAAACTGTAACATGAGATCAATTCAAGTGAGATCAGAGCGGGAGCAAATTTCAAGCTGCACCTTCAAATAGCCTGACCTCAAGTCAAACAGGAGCGATGATTAGGTTTACTGCATGTCATAGAAATTAACAGCTTTCCAGGCATACGCTGTGTGCCACTGCGCCGAGTCTTGAACAGTCTTTACTATAGAGACTAGAGACAAGAGAGATGCAGAGTTCAGGGAGGAACTGAGGCACTGGCCCTTTTAATCTCTGCCTAGATTGGTGTTTTACTATCTCCCAAGGCATAACAGTGTCTTTCAGCCTAGCTGTGGAATTCATATCAGCACATGGACTCGCATCACTAAGGAGTGATATGACTCCCATTTCTATAAAGAAACACAATGCTGCATGGCAGTCTCCAAAGGAGACATGCAACTGGAAAATCTGAGATGCTTTAATGTTATCTTTAACAGAAATGAGGACTTTTATGAAGGCAAAATTAAAAACAGTTTGTCAGCCTTTAAAACAGAAGTACAAGTCCTACACAAACAGTCATAAAAACCTAGGGTCTAGTGTCCGTAGAGTTGCCAAGAAAAGGAAGTTTTCTTCAGCAGAACCCAATCACCAGACTGTAATAAAATTTCCTTTACAATGAAAACAAATCTGGTGTCTTGTGACCTCTTTGATTTTGCAGATCAAAGCACAGATTGGCACACTATTTCCACATTTTCATCCTGACTCTGTAGTCATGATAGAAAGGCACTGTTTATGACTCCAAAACCTTTCTCGTCTTAAGTGCTCCCCAGCCCATCTCAAGAGAAACTGTTTTACAGTAGAAAAATTATGGTTCTTCCTGGGAGTAAAAATGAAATAATTAGACTGGCAATTCCTAGAAATTATGTTCATGGAAAAAAAAAGAGAGAAGGGGGGAAAAAAAAAAAAAAGACTCCAGGATGAAATAGAAACCATAACTTTAGATATACCAGCCAGTACAAAAATGACATCTTCTCTCTGTTCTTGTATTTCACAACACAAATAGGTAAACTTTTTCTCTTTTCCTACTTCCCATTATGCATTACTCTAAGTTGTAGAAAACAGGGTCCTCAGTAAATCCTGTATACACAGCAGCCTGAAGAAATTCCTCTCTAGCTAAGTGTAAAAGGCAACATTTTCAAGTACTGGGTGAGCCACTCACGCGGAAGAGCTCTACAAAACAATCTACAACAAGAAATAAAGCAGTCAGGGTCAGAGTTTATATACTCCTTTTTTTATCCCTTCCCCCTGTAATGAGTGTGCAATAGTTCTAGCTCAGTTAACCTTGTCTTACTTTAGCTAGACTTGATCCAATCCAAAAAACCAGTGACCTTTTTTCATAGACAAGATAGGGCCCTGTGAACTAGCTGTGAGAAAGCAAAGAGCAGAAGCATGGCAGGACTACAGCGTTTCTGAAAGCACAAAGAAATAGCAGTGTGTGCCTGGGGACGTTTGTGTAGCAGTTCAATGTGCATGAGCCACCCACGACCTTGGGCTCCAATTCGAGACGGTTATTAGACAGAGCAGTACCTCCTCACAGGTGCTCTTCTGCAGCATCCTCCCTCCCACCACAGCTGGGCTGCCACAGCAATTGTCTAATCCCTCCCGCTGCAGAGGCTCAGATACCTTACCCTGCAGATACTGCTGCTATATCCCCACCCTTTCCTCATCCTGCTCTCAGGTGTGCCACCTCCTCCACACATCCTGACACTCCTCTATTATCTTCTTTTACCACATGAAAATCATCGAGTTCTGAGGAGACAAAACATATACCTCATGCACAAACTCTTCTGGTTTTTTGTGGTTTTTTCCCATATTCAGAAAAAAATATAAAAAATGAAAGTCTGTGCTTTTCCTAAACATGTACAGATACACAATGCATAGCTTGCCTTCAGCCTTTCCATAGTGCCCTTACTCCTGCAAAGCAATGTTTCAATAATTTAATTGATATTCATAAATACACACTTAATCAGACCTGTAATATGTTATTTCATCTTATCTTGCTCCCAATATCTTCTTCTATCTCACCCAGGCAGATTAATATTTTTGCATTTCTGACAGAGGGACTCCTCAAGAAGACAAAGGCAAGGAACCAAGTAACATCAGCTTTTCATCTAAGAGCCACAAAACTACCCTATCAAAGCCACTAGTAAAAATTACACACCAATATATAAGCTTCCAGAAAACAGTAGTCAGAGCTTCATAGCTATATACAGTATTAAATGTGATTGTAAAACTGTAAAAGTACCTTTTGCTACTACTGTGCTCTCTACAGAGTTTCTAAATTTGGAACTAGCTTTGAATTAAATTTGGAGTGAGTTTAAGATATAACAGGTAATTGTGAATAATTTCATATGTTGGTGTTTCTGTGATCAAAGTATCTCCTTGCTTTATAGCCCACCACATTCAGGAATGGATACTGGTGTATAATTCCACATTTATATAGACTTTCAACCTCAAGACTTGATAATTTATGAGTAAATTTCACTATCTTTCCACTTTTATTGTTGCCCTGGTTTCAGCGAGGATAGAGTTGTTTTTCTTCACAGAACCTAGTGTAAGACTATGTTTTGGATTTGGGATGAGAAAATGTTGATAATGTGCTGATGTTTTGAGCTATTGCTAAGTAGTCAAGGACAATCCAGCTTCTCGTGCTGGCCTTCGTTCTTCTTCTGGGTCACTTGATAAAGCGGGCTTACAATCAGAGTGTAATTTGGAATGTGCATTCTCCAGAAACCCACAACGCCTGAAAAAGCTTGTTTCTTTTTTGCTAGTTGGTGGAGACATAGCTGTTGATCACATCTGTTGGGATCTGATGACGTCCATCTTGCCATTTTATTCCTAAAAACTGGATCTCCTGTGCAGGTCCTTTGACCTTACTTTGTTTTATAGCAAAACCAGCTTTCAGAAGGATTGAATTATTTTCTTCCCTTTCTCGAAAACTTCTTCTGCTGTGTTGCCCCATACGATGATGTCATCAATGTATTGCAGATGCTCTGGAGCTTCACCCTGTTCCAGTGCAGTCTGTGTTTCCATCCCTGGGGCAGTCGATTCCGGGTGTACTGGACACCCCTCCAAGTGAAAGCAAACTGTGGCCTGCACTCTGCCGCCAAAGGGAATGAGAAAAATGCATTAGCAATATCAATGGTGGCGTACCACTTGGCTGCCTTTGACTCCAGTTCATATTGAAGTTCTAGCATGTCCGGCACGGCAGCGCTCAGTGGCGGCGTGACTTCATTCAGGCCACGATAGTCTACTGTCAGTCTCCACTCTCCATTAGACTTTCGCACTGGCCATATGGGTGAGCGAGTCTTGCTGATCACTCCTTGGCTCTCCAGCCGACGAATCAGCTCATGGATGGGGATCAGGGAGTCTCTGTTGGTGCGATATTGCCGCCGGTGCACTGTTGTGGTAGCGATCGGCACCTGTTGTTCTTCGACCCTGAGCAACCCCACAGCAAGAAGGGTCCTCTGAGAGACCAGGCAGGGTGGACAGCTGTTTAATTTCTTCCGTCTCCAAGGCAGCTATACCAAAAGCCCACCGGTACCCTTTTGGGTCCTTGAAATACCCTCTCCTGAGATAATCTATGCCCAGGATGCACGGAGCCTCCGGGCCAGTCACAATGGGGTGCTTCTGCCACTCATTCCCAGTTAGGCTCACTTCGGCCTCCAGCACAGTCAGCTGCTGGGATCCCCCTGTCACTCCGGAAATACAGATGGGCTCTGCCCCTATATGTCTTGATGGCATTAAGGTACATTGTGCACCAGTGTCCACTAAAGCCTTATATTCCTGTGGGTCTGATGTGCCAGGCCATCTAATCCACACAGTCCAATAAACTCGGTTGTCCCTCTCCTCCACCTGGCTGGAGGCAGGGCCCCTCTAGTCCTGCTCATAGTACTCGTTACCCGCTTCTTGTAAATATGAATCAGAAGTCCCTTCAAGAGGATCAGAGGTGAGATCAGCTCTTCTATTCTTTCTGGGAAGCTGCCCACTGGAAAGTGGAGCGATGATTTTTCTGGAGGAACCTGAATCCCCTTTTGTAATTGTTTTTCCTTGCAGCTCACGTACTCGTGCCTCTAGGGTCGAGGTAGGTTTTCCATCCCACCTCCTCACGTCCTCTCCACGGTCACGCAATTGAAACCACAGGGTGGCTCGCGGTGTGTATCCTCTATATCCTCTCTCTTGAACAGAAGAGCGCTTACTCCTAATGGCTGAGACACTGGTCTGTACGAGTGGAGGGTAGGGCATATCCTCTTTGAATTGCCGGAACTCCCGGGACAGTTTCTCTACAGCAGAGACGCAGGCCCGTAGGGAGGAAGAGAGACTTTCTTCGTGTTGCCGGAGTTGGCCAGCCAATTCATTCACCGTTGGTCTCTCTCCGTCTTTCCAGGCCATTACTGCTAATGAGTTGGCATATGATGATGGTGCACTCCTACAAACTTCTGCCCCATAGGTTGCGTGCAATTGACTTCATCTGGATCTTTGAATGATTGTCCATTGTCCAAGTCACCATAAATCACCTCCAGCACAGCTAGCTCCCTCAGGTACTGGATACCTTTCTCCATGGTGGTCCACTTGCCTGGGTGACATAGAACATCTTCCTTGAAGGGATACCTTTCCTTCACACCCGACAGGAGTCGTCTCCAGAGGCTGAGGACTCGTGCACCTTTTCCAATTGCTTTGTCAATGCCCCCTTCCCTAGACAGGGATCCCAGCTGCTTGGCTTCCCTACCCTCTAATTCCAGGCTACTGGCCCCGTTATCCCGGCATCGGAGCAGCCAGGTGACAATGTGCTCACCTGGACAACGGCTGAAATCCTTTCGTATATCTCGCAATTCACTCAGGGATAGAGATCGGGTAGTTACTGTCTCTTTTATGAGTTCTTCCTCTTCCTCCTCTTCAAGCGATGACTCGCTCTCTTCCCTCTTCAGTCCTTGTGATGGCCCTGCTTCAGAGCACTCTGCCTCCTCACTCTCTTCCTCTGGCTCCCTCTTAGCAGAATCTTCCTCCTCCCTTACTAAACGAGCTGACTTCTGCTTCCAAGATTTCTTCTTTTGTACAGGGGCGACTGATGCTGGCACGGGCTGGTTCTCTGGTTCAGCTGCAACAGTCTGAGTAGCTACAGTGCCTGTAGCAAGGGTTGGAGTAGTCGCAGTGCCCGTCACGGGGGTTGGAGTAGTCACAGTGCCTGCCACATTGCCATCAGACCCAGAGAGCCTCTCTCCCCTTTGCACAGTGTTAAATAGAGCTCGGTAGGCATGGGCCAGGCCCAGCACATTGCAATGATCTGTGTCTCCTTGGAGCTGCCAGGCTGACAGCATACTTCTTCCAGATATTCTGCTAGTTTATCAAGATTCTGCACTTGTTCGGGAGTGAAGCTCCAAAACACCGGAGGTGCCCACCGCCCCAGGCATTTGCCCGTGCTGTTCCACATGTCCTGCCATTCATAACTATCCAGCCTTGGGGCAGATCTCCAGGTGATATTCTTAAATTGCTTGCCAACCTTAGACAAAACCGAAACAAACAAACCCAGAAGTCGCAATAGAGGTATTTTAACTACCCAAAGGTGTTCAAAATACTGAAAAATTATTGTGATGAAGGAGGAAATGATAGAGGGTAGCAAAGGTGCCATTCTGCATTTCCTCCTTAAAAAGCCTTTCGGAGGCAGAAGTATAATTGCTAATCGTCTCCACAAGACAGTAGCCAAAATACAGTAACGGCTTTAGTACAGAGCTCAGATGATACCACATTAAGCTCAAGGTCAGTGTCCTAAAAACAAATCTCGCAGGCGAGACATTACTAATCATCGCAGAGTGCAGCAGCCCGCAGAAACCAACACCAATCCTTAACGTGTACGGCAAAGACTAGAGCATCATGCAAATCAAATAAACTGACATCGTGACCTGCAACCGTTATTATCTCAAGCCTCGAGCCCCACGTTGGGTGCCAAAAAGGACTGTCGTGGTTTAGCCCCAGCCGGCAACTAAGCACCACGCAGCCGCTTGCTCACTCCCCCTCCCACAGTGGGACAGGGGAGAGAATTGGGAAAAACCTCGTGGGTTGAGATAAACACAGTTTAATAGGACAGAAAGAGAGAAGGAAACAACAATGATAACAACACTAATAATACCGACAAAGGCATGTACAAGAACAAGTGATGCCCAATACAGCAATTGCTCACCACCCAGTGATCGACAGCCCGTCCCTGAGCAGCGATTCCTGCCTCCCAGCCAACTCCAGTTTATGTACTGGGCATGACGTCGGATGGTAGGGAATACCCCTTTGGCCAGCCTGGGTCAGCTGTCCCGGCTGTGTCCCCTCCCAGCTCCCTGGGCACCCCCAGCCTGCTCGCTGGCAGCCCAGCACGAGAAGCTGGACTGGCCTTGACTGCTTAGAAACAACCCAAAGCTTCAGCACATTATCAACAGTTTCTCATCCCAAATCCAAAACACAGCCTCACACTGGCTTCTGTGAAGAAAACCAGCTCTATCCTCGCTGAAACCAGGACAATTGTTCAAAAGCAGAGGATAAAAAACCTAATTATTTCTGGTTTTGTATGACACATACTTTACAACTGAAAAGTATAAAAGTAGGAAGTACTTAAAATACATAGGCAAACTTAAAGTTTACAGTGCCTGTGTAGTAAAGTTTACAGTGCCTGTGTAGTATTAGGAAGTTGAAAAAATCACTGTGTCACTTCTGAAGCACGTGGTAAGCTTTTTGCTGCAATGAGGAGATGACTGGGATAGGCGAACAGTCTATTTCAGAGGAAAAAAACTAATTATTTAATCATGTACAGTACTACTACCTAAATAATAATAACATTTACTGTCCAACAGTAGACAAATAAGAAAATGGCTTGTGTTCCCATTCTGTCCTTTCTGAAAAACAAGTGAAAAGAAAATTAACATTGCATATACTTCCAATTTTTGTGAAAATTTCAGAGAAAGATTGCTTTTTAAAGTACAAGGGAATTGCCACCTATAATTCTATTGCATATCAAGATCAAAGAATTCTTTGAAATCAAGTATTTTGTGCAATTGATGGGAAGTTTTAGATAATGTAGATCTGAAACATGTAACAATAATAAACTCAATGAATAATAGTTTAGAGGCAGATTTATTTTGGGATTCAGTTAATACTACAATCTTATTTAAACATGATATTTCCTAGTTTTTCCAAAATGCTTTGATGTAGAAAGCCTCTTTTTGTTCTTATTGCCAATGCTGTTCACATAAAGAAAGTTAACTATCTGAAATATATGCTACCTGAATGATCAAAGTATTAAGTTAGCAATCCTCTTCTATTAAACCATCTTGAGTTTTGTTTTAAAATTCATGGTTTATTTGAATAAAATAGTCAGCATCCTATTCATATCAGATTTGAAGGGGCACTGATTTGCTATTCAGATTCATACCAGTGCCTTTAATATAACATTCAGCAAAACCACAAGCTAAAAAATATTAAATAAATAACTTAGTCTGATTTGCAGCACATCTCCTTAAAGCAAATAGCTAGATAAGTAATAAAGGGAAGGACCTCAAAAGTAATTTCATCACAGTAAGTATCTAAAAATTTGAATGCCTTATCTGGTCAATATCTCAAGCTTCCAAACCTCTTAAGTTTACAAAATCCAGGATGGCTTTATTCCCAAGACACTGCCAGCTGTGAGTCTTGCGCTGGAATTTTCATGAAGTAGTCTATTGCACATAGCTTGATTTTATACATCCAATTCTTACTTTTTTTTAGATTTAAATTTTTTTTGCACAAAACAGAGGGCTAAATTGGTGCTTCTTTTGGTGTTACAGCTATAAAGAAACTGACTTTTTAAAAAGAAAAATTTGCATGTTTATAGTTTTGCTTTCTCAACTGAATGCCAGTTAAGATTTCAGGTACAAAATAAACTATAAGCAAAAATTCGAGTAGTTAAGTCTTTAACTACCTTAACGAAGGACCAAAACCAAAGAGCTATTTGATTTTTGCATATTATAAACTGCAAATGTGTTTAGGAAAATGTTCATACAAGACATTAGCAAGGACGATTTAAATAAAAAACAGAAGGGGAAATGAGCATTTCTAATCGCAAACTCTTGACAGTTCTAGTGATCGACAAGGCAATTGTAAATTTTGACATGAAACCCACTCACTTGCTGCTTCATTGACTCTGTCTGGGTACCTTTTTGATGTACACAAGTATACCGCAAAATACACATAGCACAGGAGTATAAAGCAGTTATAAAGACACTGAATAGTGGCTAACAAATAAAAAAGATAGCAAGGAATAGAAGTGTACTAGACTAAGCATGAGTATGCCCTTGTAAATACCAACCTTGTAAGATGTGCAAGGAGTCCTCAATGAGATGAGGAAGGGGCAACTTCCCCAACTCCCTGAAACAGCTCCTCGGCATTGCAGAAAATTGCAGTGAACTTTCGGAGCAATTCTAGGCCAAGCTCAGACCTGTCGTGGTTTAACCCCAGCTGGCAACTAAGCATCACACAGCCACTTGCTTATCCTCTGCCCCAATGGGATGGAGGAGAGAATTGGAAGAGTAGAAGTGAGAAAACTCATGGGTTGGGATAAAGACAGTTTAACAGGTAAAGCAAAAGCCGCGCACACAAGCAAAGCGAAACAAGGAATTCACTCACCACTCCCCATGGGCAGGCAGGGGTTCAGCCATCTCCAGGAAAACAGGGCTCCAGCACGCGTAATGGCAATGTGGGAAGACAAACACCATAACTCCAAATGTCCCCCCACTTCCTTCTTCTTCCCCCAGCTTTATATATTGAGCACGATGTCGTATGGTATGGAATATCCCTTTGGCCAATTTGCGTCAGTTTAGCAACAACTGAAAAGCATCAGTACGTTATCAACATCATTTTCATCCCAAATCCAAAACATTTCTATGAAGGAAATTAACTCTATCACAGCTGAAACCAGGTCACTTACCACCTGTGTCTCCTTGTTTTTCCTCTTAATTTTACAAGTTTCTATGTTAGTGATTTTTTCCCCATCTTCAATCCTTCACCTCCTATGTATGCCCCTCACAACAAGCTAACCTCAGTCTGCAGTTTTTCTGTTCTTTTCTTGCGTGGTTCATTTCTACTGTTTATCCTTGGTCTGAGCCAAGGTTACGCAGCTGCATCATCCGAGACCCTGGCCTGGATCACAGGGAGCACAATCTCAGGGATGGGGAAGGTTATGCTGCCACATACGACGCTACAGGCATCTGCTCTAATCTATGCCCTCACACTGCTACCTGCCTTCTTTCCTGTTATTGCTATGCTATCCTAGAGCTGAAGGAGATTTTAAAGACACAGAAACAGCATCTGTTGAAAGACTGTCCTGGTTTCAGCTGGGATAGAGTTAATTTTCTTCCTAGTAGCTGGTATACTGCTGTGTTTTGGATTTGTAATGAAAACAGTGTTGATAACACACTGATGTTTTAGTTGTTGCTGAGCAGTTCTTACACTAATTGAAGGACTTTTCAGCTTCTCATACTGCTGTGCCAGCGAGGAGGCTGGGGGTGCACAAGAAGCTGTGAGGGGACACAATCAGGACAGCTGACCCAAACTGGCCAAAGGGATATTCCATACCATATAACATCATGATGAACAATAAAACGGGGGGTATTGGCTAGGGGCCCACGGCTGCTGCTTGGGTACTGGCTGGGCATCAGTCAGTTGGTGGTAAGCAACTGATTTTTTTTTTTTTCATCGGCATCACTTTCCTTTCTTGGGTTTTACCTCTCTCTCTGTTATTCTTCTTTTCATTACAATTTAGTATTAGTATTATTTACCATATGCTTCAAAACTACATACAGATCAGTAATTGCTACTCTTTAAACCAAAGCCTTTTCCTTCAATGAGGATCTTTATTGTCCTTTGCCTTTTCTGTTAGAAGAAATACAGGACTACTTAAAGGAAGCAAAATTTTATACTATTATCTTTATTCACACACTTCCACTCCAAACACCAAAACTCTTGTTTGAACGTTTCCCTCCAACTTTGAGACTGTTTGCTGAATTCAATGAAATTTTGCAAGGGAGAAATTATCTCAAAGATACATGTTTCCTATGAGGTTTGTAAAAACAGGCAGCTGGACAGAGGAGAGAGAACTTGGGTTAAGAGCAGAGTATGACCTTAATATTCTTATTAGGCATCAGACAACACAAATCCACAGAGATGACCAAAATTCCACCACTTGTGAAACTGTTTTTCTGCACACTCCTCCCCCTTCATTAGTTCATCAATACCCCACATGCCTTTTTTTACATGCTTTAGTACTTCCCACAGCCCACAATCCACTATCCCAGGAAACTGAAATTATCTTACTAAAGGTATGCCTACTACGAGATCATGATAAAAGTAATGCACAAGCAATCCATCCTGCTCCTCCACAGAGCAGGAGATAAATGTTGTGCTTATGTCTAGATCTGCAAGTAATATATCACTTAAGAAAAGTAACCTCTTAGGATAAGGCTGTACTACAAGCTACAATTAATCTTTCCAGCAGGGACCACTCTCCTCCATTCTGCCACAGGTCAAAGACCTACTAGACTTCTATGGAACTTTACTTTTAATAAAAAGAAAAATGGAACAAAATTTCTTGTTCTATGATTATTTTATTACTGTAAGAATTTGCAATGTTCAATCACTATAATATCTAGAAGGGTAGTACCATTTCAACCTGTTACAGTCTCTTTCTCTAAAATGTATTCAGTTTCTTATTAGCTAGGCTAGTGAAGGGCATAATAAAAGGGTAAATGCCTTTTGTAAGAAATGTACTTTTAAACATTTGTGAAACCCTGGATTTTGCCTAATCTAAGCCAAAACTGCAATGCTCTCCTGAAATTAAACAAAACACTGCCCATTCAAGCCAGTGGAGGACCTGATTTCAAATCCTTTCTTATCCAAACACAACAGGTATCTTTTTCTACAGGGAACAATTTGCTGAATAGCAATTTTTTCCTTATTTCTTTATGGTGATTCCAAGTAGACATCCCGTAGAACTAGTCATACACTTGCAATACCTGCAGACCTATCATTGCTTTCAATGTCAGGACTCGGTATAGGAGAGATTATTTCTAAAAAAATTTATGAAGATCTGTCCTTTTATGTAGCTTGAGCCACATAAATTCTGCCCGGAGTTTTAGAACCAAGCTCTGTATGCTCTGTCATATAGGATGTCATACAGGATGACAAGATGCTCAGCCCAATAATGAAAACCACCAAAGACCAGGGCAGAAGAAATGTTCCTGAGGGAACATTACTAGCTTGAATTGCAACAGCTGTGACCTTAAGGCACCTAAATGTTCAACAGAGGATGAGACTTAGACTTGAGCTCCTATATTCTGTGGATCTTTTTGTGGATCTGGGCCAACATAATTAAGAATTCTAACTGATCCCACACAGCAGCTCCAATGAATTTTAACTTTCATTTTCAGCTCTCTAGCCACGTACAAAGTAATGGACCCAAGGGAAAGATATAAATCCCCGTATTTCAGGCCAGACCGACCTCTAACTGTCAAGAGTCGGGAGGAAATTTTCCCTGGAAATGTTATGTCTTAATTGTCTCTTGCAGGGTTTCTTGAGCTTTGCTATGAAGCACCAGCTAGCATAAGATAGTAGTTTGATTCAGAAGAGCATTTCCTGTGCCTATGTCTGACCTTTTTTAGGTACTAGTCTCAAAACCTAGCACCAAACTTTCAGCTGCCTAAGTTTCAATTGTAAGAAATAAAAAAGTTAAGTTTAAAATATTTTTAATAATCACAGAATGGCATGAAGTAAACTGCTTTTCTACTATTAATTTCTAAATGAGTTCTACAAGCGAGTGAAGTTTTTTTATTATAATGTTCATTAAACAATCCTCTCACTACAAGCCTACTACTCTACATTTTTAAAAGAATGAATACTGAGTCAGATTTGACAATATTCCTTATACATAGTACTGCAATGTGATCAGGGAAAAACACATCCAAACATAAAATTCGGGCATGGACTCAAACAAGCACTGTTTCTTGATTTTAGAGGAGCCTTTTGCTTTATGAACGTAACTTACCAGTCCTAGGAACATTACAAAAGCGGAGTAATTTATAACAGCTAATTTTATACTAGTTTTTAAAATCTGAAATTATTTAAGATCTTTAAGATTTTAATGCAGGATAAATACCGATCCCTTAAATGTGTTTGGTTTTTTGTTTTGTTTTGTTTTTTAACAGTGATACTTTTAAAATATGTTTTGCAAAAATATTATTGTACAAACAAGAGACCTGTCAAAGTGCTAGGCAGCTAAGTATACTGGGAGGATGGAACCCCAAACTTTTACCTATATAGTTACCATTGTCAGATTCCGTTAGTTGTGCAATATCTGCAAAGATATGGAAGTCTCATTGTTATTTTAAAATTAAATTGGATAACAAGCAGTATCTCAAATAAAAGAGTTCCGTATCGAGGATTCTTATCTTCCAACAAGATTAACTAGGTAACTACTATAGATCTGTACACTACTGTTACTATACAGCATTTAGGAAATCCTAGTAGATTTATTTAAGATTAATTTTAGTTATACTAGTATTGATAACTTTATATGATTTTATTTTTTGTAAATATTCATAGATGAGAAACAACAGGACTTATGGGAGTGGTGTGTTGACTGCTGTTACCTATTGGTTCTTTATGGCTCAGTTCTACCAAAATCTTTCTCTACACTTCCTTATTGCTGCTTTCTTGTGTGTATGTTGGAATTCTTAGACACTAAAACACAAGCACTGAAGGACTGGAAAGACTATGTTTTCCAGTGAGGGCTGTCATTATCTGTCCTTTACATTCCTACTATTTATTCCTATTAGAACATTAGCCTGAAAGACATGGTGTCTAGATTGAAGCAGGGCGTTAAAATCATACTGGCACCTGGATTCAGGTAAGTCCTGAGCAACTTAAATAAATGCTGAAATACCTGAGTGAATTTTATCTTTCAGTTGCATGAAAAGTCCAATTTCTCAGTAAGGAAGGATGGAGCTAGCCAAACCTTTTTCTTGTTTTTTCTTTTTTTGTGTTTTTGCCTAGCTACATTAAGAAAAAAAAATGTTTTATAAACAGACAGACATTGGAACAAGCTTGTTGTGTGCCATAATGACTCTGCCTGACAAGTTAGGCTACAAAAACTCTACAGGAAAACCAACATTCTGAATCTTTGCTTTTTTTTTTCTCCTGTATGACTAGTAAGTGTTAAAAAGCAACCAAAGAAAAAAAGGAAAAAAAAAAAAGAACAAAAAAGCACAGGTTTGACTGCAAAAACCAAAACAAATCCAAAGTTTTTAATCTAGTTTTATCTTTTTTCCATAACAAGGCACAGTTGGTAGCTTTTAATCCAGGTCCTATTCAATGCCTTCATGTTGTTAACAATCAATTCTATCTTCATGCTACTCAAGAATAACAGGTTTAGGAAAGCAACATACATAAAAACAAGTTTCTTTCCTTACAGCTGTCAAGTCTGCCTTTCCAGTGAGACCTAATTCCCCAAGATCTGTCTGCTTCCTTCCAGGGACATATTCTCTCCTGATACTCTGTCATTCAAAACAGTGTTGCGGCACTGTGGGGATACAGTGTTCTTTCTACTTAAGCATGCAAGTCTGGTACTCGAACTAGGTCTCCATCCTATGCACAATGGATACCTACCATATTTGTTAGCAATCAAACACCTGGCAATATTGCTTTTCTGAACTATAGTTCAAACTAGAGGTTCATCTATTCTTTTTTAGCTGTACAGGTATTTTAACGAAATAGTAGTATGCAAGCCATGCTTAGAAATGTATTTTCCAAACAGCAACTGATCCCTTAATGCTTGTTGATACAAAGGAAACAAGCTAGCTATAAGCAGATGTGAAATTCACGGCTGTTTAATACAATAAATAGAAGCTTCACTAAAAGTGGCTCTACCATGGACAAAACATTTTCAGACGTGTCATAATGTAGGAAGCATTGGGAGGAGCAGGGAAATTATTTTAGTTTGTCCATATCCTGCATTAGCACTATAACCATTGTACAATTTAATTACAGTTTACCCAATAGTTATGTTAGACACAAAGAAACTCATGGGGGAGGTGGGGGGGCGGGAAGCAGAGGAAAAAAAAATCAATATACGTCACTGGATATAAGGAATAACCTCTATATGGGAATTCCTGAAGAGTCCTGCTCTATTTAACTTCGGAGAAAAAGAGATTGAGATTGGCAAGGACAGTAGAGACCACTAAAGATTTCATAAATATCCATGAAATCAGGGATGGCATAAAGAACACAAATAGGAAATAACCATTTAAATAAATTATTTAAAAGATGATACCAATAGACGTCAAAAGTTAAAAAAACTGAAACAAGCTAAAACAGTTTGTTTTTTTTCTTTTCTTTTATTTTCACTTGCACAGGATTTATGGAGCTAATTGCCAAAAGATGTGGTGGGACCAGATGACAGAAATCTGTTTAAAAGGATATCAGACAATCCTTCAAGGACAGGATCTTCAGTTCTGACACAACCTATAGCTTAGAAAGTCAGTAAACTGATGGATGACAGAACCTGAGAGGTTCCTGAGAAACCATTAGCTCAATGCTTGCCATGAACTTATCTTTTCTAAAAAGATCCAGAGTGATAATGAAGACTGACTTCTGGTCTGATCCACAAGGATAGTAAACAAAGTTTTGTCAGTTACACTGACAGAAGTAGTTACACTGTCAGTTACTACTCCAGAAGTAGTTTTTCCATTGTATAATCTTGGTAAAACAGAGATGGAGTGTGGGAAGAGGACAAAGATGTCAGAGAGGTCACAGTGCTGTTTTCCAAAACAGTGATTTCTGTGTTTCTTGTGCTAATTATTATGTCTCATGAATTCCCAGATTCTTCATTTTCTTCCTAATTTGTGTGCAGTAACATATTCTGCATTATCCTGTTTTTGTTAATCATAATTTTGTTAAGAAATCATTATATTAACATTCTCTTGGTGTATCAGTAATATGTTGATCATCAAAATGTATTAATATCTTTGCCACAAAAATATATTTAATCAAAGTTTCTTTTCCCCTTATTAAGCCTCCTGACTAATTTTTGTTTTGAAGGCTGTTATTTAGAATGACAAAAATAACAGTTCCTTCACGAAAGGTCAGCATAATTCCAGAGAGGTCTAGAAGACCTGAGCACTAATCCTGCACAGTATTCCACATGAAAAACATCAAGCCATGAAAACTGTACTCAGTTTCAGGGTCCAAAATGGAAATTAAAATAGAGAATCACACCAAAAAAATTTGAACTGCTGTCATGTAAGCCAGACGGTGGCAGAAAAAGGTCAGTAACAACTGATTGCAATGGTGCTGCTCAAGTGAATACAGATTATCTGACTGAAAAGGTGATGCAGCCTTAGATCCTAAGTTATTAACACAAACACCTGTAAGAGGAATGTGCATACTGAGAATGCTTATATTGTCATGATAGCAAAGTCACATGTTAAATCCAAGTTTATTATAAAAAAAAGAAATCAATGAATGATTAACATGTAGATAGCAAACACCACAACCTTCAACTCTCAGTTATTTGCAAGGGAGCTGCATCAGTCTGTTTTATTATTCAGAACTGTCGAATCATTAATAACCAAAAACATTTGTCTGCAACAGCTTTACAGAGATGCCACATGACAATATTCCTATTCAACCATTTTACAGACATTATTTTCTTCACCTTTTAATCAAAATCCAGCACCTTTTCCTTCTAATAGTTGCACAGCAGTATGAAAAGTGGGAAGTTCTACATCTTTGCAAACTGCTAGCTTTAAGGCAGACTTCCTCTTCAATAGCAATTAAATATTGAGACTTCATTATAAAATTCCTGCAACTTGTAATAATTTATAAGAGATGCCAAACTACAGTACCATTTATGAAAAAAAAAAGACAGACACTGAAAGAGACAATCCTTGTTATTCCCATAATTTTCTTATTTTTTTGCTCTTGGGAAATACAGAAACCAGGATTTCTCACAGAATCATAGAATTATTAAGGTTGGAAAAGACCTCTAAGATCGTCAAGTCCAACCATCAACCCAGCACCACCATGCTCACTAAATCATTTCCCGAAGTGCCACGTCCACATGTTTTTTGAACACCTCCAGGGATGGTGACTCCACCACCTCCTTGGGCAGCCTGTTCCAATGCTTGACCACTCTCTCAGTAAAGACATTTTTCCTAATATGCAATCTAAACCTCCCCTGGTGCAACCTTAGGCCATTTCCTCTCGTCCTATCGCTGGTTACTTGGGAGAAGAGACCAACACCCTCCTCACCACAACCCCCTTTCAGGTAGTTGTAGAGAGTGATAAGGTCTCCCCTCAGCCTCCTCTTCTCCAGACTAAACAACCCCAGTTCCCTCAGCCGCTCCTCATAAGACTTGTGCTCCAGACACCCCACCAGCTTCGCTGCCCTTCTCTGGACATGCTCCAGCAACTCAATGTCCTTCTTGTAGTGAGGGGCCCAAAACTGAACACAGTTCAGGGCCGAGTACAGGGGCACAATCACTTCCCTACTCCTGCTGGCCACACTATTTCTGATACAGGCCAGGATGCTGTTGGCCTTCTTGGCCACCTGGGCACACTGCCGGCTCATATTCAGCCGATTGTCAAACAGCACCCCCAGGTCCCTTTCCGTCAGGCAGCTCGCCAGCCACTCCTCCCCAAGCCTGTAGCGTTGCCTGGGGTTGTTGTGACCAAAGTGCAGGACCCGGCACTTGGCTTTGTTAAACCTCATACAGCTGGCCTCTGCCCATCGATCCAGCCTGTCCAGATCCCTCTGCAGAGCCCTCCTACCCTCCAGCAGATCAACACTTCCACCCAACTTGGTGTCATCTGCAAACTTACTGAGAGAGCACTTGATTCCCCTCATCCAGATCATTGATAAAGGTATAAAATAAGACTGGCCCCAGAACCAAGCCCTGGGGAGCACTGCTTGTGACTGGCCGCCAACTGGATTTAACTCCATTCACCACAATTCTCTGGGCTCGGCCATCCAGCCAGTTTTTTACCCAGCGAACAGTAAACCTGTCTAAGCCACGAACCGCCAGTTTCTCCAGGACAATGCTGTGGGAGACGCTGTCAAAGGCTTTACTAGAGTCCAGGTAGACAACATCCACAGCCTTTCCCTCATCCACTAGGCGGGTCACCTGGTCATAGAAGGAGATCAAGTTGTCAAACAGGACCTGCCTTTCATGAACCCGTGCTGGCTGGGCCTGATCCCTTGGTTGTCCTGCACATGCCTTATGAGTACCCTCAAGATGAACTGCTCCATAATCTTCCCTGGCACAGAGGTCAGGCTGACAGGCCTGTAGTTCCCGGGATTCTCCTTCCGGCCTTTCTTGTAGATGGGTGTCACATTGGCAAGCCTCCAGCCATCTAGGACCTCCCCTGTTAGCCAGGACTGCTGATAAATATTGGGGAGTGGCTTGGCAAGCTCCTCTGCCAGCTCCCTCAGGACTCTTGGGTGGATCCCATCAGGCCCCATAGACTTGTGGGTGTCCAGGTCGCATAGCAGGTCCATAACTGCTTCCTCCTGGAGGAAGTTTCATAGGAAAATGGATTACTAATTTTTTACAGAAAGGTGTTATTCATAATAAATGAAGTCAGGTAACACCTTAGGTTTAGAGAACCGCCACTGAAAGCTCAACATCAGTAAATAGTGCCAACTGATTTTGTGTTTTCTGAACTTTATGAGACACCATTGGAATTTTTTGTAATGCCACAGTTCAGAAAGGGCAGAAATTAGATGGCTCAGAGTCCACATTTACTTTGCTTTTTTCCTACCATAAATCTCATGAGCACAGAATTACAAAGAAAAAAGCAAAGCTGAGGAGGGCAATGCGAATACACAATTCTTTAAAAACCACATCCAAGAAACTGCACCGGCCGCAGGTGCCCCGGTGCTGGCGCGGCGGTGGCTGCAGGGCGGCCCCTGCGCGTCGGGGCCGCGGCTGCCCGGTGCCGGACGCGGCCGGTCCCAGCCGGCTCCGGCGGCCCCAGCGCAGGGCCCAGCTGAGCCCCTCAGCCCCGGGCGGGCGCCGCGGGGAAAGCCTGGGGCAGAAAGGGCACAACGCTGCCCGGCAGCCAGGGCTGAGGGAAAGGCTGTGAGGAACAGCCCCGCCAGCCCCGAGGGGAGAGCGGGAGGAGGGCACGGGCTGCTCCGGGCGCCCCGGCAGAGACGCCCCCGCGGCCCCGGGAGAGGCCCCGGCGGGGCGGGCGTGTCCCGGCAGCCCCGGGAAGGGCCCACGCTGGAGCGGGGGAAGGCGTGAGGGGGAAGGGGCGGCAGAGAGGGGCTGCTACGGGGTGACCGCAGCCCCCCGGTCCCCATGCCCCGTGCCGCTCAGCGGAGGGGGAGGTGGAAAGTAAAATAGCAAAGCTGAGCCTGGGGAGCAGGAACGGGTGAGTGGTAGGAAAGTGTTTTCATATTTGCCTTTGTTTCTCACCATGCAACTCTCTTTTTTAGCAATAACTGAGTTTTCCCCAGATCGAATCTGCTTTGCCTATGTCAGTAACCGGTGAGGGATCTCCCTATCTTTATCTCGATCTATAAGCTTTTTCACCTTATTTTCTCCCCCACCCAGTTGAGGAGAGGGAGTGAGAGAGCAGCTGGGTGGGCAGCTAGCTACGGTCATTCTTCCACAGCAATCATGGTTAACCTTGTAACTACCTACCTGTGGAAATCAAGCACATATTCTGCACTTTGCAGTGCTTAATGATTTAAAACTATTCTCTTTATAAGAAAAAAAAAAAGTGCTGTCAAAACCATCTAAGGGCTATATAGGTAGTTCCTAAATTGGCAGCATTTTATAGCGTGACTATATTTACAAATAGCACTTCAAAAGACATCTATAAAATAGCCGTTACTGTCTATTTGATGAAATTTTCCCTTTTTCAGAAAAGTTCAGTTTTTAAGTTAATCAGCTTCAGCTAATCAGGAAATAACACCCACCTTGTTAACACAAACATGACTTCTCTTTCATTTATTTTTCTAATAGTTCAACAAGGAAAGAAGATAATTTCCATGGCCAAATAATACATTAGGTAAGGAAATGGAATTGTCTCCGGCAGCACCACTGGAGTTTGGATCAGCACTTTGATTTGTGAAAAACTAACCTATGTGCAAGAACTAAATTGATGTCTGGATTTAATAGTTCCTTCAGATATGTAAGATAATTAAGACCCTCCATGCGCTTGTTATGAAATATTTTTCCTTTACAAGATACTGTGTTAAAAACTGGGATGACATTATCAGCAGAACATGCTTACCTTCATACACGTTACTCTGCGTTAGGGGAGAAGATTAACGCCTGGCTCAGATGTCCTCAGAGAGTGGGGAGTGACTTCACTGCAAAGATGAATCCTGTACATACCTTCCCTTTCCAGGTGCCTCTTTTGAGCCTTCACCTCCTGCAGCTCTGCCAGGGGACTTTCTAGGTTTCATGAGGTCTGCTGGTATTTTTCGTCTTGACAGTTACATTAGTTCTCCACAGTTTCTATAATGAAAGGTGAACAAGGTCTGTTCTGAGTTCTTTCTAGGGATAGGATTCTGTGAGGTATCAGAGACAGTCCTACAGGATATAAAGATATATCTTGCACTGACCCTCTCAGCTAGTATCAGTATTTGCCCCCCCCCTTTGGCTATTCAGGATCTGGTAGGGAAAGCTGTGGCCTCTTTCATTTATCTCAGTATCAACCCACAGTCTTTCTCAGTAGCTTAATAATATACCTGTGGCTGCTTCCTAGTGTTGCAACAGCAAATGACTTGTATCCAGCTTTTGAGTCTTTTTCTGTCAAATAAGTATTTTTGGATGGAAGACAGGTTCCTGCTACAACATAATCTATTATAACATGATCTATTTCAAGGAGTTCCCCAAATTCTAATATATGAACAGAAAATGATGGCTGTGAAGGGATAATTGGCTAGCCATATAAAACAGCTTTAACTCCCTTCACGTGTTTAGCTTAATAGTTTTCTTAAGGGCATGCATGTTTTCATTGTCCCATTAAAGGTTAACAGAGGTCTGCTGAAGAAAATCTTAGCTATGTTTAGCATTAACTTGTTATCAGGTCAGCCCAAATAGAGGAGAGGAAGTTCTGCAGCTTAGTCCCAGAGTTTTTACTTCCTTTTTTTTTTTAGTTTTTATTTTTTTCTTCTTAAAAATACATATATTGTATTGGCAACAGTCTTCATGCCCTCTAACAGGTTAATATATACTATAAAGTAAAATTTGTACTTAAATGCTGTAATACTTTCACTTTTCCTGATGGAGATACTGAGGAAGCTTCTGTGTTTAAGTTATTTCATAGGCTGCTTGATGGCATAACTTTAACTTGCCCACTATTGCTTCAGTGCTCTGTACCACTAAAATGCGGTACAGACACCTTTTGCCAACTGATAGTGCAGTGGTTCACTACACCACCAGCTTTCAATCATCTTCTCCTGTCCAGTGTGACTGTGCAACAGCATGGCTGGTGCTGCATTGCGATGGAAATCAGTTTGATCACTATTTTGATAGAACTGAATGACTGAAATTTTTCTATACTGTGTCTGTATTAGAAGACTTTGGCTTACTTCTGGAAAAGAAATTTGGCACAGGGTTATTTCAAATATGCTACTGCAATATGGATGCACTTTGGTCCCAAACTGAGGCAACAGATAGATTTTTGTGTTTTGAAATTGTTTCCTGTATTTTTTCATTCTTTATTTTTAAATAGGTATTTTCCTTTTTCAAATTAAAATATAAAATTACTTACTTCTAAAGGATCTCTATTTTTTGTTCAGGTGTGCATATACATATTACTTCCAAGAGCAATAATGCAAACTTAAAAAGGAGAGAATTTTTTGCCTCAGCTCCCAGCTATGAGTAAGTAAAAACAGACACAGAAATCTTTTGCCGCCAACCCCTAGATAATCATAGGTGGGACAACGTGCTGGTTTAGCCACCTGGTGTAATTCACAGTAGACCGAGGGTACTTCCAGCTGTGCCAAGTGCTGAACACCTCAGGGGAGCATTACAGAAGCAGGCTACCATGAGAGTTTGTTCCCTGCTCTCTTTTCTTGATCTCCGTCACCTTCTGGTCACCAGTCTAATGCTGGCTGCTGACATGCTGAGTGATGTAAGAAATACCACAGCGCTATCTCAAATAATCCTGTCAAGATGGGTGTTCTCCTAGTTTATGGTCACTTTCTACTGATAAGAAGGGTGGGAAGGGGAGAGGGAGAAAAAAAGAAGCCACTCTGGGATGAGCATCTGAACTTTGCTGCCTTTACGATCAAGTTCAATCAGTTATATTACCTGCACTACTTAAGGACGATTCCATACTATGCCATATTTGCATGGACAGTCATGCTGAAAAGAAGCAAGACAACAAGTCTTTTCTGGTTATTTTTGGTGCAGTAATAAATACAGAACAGTAGAATGTACTTCAAAATACACTGGTACATAGTAAGACTGTAAGACTGTAATTTCAATGAAAGTGCTCTGATAGACAAGTAAAAAGGACAGAATTGTTTCTTAATGGAATTTTGGAACTTTGACATACAATTATGTCATTCAATTACAGTTGCATATTTCTTTTTCATGTATACAATGCAATTTCTTTTAATAATATGTGGAAAATGAAGTGGTGATGACAGCAAGTAATTTTTTAAGGTTTTTTTTGGAGGGGTTGCTTTGTAATAACTCACTGAGAATTGGAAAAAATATATATATATATATTTGTCAAAAAGTTACAGAGCCCCTTATCCACCTAATGCTTCATGACCTTTTTGTTGTTATTTTGTACTGAGTTCCTTTCACTGAGAAATCATTCTTTTAATTGCATTGTGAAGAGGTAATTTATTACCTTTTAAATAATCTGCAAATTGGAAAAAATATTTCTAGCAATGCAAAGCTTATCTTCCAAATGACTCTCTTCCCATCCAAAATCTTTTTTTAATTACTAATGGATGCATAAATCAATATTGAGAGATAGTTGGTATGAAATAATGACAGAAGGGCATTATGTTTCCCTGCCAAATCCTTCAAGAGACATTATGCAAGTAAAATACAAATATGTATTTCTTGATATAAGGCTCAAGACTGAAATTTCAAGTACAACAGACAATTACAAGAAATAGAGTTCCACCAGTATGCAAGAATGTTACCTAACAGCCAGTTAAAAGTGTGATAGAATTCTCCTTCCCCCATTTTCTGTATATGCACAAAAGGTAGCTTATGGTAAATGAAAAAACAGCTAGCCTCTACTTAATGCTGCTTGTGTCTGTAAAGTTATAAAAATTAGTTTTAAATTTGAGATCAATGATGGCATATCTATTAACCTGTCAGATAAGTTTTCACATTTGATACATCAGCACTTGCTAAACCTCACAGCTGGGTATCAAAACTGAGGTACAAACCATTAATACTAATAGCAAAAAGGTAGTAAGACAGATTTTCTTAGGTAGCCTTTCAGCTGTATATCTCAATATATGAGCCCTCTTTACCTATCATGTCAAGTTTTGGTAGGACAGCCATCTGTTTGTTTATTTTTTGTTTTAACCAGTAACAAACAGGCTATCATAACCCAGTGCTGTTCTTTCTCTCTCAGTTGACAACTTTCATGTCTTAAGTTTTCCATAGACAGGTAGCCATAAGGAAACTTCTCTTCTAATCCACTCTGACACAACAGAGTAGAGCCATGGTATCAGGCATCTGCCTCATGTGTAGGACTATGCTACTCAGTGCTAAAAAGCAGCATTTGGTGATATCTGCCACGGTGAGGACCAGCATTGGTTCTCTGAATTTTCCTGCTCTGCTCTATCCATTTCTCATACTAGAATGGAGGAGAAAATTGTTCACAAGTTATCTGCCGCGCAGCCAAGACAGGGTAAGAAAAATTAGAACAGAACAGAATAAAATAGAATAGAATATTTCAGTTGGAAGGGACCTACAGTGATCATCTAGTCCAACTGCCTGAGCACTTCAGGGCTGACCAAAAGTTAAAGCATGTTGTTAAGGGCAGTGTCTAAATGCCTCTTAAACACTGACAGCCTTGGGGCATTGACCACCTCTCTAGGAAGCCTGTTCCAGTGTTTGACCACCCTCTCAGTAAAGAAATGCTTCCTAATGTCCAGTCTAAACCTCCCCTGGTGCAGCTTTCATTCATTCCCACGCGTCCCATCACTGGATCCCAGCGAGAAGAGATCAGCACCTCCCCCTCCACTTCCCCTCCTCAGGAAGCTGTAGAGAGCAATGAGGTCTCCCCTCAGCCTCCTTTTCTCCAAACTGGATAAATCCAGAGTCTGCAGCCACTTGTCATAGGACATTCCTTCCATCCCTTTCACCAGCTTTGATTCCCTCCTCTGGACACATTCAAGGACCTTCACATCCTTATTAAGTTGTTGGGCCCAGAACTGCACCCAGTATTCAGGGTGAGGCCGCACCAACACCGAATACAGCAGGATAATCACCTCTCTTGCCCAGCTGGTTATGCCGTGTTTGCTGCACCCCAGGATGCAGTTTGCTCTCTGGGCTGCCAGGGCACACTGCTGGCTCCTGCTGAGCCTGCTGTCGGCCAGCACCCCCAGATCCCTTTCTGCAGGGCAGCTCTCACGACGCTTATCTCCCAGTCTGTACCTGAGTCTGGTGTTACTCCATCCCGACACAGGTAAAAGCAGAGTTCTAAACAGGCAGTGAGAGTTCCTCAAGGTTATTTCAAGGAAGATCAAATAATGTGGTCAAACTATTTTCCCTGAAGGTTTAAACTAGCTCACTTTTCCAGAATAGATCATGTGATCCGTCAAGGTATTCCAGAAGGTAATTTGGGAAACAGCTCTATTAAGACTCTCAGAGGTAAACTGATGCTGTGAGCCTTTCTACACCTTGAGGTTTTTGAGTACCAAGCCATTCTATCTACCACCAAAGGTATAGTACTCTGACAGTCTCATAACTAGAAATTAAGCCAACTACAGGAATTTAGTCTAGCACTTTATGGTAGAAACAGAGTACTAGATTATAAGACACCAAAAGATCAGGTTAGTCCAATTTGAAGTACACAAGTTCAGAGAGCTTCACTGATCACCTTAGTTTTGTCCTTTCCTTTTTAATCTTATTTTCATCCTGAAGCCTGCCATTTTCAGTTTTTCTAGTGATTGCCATCCCTAATTCCTTCCTGAATTTGCCTCTGTTCTCTTAGTTCTTTTTGAGCTTTCTCAGTACCTTCTCAAGACAAGAGAATGCAACAAATGGGTAGAAAGAGGCAGAGCCTGGTTGTAAAAGCAAAAAAAAAAATCTACAAAAAAGCTCATTTGATCATTTACGCTTAACGTAAATTTTAAGAATGACAGCTGGAAATTATTCTTCCAATGTAGTCAAAGCAGAATATTTTTATTTTATTGAAATTCCCTTGTGGCTTTATTTTTAAATAAAATTGCATCTATACTGAGAAACTCTGACAAAGTTTTGAGCATTAAAAATGATACTTTATGGTGAAAGGAAATTGTTTTAGGGGTTTTGCACTGCCTTATTACTATAAAAATAACTACTAAGAGAGAAAAATATTTTAAATTAAATATTTCCTTACATGTGTTTTATATGCTATTCTTTAATTTTTGGACATTCAGCTCATAGTCATGTTAATTACACATTGTGAGTGAATGTAGTGCTTATGAATAAAAGACAATAAGCAAAACTATGTAGTTTAACTATTGATACTAATAGGCTTTGAGTTGTCCTAGCACAAAGAAACATTTAGGTGTTTCCATAGATCAGTGCAGAAAGAATTAATCTTCAGACAGAAAGAAGATTATTTTGGGGTATGGATATTCTTGTACTAATACCATACTTAACTAAAGTAGATTTTCAACTCCCATGGTATTTTCCCCCTGAATATGGGTATAGAGAGCAATCCCAGCCTCTGTGCTAGCAAATTAAAAGCTTAAGAGGAATAAAGTTCTTCTAGTCTTTGTCCCTATGATAATCTCTCCAAATTCCTGATTCACTCTGTACTTGTTTTAGTTTGAATTCTAATTCTTTAGAAGTGAGTGGTCAGAATTATGTACAGAATTTAAAACGATGTTTTACTAAACCCTTGTTCAATTGTACCAGTATTTCCTCTGTTGAGAAGAGATGATGTTATGCAATATACTGGCAGTTCACATTATTCTGCAATGAACTAGTGCACAGAAGTCTCCCTTCCACAGCCAGTTCCAGTGATGAATTTCTATCTTAATGCAGGTTTCCATGATTAGATTGATGTATAACTTTACATCTTCTGCTATTAGCTCTAAAACCTCTTTTGATTATCCTAGTTTTCAGAAAGCAGGTGTTTTTGAATTTCAACATTTTCCCTATTAAGAGTGTCCGTAATTTACTATTTGTGTCACATCACCTCTGAAAATATTGTTTACTACTTAACTATGAAAAATCCCATTATCCACCTAGCCTGACACTGAGGTTAATGTTGATGCAGTTCTCCTTTTAGTTAATGGGCTACCCTGTTCACAATACCTTTACTAATTTCCTCTTATCTAAGCCTGCTAATTTACTTTGCAGTACTGTACCAAGTACTTTTGACCAGATAGGAGAGAGATACATTTATTTTATCTGCAAAAATCACTACAACCCCACCGAAGAAACAACAAAAAGAACTAGAAGTTCGTTTGTTATGATCTACTTTTCCATTTCATCTCTTTTCAACTATTCTATCACTCCAAATTTGTTCAGTATTGCTTACTCTTGGCCAAGCATCAACAGCATGATACTTCTTGTTCTTGCTTTTGCCAATGTAGATTTTCACCTAGCAACAAGTGGTGCTATTTGGTGCCATCATATGAATCATACTTATGCAATTTAAAGATAAAACTCTTACCCATTGTACAAAATCAAAAAACTTATAATTAGAGTTTTCTGCAACTTTAAGGCTATACAAAGTTCAACTACAGCTTTAGACTGACAAACAGATAAAGTGATGCAAGTACATACATCCTTATTCAGTGATGAAAAGAAAGTCCAAATGACTGCTTTCAGCCCTCTATGACTGTGGTAGCTATAAAAACATTGCTTAGTCAAGCAGGAAGATAGCTGCTAGGACTTGAGCTACTGAGATATTTTTGGATAACTGAAGATATAATCTGTTATGAGTGTAGTTCACCAAAATGTCAAGTTTAAGAATAATTCCACCAAAATGTCAAGTTTAAGAATAAATCTAAGTCTAGAATTTGTTATGAAATAAACTTTGACCATCTTTAAAATATATTTGACTTGGTATGTTCATCACCTTGTGCTGCATCATGCTAACCATAAAGAAGGGCAAGACAGTTAATGTACTCAGCAAAGCCTTAAAGAAAAATAAAACAAAGGAACAACAAAAAAACCAAACAAAACCCCCAAACAGGCTAATTACTATCCTTACTTTTAACAAATCCCAGTATTTGAGCAAACATCCCTTAGAAATACCTCTTTCATGTCTCTGTGCTGGAGGTTGTTTTCTAAGCTCAGTTTT
Organism: Phaethon aethereus; assembly: GCF_964289735.1. Lineage (NCBI taxonomy): Eukaryota > Metazoa > Chordata > Aves > Phaethontiformes > Phaethontidae > Phaethon > Phaethon aethereus. The sequence goes on along the minus strand of NC_138582.1, from coordinate 89,948,354 downwards.
TGAAAATTAAGTTCATTTAAAAAGAATCTTGAAGACACAGACAGGAATAACTGCCAGATCCAGTGACTACTACTTAGAATGTTCAATATGTCTGTACTATGCTGCTATGAAATTGCTAGACAAACAGGATCCTAAAAGCAAGAATTTGCCATAAAAGTTTTTGCACTCACACAATAATACAGTCTACAGTAGCAGTCACAAGATGTGGAATAATAGTCAGCGTCTGATTTAAGGCAGGATCCCATGTTAACAGCAAAACTGGAGCTTCTGAAAAGCTGTATAACAGAAGTTGTTAATGTTCTGTTCACCATTACATGCTGAACATATAACTTACTAGGATATATAATTTTTCAAGTGGCTTTTCATAGAATTCCACATGACAGGATGCTGATTAAACCTCAGACAATTTAGATGCAGGGTGTTGCATGATTCTGGCCTGTATCAGAAATAGTGTGGCCAGCAGGAGTAGGGAAGTGATCGTGCCCCTGTACTCGGCACTGGTGAGGCTGCACCTCGAATACTGTGTTCAGTTTTGGGCCCCTCACAGGAAGGACATTGAGTTGCTGGAACGTGTCCAGAGAAGGGCAACGAAGCTGGTGAGGGGTCTGGAGAACAAGTCTTATGAGGAGCTGCTGAGGGAACTGGGGTTGTTTAGTCTGGAGAAGAGGAGGCTGAGGGGAGACCTCATTGCTCTCTACAGCTACCTGAAAGGGAGTTGTGATGAGGTGGGTGTTGGTCTCTTCTCCCAAGTAACCAGCGATAGGACGAGAGGAAATGGCCTCAAGTTGTGCCAGATTGGATATTAGGAAAAATGTCTTCACTGAAAGAGTGGTCAAGCATTGGAACAGGCTGCCCAGGGAGGTGGTGGAGTCACCATCCCTGGAGGTGTTCAAAAAACATGTGGATGTGGCACTTCGGGATGTGGTTTAGTGGGCATGGTGGTGCTGGGTTGATGGTTGGACTTGATGATCTTAAAGGACTTTTCCAACCTTAATGATTCTGTGATTCTGTGATAAATAAAAGTGTAACTGAAAGAAAAAAAAGTACTTCCAAGAATTTTAGAAAAGTTGTTCAACTTGGAGTTAATGAGATTCTCCGCTGCTTTTTACTACTACTCAATACAGCTTTAATATTTAAAGTTGTTCATGAAAAAAATACAGAAATGGCAAACACATGAGTCAACATCAAAGAAAGATGGACAAGGATTAGAATTACTCTAAAAGCAAACTAACTTAAAGCAAACAAAATTCAATATATATTAGTATAGTTAGGCTTATATTAGTACTTCTAGAGAGTTGAACAATGATTGAATATACAGCTGGGGAGAAAGGTTAAGGAGGAATGTTGCACGAAATGGGAAAAATCAGATGGTCTTTGTATCACTGATGTCTCTCTATCTCTTGTATATAGCAGAAAAAGAGAAGAAGAAAATTAAATATGCTTAGTGTTACCACTAAATACTGAGTAGTTTCAGATGCTGTGCATCTGCTAGTAATAGTAAATTAAATTCCTAAAAATGACACAAAACATAAAAGACTGGCAATGATGCTAGGATGGTACCATCAGTGACATATCTAGACTAAGACTTTTCCTCAGCAGTATCTGATAGCAGGTGGCACATGGGAAGATGAAAAGCATCATCACAGTCATCCCCCAAATTATTATTTAAACCAGCCCCTCCTTCCTCTGCCCTCTCTCAGTGGGCTGCTTATGTCCAAAGAGTGGATGGCTCTGTCCTGTCCAAAACCTGTGGGATTTACACATTGTTATTGCCATGCCATGACTTGGATGTGTTTTTTTTTTCATTCACTCCCCTATCCAACCTTTCTTAAAGCCCTCCAACATGTCAACTTATCTGACATTTTGTACAGTGAGTTCTTTAGATTCCTTGTGTGGTTCAGGAAAACACGTTGTATAATTCAGTCCCACTTCTGTACTATGAGAATGCAGGAACATAAATACCTTTCTTCCTACCCTCTTAATACCACTTCTTAACACATATCAACGTCTCCTCTCTAAATATCACCTCCACTATCTGGTGTGAAGCTTTCAGTGTAGAATGGCAGAAATTTGGCAAGAGCTGCATAGGGATGTGCTTTGAGATCAGGCAGCTGCAGCTGTATATGATTCTGCAGGCTCTGAATTCCTTGATGTGCACAGAGGAAACGTGACAGTGCCATATAGCCTTCTTCCATCAGACCTGCTCATGGAAGCTAGTAAAGGAGAATCCCATATAAACAAATTTATTGTCTGTTTCAGCATGTCCAAAGACTAGAAATTTCCCCAGCCTTTATCCTAAGAAAATCACCAAATAACAGAAATGTGCATTTTGAAAGCAGCTAGCAACAGCTGAGCTTTTGAGGAAATGAGAATGACCAGCTGTCCCTTCCCAGGCTTCAACACTTGTTACCTATCCAGTGGCTGCACCAGTGGGAAGATACACAGCTGAGATGCCAGCTGAGAATCAGGCTGAAATAATTTTGATGAGTGGAGTCCATTTAAAACTTTGCTCTTAGCCATACTCTGGAGATTTACATTTTTTCATTTCCATGTCCAAATTACATAAATACGATGTTTTAATTCTTTCTTCATTTGGACGTGTCTCCCATGTTTCCAGGTATTTTCTTCATCTCTTCTCTTATGCTGTCATGCACAAAACCAAAAGCAGCATTTCAAGGAAGAACACAAGACAAGTGCTGCAGCATTTTTCAGTATTTTTCTTTATGCCACGTGTCCCTACCATTTTGTTCACTTTTTGCATGTTTCCTAATTTACCAACACAGCAAAGCAAACTTTAAACGAGTGAATTACAGAGCACTGCTTTTATTTAAGAAGCATAGAAAGAAATGGTTAAGAGTAATATAACCGAGTCATATAAAATCTTAATTCTGGGACAAATAACACAACTTCATTCATCATCCATTATAACTCAGATCAGAAATGCAAGAAAGTAGTGTGGGGAGACAGTCCAGACCAAGTGGCAGTGCTTTGGTCAGGGGTCTGACCTTTCATTTTGCTGGGCCCAAGCTTGCCTGGCAAGAGCAACATGACGCCACCGGGCAGTCACCACAGAAAGCCCCGAAGAAGGGTGTATAAACCACTCCCTGAGAGCCCCATTTGAGAGCTCCTGAGGAACAGCTGGCCCATGCCTTGGTTATCTCCCCTTCCTTGGGACACCAGGTAAGGATACTTTTCTGGGAACCAAGTGATACCTATTAGGTAGATTTTAAAGAATTTGTAATAGAAGAGTCCCCACTCGCAGGGTGGTGTAATTTTTATCTACTTAATAAGTGCCTCAGACTGAGACCCTCATTCCTTCAAGATAGCCACAGAGGGTCTGACCACGACAGGTAGGCAAAGAATTTTACAACACTGTACTGGGTATGGCTGGGATGGAGTTAATTTACTTAATAGTAGTCCTTATGGTTCTGTGTTTTTGATTTGTGACTAAAACAGTGTTGATAGCACAGCAGTGTTTTGGCTAATGCTGATCAGTGCTTGCACAGCAGCAAGGCTTTCTCTTTTTCCCACTCTGCCCCATCACAGCAAGTAGGCTGAGGGTGGGCAAGGGGTTGGGAGGGGATGCATCTGAACAGCTGAGCCAGGTTGACCAAAGGGATATTCCGTGCCATAGAATGTCATGCTCAGCAATAAAAACTCGGGGCGGCGACAGGGGGGAAGGATGGGGGTAATGTTGGGTAGGTAGCTCAAAGGCAGGCTGGGCATCAGTCTATTTGTCAGAGGTGGTGAGTGACTGCCTTTGCATCCCTTGTTTTGTGGTTTTTTTCTTGCTCTTTCTTATAATGCTATCTTTACCTTGACCCATGAGTTCCTCACTTACGGTTTTCCTATTCTTTCCCCCTGTCCCACTGTGGGGGGGAGTAAGAAAGCAGCTGTGTGTTGCCTAGCTAGAGTCAATTTATATGCAGGAAGTAATAAATATAATATCTCTTCTAAGCAAAAATAATAAAAAAAGGAAATTCTGGTGTATTAGTTATCTTTATTCACTCTCAGATAATGTGATTATATGCCAAATTTGCTTCTCTGTTTCTTTAAATAAAAGTGTTGTTTGGTGGTTAAACAACAAATGACAGTAGCCCTTCTACCCGGAGCTGAATTTTCTAGTGGTAGAAAATTTACTCTGGAACAAAAGAAAGGTTACAGTTAGCTGACATTTCTCTCAGTAGTAGTGACAGCTTTGAAAAAAAAAAAAAATCACTGTTCTTACTTACCTGGGAGCAGTTCTTCTATCTAGTTCAGGACTTTGTGCATCACACTTGAGAAGGCACGAAGGAGTAAAAAGAAGCAACTAGGGTCATAAATGGCTCTTACGCTACTAATAGATGTACTTTGTCACCTGTCTGGCTTTATCTTATCCCAGAAATTAAGTCTCTTAGCCTAGATACAAATAATTACTGAGGTTGCCCACAAATGAAATAAACTGTATTTGAGATGGAGCAAGGCGTACTGTCATTTAAATCTAAGACATGGCAAAGATAATTGTCATCTCACTATCAGTATCACCTAGCCTGAAAATAGGGTGTGGGCTGGAGAGCCTTCTTAGCTCTCTCTAGCAAAAAATAATGGGTCCTTCAACCTCGATTTATGTCATAGCACTCGCATTTTCTCAAGTGCAATTCTCAAATGTGCCCATAGAATTTCTTGGGATAATAAACTTATTTTACCTATTCCCATTAAAATTATGGTAATTTTCCATTTTCTGCTTATGTTTCCATTTTGCTTATGCAGAATTCCTTCTACAGTTGCAAAAGAATTCTGAGTCTTTCCTCAGGCCTCTGGTGTGTTCCCAAGTAGTTATGATATATGTCTGTTATAGTTTCAGTGTCAATTTTAGGTGAAGTTATGCCTATAAACAAAAAGTTAATTCCCCTAATGACTTCTCTGAGATTAAGATGACAACTGCCATTTATTATATTATTTTAAACTGTTTTGCTGGGTGCACAAAGAAAAAAGAAACATACTATATGGGAGTAGATTAGAACGTGAAGTCTGAGCTACATCATCATGGGTCTTAAAATAATAGTATTCTCAATGGATTCAAATGACTGCAGCCATTTTGCCTCCAGCTGTACATAAAAATGTACTTAATTCTATTAAAGATAATTTTTTCCTCCATTCAATGGATTTTGCTACCTGCTTCTGATTGCAAAAACCCCAGATTCAGAACAAAGCCATCAGATTTTTATCCCTCAAAGAATATTACTGCAAATAAACAACATTCATTCTCACCACAAAAAAAAAAAAAATTCCCTTGAAGAAAGCTAAGCAAACACTGTATGCTTTTGTAAAGTGTTGCCCATGTAAGATATAATAGATATTATATGCCAAAACATTAATACTGAGTCATTGTAACTTTGTTATTATTTTTATTTATTTCCTGGCTCCTTAGATGCCTAAAACCTGTTCCAGATACATAAGACAAGACAGGAAACTATTCTGTGCAGATACTGTCTTAGAAGATACACATAATCTTGTAAGACTATTAAGTGTTTTTTAAAGCAAGTCCTAAAGTGAAGAAAGCTCTTCTGAATGTACACTGATGGTATTAAGAGTAGAATTTGGCTTCACTGCTACATAACACATTGCAGGTGGCATCTGGATGTGTTGCCTTGACACACCTTGTAGGTGTGTTGATGCTCAGTACTTTACCTATCGTCAGCTTAGTGAATAGCAGTCATCTATACTATTTATAGTTGTGACAAAGGTGAATAGTTTGTATATTGACAAACTTTCCTAATCTCACACTCCACATATCACTTTGTTTGTGCTACAGTGTAGTGCGCTCTCTCAAAACAATTATGATGTTATTCTGTTATCTTAAAAAGAAGCCTGATTCCTTTGAATACTTACTCATTATACTTGTTATCTTTATTTCTGTTAATTCACTGAGAAGTGGCATGTTTCATGTAAATTCTTAACTGCCATTTTCCAATGTTGCACATCATTACAAATTAAAGCATAGGATGCTTGGACTTCTGTTTTCAAATAGGCTCAAATTGCAGACTAACATGCAGAGTGATTTAAAATTATTGGAGGACTTCAAATTTTATAGGCACTTCAGCATGGAATTTAAAGCACTCTAATAATTTTAAATGATGCTGCATTGCACAAAGCAATTTAAATTTATTGGAAGTGAAATTTGGAAGTGATCAGCGTTCTGGGCATTGCAGCATACACTGGTTTAAAATTACTAGCGGACTTTAAATTTTTATAAGCACTTCATTTAAAGATCAGTGCTCTGGCCTGGGATGGTGTAATTTAAAGTTGTTAGAGGTTTTCCCACTTGAATTCAAATTAAAAAAAATATTAGAGCTCTTCTCAGAATAATCTTACATTATGTTACTTGACAAGAGATACAGAATCCAATTTAAAAAGAAAAAAAAGCAAACAAGGTACAATCCTGTAAAAGCTGTATCATGCTATTCATTTCAGAGGAAGGTTTTGCAACACTGTCTTTTGTTATAGTCCCCTGATTAAATGTTTTTTTCTAGCATAAACAGTAAATAAATGTCAGCTAGATTTCAGTACACCTTATGCAGGTGAAACTCTCTTTAATTCAAAATGACAGAGACATTGTTAAGAAATCAAATGTCACATTTTAAACAAAGGCCCCCGCTCTACCAACTATGGGTTTAAGTTTGAAACGTTATGATTAGTTTCAGAATCATAACAGAACAATTAAGGCTTCTCTTCTATTTTAGAGGATTGCTGATCTCCTTCTTGGCCTCGGATACCTTGATCTTCCATCATTATTCCTGATTCTTTCTGAGTATCTATTTAGTTTTTCCTGGGGGAAAGGGGTGGGGGGAAATAGGGAGCTGTTTGTTTTGAAAAACGGGCCCAAAGTTTAGCAGCAAGTAGGAGTTGAGGCATTGTGTGAGTATATGTGAGATCTTTTAAGTGTTGAAAAGACCCTCTGCCTAAGCTCAGTTTACAGAAACTTAAGGAAGGCGAAGATGAGCTGCTGAACCGTGGTAGGTGAGGCATGTCATTTAAAGGGGCCCATGAGTATCCTTTCATTTAGGAGCAAAACCATCTTATTTGCATTAAGGTAATCTTTCTCCAAATAAAGCCAGTCATGGCCCAGATAAATTTTACTTGTTTGAACTCCTAGTATACTCAAGTCCAGCCTACTTCAACTATGATTTGAGGATTTCATACTGGAGTCATTTTAGCAACAACTTGCAGGAAGAGAGGAGACAGCTGCAGGGGTATGTAGCTCCTCCCCACCACACGTACAAGGCCACACAGTTACAGATTGCTGCCCCTTGATACGTCACGCGAGTATTACAGCAATGCAATGCGTCTATGCCACACAAAGATCGAATTAAATGATTTTCATGGTCCTCTGTCATTCCAATTATGTTTAATAATGTTGTTCTTTTAAATTGACCCAAGCCCACCAACGACCTTCACGCTCAACAAGAAAAACAAAAACAGAAAAAAGAAAAAATACAACTCCAAGCAAAAGTATGATCAAAATGTACACATAATGAAGCTATGTACGTAAACTCTAACTACCCTTTTCCCTCTCCTTTCTGTATCTGTGCCTCGTCTAGAATGATCCTGTAGGCTTCACTGAAAAGGCGCATGCTTTTAGCTCTACTGTAAGAAGTTTAGCGCAGTACAGCTATATGCAATCCTCCATATATTCACAACCTTCCGTGTAAGCACAAAGTAAAATAAAAGCTTAAAGGATAGAGCTCTGTGCCGGGTGCGGGTGCCCCGAGGGGAGAGCGGGAGGAGGGCAGGGGCTGCTCCGGGCGCCCCGGCAGAGACGCCCCCGCGGCCCCGGGAGAGGCCCCGGCAGAGGCCCCGGCGGGGCGGGCGTTTCCCGGCAGCCCCCGGGAAGGGCCCACGCTGGAGCCGGTGGGTAGTTCCTGAAAGACTGCAGCCCCTGGAGGGGGAGGGAGGTGGTGGAGGCTGGTGGTGTGGGTTCATGCAAGTTCTCCGCACTGGGAACAATATCACTATGGCCTGTGTTCAGAAAGATAAGGTACAGAGAAGGGACGGTACGAGGACCTGGCTGCCAACTATCAATTCTCTGATTTCTGTCAGAAGTGGGTGAATCAGGGCAGCAAATCTGTTAACTCCCACCCTATGTAATGGCTGAGTCTCTGAAGGGAGGGAACTGGTGGCAGTGTGTCATACAACACATACAGGCAAACCAAAAGCAGGAAGGTGAGAAAAGCAGTTTTCATGGAGGTCTGTGTCAAGCTCACCTGGTATTTGGCTGTGCAGTTGCCCGACTACTTGAAATTGTGCACTAAAAGGGACGGCTACCGCTAGTCATTGCTATTCAGCTGAGGACCAGGACCAACTCCACATTTCAGGCAACAGGCCTGCCAGTTGGTGACTGTTTAGGCCAGGCTGGTCATCAGCAGTAGGGGTGGACAAAGCCCTAGTAAGCCTTACATCTTACATTTCTCAACTGCAATGGGAAGTCGAGCCAGAGCCCCTGTGCGTGCCCAATACCATCAATCCCAATTCAGGTGACTTTTGGTTACTGACAATTCCCTATTTCACTGTTATTGATTCCAAAAGACTTGGTGAGGTACATAGTGCCTATGTTTGCCACTTCTTCACTCTTACTTTGCCTCAATTACAAGACCACTATGAACCTCGGTCCTGCAGAGATGAGTGGTAAGGAAAAGTGACTGACATTAAGGGAAAAGAAAGCTTTTGTCCAGCCAGGATTTGCAAAGTATGGGCAAAGGAAGGCTACTTCTTGGGCAGTGACTAGAAGAATTTTCTAAAAATTAGCAGCAGCCATAGGTAGGCCTGAATTTGGTGAGCATATAAGGAAAGGGTAATGAGTTCTCCTATACACATCCTTACACAGCTAAGGACAGTTGGAAACTGCAACTTCAGGTCAATGAAATGACAAAGGGATTGTGGAAGGAAATGTGGTGGGTTGACCTTGGCTGCACACCAGGTGTCCAATGAGCCACTCTATCACTTTCCCTCCTCATCAGATCAAGGGGAGAAAATACAACAAAAAACTCAGGGATCAAGATAAGGACAAGGAGATCACTTAGCAATTACCGTCACAGGCAAAACAGACTCGACTTGGGAAAAATGCATTTAATTTATTACCAGTCAAATCAGAGTAGGATAATGAGAAACAAGAATAAATCGAAAACCACCTTACCTCCCCACCCTTCTCTTCTCAGGCTCAACCTCATTCCTGACTCTTCTACCTCCTCGGCTCTGAGTGGTGCAGGGGGATAGCAAAATGGAGGTTGCAGTCAGTTCATAACACTTTGTCTCTGCCGCTCCTTCCTCCTCACACTCTTTCCCCTGATCCAGCGTGGGGTCCCACCCATGTGAGACAGTTCTTCATGAACTTCTCCATTGTGGGTCCTTCCCACAGGCTTCAGTTTTTCAAGAACTGCTCCAGCCTGTGAACTTTCCCTGGGGTACAGTCCTTCAGGAATGGGCTGTTCCAGCATGGGTCACCCATGGAGCCACAGATCCTGCCAGCAAACCTCCTCCAGCGTGGGCTCTCTGTAGGCTGCAGCTTCCTTCAGGGCACATGGAGCTGCTGCAGCATGAGGTCCTGTGCAGGCTGCATGGTGGATATCTGCTCTACCGTGGACCTCCATGGGCTGCAGGGGCACAACCTGTGTCACCATGGTCTTCACCATGAGTTGCAGGGCAATCTCTGCTCCAGCACTTGGAGCACTTCCTCCACCTCCTTCTTCACTGACTTGGTGTTTGCATAGTTGTTTCTCTTGCATATTCTCACTCCTCTCTCCCAGCTGCTGTTGCACAGTGTTCTTTAGCCTTTCTTAAATATTGTATCACAAAGGTGCTACCTTTGTGATAGTCACTGCTTGGCTCAGCTTTGGCCAGTGACAGGTCCGTCTTGGAGCCTGCTGGAACTGTCTGTGTCTGACATGGGGGCAGCTTCTGACATCTTCTCACAGAAGCCACCCCTGCAACTCCCTCACTACCAAAACACCACATAAACCAAATACTGAAAGGAGCAACAACAACAAAAAAATCTTTCATTGAAGTATGGACAGCCCAGTTGGACATATCACTAGAGCTACAGAGGCAGGCAGTAGAAAATCTGGCGGAACAAATGACAAGTTAAAATTACCCTGAATTTTTTTTTTAACAAATTTGAAGTGACAAGTCAAACATATGCTGTGTCAGAAATATGCATACTGTTGCTAAGGGTTTTTTTTTTAATCTAGCCCTGTGCTCCTTTGAAGTAATTTTACTGTCACAATTGACCATGATCTTTTCTGAAAAAATAAAACACAACTGCAAACCACTCTCTGTAAACCTGTACCTTTCTCTGCCTTCCTCTCTTAAAAAAAAACCCACAAACAAAAATACCCTACCCCCCAGCCTTAAAAACTCCCACATATACCTGTAACTCTCACCTATTCAGTCAGGGCCATTTTCAGTTAAAATTTTGCTACTAAAAATCTTTCTTGAACATATTCATACCATCTATTTTAACATCCTTGTTTGGCAGATTTCATACCATGTGTTGAAATAATTCACCTTTACTTCTCGATGTCTCTTACCAATTCACCAGTCTTGTAGCATCTGCACCGATGAAACATCTGTAATGTAGTAGTATTCAGTACTGTACTGTTCTTTTAGAGCCACTGTAGAATAATTTCAGCAAGTATTATATGTTTTGAAAATGGCCCTGAAGGTGGATATGGAATTGAAGGTAGACGTGCCTCATTTACTAGTACTGGAACTTCAATCCTGTTCCTGGATGACTATAAATGAACTTTCTACTTAGCTTCCAAGACTTGTCATAAATCTGCTGTACAGCACAACTACAGAGTAGCACCTTCTTTCATAATTTTAGCGGTTTTTGTTTCCACCCTGCATACGCTGGGAATCTCCTTTTTTTTCCAGGAACAAATGGCTGAAAATAAAGCTTAAATATAACCTCCAGAGTTTAAAATTGGCCTTCTATTGCAAGAGTTATCAGTATATCAGAGGTTATTAAGTGACTCCACAAATCCCTGAAGATATATTTGCAACAAAATTTATACACCACTTCTCCTGTGTGCCTTCTTTATGAATTTTACACTTTGATTGTACATGTTCATAAAGTGCTGACTGCATAGATTTTAGGTTACTTAATAGACCTACTGTTTCTGGGGAACAGGGGAAGATCTCTGCTATAATACATTCTCCCTCCTCCTCAGACAATCTAATTTTACTTTTGCTTTTTAAATCCTGTTCACCTCCCAGCTGATTATACTGCACTTTTATGAAGTTACATTAAAAAAAAAAACAAAAACAAATCCAAAAAACTTCCTTCATTCACTTTGACTTCTTCAGATTTTGCTCTTAACAGATGTACTTTGAAAACTTGAGTGAATGTCCTGTCTACTTGCTTCGATTCATTTGGGGCCATAATTATGTTGTGAAATATTTTCTATCTAGCCTGTATGCCAGCTCTCAGTTTGACAAAATTTAGAGATACTGTTTAATTAAACTCCATTTTCCAAAATATGTTTCATAATGAAAATACTGACAGGCACTTAAATATAGTAGCATTAGCCAATAAAATGCTAAAGAATACTCATTTTAAAATATTCAATTAAACATGACCTGCTGTCAGCTAATTCATGGTTACTGGAAAATCTAATTATATCAAATAATGATAATGTTAAATTCCAAGTTTTACTTGCATACAGCATGTAATGCCCCCTTCACATACCCTGCCCTCTGTCCCCGAAACTGTGTAGACTATTGCAAAGCACTAGATGACTCAGTTAACTGGAAACCAAATTCTGTGGAAATTAGGACTGACAAGAATACATAAACAATAGGCACTGAATCCCATGAGATGGATGCAATTCAAACACTGAACAGCCATTCCCCACCCCACCCCACCCCCCTTATAATTTTTAGGTGCCTTAATACCTTGGAAAATCTGGATACCTCACTGAAGTTCAACAAGGCCAAGTGCAAGGTCCTGCACATGGGTTGGTGCAGTCCCAAGCGCAAATACAGGCTGGGAGAAGAATGGGTTAAGAGCAGCCCTGAGGAGAAGGAATTGGGAGTATTGGTTGATGAGAAGCTCAACATGACCTGGAAATATGCACTTGCAGCTCAGAAAGCCAGCAATGTTCTGGTCTGCATCCAAAGCAGTGTGACCAGCAGGTTGAGGGAGGTGATTCTGCCCCTCTGCTCTGCTGAGACCCCACGTGGAGTACTGTGTCCAGCTCTGGGGCCCCTAACATAAGGAGGACATGGACCTGTTGGAGCAGCTCCAGAGGAAGGCCATGAAGATGATCAGAGGACTGAAGCACCTCTCCTATGAAGGCAGCCTGAGAGAGCGGGGGTTGTTCAGCCTGGAGAAGGGAAGGCTGTGGAGAGACCTTATTGCAGCCTTCCAGTACGTGAAAGGGGCCTACAAGGAAGCTGGAGAGGGACTTTCTAGAAGGGCATGTAGTTCTAGGACAAGGAGTAATGGTTTTAAAATGAAAGAGGATATATTTACATTAGCTATAAGGAAGAAATTGTGCACCATGAGGGTGGTGAGACAATGGAATAGGTTGCCGTCATGGTTTAACCCCAGCCGGCAACTAAGCCCCACGCAGCCACTCGCTCACTCCCCACTCCCGGTGGGATGGGGGAGAGGATCACAGGAGTAAAAGTGAGAAAACTCATGGGTTGAGATAAAGACAGTTTAATAGGGAAAGCAAAAGCCACGCATGCAAGCAGAGCAAAGCAAGGAATTCATTCACTACTTTTCCCTGGCAGGCAGGTGTTCAGCCATCTCCAGGAGAGCAGGGCTCCATCCATAAAGGTTTCTTGGGAAGACAGACGCCATCACTCTGAATGTCCCTCTACCCATTTCTTCTTCTTTGTCCCAGCTCTATATACTGAGCATGACGTCATATGGTATGGAATATCCCTTTGTCCAGTTTGGGGCAGCTGTCCTGGCTGTGTCCCCTCCCAGCTTCCTGTGCACCCGCAGCCTTCTCACTGGCAGGCCGCATGAAAAGCTGGACTGTCCTTGACTGCTTAGCAGCAACTAAAACCAGCACGTTATCGACATTTTTTTCATTCCAAATCCAAAACGTAGTCTCATACTAGCTTCTATGACGAAAATTAACTATCCCAGCTGAAACCAGGACAGTTTCCCAGAGAAACTGTGGATGCCCCATCCCCAAGGCCAGCTTACATGGGGCTTTGAGCAACTTGGTCTAGTGGATGGTGTCCCTGCCCCTGGCAGGAGGGTTGGAACTAGGTAATCTTTAAGGTTCCTTCCAACCCAACCCATTCTGTGCTTCTATAATTCTATGTCCTTAATTCCAGGCTTTCTCTGCTGTAGTAACCTTTTCATAGTCCTCTGGGGGTTCAAAGACTTTTTCACTCTGGACCCCTCTGGCTTGACTATTTACTCCGTGCTTCACTCAGCATCTTCTTTTGTGTCAGGTTACCAGCTCTTTGCTCTGAGTGTTTTCTCTCCTGCTTGATTCAGTAAAATGTTTCTCTCGCTGAGAGAACTTAGTTGGTTCTATGTGCAATTTCCCCCTTACCTATATAGGATGAATTAGCCAGTTATCCTTTTTGCATATTATACAAATATATCCCTATAACCCTAAACAAACAAACAAACAAATCCCCCCAAATAAAGACAATATCTGTCCATCACAACTTCTAATGTAAAGCTATCTTTTAATACAAAATCTTAGTTCCAGTAATAAATGTGTTCACCTGCAGTAGAACTTATGGGCAGCATAAGACACTCCTCCCTTCCCCACTCTCTGTCACTCAGATCCCCCCAGCTAAGGACTGAAATGACAAATGGCCCAAAAGCAACTCAAGATAAGCCTTATTTTATTAATACTTTCAGACATGAATCCTTTCTCAGAAGGATGATGAAACTGGAGCAAAGATAACTAATATCTGCACTACCAAAAGATATTTTTCATCAGGAGAAACCACTTGATCAAACTTTTTTTTTAAATTGTACAAGAAACAAAAATAATTTTATGACCTAATCAGAATAAAAATGAAACTTCTACTTGCTAACTGTTTTCAAAATTCTAGAAGTTTTCTCCCCCCTATGGTGAACAGGTACTGAGAAAGACCTAAATAGGGCTAATAGAAGTAGGGATTTAGTTTTAAATATCTCTGATATTTCTTAATAGTTTATTTTTATGGACTTCATTCCCTTATTCAGTTATACTTTAGGCAGTGCAACTGTATCATTTAAGAATACAGCAGAATTCTTTTTAAAACTCTGATTTTACCTTAAGCTTGCAAATAGGTTTCCATCACAAAAGTACACTCCAGAAATGTTTTTTTTTTCTGAGAGAAATTGCACAATACCATGTTGGGGAACACAAAAAGTTTAATGGTTAAAACAAACATAAGGAGGGCAAGGATTAGGTGGTCCTGCCTGATGATTAAGGTCAGGAACTTGGAGTGGGAAGAAACCAAAGTGTCAAAGGCTAACACACAGGATCAGGGTGGCAAGCTAGAGTCAGGAGATGATGTCACAAGTCTGAAGCATTTATCAGACAGAAAAAGACTGTTCTAAAGAGGCTTATTGCTCAAATACACCTGCAACTTCTGTGGTAGGCACACTTAGAATAAAGACTAAGATGCCCTGTGTGCAACTGAGGATATAATGCTTCTGACAGATCTCTATTAAGACTCCCATGCTGAGCTTCTAAGATGGCTGCAAGAAGAACAGCTCTGCCACCTTTGGGTCACAGTTTAATAATCTCTCACATTATTTAAATTACATTGTTTAAATGTGTTTATTCAGAGCTCTACTTTATGTTTAAGATACAGAATTCACACAGAAATTACACAGGACCAATGTGCTCATAGTTTTTCCTATTCTGTCCAACGGATAGTTGCATTAGTTACAGACTTTCCAGTACATAGGCTTCCTCCCTCACCAAATTATGATAGTCTTTTAGAAGGTATGCAACAATTCATTAGTAAAGTTTTCCCTGTTAAGTTGTAACTGATTTTGACACAGTGATGCCAGTTTAAGTATAAACATTAAGATGTTTTAAGTATAAAAATGTGAAAAAAATCTATTGCTTTTGATGAAACCTTATGAAAGATGAGAATTCTGACAGAATTCCATCTAAGCAATAATAATTACTAATAAATAGATTACTACTCAGTAAAATTATTGTATCTGAGACATTCCCTATGGGGAAAAAAAATCAGACATTTTAGTTAAAATGCTTCTGGGAATATTTTTCCCTCCCTACCTCCCCCTACCAGCCTTTCCTTTCCTCATTCAGCAGTCAAAGTTCTGGGGAAAAAATTAGCTCCTTTTGGGTTAATTTCCATGCATTATCTTTATATGCATTATACACTGTATATCATGGGAGGTAAAGAAAAAAAAAAAAGATTTGTTTTATTCTGTCACTGTTTGCAGATGCATCTTTATCTTTTCACAGTGCAGACCTGTTGACCAAAAAGACATTATTTCTGTAATTATGTAACAGAGCAGAACTGGCATGAATAAGACAGTAGACATAACCTGTGTCAGCAATGATGCCATAGGAAGGGAATTAATATGATTTTATTATAGAGTACTCTTCCAGTAGAATATTTGACTTCAATTTCTTAATGAAGCTTTAATAGGTTTCTGGTTTTAGACTAATAGCTGTGCACTTACAGCCACTCAAAAATTGATTTATGCTTTTTATATTGAGGGAGTGTCTGGAGGGGATATGGATTCATGCTTACTATGCCCATGATAGAAAGATGGATCCCTAGGAGTAGAGATCATAATATAAGAATAAAGGAAAGATGTGGTTCAGCAAGGAACTGTCAATGGGAGTGATGGGCTTGGCACTTTGCATGATATGGCCCAACACATGGGCTGTAATTTTGAAGCCAATTTTAAATAGCTTAGCCTGTAGGAATCCTAGACATGCAGCAGAAACAGCACTGTTACTGTGAAGAAATAAATTTAATGAACAGCAGGAATTAATGGAGAAGTTCAGCGGCAACCAGGCTTAGTTACGTTGAACACCTCTATGGATGTTATGATGCCTGATGAGAGACAGAGTCCTACAGGATTTCTGCCAGTGGGACATTAACAGAATCTCTCTTTACTCTGAAACAGTTGCCTATTTTCATGAAATATATGCGAAAATGGTATCTTTGAGACTCGTAGCTTTCTTTTAAATTTGCTTGAAACTGGTTAGTGGGTTCAAGTGGTCAGTCTGGAATAAAGAAAGGGGGATGAGGAATGACAGACAGTGCTATTACATATGCCTCACACTTTTACAAAACCACACTAAAGAAGCTTAATATCGACATGTAACGGTAATAGATTAAGATATATACCTCTTTACTAAACTGACATACAATATACCTTACTATGTCCTCTAAGTAACAGCAATTCAAGGGATGATTTCCCAAAGAACACCTAGCATCCATTACTGAATATGCCCTTTAATTCAGTTTTGTGACAACAGTTATAAAATGTCTCTTGAATATTATCCAATAAATGTTCAGCAAAACCTCAAAATAAGCGGGAGGAAAATAATCATAATGGTTTCTGTTGGCCTTAAAAATAAGTTATGGTGACATATCCCCACTCCCTCCTCTGAATCAGAGCATTTCTTATTCTTAAGTGAATCTGTCTCTGTAGTAGAAGGATTCTTAGGAAGTACAAACTTTTCACCATCTGCTGCAAAAGGGCTCAGTCCAGTAACATACTTGTTAACTTTAAGCACAACCTTAAAGGATTTTTTTAGTAAGAATGGACCTGAATGAACAATTGTATTTAAGCACATGCTCATCTGCTTCAGTGACTTCAGCTTTGAATGGAATGCTGTAAGGGAAAAAAGTTTGAAAAGAAAAAAGACTGTTTGCTTACTGATATTATTAACCCTGAAAAGCTATTTGACATAAGTACTGATCTAATCATGCTATATGTGTGTATATGTTATAGATGTCTGTATATATATAAACACACACACTATCATCATACAGCCAGGACTCGAAGAGATACCAGAGGCTTTGAAATGTAAGAATAGAAAAGGTAGCTTGATTTAAGTTCTACAGATACACCAAAATAGATATGCGGGATATCATTATGAAACAAAGTGATCAAGCTACAGTCTGAAAATGTCACCCACAACAAAAATAAATCTGCTCTGCAATTAACTATATTTAGATGAATTATGTAAAATGATAAGCAAAATGCTAAGTAGTCCTTTATAATATCTTGGGCTGAGATTATTTTTATCTCATTAAGAATTTTATGGTAAATGTGTGTGTGTATGTGTTGTGGTTTTTTTCTTCCTTAATCATCCTGATGACGTAAAGTACTGTGAAGGTCTTACAGGACCTTCAAGGCCAGAAAAGTCAAGCATATACATTCATCACAACATATCTGCATATAGTTTCACACTTTCGGTCTATTCACCAAAACATTTCACTGCCAAAGGATTGCAAGTGTAAGTGGGATTTCACAATCTGTCTCTTCTGTGCTTACTCAGCTGCCCCTAGTATGAAATAGTTGGTTAGAAAAAATCAGTGAGTCACAGAAGTAGCAGGATAGACACAAGTAATGTTATAAATAACTGTTAACACTGTACTTTAAATGGTAACAAAAAATGTCTATTGGTGAGATTTGCTGAGATTGTCAAAGACTTTCAACTGCGCTTAGCATTCATTCTTGCAATGGATTGCATTCTTCTTATGATGTAGTGATTGCAGCAGGAATAGAAGAATTTGTTACGTAAATGTCAGTGTTTTCCTCAACAAACCATTCCTCTGCTCAAAAAAAAAAAAAAAAAAGGCAACAATAGAACAGCCTGATATCTCCCTGATATTTAGACTAAGCACTCTTTTGTGAAGTTTGTTGACCCTGAAGTCAGTGCAGCAAAATATCTTGACGTCTACATGTCCAGCCGTTAAATTGCCACTGGATAGAAACACCTGATCACTGCTGGTCTTCAGTGAACAAGGAATAGAGGCATAAGTTGAAGGGTCATACGTAGCCTTGCCAACGCTTAGCTCTATGCAGTGAACACTCATTCTTAGAGGTCGACATTAAAACCATATTACTAACAGAAGACTTTCTTTTTCTTTTACAAAATAAATGATAATGCAAGTCCAGCAGCTGTGATCTGAGGATTTTGTGGAGGGGATATAAGCTGTGCAACATTAAACATTATTTTGCCAGCATGCAATATGACTTGTATCATTTTCTATTTCTTCTTTGGTCATCCTACATTTGTAACTTATTGGGGAGGTCCAGGATATATGGCATATAAATGCATATATTTTATATACTTATCCATTGTGACAGAAGCTTAAAAAACCCACCACATTGAAAGCAGAAGTAGGACTTTTAACATTAATATTTGTCTAACATTGGGACCTATGCCTCATAAATTCAGTTTACAGGTGTAAGAACCAGTGAAAATAATTTTGGAAAAAAAAATCCATGACCAGATTCACTGCTGCAAAGCAAGGATTAGAGCCAAGCTTTAGGATTCTTGCCTATTTACTATCTGCCAGTTTTAATATCAACCTATTTAGGGTGAAAACCCAGGGAATATTTCTGCAAACTTCCTCCTGTTCTAATAGGTTGCTCATGTATGGAATAATCACTGGTTAAGCTTAAGAAAAGAGCTTTTGCCAATACACACCTCTTTTCAGAAGTTTCACTGACTGCAAGATTTCCTAGGCATCTTGGTCATTTTTATGGCCTTGAAGAATGGCATTAATTTCACTAAATTTTCATGCCTGTGTTGTAGGCATATGTATCTGGGCTAAGTGTCCCGCTTACCTTCCTTACCAGGGGAGTAAACACTTTTAGGGTTCAGTTTGTTTAATTTCCTGCTTTAGGGTGTGAAGATTCATGTCCTAAATTCCACGGATGAGAACACCGGTGACAACAACTAAACTTCACAGTGATTCACTCATACTGTAGAGATATAGAATACAGAAATTACATTAGTCAAATAAATCACACACAACATTTGAAAGGATGCAATGTTTATGCTGAAGACAAAGCAGAAAGAGGTAGGGGTGACAATTTTCTTCTATTTTCCATCAATTCCCTTTGGCTTTTTAGGTGCCTACTCTCAGCAAAATATTCAGGATTCCAGCTGAGTGCTCAGACCTCATCTGCAGGTATAAGATGGGAAGTGAAATTCAGGGAAAGAAAAGATTTCAGACAGAAAAGTACTCAGACTCCAAAAGCTTGCTGTTAGAAAACATCTTTCCAGCCTACATGTTCTGTGTACTGTTTTCAGATTCCATTAACTCTCCCCATTGACAGACTCCAGGGAGACAAAATTATGTGGTTTATTCTTCTAGAACTAAACAGAGTTCAGTTTTCTTCTTTTTTCCTAAACTTACAAGCTTAATTTAAATAATTTTATCTAGGTTTTTGAGTTGGAACTTGATCTTCTGTCACTAAATTAATCCTCCTAATCCTTTTACTAGAAAATTATTGTTCACATTGCCTTGCCAAATAAAGATTTTCTAGTAAGTATCATGAAGACTGCTCTTTACATCCTGCTAGCCATCTACACTATTT
The DNA here is from genome assembly GCF_964289735.1 of Phaethon aethereus. Classification (NCBI taxonomy): domain Eukaryota; kingdom Metazoa; phylum Chordata; class Aves; order Phaethontiformes; family Phaethontidae; genus Phaethon; species Phaethon aethereus. Next base: position 89,928,799 of record NC_138582.1, on the reverse strand, counting down.
CCAGCTATTAAGCAAATATGTAACTAGTAACTTTACTAAGGAAGGAGTTGTAGACTTACTAAAAAATTTATTAAAGTGTACTATTATGGGACAAACAATATTTTTGCTCCCATTTCTTGCCTCCCAGGTTCATTATTACATTGTAACAACTCAGAGGCTCCATAGTGATTATTTTGTTCAACTCACAATTTCTTCTCAGAGTATTAAACTGGACATTTATGACAAAATATACTTTCCTCCTGGCTCAATTTTTTATAGAAGAATTTGGGTAAGGAGAAGGGGGAAAAAAATCAACTTGTGAATTTTCACGAATGCGTAAGAACAAAGAAAAATCTTTCGGAGTATGCACATCTGAGCTAAAAAGAAAAATAAAAAATGAAATAAAGTCAGCTTGCTGAACAAGTAGAACAACATTGATCAGGTCTCCAGAAAATCCTTTCTATCAGTTTTTGCAGTGAAGGAGGCAGGCCAGGCATGACAATCCACAGGTCCTGTATCCTAGTTGTTTTGATATTAAATGTATTTCCAGTTGTTTGAAGTTAAAGAGTGACACTGAATCTTTTCTATTGCTGCTGTTCTACTTTGCATAAATGAGGGCCAAAAAGCTACTGCACTTCAGTACAAAGTTTAAGACATACACAGGATGTGAGAGATTTTATTCTAAGTCCCTGCCCCACTGAAAGCCTGAAAGAACTGCAGATAGAACAGCAAACACCTTTAGAAGTGTGGCAGCTATCTCAACTGGGAGTGGGAAGGAAGTGCCATTGAACTCCAAACACAGCAGTGATTTGCACATGCTGCAGCCTCCAGCAATTCATTCAAGCTTTTGCCACGTTAGTTCACTTGTGAAATAAAGTAGACCAATGTGTAGAGGCAGATTAAAACAAAAATCTAATCCTGCCTCTGTTGATAGAAGCTTTACTTAAGTAACACATTGTCAGTCCTTAAGACATTTCAGTATATGGGATTCACGCAAGCAGGAGATACAAAGTGCCAGACATTTTCACCTGGAGCATTATTACCTCTTAATTATTCTGTTGTACAGCAAGGTCTGTCCTAACATAGTGCTGTAGATGCCAGCCCTTAAACTCACTGATTTAAGATAACCCTCCTACTCATTTGCACTTTGACTTTTTGGTACCAGCTGTTCATTCAGTATAGAAATCCCTCGACAATATAGCTGTTGTTTCTGAGCATCTCTAACTTAGATATCTGTCTTTAAAAACTCAGATTTAGTCATAAAGGAACTTCCATACAGTATTAGTGAAATGCCAATAGTAAAGAAATAAAGGATTCTGGTGTATTTAAAAAACAGAAGCTTCAACAACTAGTGGAATTTATGTTTCTAAATCCTCACCCTCTGCAGTCTGTGCTTTTAAGAGCATCACTCTTATGATGCTGGGCTGAGCACCCACAGGGTAATGAAGACTGGCTAGACTCTGGCTCCTTTCAACAAACTCAGAACTGAACAGGTAAGAGACAGAGAAGCTTTCATGGGGCAAGAAGGAAGGAAAGAAGAGATTAGTATAGATGTTTCTGCAGATTCCACCTGTTCTGTGTGGAGAAATTTGGTATGATACAGTCCTAGCATTATCTGTGTGTGTGCAGAGCTAAAGAAAATCTCAGCATTAAAAGGGAAGTAAACTGCTAGACCTGGAAGAAGGCATACCTACATTTGCTAACTTCACTTACAACTCTGCTGAACAGTCATTGGCTTTCAGAGCTGCAGAAAAGCAGGTTATGATTAACTTCAAAATGTTTGCTATCCTGCTTTCATTTGAATGCTTCACAAGTATTCACAATCTTCTAAAACAACTGAAGAATGAATCTAATGAAGGTCAGGAAATTGCTAGTCACTGTGCTTTTGGTCATTGCTAAGAATACGCTGTCCAGTCCTGCATAATCCTCAGGATCTGCCAGAAAGGTACAGAACATCTCCTACTCCTACTGGCTGGCTGTTCAGCTGAAGCAAGGCATTTCATCAGCACTTGAGATCTCCCGGAGAACATTTTTCCTCAAAGTTTCTCAAAACACAATTTAATTCAGGACTGCAAAAAGCTCTGATTTTAAGAATTATTCAAAAAAACATAGAAGGACGTTTTCTTTATTGCACATTCATTTATATTCTTTCCAATCTCTTTCCAAGCATGCTGATCCCATGGGATATTTCCCAGATTGCTGGTGTCCCAGGGGTATCTGCTAGCAACCCCAACCAAAACAAATAAAAGAAAGCTTTATAAATGCTACTAAATTTGAGTATGTTGACTCACTGTTCAGACTTCAACCACTGAAAATGCAGTTGATGATTGCTACACAAACTGCCTTGTTTTTCTCAAGTATCAATATTGAATTCCTTGATCTGACTTCCCTCCTATTCAACTGTTGTGGCAATATTTTCAGACTACATGCAGCACCAGATGATAGACTGCAACGAGATTCACTCTGGTGCATAAGAACAGATAAAGTGTTAATGACATTGTTCATTTTCAAATACTGCCAGCACTATAACAACATTATCAAGCTAAAAGGTTCATGAAATGTGAGATGCTGTAAGTGTGCTTCACCACAAACATAATTATCATTCATACTTTTAATCTGAAACTTGCTAAACATCAGAAATATTTTGTGACATGCCATTGGGACTGCTTCAACTCTTCAGTTTGACAAGGCATAGTCTTCCTCTTGAAGAGTGCCAGACACCTCAGATTCTCAGATTTCTGGCACGGAAAGGAAAAAAAAGTCCTTATCCTCTTAAGGTGCTTGGCTACTTCTCACACTGGATGACTTTCTGAGAACTGGTATTGGCCATTAGAACATTCTGAAAAACAATTCTCCAAAGATTGGCTGTAATTTTAATGAAGTAGAGAACTTCTCTACCCCTGTAGCTCTTCCTACTTAACAAACTTGCACATAATCAGCCAGAAATTTAACATTTAAAAAAATAAAGTACAAGTAAGCAGAAAACCTGTGTCTGAATCATCTCAAAAGCTATATCACCTTCCCTTATCCTTTTCGTAAGGGTTTGAGACAGATGAAAAAGCCAAATGGTCAGCACGACTCCTTTCAAAATGAGTTTGGGCACAATAATCACCTCACAAGCCTGCTTAGTCCAATGCAAATCAACACATAGTGTTTAAAATTCACTTAAAGGTGAAATTAGAATATACTGGGGGGAGCAATACAGTTAGTTCTTCAAACAATAGTGTCAGTTTTAGGCAGTGGCATAACTTCTCTTATGCAGGAGCCTAGAAAGCCTGAAGGTTTTGGAAGATTATTTTCCTAAGCCACTAATTGCTGTAAGGCTTGCCAAATAAAGTTAGAATCCAGTAAAACAGTAACAGGCACTCTTTTCAGGTGGCACTATATTTGAGTAATAATTTTAAATACCAGTGTAGCCTAGATTTTCAGCTGGTGTATCTCACATAGCTCTCTTTCCTCCAACATGGTTTTAAACTAGAAGAGAGTAAATTTAGATTAGCTATAAGGAAGAAATTGTGCACTATGAGGGTGGCGAAACACTGGCACAGGTTGCCCAGAGAGGTGGTAGATGCCCCATCCCTGGAAACATTCAAGGTCAGGTTGAACGGGGCTCTGAGCAACCTGATCTAGTTGAAAATGTCCCTGCATATGGCAGGGGGATTGGACTAGATGACCTTTTAAGGTCCCTTCTAACCCAGACTGTTCTATGATTCAGTGATTCTTTGTAGGTATAACAAGTGGGCTCAGGAGTTCATATTTCTTCCATGACCAGTGAGCACTGGGGAACAGAAGCTAGGTAAAGTTAAGGAGCCTGAAAAGGAGAAAAGTTAGTGTTACTTCTTTACCCCTTCTAGATTAAGGAGATCCTGACTATATTTGTTCTGAGGTACTAGCCTTTCCCTGCTGCCAGATAATGGATGTTTTTCTGGAATTCAGACTGCACTTGGGGTTTGAATCTGTTCATTCCTGTACAGTGTAGGGCTTGTTGCAGTCAAAAGTAACATAATCCACTTAACAGATTTCTCGAATAAACTGCAGTTTAAAATACGTACCTAGCACTGCAATTTCAGCTAGAAGCTATGAAATGCTAGGTACGTACTCCTCTTGGATGTCTTAGGTTAGCCCTTGATTAGCATTGTGATTTCAGGTTCACAGTTTTCTAAAGGGCTGTCCACCTCCTCTGGAGGTCATCTGGACCACCCACCCCGCTCAAGCAGGGCCACCTAGAACAGATTGCCCAGGACCACATCCAGATAGCTTTTGAATATCTCCAAGGATGGAGACTCCAGAACGTCTCTGGGCAACTCGTACCACTGCTCAGTCACCCTCACAGTGAAAAAGTATTTTCTGATGTTCAGAGGGAACCTCCTGTGCTTCAGTTTGTGCCCATTGCCTCTGGTCCTGTCACTGGGAGAAGAACCTGGCTCCCTCTTTGTCACACCCTGCCTTCAGGTATTTGTAGACATTGATGAGATCCCCCTGAGTCTGCTCTTTTTCCAAGCTAAACAGTCCCAGTCTCTCTCGTCCTGCCTCATCAGTTAACACTTCCGTTTAAGTGGTTAGGTGTAAGAACTGAGCCGGTTTCAGACAAAGCTCTATGAAAATAAAATCCCCATACAAAAAGCAAGGCACCTGTTATAAATGAAATAAAATTAATACAAGTTTTTGTGGGGTTCTTAATGTTTCACAATGAGCTTGGTGACAGTTTAGGTCTTTCTGAGAGCACAGCTGCTGGGGCTGTATTTGAAAAATAAATAAAAATAATAAAACGGCAACCCAAACATTCTCCTAACAGGTGGAGAGCTGCAGAATTGAAACCTGTAGGCATTTGGAAAAAATATTTCATGTATTTCAGAATACATCAGAGTCCTAAATTATGCTGGGTTTTGGTATTGAGAGAGAAAAACAAGTGTGTTGGAACTAATAATAAGCAGACCTAAAATCACATTTGGATTAGGTAAGTTCTTTGCCAAGATGCAGAAATGCACGTTTTCTAAATTTCATTATTTTGCTTTTCCTCTCAGTCCTCAGAGGGGCAGCTATTGTTTTAAGTGGAAACAAAGACTTGTGTGATACTTTGATATCCAGAGGAGCAAAGGAGTCTTCTGAAGGGTATAAGGAAATTCTCCTTCCAGAGGATCTCTGGATTTATTTTCCTCTCAGGAAAACGTGAATGCAAAGAATATTTGGGAGTTTAAGGGGACCTCTCTAACACAGTTCTCAAGTCAGGCAATTTGTAAATTTTATGGCAATAATAAGGATTAAAAGAGGAGTACCAGAAAAACATGCACTTCCTACTAATTAGAAGATAGTACATTTTCTTTTTTACTCTCTGACATGCACACACACACACATTTCTGAGACTTTCAGTGTTTATTGCTCTGAGACATTTTCAAAATACAAACAAGATTACAAATTTAAGACAGATTTCAGACAGGTGGATTGAATATGCGGGGAAAATTCCTGGGGTAACTCTACTGAAATCAGTGGAAGTATTGCAGGAAAAATGTATAGTCATAACTAGTCAGGTAATTTCTATGAAGCAAATGTTTATGGGTGAATTTTTTCATTTCTATAGTAAACAAAAAATGAGCTCATTGTCAGTAGGGCAATTAATCTTGAGAAGTTATAGCTATAGTACTACATTTTATTACATATTATGAGAGACAGTTCAGGAGCTGAAAAGAGTTCTTAAAGCAGGCAATTAACAGGGAATAACTCACTATTCACTAAGAATTGCATTTTTTCTTAACACACCAACACATAGGCTTTCATAAGTAACACTATATCACAGATATTTGTCTAGGTAACTGGTTAAATTGTTGGAGTTGCATTGATGCTATAGACTTGTATGACCCAGTTGCTCTAAGACCCAAGGAACACAGATCAATGGACAGCAAACCTTACACATGTAAATAGATGTAATCCCTGTGCAGGAAAGCTCAGTCATCTTTTATAGTTCTACCATTTGGAAAAGGCCACAGGATAAACAAGCTAAAAAGAAAGTTCAAAAATGCCCCCACCCAATCCTATAGTGCAATAAAAGAGGTATCTAAACTGTTTCACATTACATTGATTGTACCTTCTGGCTATGAATAATAATAACACAGAGATTATTACCAATATGAACAAGGACGTTGTACCCTAGCCATTTTCAATAAGCTATCATAACAACCAATATTACTACTCATTTATGCAACACTTCTCACTCAGGGATTCTAACATACTCTAAATTTAACAGCAATCATGTTAATCTTACACCACTCCCAAGGAAAAATAGTTAATTCTACAGATAGTCAGAACAAAAGAAAAAAAGTAAAAAACAGTATAGCTAAGGTATCTACAAAATCAAAGGAACATCGATTTACTATGTACCTTCTTAGGAGCGCAGACTTGTATTGCCTTCTTCTAATTAAAATGGCCATTCACAGAAAGGTATTGTGGGAATACGTACTTACAATAAAGGTTACTCTCACTTCGGGTTAGGCTACTGCATTGTTATAAAAGAACCTGAAAGGGAAAAAACCCCACTTTTCAATGCCCTTTGTATTTTTAATGCAATTTGTAAAACCTCCTGTAAATTTGTTTTGTTTTGAGAAGAGTTTCATAAGGAAACTTTCAGAAAATATTAATGATGATGCATATTTCACAAAAACAACAGATGTGTCTCCAATAGGGTAGCTTAGATTTGAGCTCTGTTTCAAAGAATGGTGCTCAGAAAATCACCTGCTCCCAGCATCCTCACGTTTCAGTCTGGTGGCTGTTATCTCAGGGTTCTCAATTGCCTTACTACTTGAAGAAAGGCATTTCAAAAACTGTTTGATACCTCAAATATCAGTTTAGAAAACCTTATTTAAATGTACAGTTTGTTTGATGTTTTAGTTCATATAAATTTCTGTAAGAGGAGATTTGTTTGATAGGTTTCTCTGAAGCATTATTTTGATTACAGTTAAGACCAAGTGGCAGCTAACAGCAAGTTTGATATGGGCTTGAACAAAAACCATCATACACTAGATAAATCTATTTGTTTGGGGTTTTTTTAATGAAATAATGAATATTTGGATGTGTATGAGACACAAAAATTTAAGATCTAGATTTAAATTTTATTGACTTTTCAGTAATACTTGATGCTGAAGCCTGTTCTTGTTTTTTTTAATAGTCTTACCAGAAATTTACAGTGCATTTTGAGGTGGATATTTTTTAAAACTTCAGCTGCTCACATTCCTGAATAGAGTGGTTTACCATAAAGGCTGCCAAAACTGCATCTGATACAAATACATTATTCTAACTGCACAGGTTCATCTTTAGATGTCCTTCTTTTCATAACTGATAGACCACTGCTCACGAATAATTTTTCTGTCTTCTTCGATGTTGTTCTGAAGTCTAGATTGACCATCAATTTCTTCCGTACTTAAAGTTAGCCCCAGGATAGCCAATGCATTCAAGAATCAAAAATAAAGAATTAACATTTAACTCATTATATAGATAGCATACAAAATATAGTCAGCCACCTGTTCTTTATTCACAGCTCTTCCTATTAAAAGCCATCTCACTTTGGCTTCTAATTTATAGGTCTCAAAGCACCCTTCATAGAAAGCATTAACTGCATAATCAGTGAAAGTGATATTTGAACTATGCAATCTATTGTTGTAACAAGGCAGTGGTGGTGCTCTGATTCTTGCATTATCTAAGAGATGACTGATCACCTTTTTTTCCTATTGAATGCTTTATCTCAATGTTAATCACAGAAGTTCCTATAAGCGTTAGGTTCCTGCAAAGTTTTGGCATCATGATTATTTTGTATAGATATTGCTTGACACTTGCTGTTCTTACTAGGACAACCTTTACATCACTTTAATGTTGGTGCATATACACATTATGAAAGTATGAAATATTGATTGACATTAAATAATGTAACTTCTATAATAGCAAATAAAAAGGCTTGATTGTGAAACTAATACAAAAGGATAATAAAGATAATTTAGTCTGCAACTGGATGCTTGGGCATAGTGATGACAGATTGGAATCTATTAAATTATGAGAATCATACATTTTTACATCTGTGATTACATTCAGATGCTAAAAAAAGGAGGCAGGGAGGAAAACAGTCGAAAAAAGAAAGGATTGAAGATCTTGACATCTGCAGAGGGTAAGGAAGGATCTACAGAGGCTTGTGTTTCTGTCAGAAAAGAATTATTGCATGACAGCAGACCGTAACTGCAAGGTAAGAACCTTTACATTTTTTTGGTAAATGATAACACAGTTGTGTCTGTTTCTGATGCTCAGAGCCAGACTTTCCTGTCACCAAGTATTTTCTGTGAGCATATGTCAAGTGCTGCTGAAGGTATCAGCAAAGCTGACTGAAAAATATCTGCTTTGAAAGAAAAGCATTAAGGGTCTCATTCTTTGAAAACAATATCACAATAAGGCTCTTATGTTTAGCTCACAAAAAGATATGGCAACTTCTGTAAGGCAGAATAGGAAAGGCATCATCTATGGAAGATATCAAATTAAAGGGAGGTTGTATTTTGAATCTCTTTGTTTTTGTAGAATAGCCATGTTCACGTTTATTCTGATTTTTATGTACATAATTCTTTCTAATTTCTGGTAACTCAGAATTTTAAACTTGGCCGATGCTTTTGTTTTTCTGTTTATACTTATGCAGAGATGCTACAAAAATCACAAATGGAAATTATTTTTATTATTTTGTCTTTACTTTTACTGATTAACTACACTATCATATTAAAAAAAAAAAGTTATACAAGCCCCAAATCCCCTACTTATGAACTGTTGCAGCCTTGTGTGTTTTATCATACTTCAATCATAATCAGTTCAGAAGATAAGTGAAAAGTTTATCTAATATGCTCTAGTTCAGATAAGGACAAAGACTTTCAGGATACTGGGTACAAGGGACTCTAGAAGAATTGTATTTTAGATCTGCATGGTCAAACCCTGTTCCCAGTGCAGTATTCCTCGTGTAGCCCTAGGCAAAATAACTTTATACACCTAAATTAAGAGGATAGTCTCCAAAGCTTTGCAGGTACTAAGTGAAGAGAAACATAGAATCTGCCAGAAGGCAATTCACAGCAAGTGCCCAAATTAGATGCTCTAAATCATCCCTTGAGAAGCTATTCTTGCTCTGGTTATGTCTACCAAGAGAGACTCAGGAATGCTTCTTGGAATAGGAGCCCTACATTTGTTGTTGTTTCATGATGGGGTGCAACAAAGCACACATCTCTTCCCTTCCTGGTTATCCCAATACATATGCTGAAGTATTTTCTATTATTCTTGTAGAATAAACATGTCACTCAGGATATACCCCAAAATAAATGGTTAAAAAGTCCAATTTAGTAGTTCTACCAACAGGATTATATTATGAATACATAAGTCAAGACCCAGTGAAGTTTGAAAGAGCACTTTTACATCCCTTTTCCACAAAATGTTTATGATCCTTGAGAAGAAAAACAAAACTACAGAAAGACAACAGGGAAAGACAGAAGAAATGCCATTCATTTGTTCAGTTTGCTTTGTTTTGTTATATGGGTACTATTGAATCATTTAACTGAATGTTATCACTGTGATAACATGAACTATTTAAAACATTTATTCTCTAATGAAAAGAATTCTCTCGGGTACAAGGGCTATGACACGCTTGCTTCAGTCTGTATAAGATGTCCATGCCATCAGAGAGATAAGGCTTGAGAAAATTTTGAGAGGAGAAGACATCTGATAATGCTGAAATATCACCCATATAAAAAGTTTTCAGCTACCTCTTGCAAGTACCTCTCTAGCACTTTGCAGCTCAAACTGACTTCATTGGGTAGAAATAAACAAAACCTGTCAACATAATAGTCATGAGCAAAAGGTTGTTTCAATTGTTCTTATTCTGGAATGGTAAAAACTGGATTTTGAACAGATGTTATAAGCCTATAGATGCCCACCAGTTTAGCCATTATTTGCTAACTCCATTCTAAAAATCTTGTGAATAGTATACATAATATCAAAGTCCAGGAATCTGATTTGGTGTTTTTCAGGTTAACGGGAAATTAATAGGCTTTGGGTTCAAGCCTACGACCAAGGCACAAACTTATTTTGAAAATTAAGACCTGACCTCCCCAGTTAACAAGTCATACAGATTCAAAACTATAAACAGTGATAACATGCTTGCTAACAGGAAAGTTAGTGCTTTCCACAACATCATCAGTTATCGAGAAATACCTGCTTGTGAACATAAGTTGCCTGACTATAAAGCTGTGAGATAATCATTGGAATTGAAGTCAGAATAAGCAAAATATAGTGATTGTGTCAGAAAAATATCTTTTTTGTTTAAGGAATTTCTTATGTATGCCAAACCTAGAATGATGTGTATAACACATTTCATTCCTTTCCCTCGCAATAATAAGTACATTAAGCAACATGGTGGGCCTGACTGAACAAATAACAATAATGGTGATGCCTGCAGAACATCCATAAAACATAATTATTCTGGCTTTTATCCAGCATATATGAAAAGCTTGAAACATATTTCTTTGCTGAAGCAAGATGTTTCTGAGAACAAATATCAATAATTATATTGAAACCTTTAGGTAAGACTTACCTCACATGTGAAATGGTAATTCCTCAGAAATGTATTTAGCAATGCATTTGGCAATGCACTTAGCAATGCACTTTGCTGTCTTAATAGAACTACTTTTGAGATCAAAACTTCTTAATAAGAATATTTTACAATAATTAAAAGAGAGCTTGGGGTACATCGTAGGAGCCAAAAAATAGCACCGCAGAGACAGTATAGTATATAGATATAGTGTATGGTACATTTTTATTTTATTAGGCATGAGACAATTGCAGATTAGTAGGAGGCTTAAAAGAGGGAAAAAAGAAAAAGGAAAAAAATCCTCCATTTTTGAAAAAGTAAAACCAATCAAGAAAATGTATAATTTTAAAAATTTATAAACTAGAAGTTGACAGTAATTTTATCAAGCATTCAGGCACATTGCCCTTTTATATTACTATGCTTTATGAATTATGAATTCTGGCTGACTAGAAAGCCTAAGGGTGACAGCAGAGCTGCAGTGTGTCAGTAATGTGTTGTCAGTTCACACTGTTGAAATTCCTGCTATACCTAGTTGGATTTTTCAAGTTTAAATAATGTTACTGACAGCCAAATATTTCATTATGAGGTCTGATGAAAATATATGCTCTGTTGGTAAGATGCTGATCCCTATTAACTAGAAAAGGGTCAAATACTTTGAGAGATTATCAAGTTTTTTGTCCACCGTGGGTCTTCAGATGTAGCTGTATTCCCTCACCATAATACACCTATTTTGTGGTAGATAGTGAAGTAGAAAACCAGTTTTCCAGCATCTAGCAGAATGAAAAGCGAGTAGAAAAGACAGGTGTTCTGTGAGATGCTACATGGCTCCTGTTGCCAAGGAAACAATTCCTTTTGGCTTTGTAAGGCTTGGTAATGGTTGCCCTGGCTGCAAATCGGGCAGTATAGGGCAAGGGAGGCTGTTTATCTAATGTAATAATGTATGTACACACATACACACACTTACTTGCACATTAAGGAGGGAAAGGTTTAGTAAAACTGAATTATGAAGACACTGACGTTTGTAAAGATTTCTGAATATCCTTTGAGGAATGTGTTGATAGAAGAGACATTGGCACTGGCTCAAGTCAATCCCATCACTGCATTTAAGAGCCTACCTGAAAATATGATGTTCAAAAATGGAAAAGAAAAAAAAAAAAAGGAAAAATGCAAAGTAAAGAGCTCATTTATGTTCCATTCCAGCCAAGTACTTTACCAGGTACTTAATACTGGAAGTGTAGACTCAAAAGATGGTGAAGAATACTTATAATTTTGAAATTGTGGAATCTACCTCTTTTTTCCTTAGAACTTCTGACTAACCTCTGACTCAGTTATATTCTTATATATAATTTTAATATTTCACTGATATAACATAATACAACTTTCATGAGTTAAAACGGAAAGGGAAGTCCACCTAAAAGCCCAAGGATGGACTTTTAGACATAGGAAGAGAATGAAGCAATGAGGAAAGACGCCAAGCACAAATTCACCAACCGATCGAAAAATTGATTGATTGTCCTGGGTCACAAAAAGAGAAAGGTTTGCACAATGCTGATGTGGGTGGCAAATGCACCAGGAAAATCAAAGCAACAAATTTTGTTCTATGTAGAAAATTTTAATGAGGAGTCCAAATCTCATACTAAGTTAGGGCAAGGTGGAGATAATAGCTGGCAAAATCTTCCCAACTACTAGGTTTGGAAGCTGTAGCTTGAAATCAAGAATTGGAAGAAATGAAGAAGTCTGAAAGGAAGGAACTGCAGTCTTATAAAGGGTAGTGCCTCCACAACAAAAATGATTAACTAAAGTCTGGATCAATATCCCAGAGTCTGCCTTCTTTAGAACAAAAACATATTCTATGAACACCAGATTTGTAGAGGAAAAACATCCTCCTTTTTATTTGTTTTCTTCTCATGAAGACCATGAAACTCCAGAAAATAAAAAATTAGAGAGGTTCAAAAACTTAATCTGTGTAATGATGTGGGTTAGTATGTATTCTGATTTTCAGTTCTCTCATTGAGATTTAAAATTACCAAGGTGAAAAAAACATTTTATTTAGAAATTTTTGAGTATAGAAAACTTTATTTTCATTGAAAAAAGCAAAATATAATGCTAAATTTTCTGCTAGGCTTAAAGTCTTAAAGTCACTAATAACCTATTATTTCAAAGAAGTGATTTCTCAGGTCTTTCTGAGAAGAAATGCTGTTTAGAAGATGCTTAAGGGACATTGTTTTCTTCTCTTGTGAGGAAATATGTAAGCCTTATTGTGTCTGTGAAATAATATTCATTGTTCTAAAAGAAGATTTTTTAAATTTTTATTTTTATTTGCAAAACACTTAAGGTCTCTTAAAAAGATTACAAAAAAGGCATGGCTCTCATACAGCAATTTCAGCTCAAAAATGGAGGAGTGCCAGTGAGTCAGACAAAGCTGCTATGTATATTAACTGGTTTTAATTCTATATAAAAGATTCTCCATTAGTATAATGAAAAGCAGCAATATGTAACCTTGAGAGGAATTTGGTTCTGTTGTATTCAGGAAAAGTGTTCCTTTTCCTCTATAACCAAAAGGAAGTTCTGGTTTTTTGGATCTTCTGCTATTCAATTGGCTTTCTACCAGCTCATCATTGGAATAACATAGGTAATAAGTCTGTGTGACCAAACATGAGACTGATGAGCAAATGAAGAGCTACTTCTACTACTTTCATGGTGTGATGTCAAAAGGAAACAAACCCGTAGCTGAAGATAATATTGTAGTGTTGTTCAGTATCAAAGCAATTTCAACTTGGAATGAGAGACAAATTGTGAAGGTCTGCACTTTTATTAATCTGAAATACAGATTCATCTTTCTCAGCAGCTCCAGCCAATCAGACTTGAGACAATATAGTTTTTTAAAGAAAAAAGACAAAACCAAAACCAAAACCAAACCCAAGCAGTATTTTGGATACTAAGACTTTGGAAGCACCTTTAGCGGGTCTTAAAATGTTTACAGTGTTCAGGGAAAAAAGTTGAGTCTTGGAGGGCAAGACTGATTTTAGAAGACCAGCGGCTGATCTGAGTCTGGATCAAGTATTCAAAAGTGCTTGTATAAAATGAACATACTGTATCTCTGTTATTATCATAAAATAATTCATGCTGAGCTTCTTTCAAACTCAGGCTCAAACAGAAAACAGGGAAAATTTACACTGCCCTAACAAAACTAATGAAATGGGAAATAATCTACACAGGATTTTTGGGGGTAGTTAAATAAAACAAACTTATAAAGTTACATTTACTGTAATCATTATCTTGCTTCTCTCTGTAGTACAAGACAATAAGGAAAAAACCCCCTTGTAAATATTAAATAGTTCTCAAAGATAATGTGGTTATTAACTAATAAATGTGTTTTATTACACTTTTTCCATCTGTCTCATAATTATTTTAGCCCTTAAAACAACAGTAGCACTAACATAATAAACGGATTAGACTTCCAGGATAAAATCTCCCTCCTCAATAAAAGCTGCTTGACACTACTACTTTTCTGAGTAGGCTTGCATATAAATATTTAAAACATTCTTTTACTTTGTTTTTTTTTCTAACTTTATTACCTATAGAAAATCTTCATTACAATTGAGAAAGCTTATATACCTGAGACCTTTTTAGAATGTAGTACATACTGGGGAAAAAAAATGAGTTATCAAAACCCAGAGATTTAAACCAAGCTCTAAACTTCAGCAGGCTCAAGTGAATATTTTTTCTAGGGATCTTTGTCAACCCAACACATTTCCCCACTCATTGGATCAAATGAGATATTTACTTTCACCTTAAGTGGAAGAAAATAGTCTCCCTTAGATAGGAATAGAGTTATTTCTTTGTGTTTGTACGTTATTAATTACTGGATGTGAAAATATTAGATCCTACAGTTCCATGACCTGTCATCAAATCTTATTAAGTCTACTCATTTGAAGAGTTCCTCTGGACTGAATAAGACTCTTCTAGATGAAAATACACACTGAAAAAAAGGCTGAAGTACATAAATATATTTTCTAAAACTGGACATCGAAAAGATGCCTGAATGTTTTTATGCTCATTGTAGGCATATTTATTATCAATAAACTTTCATGTAACACATAAACCAATTCAGTATTATGACTCCAACAGATGTTAATTCATTTAAAATAAAAAATAAAGAAAAAAAATACATGTCCAAAAGGATTCAAACCACTACTTCCAAATAATGGACAGGACATGAATATATCACTGGCTGTCTACAAGCAATGTTTAATATAAAACCACTAGATGTCAGCATATAAATATTCCTAAAGAGATTTATCTGCCAGAAAAAGTAGTCGACAATAAATAAAATACACAAAATTCTAGGTGGTCGACCATGTCCTTATAAAGCCATGGAAGAAAGCTGTAAATTTATCAGGCTCACTGATAAATATTAGAATGACTGAGAAATATTTTTCCACATGATAAATGAGTCTTGAATGGAACCTTTTAGTTTGCTAACTATTATTCTAAATTAGTTTTCTGGATATTCTAACTTACGCAGACCTTTAGTGGTTTGAATTAAAAATAAATGTTTTCCCAACCAAAACCTTGTGGTATCAGAAGATGGCCTTGTTGTCATGAGACACTGTCTCACACAGATTCTTCATACTTGTATGATCGCTGAGCCACTTAGTCCTTGTGCTGGAATTCCTCAGTAGAAATCAAGTTACTCTCCAGTAGTTTTCTGTTGTCACTGAGACCCTAATGTGACCCCCCCAGCCATGGTGACATAGTCTACTGGGAGCACAGAAATAAGGGGCAAATTTAAGTCATTTATCTTACTAATGATCTGTTATTAAAGTAGAGCTAATGACTCAAAAGAGCAGGATGCTCAAGGCAGGTGGTAGTACTATAACATGCACACTGAAATGACAAGTGTGCTTCAGTCACTGTGGACTGGTACTTTTGTACCTTTGTGATGCTTTTTCTTTAGGTACAAGGGAGAGTTCATGTGTCTGACGGGGGAGTGTATGACCGTAACTGGTTAGTACTCCTGACTCATCCCTCGCTCTTTCAGCTATTGAGAGACTCCTGGCATGTCACCTCATGTAATTCACTTAAGGCTCTTTGTTATGTTGTTGTTCTAACAAGTAGTGACATTTCCTTGAATTTACACAATACCGTTCATTGGATATACTGTAACTCTCTAATGAAAACTATAGATACCCCTCAGAGAATTCAGAAAGCATCTGAAGGGTTTTAATAGATATTTAACTATGATTAATGAAATATCTAAATGACACACTAGTATTAGAGTGATATAGATTTAATAGCCACACTTGTATGGACCCATAAAGATTGTACACTGATGTTAAAAGCTTTGGGTGTTAATTTTATTTCAACCATTTTCTCATAACTGTCCAGACTGTGTGACTAATCATAGTGAAGACGTTTTAAATAAAACCAAGGTGGTCTACGCTGCAGTTTAGCGTAAATGTCTCCATTTTGCCAATTTTGTCAAAACACAGAGGATGCTTTTAGGTAAGGAACAACAAGGGGATTGATGTGAAAAGAAATAACATAGATCCAGAATAAAGCATAGCTCATTGATACAATCAGCTCGCACATACGGTAAGGATGTAAACTAAGCTATCTCGCAAAGCTGAAGTGGTAGAGAAAGAAAGATGCAAAGAGAGGTAGAGAGTGTGACAGTACATGCAGCTCTGACAGATGAAGAACAAAACCAGGAAATAACATCTCTGGTAGCTTGACATGGAAATCAAACAGAAACTCCCACCAGCTTTTTTTTTTTTATTACCCCTCATTTTGACCTCTACTGCCCATCAGTGTTGTGCCCCTTAACTAATATGTGTATAGTGTATATGTGTATAGTAAATTCAGCAGCATGAGAGGTATTTGGCTCTCCTCAGGAGGTCAGGTTGTCCTGCTGTCCCCTGCCCCAAGAACTAGTCCAGAAGGTTTGTCTTACAGAATGAAGCCATGTCAATAGCACTGATATTTCAGATCTACAGAGAAACTTTTTTAAAGAGAATTCTAGTTGTCAGGTAATAAATTAGCTTTTTCTTTCCTAAAATTGTCTTCATAATTCCCCACCTTAGACACAAGCAAACAGGCAACTTCTTTTTTTACACAGGAGAAACGCTAGCGAATAGAAACTATAGAAGTATTTTCCTCAAGGAGGCTCTTGACCTTCTTTCTGCTTCTAAATTCTAATGCTATGCAATTGTCCTTAAGTAAATTTATTTACAGAAGTCTAAGTAGCTGTTGTGAAAAAGTTTAGATATCAACAAATCAAGCGTATAAAACCACAGCAGTTCTGAAGAAGTTTCTTGAGAGATCTTCTGACCTATTGACTGCTGACTTCTAAAGGCAGCTGTTGGCATGGTGTATTATATATTTCAACGAAGTATCAGAGAGGGGTAGTTTTCCTGTCTCACATCTTTCAACATAGCACCAAAATGGATGAGAGGATTTACAAGATTCTCCAGTTCTTTCAAGGTAAAAGTAGAGAGCTCATTTAACATCTATCTTCAGAACGACAGCACCAGAAGAGCTATGCGTCTTGTAGAGTAATACTCTACAAGTGAGACATGAGAGGAGCCTCCCGCCATGCTTGGGAGCTGCCTCACAGCCCCGACCCCGCTCCAGTCACTGGCTTCACCGCCCTGACCTGCCCCTCCAACTCCCCACCTGCCCGGCGCCCGCTATGTCGGCGCCTCACCTGGAAATCGTCTGGTCTGCAGCCCCCCCGGGCCCCAGCCTCACCCTGCTCGGCTCTTTGGGACACGGTGGGACTCTGCAAGCCCGGGAGGGGAGTAGAGGGAAAGGCAGGGGAGGAGAGGCAGAGGAGAGGGGTAGGAGTGGGGTGGGGAAGGGAAGGCACAGACCTACAGGCCTGCAGGCACCCACCAGCCTGCACTGACCCCTGACAACAACTAGTAAGTAATACATCTAAAAGGCAAAGAATTCATCAGAGCAGCTGAAGTTAGTTGTATTTTGCAGGATACGTGTCTTGTTTCCATCACTAAAACACAGGTTGCGGCATCTGTCTTTTCTTAGCTGTTTGCCTGTAGTCAAGGAAGATAAACTCATTTAAAGAAGCCTAGTTTAACGAGGACATTATGGATGCAGGGTAACATACACCCTCTAGAAACTTAGTAGATCTGGAGGTACGTGCCTAGAAAGTTCAGGGTGCAGGTGCCTCTCTTGTCTCCCGCCTGCTGAGCATCTCGCTGCCTTTCTGTCACCTCTTGTCCCTGCCCAGCTCCCAGGCCAGGAGGCAGGAGTGCGAGTGGTGCTGGCTGAAGAAGGTGATCTCTTCTGCTAAGGGGTGAGGGTTGCTGCTGCCCCCTCCGTCCCCTCTGGAAAACTCAGTCAAGAGAAAGAGACAGATGACAGCAGCTTGAATGAAGTACGGTCTGAGCACGGTAGTGATGGTATGAATGCACTACCCAAACGATCAGGTGGGTCTGGCAGGGATATCTTCAGCTCCAATTATTTTGTGAATTAACTCTTCACTTCAGAGGTTTGCAACCTGGAATGATTCTGCTTCTTAGATCCCAAGTAGCTTCATAGTGATAGGGGTATATATTAATTTTAAAAAAAATTTTAATCAGTATCAGCAGCTGCAATACATACATACGTCTTGCACTGGTAATTACATTTCCTTAGCATGGTGACATAGTCTTTTACCAAAGGCTACACTTCAAGAGTGTTTAAGGTTTACTATTGATTCACAGAGCTATTACCTCTTACGCAGGAATAATTGATGTCTGAAGTGTATTAGTCTAACTGTTCAATAGGTGCCCTTTTTCTTCTGAGTAGTGAGAACTATGTTCTTCCTGGACTGGTCTGGACTCAGAAACCCCCAGATTGCCTGTCTCCTCAGTTGTGTCATGACAGCAGTGACAAAAGATGCACTTGGCATAAAAATCCCTAGCATCTAAGGAGCTATGGGCAGGAGCCAGGTGTCCTGTGGGAGGAATTGACTGAATTCTCCCACCAATAATCAGATGTAGTGCTGAACTTTAGGTGCAGTGGAAGCCATATCCCTTCCCTTATTTATTGGTCCACAGGGAGTGAGAAGAGAACTGTTTGCTTTAGGCAATTGTTTTCTTTCTGACAGATGTAAATGTCAAAGGATGTCTGGGTAGCTTTGGATACCACTTAATGTCACCATTATTTTGGTGACTAGCAAAAGCTGCTGGTGCATCTATGAACATGATGCAGTAGCCCTCTAGAGGCTAACAGGAATGGGGAGCCAATTGTGTGAAAAAGTCTTCACACTGACAATTTTAATCAGCAGGGCCTCCTGATTAAAAAAACAAAATTAAAAAATGCCTGGTGCTGTTGGCAAAGTAGCACTGGCCCTATCTTCTGACAAGTTCAGAAACTACCTGGAGGGAATTCTAAAATTGGCTGCCTTTTATCCACCAATGCCCTAACCCAGGAGAACACGAGATCTGTGCCCAAGCTATGAGAACTGGCTTTTTCATTCAGGAGCTCTCTTCCAGAGTTATGTGTGAGGTTAACAAATCTGCCTCTTGCTGAGATGCCATGCCATGGCTGTAGTTCTTCCTCCAGCACACTTTATAAAATCCGTGGCCTTTTGTATTGTGAAGCCTCACAACAGCAGCAGAAGCCCTTCGGATCAAATGTTTGATAATTGTAATTTTCTCTTAGCAGGTTGCAAGCAAAGCGTCTGTAACAAACAGCTGTTTCAGAATACATAATTACACCCGCCTGCCATAGCCCACATTGCCTGAGTAAGACATGATGGATGATTTTAAACTTTATTATTATTATTACTATTATTATTATCATAATCATCATCAACATTTTACAAAACTGAAGAGTGAAATATATTTGAAGTGTCATTCTTGATGTAGCTGAGACAACTTACACCCAAACTTTTTTACTCAATTCATTTCTGCTATCATTTTCTATCCTGAAAACATCTCTAAGTATAACACTGTTGGAGTAATAATGAGTCTCTTCCATGTCACTTCCTAACTCTCAGTTTGGATCTGTGTCCCTCCTTCTCTCTCGTTTCACATGAATTTAAAGAATCTCAATACAGTGTTTATGTTTTTACCACTTTTACATTATACAAAATGTGAGTAGCTCATGAGTATAATGATCAATTATATACACAGCTGCTTGGAGATGATGAAGGTAATTTTCTAAAGGAAACACAAAATGATAGGAATTTAATAGCAAAGAAATAACTGAGAAAGTCTTCATCTGTGATTTCAGCTCAGGAAAATATAGTTAACACTGAATTTTTAAAGTTCAGTTTCAAACCTGATACAACAAGATGAGCAAGCAGTCCATGATCAAGAAAATAACATGAGAAAAGGAACTGAAAGATCCTTTCCCTCTTAGTGCTTTCCAGAAAGGACAAGTACTTTAATTTCAAAGCTGGGAGCTTACGTACTAACTTTCAACATTGCAGGTTTATACACTGTGACAAAGATATCCGCTAAATAGTGCTTCTCCAAAACTCAACATTCACAGCAGGTTATGACAAGATACTCAAAACCAATTTTTTTTTTTTTAAATTTTATTTTTGTAAAGAAACAATCACTCAGGAAACAGCACATCTGGAGACTTAGGAAACAATTATCAGTTAAATTGAAGGTATATATAGTCACAGTTGCTGTCTTCTAATAGTCTTTCCAAGGAAATAAAGAAAAAACACATAATAATTTTCAATAAAATGTCACTATTAACATAGTGACCAGTGAGAAGAACCTGCAATCATATAGCATAGAAGAGAGATACTATGATACTGATGTCATAATTCGAGATGATTGAGGAGATTAATGCATTTTTCCCAAGAACATCAGTTTAAATTTGAAAGCAAACTTCATGTCACATTTGTAACATTTTTATGTTTGCTTTCCATGAAACATCAAACTCAGTGGGCTGAAATACTGAATGTAAACCTACTCAAATACACTTAATTATTTGATAAAAATAAAATTCAATATGTAATATAGTAGTGTTTCCACTAAAAATGCAAACAGCGCCTCACCAACCTAGTGGCCTTCTGTGATGGAGTGACCACATCAGTGGACAAGGGAAGAGCTACTGATGTCATCTCTCTGGACTTCTATAAGGCCTTTGATCCCATCCCCCACAACACCCGTCTGTCTAAATTGAAGAGATATGAATTTGATGGGTGGACTGTTGGGTGGATGAGGAGTTGCTTGGATGGTCACATCCAGAGGGTAGTGGTCAATGGCTCAATGTCCAGGAGGAGATCAGTGACGAATGGTGTCCCTCAGGGTTCTGTATTGGGACTAGGACTCTTTAATATCTTCATCAATGACATAGACAGTGGGATCAAGTGCACCCTTAGCATGTTTGCAGATGACACCAAGCTGAGTGGTGCGGTTGACACACCTGAGGGACAGGATGCCATCCAGAGGGACCTGGACAAGCTCGAGGAATGGGCCCGTGTGAACCTCATGAGGTTCAACAAGGCCATGTGCAGGGTCCTGCACCTGGGTCAGGCCAACCCCTGGTATCAGTACAGGCTGGGGGATGAAGGGATTGAGAGCAGCCGTGCTGAGAAGGACTTGGGGGCACTGGTGGATGAAAAGCTGCCAGCAATGTGTGCTCGCATCCCAGAAGGCCAACCATCTCCTGGCCAACAGGTTGAGGGAGGTGATTCTACTCTTATATTCCACTCTGGTGAGATCCCACCTGGAGTCCTGCTTCCAGCACTGGAGCCCTCAGCAGAGGAAGGACACGGACCTGTTGGAGTGGGTCCAGAGGAGGACCACAAAAATGATCACCTCTCCTATGAGGACAGGCTGAGAGAGTTGGAGTTGTTCAGCCTGGAGAAGAGAAGGCCCTGGGGAGACCTTGTAGCAGCCTTCCAGTACTTAAAGGGGGCTTGTGAGAAAGATGGGGACAGACTTTTTAGCAGGGCCTGCAGTGATAGGACAAGGGGTAATGGTTTTGAACTAAAAGAGGGGAGATTTAGACTAGATACAAGGAAGAAATTTTTCAGGTTGCCCAGAGAAGTGGTAGATGCCCCATCCTTGGAAATATTCAAGGTCAGGCTGGATGGGTGTCTCAGCAGCCTGATCTAGTTGAAGATGTCCCTGCTGACTGCAGGGGGGTTGGACTAGGTGACCCTTAAATGTCAGTTCCAACCCAGACTATTCTATGTTTCTATGATTCTGTGGTGCTCACAATTTAAAGATCAATTCTCATGGGAAGGTCCACAAAACCCCAACTTCTGGCACATGCCTCAGTAAGTGAAGCCTTCTGACAATTATGCACTCTCTTTTTATGGTCCCAAATGTTCTTATTACAATTTAATCAACAGCACATGGAGCCCCAGTGAGGTGCTTTTGCCCATGAGGCAGTCCCATATACACACAGTGCAAGGCCTTTTTCTCCTCCACTTCTGGGCAACATGCTACGGGGCTGCTACATCCTTATTTGCTTTCCTACTTGTTTCATTCCAGTTGACAACATGTATCATGCCCAACGGTCACCGCCCACAACTATCAGAACTCAGGCCTATTTATCTTTACTTCGTGCTCCTCTTGTCTTCTCTCTGCTAGTTTTGTTTTTATCCCAACTAGTTACAAGCTGAATCAAGCTAAACTATTCCTGTTAGCCAGAAATTATCCACTACAATTAATTTCCCATTAGGAAATCCAGGTTTTAAGAAATTAAAACAGAAAAATATTGGAATTTCTTCCAAGGTTAAAACTTTTAATTGCCTTTTACTTAAGGTTAGAAAAAAGACAAACCGATCAGTTTTGCCAGACTTCTGTAAGGATGCAGTTAATTTGCTTATATATTATTTCTCCATCCTGTCTTTTCCAGTAATTTGTCTTTCATGAATTTTCATCTCCATTTGCAAAGAATCCAGTGCAATATCATCCTCAAACCCGCATGAAATCTTATGGAGTTAATGTAATATAAATGTTTATTCATAATCAATTTTGTGAAGCAAGCACAGAACAAATGATGTTTCAATTCTGATTATCTGCCGTGAAGTATTCACAGGGCACTCTAAAGAGGAAATATTTTCTAATTAAAATTAAGAAAAGAGGTTTGTGCTTTTACTTCAGGCAATTAAATGTAACATTTACATGTATATAATTCCATGGGAAACAAAACCCAGGAAGTGGCTGTTTGAGTATCTATTAATTAAAAAATCCAACACTTCACTAGTTGTACTAGCTGGCCTTTTATACAGTCTCTGTAGGTTAATAATTAAATTAAAGTGTGCACAAAATAATACCAATGAAGGGCTGCTTAAAAATAACTGTTATTTCCATTAATAAAGATGTATAATTCAAAAGGGTATATGATTCCAGAATAAACAATTCCAAATAGCAGATCAACCAAGTACCCATCATGTGCACACAGTGACTGCAGGGTTTGGTAGCTTGCTCTTTGTGGTGGGTTTTTTTTGTGATTGCTATCCCAAAAAATGAACCGAAGCCAGAAACCATTGTAAATATACAGAAAGTATTTACTTTGGGAAAAGTTCTCCTGTAATAGAAAAGGGAAGGTTGTTGAGGAAAATATTGTCATCTACTACTCAACC
Organism: Phaethon aethereus; assembly: GCF_964289735.1. Taxonomy (NCBI): domain Eukaryota; kingdom Metazoa; phylum Chordata; class Aves; order Phaethontiformes; family Phaethontidae; genus Phaethon; species Phaethon aethereus. Next base: position 89,905,658 of record NC_138582.1, on the reverse strand, counting down.
TGCTGTTATCTTTAGATAGAAAGCAAGTTCAACTAAACCCTGTGAAACAACAGAGTGCAGAGCCAACAGTCCATTAGTGTAGCTAGATCAATATAAAGGAAAAGAAACATGGGCTTCATTTTACTCCAACACTCTTGAAGATGACCTGTTGAAGATTTATCAGTTTTATATAGGAGGTTTTGCCCTCCTCCTCCTCCTCTTTATTTCCTCAAAAATTGTACAAAGTGAAATACAGCAAAGAGTTCAGGGGGAAAAAAGGTACAGTTTGAAGACACTAGGCCATTCTTGCCTCTCATTTCTGTCAATAAAAGAAAACCAATCAAAGGCTGATTTGTAAGGCTATGGATTTTTTAAGTGTATATTTTCACACTATCACAAAGCTTTATGCTTTTTGTAGTACTGCACTGCTCCTCCACTGTGCTACAGATTTTGAACAGGAAGTTTTCTAGGAGTTTACTTACTGCTTAAACTTAGTAGGCAGCATTTTATGTTCATTTTAAACTGGTGCTGTAGGATTAGCCATACCACCTTTGGCACAAAAAACCCCCAGTCTGCATCATTGGGTGAAGTAAGAAAGGACTAATGACGTAGCTGAAGTGAAATGTACAAATGAGAAGTGTGGAGAGAAAAATAGCAGGCAGAAAAGAGAGAGAGTATGAGAAAGTTGTGATGGAAAGAGGCGGGTGCAGTGAAACAAATTGAATGCAAGATAAATGGAATGGCTAGAAGCAGCTAAAAAAACCCAGAAGGTGTTTGGCTGATTGAGACGTGGAGCTGGTCAGTATTTTTTTAACTTTCTGAAATTTCAATGCTCCAATAAACTCTGCACCTCTGTTAGAGATTTTAAACCAATTTCAGATTTTCTCTCACCATATATTTATCACTAGTCATATTATCCAAATAAGGAGGAGAATGGCACGTAGGGACGTATCACAGAGAACTCAATGAACTCCAAAGATGTTTTGTGTGAGTGTTGTCTTTGTACTCTTTATATTTGGAGATTAAAACTCCAGACAAACAGCTAGTTATAGGCAGAAAGCACGGAGCATTAGTAGTTCTGTCACTCTCAGACATTTGATATTGTTTCTATGTCTGACCAAACCCTCGGTTAGATCTGACAGAGATACAGTCTTCATCTCCCTTTCTTTTTTTCTTTTTTTCGCTTAAATAAAAAGCAGCAAGTCCAAACTAGACCAGAAAAAAGGCAATAGGTCAGATTTCTTCAAAAATGTCGGATGGATTTTATAGCTTCCAGAAGTCATATTCTGATCCAGCTGTAAGTATATCCACAGTAGTATGGCATTCTTGGATTTAAACAAGCACTTGACATCAAAATCAGATTTTACAGAGGACACTAATGTTAAGCAGAGTTCCTCTAGTAAAAAATAAATAAATACATAACATTACACAAATTTTGCTGGCTTTTTAAGCAAGAACAGTTAGTATAAGGATTTTTTAAAAATAATTGCAATAAAAGGCAAATAGCCTGTATGTGTCAACATAGTATATGTTAAGGAACTCTCTACACAGCACTGTTAAACAGCACTCTCATACTCTTGTTCAGTTTAATTTCAACATTACTTCTGCCAATAATAGGAAAACAGTGTAGAATGTCTGAAAAACAAATACAACTTGACTAGTTTTTTTTAATATATATTAGATCATATGTATTGTGTTCAGATTTCCACTGTAAGCAAAAATACTGGAAATTCTCAGGCTTGAGAGGTGGGCTCATGCAAACTTCATGAGGTTCAACAAGGTCAAGTGCAAGGTCCTGCACATGGAGTAGGGCAGTCCCAAGCACAAATACAGGCTGGGAGAAGAATGGGTTAAGAGCAGCCCTGAGGAGAAGGACTTGGGGGTATTGGTTGATGAGAAGCATAACATGACCTGGAAATGTGCACTTGCAGGTCAGAAAGCCAGCAATGTTCTGGTCTACATCCAAAGCAGTGTGACCAGCAGGTTGAGGGAGGTGATTCTGCCCCTCTACTCTGCTCTGCTGAGACCCCACGTGGAGTACTGTGTCCAGCTCTGGGGCCCCTAACATAAGGAGGACATGGACCTGTTGGAGCAGCTCCAGAGGAAGGCCATGAAGATGATCAGAGGACTGAAGCACCTCTCCTATGAAGGCAGCCTGAGAGAGCTGGGGTTGTTCGACCTGGAGAAGGGAAGGCTGTGGAGAGACCTTATTGCAGCCTTCCAGTACTTAAAGGAGGCTTATAAGAAGGCTGGAGAGGGATTTTTTAGAAGGGCATGTAGTTCTAGGACCAAGGGTAATGGTTTTAACTAAAAGAGGGTAGATTTACATTAGCTATAAGGAAGAAATTGTGTACTATGAGGGTGGTGAAACTCTGGCACAGGTTGCCTGGAGAGGTGGTAGATGCTCCATCCTTGGAAACAGTCAAGGTCTGGTTGGGCAGGGCTCTGAGCAATCTGACCTTTTGAAGGTGTCCTTGCTCATTGCAGGGGGGTTGGACTAGATGACCTTTAAAGGTCTCTTCCAACCCAAACCATCCTCTGATTCTATGATTCTATGAAGACTGCAGCATTAGTCTTCTTTATAGTTTCCTTGTCCAGTTGGTGTGTAGAGAATAACAATTACAAGGGGGAAATACTTTTTGTGTAACTGTTATTGTATTCCATGCTTCAAGTTCTTTTTTGACAATTCCTCAATTTATTACATTATATTTGTTATTTCTTCCGTCTTTGCCTTGATATCATTCCCCTGTGAGCAACATTTAGCAAGGTACTCCAGTCTTGTAGCTTTTTTTTTTTCCTGGTTAGGTCTGTGACACTGACAATTCTAAGTGGCACCTACCCTACGTGAAAAATTTTTAAAGGAATTTTAAGAGTTGTTAAAAAAAGGAGGCTATTTATGATATCAAACAGGGAGCATGTTAATTGAATTCAATCAGCCTGGCAAGGATAAAAAACACTATCAGGCTTATGGTACCGTAAATGAAGCAAAGATTTGAGTCAATTTATACTAACAGAGCTCAGAAGTTTTACTAATTAACATCTACAGTCACAGCAAACTGTGGCTGCAAAAGAGAAACTTGCCTTTCTATGTTCAGGGGAAAAAATATTTCAACATGTTTCTAGGTATCATTAAACAGCACATGACATCTTGCTAGGCCTGCAGCAAAATAAGCAACAACAATATGTTTGAAATACTTCTCTCAGATTTCTGGGTTCAGCAGTTTTTAAACATCAAAGAGCTGCACAAAATTGAAGGTGGTAATGTGAAAGAAGCTGCACACTAGTATTTAATGACATTAAATTGATTAGAGAGAAGTAAGCCCTTGATTTGGAGCACATTAAGTTCTGTCTGTACAGCATACACACCAGTTTGTGAGTGAGTCTAACTTTTTAAAACACGAGAAAGATAATGATATGAAAACTAACTTAAAATTTGAAATATGTGAGCCGAGGACTACTCAACTATTTCACTCATTCTTTCAATTTGGCAAAGAAAGGCAATTCTCAGGTCCTTGAGAGGAAAAAAATATCCATCCATTCACAGCTAGGAGAAATAAAGTATTCCTTGCTACCATGAACATGAACTGGAGCTATTTTCCATTCTTTCCATCTGCTCATGAAAATTGCTTCTGAAAAAATTTTCTTTTGGCTAAAATAGATACCTAAGTTGTGACTTCAACATATGCACAAATAATTTCATGAAACATACAATTTCATGAGCAAAGTATATATTATATATATAAATTGGTGGTTTTTACGTAGATGTAGCATTTCACAGATGCAGTCAGAGATGATACATTGTTCAATATTTAAAATATAGCACTTCAGCTAAAGGCATATACAGATCTGGTCTTAGATGTATGGCACGCTTCAATGAACCTGGGAAAATTATTTATGCTTTGTATGCCTCAGTTTTTCAGACTATTAAATAACAGAGTAAACGCAGATATGCCTTGGATGGATATTGTGAAGTTGCATTTTTTAATGTCTGCACAGGGTACCTTGTTTGGAAAAGAGCTAGAACAATGCAAGTTACAGGACTGATTATTTCAGTATTTTCTTCTGAACATCAGTGCATTACTTAGTCATTTCATTAGTTTAGATTAATTAATCTAATCTAGTAATGGTTTCAGAGAACTACCACTATTTTTGCATTTTACTATGACCCAGGAATAGTCTGCCTAATACTCAAGACAAAGGAGGGTATGAATTACACTTTCTGCAACACATTTTTCATCTCAAAGTAGCCTCAGTTTGACTGATGAAGAAAAAAGTCAGTATGGTCCAATTTAATTTGTGAGGCTAGTAAATGCAGACATTTGTGTACTAGCATCTCTCTAGACAGTCCGGGAAAGAAACTCTAGGACCAGTCCTCAAAATCTTAGAATGGAAGCAACTTGTCTTATCATTTTTATATTATGGTTTGTTATATAATGACAAGAATAATCTTTATCACTTTGTTCCTTACTTGGCATAAAATGACTTTTTAGACTGATCAAACACCTCAGGCTTCGCCTTAGTGTTTAATCAGTTTCAGCAGCTGTTCATAGCTTCAAATACTACAAAGCAATAGAGTTTAATTCCTTAATTAAACTCAAACCTCAGTTGTCTTTTTAACAGGCAGGGGTCTGCCTAGCTTTTGGATACTCAAAGACAATCAGAGAGGAAGCAAATGACATTGCTCTTCTCTCAAGGATGGTTGATCTAGGAGTGTTATGTAGACACTGAAAAGTAAAAGCCAAAGGCCTCTTCTGGGAAACAATCAGCAGTCTCTTTTCCTATTTTCTTTACCTGAATTATTGATGTTATATGAACACAGCTACTGTACTTTCATAACAGTTTTGTTACAGGCTGACCAGTATACATAAGTTAATTGAAAAACTTGAGGACAGATCTTTGCGCAGAGTACACTGCCTTGTTGAGCTTGATTTATCCTAGTCAAAGTTCTGACTCCATGGGGCTTTTTTGTGTTATTTCCTGCCTCTGGTATTTGGTGTCAGCAGTTCTAATGAGCAAGCACAAATGTATTTTACCTGACAAGCTGCTCTCCAACTCCAGTGCTCTTACATACATACAGGGCACTGGGTTTATGTGTGATGGTCTTGGGGATTTCCCTGAAGCTTACCCATCAAGAGCTCCTGTAATTTCAAATGGTTAGGATGCACTGAAGTGATTACCTTTCTTACCTTACCTAACAAGTTTGAAGAAAAAACCCAAATTTTGTCCCATCTTGTACTAATGTAAATCAACCGTGCTGAGAACTGCTACCTTTATTTTGATAACTGCTAATTTTTTGAAAGAACTGATTAAAAATGGAACCTTATCTCCTCTATTACTTCTGACTCTCATTTTAAGACGTCTTTTAAAAAATAAAATATAGTGTATTTGGAGGAATTCTCCCTTCTCTTTAATATCCAAATCTAGTATGACACATCAGATTCAGTTTCCAATTTCAGTATTTGAAATATTTTGGCCTCGACATATTACAATTAAGCCATTATAATTTATGACAAAAATTATTAGAGCATGGGGAAAGTATCAGAAGAGAAAGAAATTGAACTCAGGGAGCATGACCTTTAACTAGATAAAACTGTATAGAAAATTTATATAGTGAAATTGTAAGCCAGCTTCTCAATTACCATAAATCAATATAATTTCATTTATTTCAGTGGAGCATTGCCAAATTCAGTAAGGCTTTACCATCAAGTGAGGATCTATCTGTCTGAAGCACTGGTGTTATATCTATTATCATAGTACCTCATAATATGTCACATATTTTTCCATTGAACATGTTAAGTGGCAAAGTATTACTGTTTTTTTGAATCAAGACATTTATATGCCTGAAAATTCAGGCAGTCAGTTAATAGCATTCTCTTTGTAGATTTTGTGGGAAATATTTAACTTTTTTTTATTTCCTGTTGAATGTCTATGCATATAAATAGCACTTAAACATACATGCACAGGTAAATAATTGCAAATCATCCTTCACATATCGATGGATTTTGCTCTTGAGAGGCTTTTTCCTTAGAAATATATGTCATGCTTTCTAAAAGACACCTGAAAATAACAAAATATTTATTTTTGATAATCAAACTACCACCCATGGACAACTACCCTTCACATAGTGTTTTTCATCCTGCTAGTGATCCATTTTGGTAAGAAAGGCAATCAGAACACATCTGAAGTTTGAGTTGAGGGGACCAGTAATTTGATATGAAAGCATGAAAAGCCTTCCCTGAAACACAAAAGTCTAGACAAAAGACAATCTTTTATGATTATCAGTGATCCATGTCAGTGTCTTGTGATGCTTGCCAGCAACTTATAAACTAGTAACTTCATATTACAAAGTTTCAGATGGAATTTTCAGAAATACTTTTATCTTTTATTAATATTATCGCTGTCTTTTTCATATGCTACACTTCCATTTTGTATGAAAAGTTCAATTCCTTTGAGGTGATTTCTGATGTTTTAATTTCAGGATGCTATCTGAGCCCTTTTTAGACTTAAAGGTATCAACAATTTTAAATTATTGTTTGCAAATTCTATTACTTCTGAAAGGTAGCAATATATTTGACAAATATTTAATGAATAAGGAATTGTTAGTGTCCAGAATTTCAGTTTGGCTACCTTACATTTTACAGAGTAAATGTAATCATAGACATCCGTGAGCAGCAAACTACATATATATACACACTAGAATGACTTTCTCAGTATGGGAAGGTTTCTACATGGGTCTGAAATACAAAGAAAGCCTAGCTAGTACAACTTCTTTTAACAGAAGAGAACTGCAACACCTCCCACCCCCCAGATACAACAATCTGGAGCCATCTCTTCTATAATGACAGAAAATGACAGAGTTAGAGCAATGTTGGATGCTGTATTGAATACTTAATTCCTTCATTCAAGCACAGTGCCACAAAATGTAAGTTTGTAGACTTATATAGTCTCCTGTACTGTGTTTCAGTGACACTCAAAGAGTTCTGTGCATAAGTAAGAAAGAAGAAGAATTTCAAACCATATCCCCTGCGGGCTGTGGGGGAAGACTTGTAACTTGTGGTCATTCCTCCATTTAAGAAACGGAAAGTCTCCAAGAAGGCTATTGCAGGAAAACACAGAGGCTTTTCAGGCTGCCAATACTGCACTATATAGGAAGTTAAGTAGGAAAGCAAAACACACTTCTTATTTAGTAGGGTTGGTAAGAACATGACTTCCATCCTGTGATAATATGGACATTTTGCAATCTCTTTTCAGCCTGAATTGAGATGAGGGTGGAGTTCACAACTGAAATGAGAAAAGAATCCACTCAGAAACATCAGAACACGTATAAAAGCACCTCAGGACTCCAGAATCCAGTTAGGTATGCATACCTTTTTCGCTAGTATTATCTAACAGTTACAGTGACATAGGAAGGATGACATATTATCTTCTATTTTAGTGTGGGCAATACAAAAAACAACTGAAATCCAACTAGGAAACGTTTTTTTTTCCCCTCACAAAAAGTGGTTTTATTAACAACTTTTGACCAGGTTTATTGATTATTCTTTGGCATTGGGAAGCTAAGATTGAGGATCGTATACGGAGCCAGACTGCATTATGTTCTTGGCAGACCTAGTGGAGCTATGATGGCAGGGAAAACAGATGGACTGCTGACAGCTGGAGTTACAATGAGTTGTAGGACTTACATGAATACTTCTATTCAATACCCAAAAGCCAATTTTTTCTCTCTTGAGAGATAATGGAAAATTCCTCCATTGAAGAGCTCCAAACCCAGACAATATTAGAAGTTACAGAACTTTTTCATATAAAGATGTCCCCTTGCTGTGACTGTGTACCTGTGACAAACTAGCTCTACTTAAAGACTGAGTCTTGATCTTATTCAATCTCTCTGTCTAGTGAAGAGAAAATGTGGTCAGCATTTTGGTCTGTCCTAAACCACTTTAGAAGGAAGTATTTTGATATGCAACACTCATATTAAAGTGGTATGAAGATCAGCTGCAGTTTCTGTTGAAATCACAAAAATTCTGGCAGCTTAAAGCATCTTGAAAAATGTAGTGAGTTTTATGGACAACTGAACTACAGACCTCTATGACTAACTTTAAACACTTCTTTTTGTGAATTTTTACAGAACCAGTCCCTCATTTCTTTAAATAAAACATTCAGAACCACTTCAAGCATTTGAAGTTGTTCAAAAATAGAAGCATGACATTAGCCAGGAGACCTTGCAAAGAGCGTATTCAGAGCACTGAATAGGATTTTTTTTTTTAAATCCATGCAACTCCTACTGTATTTTTGACTGACTTTACACAGTTAAAACCTTGCACAATGGTTGACTCCCAGAAACATACAGCAAATTTCTTTCCAACGTGAAATTTACCTGCAGTCTTACTAGCAGAATTATTTAAATAGGCTTCCTACACCACCTTTAGTTATACTGGTAATACCAACAAATACAATATCAAAAGGTTTATTAAAAGTAATAAAAAGTTTGATAAGAAAATATATTGGAAGAGGTGGACAGGATCTGTAATTGACAAACTTTCCTTTATAGGGAACCCTTTTCTCTTTAATTTCATGGATGACTGGAATTTTCACTCTGAAAATATATCCAGTGCTCCATGAAATTTGCTTGTCTATAAAATGTCCATTCCTGTTAACATGAACAAATAGATCTTCACTATACCTGGTTACATAAAATTTAACAAGAAGTAATTTTGGTCTGATCAAAATCTCATGCTTTGACCTCCAAAGGAGAAAACATGTAATGATGCCTTTTTAGCAAGGAAAAAATCGAAATTTTTATGCAGTGGCCTTTCTTTGTCACTTTAGTAATTTTTCTTTTTCCTTTTTCATGACGTGCTTCAGCAACAATCCAGAAAAGTAGAAGCCCTGTAGACATCTAATAAAATGTATCGAGCCAGAAGCTGGATGCTATTCTTTGGTAATATCACCATACAAATTTAACCAAGAACTTAAGTTAATGAAGGCAGTGAATCCAGTAAATTTTATTATGACAGGGAATGAAATCTCCTATGTAGAAACCAACTGATCAGAGCTGTCAAAGCATCTTTAAAACTTCTTTTGCCAAGCAAATGAGATTAGTCCTATATTTTTGTGAGGCTACAGGGGTAAGTATACAGTTTTCATAAAACAAGCCAGACAGACATACTCAGAGAGCTAGAATCTTTCACAAATATATTTCACTTATGCTTTGGAGGGTGGAACAAGTGAAATTTAAGTCAGAATAAGAATTCTATTTCTTTAAAAGGGAAATCTATGCAGTCTGCCAGTCCGTTAATGCCGTCCTGGCATCCTCAATTCCTCCTTTGATCTTCTCACTTAGTTCCCCTGTTTCCCTGTAGCGGGAAAAGGGTTAGGATTCCTAGGCAGACAAAAGAAAGATGTCTTTTTTCCATGAATTATAGTATCTGCTGTTCTTCATCAGGTGAAAGCTCTCAACTTTCAAGTTATGCACATATAAACAAATTGCCTTAGACATATATATTAGGGTTAGAACCAACACATACTATGGTTTCTGGAGCAAATGGCCACAGGGGTACTAATTGTCACATGATGACAACTAAAATTAGTGCATTGACCTCTTTTGCACTGAGAATCTAAAAATGCACTTGGTTGCATGTTGCATGTTGTGTTCATATTGGTGGCCAAACAAAGGTACTGCTGGGTGAAGAACAGAGTAAACTCTCAGAAAAGAATATGGGCCCTTCTTGATATGAAAACTAAAGTGTTATCTATATGTCTAATTTTAGACAGAACTTGCCCAAAGTAAAATCAATACTGTTATGTACAGGCTTAAACATATATAGGACAAAAACCTAAGACCAGGAAGTTCTTGGATCACAGGCATCTCATATATGCAAAACACCTAGCAAAGTTCAACTGCAGTTTTTTACATAAAATCCTATTACCTAGCATTGTCCAAGCATCATGAATGATGACCTGAAGAAGGTAGATAGGTAATGGTTGTTATACAAGCTACCATATTTTAGTTTGGGGTCGGGGACAGCATGCACAGCTTTCCACATGGACAAGTGAAAAATTTTGGAGTAAACCTTGCCAAGCTGTAGCCCTGGAAATACATTCCAGACTTGAAAAAGATGAGTTTGTATTTTTTTTTAAGTAGAGAATGCTGTTGCTTGCAATACTTTTCTTACTTTTGCAAGTTTAATTAAAAAACAAATAAACTTTTAGAAGAAGAAATTTTTCTTGGTTACCAAAACAAGGACATCCTTGTCCTCGTTAAATCCTATTCTGTATTTTCAAAGAACCTTATCTGTGCTTTATTTTTGCCTGTAGTTTTCATCCCAGCTATTTCAGTGGTGGCACTCCTCTATTCTGTATGGTATACATTCTTTCATGTGCTGTACTAGAAGCATAGGGAAAACAAAAGACTAAGCAATAGCCACATAGAACCAGGAGTTACAACTAGTCTCACAGAACACAATAGGAAATATAATGGTTTGTGTCTTTGCAAATATATATATAGAACAAAATTCTAATACCTCTAGCTAAGAGAGTTTTAAACCTGTATAAAATATTTAAATAGCCACCCTTTCCCTGCTGTGAAAATTCCTAATTACTGATCTGATTAAAATACCTACCATACTATAAATATTTGAGCTCAGCTGTTTTACTTCAGAAGCCAGTAACAATAAGTTAATCAATATAAAAATCACTGTGCATGTGTTTTGCCCATATAATTCTGTTTTTCTTTTGTCTTTGCACTTTATACATTGGCAGTATTGTCTGACTTGACAGAACCAGGGCAGAGAGTTCCTGAGGTAAAGCTATACAGCAAATATTCACTGATACATGCACATTAGAGTATGTTGATTACTGTATGCTCTTTGCAAAATAAACAATGTGTATTGTTCCATGCTTATTTTTGTCTCTTCATCTTTTCTTGTATGTACTGAAGACATATGGCAGCACAAATTACTGAATACACCATTATTGACATTATAATCAACTTTCTGATCAGTGGACCATATTTTTATGTTGCTGTGCTCTACTGCTCTTTTTCATTTACTTCATACTCTGGAATGAAAAACTTCAGAATAGTGACCTCTTTATACACATGAACTCTTAACCAGTCATTTTTCCAGCCCTAGGGAAAAATTCTTGTTATTAGCACAACTTTTTCTCAAAACTACAATTTCAATTAGATGGTATTTTTCTCTTCCAGTCCCTCCCTTGCATCTTGTTTTACATCTGGGGTGGAAAGGTTAAATCCAGGTTGATATCAGGCTAACTCAGTGCTGGTGAACCATTTAATTAGGAAGGACTAAATAGGGGTTTTAATGTAACTTAGCTAGGAGCACATGTTAATGCACCTTTTTAATGTTCACATGTTTTTTTGCTAATTTTAAATTGAAAGCTATAGGCCATGTGGAATGAAGTAACGTTTCCATATCTACCTATTCATTCCTTCAAGCTGATGGCATTTTATCCATCATTTAATCCATCAGTATTTACAAGACCACAGATGTTGGAGAAAAGAGTTTAAAATACATAATAGAAGTATTTTCTGTCACTGCCTTTCTATTTAGAAGTGAGATATTGACACTGTATTCAGGAGACATTACACACATTCAGTTCCATCCCTAAGACAACTATATGGAAAAACAGGTTGAAAAAACTCCACACAACAACTTCACTGAAATAACCGATGGGGAAAACAAATGGCATTTGTACAACGAGAACTATCCACAAAGAACCATGAGAAACTGCCAAGAGAAACCAGAAAAAAGGGGGAAAAACATAAATCTTGAATAGTATTTCAGAATTAATTTACTGAACTCTACTTGTAGCAATTTCCAGTTGTTTTCTGTCCTCTTTTAAAATCCTATAGAAAACATGTATTATCAGCACCTTGTAGCCTACTTCCTTTCAGGACCCTTTACCTTTAAGTGTGTTACTATTTAAATTTAAAGAGGCAGAAGGTGTAAGGTTATGATTACTACTGAGAAAAACTACTGGCATATCTGAAGAAAAAGATTACTTTGGTCTGTTGACAGTTTCAGAATTTCATGTACTCTCATGAGGCTTACAGGAGGAAAGTTGCCACAAAAGGCAGAGATGGTGCAAAAGACATATGCAGGAGCAAACTCCTCCTGTGCATCAACAGGTGCCAATGGCTGAATGAGAAGAACCTGCTCAATTCAAGAGCATTACAAATGGAATGGAGATCACTTTAAATAACTTTGGCAGGAAAAAGTCTTGCAATTTTAGAAAAAACAGGAAAAACATTGAAACAAAACCAAACCAAGCAACCAAACAAAAGACCCCACTCTTGAACCTGCTCTGAAGGAAACTTTCAGGTTCCCACCAATTTTAATTGGAATTTAAAATATTTGTAAATCTATTCAGAAACTTGACCTTAGATATCACTCCATCCCTCACTTGCGAAATGGAAAACACAGCATATTATTTCTTCAGGTTCAGTCAGATAAATGTTGAGGTGCCAGAGGGGCCAGCAGCTCCATGGGGCCAGGCACCAGGAGGGTCAGGTGCTCCCTCCAGTGTGCAGGGCAAGGGCCTGGTAGCCAGGGCCCATCCAATTTATCCATTTTATCTTAAGATCAATGAATTCTGGGAGAAGAGCTCAGAATATAAGCCACCACTTTTTCCCTGTATCTGGAGTGCAGTGCTGTTCAATAAGAACAGCAATTTTTATTATTATGAACTTTAATATCACGTCTTTGTATTTCATTTCAGGGAGGTCCCTATGGTCTTCACAGGGACGTACTGGAGGTAAAGGGAATAGTCTGCAGTCTATTTATAAATTACATACAGATACAGAAAAGATAGCAAGAGTATATGAAAGAAATACAGAGGCGGTGAAAGAGTAGTAAACATGGAAATATATCAGGAAAAAAGGGAGCTTAGTGAAAGTGTTGGCAGCAAGAGCAGAACACAGAGAAAATAAAGGAAAAAGGAGAGTTCTTCCATAAAAATAAGTTATCCTAACTTCCCATTTATTCTCATTTTCTGTGCTGCAAGTAACTTTATACTAAATATCCATGGTATTAAACTCAGTCATCCATAATGCTAAAACATTTATGTAGAAAACACATTGTGGATAACTAAATAAAGTTTGGCAGAGTGGCTGGATATGAGCTTAGGTAGATGCATTCTGTTACCATTAAAGTTTATAAGCTCATGTAACTCCAGTGATACCAGTGGAACTGTGCCACTTTTCACGAATGGAGGTATTCTGGGGAAAAAAGAACTGGGCAAAAGCCATTTTGCTAGAATTCTACAGCCCATTCCCAGTTAAGAAAAACATCTCAATGCTTGTATGGCTTGGCAGAATGCTGCTGCTATGGCTCTGCTTTGTATCTATGGAAACATTTTCAAGCTTTCCAACAACTCGTACACAGGAATCCTGGTTGCTTCAGAGTGAAGTAGGTTTTCCATGGAATGTGACCTAAGGATAATTCCAAAAAAAGAAACCAGTTTTATCATGCAACATGCTAAGGTTTTACACTTCATTGGTGAAACACAATAAATTGTAGTCAACAACCTTCTAAAGAAAAAAAAGCTATCTAATTCAAGACCAAGATTTCAGATGCTGCTTTCATTAAATGTCGAACTGCAGAAAAAAATATGCTGCTGACTCTTCCAACATTTATTAGATTAGTGCAGACATAAATTCATCTAACTTGGAAAGACAAGGAAGTTTTGACTGATTGCTTGTTTAAAAATAGCTCCTTCTGTAACTAAAACTTCCAAAGTGTAGATATAATGGCAAGTTGGTCCTAACATAGCACGTTAGAAATAAAATTATCCACCAATTCACAAAGATTTACATTTTCTGACAATAACGTCAACATTAAAATAGACAGCATTCTCTAACTCATTACTTGGCTATTAATCAGAAATACATAAAATAGAACCTTTTGGGAAGAAAATCACTATGATGTTGGTAAGACTTACACCTGCAAAACAAAAAAAGAAATATCCACCCACTCAAACCATAACCTCTGTGGAAACATTGATCTCCTTTAGATGAAACTAAATGCCCAAAAGAAGAATAGAGAAGGTGGTACTGGGAAGTAGCTTCCAAGGAGGAATAATGAGGCACTGTCGAGGCACACATGGATGAAATTAGGGTAGGAAGGACAAGAAGATTGCCTTCTATTAATATGCCAGCAATAGAAGATGACCAAGGAAAAGAACATCATCCTTCTGCTAAATGGACAGGCAGACCTTGTGAAAAAAAGCACATAGAAAAGATTGAGATATACAAGGTATTTTTTGCCTTGTTTTTCCGTGGTGAGATCAGCTCCCAGCCCTCCCAAGTCTTTGTGTCTAGTAGCAGAGTAGAGAAAGATCAAGTTAGGGAACACTAAAGCAAAATGGATGTATGTAAGCCTCTGGGATGCATCTAAGAATGTTCAGAGAGCTGGCTGATGTCTTTACAAGGCCACTTTATTATATTTGCAATGTTGTGGTGACTGAGCGATGGGGTGTCTGATGCCTAAAAGAAAGCAGATGTTACGTTCATGTCTGAACGTGACAAGGAGTACCTAGTGAATTACAGGACTGTCAGTTTCACCACAGCCTTCAAAATTATGGAATTAATTTCCATAATAACCATTTGGAGGCATTTTTCTCTCTCTTTGTCAATAATAGTGGGAATGTCAATGACTTGGTTGGATTTATAAACCTATATTTTACATGGCTGAAATGGAATAAAATTATTTATAACGTGAAAGTTTTCCACAAAGTCCAAGTTATATTTTCTGGAAAAATTATGTGAGTAAATTCCTGTATGCTAAGGCTAATAAAATATAGAAAATATATATCTATAGATGTTTGAGCTAAGAAGTTATTCCTGTCCTTTGATTATAATTAAAAACAGATCCAAAACTATCCAACTATCCATTGCTAGTAATCTCACTTCCCCTGTGAGGGAAGTTCTATCAGTTCAGCTGACAAATGACAGAAGAAGCCATTCTGCTCAAATGTCATGCCTGCCTGGGTGGGAAAATACAAGATTCTTCTTTTCTATTTACCTAAGGCAAATTCATACAGTCCCTCCTGTTCATGAAAGCAATAATCATGATAGCCTCAATTCAGAGAACAACATTAGGAAATTTGGCCAGCAAAACTAGCAAAAAGGAAGGAAATACTATAATCAAGAAATTAAATCCTGTTTAAGTCCTTGTTGCTCCTTTCTGATCCTTTGCTTTAGGGCAGGTTCCGTTTCATGGCCTTATTTGGGTCTTCTTGAGCTGTTCTCTGAATGCCCTTAGATATGGATGCCTCTCACCACTGAGCAAGCACACTGATTTTGTAGGAATTTAGGCTGAATTTGGTCTGAAGAACTTGGAGAAAAGTGAAGTAATGGCAAGGAGTGAATGCTGAGAAATAAGGTGATACAAAAAGTAAATATTGGCTGACACTTATCTAAAATAGTTTTATTTTAAACCATCTAAGAGATGTCTTATTTTTCTGAGTACTTGTGTTTTGACCTAAGAAGTCCTGAAGAAGTTAAAGAGTAGATGCCAGAGATAGTTCATAATAGCTGCATGAGCATGAATATGCATTGTTCTGGTAGACATAATCTAAAAACCCTTCCATGTTGAATCCTCACCTCTATCATAGAACATAGAACTTTTAAGTAGACTATGTGGAAAAAATATATTAACCCTACAGATTATAGTTGGCAAGCTTATATGCAAGATGTACATAATTGTCACAATTTCATATGTAGCAAAATGTTTGTCTACAGAAAGTCTTCCTCAAATAACTCAAGAAACAAAATTTGATTTTTGCATAAACTTGCAAGAACTGAGAAACATGTTTTCTTTTTGATTCTGAGGTTTAAATAGAAATTATCATACTCACTATGCACAAAATAAGTTCATGTGTACAGAATGCTGTACATAGTTACAGATTCCCTAAGCTCTATGTCATATATACAACAGGTTCCTGCCAGTACAAACAAAACATTGTACAGTTTTTTAGTTTATTGAGTGAGGTTTTAGATTACTTTTACTTCCCTGAAATTAATCCAAAAAGAATCCCAATAAATATAGTGACCTCCTGTGGCTTACAGTTTAAATTCGCTTAAAACATAACAACATTCCTATAGGCTCTGCTACAATAAACAGAAAATCTGATATTTAAAATTTGCCTTGTGAATTTGTTTTAATTCAGAAACAATGTGTACAATTCTATGAACTGTTGTTCCATAGGAACTCAAAACTGAGAACTGAAAACTGAACTGTATAGGTGGTGATGAAACTCAAGGTGGATAGCTATGCTACTGTTCTTGAAAACAGAGGTTACTCAGTGGAGGCCTCATTAAAGACCAACACTCATCAGGTATTCTGGAACACTGAACATTAATTCAGATATATCACTAATAAATGGACAACAGGGAATAATCCTCATTGGGAGAGAAATCTACTTTGCCTTTTTGCTCTCTAATTTCTCTTAATCTATGATTACAGTGCAGGTGCTTCACAATTCTTCCACTACAAAATGTGGCTGATTGAGAAGCATGTGAGAGTTTACCCCACTCCTCCCTCAAGTGGTTGCGTGTAGCCAGATTGTTTTTCATGTGCACCTGAACTACAGAGAGGACCAGTCACAGGTGGGAAAAAGGGGCAGAGGAAAGAATGAACTTGCCAACTTTATTTTAACGCGTTCAAATACATTTTTGTGCTCTTGACAGCTGGAAACTCTTGTTCCTTTCTTGTATTACGAGATATACACTCTTTTCAACATATTACCTTGCTAGAGGTTTTATGAGCTATGCATGCTTTATTTCCAAGGCATCTCTAATGGGCAGGCAGGAAACAAAATGTGGAACTCCAAATGCAACATTTTAGAAGATCCAGAATACCTTAACAGTAATAGCAACAGGCAGAAAAATAAACATTAAGAAAAAAAAAATTCTGCTTGGATATTATGAGAAATTTAAATAGAACATGAAATATTTTCAGTTGTGTATTTTCTTGAGCCTTTATCAGAGACAAAGTGACTTTCTTGTTTTTCATACCTTTTATAGAGAGCTGTAACTGCAGTGCACATCCTATTTCTTGCTGGAAAATAAGAAGGAAATAAAAGATTCTGTTCTTACTTTTCCAGTCTCTGTGCATTCCATCTGTTTACCTCAGGGCTGAATTTGGCCTGAATCTCATCAAATAATCCATATCAAATATAATGATCTTTTGACAGTATCAGATTGTCACTTCCATTTTGTGCATGTTTTTTTCTGATTACTTTTCCCTTCCTCCTCCAGCTTTATATATTGGTAGTGCAAGCTCAATCTAATTTTCAATTTCTACTACATCTGGTTGAGTAATAGTAATTGAAAAACAATTCAAATAACAACTTCAAATATCCTTTTCATCTTTTTTATCTCTTAGACAAGAGATTTCTTTAATTTTATTTTTTTTTAATATTCACAGTATATGAACCTCTGGAAAACATACGACTGACATAACAGCCAAAATTATTTAGGAATGTTTTGTTCCTGAAGCAGGTCCAGGGAGAGGATAGGTTCAAACCTAAGCAGCGGAAATAGTAGGTAGAACTGCCTGAAGAACTTATCACAGAAACAGGAAGTTCTGACTCTACTTCTTCCTGTCCCATCCTGTCCTGCACAGGATGAATGAGGAGTTGCCAGCTAGCTGGTCTGCTTTTGAACACTATCTGCATTAGTGTGTGCTAGACAATTATAGTAGAATTTACCAATGGATTTAGCCTGGCGTGTTCATACCATTAATATAACTACATCCAATTTCTTTATTATTTGATCAGCATTTGAAACATTAAAGAGAGATTTTCTGTGTGTAAGAATGGCTATTTCATTAAACTAAATTTTTGAATTAATGGATTAATTCCAGTTTTTTGAATTATGGATTCCTATAACCATATGCCTAAAGATATTACACAGTATGGCTCCTATGACAGCAGTGGCTCACGTTCTCTTAGGACATGAATTTTCTGTGCTCATAGCAGTTTCATGATCAACTTTCCTCCTGCACAGAAAAACAACTTCTTCATCACCATTACATTATAGTTGGGGAGTAGAAGTTTAAATTAATTAGAAACATCATTCTTCAAAACTTAAAAAGGAATCTACGATTACCAGCCAGTAATAAACATTTCACATTAAACAATTGCTTTTACCTCTGATAGGGGACCTGAATTTCACCCATTTATAAAACAGACCTGGTTTGTTTGCCATGTTATTACATACACTGGTTTTGAGCTAGGATGACCACATACAAATTTCAGTAGCTTATTTCAGGATCAATGTATTCTGTAATAAAAAGTTTTAGCTATATGCTCCATCAGGATCCTAGATGAGAAAGTTCAAATCCTTGAAAAATCAGGAGGGAAAACAGTGAAAGCAAATGGAGAAGATAGGAATGAATGATTGCTGAAGCTGTTCACCTGAAGACAGTTGGTTTTCTAAACCTCTGCCTTACAGGAAAACTGGTTCTACAGAGTGGACCTGACAGAAAATTGAGAAATAAATCACAGTTGCACCTATTAAAGCAAACCTTTTTTTCCCTGCTTTGGCTTACTGAAGCTCAACCTCTCCCTAATGTACATAATTTTCCTGGTTTTAGTTTTCCTCAAACGCAGCTACTTCACTGGTGCTCTGCACTGGGGTTGGGGGAAGAGGGTAGGTGGTGCAGGCTTGTCTCCAGATCTCAAGTAAGAATGGCATCACAGTAAATAGCATAATAAAATAGCTGTTTCAATAATGAGATAGAAATAGGAAGCAGGATAGTAAATCCCACATGCCTTCAGGTGTAAGTGCTATACAGAACATAAATGTTTTCATCTATCAGGGTGGTTACAGAGGGAATCACATGCAGGAATCTGCAGTATATCTGCAGCAGTGACGGCTGTTTCACCACTCGCTTTGTCAAATCCCGGGCTGTTTGGAAATCATGTTCTTGGAAGGAGCTCTAGGGGTTCTCGGCACTCAGACCTACTGGGCCAGAAAAAGTGGGCTGTTGATTTAGGGGCACAGGAAAAGGAGTTTGTTAGAAGTATAAAATTAGTTCACGCTTCTAGGCGGGTCAGTTTTTCTTACCTGGAAGTAAGTAACATCCCTTTTGCCAAGCACATTGCAACAGATGGTAGAACTGTATCAATTTACCACACAGTCCGTTCAGGATTTTTAAAGGGTACACCTGAGCCTCAGGGGGGAAAATTTTATAAGCCTGGGCTGCAGCCCCATGGGTCAGATTTAGAAGGGCTGAGGGAAGAGGGAATTTGTGGGGGGGTTACTGGAGGAGAATAGAGCATCCTCTGCTGCAGCACGCCCCTGGGGAGGCTTGTGGAACCGAACTGGGACAGAGACTGGAGAAGGAGCTGAAAGCTCAACCGACTCAGAAAGCAGGCCCAGTGCCGAGCTCAGAGGTGGTGGAAAGATTTCCTTAGCCACCTAGAATGGGCCACAGGCTTAATAGTAACTCAGGAAGCCAGTGAAAGTTTCTGCACTAAATAGCAAAACTGGACTAAAGGAAAAATCTCTGGACAACAGGCAAACCCTTCTCATACATTCATGGTGTCAGGGCATTGCATTTCTGATCAGTTTATCAATTCTTTCTTATAACTGGTCCTTCTTTGCAGACATACCATGCAAACTTTTCCCACATAGTTGGTAGCAGTGCTCTGCTTTTAAGACTGTGGTATATAATTCACTGATGCTTCTCTTCTGTTCTGTCAGGGCACCACGGGGGCAGGTGGCTCCCTGGGGCCTGGCACTGGCACTGCCAGGGGCTCCCCGGGAGGATGACGGCAGGGCCCGGCAGCCGGGGCCCGTCCCACCCCCCCAGCCAGGAGCAGGGCAGCCGGGGGCACCGGGCCAACCCCCGCCCTGGGCATCGGGCACCTCCCTGGGGATGGAGATGGTCCAGGACATGGGCCCGTGGGTGGGCCTGGCTCGCCAGGGCCCATGGCCGGGCCGGGCTGGGCTGCGGGGAGCTGGAGACCGGCCCCGCGGCAGCATCGCTGGGGCAGGGGCTGAAGGCCCTGGCGGCTGACATGGGGTCTTGGGCCGTGGGCAGGGTATGCGGAGCCACAGGCACTGCGCAGGGCAAGTCAGGGCTACTGACGCCTTTAGGGCCATGGACATTCATTTTTTTTATTTATTTCTGACAAGGTTTATCTTTTCTCTGTTCAAAGAATTA
The DNA here is from genome assembly GCF_964289735.1 of Phaethon aethereus. Taxonomy (NCBI): domain Eukaryota; kingdom Metazoa; phylum Chordata; class Aves; order Phaethontiformes; family Phaethontidae; genus Phaethon; species Phaethon aethereus. Next base: position 89,885,490 of record NC_138582.1, on the reverse strand, counting down.
CCTTGCTCGAGATAATTATTTTTCTGTTCCATTACAAGATATTTAAAAAAACCAAACAAACTATTAAGTTGTGTGGCCTCCTGAATCGAACCAAAGCTAAAGCTTTTTCATTGCAAAGCTCTGCCTAACATGGAGTCTCAATGCTATTGCTAAAAACTTTGGATAGCAGATGCATTGTGAAACAAAAAACAGGTTTATAGTCAGAAAGAGAATAATTTTTTTCAAAGATGATGCATAGCTGAGGGCATTTTCCCACTTTGTTTGGGATAGCAGCCCCCACAAGGGCTTCTGGATGAGATGAGCATTCATTTGATTCCAAAAAATCTTCAGAGGAAGTAAAGGCAGTGAAATTGTTATCATCCTTCAACCACTTGCTCTTGTGAGAGCTGAGGATCTGGAAACATAGCATAATAGCATCAGAGCTAAAGTGCATCTCTGAGATCTTGAAATGCTTTCTAAGGCACTGTCTATAAATCCTTGTTACTTGTACGGTAAAAAATGGTAAGTTTTAGAAGCTATAAGAAGCTGAACAGTAACACCCAATAGTATGAATCCATACATAGACACCTCAGACCTCTGTAAAAGAGTTACAGAGAGAACAGCTTCACATCTCCAATGCAAGCTAAACACTACAGAGCTTGCTGGCTCTCCCTCCCTTTCCTCTTCTGCTTTCTCTTTGAAAGCTTTTGCACACTTATTTTATCTTCTAGTCATTAGGTGGAACATTTGGATCCAGTTTCGTTACTGTATTGCACTTCACACATTTCTCTAGCTCAACGAGTTTGTACTTCAGTTAAAGTGGATTTCAGGCTTTCATCCCTTCTAAAAGTCCCAGTTGCCAATTGTTTATTTATCTGCTATTTGAAGCATTGTGTCAGCCTTGATTTGGATTAATAGTTTTGTTCTGAATATACTAATGGAGAATTACTTAGATATAGGTAACTAGGGAAAAGTTACTGCAGGAAAAAAACCAGCAGGAGGAAATTGAAGAGACAACCAAGTATCTTTGAAGCTTGTCATTGCAAAAGCGGTGTAAATGTTTTGGGGCACCAAAAGAGAGAAATCTCCAACAGTGGGAAGAGATGTGCGTTATATTATAACAATACAGAATTGTATAGTGTTGCTTAGGGGAGAAAAAAACCAAGCAAACAAAGAAAGAAAAATACAAAAAACCCAAACCCAAATAATTTCTATGGTGGATGAGTTTCAGATTCAGTAGGAAATGTACATTGGAAAATCAGAATCAATCCATATAAAATCAATTAAAATAATTATATAATAGTTAAAAATACATCAGATTAAGATTTGCAGTAAGAAATGAATTTTATTTAACAGGTACGATCCACATCATAAGATTACTCATCATGCTGGCCTGTGTCTCAGGTCTTACATGGAAGAATCACCTCAAGTCACAAAAGGGAAATTTGGTCTCCAGGTCCATTCTTCTCAGTCTTTCTGTTAAAGCTCTCAGGAAAGGAGACCAATAAGTGCTAGTGACCAGTACAGAGATATAATTTATTCTCATGTCACATAAACCTAGAAGTAGCATGGATTATCTTTTTTTGTAGGACATCAAGATACTTTCTTAGACTCTGTCAACAACTTAAAAGTACAGAGGCAGTAAAATAAAATGTAACAAGGAAGAAAAAGTTATCCAAAATGTTTAAGATCTCAAAGTTTGGTTTGAACAATACTTGACACTGGTTAGGGAGAGGCTGAAGGGAAATTTGTGTTTGAGGAGTAATATTTTGTTTGAAAAGTTGAACATCTCCTCATCAATAATCTTCATGATGGCACTTATGTTTGTAAAAAAATCCACTGATTTTATTACAAAGAGGGATTTGTCCATTTCAATCCTATTGAATAGTGAAGAGAACATTTTCTGAACTGTATTCACGAAAGTATCAGGCAAGCACTGAAATGGTTTCCTTTTAAATATCTGGAGGATAAGCATATTGCAGAAAAATTTGCAATAAAATATTCACAGAATGGACTAGGTTCACAAACAGTAATGGACTAGAAATAGAACTACTGACTGCTTTTCATCCAGTGAACAAATAAGTGCTGTGGGGCAAAGACCATTGGTCTTACCCATCCTCACACAATTGTAATTGCAGCATTTTAAAAAAGATTCCTCCATTTGATCACTTAGGTTCTTCTTTTTTTCCTTTCTTTTCTGTTTTTCTGATGTTTTTTAGGGGGTGGGTAGGGTGGGATTTTTTTTATTAAAAGAACAAAAAAGAAGTATAAAAAAAGTCCAAGAAGAAAATTAAAATGAGTCCTAAGCATACTTTAGAGAATCATAAAACTGTTCTAATCTAAAAATGGTAATAGTCTCCTGAGCAGAAACCAAATAGCAAGGAAAACAGAAATTCCTAGTACTTCACTGAAACTCAGAAGGAAACTGACAAATAATAATGCATTACTAATGAAAAAGTATGCCGATAAAATGGACTTCTTGCCATCCTGCACTCTTCTGCCACAAAACAGCCCAACACTACTTTAACTCCATTGGCTTACTGGTTACATAACACACCCCACAGGTGGCCACGGGCAATAGTTCCAGACTTAGAATTGCATATGTAGTGGTCCGTGGTGCAGATGTCTTAGCCTTTTGTTAATGAAAACATCAGTTTAACTAGTGAAAATTCTTGAATACAATAAAGCTTATATATAGAAAGTAGAAAATAACTCAGTCCAGACTCAGGGCTATACTATGACACTGTTACTCACACATAAACATTACTTCACCAATTAATGTAGTAAAGCATAACAACAACCAGCACAGATCAGGTACTTGAAGCAATATAGCTGTATTGGTGCAAAGTCTCCAACTGTTAATTTGTTCAGCTTCATCTCATAGTAGCCACACTTTCAGTGGTTGATGCTCGTAGAAGTTTTTACTCAGACAAGTGTCTTGCAAGCTAGCATTTAGTTTCTACATACTCTCTAAAGAAGTTAGAAGTTTCTCCAGTTTACTTTGGGAAATGTTTATGCACACTTTGAGAAATTCACACTGTGGATAAGAATGTCATGAAAAGGTACTACAAGCACTGGGACATGCAGTGGGGCAGTTCACCAGTTAGTGAAAACTGAGGGAAGAAACAGGACCATTCCTTGGGAATGAAAAACATGCGCAGTTTCTGTGGTTAGATGTTCATAAACTGATATGCTTTTCACTAATTTGTTTATACACTCATAAGTTGTGCTTTTTAAATGTTTAGTTATTTCTTAATGAAAATGGCGCTTAGTGCTTTTATGTGCAATTTAAAATATGATGCAAAAGATGAAGAACTGATCAAGCTTTTCAGAAGGTCAGTAGACAAACTGAATTTGCTTTAGTTTAAATTTTAGGGGATTAGTTTAGCTTATGAGGATTTGGAAATTTCCATTTTTCTGGGATGACCAGATGTTAACTGACTTCATCTGACAGACTGCGTGTACCTTGGGTAGCAAATGACATCATGATGTGGCATATCCAAGGTGAATGTCACCACTAGCTAGCAATAATTTTTGCTAATGTAGTACCTCATGCAAAGCACAAAGTACTCCTCCAGCTATAAATAGTGAAGCCAGACTATAGTAGGCAATTTGACTGACAAGCAAGGACTTGCAACAACACCAAGACGCAATAGCTCAGCAAGGGCACTGGAGAAGAGTTCAGGAAAGTAGTACCATTATTACAGATCTACTAAATTATACTGGCAAGAAATTCTGTTAAACTTCGCCAACAAGGGTAAGGATTGCAGTTCAACAACTTCTTCTTCGCTATATTCTTGCAACTCATGTGAAATACGAGGAACTTAAAACAGGGCTAAACACCTACCTTTCAATAGTTGGGCTTTCTGCAAGATCCATCTGTCTGTTCCTCTTAGTAGAATACGCAAATGGAGTTAGATGCCAAACCCTTTATAGAAGCCAAAGAAAGAAAGAGGTTCTTCATAATGTCACAGTGCTGAAAGTGAAACTGTTTAAGTATTAGTTGATATGAAATGTAGTGTCTCAAATTCTGCTCTTCTCAGAGGTTTAGTCAACTTACTGTGGTACAAGGAGAAACTTTACCTTCTAAGAGAATATTCAGCAGTGGGAATGCTGACAAAAATAGTTGATTAAACTCCCTCCTCCCTAAGAAATAACATAGAAATCATCCCTTTCTTTCAAAATATATTCACTGTTCTATGTACCTCTGGAAAGCTAAACCTTTTCTATCTGTTCCACTTATGAAGTTATAATAACTATTGATTCTGGCTTCAGAATGTGGCAAAAAGAATCAGTGAAGTGCTTGGAAACACAGTGAATTTCATGTAATAATCAATTTGAAGGGTCATTCCTTCTCCAGTATTCCCTCTGAAAATAAACAAACTCTTATCTACATGCGTTTTCTTTACTCACACCACTCCTGAAATGTTAGAAATAAAAAACCTACTTAACACAGAAACTTAAAATTTCATCAAGAAAAAATTCCAACATGCAACATGTACTACAATTCTGAAAACTTCATTCAGAAACTGAAAATTCAGTCCATCAAATCTTTATAGTTTATAAACAAGTCAGACATTTCATACGTTTGCCAGATTTTCAACATTTTCTCTACCACTTTAAAGATTAAAACACTCCTTTACCATCAAAGAAATTATAACTGAAAGCTTCATGTAATCAAATGTCTGTGGTTTTAATTCGAGGCAATCATGAGGAAATTGCAAGAGCAGTATCAGAAATACCTATATAAATAATCTAGACCTAATAAGGCTAAGCTGCACAGTCTATGCATTTCAGAATAATCAAAGGAGTCACAAGAATGAAAGCAAGTCTTTTTTAGTTTAATCTAGTAATCTTACTATGGCATTCATGTAGATTTTTATTTTCATTATTGCAAGAATGAGAAAACTGGTAACCTGTGCGAATGTGAAAGCAATATTGGTTTGTTGTGACAGGTCCCTGAGTCAGCCAGAGCTTTGAGTTGGATATGGCTTAATGTGTTCCTTAAGGTGAGCTCCTCAGGGGAGATAGAGAGATTTTCAAATTAAAAAATAAATAAATAATGTCTTTCATTAGAATATAAACTAGAATTCTTAACTTTTTTACATAGGGACAAATCAGTGTTGGTAGGCTAGACTAGAAAGAAATAAAAAAGGTCCAGTTTTGTGGCCCTTTTACCATTACCATCTTGCCTTTGCAGGTGGGTCCATGCAATCAGGTTAGTGGGCTGTCAATTTAGCAGCTTCCTCAGCCTCAGGAAATTTTGCACAGACTTCAGCCAAGTTTCTCTTTCTCCCCCCAGTGAAGCCTGGTTGTCTGCTCTCTATTCCTCTATGCAGCTGCTCTTTGCTCATCTGCAGACTTTCAGCCCCTTGATCTGTCTTCCTGTCTCTCTTGTTTGCGCTATCTTTCCCACTCCTTTTCTGCTTGAAATATCTGTCTGAACACTTTTCTTTCCAAAGAAGACTTGGTGACTGCCCAGGGAAGAAGTACTCTTACAGAGGCTTCCACTACCCCTGCACTCCTTTTAAAATGGACATTAACACAAACTGGGAAAAAACCCATACATACCAGCAATCACCCCATGTAATGGCAGTAGTTAAAACCACTGTCAAGTGAAGTGAAGTCTGCAAGTGAATGGACAAAAAATCTTTACCCATGTGAATAAAACTGTCTTACCAGAGGCAGTTTTCTGTTAGCTTTGGCTAAAAGACACCTGACTGCATTAGCTCTTCAAAAGAAAGAAGAAATAAATATTCTGTTCAAGTGAAAGCTTGCATTTAACAGTAGATTGTACAGTAAAGCAAGTTGTCTCCAAGAAATTATTTTAAGTGGACAGTACACAATCTAAGGGTTTTAGGCTGCTCTAAATTGCAATGCTCGGTGTTCCTCATATGCCCATGGGTGTCAAAAATTATCTCTGTCAAAATACTTTTTGGTTATTCAGAGAAACTCATGTCACTGCTGTCTAATCCTTATCTATCTCTGGATAACAGAACCTTCAGAATTGTAACTCAAAACAGATCCCCCCCCACCCAGTTCTGCTGAAATACGCCCTTTAATGAAAGCTCTGGTTGATTTAACAATTCTGATCTCTTAGTGCCAGTCATGCTGTGTTATGTAACATATGTAATGCTACATTACCTGTCAAATCTAATGCAATCTTGTGCTACATTTCAGGGATGAACAGCTGAATTCAATGATTTTTTAAAATATTTTCTTTTTCTGTAAGCAAACTTAGGAACACAGTAAGTTTGAGATTACTGAGACTTTCTGTAAGCATTTTTTTGGGGGAAATAAAAGAATCCTAGAATGAACAAAAATGTCTTTTTCAAGCTTTTCATTACTGTGTGATGCTGATTTTTTTTTTTTAATTCTAATTACATGTACAGTCTGATATAAAGAACACAGATGTGCAAGAAGAGGACAATTTTGCCTTCAAAAAAGTCAGTCAAGTCTTGGAACAAACTGGTGCAAATTCTTTGATTTAAGAAAAGCTTTATCCCTTTCATGTAGTTCAGCAGCCAAAATGATGGGAATAAAGGAAATTAGTGTCCTCATATATAGTGAGTAAAATCCCAAATAAATAGAATGATTGCTGAGATCTGCTTATAGGAGAGTTTATTCCATGCCAGTGTGGCTGGCCATGGAGAAACATTCCTAGTTACACAAATTATTAGAAGATAATTCAGGATGATCATTGTAACTGTGAGCAAATTAACAAATATGTCAGAAAAAAAGTTAGGAAACTTTAAAATAAAATACTGTGTTCCAAGAATATTTGGAACATTTAAAGATACTTTTAATTAAGAGTCCAAATAAACAGTTGGCTCCTGTTGGCTGATTTAATAGAGAATTTTAGTTTCTCTATTCCCCTTGTTGGTCTAGATTACATTTATAGCTGGCTTCAAGCTCCCAAAGGTTTTCTGCCTTGTGGCTGTCTACCGAACACCTTGGAGACCTGTCAAATTTCAGAGCTATGTAATTTCACACAATTTACTCCACACTCTCATCTCCCTGCCTCTTCCTATTTCCCTCTTCCAATCCATAGCTAAACTGAAATACAACCCATTTGCAGTTTCATGCCGTAGGTTCTCTCCCACTCCATGATTCCACTTTCCAAAACATGTCTGTACAGTCAGCTACTGACTGGAAATTAATGTTGTACAGTGGCAAAAAGATAACGTCTTTGAGGTGCATTTCCCCAATAAGAATCTGTGCCAGTAGTAGCTTTAATACGTTGTAACTGATGGAGATATCAGTAGAAAGCAGCAGACTAATGTCTTTGTGTGTGTGCACACATATCCACATATAATCAATAGAAGATGAAGAGAATAATATCCTACAAAAAAAGAAATGTATGGGTTATTTATCATCTAGATAATACTAATAAGACAAGATTTATTTGTTATATGTTGGAAAACACAAAAAATGTCCCTTGTCATCTTTTGTTATCTTCTAAATTTCTCCTACAGGCGCATTTAAATGCTCAGCTCAATTTGCCGTATGTCCATTTGTGTGAGTTTGAGTATAAACTCAAAATTATTTTGAGTTTATAATAATTTAACTATTATTATAATAATAATATTGAGTTTATAATAATTTAACTATTATTATAATATTTGAGTTTATAATAATTTAACTATTATTATAACCCAGGAAGGGTCACAGTAAAGGTCCAAGAAAGCCTCTATGCACCTGTAATATCTTTAAGAGTTAACTGGAAAAAGAAAACAGCAACAGCCTAAAAATGAACCTATGAAAACATTTTGAATGTCATTACAATGTTCTCTTAAACCTTTTTTGCTACCATTGTGCATCACTTTTAATACAGAACAACAATCATATCTTGTGCAAGGTTTGTAAAATGCTGGTGAGTATGGACTCTACGGTCCCCAGTGTATGAGCCATCCCTGTCCAAGCTCAAAAGTGCCTTGCTGGTTACATGCTCCAAAACTGTGGTCTAATGTTGCAGCCCTGTCACTGATATGTGACAAGCATAGCTAGCAGGTCAAGGGAAAAGTTTATTCCATGTTCAGCTCTCCTGAGGCCATGTCTGGAGTACTGAGTCCAGTTCTGGTCTCCCTCATGCAGGAAAGGTGCTAATAAACTGAAGGGAGTCTGGTGCAGGGCCACCAGGGTAATTGGGGTCTGGAGCACCTGGTACAGGAGAGGCTGAGGCAAGTGGCTTTGCTTACCCTGGAGAAAAGAAAGCTGGGAGGGATCGAGTGTCCGCCTTCAACTACCTACGGAGGTATACTGAGAAGACAGAGTCTTGGAAGTACACCATGAAAGGACAAGAGGTAACTGTTGCAAGTTGCAGCAAGGGAAATTCTGACTAAACAGAAGGAAAATATTTTGTAGTGAAAAATAAGCACTGAAACAGCTTGCCTAGAGGCACTTTCGAATGTCTGTTCTCGGATATGTTTAAAATTTGGTCGAGGTCCTGAGCAACCCCCTTTAAATTTGAGGTTAGCCTTGCTCTGAGCAGGTGGCATCCAGGGCTCCTTTCCAACCCCCCCCCATCTATGACTGTGTGTGTGTCTTCCTCCCATTCCAGTCCATGGGAGTGGGGGACAGCTTGAAAGATTTGACTTCAGTGCATTTAACCCAGTAACTCTATTAATAAAATTCACCTGGATGCAATATTAGAAAGGCCACCAGCTACTGAACTCTGCAGTTCCTACTAGAGAGGTTATCTAAAGCTCATTACCTGGTGGGAGGCTGTGGAAAATGAGCTGAATTATGAGAAGGTAGGCTCTGAATTGCTTACTAAGAGGCTATAAGGACAATTTAGGGAGCCCATCCTGCTAACAGATCCATTTCAGAGAGATGTTTGAACTTGGTGTGAATTTTCCTTGCACCAGCTGAAGCTTACAAGTCATCTTACATTTAGCCCTGCAGAAAGTATATTGTAGTAATACATTTGGAAATGACAGGCACATAAATAACTGTGGTGATGGTTCTAGCAGCAAGTATGTTGATCTTGTAGTATTTTTAATAAGGCTGTAAAGCAACAAAAGCTGAGATAGAAAATATAGTAAATTACATTTTCTTAATGCAAGGACAATCACAGAATCCCATTACTATGTTTTAGCTGAAAATTGATGTAGCTGCACATTATTTATTTGGAAAAAAAAAAATATTTCCAAGTCTGAAGATAAAAGGAAAATTAAATTTCTTAGTAAGTCAGTGACAGTAGAAGCACTGGCACGTATACAGTTTTACTTGGATCAAATAATGTATCACTGGCAAGGATGGTCATTGAGTGTTTTCTTTTTCCCTCTTAATAACTATGACTCAGCTCTACAATCAAAGCAGTAAGTAGCAAACAAATCAAAACCAAACAAAAATCCCCAAACACAAAAGCAAAATCAAGTAAAATATCTGTCATGCTACTGACCATGTTAGAATTGTAACCTTTCAGAATGAAAAGTGGAAATTAATCTGAACTTTGGTTGCAAGAATGTATCTGCAAATACCTCACATTATAAAAAAAGCGCTACGTAGCACAAAATACATTTCCATATGTGTATAAAATTAAAAAACATGTATTTAAAAAGAAATAAATATAAAATGGAGTGCTATTTTAGTGGATGGCTGAAAATGTGCACTTTAAAGAAAGGGAATGTAAGTAAGGACATGATATCTTCTGACAACAGAACAGCAGTGGTATAGGCTAAAGTGTGTGCTCACCTAAGTGTGTGTTTCAAGTAACTTCCATTAATATACTCAATAAGAACAGGAGTCACTCCAAGTTATTTCAGCTAAGAAATGTTTCCACTCACTGTCACTAATGTCATTCCCAACACGTTGCTAGAGAATAAGTCAGCCACTACTCTCCTGCAAGACCCTTGCCTCAGGTTAGAATAACTATCAAGTTATCTGTCTCTCCGTACTGCAGGATGGAAGATAATTTGGGCTGGAAATAAATGAATGCAACTGAGCATACACTTGCAAGAATTTTAAGCTAGCATTTGTGCATTTCCTATTCAGCAAAAAGAGGGAATTATGTACTTAGCCACTGGCTCTGTTTGGTCCTGTGACTGTTCATTGTTATGACTTCATTTTTAGGTTAATAGCCAGACTGTGTTTTTACAACAGTTTCACCTTATGACCCTAAGGCAATGTTCTGGCCTGGGTGGGGGCCCCTGCAACAAGCGTAAATGTACCACTAAGTACTAAGAGTTCTCTTTAATTCCCGTTTGCTTGATGAACCATGAGAACCTGTGGGACTAATTTTCTCTTTCACAATTTTTCTTATTCCATTAGGTTTAACTGAACCTTGTTACTTAAAGTCTATTAGTTCATAGCAGTTGAGTATGTAAGACCCCACCAAGCTTTTTAGTCCCATAGAATTTGCAATTATATATTCATCAACATTTTACCAACATACCAAATTACAAATTCCAGATCAATTATTTTGGTATTTAAAATTAAATTAGTGCTTTTGTTCCTACATTCAGTAAAATAGAGGATTACTGACAGGAGCAACATTAGTGCTGCTGTTGAAAATTTAACTTTCAGACACCAATGAATTTCAAGAATGAGGGCACTAATTTACATTTGCAAAGGCATAGACATACAAAGTAAAAATCTGGCTTTAATGAAGTCAGTACCAAAAAGGTGAAGTTGTGCAGGCATTTTAACAAACAGCCATCAGACCCTTCAAAGATGAAAGCAATTGAAATTGTCAATGTTATACTTGAACTGATGTTAGACGGGGTAATTGTTGACATAGTAGAATCTAAACAATGCAGGAAAAAGTCTGCCATTGGTACTGTAATTTGGTACATGACATACAGCTACAGCAGCTTTTAATCATGTTTGATCTCCGTATTTTTATTGTGTCATGGCAAAACCATTTTCTCAATACAAAGTTAAATCTCTTAGAGCTGGTGGAGTCTTTCTCTGGTAGAAGCCGCTTGGTTTTCACAGCATACTCCTTGGAGTGTGTGAAGTTTGAAAACAGTGCCCCACCATGCTGATCACTGCACAAACATAGAAGAGAAGACAGTGATTGCTTTGCATAATTTGCAAACTAAGGAGAAAATAGTCTTATACAGAGGGAAAGGAGAAAAAAACAGAAGCATTTTGGAACAGTAGAGTGGAAATAAATAGTCTGCTCACTCCATAAATTTATTTATTTGCAGGTGGAACATACTTAATGCCCATTTTTCAAAAGTGTGCTTTCAATTTGAAATATTAAAGTGAATTTCAGAAAAACAAAATTGTTGTTTTACCTATATTTTCTTTGCCATGATCACTGTCAAAATCCTAACCACAATTTTTTTCAACAATTAAGACCAGAACTGAAACTGGTGACTTTGTCTCCCACAACTTTCAGTCAAATGGGAGGAAATCTTAGCATAACTAGATAATTTTCCACATGCTGAAATAGAGGCAAGATCTTTAAAAGACACATTCTAAGAGACAAAATTATAATGATTTCAGGTGAAAATATTCCAAAGTAATAAAAGAGAGAAAGAAAAACAGCAACAAAAATCAAACGCTATATTTTCTATTTTAATAATTTATTTTATTATTAATAAACATTTATGTATAAAATAGCTGTGACCATTGTAAATTCCTTTTCATTGACAGAAAATTTTCCACTGACAGTCCACTTTTTTGGAGACTGAGTAATGATTTTCTTTTTTGTATAAACATATTTAACATAGATCTTGCTGTTATTTGAATCTGAATCCAATGTTTTGTGTTTAGAGACCTATTAGTTTTAGACAAACTTTGCAGAAGTCGTATTTACTCAGGCAATGTTGACTACTTTGAAGTAAAATGTATTTAATGTCTTTCAAATTTGAGTATCTTTCTCACTAAGTGGCTTAGTTCTGCACCCTCTCAGTTAATACCAAAAGATTAATTTGGCTTTCATCTTGAAATACTAATGGCATTACTGACCCAGAAACAAGCCTGAATTCTTCCAGTAAGTTGGATGGCAGTCGTTGGTACCTTCCATCAAAGGCAAGCTACTGGTTCTTCTAAATCCATGGAAATAAACACAATCTCACCATGGTACTACTCATGAGAGCCCTCTGAGGTCCTGGGAAGTACACCTAAAGAGCAGAATGAAAATCTGTGAAGTGTTTTGGCAACAACATACTTGTAAAAGTATCACCAAAGGCTGGTGTTTTGGGTAGAACAATTGTCACTTTGTGTGTTTATAAGTGAGGGCTGTTAAAGTTACCTTGTATCCATCTTTTCCATTATAATTTCAAAGATTTTTAGTCAGCTTTAGCAAATTGTGTAGACAGTTGATATTTTGATTGAAACAACCACACGCAGTCATTCACTTTCTAGTACAGAAAAGAACACAGGGCAGTGACTGTTCACAGAGCAATCAGTTTTAAATCTCTTTCAGTCAAAAAATGATAAAAATCATAGCTGCTGACCTTGAAAGGAAGGATCCAGACATTTTTTTCTGTTGCTGAACCCCAAAATTCCCATTATGAAATAAACCTCTGAAATCTTAGAGGCTTTTATATGAAACTGAATGGGAAATTTAAAGGAGTAAAAATTATGTATGTAAGATTAATATATTTTGGGACTAGCTTATTATTTGAAACACAAAGCAAGAGTATTAAAAATGCTTCTAGGTAAAACTGAGAAGCAGAATAAGAGTATACAATGGATACAAAGCTTGTTATAAAAAAATAAATAAAAACAATTCTCCCTTGAATACTATCATGACCACTTTAAGCCTGAATGCCACTAGTTCTTCAGCTGCTACCAGCAAATCCCCTATGTCAAAGGCAAATTATCCAAGCGAAGACACTGAAGCCAGAGACTGAAAAGTGAGGTTACACCAGCTGCATGTTATTCAGCGAAAGACTGGCACGACTATGACATGGTAGCTGTAGTGCTGGTTTCTGGGAAGGACAGTGTGAGCAGATTAATTAATCTTTGTAATTCTAGGAGAATAACCTGGCTATATGATGCTATTATGACATGTTTGACAGACACATTTCCTTTTAGAGGGCCTACAAGGGTGACCTGCACAATGGTTGCAGAATAGGAAAACTGAAATGTTGTGAGCATCTGCACTGAAGTAAGTGAGGTTACATGTCTTAAAAATACCAGGTATTGTCAGGCTTCTGGCTTCGGTATTTACAGTTGAAGCACATGGGCTGTGAAGTGGTGCAGGAGATAAAGCAGGACAGGATTCCCTTTCAGTGGAGTTGTTGGAAGATTCTAGAAGTGCTCACAAAATGTAACCCTTTTTCTAGTGTATATTTGTCAACTTACAAAACTTCACTTCAGGTAACCATGAAACAGAAGAACCAGTGTGTGCTCTGATAAATGTATTATCGTGTTCCTGGCAGAAGCTGTGATTTGAAATATCCTTGGTAGAGGTTTAATTAAGTATCTGTTTTCAGATAGACCATAAACAGGAGGATGAAGTATGGTAGAGAAAATCAAATTAAAAAAATGAAGCCAAAATAACTGTCTTGTTTTAGCCCACCACCGGGCTAAACACTAGCACTTGCTCTATCTGCTGAAAACCCCCTCCCAGCCGAGAAAGGGAAGTTGGGGGAAAAAAGGAAACTCAGGGGTTGAAATAGAAATGGGTTTAATAAAACAATAAAACTAGCATCAATACTAAAGCAGTATAAAGTACGCAGAGTTGTGCTCAGCCCAGATGGTGGTCGCGAGCGGTGCGCTCCCAGCAGCGAACGCGGGTTGGGGGATGCCGGGAGCAGCGCAGCTCCAGCGCGGGGAGCGCAGAGCGATGGGCGAGACCCTCCGGGGACGGCAGCCGCTGCGGGAGACAGAGCCGCTCCCAGCAGACTCCCCAGCTCACGGTGAGCGTGAGGTTTATGGCAGGGAACACTTCTGGTGGCCAGCCTGGGTCGGCTGCCTTGGCCTCCGTTCCTCCCGGCTTCAGCACCCGGCCACCTGAGACTGCTGGAGGCCTCGAGCACTCTGGAAACCCCCATGCCCTGGCTGGCCACGAACTAAACCAAAGTGTCTCATCAGCTCTGTTCTCACAGTAACGGTGCTGCGGGCTGCTCAGAAATGCAGCTTTCCTGAACAGAAAACTGACTTTATCATTTGATCCCAGCAAAACCAGGACAATAGCCCTCTTGTACCTGTCAGACACAAACCGTTCTGAAGGTTTGGAACTCATTTCCAAGCTGACATGTCTGCCTACAGCTGCATACACTTCTACAGGCAATTTTTAATTTTTTTTTTTTTGAGAAATATTAAAGTAATGGAGGAAACAATTCAACTCTGGCTACAGATGTTGCAGTGAATAGCTCTTCAGTCAATTCACAGGAACATGCAGCTAATGAAAAGCCAGAAGCCCAAAACATGATTTGTGACACAATATTCCAGAAAATAAGAAAAATCACTTTCAGTCTGGGACCATCATTGTTTTTTATTATTGCAGGCATCTGAATTTAATTCAGATGAAAATGTATTCTATTTATGCAAAACTGACAGTTACTGCAGGATGCACTTTTCCAGATGTTCAAAACTGATCAAGTGGGAGTCAATTGCACTACAAGTGAAAAGCCTGTTTCATCTTTTTTCTGATATATGATAAACTCTTTTAGCTAAAAGCTTTGAACATTAATTCCTTTGTAGGACTGTTCTGTTTGTGTATCCAATCTGTAGCTGGCAGTGATAGCGTAATGTGTGAGTAACATCATAACATGCTTATATAGTGATTTTGGGAGCTACATTTGAGGATTTAAAACTTTTTTTTCACTATCTGCTTGCTTAAACACTATTTTCAAGTGTTTTTCTCTTTTCTGAATAATTTTAACTATTAAAGATCTTATTCAACCCCCAACCATATATCAATATAAAAAAAAAAAGCATCACAATAGAATAAATTCTGGCATGTCCAATTCATACAATCCCTCATACTTGCACTATTTCTAACCCTATATAATTAAGTGCTCATCTGACAATATTTCTTTATAACTTTATGATATATTTGCTTAACACAAAATTCAAATAAATTAATTTGAAGCCTCTTCTGCAAAAACCATACAGTTAAGACCGTCTCTGCTCTAATATATATATTTGGTGATTTATACCTCCTGCTTCCCTCACAAAACATAGTTCTTTACCTTGCCTTCTTCTTCCCATGCTGTTTGGGGTCGGAAGTTCTGGGACAGAAAATCCCTTTTGCTTTTACAACCTACAAAACTGGAGAAAGTGCTTTGAAAATTCTCTACAGAAGAGAGATACACTTCCCCTATACCTTTGCTAATTAAATACTGTTAAGTGTCCAGGATAAGACACCACTTACTTAACTAGCAATTTTTTTTCTCTGTACAGGCCTCTCCAGTTTCTGTGCCCATTTTCCTTCAAGGAAAGCAGTGAAGATCCTCAACCTATTAATGCATATTCACTAGTAGAGGAATACCATCACTCTCTCAGAATTTCTTGCTCCAGACTGGTTTTCTCTGACAGCACAGAATGGGAGATTCAATGAGGCAGCCCCCACCTCTCAAGTCCTTCTCATCATGGGAATTCTGTTTAATGTAGTTCTGCTTTCTATATCTCCTCTTCCATCTTTAGACTTAGAGCATTTGAACTTCTCTTTTGCTTCTTCCTCTCTAATCCTGGAAACAATTTTCAGCTAGTATTCAGTCACCATCTAGGGCAAAAGGTGTCTTTCCCTTACTGTTAGATGTTTTGATTTTCTGAAAAAAAGTCGTCGTTGTTTTTTTGACATAACGTTAGGGATGATGAAGTCCTATTAGGAAAAGGAAATGGAAAAGGAAAGGAAAAACTACCAGACAGATATTTAATGATATAATAAAAAAAAGGTTGCCTTCCTTGCTAGTACAAGGCAAGGGTCATAGTACACTTACCATTGTTAGGATTCTTAATTTTTTTTTAAAGTTATCTTCTTATTTCACCCTCAGTTTATTCCCTCCATTGAGAAAGAATTAGATATTGAAAGAGATTTATATGCACTTATTCAAGTTCATAATTTAAACTGTTCAGCCAAGAAAGAGGGAAAAAACCCCCCACACTACCACCCTGCCCCAACAATTGCTGTCTATATACCAAGTGAATACCCAAACATGAAGAACAGTCCTGTGATTCCTTTCATAAAATGAAGAGTCTAAGACAATTATTATCATTCATTAAAATTCCCAGTTAGTCTTAGCAGGCACTGTTTTAACTGGGTAACATTTGGTTTCTCTGAGTAATTAGAAAGGCTGCTAACATCATCTAGTTTAAAAATTTGGTAGCTCTCTCCATTCAAAATCCCTCAGAATCCCTCATAATAGGCATTTTTCTACCAAACTTTCCTGCAACCAGACAGTGAAGAGATATGCAATTCACAATAGCAGCAATTCTATTCACACAAATCACAGAAGCTACAGGTACTTTCAAGAGAGAATAAACCTCCAGATCCTATATAATAGTCTCATTTAAGAAGCTGATATCTAGGGGTTTGCTCCACTTCAGCCTAAGGGGAGTCTGATCTTCTTCCTTGATCGTTGGTAAAAGCACTCTAATAACTTGGCAAAAATATAGTGAGAAGGCTAGAGGCTTTCTCCTGCCAGTCTGTTGTACAGTGGAGAACTAAAATTCTTGGAAGCAATGAAAGAAAAGAAAAATATAAAACAAATCCTTTTGTCCAGTTGTTACTGTACACTCTCAGAGGAAGAAGAATGAGATTTTTGTTTGTTATCTCAAGATTTTTTTTTTTTAGTTTTTGAAATTATGGGTTTTTTAATTAAAAAAAATTAAATTATGAAGTCATTGGCTAAAAATGCATAAACAGGTATAGGCTTGCAGGAACCTGAACGCAAAAGATTTTCTTAGAAGCAAGGAACGTATTTACATTCTGCCACAGAAATCTAATCTTTCCAAATTTTGTTTGCCTTCCTATCTACTGTTCCTCCATTATCAAAAGGGACAACTTAAATACTTACCTTCAGGAAACACTTCCAGGCTATCTCCCTACCCCATTCCATTGCTGGTGCTTCCCTGATGCCAGGATGTGATGCGTAAGGACAAGAGATGGCACATGCCCCCTGTGAGTTTATCTCTAGTGTAGTTTATGCTAACCAGGGTTCAGGTAGCTTTATGTCCAGACTAGTGATTT
This sequence comes from Phaethon aethereus, assembly GCF_964289735.1. Classification (NCBI taxonomy): domain Eukaryota; kingdom Metazoa; phylum Chordata; class Aves; order Phaethontiformes; family Phaethontidae; genus Phaethon; species Phaethon aethereus. The sequence continues at coordinate 89,868,413 of NC_138582.1, read as the reverse complement.
TTGTAGTTTCCACCACAATATAGAAATAGGTTTATAATTTACAACTAAAAATTGTAATTTTAGACTCCACATATGTAAAATGCTTATATACATAGCTTATATATGTCCAGATGCCTAACTGCTATGAGTGACAAAGACATGATACTATGGATCTAGTCTTTTGCATTACTCAGGATCCTGATTGCTCATTTGTACAACTGAATAAAAAAAAACAAAACCAAGAAGATATAGCTATTTCCATAACTCACAGAGATGTTGTGAGGTAAAATGTCATGAATATACCCCTGTACACAGAAAAAACAAGAATAAGCCCCAAAACTGCATTGTTTGTTTAAATAAATACTTGGACATTTGGTAAACGAAAACCAGTTGGTAAATAAAAAGAGCCTCACGCCAAGAAGAAAACACTAAAAACCATTTAAAGACAGTTTGTGCATGTGAAGGGGCCTACAGCCATATCTATACTTAAAATTGAGATGTAAAAAAATCAAAACCCTGAGCTAGTAGTAAATAAGCAAGCTCAGATGTTGGAAATCTGGTTTACTCATATGCCATCTCCTTCTAGGTTTTGACCTCACTAGTTTAACTGCTATTTCTATAGCACAAAGAAACTTCTGCTATATAAAAATCATAAAATATAATTTAAACTCTGTATGCTCAATATAAAAATATTATTTTAAGATTTAAAGAAAATGGAAATACCTAAATGTATCTATAAAAACTTTAAGTTAGCTAAAATACTGGAGAACAAACCAGATACCGCTAGCAATAGAATCATATGCTCATGTAGTGGCTGAAATGGTCTCTGATGCCTCCAACAGCGGCAAGATAAAAGACATGATTCCCATTTTCCCCTACAGGTTCCCTTAAGTTCAGTATATTTTCACATCTGATCTGTGTTTATGGTCAGTCTTTTCAAGAACCTTCCAGGACAGAACACAAGTTTCTTTATCACCTTGAATTTATTTCTGGGCCATTTCTTACAAAGGAAATCAAATAAGCTGCAGTGGCCTGACAGAGTGTTTTAGCTTGCCTCAAGATATGTGAGCCCATGAGTACAACAGAAAGGAAAGGTTGTAGCTGAAGTTTTCCACCTCTGAACACTTGCAGGATTGCCTAGACAGAACCCAGAAAAATATAGCAGAGAAGTAATGTATGTGAGAAATTAATTCAGAGAAAATTTTGGCTGCAAGGGTACTGCTACCCAGTTAATGTCATTCTGCCTGTAAATGCAGTATGTGGTTCCCACATTAGTTATGGTTGATAGGGTTTCTGGGCAAGTCAATAACAGGGAACTTGTGCTCTAAGTCTGTAGGTTTACAAACATGCAATGTTTCCCAGTTTCTAACAGAGAATGTGGAAACCCTGAGGTACAGCATGGTTTTTGTGGTGAAATGTGCTACACAGACCTTAATATGAGACAGACCTGTCTAGTCCAAAAGCTATGAAGTGACCTGACAGAAAGTAAGGCAGACTCCCAGAGGAACTCAGAATGGCAGCAGCCACACTTCTGTGAGAAGGATGCTTGCTTGTTGCTGAAAGTTCACCTCAACAAATAATGCAGGATTTCAGCTTTAATGAAATGGTATTTTTCACAAAAAAGTAAACAAGAAACCTCCCCCCAAAAAAATTTCACTAAAAAGTTTCTGAAAAATTTTAGCAATTGTAGGTCTGGATGAAAATGAGGCACATCTGGATTTATTTCTCAACTCTTCCATAGATTCCATCTAGAATATCAGGATCATAGATTCATAGAATCATAGAATAGTTCAGCTTGGAAAAGACCTTTAAAGGTCATCTAGTCCAACCCCCCTGCAGTGAGCAGGGGCATCTTCGACTAGATCAGGTTGTTCAGAGCCCCGTCCAACCTGACCTTGAATGTTGCCAGGCATGGGACAACTACCACCTCTCTGGGCAACCTGGGCCAGTGTTTCACTACCCTCATTGTGAAAAATTCCTTCCTTAAATCTAGTCTAAATCTGCCCTCTTTTAGTTTAAAACCATTACCCCTTGTCCTATTGCAACAGGCCCTGCTAAAAAGTCTGTCCCCATATTTCTTATAAGCCCCCTTAACTACTGGAAGGCTGCTACAAGGTCTCCCCAGAGCCTTCTCTTTTTTCAGGCTGAAAAACCCCAACTCGCTTAGCCTGTCCTCAGAGGAGGACTACCTCAACACTAAAATTGTTTTACATTTCTACAAGACTGCACCACTCCTTTTTATAAGAAGTGAAAATCTTGTGGTTGTCTTAAGTTCATTGAATGTGTCTGTCCAGCATTGGCATTGGTAATAATATAGTGAAGTCTCCTCTGCAATGAAAATCACATCGTAGTAATTTTTATCTGAGTAATATTCTTCTCTTCCTCAGAACTAAATATTTACACTCCTCATTAAAGAGGTGCCAGAGAAGAACAGTCTGAGCAGTCTGTGTCTTCAGGGAATGCTGCTTCTTTCAATCTTTAATGTGGTCTAATCTTGTAACACATCCTGGGTGTAATAAGGCCTGAAAACTCGGGTCTTAGCACATTAAACAATCAGACAAGGTGACCGTAGTATTCTTTAATTTAATCCCTCTTTATGTAGGGATTAAATGTAAATCCAATTTTCATTTCCAGCTCCTAATTATCAATAAAATATCCAGTCTGCATAATAATTTAAAGATCAGTAGAAACAGAAGAGGGAAAATACGTGTTAAAATACTCAGTCTGTCTTTCATTCTCTGTGAACTATATCATTCCAGTCCACTGAGTGCAGGTGTCCTAAGTTATTACATGTGGCAGTGATTAGAGAAGGCTATCACAGGACCACTAACAAAGCCAGTTATTCCTGGGATAAGTTAACTCAAAGGAAAAAAATAAAAAAAATTAACTTGAAAATTTCTGAGAACTTTAAGACTACAAACCTTGCTAATGTGAAAGTACCTTGACAATGATATTACTGTAGCTGCTAAATTCAGAATCAACTACCTATCCTAGTACTCCTACTGCACATACTAAGGGTTTGTAGAGCTCCCCTCATTGTGTTCATTTGAATTAAATACTCCAAAACAGGCATAATTTTTTTTTTCCTTTGTCTGCTTCTTATCAGTTAGAATTTGTTTTCCCTTTGGAAATGTGCCTGCAAAGAAACCACTGTGTTAAAATCATTGAAAATGATATGAAAAAAGCATAGTTAAGAAAATAAAATAACATTTATTAAAAATGAAACAAGAAAAGTAAAATTTCTATGGGATTATCAGTCTGAAAATCTGTGAAAGTTTATGTAGATGAGTACAGTCTATGCCATTAGATGAAATAAGTACTTTGCTGCATATCTAGCAAACCAGACCTTCCAGCACTGTCCTAAATTCTGCCCCTTTCTCCTCTGATATTTTTGCTCTTCTGGGGTGTCTCAATTCTGAAAGCAGGAATAACTGCATCCCATCTTCCCTCTCTTGTTCATCCCACAATATTTCAGGTCATCCCAGCTATGACCCTTTTGATCTGAAAGGCATTTAATTCTAACTCTTCTAGGAATCAAATACAAAACTCTTTAAACTGAAGTATCTTTAACTGAGATATAAGAAACTGGCATTTTGTGTCTACTTTAAATTTTTCAGTTTTATTTGAGGATAGTGGTTACAGCATTGGATAAAGACTTCTCTATCTATAACTTCCTATTCAGAACAACAGTTGCCTCAAAATGCATCTTCCTACCTTCTTTCACAAATAAGCTATTTCTACTTCTCTGTGTTTTGGACTAATGACTAGGATTTTTGTGTGACTTTTTCTGATAAGGAGCATTCATCTGAATCCTGTTCCCTTTTAAAAAGACAAGAGGAATTACTTCCATTGACTTCCTCCCAAATGTACTTCTTTGTTTGACAAATCTGAATTTATAAAAAAAATACAGTTATTCCATAAGAACTACTTACTTTCCATAATATGTTATGTCAGAATAAGCATAAGGAAGGGCAATAAGAAAAGCTGAAGATACAGTCTCATTCACTCTATGAATTTTTTCTATTAATTTCTATCATTAATATACATGAAAGCAAAAATGTAATTTTTAAATGCTTCTATATCGAATCAGATTTTTCTAGTAGAACTTACAAATATTTTTTTCTGAGTCATGCTTAAATATGATTTCCTTTGCTTCTTTAATCTAACTGAAATGTCTTCTGGTATATAAACAGAAAGATTTCTGCACATCATATATATGCAACAGATGAACAAACTACATTTCCGTTTATTTTCTGGGATCTTTATTACTGTATTTTTATGTCCATTATATTTCTTATTCCATCTTTAGTTTTAAAAAAGCTACTTGTTTTCATTTGAAATAGAGCTAAGGAGTACATAAGAGGCTGCCTTTAGTGACTACCTTTGAGATGAAAAGTTATGCATCTAATTATCTTTCTGGTGCACACTCATTGCTTTGCTATGCTTAACTTTTTGTGCAATCACAGGGCTAGTGCTGGGAAGTATTCATGCGGACACAGTATGATCGTTCAGAATATTACAGCTTTAGATGTTGAGAGCACAATCAGATACCAGAGACACTCAGTTAGATGTTCTGCAGAAGTATTATCCTAGGTGACTGCATGTTCATGTTGAGCAGCCTGGCCAGAAGGATGTCTTTGTAGCTATTTTGAGCTTTTATTTACTACTATTTTGGTTTACAATGTTTCTACAATATATTGTTCATTTCTATTTTCTTTGAAACATTAAAATATGGGAGTAGTTGCCAGTAATAGAGCTCTACCATTGTGGTGAAATCCTTAGAGAATTAATAGATGGAGTCAACTCCAAAAATTAAAAAAATTGGTTTAAGACAAAATTGCCTTTGCATAGCTAATAGAGAAACAAAGAAATTGGTTACTCAATATCTATTGGAAGGAGAGCAATAATTATTTGAGCTATTCAGAGAGTTGGGGTTCTTCAGCCTGAAGAAGAGATCTGGGATGACCTTACTGTGGCCTTTCACTTTCTAAAGGGGGCTCGTTAAAAAGATGAATAGAGACTTTTTACCAAGGCCTCCAGTGAACAGGACAAGGGACAATGGTTTTAAACTGAAAGAAAGTAGATTTAGGTTGGATATAAGAAAGAAATTTTTTATAATGAGGGTGGTGAGACACTGGAGCAGGTTGCCTGGAGAAGTTGTGGATGCCCCATCACTGGCAGTGTTCGGGGTCAGGTTGGGGCTTTGAGCAATCTGATCTAGTTGAAGATGTTCCTGCTCGTTGCAGGGGAGTTGGACTACATGATCTTTAAAGGTCCCTTCCAATCCAAGCTATTCAAGGAGAGCTACCAAGGTCATCTATCTGGACTTCTGTAAGGCCTTTGACACAGTCCCCCACAACATCCTTCTCTCTAAATTGGAGAGATATGGATTCGATGGGTGGACTGTTTGATGGATAAGGAATTAGCTGGATGATTGCTTCCAGAGGGTAGTAGTCAACAGTTCAATGTCCAGGTGGAGGTCAGTGACAAGCAGTGTCCCTCAGGGGTCTGTATTGGGACCAGGACTCTTCAATAGCTTCATCAGTGACATAGGCAGTGGGATCGAGTGCATCCTCAGCAAGTTTGCAGATGACACCAAGTTGAGTGGTGTGATTGACACGCCTGAGGGACAGGATACGATCCACAGGGACCTGGACATGCTTGAAGAATGGGCCTGTGTGAACCTCATGAGTTCAGGGTGACCCCTGATATCAGTACAGGCTAGGGGATGAAGGGATTGAGAGCAGCCTTGCCATGAAGGACTTGGGGTTACTGGTGGATGAAAAGCTGGACATGAGCTGGCAATGTGCCCTCACAGCCCAGAAGGCCAGCCATCTCCTGGGCTGCATCCAAAGCAGCGTGGCCAGCAGGTCGAGGAAGGTGATTCTGCCACTCTACTCCACTCTGGTGAGATCCCACCTGGAGTCCTGCTTCCAGCACTGGAGCCCTCAGCTCAGGGAAGACATGAACCTGTCGGACTGGGTCCAGAGGAGGGCCACCAAAATGATCAGTGGGATGGAACACCTCTGCTATGTGGACAGGCTGAGAGAGTTGGGGTTGTTCAGCCTGGAGAAGAAAAGGCTCTGGGGAGACCTTGTAGCAGCCTTCCAGTACTTAAAGGGGACCTATAAAAAGATGAGGACAGACGTTTTAGCAGGGCCTGTTGCGAAAGGACAAGGGGTAATGGTTTTAAACTAAAAGAGGGCAGATTTAGACTAGATATAAGAATGAAATTTTTCACAATGAGGGTAGTGAAACACTGGCACAGGTTTCCCAGACAGGTGGTAGATGTCCCATCCCTGGAAACATTCAAGGTCAGGTTGGATGAGCTTCTGAGCAACCTGACCTGGTTGAAGATGTCCCTGCTCATTGCAGGGAGGTTGGACTAGATGACCTTAAAAGGTTCCTTCCAACCCAAAATTCTATGATTCTATGAAAGAGGAGGACAGTCCTGCCAGAGATATGGGTATTATACCAACAGCAAAACATTAAAACGAACAATAGAGGCACCCTCTATTTTCTTTTGAGTTTTGATGTATTTGGAAGTAGTCAAGCAATCTTACTGTATATTTTTATATGCTCCAGCTGACAGGCCATGAATTGTTTCAAGTATTACTCATTCACAAGTTGAATTAATAACAAAGAGTATATCTGAAAATGCAATGGGAAAACATTGTTTTATGTTTCCTGTTGTATTGGATTTGCATGGCAAGGTTTTGGTAGCAGGGGAGATACAGAGGTGGCTTCTGTGATAAATCGTTAGAAGCTTCCCCTATATCCAATAGACAATGCCAGCCAGCTCCAAGATGGACCCACCACTGGCCAAGGCTGAGCCCATCAGCAATGGTGGTAGAACCTCTGGGATAACAAATTTAAGAAGGGGAGAAAAAAACCCTACACAATTGTAATTGCAGCTGGAGAGAAGAATGAGTATATGTGAAAGAAGGAACTCTGCAGACATCAAGGTCAGTGAAGAGAGAGCAGGAGGAGGTGCTCCAGGCACCAGAGCAGAGATTCCCCTGCAGACCATGGTGAAGACCATGATGAAGCAGGCTGTCCACCTGCAGCCCATGGAGCTCCAGCATGGAGCAGATATCCACCTGCAGCCTGTGGAGGACCCTACACTGGATCAGTCTGTTCCTGAAGGACTGCACCCCATGGAAGGGACCCAGGCTGGAGCAGTTAATGAAAAATGGCAGCCCATGGAAGGGACTCACATCAGAGAAGTCCATGGAGGACTGTCTCCCACAGGAAGGACCCCATGCTGGAGCAGGGGACGAATGTGAGGAGTCCTCCCACTGGAGAGGAGGGAGTGGCAGAGACAACGGGTGATGAACTGACCACAACCCCCATTCCCTGTCCCCCTGTGCCACTCAGGGGGAGGAGGTAGAGAAAATCAGAAGTAAAGCTGAGCCCACAAAGAAGTCAGGGGTGAGGGGAAGGTGTTTTTAAGATTTGGGTTTAGTTCTTATTATGCTCCTCTGATTTGATTCATAATAAATTAGATGAATTTTTTCCCCAAGTCAAGTCTGTTTTGCCCATTGTGGAAATTGGTGAATGGTCTCTCTCTGTACTTATCTCAACCTATGAGCCTTTCATTATATTTTTTCTCTCTGTGGAGGGGAGTGATGAAGCAGCTTTGGTGGGACCCTGGCTGGAAGCCAGAGTCAACCCACCACACCTGTTAAATATAGAAGACAGTTAAATTTGATGCAAGAGTTTTATGACTGAGTAGGGGCAGAGAATCAGGGGCTGCAAAGTAAAGTTAATGTTATTTTTTCTCTCAGACACAAGCAACCCTTATACAAGAGTGTGAAAGTATGTTGCTTACATTTCACAGTGTTTGGGTATGCGTAGATTTGTGCTAATTAGAGCAGAACCAGAAATGAAAACTATTAATAGTCCACTACAATGTGATTGTTAATGAAATTATGTGTGTTCATGCAATCAGTCTCTCTTTGCATGCTTTGAGAAGATACAAATTGTATTGTCTGTATAGGCAACCCTGTGAACATTTCCTCTTCCGCAGTATTAATCAGTACCATGTCAAAGTCATATTCTCTGTTCTGAGTTGTACAAGAGTAATGCAGAAAAGCTTTAAGCTGTTTGCCCAAACCTGGGCTCCACAGGAATTGAGCTTTGGTTGTTCACAAAGACCCAATGCATGACTGATGAGTAGAGCCCTTAAGCTTCAAGCAAGTAAAGCTCAGCAGGGGCAAAACTCTTCTCATGTTGAAAGTGTTTCCAATCTGTTTCTTTTTTCCATGGTGTGTTTTGTCACTCTATCACTCTGTCAATCCAGATGGGAAGACAGACACAGCCAAAGCAAGTGGACTTGCAGAATTTGACTCCTCTTTAACCAGTAGAAATGTCCAGTGGAGCCAGATGGTTGATTCCTTTGTGCATGTAGCTTCAAACATTTCCAAAATACACAACATGTAAGGTTCCAGTAGAAGATACTAACACATGGGTAATCTGTTTTGCATTTTCTGTTTTCTTTCAGTCTTGCTTTTGTTTGTTGACTGTTTTCAGAAAAAGACATTTGAAGACTGTAGGCACATATTTATGCAAGATGCCAAACAAGTACTTTATTGTCCAAATTACTGAAAACATGTAGTCTAGAGAAACAACAAATCTTAATGATGGTTTTGTTTTTCTTCTTTTTTGTTTATTTTTTATTTTATTTTAAGCTTAAGGAGACTAGCTTAGTCACAAGGTTCTTCTTAGGTCCTAGTGGCTATCAGAATCAAAAGAAAGACAGACACAACCTGCAATCAGATATGAGTTCTGACTTTAATTATCCCACAGTTTCACTAAGATTAAGACACCAACAGAGCTGGAGGCTATAAAAGAAGAGTTTTACTGTTGATTAATGGGCTTGAATAGTCTGCTAATTTTGGCCGTTCATTAATTTTCAGCTTGGTAATTCAGGTAGGACTATGGCTTTTGTCACAGTGATGTTATCTTTGTAGCAGAAATATCACTGAACATCTTATTTCTCTGATCTTACATATTTCTTTAGCTCCGTTAGATCTTGATAAGAGTCATATTTCTGTTTTAGAAGATTCTAAGCACCCTTGCTTTGCATAAAAAAGTCTTTCATCTTTAGCATTCCTCACTGATACTTTAAAAAAATCTTAAAGATTTAAATCGTCATTAAAATAAGGACTGTTCTACCTCTACAGACCTGCAGATAGGTTGTATGCAAAGCATTTAAATACTCATGCAGCAAGGTCATCAAGAGGTTATCAAAGAAGATAATTATATTTAGAAGCAAAACATTTGAGTTCATATAATTGTTGATGAGGTTAAATCCATTGTCTTTCTTTAGGATTCTAGAAAAAGATTGATCAAGTTTCTTTATATGAGATAGAGGTCTCCTTTTTGAAAAGGGCACAAAGAACATCTGACTTTCAGCAATACAGCTTTCAAAATTAAGCAAATAGGGATTATGTAAGAAGTAGATTTTCATTGAGCAAAATCTTGCAATTTCAAACATATCTTGTTCTCTATTTGAATGAAACCATGTCCTTTGAAAGTTTTAAGTAAGATAGAGACGGGGAAAATGTTGCAGCATAATCAGTAAACTTCGAGTTGTGTAGGATCCCGCAAACCAAACACCTAATTTAGACTAGTATATTGTAACAGACACTAAATTTAGGGATGATATCATTAGCAATTGGTGTGAAAGACCCATTTATGTAGTGCCTGCTCCAAAGTACAAATTCAATTCAGCTATCCTGTTTGGGTCTCTGTTCTTTTGCTAAAATAATAATAGTGAGCTGTAAAACACTTGCAACAAAAAGAAACCTCTAGGGGAAAAAAACCAAAAAACCAAAACCAACAAGCACCCCCTCCCAAAAATACTTTAAAGACTAAGTTACTTATCTAGAGCATAATAATCCCAGGGTTATGTTCCTTATGTAATATCTGAGACTGGAACCTGATTTTGAATGATCTGAAACAGAAAATTTTTAGATTTTATTTTTCAGAAATTGACATTTTCAAACAAACTATCAAAATGTTTTATGCATAGGTTTTATACCACTGCCAGAATTCAGTCTGTTTTTAATTTCAAAGGTATGTTCTAGGGTTTAATACATAGACATTATTTGCTGGATTTATAGGCATGTAGGATGTAGCATAGAAATTTTTTGTACCTCCCAGTTACTGGGGTGGAATAGAGGTATCCTTGAGTTTTTTCAACTACTCTGAATGTTTCCTTTCCTCAAGAAAGTAACCAGTTTAGATGCCCGTGGAGAAACCTGGGAAAACTAAACAAGAATGTTCTGGTACTCAGTGAACTTACTTGCTTCACAATCATGAATCTGTTGGCCGAACAAATGGTATTTTTATTAAAGGGAGAAGAAACTTTAACATGTAGATAAGCAGGTTAAGATACAATTACTGATTCCTAAAGTTTAATTATTGTAATTTTACAGTTCTCCTCTCCTGCACTGAGTGAACTGCTGGTTGCCTTTTTCCTCTGGCTGCAATTTTAATTTACTACTTAAGTATATCAACCTTTCTGCATAGAAAGGCCTGATTTAAATCACAGTAATGTGGTAGTGTGATTGCTCCTGTTAGCTGTTTCTTGCTTTATTAGCCACTTCCCCTTCCTTACATTGTTTCTTGCATCACTAACTAGCTGTATCTCATGCCACTTCTTGATCCGCTAGCTATGCCAGTGCTGCTTCTTGTTTACCACTCTAGTTAAATAACAAATCTTTGTTTTGTTAACAATTTCTGTTAGTTCAGCTCCTGCAAGAATGAACACAGTGCTGAAGATTAAACACAAACACCTGAAAGATCTTTAAACAATTTAGCATTGCAGAAGAGAAAGAAAATTTTCCCTGATCCTGTTAATGAAGGAGACAGGCTTGGGAAAGACTGGATAGATCCTGCGCTCAGCACCTGTTTGGGTAGCTGGTGTCATAGGTAGAGAATTGGCCTTTGTGCCCAAGGGACTTTTGCTAGGATCAGAGACTGCTGGGGAATGATGGGATCCATTGCAAAACATGAGTCAAATGCAGGCAAAAGCAGGCTGGCCAACCTGGTGAGGAGAGCTTTGTATCAGGAACAAGAGGAGAGGGATACAGTGACTCACAGTTAAATGAGGAAACCTGACAAGGCTGGAAAGTAACTGGTGCAGAATGATGACAAGAGAGACCTCATGAAGGAAGAAACAAGGCAAAAGACGACTCACCTCAAGTGTATGTGCACAAATAACTGTACCCTAGGAAGTAAGCAGGAGGAAGTAGAGATTTGCATGTAGTAAAAAAAAATGAATTATGACATTATTGGAAGAACTGAGATGGAATTAGGCAGCTCACACAGCTGGAGTAATGTGAGTGACAGGTACAAGCTATTCAGGTTACACAAGGGTAGAGGATTGTGCTCTATGAGAAGAAGCCTAAATGTGTGATGTCCTTCCACGTGATAGACAATGATCTGGCTAAGAGTTCATGTATCAGAATGGAAGGAGAAGCCAGTGAAAGTGACAGCATGGTAAGAGTATGTTACAGACCACTGGTTTAGGGTGAAAAAGTGGACAAAGCATTCTTTAAATGATGTAAGAACTTCTTGGGATCACTGACTCTGATGTTCATGAAGGTCTCGAACGACCCTGACATCTGCTAGAGTAGCAACATGGTGGGATGGGAGCAGTCAAGGAGATTTCTGGATAGTGTGAGGAACAGTTTCATGATCCAGATACTTGTTGAGCCAAGCAACGGTGACACACAGGTGAATATGCTACTCACTGGAAAACAGTTGTTTGGGGATATGGTAATCAATGGCAGCCTTAGCTGTAGTAACCAAGGAAGAGTGGAGCTGAAGATCTGCACACAGAGTTGGGTTTTGCAAGGGTTGTCAAGAGCAACAAGGAGTTTCTGCTGCTGCATTAGTAATAAAAAGTTGAACTAGCAAAATGTGTGCCTGTTTCTGAATTGGCTTGACGATTTAGGCACAGTAGACAAAGAAAAGACTGATCTATCTAGTATCTTCCTTGCCTTAGACTTCACCAACAAGGTTTACCAGTCCTTTCTGCTGAGAGAATTGCCCAATACCCTTGAATGGATGCTCTCTATCTTCTTTGAAGCATTGTGGAGATCGGGGAGGTCCCCAGCAACAGGAAGAAGACAAGTGTTGTACCCATCTTCAAAGAAGACCAAAGTTCAATTAGAGTAACTGCAGGCCTGTCAGTCTTGCTTCAGTCCCTTAGAAAATCATGTCAGTCCTGTGGGAACACGTTTCTGGGGACAGGAAGGTAAAGTACATGACTGGGAACAGTCAGCACAGAAGTACCAGGAGTGAGTCATGTCTGACCAACCTGATTGCCTTCTGTAATGAAATGACTTGTTTTATGGACTGGTGAACATCATTTACCTCAACTTTAGCAAGGCTTTTGACACCATCTCCCACAAAATTCTTGTATCTAAGTTGGGACATTATGGTCTGGAGGGATGGACAGGTGGGTGGCCAAAAAACAAGTTGTAGAGGTAAGTACAGAGGGCCATGTACTGGAAGCTGGTAGAAGTGGAGTACTTCATGAGTCTGGAGGATGTGACAGAGTACTCTCTCATCAAGCTTGAAGATTATATCAAACTAAGTGGGAGTGTGGGTGTGCAATCGACACACTCAACAGCAAAACTGTCATTCAGAAGGGCCTAGGCAGGCTAGAGGAATGAGCTGACAGAAATCTCATGAAATGCAACAAGGGCAAATCTGAGTGCTGCCTGTGGCTGGGACACATAGGTGCAAGGGCACAGGCTATGGCCTGCCTGGCTGCGAGCAGCTCTGCAGGAAGGGACCTGGGTATTGTTCAGGCCGGAGGAGAGACCGCCTCAGGAAGACCTAACAGCAGTCTGCCCAGGCCTCAGTATGAGGAGGGTTAGCAAGAGGATGGAGCCAGGGTCTTCAGTGCTGCACGCTGTGAGGACAAGAAACAATGAGCATAAACTGAAGCAAGGGAGTTTCAGACAGTGTATTAGACTCACGTTTTCACTGTGAGTCAGGCAAGCAGTGAAGCATGTTGCCCAGAGATGATGTGCAGTCTCCATCCATGGGGATTTTCAAGACTAGACTGGATAAAGCCCTGAGCAATGAGTTCTGACCTCACATATGACCCTGCTTTGGGCAGGAGGTTGCATGAGAGACCTCCTGAAGTTCCTTCCAGCCTGAATTGTCCTGCAATTCTTAGACTATTACATAAATGTTTTTGTCTTTTTTAGACTTGAACATTTGCAATCCAATGTTGGAAAATCCCACGTTAAAAAAAAAAGGGTGGTGATTTACCCCAAGCACATAGTTGCCCTAAGAACTGTATTGTGTACCTGCACAACTACAAACTTTTCTCCTCTTTTTGATGTGATGCCATTTTAGGAAACAACATAATAAATCAACACATGAACGATAGAAACCATGCAGGTCTTTCCATTGATCTTTTCCATTTTTCTGCCATAACTGTGCTAGATGCCAAGAGAGCAATCCTCCTTTTGGAGCCCCCTTGTGCCTGGTATTCTTGGAAAGGTAAAAGAGGAGATGAAGCTCCTGGGAACTTTGCTTTTGCTTTAGTTGTTAAACTCACATGTATGAGATGCAAAGAATAATGCATAAATAATGTACAAAACCTAAAAATTATGTCTAAACTTAATACTTACCCCTCCAACTGAATAAAGACATGGAACAAATTTGTGTCCCCTTGTAAAATAACTGAGTAAAATGTAGTAATATTGCTAATGATACTATGCACATCAATCTTAAGATTGTTCTTCACATTTAATTTCAAACCTTGTTCAGGCCTTTCTAACCCTGAAAACAATACCATGAGATCAACCTTTATCTTTAAATAATAAACTTTCCAGTGAGAACCATGAAGGATTTTGCTGGTTTGGGGGTTGGGAAGAAAAGGCCACCTTTATTGGGGGGTACTTTTTTCAGTATAGATATTTTTAATTTATGTTCTTCCTCATTAATTCTTGAACTTGTGTAATTTTGACATTTTTAGGAAGAAGAATAAATATTAGAACCCCCAAATGAAAGCAACTCTAGCTGAGCAGCCCGGTGAAGACCATGAAATCACAAGATACATTAATAAACACCTACATTGGATCCATCATTTATGATATGTATTTGTACTTAAATGGTTATAAAACATTAATTTTGGTCTTTCATGATTGACAAAGAGCTATCCGCAGTAACAAATACACTGGAGAACCAATAATAGGCCCCAGTGCTGGAGGAACTGTTATATGTTGGCAGTAACATAGTATTCAGGGAAATAATAAAAAATTATAACTCAATAGTACTGTTGACTGGATCATACTATAGCAGACCCATGAATTTCCAAAAGCTATCAGCAACAGGAATCTCAGAATGACCAAAAAATTAAAACCAAACCAACAAACCAAGAAATAAAATGAAGTATATCTGTTTATGTGAAAGAAGGAAGAAGAGAATAAGGAAATTGAAGGTGCAAAAGCTTATCAACTGGGAGCTTGGGCTAAGACTTCCAAAAGTTATAAGGGACTTGAATGACCAGCTCTGATTAAATCTGGGAACTGTGACCAGGTTCCTCAGGCAGCTTTGAAAGAGTATCTCTGTGTTAATATCTGATTTCAATACTTTTTTTGTCATTTATCTAATATAAAAACAATCCCAACTGAAAGTGAATGGCTGAATATTTGAATGAAATATTTGTCTCAAGGTAGTCAATTATAAACATACCAACACACAAACCTTTTTTTTTTGTTTCAGTGAGACAAAGTTTTTCACTTCTGAAAATTAGGTTGAGTTAATAGTTTTTTCAGACATTTTTTTTTTCCTCACACATTGGTAATAAAACTAGTGAAGATATCTGGTGAGGGAAGATAAAGGATGAGATGGTGTGAAATACTACAAAACCAGAAAAAAGTAACTGCATGATGAAATGTATTTTTCCAGGGCACAGTACATATTTGAGTATCTAGTTTGCAAAACACCAGTTTATGCTTTTTTAAAGCAATTTATTTGGATAAATACTGAGTATTTTATATCCTGATATTCTATGTAGACCATTAAGTCAATCTGTTTCTTTATTATGTCTAGGAATCTGGCAGGAAGCAGGGCAGGTTGGATATATAATTGGAATAAAAGATGATGAGTGCGATAGAAGAGGAGCAATCGTATTTTTTTGTGTATATGATATTGGGCAATCTAAGTTACGGTTCATCAAAGACTGCTTACAGACACGATATTAGGTAAGAAATTGGGGACTGAGATGAAAGCAGGGTTTCCCCTTCATCTGTGATATTCCTCCATATACCTGCTCTGTAGCTGTACTTTCCCCCATCACCTGTCTTATATATTGTGTTGAGTGACACATCGTGATATTGAGATTCCAACATTTATCTCCAATTATATTAGACAAGCTATTTTCTGTACAGTGATGTGATTCTTTCTATTCATGTAATGACTGGAGTAAAGGAGACTACTTTACCTAGTACACTGCCAGATCACAGGTAACCTAGTGCTAAATTATTTACAGGCAATCTGGTTTGGGTGTTTGTGACAGATGGAAGCTAAGTCTGTCCTGAAGTTCTCTCATTTAATTTAGATACTTGGTATAAATTCTAATATGCGTTCTAGGTTGTAAACAGTAATTTTCTCCTACTCATTTCACAAGTAATAGTCTTATAAATTTGCAATGAAACAAAAAGCAACGCACCGTATAGACTTTTTTTTCTTTGCGGAACCAGTAAGAAAGCAGAAAACTAAACTTATGCTCTGCAGCATGCAGAAGAAAAAATGCAACACATTATTTATGTGAAGTCAACTATAAAACACATTGAAATTATTCCATACAGATGACTTTGTTTCATAGCACATAGTTGGCTTGCCTTAAAAAAAATCCTATTCAGCACATTGCTTATTCAGGTTGTACATTCCCAATCTAGTGTGATTTACATTTGAATGAAGTTTCCAATTTTATTGAGTGACATGGAATCTAATTAGATTCTGCCTGTAAGAGAGGAGTGTCAATTATAAAAAGTAAGGCTCTGGAAAATTAGCCTAACTAAAATTTTACTGAACAGAACATGCAATTATAATCAACATCAGAGTGCTTCAATTATTACCTCTAGATTTTTATTATTTTATTTTCTCATGAAGAAATGAAGAGTCAACAACTGGACTATTGGCAGTGTGTTACTGATGACATTAGAATATCTTCTTATATTATATGGTGGCAAAGAATTTTGTCCAGTTTTAGTGGTATAAAATATGAATCATCCTTCTGGAAGGACTTATTATTAATAGAAACTGAAATATGCAAGATTTGATCAATAAAATTAATATGTTCAACAGACTGCTTGACTGGGAAGAAGTAGATGAGACCTTCTTCATATAACTGCAAGAAGTCTCATGTTTGCAGACCCTGGACTTCGTGAAGGAATTTAACCATCCCAGTATATGCTAGAAGGACAACACAGCAAGGCAGCAGTAATATAGGTTTCTGGAGTGCATTGTTGACAACTTCCTAACACAGGTGATTAAGAAGCTGATGAGGGGAGATGCTCTATTGGACATCATATCACAAACAAAGAAGAATGGTCAGGGATGTGAAGGCTGAGAGCAGCCTTGGCTGCAGCGATCATGGGACAGTGGAGTCAGGATCCTGAGAGGAAGGAACAAGGCAAAAAGCAGGATCACAAACATGGACTTAAGAAGAGATTTTGGCTTTTTTGGGGATCTGCTTGGAAGAATCCCACAGGATATGGTCCCGGAGAGAAAAGGAGTCCAGGAAAACTGGTTGATTTTCAAGGATCACCTCCTCCAAGCTCAAGAATTGTTCATCTTCACTTGCAGGAAATCAAGCAAAGGTGGAAGGAGGCCCGCATGATTGAACAAGGGGATGTTAACATCTCAAATATAAAGTGTGTGAGATATGAAAGCCCAGTCAGGTGATCTACAAGGACTATAGAGACACTGTCCCACTGTGAGTACTGGAAAAAAGAACATGTCACTATCTTCAAAAAGGACTAAGACAAAGGATTCCAGGAGCTACAGGCTGATAATTTCAACCCCTGGGAAGATGATGGAGGAAGTCCTCCTGGTAACCATTTCCAGACACATGAAGGACAGGAAGGTGACTGGAGTAGTCAGGATGGATTTATGAAGGGTAAATCATGCTTGACCAACCAGAGAGCCTTCTAAAATTAGATAACTGGCTTGGTACATGAGGAGAGAACAGCAGATATTTTTTTCTCAACTTCAGTATGTCTTTCAATTTTCTCGCATAACATCCTCATTGACAAACTGATGAAGTATGGACTAGATAAGTGAACGGTTAAGGGAATTGAAAACTATCTGAACTGTGAAGCTCAAAGGGTGGTGATCCGTGGCAAAAAGTCCAGCTGGATGCCAATCACTACTAGAGAACCCAAAGGGTTGATACTGGGTCCAAAATTGCTTTACATCTTCATTGATGACATACATGACGAGATATCCTCAGCAAGACTGTGGATGATACCGTTCAGAATGACTTTGCCTGGTTGTAGAAATGGGCTAACAGGAACCTCATAAAGTTCTACAAGGCAACATGCCGAGACCTGCACTTGTGAAGAAACAACCCCATGTACCAGTACACACTGGGGATGGACCAGGTGGAAATAGCTTTTAAGAAAAGGACCTGGGAGCCTTAATGAATAAGAAGTTAACTATACAATCATGGTAATTATTTTTTTCTTTCTGGGGGAAAAAAAAAAAAAAAGCAGTGTGTCCTCGTGGTAAAGGCGGCCAACAGCATCCTGGGTTGCATGTAGAAAGAGCATTGCCATTAGGTTGAGGGAGGTGATCTTTCCCTTCTAGTCAGTCCTGGTGAGGCCACATCTGGAATGCTGGATCCAGGTCTGGGTTCCCCAGTACAAGAGAGATATGGACATACTGAAGTGAGTCCAGTAAAGGTCCACAAAGATTATTGAGGGAATGGAGCATCTGACACACAAGGAGAGAGTGAGGGAGCTGGGACTGTTCAGCTTGGAGAAAAGAAAGGTCAGGGTGATCTTATCAATCTACAAATAACTGATGGAGGGACTGAACAAGACAGAGGCAGACTCTTCTCAGTGGTGCCCAGTGCAAGAAGAGGCAGTGGACATGAATTGAAATGCAGTAAATACCACTTTTCTCTTAAGGTTGATCAAACACTAGAACAGGTTGCCCAGAGTGGTTGTAGAGTGTCCCTCCTTGGAGATATTCAAAACCCAACTGGAGACAGTCCTGGGCAACCTCTTCTAGTTGACCCTGTTTTGAGCAGGGAAAAATGATCCACAAAAGCTGTTTTCCAAGTTCAGCTACTCTATGATTGTATGATTAGACTTAAGAAACGAGTCTGGTTTATTATATTTTCTGTTTACTACCAAGTACTACTGCCGTTTTATAATAGCTTATCTTTAACAGGGAATGATGTTGTTTCATCTCCACAGCATGTATTTTATATTGCCAGGAGATCCTAATGCTGGGATATCCAGTCCTGCAAAACCAATAACATTATATTTATACAGGAAATAGCACAAGAAATATCTCTGAATCAGTAACAGTAACTTAAACCTGAGAACCTCTGCCCTGTAAGATTTCTTCACTGTTAAATTGTATTGTGGACTAGCTGTGTTCCGCCTCAGTTAGACCATCAGGAACTACATAGCTAGGGGATGGAATGAGAGAACAATTTGTGCTGAAAAAACACAATCCTCCATTCACTTGAGTCTGAAAAGAGCAACACTTTATCTGAACCTTATATACCACCACAGAATGTAGCTCACAAGTGTTGCTTTTATTTTGCTGAAACAGCATAAAATTTTGTTAAATCTTTCTGTCCCCCTGATACAGCACTCTTTTAGCAAATAATATTACCTTCAGTCAACCATCCAGCTTTTTACAGACAAATTTGCAACTGTAGAACTGAATATTAGAGTTTCTTAGATGCATTTTGCAATTTTCATTAGACGCTTGAAGAAACAGAGATTTTATAGGTATCAATGTGCAACAGTGTATTACAGTGATAGTATTGATACTTTTTTAACAGTCTTTTCACATTTTTATTACATATTGCTAAAGAGATCCTATGACAGTGTCTTTACAAAATTGCAGAGTGGGAAACCATATGCAGAATTATTTCACTCCAGGTCTATATTGTTTGCTACTACAGTAGTAAGAGGGATAGCAGTTAAAAAGTTAAAAGAGGGGTAGTAGTTAAAAGTGACCAGTCATTAGAGTATATGGGCCAAAAGAAATGCAAATATGTTAAAAACTTGGATATTTGTGAACTGAAGTAATAGCTTTGCTGTATTCGGTTCCTCTGAACTTTGAGTTGACTTAAACATCTCTGAAGCTGAACCTCATACATCCCTAATCCGTATTGCAAGGAATTCATATGAGTTCAGACTCCAGAAATCCAAAAGACAGTAAAAAGAAACAGTAATTCCAATTCCCTACCACAATAAAACTGCTTATGGAAAACAGAAGCTAATAAACACAAGGGGCATTTTTTCTGTACCAACTCCACACCAAAATGACATGCAGAAGGTGGGACAAACTTAAACACCATGATTGTGTACTTTAAGGATACATTCCTTTGGCATCTTTTTTGTTAATGAAAACACAAAGAACATCACCAGCACCACATTACAGCCAACATAAATTAAAAGAACTGTAAACAAGCAAGTTTTTTCTTCACATGTAATGAGAAAGGATATAACGTGATGCATGACAATTGCTAACCGTGCTTTGCAGTGAATTACTGCAATGGTGTCAAACAGTGACAAATGGGTTTAGATTCCATGTTAATAGCACTTTCTTTAAAATTTATTAAAACAGATATGAATGTAATTCCTCTTTTTACCTCTGATTACAATAATGGCAAAACCAAACCTCTGCTGTAACATATTTGACTTTTTTCTTTCTTGTCTGGTAAGCCTAACCTATGCCTTTATCCACCTTTATTTCCTGAACTTGTATAATACATTACCTTAGTCCTCTGTTTAGACCCACCAGTTCCTGCCTTGTCTGCGACTTCTCAGCATAATGAGAACCTTAACTGAGTTTCTGTATTTTTTTTTCCTTTCCTTTTACACACACAAACAAACATGCAATGCCCTTTCTGTCTTGTGGTCCATCTACTCTGAGTTTGGCTTAATAGGTAGTAGACAGTTATAGGTATATTCTGCAATAAACAAGGACAATGAATGGAACACAGAGTTTCATGGTATTGGTATATTCAGAATGGTTTACTTCATGGACTCAACTGGTGCAATAACAGGATTTAAATCAGGAAAGGGAGCAGAATCTGTTCTCTTGAACTTAAACCCTAGCAAATGAAAGTCATCTGTATATCCATAATAAGTAACAGCTGAATAATAAACGTTAGGTCTCTCTTTATACCACTGGTGTCCCTTACCACAGACTCCAGTTATACTGACAGTTTGAGCCAATGACTTAAAAGAAACTGAAGCACAGTATCAGATCAGTTGAATCATTTACTGACTTACCCTTCAGATATGGTAAGTGATGGATCAGATTAAATTCTCCAACTGCTTTCTTTGGAATGCACCAAATGAAAAAATCATAGCTTGATCAAAGAGACCTTCTGCTTTTTGACTCTAATGCTTTTGTTAGTCTCTCTTATTCACCTGAGGCCACATGCAATATATAGTTGTTAATTGTCTACCTGCCTTCATTTGGTGTGAGAATAGAAGAAAGTGTATCCAGCAAATCCTCTGTACATTGACTACAATTCTACTGCTATAAGGCAAGTGTACACCCAGGGAATTATTCCTCCTGGTATCTTCAGGGCTAGTATTTATCTTTCTCACATTGTTTCTTAATTCCATTACTATCTTTTGGCTTGGCCTTCATTTGCTATTCCTGGCATACTTAAGAAGTAAAAATCTATGGCCTTGAACATTTCTGCATAAAAATGTAGAATTTGATAATGTCTTTTCTGGCTGTTTTCCAAATGTACACATGCAGCTTGAAGAATCAACCTGCTGTTACAGAATAAGCAGTCTTTGTCTTGTGTTGGAACACTCTCTGTCTCTTTGGTATTACTAATAGTAACACATTTAACTTTTCAAATATGTTGATGTTTTCTGCTGCATAGTTTCCAATACTATTTATATATGAAAGTATTATTGTATTCCATTTCCTGTCTTTCTAGCTATTTTATTCCAGCTTTGTTTAGTGATAGCACATTTAGTCTCATACTCGGATAAATTATGATGTGCTAATTTCTTGTTTTTTCATTCATCAGAATACCAGAGGACAGTGCCTAAAGGGTAACTGTCTGCATTCACATAGGAATTGCTCTCATTTCTCTACTTACCTCATAAGGTTTTTTCCCCTCACCTCTCTGTTACTATTTATGCCCTAAGAAACCATCCAAGGAATTACTTTCTGTGCAGGTGGTTGTTAAGGATGGACATGGAGGGATTGCCTATACATGAACAAGATTTAAGTCCAGTTAGGGTTATCACCAAAGTTATTATACAAGTTGGTATAGTCACTGATGCCATGTAGGATAGAATCAATGTCAGTACACATGGGTCAGCAGCATTTATTGTAACACATGCTCCTCTCCTAATGGACGTACATTACTCTGGTTATGTCTGCTAAACTTTTTCCACATTCTAGCACCCATATATGCTTTAAAGGTCCAAAAGTACTTTATATCTACCAACTAGAGGATTTTTAGAAGTGGACTTAAAAGTGTATATTTTTTAGTAATTTAGTTGTAAGTGTGCTTTTGTATCACATGGACATTTTGAAGCATCAGGTGGCAGTCAATCAGCAGAAGGCATAGCACGCAGAATTACCAAGACAGACTACCAATCAAAGGACAACTGACTTGGATTTAGAAGGATAATTCTCAGGAAAGTAGTTCCCATTTTTGCAGGAGCAATTTTCTGCTAAGAAAGAACAAGATACTACTTATCATTTACTTCTCCCTGTCTCCCACCTCCCTTACCTCTGGGATTTATATCAAAAGTTTGGACATAATTACATTTACTCATGCGTGGATACAGAACATAGCAGGGGATGGGGAGTGGAGGGAAAACACATCTTTTCTCTGTTTATGGACTCGTGGAGGAATAATGTTGGTTTTCCACTTTCGTGAGTGAAGCTGACAGTGGAATGGATTTTTCCCACTTACAAAAGAAGAGGTACATGCTGGTATTTCCTTTAAAATTATGATCCAAGAGATCTTAAAGGAAGCTTGAGTAACTCTGCAGTTGACAGCTACAGGGCTGAGTCAATTCTTACAGGATCTGAAGCTGTTCTTGCAGAAATCATGGATCATTTTAGCCACTAGTTTTTACATTGGACTATAATCTGTGGTGAAGTGCACTCTTTTCCCTTTCTGGGCTCTGTTCCTTATCTGAGTGATGTCACTATGAGACTGCTGACTATCAGCTTTGAAAGGCCATGGTGACTGGGGGGAGATTTCTGGTGACGAGAAAAAGAAAAATATCACATTCGTCTTGAAGAAGGTGAGGAGAAGGACTAAGAAAACTGTAGGCTGGTCAGCCTCACATCAGTTCCTATGAAGTTCATGGCTCAACTCCTCTTTTAATTTATTTCTAAATATATGAAGAGCAAAAAGTGACTGGGAACAGACAGCATGGATTTAATAAGGACACATCATACATGGCCAACCTGATTGTTTCATGTGATGAGATGACAGGGTCTGTGGACAAGGGGAGGGCAGTAGATGTAATTTACTTTGACTTCAGCAAGTCTTTTGACATGGTTTTCTGTAAAATGAGATGAGATATGGACTTGGTAAGGTGTTGAAAATTTGGCTAAATTGTCAGGCTCAAAGGGTTATGATCAGCAATACAAAGCCCAGGTTTCAGACAGTTACTCATGGCTCTCCTCAGGAATCAATAACAGGGTCAACACGTAAGTATCTCTATATCATATATTTCTTTCTATTCATTTATAAAGACATCTACAAATACAGTTATTGATATCATCCATCTCTCTCCCTACCTCTTGCTATACGTGATTTGTTTTCTTCCATGAACTTGCTGAAAGTGCACTCTCGTCCGTTATCCACCTAGTAGATACAAATACATGTCCGTAGATATAGACTACGGATATCTTTGTGTGTATCTATAGATGCAGATATATAGTCAGCAACATGCCCTTGCAGCAAAGAAGTCTAACTGCATACTGTGCTGCATCTGCATTTATGTAGCCAGATCCTCATCTCTATTCAGCACTTGTGAGACACGTCTACAGTATTGTGCCCAGGTCTGGACTTCCCAGTACAAGACAGACGTTGACATACTGCAATGAGTCCAACAAATGGCCAGTGAGATGATCTGGGGCTGAAGTACTTCACATATGAGGAGAGCTTGAGAGAGCTGGCTTGTTCAGCCTGGAGAAGAGAAGACTAGAGGGGCTTTTACTGTTATCTACAGATAACGATAGGGACCATGTAGAAAAGTTGAACCAGAGTCTTCTTGAAGATGTATAGTAACATGACAAGCAAAAGGCAACTTTCTTCAGGGAAAATTCCATCTGTATATAAGAATAAAAATTTTTTCACACTGAGAACAATTGAACAGTGGGATAGCTTGCCCAGAGAATTAATGGAATTTTCCTTGTTGAAAATATTCAAGACTCAGTTTGACACGTCCCTGGCTGATCTAATCTAAGTCCCTCCTCTCAACAGAGAGTTGAAGCAGATGCCCTCCAGAGGTTCCCTTCCAAAATAGACACGTGTGATTCTAGGATTCTAAGCTGGAACATGAGAAAATCCACTTAAACGTAAGAAAGAAAACCTTTTCTCTGTGAAGGTGATTAAATATTGGAAAATATGTCCATAGAATCTGTGGCATTTCTATCCTTGTACATGTTCAGAACTCAACTAGATACAACCCTGAGCAACAGCTCTAACTGGACCTGGTTTGAGCTGGTTGTTGGACTAAATGACTTCCAGAGGCCCTTCCAACCTCAATACTGTGATTATAATGATCTTCACACTATGATCGCTTATTGTGGAACCAATTTTTCCTCCCTGACTTTTGTTGTGGTTTAACCCCAGCCAGCAGCTGAGCACCACTCACTCCCCCATAGTGGGACGGGGGAGGGAATCGGAAGAGTAAAAGTCAGAAAACTCATGGTTTGAGAAAAAGACAGTTTAACAGGTAAAGCAAAAGCCATGCACACAAGCAAAGCAAAACAGGGAATTCATTCACCACTTCCCATGAGCAGGCAGGTGTTCAGCCATCTCCAGGAAAACAGGACACCATGCGTAATGGTTTCTTGGGAAGACAGACACCATACCTCTGAACGTCCCTCCACTTCTTCCTTCTTTTTCATCCTTCTTTTTCATCCCAGCTTTATATACCAAGCATGACGTCATATGGTATGGAATATCTCTTTGGCCAGCCTGGGTCACCTGTCCTGGTTGTGTCCACTCCCAGCTTCCCGTGCACCCCCAGCCTTCTTGCTAGTAGGCCAGCATGAGAAGCCAGACAGTTCTTGGCTACTTAGCAACAACTAAAAACATCAGAACGTTATCAACATTTTTTCACCTCAAATCCAAAACATAACCTCACACTAGCTTCTGTGAAGAAAATTAACTCTAGTCCAGCTGAAACCAGGACAACTTTCCATAAATGTTCAGGTTGAAGGCAAAGCTACTGAAATTTCTGGACTCCTACAGTGTAGCCACAGCTGTGCAGATTGAGGATATTTGAATAGAAAGGTGATGTACTTTAGAGGCAAATACAACTTAATTTGATATTGCCTCTATGTTCTCCATTCCATACAAATATTAGTGTGACTGTGGGAAATGATACAACAATTTGTAATGATACAGATTATTAAATTAAGGAGGTGAAGAAAATTGCTTTCAATCCCTATCAGTAGAATTTGCAATTAAACTTGACATGTCTTGCAGTTTGAACATAAATTGCCAAACAAAACAGAATTAATTGCTCAATTCCTTAATAAAGTATAAAAATGCAAGGTCAATATGCTACTATGTTTATTCATATTTGTAAGAATTATATATTCATTGTTGCCTAATATAAGAGATTCATCATTTTACAATGAAATAGAGATGGAAAAAGTCAGGATAAAGTTGTAGGCAATAATGTAGAAATTAATAATAAAGCTTTATATTGTTATCGTTTTCAGTTGCTTCTTTTTTAGTCATAGCAGATTCTTCAGGAACTGCCTGTTTATGCTTATAAAACACACAGAAGCAAATCAAAAGCAGCAGCATTTTTACATATGTTGTTTACAAAGTATCTCTAAATATAAAAATGCTGTTACAAAATGACACTTATACCTAATAATCTCAGTATTAAATTATTGGAGAAAAAAATTATTTAACTAGCATAATAGCAGCCTGTCCAACTTCACAAAGACAAGGTCAGAATGCTTGGGTTTTTTTCATTTGTTTTCCCCATCCAAAATGCTATATTATAGCACCCTGCAGACAGTAAAGTATCTCTTGCTGTGACAAGTTATTGATCTTGTTTTCCTCTGGGAACCCTAACAAGTCAAACTGCAGCTTCCTGAAATATACAGCTGGAGCAATACTTTGCAAGGGGTACAAGTTATGAAGAAATTTTCTTTCCAATGTTTAGTAGAAAAATGAAATGACATTAGTATAGATGTGTGCAGTTTTGTCTGGGAAGAGTAAAGATGGTCTAAAGATTAGCAAGCCTCTTCAGTCCATCAATAGTGATGCCACCTTCTCCTCCCCATTCCTCCTGAGGGTAATCCTGACTTTTTACCCTAAATGTTGAAAAATGAAGGGAAAGTAAAGAAATAAGATATTGGGAAATAATTTGTTTCTCTCAAAATTAGTACAGGAGAAGAAGGTCTCTTCTGGCTTAGTAGAGAATTTGAAACTGCTGTCATCCCGCTTATTCCTATTGCTTTAACATCAAAAATGTGATTTGACTGTGCATGGGAAAATGGAACCACTTTGCTGGGATACACAGAATAGATTTTGTTGATGATCAGAAAGTGGATCTGAGGTGAGCTTGAGAGGGACATGTTGACTTAACCTGATTAACAACTGAGGCAGTCATTACTTTCTTGCCAACAGGCATTGTCATCAGAGTGTGTGTGAAAGTTTCTTTTATATTCTTGGAACTGTGGCAAATATAAGGACTAATTAGATGGAAATGCATGATCTACCTTTATCTCAAAAAATAATCTCTGCCCTTTCTAACTCTTCAGGTCAGTGGATAAAATTATGCATCTACTAAAGCTCTTTCTACTTTGAATACAGCTGTGGCCCATCTTGATTCCCTCAGATCATAATCAGTTGGGAGCTCAGAGAATGTGATAGTGTTGTGTAAACCTGATATTAAAAGTGAAATTTTCTATCGACATTTTGTTGTTCTAAACCACATAATCCTTGCAGGTAAACTATCTGAAGCAACATTCAAGATGTATTGACTTTTAAAACAAATTGTAGATTACAATTTCCAGTCTACAAGAAAAGTCTTAAAGCCTAGCATAACTGAATGAACTCTATTTAACCATTACAGTAGCAATCAGATTGTCATGCCTTTACAAGTCCAATGCCAATGCTCAACTAAGCATACAGATGCTTTGCCTAGCTTTTGGCAGGTTTCCATTTGTGAGACTAAGGTTCAAATATTCTATTATTGTTATTACTATTAGTACAGTTACATATTGTTCTATCATAACAATGCACTAAAGTAATATTTGCAGATTATCATCAGACCTCAGAACTTCATCATGTGAGAAAAGGTGCAAATATGAAGCAAAAAGCACCACAACTATCACAAATATCTAATAGTTGTCTTTTGTGACAAGATGTCAGAGATCGATGATGCAAGCACTTGGAAAACTGGATATATAGATGTGAAAGACTGTGAAACAAATATACTTCACACAATCAGCTAAGCAATAGTTTCAACTTGTCTCCTGCCTAACAGTGCTAAATGGTTTTGAAGGCATCACACACTGGAGAATCTCAAGGAAGGATCTGAGGCAGGATAACATACTTGTGTGTTTTGCATCTGTGAGAGCCATTGGAGGTGAAAGTGTTTAGGGTTCTTTGACAGAGAAACTTCCTGCTGTTAAGGCTGGCAGCACTGGTGCAGATAAATTATGAAAGTTCTAAGGCATAAAAACAAGAGGCAAAGTCTGACCATGATGAATTCAATGGTTATTCCTCTATTCACTTTATTTGGAATCAGGATTTTACCACAAAGTTTTTACATGATACGAAGCAGCATAGGCAACATGTAAAGGGGGTGAAGTAATATGTGTAATAAGAAAGAAAGAAAATTTCTAAAGTAATTCAAAATTCTGCATTTAAGTGAGCTATATCCTCTTAAGAAGAAAGCGTGAAACAGTCCTGCCAAGGTATTGAAGTTGTGAGAAGAAGTTCAGAGGCTACTGTAGGTACAGCCTGGTCATAGTTATCTTGCCAGCTCAGCCTGAAAATCAGAAGCTATTCTTCATATAATTGTGAAAATGTAGCCAGGGTCACACAATGCAGGCCTGATTTGCAGAAGCCAACTGCCTACTTTTGAAATTCTGGGAGTTTTATATCCCCAAAAGCCAAGGTATTAGTCTGGCAGAACTGCAATTTGAATGACAAAAAAAATTGCGTTAGGCCTTATCAGCAACCATAAAAATGTGGCTTGGCAGTAAAACAAAATCTTTATTAAGGACTAATTCATGGCCACAAAATCTTTTAATTTTTTATTTGACTCAAATTCTCCCATGTCACTGTGCATGGAAACTCATGGGCACGGATAAAGCAGATGCACACTAAAATTTCTGGACTCTGCTTTAATAATTTCCTGTTAGATTTTAAGTTCTAGTTGGAATTTCATGGATTTATTAGTCTAATTAAAACTGATGCAGCCTGTATTTACCTGTACTTTTGTTATCTTGTCTAATGCAGCAAGTCTCTTGTATAATTTCAGACATTGGTACATCAGTTTTCCGTTATCTCCTCAATCATTAATAAATACTTCTCCAGGGGGGAGTGTATTAACTTAACACTTATATTGTTTGATACCTTTTATAAACAGTTACAAAATCAGACAAACAAAACATTTTTGTTGCTCGGCTAGCAGGTCATCTTTGATAGCTAATCACAAGGAAAGACTTCTAGATTTGCAGCTGTTTTCAGCAGAGCTTGACTATTGTTCTCAGGTAAAACAGCCCAGCACTGGTGACTCTTACAACTATTTGAAAAGCCAGTGACTTGTGGCATGTAGATTTGACATGACCTTGACTGAAAAACACCTTATTTGGGAAAAATAGAATACTGAAATCACAAATATCTTCAAGTCATGTATATCACTTATGCAGAAACCATTTTAATCAGGGCATTTACTGAATAGAAATTCTGAAGATTTTTATTTTCAGCCCTTTACTGACATACACGTGGAAAGCGACAGAATTCTGTCCTGCAATGAGTCTGTTAAGGTGGTTGCAGTAAAGACTGTACTGTACACTGATTAAGGAAATAACAGGTTTTCTTTGGGCATGTTATGAGTAGCATAGAAAGCCCTAAAATAAAGAGCTGATACCTGGTCACACATTTAAGGTGATCATAAAACTGAATGTTACAGATGATCACAAAGATACCAGCTTGAATCGGGATATAATTTTTCTGTTGTGCATCTGACTCTGGAGTCGTGGTGTCCTTCTTAAGAGACTGCTTACTGAGGGTTGAGGGAGCAGTGGCTTTGTGAGAAATAACACCGTCAAGATTATTCACCACCACCCTCTACCTTTTGTTTGTAAATTTTGCCAAAACACCTTTCTGTTCTATAAACTTTTTCTGAGTATCCATGCATATTGTCTTCTGGCTCCATGTTGCACATTGTGTCCTGACTGCTTAACTGTGGGTCAGGGTTCCGCTTCCCAGCTAGACTGCATCCTCTTGGAAAAATCTGGCATTCTTTACTTGAAACCTCCTACAGCAAGGGTATGTTGGCCAAATAGCCAACAATATTGGTTTATTTTCAGAATCCTTTCCTTCTCTACTAGGTCTTTGCTGCCTATGAAAAAACTAGTTGCAGAAACCAATAAAAGTCAAAGTGTTAAATAGAATCAGAAGCAGCAGTTTTCTTCTTTTTGTAGTCCATTTGTCTTAGATCTTGATTTCAAACAGCAAATTATTGTGGGACACCGCAATGGAAGTGCCACATTATGTAAAAGAAACTGCTGGCAGGGTTCAGGTTAGGGCAGAGCTGAATGCCAAACAGCACCCTTCTGGGAGTTTCATTTTTGCTTGCGTTGGTAACTCAGCTTTCAAACTCTGTGTGTGTGTATAGGTGTGTGTGTTGATGACCTTTCCTAATAGAATAAAAAATAAATCAACAACAGGGCACAATATGATTAACCTCTTTAACAACTGGTGGTATTGTTGTTAGTGTGAAAGATCTAACTATTCCATTTTCATTTATAATCTTGAAAATAAATATATATGTATACACACATATATACACACACATGCACATACAGAGTAGGAGAACTATGTCCATTACCATGGAGTGTGGCATGGAAGGAGTAGAAACTGGAGATAAGTAACTTCATACATGAAGAAACACCCAAGAAAAAGCAATTCATATACCATATTACTATGTATTCTGGACAAAGTTTATCAAGCAATGCAGACTACAGGGATTTGTACTCTTCTCTACTGTATAGCCAAAGCCCACATATGGACAATGTTACACTGATCGGACCAGCCTTTCTCAAATACGTTTTATATAAATGTCACCTTTGTCATTCTGCTTGTTGCAGTAGAAGGGACAATGATTTAAAAAGAGGAGGGACTGTACAAGCCAGCAACTCTGCAGTGCTGCTCTGGCTCCTCTAACCCAACGGGGCATACTTCAGACAGAGCAAAGAGTCAGGGTGTTTCTGCACTAGTAAATTGAATAAGGCTGGAACACAGGTACGTGAGATGACATGCAGTCATCCAAAGAGTTCAATCGTTAGTATGATACCTAGTGCAGATCTGGCCTGGTGTAATTAGCACTGTCCAAGCAAAGACCAGGCACTCCCTTCTAGTGGGAAATAGTTGCATGGCCAGTGGCTGTACCACAGTAAGTGACCTCTGGGCCACAGAATGATTACTAAGATTATTTACTGGTACAGATGCAGGCAAAGAATCTCGCCTTCCTCGTATGTCACCACATACCTCTGGTTTCTCACTGCTGGTGGAGGCGGTCACAGACAGTTGGAAGAAGTTAGTGGATTCGTGCTGAAATTGTATGCATGCATCTCAGATACTATGTGCAGCTGCCCATCTCAAAAAATAATGTAAAAGAACTTGAAAATGTTCTGAAGAAGGCTACAAGAAAGATTAAATATTTTCAATGGGCCATTATAAGAGTAATAACTGACTACTCTCTGAATCTCTAGTTTAGAATGATGACAGCAGGAGGATTGCATTACAGACACCTGTAAAATCATGAACAGCCAGGAGGGATGACTGAGAATCTCATGTCCACAGCTTCCTCTGCGTACACTTTGGGCATGTACTGCAGTCAGCAAGCAAAAGGAAACCTTTCTTCAAGCAGCTTGTAGTTAAACTGTAAAACTCCTTCATGTAGGATATTTACATAATTTCAAGAGGAGACTGGACAGATTCCTGGGAAAATAAATTCTGTGGGGTTTACTAAATACTTATGAATTACCTCTGGCTCAGTAAGGCTCGAAACCAAAAGTCATTAGAATCTGAAAGAACTTGCAGAAATATTATACGCCTACACTGACTTGTACTCCTTAGGCATCCGCTTTAGACAGTGCTGGAGACAGGACACTCAGGTGGGTGTACCGTTGGTCTGATACAGTTCTTGCATACTCTTGTTGAAATCGAAGGAAACAAAGTCATGACATGGGAGTGGTAAGTGAGAGGAGAGCAGCTGGGCTCCTGAAATCTGCCTATAACTCAGGGAACCATGTCAGCTGAAGAGCCAATGAACTGAACTAATATTTATGTGCCTGTTCAGAAGAAACAGAATATAATGAGAGGTCTGAAAAGGAGATAGGTATTACAACAGTACCTAAGTAAGCAAAAAATCAGTAGATCTGTGTTTACTCTGTGTTTACTGCCCAGAGAACTGTAGCTGTGGCCATGGAAATACATGGAAATACAAATAAAACAAGTGCTGATACACCTCAGGAAAGCACTTAAAGTAACGACCCAAGCCAGAGGCTGAACCTAGCTGTTTCTCATCATTTTTTTTCAGAATTTTTTTTCAGAATGTTTTGAAGATTTACTGACCAGTATCTTGTTTTATTCATTATTACTCCTAATATCACACATTAACTAAAATTTACATCGTTATGATGCAAAAAACATTGATTTTTTGATTAAAATTAGCTATAGAGAACTTTCAATTTTCTTGCAGGGAAGATGTGAAAATTCTTTCCATAGTTTTCATATAAAATTTATACAGAACCTCAATGATTTCTTTATCTGCAAAGAAAAACTACGGAAGTATTGTTGAGTAGAGAATACTATTTGTATATTTGTACTTCCCATGCATTATTTGAGCTATATCACTAAAAAAATATATAAGTTTGTATGAAATAAACATTAAGCTAATATTTAGACTGATAAAAGACAAGTGATTTTCTGATTTATTATAGAAGTACCGTATAATGACACTCTACGACCACATTCTGAAAGACATTCATGGAAAGACAGACATTTGCATCAAAATTTCATGGTCACTAGTTGATACTTTACTTACCTGGGGAGTAAAAAAACTGGCTACTCTGTCTATTATAAAACAAATATCGACCTTTTCCCACAAAACTATTGTTCATGAGTAATAAAATTTCATTTGACTGTGAATGACTCTAATGTTACAGCCCTTTGATGTAAGCATTGTGCAAGAGGACCTGTATTTTTGTATTTCAGACAGCGTTTAACTGCTGTTATTCTACGGTATGATTCATATATTCCTGCTAAGAACAAATTCTTTCACTTTGATAATTATGTTTCTAGTTAGCTTCTCCAATTTTTTCCCTGTATATTTGTCATAATCCCAAAAAGATACATGACAACATAAACCTGTGTTCTAAAGAGTAATTCTGTGGCAAAATAGTGGTTATTAGCTATAAAAAATCTAAATGAAGATTTTGTCTACTCAAGTTTTTTGTTTTTTTTTTAGATTGAGTGTTTATTTGCAGAACATTTTTTTCCCTAGAGATATCATAAGCCTAAATAAAAGAAATAGCAGAATAAAAACAGTTCCAGAGAGAAGAGAAATTTCCTGTTCCTATAGAAATTCGCGGACAAGTACTCTAGAAATGGTATTTCTAAATGTCTTTTAAATGCTCTTGTTGCTTTCTAGGAAGCTGAGGCATAAATCTGAGTGAGACGAGAAGAGACTAGAACATTTATTTCCCAGCCCCACCTAAGTCAGAGCTGTGGTCAGTTGGCTGCCACATGGAAGGCAGGCACTGTTTCACCATGTCTGCCTGTTCCTGAGCGCATTCAGTGCTGTGCAGAGCAGGGCTCAGTGCGGTGTGTGCCTGTGCCTGTACGTGGGTCTGCGAGGGTTCACACAGATGTGATAAACACAATAAACACAGCTACAGAAGCAGGCACTCTGAGGACTTGGAAGTCCTGGTCTATGAATCTGAGGCATTAATTGGTAGACTGATGCTGAGGCGTTCAAGTCAGTGAAATAGAGATGGTTTGGGGCATGTGCAGGAGCAAAACCTTTGACACTCAAAAGTTTATTCACCTTGCATTTCACTTAAAAGCGTCTTTTGGATACACTTCAGAAAAAGGAAGCATGAGATTCAAATGCACAAACTTTTCTACATGAACTGAATTAATGTCAGGATTGTGAACAAACCAAATAAGCAGAAACTTTAACCAGTGAGAAAGAAATTAAAGGGTAAAATTAGCTAGTAATGAAATAAATATTAAAAAATTGCTTTCTAAGATATGATATGTGTTGACATTGATGAAACACAAATAAAATAAGGCAAGGGATAAAATGAAGTAATGCTACAAACAGCTATTTCACGAACACTGCTGTAATGAAAAAGCACCTACTACCAAATCACAGAATGTGTGGCTCATTACTGACAACAGCACTCTGAATGTTATGCTCAAAAAGAAAGGGAAATAATTGTCAGTGTGTATAAAGCAGACATTTTACCAGTGCAATAATTAGGGGCACACAAAAAACAGACTATAACCCCACAGAGAATATTCTTGATAAACTTCCAGATTTTGTGCTACTAAAAATTTAGTACTTGAGATCAAACTTGACTTGAAAAGCCATAATGCACTTTTCTATTTTTTTCAATGAAATGCCACAGGTACAAAGGAAAAAGTCTTGAAAGAACAGGAGCACATAATAATTTGCTTATCGGCATACACAATAAATAAATGAAAAAAAGAGTGAAACAGAGAATAATGATATAAGGACTCTTGTAAATCAATCAGTCAAGTCAAATCAAGGCATCCTGCAAAGAAATGACACATTCTCTTCATTTTTAATTCCTAAAATCTCTGGTGGCAAACAGAAGCAATTGGAACCAAGGAAGACAATAGTCTGAAAAGAAGAAACATTTTAATGGATCTAAAGAGTCTAAAAAATATATGTAGGGAGGTAATGGTATGGCAATAAAATAAAGAGAGATTAAAGGCTAATTTTGTTGGTAAAATATGAAGAGGCAAGCAGAAAAATAATTTTGAAAAGGTTCAAGATTATTTTATTTGAATGAAGTACCTGACGCAGAACAGTGAAAAACAGGTGATAATTCCTGATGTATCTAGTCATTCCAGGCAGCACTATGATTCATTCACACAAAGGTGTCCATTAGCCACCAATAGCTGATAATTACAGTTTTGTGTTTTGTTTTGTTTATTTTATTTTCCAATAACTTTACTAAGTAACATATTAACTAGCAAAGTATCGCATTAAGGCTATACAATATTTACTAGACACAAGTTTTGCGGTGAGTTTCTTGTGAATAACAGAAGTCAAGACATATCTGAAAAAATGTGAAGGTTTGAAAAGGATTGATTTTTGGATGAGCAGCCTGTGCAACACCAATCCAACGGAGGGGCTGAAAAACACACGCACAAATAGCCAGATACCAGCCAAGACAAAAGAAGAGTCACAAAACTTCTTTTGATTTACTTTGCTGTTGAATCATCCACACTACCCGAGACTTCATTTGTGTAATTAATGAATGGATGGTACAAATCAAAAGCACTTGCAAAAGGTCCTTTTTTTGATGTACATCCTTATAAATTCAGTTGACTGGAGAACAGAAGGCAGAAATACAAGGAACTCTGTTAGAATAAAGCAATGTCAAATAGCTGATGGCACCATGGCCCTGTAACTGAAAAAGAGAGGTCACAGGTGTTACCGCATGGAAAGGACAGCTTGGAAGAAGCAACCTCACATACCGGAGGCCTTCTGACAGTCAGACAACCACAGCTACTAAAGGAAGGATGACCTGTGGTAATGAAACCGTGGCTGAAATGTGAATCTGCAGAGCCTCTTGCACCACCAGAGAGCAGAGGGAAATCAGAGGAAGTAAGACAAGCACCAGCAGCAACAGTATAGAAAGTGTGCTTTGGGGAAGAAGAGTGAATTAATCCCGGAGAACAGGACTACAATACAACCTGATGCTGTTATTAACTGGAAATATTAGTAACAGTTTCTACAAATGTGAAGTGTTTAAAAGGGAGAACACCATTCTCGAAAATACTCTGGTTCTAAAAACAGCATAAGAAATTACTTTAAGATCATATTTCTTGGTCACTGTCTCCATTTTGTGCTGAGCTGCTGAAACAAAATGTGGGGTTTCTATTGCTCTGAGCAGCTTAACCTTGCCCCTCTTCACCCCTGCCAACAGAGAGAGATAGAAAGAGAGAGAGACCCTATCATATCAGATAAAGAATTGCAAAGGAATCTGAGCACAACAACAGAGCAGGTCCTAATTTGGTGGAAATCACTCGAGAGCTGAAATAGCAATTTCCACTAGCCAAACACCTAAGCCTTCATACATCCCTCACAGTTTAGAGCAAAAAACAGCTTAAGTATAGGAAAAAACTTTTACAACTTGAATAATCTAGTGCTACAGAAATATTTTTAATAGACACATTCTATACTACACAACAGATATAGTTGAAATAACTCTCAGCATGGAAACAGGAGAACACTTCTTTCCCAATATTTCACAGTTAATAGTCAATTATTCAGGCTAGTCATTTGATAGAATTGCTAACCCTGAGTGCACTACAAAAATAACAAAATGTTTCCTTTAGGTATGTCTTGCTTAAATAATAAAACAGGCACTCTAACTAATAAATATTGCCATGTCAATTATACAGATTACGTATGCAGCTTAATACACTTTAATACTAAATACAAAAGAAATATTTTGGAGATTGAGGAGTGTGTATGAATGTTTATGTGTATTGAGGATTCTAGTCACAGAGCTACTTGATTAGATAAAACAGTTAATAGTAATAAATCAAAAAATCAGTCTAATGAATTTAGAGCATCTATATTAACAACTAAACTTGTGACCCTTCACATGTAAAACGCTTGCAGCCTTCCAGTAGCAGAGTTAGACATAGGGCAAGTTTGAGGTGCAGAAGCACCCGGCTGCTCCCCTCCTCAACGTGAGGAGCCTGGCTGGAGGCTCAGCGGGTGCCCTGCCGGCACACCTCTGGGCAGCTGCAGTCGCTGGCGGACGAAAGGCATTAACGAGGTGAGTACGTGTATAACAAACAGTCCTCATGAAGCAAAGAAAGGAACAAGAGAGCTACAGACAATAATTAACCCAACAGCCATGCGTTTACTCATGTTATTTCTCAACCGGCGTATTATATGAAGCAATACAGCAATTGTGTGCACAAATGAATGATCAGACATTAGGACATGGAGGATTTGACCCAGGTTCCTTTCAAAGCAGTGGAATAATGCCCATTGACACAACGAGGGCAGCACCGCATACTCCTGGCTTAGCCCCACAAACTACTTAAGGCGGGCAAGACCCTGTATTTATAGGAAGCAGCTTGTCAAGTTACGGTGTAGGCAGAGGGTCTGTGTTCCCTGGTAAAAGTCTGACTAGTGTGTACCACTTCAGCTCATAGCACTGGTCCCCATCGTTCTCTGGGCTTATATAAACATAAAAACAATACCTGAAGTAAGAAAAGGCATTTTTATCAAAGCTTATAAAATACTGATTGGAAAGAACAATAGTAAATTTATTGTCAGAGTAAGGAGCTTTCTGGATTCTCTATCAAATACTAAAGATTGTATCAATACTAAAATAAGGTCTCAAAGGGAGCATAAATGCAAACTCTGTAACTTCAACTATGTCAAATTTAAAAATAGATTTTTACCTACAGAATAGTTTGTTTCAAATTTGAAAATAGCTGACACAGTAAAAGGATGGGATCTATGACAAGGTTATAACAGTAATACATAAAATATACAGAATGTTATCAATCCTGTGGTTTTCTAGTTAAGATTAATTCTGTCTTTCTGTCACTGCCACTGTTTCTCATCACTATAAATGAGATGGCTTGGGAAAGACAAACAGAAATTCAGAATTGCACCACATCTCAGAGAATGATGGACATTTTTAAACTTCTTCTGAAAGACAGCATGTATTTCATTTTATATTTTTATTAATTCCCCAACTTAGAAAAATTGCAGAACAGATGCAGAATTTTCACAATATCCTCTAACACCTTCTCTAACAGCAAGTATTAGATCCACTGTGATACAGATCCATCATAAAAAGTATTATATACATGATTTAACAGTTTATTGACTCTTTCACGTAAGTCAGAATTTGAGTAATCCATGAGGATTGCCTGAGGCGATCTACTCTCTACTCAGCCCTTGTCACGATGCATCTGGAATACCATGTCCTATTCTCATACCTCCAGTTCAAGAAAGATGCTGACAGACTGAAGAGGGGTCCAAAGGAAGACCGTGAGTATTATCAAAGAGCTGGAGAACCTGCCCTATGAGGAAAAACTGAAGGAGTTAGGTCTTTTCTCCCTGAGGAAGAGAAGGCTCAGAGTGGACCTCATCACAGTATTCCAGTAATTAAAGGGTGACCTACAAAGAGGACAGAGGTTCACGCTTCACATGGAGCCACATGAAGAACACAAGGGGCAACAGGTACAAGTTGTACCAGGAGGGGTTTCATCTCAGTGTAAGAAAAAATCTTGATCGTGAGAAAAATCAATCACTGGAACTACTTCCACAGGGATGTGGTAGAGTCCGCATTGCTGGAGGTTTTCAAGATGTAATTGGACAGTGTGATAGATAATCTCATCTAGGTTCCCTTTCCAATGAAATGTTGGATCAGAGATCTTTCAAGGTCCCTTCCAACCTGGACTGTTCTATGATTATGTATTCTCTCTCTTCCAGGCTGAACAAACCCTGGTCCCTCAGCCTCTCCTCACACGGCAAGTGATCCAGACCCCAGACAGCTTGGAGGCCCTCTGCTGAACTTGTTCCAGCACTTGTTCACTATCTTTCCTGTACTGGGGAGCCTAAAACTTAGACAGAGTACCCAGACGGGATCTCATGGGTGATAAGCAGAGGGATATAATGTCCTGGCTGTGCCCCTGTGAATACTGCCCAGAGCACCGCTGGACATCTCTACAGCCAGGGACACACTGTTGGCTCATGCTCAGCTTGTATCTGCCAAGGCCTCCAGGTCCTTCCTGCAGAGCTACTCCCAACCAGGCAGGCCCCAGCCTGTGCCCTTGCACCAGGGCAGGGCCCAGGGGCAGCACTTGGTGTTTGTCTTTGCTGTTCCCCCAGCCTGTGTAGGTCCCTCTGAATAGTAGTCCTGCCCTCAAATGTGCACCTGTTCCTCCAAGTGGGTGTCATCTGCAAATGTGACACCAGAGCACTCCATTGCCTCCTCCAGGTCATGGACAAAGTTGTTAAACAGGAAAAGTCCCAATACAGATCCCTGTGGTACTCCACTTCTTGCTGATCTCCAGGTAGACTAAAACCCATTAACAACAGCCCTCTGAGCCTGATCATCTAAACAGTTATTTTCGCATGCCATAGACCACCCACTCAGACTATAACATCCTGATTTTCATACCAGAATATTTTAGGAGAGCATGTCAAAAGCCTTGCTAAAGTTGATGTGAATGACATCCACTTTCATGTCATTTCACTTTACCCTCCAGTGCTCTGCATTCAACCTCTTTTCTCAAAATGCTGCTGATACCCTTAGTGGGTGTGGTTTCATCTTTAAGAGAGTTCCTAAGAATACAGGGAATTTTTAAGTATTTTAACTTTTTCTCTTCTATAATGATCTTTCCAAGTACAAACAGTAAATTTTCATGTCCTGATATTACATTTCTTTAAAAGCTGTTTTGGCTTGTCTAATCCTGTTGTCAAGATCACAGTTACTTATCAGCTGTTGGCTCTCTCTCGTATCTATTATTAGAAAATATATGCAACTATATGTTCTTTATAACATTGATTTACACACTGAAAAAAATACGATTCTGAAGCTTAGTGGTACTCAATATGGCCTTTCATTTGTAATGGTGCCCTTCAATCAAATATGATCCACACTTCACAGGAATGTTTAAAGGTTTTTACGTACAATTAGCTGGTGTCACTACGGTTGCTCATATTTTTCTGGCACCTGAATCAATTCCCATAATCCCCTAGCTTATTTGTCTGTGGTATCATATCCAGCAATAGAAGACATTTTTAACTTTGATCAGTCATCAGTATCAAGGAACTTTTTAAAATAACCTCTTTTCTCTAAAAAATTTTGAAATCATACTTTATTTAATCAGTGCACTGATTACTTTTTTCTGCTGGTATTTCTTCAGCAATATTCCATTCTTCCTCATTGCTTCCACATTGCTTTTTAATTTATTCTTAGAATAAGATTTCTTCATCTACATTTTTTAGCTGAATTTTCTCAAAATGCCTTGTGGATTCCAACTCTGCAAACCTGCGGTATGACAAAGATATACGCTTGAGCCCTAGTTGATGAACAGATGGGCAGTGAAGAGCTGATTTCTCCACCTTCTCACATAATCTCCAGAGAAATTCTCTCTCTGACTTCCTTCTCCTATTTTTCCTTCTTTGAGGATGGAACTGTCACTCAGAGAGATACCACACACAGTTGCTGTGAGACACAGCAAGTCCCAAAAAAGTCTGAACTCAGAAGACAAAGACCAGGAAGTAGATTGGTACCTATAAGTCTGCATATGAGAAAAGATTCCAACTCAAGGTAGACGGAGTTACCTTAATTTAGACACAATTATTTTTGAGAGAGATTATAAGTATGTTCCAGGAGATGTGATCTCAACATGGATAAATTCACCTGAGCAATCTTTAGTTGAGATAATTTGGTCAACTATACATTGAAAATAGAACATTGTGGACTCAATCTCCCAAACCTAGGAATCAGGCAGGTTTCTGCAACACAGGCTGAAATCTCTGCCAAAAAAAAAAAAAGTTTTTCTGTTTATTAATCAAACAGTTTAAAGCTGTGCTTTTCTTTCCCGTGCTACAAGCTTACCTCCAACTGTGGTGGACTCTCCATTAAATAGTTTTGTTTTAATGCCATTCCCTGAGTACATAGAGGTATTGACTAGAATGTTTGACAGAGTGATTTCCCTGTTAACCTGTTCACATCCAGACATTGCCCAGGTGGAACACATGCAAAGTGTGAATATGGAAGTGTGATTTACTAGTGCATTGCAATTACACATGTGGAAGAACCATCCATTATCTCTATATATTGCTATAAATCATGTTCCACCTGTTAACATCTTTGCAGTTTACCCTAGTGTTACACCATGGACAAATAAGATTTTTTTTTCCACCCTTTTTCTTTTAAGCAGGGTACCACAACATTTATACCTTTGAGACATATGTAAGACAAGGGGAGATGGCAATTTTTATTTAATTAGGGAGGTATTATTCTGCAGTGTCCCACCATAGGAAGATTTTAATCCGGACTACCTAGAAGGAAACAAACAGTACTACTCTAGAAGTCCTATGCGGAATTTAAGCAGACAATGGACCTGTGCCTTTTTCAGTTTCTGTGTACCTTGTCTTGCTGCTGCCATTGTTCTTAAAGTCTGTATCAATAGCAACCATTAAATTCTCTTGAAACAATACATCTTCCAGTCCTCCTTTTAAAGTAACTTGAAAATCTAATCTACTTCAGCAGGTCAATCAATTGCAGCATTCGTGCTGATGTCAATATATGCTTGACATCCTTGAACTGGCTTTAAGACACTGCCTCCATTTCCATTGTCTATGAAATTATTTCTTAACAGAGTTGATCAAGCTGCATACTTGGCTAGGAACTTCAGCTAACATATTATTAATCTAACTCAACATAACTTTCAGTCTTGCTGTTAAAATTTAACTCTTCATGTTGCAACCAGTTCTGAGGCAGGGATTTTAGTTTTGCAAGGGCTTATTTTTTTGGGGGGGATGAATTAATTTAGAGTTTGACTCCAGTCAAAGAATGTTAAGGAGCCTACCTCTAATAAACTATGCTTTGTGATATACTATCAAAACCAAGGAATTCTTAAATTCAGGTCTTTTCATCTGTTTAAAAAATTAAATCAAAGAAAGACTGATGACTGATGGGAAGTCACTTAGCAAAAAGTAAAGGTGATTTGAAAGGAGTAGCTTTGAAGTAGGTGGCTAAAACTCATCAAGATCCTATGGAGTGCAAACAGTTTCACCAGGGAATTTAAGAAAGTTTCACTTGTTCCACATAAGTCTGCTTCAGTGGTCCCAGCTCATAAATAATAATGCAGGTGCTCTAAAAGGCAACCATTCCTCTTTGTTCATTTTTTTTCACCCACAAAGAAAGAGGAAAAAAAACCAACCCCACACAAGGAAAAAAGAAAAAGAACAGAAAAAAATCTCCATTCCACAACAGAAAAAAATTTTCAAAACACATAGTGGAATCTGGAATGCCTGAAATCAGAAATAATTATAAACTCTCTTTGTGAGCATATCACTGAATATATGCATGGTAACCGTAATGAATATGTGAATAGCATGTGATTTTTTTTTTTATTTTGTTGCAAATATAATAGTTCTGTTTGGTATCATTCACTGTTTGGAATGAAGTATTTAAGACACCACTGTGCATCGGATTTTTTCAGAGAATAACTTAAACTAGTAAATGACCATTTGAAATAAATGTTAACCAGTAAACTTGAATGCAACTAAAAATTAAGACATAATCTTGGATTCAGGAGACATTTTTGTAGCATATCTTTTAACATTTCAAGGAGGTTTATACATATATATTTGATCAGGAATAGTGCCAAGATACCTTTTTTGTCTGTGTTTTTGTTACCATAGTAATAATATTACTTTTGTTACCAAGAAAAATGCTTCGGCATAGGCCTGAATGACCAGACTCCTTAGAGATAATTTCTAAATTGGATCCCCTGCTCTAAAAAATGCTTTGTGTTCCCTCTTTGAAACATTTTCAGCACATTTATGTAACCAACATTTGTTTAATTGAATAGATTTTGTTCAACCATGTTTTAAATATGTATTGCTAGAACACAAACTGTGTTGCATCAGATTAGACTGTACTACACATAGAACACCTAATAGAAAACCTGAAAATAAACTGAAGGAACAATTAAACTGACCCTGTGTGTTCTTGTGATAGATCTCAAGTTGGCCTTGACTTTGAGTCTTCTGTACCTAGACTTTCTGGTCTGATTGCTTTCCACAATGAAGTACAATGAAAATCAGGATTCTTAATTTCTTACATAGAGAAAATTAAAAGTGGTTAAGTTAGACAAGTAAAAATAGAATGCAATTATACACAAGTCTTCCTGCCTACTGTGGTCTTTCAGGTAAATCCCTGATACTGTATTTAGCTTCAATGTCACCATTTACACAAGCAACGTATAATAAACATAGTTCTGCTCCAATAAGAACAAGAAAGAGTCTTCCATATCTATTTGCTGAAACTCTACCCATCCACTCTCAATACCTATAAGCTTTTCTCATTTCCTTGCACCATCCATTCTTGGATGTTATTCATGCTGCACCTAATCCAGTTCTTCAGTACCTGAACTGAACATGTGGTTTAAATGGATATGGTCCTGAAGCATTGCCAGCTACTTTACTAGATGAGTTGTCCTTAGGTATCACACAGAGAAACTATCTAAGTTATTTTCCAGTGCTCTTAATTCAAATTCAAGAATCATAGAATCACAGAATCATTAAGGTTGGAAAAGACCTCTAATATCATCAAGTCCAACCATCAACCCAACACCACCATGCCCACTAAACCATGTCCTGAAGTTCCACGTCTACACATTTTTTGAAGACCTCCAGTGATGGTGACTCCACCACTTCCTTGGGCAGCCTGTTCCAATGCCTGACCACTCTCTCAGTAAAGAAATTTTTCCTAATATCCAATCTAAATTCATTACATGTTAATCAGCAATCTATCAATTTTCTTGAAACTTCAACTTTTACCCCAATCATATACTGGAAATTTGTGGGGAAAAAAAACATTAAATGAAGTAAACAAGGTGCCAAGCAGATTGACAGTTGTGACATCAGAGATACCGTGAGCTATAAAGTCAGGCTAAAATTTCTTCCATAAAGTCAAGTGTATGAGAACAAATGCTTGCCTCTTTAACCATATCTTATGCCCTATCATAATTTGACTGAGATTTAGGTGGAAATTTATTATTCAGTTCAATGAAATACATTGCTTAAAAATTCTTTAGGCAAAACTCCTACAGATGTCCACTAAAGTTTTGGTCCAGTTAAGACTTACTAAAAGGACTTAATTTTGCCTTTTAATCCTTTAGCTCAAGCAATTTCTAGCATGAGTTATTAGGCAAACTAAGATTATAATCTGAAAAAAAAAATATTTGCAATGATAGATGACAATTCATAAAATTAGTCCCTGCTCATTGCTTGATTCAATCCTGTTACACCAATACATGGAATAATTTACACTGAAATTTACAGGGGGGTTTCACTTTATTCTCATTAAACATTTTGATTGACTTTGGGTTTTTAAATTTATTTTATGTTAATTTTTTTCTGTTTAAATTTTATGTGATATTTTAAAACATTTATGAATATTGAATTGTAATGGAAGAGACTTTACTTTAACCTAGAACATTTTTCCAGAAGTTGTATTTTTTTTTTCCTGATCAGAAGGATCGAACACCTCTCCTATGAAGAAAGGCTGAGAGAGTTGGGGTTATTCAGTCTGCAGAAAAGGCGGCTCTGGAGAGACCTTGTTGCAGCTTTCCAGTACTTAAAAGGGACTTACAAGAAAGATGGGGACAAACTTTTTAGAAGGGCCTGTTGTGATAGGACAAGGGGTAATGGTTTTAAACTGAAAGAGGGCAGATTCAGACTAGATATAAGGAAGAAATTTTTCACAATGAGGGTGGTAAAACAGTGGAACAGGTTGCCCAGAGAGGTGGTAGATGCCCCATCCCTGGAAACATTCAAGGTCAGGTTGGATGAGGTTCTGAGAAACCTGATCTAGTTGTAGATGTCCCTGCTCATTGCAGGGGGGTTGGACTAGAGGACCTTTAAAAGTCCCTTCAACCCAAAGATTCTATGATTCTATGAATTTTGAATCAGCCTTTGCTATGCATTTGGAAGGGGTACTTGCATTCAAAAATCAACTTAAGGGACTTGGATGTAGATTTTCATATAAAATATAAAGAATTGTCCTCCTAAAAATTATACTAAAAGGAAGCCATGACCTTAAAGTGAACAACAAAGAAGGCCACATCCGAATTCTTTTTTTTTTTTTCCCCACCAAAATGAAGTCCTTAGGTACAATTGTTAAATCATCACCAATTTTTGTTACAAAAAGTTATACACCTCCTTACCAAATAGTCACCGTTAAAGCTGTGGAAACACAGTGGGAGAGTAAAATCTGTTTATGGCAAGATAGACAGACATACTGTGAAGAACCCAGCTATAGTTAAATGTGGAGAGGTTTTATTTCAGGTAGCGTACAGGAAGCAATAATGTTCTTTTCTTAGAGAGGAGTGGGAGGACTGTGACAGAAAGAGAATCAGAGAGAAAGCGGGCTTTTATTACTGAGGATATGGCTAAAGTACGTATTCTGTTCTTTTGGCTACAAGGCAAGCCAAAGATCATATTTATAGTGTGCTGGCTTTTCTCTGCTGTCTATCCAAGTCCATATTCTAACTCATGGCATATGTGACATGAGTTACCCCATCTTAAGTGGATAATATTAATGTGCTGTAAATCTGTGCTTTAGCCCATCTAATGATACTCTGAGACACTTGAGGAGAAATATGGCTGTGGCTAGGTGTGTTACAACAGGAATAATAGGAGGACGCTTAGCAAAAAAAGAACTTTTATCATGGCACATGAGTATGGACTGATTACATCTCAACTAATCTCCAGGAATATTTTATTTATCTAAAAAATAAAAACACAGATTAAAGTAAAATGAAAAAATTCACAAAATTGTTTTCAAAGAGTAAAACTGTCTTGTTTTAAAAAAAAGCCATAACCATTTTTAATGTTGATAAGTTTCATAGCTATATATTAAGGACAAAACATTCAAAATTTATCTTTAATCCCAAATTTATCCCAGTTTTACGTAGGAAAGTGTTACAGTTTAACATTCTAAGTAACCCATTTACCTGTTAGGTGCTAGCAGCAGAGAAAGCCAGGATTTGATTTCTCTGAGCATTCCAAGAGGCTTCATTTTGAGTAACCCAGAATAATACATAAAAGATTACTTTGTAGACCCTTGCAGTAAAGTAAAACAGTGATTACACTCACAGATCTAAATAGGATACACGAGGTAAATAAGCATGTCATTTTTTCCATTAGACGCAGAGGAAGACATTATCAGATAAAAGGGTATCAGGGTGGAAGTGCTGGTATTA
Organism: Phaethon aethereus; assembly: GCF_964289735.1. Taxonomy (NCBI): domain Eukaryota; kingdom Metazoa; phylum Chordata; class Aves; order Phaethontiformes; family Phaethontidae; genus Phaethon; species Phaethon aethereus. Next base: position 89,823,475 of record NC_138582.1, on the reverse strand, counting down.
ACCACAGAGTACAAATATAAACACTCGAAAAAGTGTCACACCGGTAAGTCTGTGTAATCTCCCTGAAACACTGGCACGTTAGTGAAATAAATAATGTAAACAATTGCTTGAGATATTACGAGAGCATCTATCACTACACTATCTCAATACCATTTCTCTGTTACAGACTATGCACACATACAAAAACCCATGACGTTGAAACATGAACACTTCCCCTTCTGGGTAGTTGAGCTGAGGTGAGTTACAGCAGTGCAGGCAGGCTGAACTAGCAAGAAAAACAATACTTGAAGCCCATAGTCCGTATGTGGTAAAATGCACCTTTTTGTAGCCCCTTATCTTGATTTGTTAGTCTTTATAAAGAGTTGAGGCTGATTTCCAGTTTAATACTGTCCTTGTACAGTGATTTGCTCATGCAGAGGTTCCATAGATGGTCTCGAACCTGATCTTCTCCTGCAGTGGGCAGTTCTTCATTCTCCCAGTCCCTGCCTTTGCCTTCTGCCACTTGGATGGTGTGGCTAGAGCACTTATCAGTGAAGACCGAGGCAAAAAAGTCATTGACTACCTCATCCTTCTCCATATCCTGGGTAAGGTCTCCTGTTTCCTTCTGGAGAGGGCACACATTTTCCCTAGTCTTCCTTTTATCACTGACGTACCTATAGAAGCTTTTCTTGTTGCCCATGCCAGATCTAATTCTGTCAGGGCTTTAGCTTTCCGAATGTGATCCCTGGCTGCTCAGACAATTTGCCTGTATTTGTCCTAGGCTACCTGTCCTTGCTTCCACCCTCTGTAGGCTTCCTTTTTGTATTTGAGTTTGTCCAGGAGCTCCTTGTTCCTCCATGCATTTTTGCCTAACTTCCTCTTTGTTGGGATGAGTTGCTCCTGAGCTTGGTGGGCGTGATCCCTGAATATTAACCAGCTTTCCTGGGCCCCTCTTCCCTCCAGGGCTTTATCCCATGGTACTCTACCAAGCAGATCCCTGAAGAGGCCAAAACCTGCTTTTCTGAAGTCGAGGGTAGTGAGCTTGCTGTGCACCCTCCTCGCTGCCCTAAGGACCTTGAACTCCAGCATTTCATGGTCACTGCAGCCAAAGCTGCCCTTGAGCTTCACATTCCCCACCAGCCCCTCCTTGTTGGTGAGAATAAAGTCCAGCATAGCACCTCTCCTCATTGGTTCCTCTATCACTTGGAGAAGGAAGTTATCATCAATACATTCTGGGAATGTCCTGGATTGCTTATGCCCTTCTGTGCTGTCCTTCCAACAGATATTGGGATGGTTGAAGTCCCCCATGAGGATGAGGGCTTGTGGATGTGAGGCTGCTCCTATCTGTCTATAGAGGTCCTCATCCGCTCAGTCTTTCTGGTCAGGTGGCCTGTAGCAGATCCCACAGTAGTGTCACCTGTCCTTGCTCTCCCTTTAATCCTGACTTGTAAGTTCTCAGTTGGCTCCTCATCCATCCGCAGGCAGAGCTCCATGCACTCCAGCTTGTCATTGACATAGTGAGTGACACCTTCTCCTTGTCTCCCTTGCCTGTCCTTCCTTAAAGAGCTTGTATTCTTCCATTCCAATACTCCAGTCTGTGACAGTGTGCTCCCCCCAGACCCCAAGCTGACTTTTATTTTCTGTAAGCATGCTCAAGTAATAATCACCTGTAATGGTCGCAACTGATTCATTTGGTCATGATGGCTGCATCCAGCTCAAAGTGGATTTGGGAGACAAATAACACAATAGCCAAGGGCTAATTTGAGCAATGCACCCATCTAACCACAGTGTTGGTCAATGAAACTAAAACCTGTGGTCAGTATGCAAATATGACTGTGAGTCAATCATCTTACCCACATAAACAGTGAGCAGCCCAAGAGCCCTTTGAGCTCTCCCACATGGCAGCCGGCTGCACAACAGGATGTCCCCTTGAGTAGGGACACCTCTCAAGGTTATGCCTGCTGCAGAGATCCCTTAACTCCCAATATTGAGAGATTTCTTGCCACAACAGATCCTTGGTAAGTGACTGATAGCTTGCTAAACTTTGTAAGCTTCACTAAGATTATATCTTAAATTGATTGTGCACATATAATCCTTTAGACATAAACCATTGATGAGGTCTGGCACTAGGACTGGATCCAGCCAGAGCTAGAAACCTCTGAGTAGGAGTTTGGAAAGCAAGGGGGTCCTCTGAATCTTGTGACTCAAAGGGAGGGTTTCCCTGACAGTTTTGTCTGAGTTACTCTGTCCTCTAGGCAGTAAATGATCAAGTGTACCCTGCCATCAAATCTTGTTAAACCAGTGTCACATTTGCTATCAAACTTTGTTAAATCACTGTTTTATATCAATAAACATATTGCTGCTTCTCTCTCACAAGTGAGGTGCATCACTCCATCCACAACACAGTCATAGGAGCCATTCCACCACATCTCCAAATTTACCCCAAATTCAGTTTCCATATTACAAATTCAGTCTTTTAATAACACTTTTGTGCCACAAAGTTTTGGGGTTTTTTAATCCTATAAGAATAAGAAATCTAGTTGTTCACCTACAATTTTTTTTCTCGTGAAATATCCATGTCAATTGTTAATCTTTCCTATATTTTCTAAGCAGTTGATAAAATAGCATTGACTAGTTTTATCAGTATTTATTGTATTTTCTGTCTAAGTTGGAAGCTCTTTGTTGAAATTAAACACCTCTTATGGTTTTATAGGGCAACTCCTACTATCTTTACAGAGAAATAACTCACACTTTGAGATCAATGGGACTACTAGTGCAATTGCATCCCAATTGGGAGTAAAGCTGCACCGTTTATTTCTTATACAATACTAGAAGTCATAAATAGTGCTTTTGCTCTTCACAAAATCTTTTTCATCAGAGAAGTCAAAGGCTGCAGTGTAAACAGGAATTAACCATTTCATTGCTGTGAAATCAAAACTATTCTCAGAGCAGAGACAGGCCATATAACAAAATATGAGAATGTGTTTCCTTTATGCACTATGCCACCTTCTACTGGTGAACCCTAAAACAAAAGCAGGGGGACACTTTTTGCTCTTGTAATATTCCATAATATTATTGATTTGTTAAAATTTATTCTGCTCGTTAGAATCAGTAGATAAGTTTCTTCCTGTATATGTTATAAAACTTCAAAATGTGAACTTTAATAAGTAGCAGGCTAACACTAAAAATGTGATAAATGGAAAATTGACTAGGAAAATACAGAATCAGAGACACCCGGAGTTAAAGGAATATTTTTCCTTAATTTTCTGTGAGGATGATAAAGTTACACAAGACAACTGCCTTTAGAAATGGAGGGTGCTTTCCTAGAGTGTAATAAAATAACAATTTCCAGCTGCAATAAGGATCTATCAATGGTTTATTGGTCAGTTATACAATTTAATCATGATTGTATGATTAAAATATTACATGCAATTCTAGTTACTCAGGCTCAAGGGGAATAATTTCCAATGGAAGTCTGTTTAGAAAGGCTAGTAGGATGTTAAGAAGCAAAATGAACCTTAACTGTGAGGCAAGGGGAACTAAATCTTCACTTGTATACTCTAACAGACTGAGGCTTTGGAGAACGTAGAATGCATTTTTATGAATATACAGGGGAATAACCATCAAGAGGTTACAAGAAAGGAAGAGTTTGAGTAAATAGGGCTCTGGGTTCAGGAGAAAATTAAATAATTTGCACCTAAGAAAGTGAGTATGCACTCTGGGAGAACAGCAGTACTTGGAGTCTGGCTACACATCCAGAATCTGACAGACCAATACGGGAATGAGATCTCTACTATAAACCATACAAGGCTGAAATTAGGCTGGAAATCAGAAAAGAAATTTCAGAACAGCCTTTCTATAAGTACAATAGGGTAGGGAATCTAACCTGTTTTAAGATAACACTCTCTGTGAAAAGGTATTCTATGAGGGAGTTGCTTGTATTACACTCAAACTCTCATTATGGGCTAAAGAGGATGCACAATGTACACAGAACTAAGACTTTGTGCAGATAAAGTCTTTACAATCAAAATGCCTTGAACAGGTATTATTAGTCAAGCTACATCACTATGAACACAGTCTAAATTAATAAGGAAATAAATCATTAATAATACAGCTAAAACTGTGATATGCAGAAACTCTTTCTAGTGTTTGCCCATCTTCTTTGGAGGTGTGCTCACCCTCTCAGGTAGCTGTGTGGGTTGTCGAAGTCCTGAGCTCTTCTCCAGCAATAGCTCCATGCTGGTGCTGGGCGTCCCTTCCTTCTTTGTACTGGGCTCTGCTTCTGGTTTTATTTACACATTTTCTTAACACTTTCTGCTTCCTTCTCCCTGGTTGGTAGCTTACAGTTTGAAAGTAGGACACTAGCCCTCACAGACTCAGTATAAAGGGTTAGTACTTGTCATACAACTACTGCGGTTGGTCAGACCTTTAAGATACATATGGTAGTCACAGAGTTAAATAAAAACGAGTTAGGCAATAATAAGCTGGTCATTAGACAATTGTTATCACAGCTATAACAAGGTAAAACCTGTGCAGGCCAAGACAGGGCAAGACAAATCCTGAGACCCTTTAGTATTGGGTCAATACAGATGTTATGGCCTTTTACTACTAATGGCAAACCCATATCCCTTTCAATAGTAGGGGACTGAATTCCCTGCATGAAACAGATGGATCTATCTTCATCCTTACACATGCAGCCACATCCAGTTTACTAAACATAAATTAAATATTTATGAGATGTAGGCTATTGTATATGTGAGAAATAATATGCTAAATTGCTTGCATTTTCTAAGGTGAATTTTGATATAAATATGATAAATTTTAGCCATTGCATTGTCCCATCACCATAATAACGAGCCAAATTTTAGTTTGCTGATTGTAGCAGGTAAGATTGTCCACTGTCATAAGTAAGGAAAACCATCAAAAATAACCGAAAGTAAAAACAAAAGATAAAATATCATAGACAAAAAAAATTAAGCAGCAGACTAAGCAGGCTGACGCACAAGTTTTTGATCTCTTTTGTTCCCTCAACAGGGATCTGCTGTCTGCACACCAGTTTCTACACAGTCCTATCAAAGGTCTATCTAATTACATCCTCTCTCCAACAGTAGTCAACACTGACGATTTCTATAACCACCTCACTGTTTCCTTCTCAGTCTGTATAGATTCAGTCTGTATTTTACAAACACCAGAGTCTTCCCTGTGAGAAGAAAGCAGAGGACAATTCTGTACTTTAACAAAAGGACTAAAGCATTAGGAAATAAAATGGCTGATTGATATTTGTCTAGATTTGCCCCCTAGCAAAGGAAAGCTGTATGTGGTGTTTAAGAGAATATTAGAAATCAGCTCTAAAGAAATACAGTAAGCTCATTGTATTCCATTTTCAGATAAAGCTGCACCTCAGAATAGCATGTGTGGCACAGCCAACATCTGAGAAACATTTCAAAGCCATCTTCTAAGTCTGATAACTTTAAAAATAGATGGTCAGTTTTAGTTGATTCTGCAGACTTTCTTGTCATTTGGCTAAGAAAATCTTCCTTTTCTTGTTTTGGAAGTGATTGAATTAAAAAGTATGAAGCAAAAGATAGAAATATTGTATGAATTGACACTTATTTACAAGTGAAATTTTTTGTCATCTTCTTATACATTTTTGAGGCATTCCATGCCAACATAAAATAAAAAGGAAATAGTTGCTGTCTCAGGTTCAAATGCTCCAGAGTAATTTCAGCAAGAAAGAGTTAATAGTGGAAAATTTTCTGTTAACGTGAGTGGGAGGTTTACTATTATTCTTTAGTTTGCAGGACATTATAATCAACAAATGTAAAGTTTTCAAAATATGTAATCAGCCCTGGAATTAATAGTTCCACGTGAGTCAGTCCTTCAAAACATATACCATAATGCTAGGTAAATTGTCACTAAAGAATGCCAGAGATTGAATCAACATGGCAAATTTGTTAAGTTTTTCAAATGCTGAAAAGTGTATTGATGAAGAATAATAAAAGTATTTTTATTTCTGTTAGGAGAAAATAATATAAAACCTGTAAGATTTTTATGATCATCTACAAAATATCAAAATATTGTGAAGAATAAATGTGGTCTATTGAAAGACTTAAAAAAGAAAAACTGCCCCTCAATTTTATTTAATAAAGTCATACTGGAGAGGGAAGGAATTGAGGAATATTTATTATACAGGGTCTGCTAAGTCACTCTTCCAGAAACTAGTGGCTAAGTGAAAAGAGTTGTGTAAAGATTTTGAGATAGAAACTTCTGAAAAGCTAGATGAAAAATGTCACACCTGAGGAAAAGAGAAGAGGGAAAATAAGAATTTACTGTATACATTTAACTAGCGAATTCCTTTGAACTAATAGCAAAAAATTTTGAGGTCATCTGGCATTTTTGGAAACTAGTGGTTTATTCAACATCTTTTCTTTCTCTGTTTCTCTTTTTTCTGCCCTGCAAAATACCATGAGTCTGGGTAGAAGTCCAATAGCACCGAAGATTTTATTCTGTTGTGAAGTAACAGAGGAAGGGAACAATAAACAATTAAAGATAGTTATAATTCTGGACAAGATTTAAAGATCAATTACAAAATACTTCTGTAAGCATTTGTCCTGGTTTCAGCCAGGATAGAGCTGGTTTTCTTCACAGAAGCCAGTGTGAGGCTGTGTTTTGGATTTGGGATGAGAAACTGTTGATAATGTGCTGAAGTTTTGGGTTGTTGCTGAGCCATCAAGGCCAGTCCAGCTTCTCGTGCTGGGCTGCCAGCGAGCAGGCTGGGGGTGCCCGGGGAGCTGGGAGGGGACACAGCCGGGACAGCTGACCCAGGCTGGCCAGAGGGATATTCCATACCATATGGCATCATGCTCAGTATATAAAGCTGGGACGAAGAAGAAGGAAGGGGTGGAGGGTTCAGAGTGATGGCGTCTGTCTTCCCAAGCAGCCATTACGCGTGCTGGAGCCCTGCTTCCCTGGAGATGGCTGAACCCCTGCCTGCCCATGGGGAGTGGTGAATGAATTCCTTGTTTTGCTTTGCTTGTGTGTGTGGCTTTTGTTTTACCTGTTAAACTGTCTTTATCTCAAACCATGAGTTTCCTCACTTTTACTCTTCCGATTCTCTCCCCCGTCCCACCGTGGGGGAGTGAGCGAGTGGCTGTGTGGGGCTTAGTTGCTGGCTGGGGCTAAACCACGACAGCATTACTCTATAAAAGGAAAAAAAAAACCCAAACAAAAACAGCAAAACCAAAACACAAGAGACCCAAGAAATCTAAAACAAAAGCCAGACGTTTCCAGGAGTTGTTTCCAAGAGCTGCTTTGCTCCCAGTTTGCAACTTTGCTTACAGTTATGACTTTTTTCTTTTAAATAGGAGGCAACTGTGCCATGTAGGACCCTTGGGTGGAAGGGGAAATTTCTTGCCCTGTCAGCAAATCAGTCTTTTCAGAAAGGTAAGCTATAAGGCTGCAGTTGAGGTTACAAACAAAAGGGGAAAATCACAGCGAGGAACCAGGAGTCTGCAGCTCAAAGGGAGATTGTTGACCAGATGACCAAGGTGCAGACAGGAAAGGTCAGAAATGAAAAAGAGAGCTATCCTTGGAAGGAGAGGGGAATTGTCAGAGTGTCGTGCAAGGGAGAAAGCAGATGATGACCTGCCTTGAAAAAATACAGTAAGAACTGTGTGTATTTCTTTTGCACCAGACACAGGTCCTTTGAGATACTTGTGGTGGGTTGACCTTGACTGGATGACAGATGCCCACCAAAACCACTCTATCACTCCCCCTACTCAGTTGGACAGGGGAGAGAAAGTATGATGAGAAGCTTGTATGTCGACGTAATGACAGGAAAGATCAGTCAGCAGTTATCATCATGGGCAAAACAGACTCAACTTGGGGAAATTAGTTTAATTTATTGCCAGTCAAAATCAGAGTAGGAGAATGAGAAATAAGACCAAATCTCAAAACACCTTCCCCTACCCCTCCCCTCTTCCTGGGCTCAACTTTGCTCCCAATTTCTCTAACTCCTCCCCCTGAGCAGCACAGGGGGACAGGGAATGGGGGTTGTGGTCGGTTCATCACATGTTGTTTTCTGCTGCTCCTTCCTCCTCACGGGGAAGACTCTTCACACTATTCCCCGCTCCAGCATGGGGTCCCTCCCACAGGAGACAGTTCTCCATGAACTTCTCCAGCATGGGTCTTTCCCACAGGCTGCAGTTATTCACAAACTGCTCCAGCCTGGATCACTTCCCCGGGGTGCCGTCCTTCAGCAACTGACTGCTCCAGTGTGGGTGCCCCACAAAGTCACAAGTCCTGCCAACAAACCTGCTCCAGCATAGGCTCCTCTCTCCACTGGTCCACAGGTCCTGCCAGGAGCCTCCTCCAGCATGGTCTTCCCACAGGGTCACAGTTTTCTTTGGGCATCCACTGGTGTGGGGTCCTCCATGGGCTGCAGGTGGATATCTGCTCCACCATGGAGTGCCGTGGGCTGCAGGGGCACAGCCGGCCTCACCATGGTCTTCAGCATGGGCTGCAGGGGGATCTCTGCTCTGGTGCTTGGAGCACCTCCTGCCCCTCCTTCTTCACTGACCTTGGTGTCTGCAGAGTTGTTTTCACATGTTCTCACTCCTCTCTCCAGCTGCCATTGCTGTTCTGTCAGTTTTTTACCCCTTCTTAAATATGTGATGACAGGTGCTACCACCATTGCTGATTGGCTCGGCCTTGGCCAGTGGCAGGTCCATAATTGGAGCTGGCTGGCACTGACTCCATTGGACATAGGGGAAGCTTCTAGCAGCAGCTTCTTACAGAAGCCACCCCTGCAACTCCCACTGCTACCAAAATCTTGCCAAGCAAACCCAGTAAAATACTTCATTTTAAAAGCTAAGGGACTCCAGTTTCTATTCTAATAAAGCCTGGTGTTTCCAAATTTAAAGCTTTCTTCAGAAAGCTCTGGGAGGTCATTCTAAGCAGAAAGTCTAAGCATATCTGCTTCAAAGTCCTGGGCAACTTGGGGTGCCACCACGAGCAGGTGGATTGCTTGGAAGAGTGTACAAATCTAATTAAAATGAAATTTAGAGTGTTCAGTGGAACACTTGAACAGAAGATGTACTCCTTTAGGAGTAAGTTTGATTATATTTCAGCTGCAAAGTGCAGATTCTGGCACTGCCATTTGCTAATTTTGTTACTATTCATTTCAGGGCAACATCTACCAGTGGCAGCTAATTCCATTGGTATGTATCAAAATAATTATATCAAAAATTCACCATATATTCTGATAATGTTCCACCTCCATGCTCTTCTGCATTGGGTGACAAAGAAAAACATCTTGGTGCCTGGCCAGCTCTAGCAAATGCCTGTGAGAAGGAAACCAACAGAACGGATGGTAACAGTGGGTGCAAGGTGGACCATGCAGGTCATCATGAATACAAGCACAGGAATACCAGGGAGAAATCTGTGTCAGTTGTGTGGTGTGCTTTAGACCCCATGCTACCATGGTATCATTAGGACACTTGTCAGTAACATTGGAATACTGAAAAGATCTCCCAGGCTGCAGTGAGGAATTTGTATCTTTTCTTGGAATACATTCCCTAGGGGCAACCTTATTGTTATGATTTCATGGAGTCTTCAGAGATTTATACTGACTATAAAATGAATCAAATGCCTCTAAGCGTTTGTATATCAGTTTCTATTACACACTTTATAAGTCTTTAATTAGTGATAGGTATTGAATATTTTAAACAAAGGAAACAAAAATAATCGTTAGAATTTGAGACACAAAGCTGTAATGTGAAAAACTAATTAGTAATTAATTTTTTTTTAAATACTTATTTTGTTCAAGATAAGTGACTTGCAGCCATTAAAAGCCAAACAAGAAATTCCAAGTTAAAAAGAAAAGTATTTTGCTAAGATTTTAAGTTTGTAATAAGTTTAAATAATATCTTATAGTATATTGATTAAAGCCAAAGCTAGTGGCTAAGGGAAGGGTAAGCAGGCAGAAATTTGCTTACTTATTGTGGATAACTATGAAGAAAAAACTTTTTTTTTTTCTTGTAAGTAAGGAATTAAAATGAGTTGATATAATTGGAAACAAAAATGCCTTCAGTTTGATATCTGACAATAATTTTGAAAGTGTTAAAATTATTCAAAACCACTGTATCCCGTAGAGAAAAACAGTTTAAATTTCGCTTTTTTCCCCATTGCATACATTTAGTTTGTAGCTCAAAACATACCTTTGGTCAGTGACAGACATGCTGGCATCTCTGAGAGTCAGATAAGTCTCTGTCCATTTGCTTCACCCCATTCATACCTTGAATAGAGGAAGTAGTTACTTTAAAATGTAACCAGTGAAACGTGTTTTCTGTTATAGAAATGCCGGGGTAGGTCTGGTAAAAGAGAGGAAGAAGACAACCTGCTGAGTCTTTGGAATGCCAAAGCTCTGCAAGGTAAGAAGACAAAGATGTAGGTTGAAGCACAACAGTAACATACTGATGGTGAGATTTATATGTGATAAAGAGATGCAAACTAGAAGGAATGACAGAGAGGTCCCTAGGCATACGTAATTTGCAGAGAATGGGAAACTGGGGGAACTTTGAAGTTTCACACTTGCTGGATGCCTTGAGAAACATAAAGCTTAGCACATTGAAGACTATGCTAATGAGTACTAATATGTATACATAAACCTATGTGGTTCCTTTGCTAGGAACTCTAGTTTGCATCTTTTTATTGCTGCATTATATATGTGGAACATTTTATATATATATTTTATAAATATATAAAAAAATTTATTTAAGAAAGATCCATGCATATAAGAAACTATATAAATTGATAAATAGTTTGAATTTTGAAACACCTTACTTCATCAGTTTTTTCTTTTCTGGTATCTGTCTTAACTAGAAGCAGACCATGTATTTGGGTCATCTGATTGCTCATCCTGAATATCGATAAGGTTGCAGAAGATTTTTTTATTCTAATGCACTACCTAGATAAGGGGTTTTTTTTTACATTGGGACGGCAGCAGCAGTACAACCTCTCTGGGGAAAATCCAAATTTTTATTTTCCCACTTGGTGTCAGCCCCTTTAAAACCTGTAGAAAAAGAGTAAAAATTTTCTTAGAGTATCACATAGCTCTCAGACTACTATTTTCTAGACTTATGTGCCTTTTATTTTCCAAATTAAAAGTGACAATAGTTGTTACTGACAAAAAAGAGCAATAGAAGAAAATATTAAATAACTATTGCTAAGTTAAAAGATTGTAATGTCTTTCAATGTTCTAAAGTGGAAAGATATGAAAAAAGGAAATTTCATGAAGTGATAAGCCTGTAGGTGGAGCAATACTTCAGATATTCAGATTAAACCACATTTTGTGTTGGCTAAACTCTGCTGACTTAAGTATCAGTTTGTGCACATGAATTAAGTAGTACTTGCAGCTGTCACTAAGTTAGCTATGTACTGAAAACACACGAAAATTCTGGCTTTGCAGGAGACAGCACGCAATAGCTGTAAAGCACAGTGTGCAATAGAAGTCAAATTTCATTCTCTGAGAAGTAAATACTAGTTTAATAAATTCCTATTGGCAGCAAACAGCCCGCCCTTGTTGAAATCTTTCTGCTGATATCCATGAGAGTTCAATCAGGCAATGGAGTTGCCATATGGGGAAATTTCCACAAAACGTTACTATTTTTACTGCCATCATGCGATTGCTAGGAAGACTATTCAGCCTCCTGGGTTTTACTTTTTATTTTTAAATGGGGAAATACAGGATTCATGCTACATGATCATCTCAATGTGTCCATGAACCACTATAGCAACTGTGTCTGTCCTTCAGATTCGCACATGTGGAGCAGTTAAAAGTCTAAGATCATTAGTGTTATTGAACAACGTGAAAGCTGTACTTAAGTACATAAACATGTAGGAAGAAGATTAATTTCCTGCTGGAAAACGCTTATACTTATTTCTGGTTGCTTGTTCTTACTTTACACATTTTGCCTTTTATTTGAGATGGGGAACTTTACAATTGCGGTGCGTCTTAATCATTGTCAGCAAGGGCTGGCTGCCCCTTAGGCGACGGGGACTCTGCAGGGAAAGGGACAGAGAGGGGGCCGAGCCCAGGCTCTCCTGCCGCATCGCTGGGGCAGGGACTGAGGGCCCAGGCTGAGCTGAACTGGGGCTCCTCAGTCCATGTGCAGGGGTGGAGGAAGACCTCAGGGATTACTGGACAGTAAGTGCTTGTAGTGCCCTCAGAGCCCTGAAAATCATTCCCAAAGCAATGGGCTCACCTCTTCATTTATTTAAAATGCAATTTATGGGATTTCCTACCTACACTGCTCCAGGGTGGAGGAAACTTACCATTCTTATCCCAAAACTAGGCAGCATTTGCTAAGAAGGGGTCATACAGATTGGTCAGCTACTGGCAGGGATGGTATGGAGCAATTGTAGTTACAATTAAATTCTTCTGTTGTTATTCCTTTCTCTGTTTTTACCTGGACACTTGTTTTGAGTGGGAGAAGACCAAGGAGCTGGAAAGTTTATTTACAGTTTTTCATGTTGAATGTACCATCACTCAAAACCAGAACTTGTAGATTGTGTCAGAAGTGTCTGTGAATATGTAAAAAAAATGAGGGATGAAGTGAGCATGAAGAACATCAGCCATAGAGAATCTTGTAAGGAACTTTTCCTTTATGTATTTAAACCTTTTTGTCTAAGGAGTATACAATAGGTTTACCAACAGGAGGATATGTATTGACATGGTACTATAGCTTGAACTGTGTGTAATCTACTGTAGAAGCAGATTAAGCTAAATTGTAAATAGATACTTGTCCTTGAGAAAGCATGTTCACATTGGGAATTGTACTGCAAAGCTGATATCACTGATTGGAAATTGCTGATGTCGTTGTTTAAGCTATAGCTCAAGTAACTACATTAGTGAATATCCCCATGTAGAAAAGCCCTTCATGTAGCACAGTTTAGGAAAGAAAATAAGAACAACTACAAAAAAAAAAGTAAACCAAAATATAGCAGAAATAAAGTTGCAATCATACAGGATACTTGTTACGTAGAGATCCTCTATGTTCTGACCTGAGTTTTCTTTGCCAAGCAAACCAGACAACACATCACAGCAGCTGGCAAAGCGCTGAGAAACCGGTATGTTAGCTCAGATGAATATTGTTCTGTGACTTGGTCGGTTTGGACTGGGGGAAGAATGAAATGTAGGTTCATAAATATAAGCCCATGTGGATATATCAGTTGCGTAAGTATTATTGTTGGTAGTGGTGAACCCAAGAAAGGGGCAGAAAGCCCCACAAAGAACCTTGCATAGAAATGTCTCCCACACTCCTATTTTAAGGGCACAATTTTCTCCCTCGCTCTTATTAGTCCTAGTATATCAAAGAAAATGCAAATTTGAGAAATCCATAGTCTGCTTGCTAGCATACTACCTCTTTTTTTGAAGAGGTTAGCACTTAGTGTGGTGTTTACATAATATTCAATATTTACAATAAAGAGTAAAACTACCAGGGCTGTGGTGTGAGGAGAAAGAAGGCTTCCCTCTTTTCTCCTCCACTTCTTCATGTATATTCTGAATCCCACATACACTACCGGAAAATGAATGGCATCTAGGTTGCAAGATGATGGTCAAACAATTGGAATAATTATTAACATTTTTAAAAAGAAAATTATGAGATAGTAAAATATCAATGGATAACTCTAAAACAAAATCAAAACAGAAGTGGCAGAAAAGGAGAAAAAGTGTTATGTTTGTCCAATATCACAAAAAAAAACCCCTAACCCTCTGAGATGAGTTTTTAAAGGCTGTACCATTACATACAATCGCAAACTTTGTGTTATAAATGAATCTTGATACATATACTTATTGGGCACAGGGGGGCAGGTAAGAAAGAGAGAGAAATGAATGAGCAAGCACATATAAAACTAAGCAAAGATTTTTTTTTTCATTAGAGCTAAACTTTAGAGGACTGTGTAAATCAGTGTAAATCAGCAGTAATCAATGGAGATACTTTGACATAAAATTGCTGCAAAATCAGAACGGAGCCAAAGGTGTTTATGGACCATCACATTTTAAGAAAACAAGCATCTCCTGTTTAAGTGTGAAATGTTTACCCGAAAGTTGTCTGAAATTTTGCCAACTATTTGGTTCAACTTATTTAACAAGCAATTTAAAAAAAAAGATACACCTAGAGGACTCAAGCAGCTCTGCTATCTCTGCACAAGCGAGCTGCACTGCCTCTGTGGGGGAGGCAGGCTGACGTTGATACCTCTCAGGAAGGACTAATCCTTTCAGAAGTGTCTGTGTTTCAGAGCTCTCACCTTCCTCACCACACACACACCCCCCAGAGAGCAGCGTTGTCTCTTCTCTGTGCTATTGCAGACTGGAAAAAAAAATGATATTACCAAAGTGACTTAGAGTAACACCCCAGATGGTTGGGGTCATTATATAAATAGAAAAACTGAGTGGGACCTCTATCTGCATGAATTTAATGAAACCTCATGCTGCATTCACCTCAATTATTTTTGCATTAGAAATAAATCAGGCCAAGTTTTGTGGAAAAAATTTTGAGGCCTGCCAAGCTTCTACTGAAAGTTTTTTGCCTCTGAGGAATTAGTCTATGTTTTTTCTTCTTAAAGCAACTTGAAGTGCATCAAGTTGGCAGATTTTTTAGGCTCATTCTTAATCTTTCTTTTGAGATTCTCTTTGTCCATAGAAACTTATGGACTTCTCTCTTGGGGCTTTACATTTACCTGTAAGAACATAATTTACAGGCATTCTGCAATGTGGATGGAAGGAACATTTTTCCCTTCCTTGCAGCCATTGCAAGTGGCAGACTAAAGAGACTGGCATCGAAGTTATGAGCTGGATGATAAGACCTTATTTACATAATAAGTAGAAAAGTATTACAGAGACATAGAAGAAAGTTTTAAATATTTAGTATTCCCAGTGGTCATTCTCGGTGTAATTTTTATATTGCAAAGGCTCTTACATACCATTTTTCAACACTGATCATAGCTACCATGAAAGTCACTCATACTACATAATTAGACAGAATTCAATGTTTAGCTTAATGTCTAAATAGACATGGTAGGAATACAGAGAGAGGGAAATGACTGAATAAAACAACAGGTAAAATATATACAGAATAAGAGGTCCTAGAGCTGCTGAGGTCTTACCATAGTGTCGTACCAACTACTCTTTCAATACAGCTTTAATATGATGTGCATTAATATCTTTCTACACTGACTCATAACTATATTTCTATTTACCCTAGAATTCTCTGTAGTTTTCTAACTAATTCAAAGAGCGATGATGTCCTTCTGCATATATACAAATATAAACTGAATAATTTTGAAGGTGACCAAAGCATCCACATTTCATACAGTCAGAGCAGATTCAAAGCTGGGTGCTTTTTTCCATCAAGAAGATTTTTCTTTTATTTTTCTAAACAGTTGGTAGAAATCCAGATGTGGTAAACAGCGAAAAACTAGAAAACACTTCTAAGGTATATTTTCAGATTATATACATGTGTTAATAACAACAGTGTAGCCAAAGGTGATTGAAAAGACGTGGTGCTTAGGGGCATGGTTTAGTGGTGGACTTGGCAGTGTTAGGTTGAGAGTTGGACTTGATGATCTTAAAGGTCTTTTCCAACTTAAATGAGTCTATGATTCTATGAAAATGTCCCTGCATCTTTTAAAGGCTTACTGTTACAAACCAGGTCTGGCTAGCTTTCCTTTTACTATTTCAGAATATTATTTTCTAGGGAGATACATTTTTCAAAATAACTTTGGCTAAAAGGACGAATAGTGCTTAGCTTACTGAGGTGTCAGTTTTTATACAGTTAGTGAATGTCTGTAAATTAAGACAAGAGAAAATCTGGGCCAGTATGTAGGCTGTGGCAGACAACATGCTGTTGCTACTGTCCCAAAGGCTTTTGAAAAAAAACTGTGTAAATAGCCCTATGCTTCTAATAAAGTATCAAATATCAGTTGTTGCTTCGACATTCCTGAAGACCCGTTGACTCCCTTGTTCTTTGTGTTTCTGCACACCCTGCTCTAGCGCAATGTTAGCCTATGGTGATATTTCCTGTTCCTATATTTTTTGAGCAATAGATGTCACAGATAAAATTCTGTAGGTCCATCACTTAAACTAGAAACAAAGCCTGGCCATGACAAGCCCAGCTGCTTTTGAAGACAACTCCATTTAGGCAGTAACTTGTTGCATCTGTTTTGATTTGTCTGTTAAAACTGAAGAGAGTATCGGCCTCATACCTACCGGGCTAAGAATATTTTTGTTCTGGAAGCCGCCCCAGTGCTTACTGCAGTACATCACACAGCTGGATATAGATTTTTATACCTACTGTCAATTCGGATGAGAATAGAGCAATTCTTAAATTTCCTATTTCCTTATGTTTTCTGGGATGGTGAGTTGTTAATGATTAATAGCTCTATTGCAAATTTTTTTCTTGCTTTATAATATTGTGTCTCTAAAGATTGCTTTAGATATTATGTAAAATCGTTAGACTGCTGTCATAGGAGCGAATATAGCTTGGATTGTGAATGCTAACAGCTGATAGGTAAGTGTGTGTGTGTGTGTGTATGTGCGTGTGTGATGTGGGGGAGGGCAGACGTCCAAACCCAAGCATCTGAACTCTCAAGCAGAAGCCTGTTGCTTGCTATCTGCAATGAGTATGCGTTTGTTGTAAATTTTGACAGTGACTGGTTTAAAGAAAAGCGGTACATCCTGAATCCTCCACTTAACAAACAGACATGAGAAAGAAGCGCCAAATAGGTGGGTGATCAGGCATTGTGCTTCTGCACCTAGACGTTTGATTGGAAAACTGAGGGCTTGAAAAGAAAAGGAATCCAAAATGTAGAACTGATCCTGGAAAGAAGAAGATGCAGCTTCTGGCTGGGGGGAAGATCCTGGAAGAGAAGGAAGATCCTGGACATGTGACAGCTGTGTGGAGGTGAATGCTGGAGATACAAACCCCAGTATCCAGCTCCATTGCAGGTTGATTTCTCCATCTTTCCTGAAATTAATGAGTCTCCACCTGAGAAAAAGTCACATTGAAGATGATCACACTGATATGTTCTTGAAGTACTCCTTTTTAAAAAAATTAAGATAAAAACTCATTGGCTTTCCGTTCTATCACTGCTGGAAAAAAATTTAGGTCTGTAAGAAATGAAGCATCGTTGGCATATGATGGCTACTCATTATCCTGCAGGGTAATGATACAGTGATCTCAGTACAATGAGCAGGCTGAGCTGTGTCACAAAGTTTACAGCTGACAGTATTGCTCCATTGACTAACATAATATTTGATTTATTAGTGCTCTTGTCAGTCATAAAAGGTGCACACAAAAAAAATTAAAGATGAGAATAAATGTCTAAAAACCCTTGAAAGAACATCCTTTGTTATTGCAGGGTCATAAAATTATAGAAGATTGGGGTTGGAACAGGCCTTTAAAAGTCATCTATTCCAACCCCCCCCACCATGGGCAGGGACATCTTTCACTAGATCAGGTCACCCCATCCAACCTGGCCTTGAATACATCCAGTGATGAGGGGTCCATGACTTCCCTGGGCAATCTGTTCCAGTGCCTCACCGCCCTCATTGTAAAAAATTTCTTCCTTATTTCCAATCTAAATCTAATCTCTTTCAGTTTAACATTGTTGCCCCTTGTCCTGTCACTACAGGCTTTGGTAAAAAGTCTTTCTTAGTCTTTCTCATAAATCCCGCTTATATATTGAAAGGTCACAATAAGTTGTACCTGAAGCCTTCTCTTCTCCAGGCTGAACAATGACAACTCTCTCAGCCTGTCCTCATAGGAGAGGTGCTCTAGCCCCCCGATCACGTTCATGGCTCTTCTTTGGATGCACTAGAGCAGGTCCATGTCTGTCTTATGTTGGGGGCCCCAGAGCTGAACACAGGTGGGGTCTAATGAGGGCAGAGTAGAGGGGGAGAATCACCTCCCTTGGCCTGCTGACCACGCTTCTTTGGATGTAGCCCAGGAGATGGTTGGACTTCTGGGCTGCGAGCACACATTGCCTGCTTGTGTCCAGCTTTTCATCCCCCAGCAGTGCCAAGTCCTTCTCGGCAGGGCTGCTCTCAATCCCTTCATCCCCCGGGCTGTATTGATACTGGAGGTTTCCCCAACCCAGGTGCAGGACCCTGCACTTGGCCTTGTTGAACCTCATGAGGTTCACATAGGCCCGTTCCTCGAGCTTGTCCAGGTGTGTCTGGGTGGCATCCCTTCCCTCAAACATATCAACTGCACCACTCATCTTGGTGTCATCTGCAAATTTGCTGAGGGTACACTCAGTCCCACTGTCAATGTCATTAATGAAGACATTAAATACTACTGGTCCCAGTACGAACCCCTGAGGGACACCACTCACTACTGGTTTCCACTTGGACATTGAACCATTGCCTGTAACTCTCTGGACACAGCCATCCAGCCAATTCCTATCCATCTAACAGTCCACCCATCAAACCCATATCTCTCCAATTTAGAGGCAAGAGTGGGACCTTGTCAAAGGTCTTGCAGAAGTCCAGATAGAAGACATCTGTAACTCTTCCCTTGTCCACTGATGCAGTCACTCCATCGTAGAAGGCCACTAGGTTGGTCAGGCAAGACTTGCCCCTGGTGAAGCTATGTTGGCTGTCTCAAATCACCTCCCTGCCTTCCGTATGTTTTGATATGTTTTTCAGGAAGATCTGTTCCGTCATCTTACTGGACATGGAGGTGAGGCTGACTGGCCAGTAGTTCCCAGGGTCTATTCTAGCTTTTAAAAATGTGTG
Source organism: Phaethon aethereus (assembly GCF_964289735.1). Lineage (NCBI taxonomy): Eukaryota > Metazoa > Chordata > Aves > Phaethontiformes > Phaethontidae > Phaethon > Phaethon aethereus. The sequence continues at coordinate 89,804,697 of NC_138582.1, read as the reverse complement.
TGATATTTCCTTTTTTTCCTGTCACTGGGAACACCACCCAACTGTCACAACCTTTCAAATAAGATGGAGAGTGTCTTGGCAACTACATCAGCCAATTCCCTCAGGACTATGGGATGCATCTCATCAAGTTCCATGGACTTATGTATGTTCAGGTTCCTCAGGTGGTCTCAAACCTGATCTTTTCATATGATAGGAGGGACTTCCTTCCCCCTGCCCTGAGATTTAGGGGTTTGAAAGATATGGGAAGAGAGATTACCTTTGAAAATTGAGGCAAAGAATTTGTTGAGTACCTCTGCCTTCTCCATGTTGGTTGTTACCAGCTCTCTCATGTTATTTGCCAAGGGGGATGCATTTTCTTTAATCTTCCTTTTCTGTCCAACATACCTGTAAAAGCCCTTATTATTCTTTGCACCCTTTCCCAAATTCAGCTCCTACAGTGCCTTAGCTTTCCTGACCGCATCCCTACGTATCTGGACAGCATCCCTGGTTCCACTGCCTGTGCATTTCCTTCTTACAGTTTAGTTTGATCAGGAGGTCCTCACTGAGCAATGCTGGTCTCCTGCCTTCCTTGCCTGATTTCTTACAGAAGAGAATCAATGTATCTTGCACTCCAAGAATAACGTCCCTAAAGAGCTGCCAGCTCTTTACTCCTTCACACTCCTCAGAAAAGGAAAACCGTTTCCTTATCTTCCTATGTCAGATCCTTGGCAAGGGGCTGGCTCACTAAAATTGTCCTATATCCACCTGGATTGCAGGCTTAAGGGCACTAGCCAAGAGCTTCATGATTCTGTTTCCAACAAGATGAGCAGGAAGCTAGGTAAAATTACCGCTACCTAAAAATCTTCAGAAACTTAAATAGATCCATCTTGCACAAGATATTTTGGGCAAGATAATGCAGTTCCTGGATTTATTTTTATCATGTGTTCCAGAAGCCACAGTAAACTGGGTTTTTTTAAAGGGAGGGATGCCACCTAAAATAAGTCAGGTGGTTTCAGTCAGGTGGTCTTTTGTGCTCCATGAGAGCTGATATCACTTTCTGATCTTTTTTTCAGATCAAAAAAATTGCAAGTATAATACATCTAGGAAGAAGAGTTCCTTGAAAATAAGAAAGAAAATGCATCTCAGATTTTACAGTCTCAACACTCCTGAGGGGAATAGTTGATAAAACAAGGAAATGAGAATCCTTTACTTGTAAATAAGAATGAGTTTTGGGCTGCAATTTTTACATATTCTGAAATTCTTTTTACCCATGGTAGTTAAACATTTTATAACAGGAGAAAATGCTTTTTTAAAGGTTTCAGTGTTTCCTCTGCACATTTGAAAGTATTTGAATACAATCATTTTAATTATATCACTTGCTAGAGTATGACTTAAAGTTTTTTTTTGATCTTTGCAATGACCTCAGATGAAGCCTCTAATCTATCCACGTTATGCTCACCGAAAATGTCCTCTAAATATCAGCTGTTAAGTAGGAGATCTTTAATAGTGTATTTAAAGATTTAAAATACCAATAGGCCAGACTATTTAAAAGGTAGTTTATCAGAAACAGGATTATAAAGAAAATAGTCCATTACAAAATTCAAGTTGACAATGTTCCTTTAATCTTATAACTTTAGCCTTGAGATAACTCATTCAATTGAGTGTTTTAGACACTGTGCATAAATATTTGCTTTTGATACCCTCAAGGACTTTCTTTTGTGTCCCCTGAGGCTTTAGAAAAACAAGAAGATGAATTGCATTTCAATAGATGGATCCTGTTTTTTTTCCAGACCTCTTTCACTAGTTCTAAAATTATTTTTCTAGCTTCACAGCTTTCTAGTTAACATTAATATTTCTAAAATATGATTAGCAACTGTGATCAAAATAAGTAGCTATATTATAATAGATTAGGCAATATCATTTGTCCACTGTTATCTTGTGAGCTATATCTTTCCCCAAATTTGTCTTTTAAGTTAGAGGCTGAGCTTAAAAAGGTCTGAGTGTTTTGTAGCACTACACACTTCAAGGCTGAACACTTGTTGTTCACACATAAGCATATTTAAGGAAAGATGTAAATTCCCTAGTGACTTACTGGCTTGTTGATACCTCTCAGGCTGCAATCTGGTTGTAATTACACAGCAGAGAATTTCTTGCATAGGGGAACTCTGACAAATGCAGGTTTTGGCAAACACATTTGCATAAATCCAGGATTTGGGGGCTGGATGGCTGTTTGCAAGCTCTTAATACTGGGATATGCCATTTTTTTCAGTCACAGGGGCTGATCAACTCCCTTTGAAAACAAAAAGACCCTACTAATATTAACAGAAACAATGCATAAGGCCCTAAACTGCTTTATCTTGAGACACATCCAATCTCACCAGCTCTTGTGCTTGGAAGTTAAAAATAGTAACAGTATAGTAATAACATTTCTTAGGAAATCCTACACCTAGAGGAAAAATGGCCATCTGAAAATATATTGTATATGATGTTTTCCATTATGAATACTAATTTTTTGCCTACATTTTTGTATTTCACCTTAAAAAATCCCCTCATCTCTGTGATTCTCAGTGCATCTGAGGCCATAACTTTCAAATGTAAATATTATTCTCATTGAATATAAATATCAAAAGCAGATTCTTCAATGACAAACTGTGCTTGAATTCCCTTTTGCTCATGTTAGAAAAAAGAAAATGTAATTAAATATGTGCCATTGTGATAAGTATGTGGCAATGTGATTGCTGACATCACTAAGGATGTCTTTTCTTTTTTTTCTGTTGGTCAGGTGCATGTTTTCAGGATTTTTTGGTTGGTTGTTTGGTTGGTTATTCATTTTTAAAAAAAAAAATCTTTAAAAAGAGCAGCATTTCCTTGGTCATAAAATATATTTGTAAAATTTATTATCACACTAAAAAGGCAAATAGTTATATATGGAGTTATTTCTGACTATATATAATTCAGTTTGGATTTTTTTTTCCCTACAGTAAGTCTATCTTGACCTTTTTACTTAATGCTTAGGAAGAAGGTGTTTTCAGATGACAAACTATACAGGAATAAGTACTATATTTTAAATTCATGTCTTTTTTTTTTTAATTTTGCATTTCTCTCCCCTTGTGTTCCAGAACACTAAGGAATAATTTAAAAATATTTTTTATTTTGTATCCATTGAGTGCTGTGTGATAATTAAGAAATCTACATAAAATATAAATTTTGTATACAATTTTCTTCCCAAAACCTAAACTAGGTTTGCAAGAGTTTGCAGATAAAATTCAACCTCATGAACCACCCTGCAGGGAGTAGTTGTTATAGTGATTCAAGGATATTTTAGCTGGGTACCAGGTCTGGTAAATTTTTTTTAAATGTCGCAATGCAGGGGTGTACAGAAAACTGCATATAGTAGCTATCAGCTGTCTCTGGTTCATGTCATGTAGAACAGAAGTATCTGTTAAAAACAAGCTTTTCTTATCTTAACATAGTATCTTAACATGTTAGAGAGTGGTGTTTCAACAGAAGAAACATAAGAAGCCTTTGGACTGCCTGTGTAAGTTTTTCTAACCTGTTCGCTTTCTCTTAGTCTGCTTGCAAGCTAAAACTTGGGAGGCTGATGTAAAAGTCCTGATCAAAGTTCCTTGTCTTCCCTGGAGGAGATGTGGGATTTCACAAAACCACACCCTACAGCTTTGATGGAGGGAGGATCTTACACAGGCTGTTAACACATAGGTTAATTTTACCTCCACTGAGCAACAGGGTGCATGAAATAGCTTAAAAGTTATTTTTCCCCTTAAGCTGGTGACAAGGGAATCATGCTGGCATGAAAAAGGAAACAGAAAGGGAAGAGAAACAACCTGGAGTGATGAGAGAGTAATGGCATTAAGGGAATTAGCAGTGAGAAGTAACACCATTTGATTTGACTCTTCCAAAAAAACTCAGAGAAAAATCAAAAGGAGCACGAAAAGAAATGCACAAAATAAGAATAAAAAAGCGTAGTTTAGTGTAAGTTTGGGTCACTGAAAGAATGCAAAATTTGAAAGAATATAGCTTGTTTGTGAATCAGATTGCCATCTCCACAGCTAGCATAGAATATTGCAGCAAATAGAGTCTTTTTCTATGTTCTATTCTAAACCACAGATTAGCTTAACACACATATATATATATCATATATATATATATGGAATGATCCTTGAATACAGACAGTAGCTAATGATCTACTAGTGGGACATAGAGTCCTGAGTGGATTCTTTCACTAAACAGCAATTTTAATTTTTGTATCCAGTTCTTATTTTCAATCTAGACTGAAAAATAACGGCATGAAAGTTTTTCTCCTTGTTTCTCTAGTAATAAGGAAGTTTTCAATCTGTATGAAAAATCCTGCCCATTTGTTGTCAAAGCACACATATTTAGAACTGAAATATTACTTAGAGATATGTACTGAGGTGTTTATCATATCCAAGTCTCCAACTGGAGTCTGAAATGACATAATTTCATTGAATTATTTGCGTGCACAGATTCACTGAGTAATTCAGGTTGGAAGGGACCTCAGAACACCTCTTGTCTAATTTTCTGCTCAACGCAGGGTCAGCTGTGGGCAGCTCTCTGGGCAGCCTGCTTCATTGCCTGGCTGTCTTCAGGGTGAAAGGTTTCTCCTTACAACAACTTTAAACACATCCTTTTTCAATTTATGACAACTGTCTGTTGTTTTCCCACTGTGTACTTAGTAAAGACCATGTCTACATCTTCTCACTCTGAAAGCCAAGTGTGTTTCCAGTGCCCCTCTGCATTCACTGTTAGATTCAAAAATATATACTCAGAGCAACGAGACACTGAGAGCTGTTTGAGAGAGCAAAACAGCTCATGGGATTTTCTTTTTTTTGGTAACTTTAATTTCATCCTGATAAGAACAGTACTTGAAGTTTAAACATTGGTTGTTTCAAATAACAGCTTTAAATTCCACAGGGCAGTATTATATTTTCTTTTCACACATCTTTCTGTGTGTCTGTCCTTCTCTGCCCTACAATGGGCAGCCTGTTTAATGGCAAGGCACAATGACACCTCCACTGGTTCTCTGCTTTGAGTCACTTACTTTTGCCACCATCCAAAGAGACAGGGAAATCAGAATTAGGATTGTAATTTAGGTCAGACACTGTGGAGATACAGGATATGAAAGGGCAGTGGTTTGTGGTCTACATCTACTCACCTGGAAGTTTGCAGGAATACTCTTCTTCTCAAGATAGTGTTCTATCACGATGGCATTTTCAATCCCATATGTGAAGTTAAACATTAGCTGTCTTTAGCTCTGTTGTCCTGTTTGACATACTTGGAGGTAATGTCACCAATTCAGCTACTTGGCCTTTGGGTACATAATCAACTGCAGCTATAACAAAGATTGTAGATATGGGATACATTCCTGTCTGTCCAGAGCTTGGGAAAAAAAAAAAAAAAAGACAGTATCATGGAGATCTTGAGAAGTAAGGGAAGGTAAGAGCCTAGGAATACACTTTTAGAAGCAGACTCCATCTTACCTCACTGACCAAGCCCAAAATATATTTAAAAGGCAGGTTATCTCTTCTGTTAATACATGATTTGCATGGGTAGGAATTATTTTTTTCAAATATAAACCTGCTTTCTAATTATAATATGTTCTCTTTACATCACTTCACTTTTGGCATGCTCAAAAAATAGATAAAATGCCCTTATTTGTTACATCTATATCCATTTTAAGATCTGCTTCCACTTAAACCTGTTCCACTTAAAACTGTGCACCTTACTGTAAAGAAAAACCTAATTTATTCCTTCAAGGGTTGATACATAAAAATATATTGGTTTTGCATTATTTAACTTACAGTATTACTGTTTGAAATAAGGAGAGTTCAAAAATATCCTCTCTTTAATCACATCATAAAACATAGCTATTTTTTTCCTCCTATCAACTAGGCACTTCTTTATTAATTTGTGAGCAACAATCTATAATAAATGAAAATCTGCAAATCTCTGGTTACAGGCCACTTGCATTTCCAGCAGAAAAAAATAATTTTTTTCTTAATGCTGTATAACCTGAGCATATACATGACAAGTACTATAAATACAAATGGTAAAATGTTAATAAAGTTATTTAGCATCTTGTTACATAATGATTACACAGTGAAAACTTTCCTTACCTCCTTTAGACTGAAGATACTAGAATTAAGTTAATAATAAGAAATAATAATATTTTAAAAGCTAAAATTGTTTGATAACTATATTATCAAACAAGTTCTCTCAGATTTGGGAGGTTTTTGTTTTGTGATATTAATGGTCTTAAATTGTACTGAAAAAACCCTCAGAATTAAGTTTTTAAGAACTCGTGCCAAAACTGTATTCCTCACTCATTCCCTTGCCCTTTTTCTGCAACCATGTTGGCACTTGTCCGCTGTTAAGATTAAAACACAAGAAGCAAAGCCTAACAATATAAAATAATTGATAAATACAATGGATGTACTCTCAAAAGAATTCTATTTCCAGTATTGAAAAGAATACACTTTGTCCATGTAAGAACTGTAAAAAACTAGAATGTTTCTCTACAAGTATAACCCTCCGCTCAACATCTCTTAATGAGAATTTCCAAGTCCATAAACTGGGAGTTGCCAAGGTATTTCAATTCCTTGAGTAATTCAGAATGCTCATTTGATAATATATTCCTGTTCAGGTTGGGGATGTTCTTTTAAATGTACAGTCTCAAAACTGAACCACGGTGTACCACTGGTGTATCTTTCTAGGAATAAAAACTCTTGATAATCTCCTCAGTCAGATTCTGAGACTTTTCCCCAAGCAGACTGATGCATTCTCTGCAACTTGTTGAATTCAGTGAGACTTTTTGGTAAGTTGACTGCTACGTAACAGAAGTAGTCCCATATGATTTGGCCTAGTTTTACTAATATTTAATCAACAACATTTAAATGTATGTAATTTCAATTATTTCAGTATTGCATGTGCTTACTTCCTCTTGAAGGATGTGTAAAGTGCTTTGCTTAATGAGGATTTATAATAACCCTTTTGGACTATTGGTCTATGTCTTAGTTTTCCACAGAACATTCCTTATCATCAAAGTAGTTTCATTCTAGAATTGGTGCTATAAATCCACAAGAGGAATGAATAATCATTTCTGAAAAATAGCTGCTGTATATTAGCATCTATTGTTTCAAAGAAAATTTGAGGGGGATCTGAAGCCAATGGGTATCTTTGTATAGCGTCTGTGCATTTTTGTTTGAGCTCTGACAACTAACTAGCTGCCTAATAGAAATCAATACTATTCTGTAGTCAGTAACTGTTTAAAAAGAGCCATTATGTTCTGTCATGTGAGAAATTTGTGTACTTAAGGACAGTTTCCAAGGCAGCTTTCACACAAAAGTCATTAGCCAGCAAGTCCCCAACCACGTATTTCCATGATAGAATGTAACAGTTCTGAAGAAGTTGTTATGGTCTATTGGGCCAGTAATTTGCATTTTAAGTAGGGCCTAAATATGTATTTCTCTGATAGATTGGAGCTGTTATGGCTTACTGGGTCAATAATGTATTTTGTAAATATTCCCTAAATAGGCATTTACATAATTTGTATATTTAAAAGTCTGTAATTGAGTATCTACACAACAAACCATAATGAATCCTTTAGAACTAGTATGATCTATTTTTGTGTTGCTTAAAAAAAAAAGTAAAAAAAGAGTAAATTGTAATATTAATGAATGCTACAGATATGAAAATGTTGAAAAGTTACATTAACTAAAGACTTGTGTTTTTCAAGTTCCTTTTTTGCTATGTTCTGTTTGATTTACTGCAATGTAACAGCATTGTATGTTAATTAACTCTCTTTCTGTGTTTTTTACTGGATGGAAAACACATTGTTTGGTAGGTCAAAGGCCAAAACAACACTTGAAGAAACTAGTTTTGTCCAACAAAACATTTTAGTTATCACTATGGTTACCATTCAGATTCATTATTAAATACTTAATCAAAAAACGCTCCTTAAAATAGTTCCAGAAGTAACCATGAAGGCAGTTATGTCTGAATAGATCTCATCTAACTTTTACTTTCTGGAGAATTTGTCTTCTAATCCATGTTATTATCTAAAGTACCTCTACAGAGGAGTGAGTACAGGCATCCTAGAAGGTAATTCACACTACTTGTTTTGGTCTGCCCCTTTGAAGAGAATGAATCATTCTCTACAGGACATATACATAGCTTGCTCTTTGATTGACTGTAAAAGAACCCAGTTGATACCTTAGAATAGAGACCTACTCTTTAGCTGGCTATAGTTAGATGAGATTAATCCTGTTCTTATAGAAATCCATTAGGTAAATCTATGTCCTAGTCTTTTATACTTTAGCTTAGGTAGCTGACACAGGGAATTTCAAGACTTCTTTATATACTATGACTTGCAAAATCCTTATGGCCATATTGAAGTTACCATGAAAACTCTGACATACTCTTTCTATACATTAATCAAAATCCTTATATATAATACTATTTTCCATATTTTCTGCAACATATTTTAAGTATTTTTACTGCTTTGCTTGGTTGCATACAGGAAAAAAGTACATATTTAACATTAAGTTCTATTCAAATATTGAAACAGTCTCAAAAGTAATTGTTATTTCGAATTGTCACATTCTCTCTTCGAGCATTTGCAAACAGTTCAGTAAGAACACTCAAGATGTGAGCTGTTTTAAGTTAGTGACAAGTGTCATGTGGGCTCTTTGGATTTAATAATTTCTGTAACAAAAAGATTTTCAATTCAAATTTAGCTGAAGTATAAAATTGGACAGTCATTGTAAGTCTTCTAAGTACTTCAGCATTAGATTTTTCACTGATGTATGAGCAATGCAGCTTCAAAATAAGTATTCATGGTATTAATAACACCCACGAAAGATAAACGCATTCTCCATGAAGAATGTCATCACATGCTCCAATTAAGACTTCAACATGAGATTAAGCAAATTTTAAATAAGATATAAATCTTGTTTTGGGTTTCTGTACATAGGAGAACTTCACCTTCAAAACTGGGTGGAAAATGAACCCATAAAGGAACACATTTGAATCCAGGTTGTTTAAAATTACCAGTGAATATTTGTGTAATAGGTTTTTTCTACATTTTGTCCAGAGTCACTTTCTCTGTATCACTGAAACACATTGGGACAAATTTTTCCCATCTCTGATTCCTATGTTTCAGTGAGTAAAAACTATGAATGCATTTCAGTTATTTTTACTGTGCAGAACAAAAAGTCATTACAGGTTCATGTTCCTGTATTTGTTGTCCATTTCATGGATGAAAATCATTACTTCATTAAATTACCATCAATTAACAATCACAATTGTGCAGTGAAAAATGGCATTAAGACACGCCTGTGCCATTGAAGGGACAAAGTTCAGACCAGCATTTTCTAGTTTTTAGCTAATTTTGTTCCTATATTGGCAGAAAGGAACCAGATCATGTTTCACACAACTGTCCAGTGAGAATTTCCCTAGAGTGATAATCAGTAATGAAATATAAAGGGAGCTTAATGCTGAGCTTGGCAGAACTGTCATTGATGATGATAGATATAGGCAGCTCTATCACTTTTGAGGAGAGATGTGATTTTTGGTTCCTTCACATTTTCTGTGGATATGTGTACTGATGTGTCTGTGCGCTGTAATTTCCATTGACTATCAAATAACATACTTAAATGCTTGAAAATCTTGGGAGATAAAGATTAAACTCAGATTAACATATAGTGATTTTGAGGGTATGCTAAATAAGAGATAGCTGATGGCAAATCGATCCAGTTAGAGAATCTGCATTTGCAGATAATGCAAAAATGCATGATTCCATATGCTTATAGAGTTTCCTACTATACCAGCTGACCTTTGATGAAGCATTACTTCTGTTCAGCCTGGAGAAATGGTAGAACTGTATGGAATGTTTTGCATGTTAAATTAAAATGGTGGTTGTCAAATAAAAAAAAAAAATTCTGATATTCTGTTATTTTTGCTTTGATTAAATTACATAATTTTTAGTTTATTTTTGAGGGGAGTCCCTTTGAACGGACGCTCAGCAATCTGTCTTTTAAAGGACACATTTATTCACTTCCATACTTGTGCAAATGGAAGTTGTAAGCAGTGTGCACATTTCTACATCCCAACCATCAACCTCTGTTTTCTCTCTTATGTTTTCTTTTACTGAAGCAATCTTCACTAGATGTCCCTAGAATCTGATCTGAAGTACTGATCGATGGATATAAATTGCCATTTCTCTTGCTTTTTCTCCCACTTTCTACCAACTACCACTTTGAATGATTGCAGTTTTTTCCATGTTGAGGTAGCTGGATCTTCTGTTATGTCATTAAATGTTATAATAATGGTGAAAACCTCTTCCTCTTCCCATCAAGTGAATCATCTTCTCTCCACTGAAACTGACCTGTTTAAAATACACAGATTAAAGAGATACAACTGAATTAAAAAATATTTGGAAACTTGGCAAAGTCTGTGCAAGTCTCAAAAATACAGATTTTATACCAAAGTTACTTTAGTCTTATGCCACCTGAATGCCAGCAGGAGGTGTATCCAAATTATGGGGTAAATTTCATCTCAGTGGGAAAAGATTTTATTTATAAATCCTCTCCTGGTTAAAATATTCCATAGAACATCCTTCTGTAGCTCTCCTGAGAAGCATTCCTGATCCTACCAAAAGCAATGGGTAAAACTCACATGGACTTCAAAGAGATCTGCCTGGAAGTTTGCCTGTCTTATTTTGCAGCATTGCTGCCATTTCTCTTGTAGTAAACCTCCCCTCTATTTTAAAGGAGAAAGAGAAAGAAAAGAGATAAACCAGTCTTATTTTTCCTAGAATAATGCTACAGTATGTCCAAAAAGTACTTGCAGAAGTTTTGCCACTTTTTATGTATGATCTGTATTTGTATGGGTGAAATTCTGTAGAGAACAGAACATGAAAAGACAAGTGATATTACTAAATATGCATATATTCATGCTAGCAATGCAAAGAAAGGTAATAAAAACTCCAGGACTAGTATGCTGCCTAAAACATCCGAAAGAGAGGAATAATTCAGTTAACTTCTTCCTTTAACAAAAAAACTCCTTTGGCACCTCTCACGTGAGTATAACTTCTGTCAGCTCCGTATTCCCCATAGTCCCAAACAGTTTTCCCAGACATTCATATGCTATTGTTCAGCACCTGATGCTGTAAAATAATTTATATTCAATGACAGACTGCATGCTCAAAATTCTTCCAACACATCAAGCCTTGGGGCTTTTTTGGAGGTGTGCTTAACGTAGTAAAACGTTCATTACTTCCAGATAATTTTACCAAACACAGTATTATTTTACTCACCAAGAATTAATACTGAGTTTCTGAAGTCTCAACCTCTACCTAGCAGTCACACAACTGTTTTATTTTGCTCTTCAAAGGCTCATAATTTGCCATAAGCAGCAATGCTTCCTTTGGTGCCTTATACTATGTGGCATCAATCCTGGCAATTTACATGCAGCTAGCCAAAAAAACAGATTAGTAATTTACTGTCTTTCAGAGGAACAGTGGATGGGGATAAATGATTGGGGGTGGAAAGAATTGTGAATGGAAGTAATCAAGTGGACAATTACTTATATCTGTGTCTATCATATTTAAACTTATTGATAGCTTACAGTTTAAAGTTGGAAGTTTTTCTCATGGCTTGAGTCCCTACCTTTTTGCCACACAGTTTGATATATCTCTGCTCTTTTGCTTTTACCATTCTCTACAATTTTATTGAGGATGTCAGTCCTTAGGCATTTTTTGTCTTGTAGCAAGGACTAAAATGCTCTGTAATACCATACTGTATATCAAGTTTATGTTTGGTCTAACTCTACTGAAGTCAGTGATATTAAACAGGTATGATTTTTGTCTCTTTATCTGTGTCTAATCCTAAAAAAAAAAAAAAAAGTTCACATACATCCTTCATTTTGATTATTCTGGGATGGAAAACTTTGTCCTACATGGCTGAACTATCACAGTGGCACGATTGTTACTAGTTATTTTCAATGAATTTTAAAATGTCAGTCAACTGAATACTTCAGCTATAGGTTATTCTTCCAGAACTTATTTTCTTCAGATAACATAATGCATGACGACTGCCTATGGACAAATAATGTGAGCTTCTGACTTTCCAATGTTGTGTTCAAAATGTCTTACTCTTTGCTCAGATGTGTTTGCAGAGGAAGGGAATTGCAAACGTAGAAACATCAAATACAGGCGTTTACTTTGGAACAGTACTTTAGTTTCTTATCCTGTGGAAGTACCTTCTCCATTATTATTAAGGTAGCCTTTTCCAAAAAGTAACTAAATGGTGTTAAGAAGAAATTCCATATTTATTGTTCCTTACTGTTTCCCTTAGTCTATGAGTTACAGAAAAGCAATTCAACTTCCAAGCCTGGAAAGTAATTTAAATTCTGTCAGGAATGGAAAAAACCCATGTCCTATCTTTTATGCATACTGCTTCCTTGTATGCCTTGTGATTGGGGAAAAAAGTCATGATCTAAAAAAAAAAAGGAAAAAGAAAAATACTAACCAGAAAAAGAACAATCAGGACACTGTTACTTTTAGAAAGAAATATGATTCACAGAGTTCAGTGCTGATGCATACTCTACTCTCAAGCATTTGTGATTATTTCATTCTGAAAATAGTGACTTTAATAGTGCTCTTTCAAATGACGAAAACAAACTTCCTACTTCCTCACAACTTTAGTTTACCTGCATGACTTATTTTTCCTTTCAGTAATATGTGTCCTTTCCTAATTTACATGAGTGCCTTTAAATTGCAATTCACTAAAGAAACTAGTTGTTTTGAAATGCACTGTTGTTTCTGATGTTCAGAAACATGGAGAAAAATCCTGCCAAATGAGAAGAGTCAGTGGTGGTGGGTAAAACCAAATGCATTTTCAAGGTCATTCTACCAGTTGGTGCGGGGTCTGGAGCACAAGTCTTATGAGGAGCGGCTGAGGGAACTGGGGTTGTTTAGTCTGGAGAAGAGGAGGCTGAGGGGAGACCTTATCACTCTCTACAACTACCTGAAAGGGGGTTGTGGTGAGGTGGGTGTTGGTCTCTTCTCCCAAGTAACAAGTGATAGGACAAGAGGAAATAGCCTCAAGTTGTGCCAGGGGAGGTTTAGATTGGATATTAGAAAAAAATTCTTTATGGAGAGATTGGTCAAGCATTGGAACAGGCTGCCCAGGGAGCTGGTGGAGTCATCATCTCTGGAGGTGTTCAAAAAACTTGTAGATGTGGCATTTCGGGACATGGTTTAGTGAGCATGGTGGTGTTGGGTCGATGGTTGGACTTGATGATCTTTTCCAGGTCTTTTCCAACCTTAATGATTCTGTGATTCTGTAATTCTTAGACTGGTTTTAGTGTGAGCTTTTTCAAAGCATTTTATGTATGTAGGAATACAAACAGATGCTTTAGAAAACCCCGAGTATTTCCTAGCATCTTTTGAATTTAATATGAATTGTGCATTTCTGTTTTGAAAAACTACTTTCTATCTGCAGCTTTCTATCTGTATCTTTAGACAGCTAAATTCCCATGAGCTTTGGGAAATAACAGTCATTATTTTGTAGTGATTTAAAGCTATTTGGGCTAGCTTTATACTAGCTTTCAGTGAAGTCTGAGTTTCAGGCCGTTGTGCATACCTGTATTTGGAGTACTTTAAAACTAATACATATATAGTACCAAAAAGCTGAATCACACATCTGAATTGCCATATAAGCATGACTTCTAAAACTTTTTAGATGTACTTAAAGAAATCCCCTAATAAAGGATGTTTTCCAGAGCACGGAGTACTTATTTCTGGCTTATGTTGAGAACTAATAGCAAATATAATCTAAAATATCTTCTGTTATACATATGTTCTTGTTATTTTTATCCTTCATGTCAGCAGGCACAGACTTGGATGTTTACACTGGGGTCAGCTATCAAGAAACTAAGAGAAATGTGCAGTCTCCTTGAACAGTGAAATTATTTTTATTGTATTTATGCACTTAATTTATTTCCCAAAGGATCTGATACAGAATGCTATTAAATAAGAATGAATCTTGTTCTGATATTCCGTGTTCTAATTATGATACTATTTAATAATTTTCATCCAATAAATGACTGACAGGCTTATTAGGCAACCAATGAGAAATTAAGATAGGTACTGAGATACCAGGCTTTGTTTCCTTTTCTCAATATCTAGGTTACCTTTAATACTACTGCACTTAATTTATCAAGTTCTTATGGAAACTCTGGTTCCCCAAAGAATGGAATATAAGACACAGCCTTTTTACTGCTCAGTTTTCACTGAAGTGCAATCAATCAGAAGGTACTTTCTGAAAGAGAAGAGCAGTTTATCTTGACCTCTAAGTGACTAAAGAAATCCCTATACACTATCAAAGTTTGTCACAAAACTGACGTTGACAGAGTGCAGTGCTAGCTCCAAAATGCACTATCACTTCAACTGCATATATTTGCATTGATTTTACTGTTTTGCATACATTGCAATATGCATGTGTGGTGAAGTTTATGCTGAAAAATATGCTTTTCTATATACAGTACACATTCCCAGTAAAAAGCCGCATTCTGTACATCTATATTCCTTGCACTTTAGCCTTTTTATTTGATCTTGGCCCTCAAGGTAATAATGAAATGGTAATTTCAAGCCATGTATGGTTCAGCTTACCCAAACTAACACTTCATGCTTTCTGCTGGAAGAGTTCCTTCAAGCAGCCGTGAAAGATCATGCTGCAGTGCTGTAAGCATTGCGTAGATAAACATCCCATGCTGGAAGAATATACCACCTAAAGCATTTGTTTGAAAGACAAACAAAACCAAAATATCAGAAATTAAGGGCTAGGTCAGAAAATCCTTTGGTGAAATGATATAGTTTATATTATATAGGGGACCTCACAGACCCTGTGGGTATAAATTCTATAAATTTATGAGATGGATAACAGATGTCAGGAGAGAACAAGGTAATAGAATTATGAGATTAAGAATACAAACTTGTTTTTGTGAAGGAACTAATTATTGGTATGTAACAGCCCTACTCTCCATGGTGGGTTTTGAAAGGCATTTTTAAATCTAAAAAAAGATAGAAAAATATAATCAGTATTTCAAGTTTATTTTGTCCCTTTTTACTTTCCCAACCTCTTTTCTTTTCCCCATCTCTTTCCAGCAACTTAAACAATTCAGACATCCTACTTTACAGTCCCCTTCTGTTAACCATTCTTATACAGACAGAGCACTGTTCAAAAATGATACTTTGGTGTGTATATTTGGTCACAGTAATGTAGTTTATGCCCAGTTATGGTTTCCTGGGTTTTATTTTACATTTTTTCCTAGCCCACTTGGGTAGTTTTTCTCTATTTCACCTATTCACTCTTTTTTTTTTTTTTCTTTTTCTTACTTTAGAAGGAGTTTTAGTAACACAAAAGGAACATCTTAAAAAAATTGTGGCAGAGAAATGTAGTGACTGCTAGATATGGATTTCCATAAAGGCTGTACACCAAAAGGAATGCAATTTCTCCTGATTGAGAAAGACCTGTACAATAGCTAGTGGAAGGAATAAACTTTATTTATCTTAAACAGAAAAATCACATCTGTCCGCTAAAAACCCCCCACATCTTTGTTCTTGTTTTTAATATATCACAGTGACTTTTCATTTTGTTACCATGCTAGAAGTTGACACTATAGTGAATGGCAAATAAGTTCATCTCTTCAGTGTTATACATTGTAGGTTTATAAAACATTAAGTTTTAGTGATACAAATATGAGCACTACCACTGACAACCCACAAAGCAGTATCTTCAGGAAAGTACCACTTTTGCCTGACCAAAAACATTTACTTGGCTTTACTACTAGAATTCATACTCCTAAAAATTAGGAAGTGCATTACCACATTTCAAATTTTAAAATATCCATCACCTTTTCACAGATTCCCTTTAATGTTTGACTCCGGAAAGAAAGTGTTTAAAATTTTTTTTTTAATACCATAAAAAGTGCTAAGTCTTTATAATCAACTTTCACCAGCTATCTCTGTGCTAGCTAGCAATACATCATAGGAATGATGTTGTTCTGATAATGTATTACACTAATATATCACCGGTGTGGCAATACTCTATGATGGATGAGTAACACATCTTCCAGACAAAGATGTCAAATACAGACCTGCTTGGAAAAGGTACAGCTCCTCTCCCTGTGTATTCTTCTAGGTTAATTACCTTAAAACTTTAGGAAATGCTTTTAAAATTCTACTCAAATTATTCATTTGGGCAGCTAACACATTCCCACATAGACAGGGAGGATTGTCACAGCTCTGAGATCTGTTGATTCGACAGAGCTTTTCTTCACTTTCAGTGTGAGAGATGATAGAAAGTAACTCCCTTTACATGCAACATATGGTGTTCCATAAGGCAATAAATGTCTCCCTATAGAAGCTCATTACTAGGTTAGAAAATGCACTCACTGTTTAAACAGTCTGTAATTTCTAATTCTAAGGTAATTCAGCTTTTTCCTTACTTCTTCTTTTCCTCCTGCTTCATTATGCAGTTTTCCATTTCCAACCAATTCTAGCAACTTAATTTTCTCTTCTTTATGATAAATAGAATTGAAATATTGCTTTCATTGGAGAAACTACATACTGAACCAATTTTACCTTTGGTTTGTCTCTTCTGTTAAATTCCATTGGAAGAGTTATGATTTAACTGAGACCATTTTTTCTTCCATGTCTTATATAATGTAAGTCCTGTATGTGTAATTTCTAGACTACCGCAACTGCATGTCTCTTGGAAGATTTATCTTTTGCTCTTTTTTAACTTTGGTACAGAATGAGTGGTCTATATAAAATGAAGATATACAGGTTCACCAGGAAATACACTGCTTTCAGATTTTAAGCAGACAACCTGACTGATAGCAAACCTTACTTCTGCTAAAAAATGGAGACATCTAGACTTCAGAACAGTTGGTTTTGCCATAGGCTGTTTTATCAATAAAGCAAACTCTTCTGAAATGCCACAAATTTTCCCACTCATTGGCCCATCAACATCAATGAGAAAAAGAGTGTAAATGAGTTGTACCAGATATTAAATAAAACTATATATAAACAAATTCTGAAGGAAAGATGGATTTATAATTGCACATAGTTCTCAGTGAATTTTCAGAACATTGGGATTCCATTGCTGGTTTTGCTATAGATTGCAATAGATATCTATATCTCTATATATAGATATATAACATTTATTTTATACCTGAGAAAGGTTTTCAATGTTGAAGTCTTTTTTTGCTTAATGGAATTCTAAAGAAACTTGGTCAATTAAATTCAGAATAATGTGTATTTGTTGTCATAAATTCTTCTAAAAATAGAAAGAATATCCTGCCCTTAAAATCTAGGATAATATAATTTTACTACTTCCACAAATAGATAAACACAAAACAACCTGAGATAAATCAAAGGACTGTGTACTTGTGAAGGCAGTAGATTGTTTTATCTTAAGTTCTAAAGGCAATTCTTCCACTTTTTAAAATCTTTCTTCTACCCATGAGAACCCTCCTTTTATTTTATTGGGAGTAAATCCCTATCATTTTGCCTTCTGAGAGCTTAAATGTCCTTTTTTAGTAACTGTATGAGTGGAAGTTCCTTATGGGGAGTGACTGTAATCACATACAGTATAAATAAAGTATTGGTATACCCTAATTTGAAGCAGGTGGCTTATAAAAAGAATATTCACTACAGAAAATAACATTAAATAGAATAATTATATATAACATGTAAATAAATAAACCTTTGTGTTAAATATTACACAAGATTAGAGATCTCCTATTAAAAAAAGTTACAATTGTGGAAAACAAAAATACAGTTCAAAAATACATACAAAAACAGAGAAAAATAGATTTGAAATTCTGCAAGAATGAAGAATAATAAATAACACTTAGAGTTAATTTAAGGGCCACAGATCAGAATATAGACAGGAAGGTTCATCTAGTAACTCAAGTTATGAGGCAGTTTCATCTTTGCCCTGCCACCTGAGCAAAAGCATAGATGCCCCTTTTTTCATCCTATTATCATGTAGATAACTACAAGGATTACAAGGTATGATTACAGGGCAACAGTTGGATGGTAAACTGTGCATAAAACTGTCATTAATCTAGTTATTTCATTTCTGGAGAACTAAAACACTCAAATTACTTTCCTGGGCTGCTGATAATTGTAAATGTAGACAAACAGCATATTAAGATTACATGATGTAAAGTAGAACACACTGTTCTACACACAGTGGAGCTGTTTTATGGTCTAGTTTCTGAATTCACCTCTGTCTTTGTACAGCGTATATTTCCCGAGGTTCCCAAAGAGTCAAACCACAGGGTAAATTAAAGATGCCTAAACAAGTTGGTGTTGGCTACCTGTTTCTTGTACATCATCTAGACAGCCATGCATAACAAGTCTGTGGTACCTGTCTATTCTAGTGCCTTGCTGCAATCTGTTATTACGAGAAACTTCTCTCAGCACAAACTAGGCCAAAATCTTCAGGCCTAGAGTACAGAAAACTTTTTCCAATAGAAAGCATTCCATATAAAGTTTGAGAAATGGTATAGAGAATACAAAAATGCATGTGAATCTGCATGTATATATCAAGACTCATTTCCACGTATTAAAAAAATGAAATTTAACAACACAACCCAAATGGCACAGTGAAAGAGAAAAAAAAAATTACTACTCCTAAAAATAGGGAATATTATTTTTCTTAATAGCATTGATATTTTTAAAATAAAATATCTGTGTGTAGAAACATTGATAAAACACTGATTAATTAACCACAAAATTTGTGCAATGTTACATAGTTTGAATATACTTTGAAAGTTATGCTAGGCAGAAATCTTATATACTTCACAAAATATTTAAGGCTACTGTCTTCACCTACGTGCTTGTTTGGTATTTCTTTTCAGCATAGCTAAATGCAAAGACCTCCCCCTTGAGTAAGACTTGTAGGAGGTACTTAGCAAAGTCTATGTTATTTACTGGAAAAAGGCAAAACAATTGTCCCAAAGGACAAAGCAAGTGTCCTTTGAAGTATGTGAGATATGAATGGATGAAGAACTCTACATGAACTCTCAGTGGCAGGAAATTAAAAAACTATGTGGTTACATATATAAAGAAATGAAGAATGCGAAGAAATGGGATTTTATCTGTGCTAATCTCACTGGTGAAACAATATTTAAACAGTCTGAAAACTTTCACGATTGTATTAGGTTTGCATGGCAAGATTTTGGTAACAGGGGGGCTGCTGGAAGGGGGGCTTCTGTGAGAAGATACCAGAAGCTTCCCCTATGTCCGAAAGAGCCAATGCAGCTGGCTCCAAGGCAGACCTGCCAATAGCCAAGACTGAGCCCATCAGTGGCAATGGTAGCACCTCTGGGATAACAGATTTAAGAAGGGGAGAAAAAAACAGTGACAACAATTGCTGCCAGAGACAGGAATGAGAATATGTGAGAGAAACAACCCTGCAGACACCAACGTCAGTGAAGAAGGAGGGGCAGGAGGTGCTCCAGGTACCAGAGCAGAGATTCCCCTGCAGTCCGTGGTGAAGACCATGGTGAGGCCGGCTGTGCGCCTGCAGCTCATGGAGGACCGGAGCAGATGGATGCTCAAAGGAGGCTGTGACCCTGTGAGAAGCCTGTGCTGGAGCAAGCTCCTGGCAAGACCTGTGGAGAGAGGAGTCCATGCTGGAGCAGATGTTCTGGCAGAACTTGTGACCCTTGTGGGAGATCCACGCTAGAGCAGTCTGTTCCTGAAGGATTTCACCCCATGGAAGGGACCCAGGCTGGAGCAGTTCCTGAAGAACTGCAGCCTGTGGGAAGGACTCATGTTGGAGAAGTTTGTGGAGGACTGTCTCCTGTGGTAAGGGCCCCAGGCTGGAGCAGGCAAAGAGTGTGTAGAGTCCTCTCTCTGAGGTGGGGGGAGAAACAATGCATGATGAACTGGCCACAACCCCCATTTCCCATCCGCCCTGTACCTCACAGGGGGAGGAGGTAGAAAAAATTTGGAGTGAAGTTGAGCCTGGGAAGAAGGGAGGGATGATGGGAAGGTGTTTTAAGATTTGGGTTTAGTTCTTATTATCCTACTCTGATTTGATTTGTAATAGATTAAATCAAATTTTCCCCAAGTCGAATCTGTTTTGCCTGTGACAGTAATTGCTGCATGATCTCTCCCTGTCCTTATCTCTACCCACAATCTTCTCTTTATATTTTTTCTTCCCTGTCCAGCTGAGAATGGGAGTGATAGAGTGGCTTTGGTGGGCACCTAGCGTCCTGCCAGGGTCAACTTACTACAACCATCTATAGTTTTCTAAAATTAAGTTGGAAAAAAAAAAAAAAGAGGGATTGCAGAAAAAAGTCATGGATTGTAGCCAACTGATAGAGAAAAATGTAAGGAGTACATCCTTTGTAAGGACTACTCTGAGACCTTGATTTGTTTATTTTATTAAAGTTAAGATTTAGTTTGATAGTTATACATAAATATTTTCATAAAAACAAAAATAGAGTGCTATGAAGTCCTACTATTACCAGAGAAAGGTGTAAAAAGAATTAACTTCTAGAAGCTTAAACCAAATAAACTCAACTGCAAAGAACATCCTTTTCCTTTTGACTGATGAACCTTTTGAGCAAATGTGTCACGTCATGACCTGTAAAGGTTAGCCATACAGAATTTAACCTTGTAAAGAGGTTTGTTGCCTTCCAGCTGAGAATAAGGTTACAAGAATTTATGTTTGTAACTTGCCTACTCCTAGCCTTTCAATTTGTATACACTCACTTTTTTTTTTGTAACTTGTCCAGCCTACCTGTACTTTGGTTCCACCTTTGCTCCAACATATCTCCTTTCCCTCTTGAGGCCAGTCAACAGTTGAATTTTACCCGGTTCATGAATTAGCATCCTGAATTACCTCTATTCATTAGCTTGCCCACTCTTCTTTGAAGACCAATTTCTTTAAGAGACCCATGATCCTTGGAAAGATCTGTACCTTCCCCACACTGACCACTGTTACACTGTAAAACCTAAAAAAAGCTTCCTGTAAACATTTCCATTCATGTGTTTATGCAATAATTTTGCAAGAAACAAAATTACTGAAGCACCAAAAAGCTCCAGGTGCGAGACCAGAAAAATATATACTTTGATGTGACAATTTCTTGTCACACAAGCAAGAGCAAGAAGCTTACATATTTTAATTAAAAAAAAGACTTTTTCAAAAATGAGCTGTCACCATGAAGAACTGTGAATTTGGCTATTTCTGTATCTGTGAGGGCTTTTTTGGCATGCACAGCTGCCATCATTTTCTCTGGTTTGTATTACAGTTATGACATCCCCTGCTGCATTGCTTTTTTGATAGAAATCCACAACAATAATCCTGAGGCCCAATAGCATATTTTGTGTTCAAACAATCAGCATTAGATTTCAAGCTGGATGTTGTATTAAAAGTCTACACAAAGGTTACTTTGTTTATTGGTTAACTGTTAAATTAAATCCGTAGGAACATGTCTACCTGAGCGGGTGGAAATTCAGCTTCTCTGCCCAGATTCCAGGCAGGTCAGGAAAAAAATAAGCCATAGCCAGGGGCTGTATAACTCCATTACTAAGGCACTTTTCCTATAAAAATTTTCAGCACTTCTAACACAACTATCTGGCTTCCAGGCAGACAACTTGGAGCACAGGAACAGGACTTTAACAGAAGGAGAAGAGCAACCAACAAAACATCTGCCAAAGACAATGAACACTGGCATGAGAAAAAAAAAAACAAAAACAAAAAACCCAAACCAAACAAACACAAAAACAAAACCAAAAAGAAATTAAAACTCAGTGTTATAAACTGATGTCCCCTGGTGTTTTGATACATGCAGCCTACATACAGCCTACATACATACCTTTAAGAAGACAGGGAATGAGTAATAGGGTTATGATAATGAGTCAGTCTTTTTCTCTTTCTCTCTGCAGCTTTTCCACACATGCCTCAAGGAAGATAAAATGTAAAGCAATTAAGACATCATAAAATAAAAATAAAAGTCGATCTAAGATCTAAGCAGTCTATTATGAATGTGGCCACAGAGTACCCAAAAGTCATCACAACAAGGAGGGGAAATGTATTGAAAAAGCTTTGGTCTTCAAAAGCAGAGAGATGGACTTCTATGGATCTGCATTCTAAAAGTTACCACTACAAATGTTCATGGATGTACACACCATCTCTTACACTTTACCACCAAAAGCTTCATTCCTCTCAAAGCAGCTTTAAAGAAGTGAGAAAATATTTTAGCTTACTATTTATGTGTCCTACCACAAAATAGTACCTATTGTGTTATAATTATTATCATCATATACTACTCTTCTTAGTTTGCATTGTATTGAACAACTTGGTTTTTAGTCCTACAAAATAATTCTAGGAAAAAACTTCAACATTTGCACAACTCATGATTATTTCTATAATTTTATGTGGCCTTCTCATGATCCTTTTTTACAGATTATACTTGAAATAACAAAGAATATCCTGTGAATTATACAAGAGTCTGTGGACAGATTGCATCTGCAGAATACAGGACAGAGTCTCAGTTTCTGAGCATAATAGTTCCATTAGCTTTTGTTCCATAATATCAGATTATATCACACATAAACAAAACAACATAAATCACACATACATCCATCATAAACTCTTGTTAATGTTATTGTATAAAAGAAATAATAGGCACCCTTGACATCATTCTCTGATAAGACTACCTAATAATGTGCTATTAAAAAGTACACAGAAAGGTTTATGATATACTTTAATGTCTTAATATCACTGCTTGCAAACTCCTTAATCTTCAAAATGACAGCCAAAATAAACAATTTGATTCAGCTTACAGAATAACAGTATTTATGGCTATAATTTACATGACGGAATTCTTTAGCAGATTCTTGTTTCCCCCTTCCTGCATACCTCTGTATTTTCCTTTAAAAATATGTATCTTATGAAAAGAAAATAAAATGCTTACTTACATTTATCATTACCTGCCTTCTAGGTTATACAATAAAGCTATGCAGGTTTTCTGCTACATTCAGTAATTCCCTAAGTTACAAACAGAATGTTCTTCCCATGCCAAATCCTGAGCAAATGCAGTAGTAAAATTGCTTGGTATAAAGTTGTGATATGCCGGCTGTTAGGCAAAATGTACTTATTTGGAATTTCTTTACTGGATGAAAGGTCACAACTCAGACATACTTACACAGCAGATCTGTTAAGCCTGACACACCGAACAGGAAACATCGAACTTACCCTTTATCTTATGCCTCTTTCTCCTTATGAGTGACCTCTAGACATGCTTCTATCACCCAGTCCTTGGTGTAGGTTCCACCTCCCCAGGTGTGACCCTGTGCACATTGCAGAACTAGGCATGTGCCACAGGACATCTGGGTAAAAGAAACAGAAATTTGAGAAAACTCATGTCTCTCCTCCATCTCTTCTCTTCACAGTACCCTCCCATCCCATTCCTCTAACATGGGATCAATCGCACACACCAAGTCTCTATTCTGGTCTAGCTACCAGGGAAAAAACACAGCAAGGAGACGTGTAAACAAATTGTTGCCTCGTGCCCCAACAGACACTCAAATGATTGAAAACGGTGCCAGATAGAAGTACTGGGCAGTATAAAATGACCTGCAAGGTCAAACATTCACCAATTAATAGCATACCACCATAAAAAAATCACTATCACCAGCTGTACCACATTTCCAGCATTTTAGACTTACAATGACTGCACTGACAACTAGGAAGATTAATGCAGAGAAGGCAAAATTTGCTGTATAACAGAATACAGGACATGATTTTAGACTGCATTCTTGCAGCTTCTTGTTTGGGGTCACAGAATTTCTTAGCCGCCCCAGCATGCTTGTCATGACCTTTCTCCAGATAAACAACCCAGAGAGCCACCACCAGCAGATGTAAGAAGCCTAAATTCTTCTTGCACCAGTATGCCAAGTCATACGGTTTATCTGAAACAAGTGTAAAAGCTAAGAAACCAATCTCTCCTTGAGCTCAAAATACTTGGAAGTGCTATATAAGGACACCTGCATTGGAGTGGACATAACAAAAAATACCAGTGTAAGTCACTGTGCAAACCTTGCCTTTTGATTTCTCTCACTGTAGTGTTTAAACAAAGGTAGGAAGAAAAGGATTGTCATTATCATGAGTTCTCTTGTATTTGAGCAAAGATTGCAGAATTTGGAGGCAGGAAGGGAGAAGATAGGAAGGAATGGAGGAGGGCAGGGAGGGAAATGACAGCATTTATTTATGACTTTGCAAAATAACTCAAAACTGATATTCTGACTTAAATATCAGTATCCCAAGTTCAGCATTTTTACTCTAAATACTTATATCATTATGCTTGTAGTTTGGAGGACAAAAGCTGATACTACTCATTCAGTAGGTAAAAATTAGAAAGTTTTACTGGAGAAAGATTTTCTTTGTTTTTCCATCAGATAAATCAGAGAACTTGACGCGTTTTGTAGGACTTGTCTCCTCTGTACCACAATAGAGACGAGGTAATTTTGCACTCTCTAAATAAAAACAGCTCTATACATTTAATAGATTTCTGGTTGATCTGATTTTGGGCAAAAGGTTACCATGTGCTTCTGTCTGGCAAGCTAAACTCTTGTTTTGACTTCACTATAATCTTGTTCAGAGGACATGGTTCAATTGGACTGAACTAAAGGGTTATGATCATGCATAATATGGGCACAGTTCTTGATAGTTACACAGAGGTGATCTGAAGCTCTTTCTTCTGCAACTTTGACCTTAATATTGTGCAATAGGATTCTGAATTTCTCTAAATCCAAAATTTCATTATCATTCATACAAGACCTTCACATGGACTTTACTTTGAATCATTCAGTGTCTTTTAATATTAGCTCATGTTTTTAATTAAGATATGCACAATATACGAAATTTCACTAAGTGTCTTTCAAGAAGCTTTGATGATAATACAAAATGATGCAATGGAAAGCCTTTGCTTTTAATAACTCCAAAATTATATTATTCTGGGGCGCATTTCTAAGGCCTTACTCATTTTGTGGGGGAGGGGAGGAAAAGGTTCTTTCAGTTTTGTTAATTAAGACAAAGATTCTCATTAACTGAAGCAAATGTTAAACGGCCCAAGGGAGTGCATAAATAATAGGCTCACTAATAAACTGTAGTATATCGAAGCTAAGGAAAATAACTTTAACAATGCTTTTGCAGATTTACTAATTACAATAGCTTCCAGCAGTGCCAGATCAACCTGCAAAGAACTTAAACTATCATTTATTCTGTTTCCAGAAGTGCTTCAGAATAATTAAACTATTTTGAGTCAAAGTTGCTCAACCTGCTTATTAAAATAAAAATAGACAAAATAGTTGTTATAATATTGTGGACTCCTGGTGGCTATATATTCCGTAATTGAAATAGCTGTTTCCTAAAAGGGCAGTACTACTGGGAATGAAATACATTAATACACTTACATTTTATTCTAATTAACTGTAGTGGTTAGTAAGTGCTTTATTGTTGCAGGAAGATGATTTTGCCATTATGAAAGCTATCATGTGGGAAACAGTGGTACTCATCAGCAGTTCTAGATTTTTCAGAATGACAGCTCTATAAAGAGTCAGTGTTATGCATGGATGTCCTTTACATGAGAAACTAAAGGATAGTATGTGTTTCGAATCTTTTTTTTAATGTAAAAATATACCACTGTTGTTGTGGGTTCACCCCAGAGGGCAGCTGAGCCCCATCCAGCTGCTTGTTCAGTCCCCCCAGTGGGATGGGGGAGAGAATCAGAAGGGTAAAAGTCAGAAAACTCATGGGTTGAGATAAAGACAGTTTAATAGGGCAAGCAAATGCTGTGCATGCAAGCAAAACGAAATAAGGAATCCATTCACCACTCCCCATGGGCAGGCAGGTGTTCAGCCATCTCCAGGGAAACAGGGCTTCATCACATGTAATGGTATCTTGGAAAGACAGATGTCATAACTCCGAATGTCCCCCCTACATACTTCTTTCCCCCAACTTTTATGGCTGAACATGATGTCATATGGTATGGAATATCCCTTTGGCCACTTTGGGTCAGCTGTCCCAGCTGTGTCCCCTCCCAACTTCTTGTGCACCCCCAGCCTGCTCACTGATAGGGCAGTGTGAGAAGCAGAAAAGTTCGAAAACCTCGACAGACAAGAGTTTTCAGCCTCTTATATCAACTTGATTCAGTATTTACCACTGTCATCATGAACACTTTTTCAGCATATCCAGATGGATTTTCCCTTTTCACAATTTATGACTACTGCTTCTTGTCTATTGGCTTTGAATCTGAAAAGAGTTTTTTCTATAACTCACCCTTATGGAGTTAAAATTAGCAATTATAATCCCCATATCCGTCTCATCTCCAGGCTACAAAAAGCCACATCTCTCAATCTCTTCTCATGTATCATGTTTCCCCAACCATCTCGATGTCACTTTTTGACTCTCCAGTTTGTCAATCTGCCTCTGGTTCTGGCAGAGTACCAGACGTTCACTTGAATTTCTTTCCTTCCTTCTGCCTTCCTGTCTTCTTTCCTACCTTGTAACAATGCATTAATTATTTCTTTATGTGTTTTTGAGAGTTCAGGAACAAGCTTCTCCTCTTCATAGGAGGCTTACTTTCAGGGCAATAGAATAATAAAGGGAGAGAATTTCCTTCTTTACTTTCCTTATGCTGTTTTGAAACAATCATCCATAATCACCAGCCAGCTATCCTGCCTTTTTCAGCCTCTCATTAATAAATTAATAATCCAGTTGTGTCTACCCATGTGTCTTCCCAAAGCTTTAAAAACATCTGTTTGCTGCAATTTTTTGACATCTACTTACAAGACAAGCAAGGGAGGACAAAAGGAGTAGAAACTTGCTTTCTCTTTCTTTTTCCATATGAATAGAGCCATCTTGGACACTGTCTTCTACAAACAACAAGTGATTCTCAATATTTTTTATATTTAATTCTGCTCATACTTTTCCTACATTCAGTAAGAATATCTCCACTGTTCTAACTAATCTACTGTTCCTTTGGTAGCACAGTTTGTGTCTTAGATTTTCAGCATCAAAAAACCATGAGCAATCTTTAGCAGACAATCTATTGAAAAAATTACCTTCCCAGAACTGACTTTGGTTCTCAACCATACAAGTGTTCCCTTAATTTATGACACCTTTCTGATGGATCACTCCATTCCCTTGTACTTGATATAATCTGTAAGGCTCAAACACAAACTGTTGTGCAAACAAAGGTCTTAAAAGACATGTATTCAGAAAAACTTCTATTTTAGTGATATATTTGAGCAAAATCTCTAAACATTTGGCAGGGGAGAACTTAAGGTAAACTTCAGAATAAAGTTTAAAAGCATCATGATGAAACCTAAGCTGAAATTTTGATGAAACATCTGAAATAACATTTTCAAAAGCATAAGAAATTGGTCTACTATCACTTCCATTACATGACAGATTCTTTTCAACACAAAATTAGTAGGGAAAAGAGATAGGCACATTGCTAGTTTTTAAGTTACTTCAGAAAGTAATTTTTAGTTTAAAATTTTAGATTACTTACCATTTTTTCTTTAATGTTTAACGCTGTGCATATAGTCTGATCAGCTACCTGCAGCTTCATTGTGTTAAAAAACCCCCTTACAATAGTTTAAAAACTGTGGAAGGGCAGGTCAGAACTGGCTTGTAAACTTCACGTTAAAATGAGGTTTCTTCACTACTGGGATATTTCTTTAACTTACAATTCTATGAATTCTATGAATTAAGAATTCTACGTATATTGGAAAATTGTAAAAACACCACAAAAAATAGGAAGTGAATAGTTTAGGGTTTTTTTTCAGTGGAAAAAATGACCACCTTTAGGTTTTAGGTCACCAACTGATAGCCTACACCCTCTATTCTTCCCATACCCCTAGCAAAAACTTTTATGTTAACTCTGAAGATTTGGTAGAAGGAGAGTATTTCTCCTTATGAATTTATAAATGGTGAGCTCTATAAATTATAACCACATCTCAAGTCCACATTTCAAATAACTTTTAGTTGGGAGAGGAGACTTTTTTTCTGTGCCATTAAGTCCACAGTATTACTATACCAAAATTATTTTAGAAAAGTTTTTGTTTGTTTTGGTTTTTTTTTCTTATCAATATATTTTTACAAAATACCTGTTATACTGACCAGCTAAAGCTGAACCAGGTATACACACACAGAGACTTTTAAAGAGCTTACACGTCTCAAATGTCAGGCTTTTAAAAGGCTTATTCATCATTCATTGTCAAAACTGGTCTCTTACACTGCCTTACCATGAAACCTATTCTGACTTCCCCACTATAGGAAATCATTGAATAATCATAGTTGAAGTGCACAGTTGAAAACAACCATAAACCTCACTATACACATCTTTGGATACCTTTAAACAGGCACTCAATGAGGTATGTTTTTAAGAAATAAAAAATAACAAACGTTAATTTAAGAGCAAGATCTCCATTAAAGAGCATACCTTTCTCCAGCAAAGCAATAAGTATCATCTGCATTTCAAATGCATGGCTGTATCTCACAGGTTAGTAAAGAGAAACACATACATAAGGAAAGCATATGGTTAAATACCTTCTTGAAATGGACCTCTGTATTGGATGATCTCTCAAGGATCTATAATAATATATCTCTCATTTCATTTATACATTTTTAGAAATAAAAGATTAACTTCAGACAATTATTTTGTTTCTGTTGTAATTTGCACTTGAATTTTTTTCTTTTTTTTAGTGGAAGGGGGTGTAGAAACAGAAGGAACATGTAAAGCCCAGTCACAGCTGTGGATACCTGCATACTGACTCATGCTGAATCATATTGTTTAGCCAGCGAGCATAGCAGGATTCAAATTTGCAGCACCTTGTCATCATCAGGGGGAAAAAAAAAAAAAGCCAAAGACACAGAAACCAGACACTTTGTTTGCATTATGTAAATTACAGATTAGCAATCATTTTGCAACTATCATCCCAAATAGGTATCTGTAAGACCCATACTGTTGGTAAAATACATTATAGCTAGTTTAATTGCATCTATACTGACTTCATAGCTACATCTAAATGGACTGGCTGCAGCTGAATCAACAGTCGTCTGATCTTTTTCACTGAACCTTAATTGGGAGGAAACACTCATCTACAAACCTCTAGCTTTGCCTGTCCAGTCAATGTGTTTTTCAGCACGGGAACTGAATCAAACAGTCAGATCTGTCCCAGCCCTCTTTTTTAGCTCCAAAGCCAAAATACATCAGCAATCACTGGCATCCTGGATAAACAAGATCCACTTAGTAACCATTGTGACAAGACAGGTTAATTGTAAAATATTGTGTGTTGCTGACTTTTGAAGCAGCTAAGAAAGCAATTAATGTAAACTAAGTTGAAGAAGCACCTGCTGTGTGTGTTTTGAGAGTGGTCTTTTCCAGGCAATTAATTCAATTGCCCAAATGTAAATATCTGAGGAGATAAGCGTAGCAGCATACGAAAACACTTGTAGTTCAAACTGCTTCTTTTTCTGTCAAATATTGAAACATGCTGAGGCAGATTCCCCAAATGATGTAAACTGTATATACTTCACTGATTTAAACTTAGAGTTTTCCCCATTCATTATGTGACTAATTAGTTTTTCCACACACAGGATATAAGTAGGAATAAACAAACAGAAATGACGGTTGAGGAATTTACCAAACCTACAGCTTTCCTACCTTTTGGTATCACTATATGGGCACAACGCCTCAGGGAGCTGTGTGCATCCCCTTTCTTTTCCTTCAGAATGGTGCATTCTGGGAAAGTGGAAGACCAGGTGCCTTGGTAGGTCACTCACTCCACCCTTCTGTCGAGAAAAGAGTTGTGATAACTAAAAAATTCCAAACAGCTTTTTATCTAACAGAATAAAAACTGGCAGTGATGGATCCTCCACAGCTCCAAAGGAAGTCTAGGGAAGTGACTGCTGTATCAATAAAACAGAACACAAGCACTGTAAGTGGAAGTTTTACTGCAAATTTAATGTGAACAGAAGACACCGATAAGAGGACTATGGAGCAAATCAATCTGTAACTTAATCACGCTGAATGCAATGGAAAACCCCAGAGGATTGCATCTTTACCTTGCAGGTGTAACTTTCATTAAAAAAAAAAAAAAAAGATAAGATGATGCTGTTATTGCTGACTTTCTTTAAAACAACATTTCACTTTCAAAATAACAATCTCTTTTATTTCTCCAAATATCGAGTCTACATAGGTGACTTAAAGCATCACTTCATGCCAACCCACAAGGACATCTGTACATCTTGCAAAGCACACTCCCCTCCTGGGGGCTTGGCTGCCGGGGCTCAGGGCCAGGGCAGCCCTGGTTCCCAGCCCTGGTAGCTGCTCCTGGCCAAGGTTCTGCCACAGGCCCCAGCCTGAGTGGTGGTTGCCACCATGTCATGGCCTGCCTGGGCCTGCACCTCCTACCCACTGATCTGTGCCCATCCCCTCTACTGTCCCCAGGGAAGTGCCCGATGCCCAGGGCTGGGGCTGCCCTGGTGTCTCCAGCTGGCCTGCTCCTGGCGAGGGTGGTGGGACAGGCCCTGGCTCCTGTAACCTGCCATCACCCATGAGCAGGGGAGCCCACGGCACTGCCATTGCCCAGCCCCAGGGAGCTGTGGGCCTCCATGGTGCCCTGACACATCACTCTCAATATACCCCCGAGATGTATTTTCAGATTGCACATTTACCCATTGAGTTACACGTACTGCAACACCAGTATTTGCCTTGTAATTAAAATGACACAAATACAGACTCGGGTGTTGGAAACAAAAAGCAAATTCCCAGGGGAACAAATGAATGCAAGTTTAAATAACTTTTAATACTAGCTCTTGGGCATTTCAATTTTTTTTTACATCTCAGGTCTCCAAACTGCTATGAGAACCTATCTTATACCAAGCATACAAGAAGGAGTGAGATTCACTTTATCCTGAGATTCAAGTGGAAAAATCTCTCTTTGAACGAGCTCTTTTGCTATTTGCTAATTTATTTCTCCACCACCACCTTTAGTTTCCTTCCTTTCCTGAAACTGTCTTGCTGCAAATACTGTACTCACACAAAGTAGTATCTATAATGAACTTTAAACATGACATTTTCAGCAAATTGTTGTGTATGGATCAATCAAAATTTCTTTTAGCTTTGGTATGATTCAGGAAGAAAGCAGGGGTATAGATTTAGATAAGAACATCTCAGTCTGTTTGATACACAGCTAACAGTTTTCAACATAACAGAATAACAGTTTGCAGGTGCACGTAGATTCAAAAGTTCCCATCTACAGTTGAAAAGCTTTCATCAGAAATACTGACTTGGAGGAAGAGTCTGAAGAGGGGGTTGTATGAGATATCCCTAAGATCTGATACTTTCTTCCTGTTCTCCTGTACATGATGTATATCCTTAAGACCATTGATAGGATCTTTTCAGCATCTGGAACCCATCCTCATTCTCATGCTGACTAGATAATTCAGAGTTTCTGTGTTCTTCATAAACAAATTTCTAAAAGCTCTCCTCATGGGGAATTGTTTCATCACTGATTTGTCCACTCCCTTTGAAGCTACCAGTAGGACTCTAAACAAGATGAATCACAGGTAGTGGTGATATGGCCTTGACCTTATTTGTATCCTATAGATTGCTGGTAAGTACAATCCCTTTTTTGTTCAAAGGAACAGAAATCTGCATTTGCTATCTTTCAGGAGACTGCCTTACCAACCAGACTCTAGGCTTTTCCAATTATTTCTGACCCACTTGCTTTATACATTTCCTTTTGCATAATAGAATTAAATACTCTTTAGCCAGAGAATGGATATTTAAGTAACAGGAACGTCTTTGCAGATGAATGGTTGGACACATGCTCATCTTCTGACAGTTTTGAAGTTTAATATAACTGTATTAACCAGAGTCTTCTCCATGCAGCTTAACAGGACTGTAGCTTTAGCCTTCTCCTGAATTCATCACATTGAAGCAAACATCTGCTGTAGGTATAACATATCGGAAGAACTGTTGCTGATCTGATGCTTTGATGTTTATAATGGGCTGAGTTACAAATTTTTTTCACAGCATAGGATAAATGAACTACATGCAAGAATGGTACAAAAGAACTCTAAAAGAAGCAGGAACAGCCACGAGAAAAAAAGCAAGATGAAGGGTGTCCTGTATCCTCCTCCACCAGGCTGAAGGCAGTAGCTTAAAGGAAAGGAGTGAATGGACGCAAGTTCATAACAGGTATGAGGCTCTGGATGTGAAAGGACAGACCATGGATGAAGTGGACAACAGTCCAGCTACACCGGAGGTGCTGCCAAGGTCAGAAAGGCCTAACCCCTTTATCATGACCACCCCCATGAGGAAGAAAAGACAGGTTATAGTTGTAGGCAACTCCTTTCTGAAAGGGAGGGAACTGGAGGTCCAATATGCCAGACAGACCTCTCTTCCCTTTCCTTGGGGAAGTCTGCTGCCTCTCTGGGACCCAGGTTAAGGACATTACTAGGAAACTTCTTAGCCAAGTGAGGCCCTCGGACTATTACCCACTACTGCTCTTTCATGTGGGTGGTGATGAAGCTGCAACTCATAGTCAAAGGGTGAACAAAAGCAACTTCAGGGCCTTGAGACAGTGGTTAGGGAATCTGGAGCACAGGTTATTTTTTCCTCTCTCCTTCCAGTTGCAAGCAGTGACATGTAAAGAAACAGATGGGCCCTGTCTATTAATGCATAACTCTGTGACTGGTGTCGTAACCACAATTTCAGGTTTTTTGATAATGGGACAGCCTACATGGTACCTGTCTTGCTAGCATCAGATGGGATTCACCTTTCTCAAAGCAGGAAGAGGATCTTTGCTTGCAAACTAGTAGGGCCTGTTGACAGGGTTTTAAACTAGAGACAAAGTGGGAGGGTGATAATATCAGGTTTACCCATGACAAGATGTGGGATGACATGCTAAGGTTAAAGGGACGGGGTTCTAACGAGGCCCCTCAGCCTGTTGCACTAATGAAAGTCCTCAAAGGAACTAAGGGCTGTTCCTCTAAGTGGGTGACACAGTCAACAGCCCAGCTGAAGTGCCTCTACACCAATGCATACTGCATGGGCAACAAACAGGAAGAGCTGGAAGGCACTGTGCTTCTAGAAAGCTACAACCTGGTTTCCATTACTGAAACTTGGCGAGATGAATCCCACAACTGGAGTGCAGCTGTCAATTGCTACAGGCTGTTCAGAAGGGACAGGTGAGGAAGGAAGGGTGGAGACATGAAGAAATGGATAGATTGTGAAGAGCTGTCTCTGACAGCTATTATTATTATCCTTCATGCTCGCTTCTAATCCTGAGGGACCTGGATTTAAGTTTATAACGAGAAAACAGTAGAAGGCCAAGTTTGGACTTTAACAGTACTGTGATTCAGTTACTCTCTGCCTTTACTGCCTGTTCCCAAAGTGAGCTCACAGAAAAGATAATTTGCAAACACAGGAAATTTGGCCAAATGTCATGATTGAAACCAGGACACCAAGTATTCTTTTCATGAAGTGCTCATGAACTGTAGGCTCTGTGTAAAAATTCACTGTAGAGAATATACCAGAAAGTACCTCAGTACTTGTCTGTCTACCGATCACCATGTGCAACAACGTAGATGATGAAAGCTTTGAAATTGCCAGCAATTTATCATTACCTCTGTTTTCAAAAGAGAACCAATATCTTGAAAGTTTTGTGCAAATGTGCAATCCAACCTGTAGGGTTGACTGCGATCTTGTTCCCAGCCAGTTCCCTGTGAGTGCATAGTCAGGGGCAACAAGAATCAAATTATCACAGATCCCAGCTATGCCCAAAGGAGTGTTCAGTGCTGGGAGCAATTAAAAAGAACTTTTCTGTTCCTCAGTACTGTCATCCCACACATTGACAAGTCTTTGAAAGCAAAGAATAAAACTCCTCACACATAATTAGCTAGTACAAACTGATGAAAGAATTAAATATAAAGTGTTCTGCTCAAAGACATGATCATCAATCTACAGTTCATTCCATCACTGCTAATTTGAAAATGCAGAAAGATAGGCAAATTATCCCATTCTCCCACAAGCCCTTAAGGGGCAGAGAAAATGCTCTCAGACCCTTCTTAATC
This sequence comes from Phaethon aethereus, assembly GCF_964289735.1. Taxonomy (NCBI): domain Eukaryota; kingdom Metazoa; phylum Chordata; class Aves; order Phaethontiformes; family Phaethontidae; genus Phaethon; species Phaethon aethereus. The sequence goes on along the minus strand of NC_138582.1, from coordinate 89,770,501 downwards.
CTTTTTTTTTTTTTTAAATTATTTTTGATCTGGTTATCTTAGCTTGATTAGTGCAGTCCCGAGTAGAATATGCAGAAATAAAAAGACTTCTAAGACTTAATGAAAATGTTCTGAAAGATAAAATAAAGCATTTAGCCAATCATTTAAGATACACTGACTTTTCATATGATAAACAATTTTAGGTGTCCAAACATCCCAGTTTGTGCTCTGGCCTATAAAAGCCAATACTGGAAATATTTTTAGAGGATAACTGACTTACACAACTTGGTTCTTGCTTTTCTTAATAAAGTACAATTGTTAATTTAGCAACACAGTTAAATGTTGAGATGTACCCTCTGCCCAGCTTTAATCAGTGTGGATTTTGCCATTTTGCTCAATGAGATGAGAATTTTGCCTTTTTATTTTAACTCACCTATCAGCTAGGAATTTCAGACACAAACTGTGGAAACAGAAGCTGGACATGAATGGAGTTTCAAGCTTCAGCTGTAAATCTTTGGTAATTTTGCCTCATTTATGCCAAATATAATGAGACTGGACCAGATTCTGTTCACTGTTTCATTACTGAAGCTAAACCAGACTCACTGACTTCAGGAGACTGCAGAAGGGTAATTGGAGGTACATTTTGTCCCTAAGTCCTTCTGTAGCTAATCTGTCAGTAGAAACCTGCATAATTTCCCAATAAATATGCAAGATGAGCAGCACTGTCTGGATGAATTGGAGAAACAGAAGTGCCATACTCTACAATCCGTTTGTTTTTCATCTGCTGCACACCTGTGGCAAGAACATTTATAATGTAGGCAGTGTATTTTTTGGTGAAGTGAAAAAAAATCAGTAGTTAACTTCTGATCCTAATAGCATGTTTTCTGTTTTCAGGATATATATTCAGTTTCTAGAAGTTTGTAATTAGTTTAGCATGAAATATTTCTCCTTCATATGAAATAAAAACTCTTAAATATCTAAAAAAAGACCCAAAATCCCAAAATCAAACCTATAACTTATACTTTTGGGAGAGGGTACCTGAGATCATACCAAGCTCATCTGTGTAAACATGCACTAATTGTCTCCATAGACTGTGCTGGGAGATTGGGTCCTTAACTGTTGATAGTGAATTTTAGACTGGAATCTGATAGACAGATACTGCCGCATGCATTGTCTTTTACAGATCACATAAAGATTTCCCATTACCTCACAGAGAACCAAGATTGTGTCCTGATTTCTTTATAACGAACAAATTAAATTCTTAAGTGAGAATTTACCAAGATGTTCCACAGAAACATCTCCCATCTTCAACTGCCCTTCAGGTGTGGCATCTATTTCCACCATTGTAACACTGTTTTTATTTTCAAGGAGAAAACAGCCCCATGAACAGATTTCTCTAACTAGGAAGACACTTTAGTGCCAGGCTAGAAATACACTTAGAGAGAGGCTAACCATCCATGCATTTCATAGTTCCCTGTATGAGTTTCACAGAAGATGTTTGTTTCCTTATCAAGACATAGATCAGGACTATGCAGAGCAGAGACAGACTTGCTGCGGCAAGAAATCAGCTTGATTTACCATTGTTAAGATATCGTGGTGACAGGCATTCTGCAAAAATTCATTTTAAAAATGGAAGGAAAACGGAATACATGATTACTCTCTTTTCTGAGTAGGAACATGCTGTGCCTCAGCCTGCCACCTCCATTTGGCAGGTACTTTCAACAGACCAATCCTCAGATTACTTTCTTTAGCAGTCTAACATAGAGTTGAATAGGCTATTCAGCATGACTTTTTTCAGTTATTTTGCTTAGGGAAAGATCCTAGCCAACCAATTTTGTCAAATGAAGGATCCTTTTTACTTTTTTAAAATAATATCCATCAGCCCAGCCCAAATAGGAACATGGTTACCTCCATGTCTACTAAAACTGCAATGCTGAAAATATATCAAACGCTTTTGACCCCTCAGCTCTTTCAAATGCTCTCCTAGTAGAGGGATATTTACAAAAGAGCCTCCTTGATGTTACACCAGCACGTTTTAATTAAAGTCCTAATGAAATAATGTTCTATCAAATTATGTTGGACTGAAACTTACAGTATGTGCCAATTATAAAAACTTAATTGCAATTTCAAAATTAAATTAAAGTATATTAAATTTTATTGACAAAATAACAAATATAGCTGCTTGTTTATGAAGTTTTAGGTAGTTAGTTCTTTGGGGAATCAATAGTCTGTTGAAAAGTTCTGAAAGAACAAACTTAGAAATATTTTTGAAATTATGCAATTAAAATTGTAATGGCATCAGGTCATGCAAGGAGTTTATTAGCTCTCAAGATAAAAGGTACGTTGCAGTTATACTAAGACATTGCATTGGAGACCATAGCTCATTGTGGAGCCTAATAATTGACAATCAGATCATATGTTGCAGGAAATACCCAGGATAGATAATAGCTCCATTATCCTTTGTCAAATTGGATGCAAAGCCAACAGAAAAGAAATTCTTTTGTCTCCAATGGGATGATGTAAAGTAAATTCTTTCTGAAAAGTAGGTTAGAGTAGAGTAGAGTAAAGATAAAAGCAAAGTAAAAGCAAAATAAAAGTGGAGTGAACTACCCTTAACTGAAAAAACCTTGAAAGTGAACAAGTAGCTTTGGAAATCTCACCCATTAACCTCTGACCTTTCTTAACTCAGTGAGAAGCCAGTGTTGTCTTAAGTTCTCTATATAAGTGACTAATAAAGTTGTTATTGTCTGATGTCCATCCAGTGCCAAGTAACAAATGAACAAAACTTACCTCATATTTAAATCATAGAATCAGAGAATCTTGGTTGGAAAAGACCTTTAAGATATCAAGTCCAGTCATTAACCTAGCACTGCCAAGTCCACAGCTAAACTATGTCCCTAAGCATCACATCTACAAATCTTATATGTAACTCCTGGGATGGTGGTTCAACCTCTTCCCTGGGCAGCCTGTTCCAATGCTTGACAACCCTTTCGGTGAAGAAATTTTTCCTAATATCCAATCGAAACCTCCCTGGTGCAACTTGAGGCCATTTCCTCCTGTCCTAAATACAGAAAGAGCAAGCCACTTGTTGCGGTTTAACTCCAGCAGGCAGCTAAGCACCTCACAGCTGCTCACTTATTCCCCTGCAATGGGATGGGGGAGTGAACTGGAAGGGCAAAAGTGAGAAAAATTGTGGGTTGAGATAAAGGCAGTTTAATAGGGTAAAAAAAAAAAAAAAAGACAAAACCAAGAAATACAAGTAATTCAAAAAACGTAATTGCTCACCACCAGCTGACAAATGCCCAGCAAGTCCCCAAGCAATGGTAACCCCATCAAACTTTCCCCCCCAGTTTTTGTCATTGAGTATGACATCACATGCTATGTAATCTCCCTTTGGTCGGTTAGGGTTAGGTATCCTGACTCTGTCCTCTTTCAACTTTGTGCTCCCACAGCCTACTCACTGGTGGGGCAGTGTGAGGAGTAGAAAAGGCCTTGATGATGTGTAAGCACTGCTCAGCAATGGCTAAAGCATCAGTGGGTTATTAACACTGTTTTCATCACAAAGCCAAAACATAGTACCATGCAAGCTACTATGAATAAAACTAACCCAGCCAAAACCAGTACACCTCTGTAGTGGAAAAAAAAAATTGATAACGTATTCTAATTCTATCTCTTAGTACCTTTCTTCTGCTTTTTTAGGTGGAATAAAATTCTTCTCTAGAATTTTTTTTTATATTTACCTTTTATAAATTTAACTTTTGCAGTCTTTCTTCCTTTCCTTTAGTCTTTTACCCCAAATGTACCTCTTACTACGCATATAAATTATGAAGTATAGCAGCAAATTCCAGATACTTTAAACATTAAGGACACCTTTGTTTATCTATCAGCACCTTTGCTCTATCCCCATGCCTCTGGCAGATAGATGCATGCTAGGACAGCTGTCCTGCTGTGGTGTTAATCAGATGAGAAGAATCCTGCTGGGAGTTGTGGTAATTACAGTGGCATAGCTCATCCCTTCTTGAACTCTCTCCAGGCCTTCATTTTTCTTAACAGCAACAATGATACTAATTAAAAACAAATGTTAATTATGTCAGTTTGTCATGTACCTCTTTCCTGACAAATTAGTTTAATGGTAGCTATCAATGTGCAAGGACTCCACTGGCAACTTTTCCAATTCAATAATTCTCTCTTTAATTGTAGATTAAATGCACAGGTGAAGAGATAAATGAAATTATCAGACAGGATCACTGGAATCTGTTGTGATAAAGAAAACTCCAGATACTACAATACAAATTATGTTTGACTAACTTTCAGGTTTGCTTTCTTTGTTTTTTTGGCTGCAGAAGTAAAACAATGACACAGGACCTTTGTTTCTGAAAAACTTCATCCTTTTCTACCAAATATTTCACAAGTGCAGACAAAGGTAAGAATCCAGTCTTACATCCCTTAGCTCATAGGTATCATTACTTACACCACTAAAAGAACTAAAATGCACAGTGATAAAGACAAAAACTTATGGTCTTGTGTTTAAATCATGAGTATTGATTACTTCAGAAATTCGAACTGAATTCTCTACTTTTTCCTCATAAGAGCAGTTACTTTGGTACTGCTAGAGTAAATAGACATTCTGTAACAAACAAGTGGAATATCTTTGTTAATTTGATTTGGAAGAATTAATGTCATTGAAAAGTTTTGATTATCAAATTTCTAGTTGTGCAAGGACTAAAAGACTGGAGATCTAAATCAAATAAGAGAAAGAGAAAACTAAATATCCATTGTTATTAGAAATGCAGAGCTGTATTTGCAAATGATTAATATGATATAAATCAGAATAATTTATGCTATCTTGCATTTATGCAACTCACTTGTTAGGCTACCTGAGTAAGAATGAAACTGCAAGCTGTTAGAAAAGTCTTGAATGAATAGTTTATACTAGTTTGGTTCTACCTTAAATTGAAATTGTCTTCCCAAGACACCATTACGCGTGCTGGAGCCCTGCTTCCCTGGAGATGGCTGAACACCTGCCTGCCCATAGGGAGTGGTGAATGGATTCTTTACTTTGCTTTGCTTGTGTGGCTTTTTCTTTATCTATTAAACTGTCTTTATCCAAATCCACGAGTTTTCTCACTTTTAGTCTTCTGATTCTCTCCCCTGTCCCACCATGGGAGACTGAGCAAGCAGCTGAGTGGTGCTGAATTGCATAAATGGGGTTACTGTGACGTGACACTGGGAGAATGAGGGATACAGACAACAGAAGGGATGGAAAGACAGAAAGACAAATGGACATCTATGTTTTTATGTGGGAAGATAATGCTGCCTGACACTCACAAATAGTGAATAGTTGTTTAGAAATCACTGATTACCTACTTCTTCATTGTAATTTAACAAGTAGATTTTTTAAAAAAGTAAATTTAGAAGAATCAAACATGTTTATATGCCAGGTCAACTTTCAATCATTTTCGGGTTAATTTAAATTTGCAGTCAGGTTGTGTTAACATTTTCCTCAAATTAAGTAACATGTAACTCCACAGCTGAGCTCAGTCCACAGAAAAAACATACTTTAGCCATTGAAGAAACTAATCTGAGTAGACCGTGCAATAATTGCAATGCATTATAGATCATATGGTTTTCAAAATGTCCAAATAGCTTGAAACGGTGTCATTTTCCAAACAATCTGAACTTCTTTGCAAGCAAATAGGATTGAACTCTTTAACAACTTGGGCACTTTTGGAAATTCAACTTTTTGCAAACATTACGCTAGATTTTCAAGGACATTTTTGTCATGGTCAAATTTCGTGCTTGAGGCTTAACCTTCATTATTACACTTTCACGTCAGCATGATACTGCTCATATAAAAGACATTATAGTAGTCTAAAACTAGTATGTTGAATTAAGCATTCAGTCTCCAACTGTGTGTATTTTTTTGTTCCTTGCTTTTTAACACAGAATTTATTTGCATACCAATTGGGATATTCACATCTTCAATCTCAGGCTATTTTACTTCATCGTTTTTTCCTCCAATGTCTGCCTTTTCCACTGGTCACAGATCTGCAGCTCTCTAGTGACAGACTTGACATAACACTAGGGTTGTTGTGGTGGGTTGACCTTGCATGGACACTGGGTGCCCACCAAGCCGCTCAATCACTCCCCCTCCTCAACTGGACAGGGGGAGAAAAAACACAACAAAAGGCTCATGGGTTGAGATGAGGACAGGGAGATCACTTAGCAATTACCGTCAAGGGCAAAACAGACTCAACTTGGGGAAATTAATTTAGTTATTACCAATCAAATCAGAGTAGGATAATGAGAAACAAAGACAAATCTTAAAACAGCTTCCCCACCACCCCTCCTTTCTTCCCCGACTCAATTTCATTCCCAATTTCTCTATTTCTTCTTCTTGAATGGCACAGGAGGATGGAGAATAGAGGTTACGGTCAATTCATCACACATTGTTTCTGACACTACTTCCTCCTCAGGGGAAAAACACCTCTCACTTTTACCCTACTCTGGCATAGGGTTCCTCCCACAAGAGACAGTCCTTCCTGAACTTCTCCAACATGACTCCTTTCCACAGGCTGCAGTTCTTCAGGAACTGTTCCAGCCTGAGTCCCTTCCATGGAGTGCAGTCCTTCAGGAGCAGACTGCTCTAGTGTGGGTCCCCCAGGGGTCACAAGTCCTGCTCCAGCATGGGCTGCTCTCTCCAATGGTCCACAGGTCCTGCCAGGAGCCTGTTCCAGTGTGAGCTTCCCACAGGGTCACATCCTCCTTCGGCCATCCACCTGCTCCGGCGTGTGGTCCTCCATGGGCTGCAGGTAGAGAACTGCTCCACTGTGGACCTCCATGGGCTGCAGGGGGCAACCTGCCTCACCATGGTCCTCACCACAGGCTGCAGGGGAATCTCTGCTCTGGCACCTGGAACACCTCCTCCCCCTTGGTGTCTGCAGAGTTTTTTGTCTCACATGTTCTCACTACCAAAACTTTTCCACACAAACCCAATACAGTTGTCCTCTATTTAAGCTGTACACAAGGAGCAAGAAAGGGGTTTTTTTTAAATAAAAAAGTAGAAGTTTTATTATACAGTAAAAAAAAAATTGGACATTTACAAACTGTAACTTCCCTTAAAGGATTTCTCCATTCTGGTATACAGTACTGCATATCCACTAAATGATAAAAATTGTATTCAGGTATTTGATGAGGACAAAAATACACAAACCAGTATCCTGATGGCACATTTGGCACACATATCCTCGATGTGTTTTGATCCACTTCATCTTACAAGATACGTTCTGAACTATGCTGTCCTGTAAGTCTAGACTGGTTCACTTGTACTTCAGCTTGTATACAGAGATTCCTTGAAGATTTTTTGCTGCCCATAGTAAGTTACAAAGTTGATTCAATAAATCAATGGGAGGCACTCTTTCTTAGTACTGGAGGCCCCAAAACCAGCTGGCCATTTAAGTTTTCAAATGAAGATATGAGAAGACGAGCAATATACTACTTGCATGTGACCTAACATAGAAATAAATCCAGACAATTTGAAGACCATGATAAACAAGAGGGAATGTGATGTGGTAGACATAAAGAAAGACCTTGGATAAATGGAAGGAATTATTTCTGGATAACATTTAACAGTTTATAAAGACTGCTTGGGTAGGGAATCATAGGAAAGAAAACTGCAAAGTAGGTCTTGCCCTAATACCATCGATGAACAGCATAACAACAAGCAAAAGCTCCAGAGCCCCCAAAGCTCCAAAAAAACAGAGTCCTCCACAGCATTGCTTAATGTCTTATGAAAACTCCTTTTGTCTTGGCTTTGCATATTCACAGCAGATGTAGAGTTGTTATACCCTGCAGCTCTTGAAAATGGAAGTTGCACCTTAAGTGACTGGTGACATAGTCTGTGACTCTTATTTGTCCTTTGAAGTGTCATGGTAAGTCAAAAGGGTTATTTGCCTTCAGTCTAAGGATTCTGGTGTCCTCTTCCTCTAACAACTGTCTAGTAAATGGAGTAAATTGTTCCTTCTATCAGACAGCCTGATTGGTGAGTTGCAGAAATCCTCAGCTGGTATGTAGCATAATTTGGTTTTCCTTGATTTATCAGTATCAGAATTGCCTAACATTTATTATAAGAGCAATAAATTATGAGATAAGTCTTTTTATCTGAATGATGGTGGTGGTAGGTATGCTACGTCTTCAGTTAATATGGAAAGCTGAACTCCTCTGACTTTAGTGGAAAATGTTTATGGTAACTGAAGACCTGGATTTGACATAAAAATAGAACACATTCATAGCATAACCCTTCATTAAATCTGGTTTCTCCAAAGTATTTTACCAGTACAATTACAGAAAACCAAATCTTTATTTGATGGCAAAGCAAGTTTTGAAAAAGGTCTTTCCTGGACTAGTACTGAGGTTTGCTAGGATACATGAGGTTGACATGCAATAATCCGTATTGTAATTATGGAAGTGTCCCTGCACTTTTTCCTTTCTCACTAAAAATGAGATGGTTGCCCATTTTGAAAGTTGTGCTTAATTTCAAGGAACAGCAAATTAATTAATGCAAAAATGATGCAAAGATACATATTTGTCTCCAACAAAATTATCACTTTCATGACACAAAGAGTAGAATCCTTCCTACAATCTGGTCTTTAACAGAAATATACACTATGTAGACAGAGGTTTTACTAATCCATAGTATCCAACATCTTGTGAAAGGAAGGCTTATGCAAATGACTATGTGTTCTGCAATTTCCCTTAATGTTTTGAATAATATTAATATGGGGTTCTAGACTGAGCTAAGTATCATCAGTGTTCTCTTTACAAGAAAAAATACCTTTCACAGAGCAAACCTTCTGCATCTTTGTAAACTGACTTTTTGTTCATGTCAGTCAAAGTTTCAGTCATTAAAATGGTTTCATTTGTATTTCAGCCTTTTTGATCATTATATTTAGTTCATTCTCTGAAGCATATTCCAGATGAAAATATTTCTTTATTTAAAGATAATAAGCAGAGACATCTAATTTTAATTTGTTTTTAACTTTCAGAATGTGGAATCAAGAAATGTATCAACCATTCCCAGAAATCTCTTTTTCTTTTAACTAATGGACGAGAGTTCTGTAAGAAATTATGATCAAAGTCTCATTTAGTGTGAAGTACTAGTACACATAGTGACCCCAATACATAAAGGCAAGATCTGTCCCAGATATTTATCCCTAACTCATATAAAAAACTTATATTCTAAATGCATCATGAAATGTGTTGGTTTAAAAAAAAATGTTAAAATATTGTTGTTAACAGTTATTAAAAATACATTTTTTTAAAAAAACAAAATTGTTACTTTTTGTACAACAAAGAGGTTTTTAGACAGTCTGGATCCCCATGTAATCAGAAGTGCTTATACCTATTATTTTCTATGTAATCAATTCTCTTCATGGTTTCACTCAAAGCAAATACTGGACATAAGATATATTTTAATATATTACTAATATATAATTGTTAAATCACACAGATCTTTAGGTGTTTTATCAGTCACAATTAAGAGATTTATATCTAGAATCTTAGAGACAAACTGAATTTCTTGGAGAAAGTTTTTATATGTTACACACCTATGAATCATTTATCTTAAAGAGCTACTGAATCACCCACTGTGTGAAATTTGGACTGGAGCATAGAAATACTTCTGGAATAGGAATGAAGATGATGTTTTACAAAATTTATCCTTAAATGCTATCCAAGATAATTACACACACCTTGCTTCTGGGTTTCCATCAAGTACATTTTTCTCTTTTTTTCTGATTCAGGTACCAAAGGTCTCTTATATTTTCAAACTGCAGAATGAAGTCACATTCTTCTATGTGACTTCTCTTTGGCTAATCTTGCCTGGTACTGTTTTTAGAGACTCTTGTAATACACATATTTTGGGGCACTGGGGAAAAATCAAAGGGCTTCCATGGTTTTTTTTATATATATATATATAATTAAAGATGACAGAAAAGCCAGTGAAAATCCTGTAGTTTAGAACAATACAAGATTATTTATATAAATAGATAGTTTCATTATAATAATTATCACAGTGTAAAATTATTGTAAATTATCAATTAGCTGTGACTGGAACAGCTGAAATATTTTGCAATAAACATAAAGGATATTTTTATTAAAATAAAGAAGTACATCCTTTGGAAAACTTTTCTGGTAAGGTAAATTTTATGACCTCTTTCCCTAATGATGACCTTGACTAGTCCTCTACACAAGTAAATAAGAGTAAGCATACACAGGGCCTCAAATTTTCTGGAGTAGCTGTTTCAGAAGATCTGGAAATAAATATTAAAAAAGTGACTTGTTATATCTAATTTAAGAACCTGATACCCAGTTATGACTTCTGATGATTGTTATACAAAAGCACCCAGGCCCCATCTGAAACCATGATCCCATAAATTTGAAGTCCTAAAAGGCACATCTACATTACGAAACTAGAGAAAGTCAGGAATTAAATTTGAACACTGGCACCCAGTCATCTACCTTTTTGGTTTTCTTTCTGTGTCAGCTGTGAATTAGTCTCCTGTAAGACAAAATCTGGACAGAGTTTGGAGCGTACTCTACTTTGGATAGTCTTGCTCCAAAAAGTCAATATGAAAGGACTGCATAAGTTTTGGATCCCTTCTTGTTACAGAGTCTTCCAGCACTTTCCCAGAACCACCCCTCTGCATACCCTTATGCCATACCCTAAAACTCAAATACATACTTTCAGGTTTATCCTATAAAGCACCATTTTGATGGGCTAAACATAGTCCTTAAATTATTTCAGACAACCTGAAATGAAAAATAAAAAGAAAAGAATTTAAAGCCACAAAAACCTGTGGTGATTATGTGTCAGTGATACAAGGACGCCATGTAAGATTCACTGGGGAGCCAGAGCTAAAGTTATCTACTGAGGAGGTAGCTGGTCTGTTCTAGAAGGAGACAGATGGATGTTAAGCTCTCTGTGCCACTTGGCCTTAGGGTCAGAGCTGTCTTTTATTCAGCAACATCGACATACCAACAGAATACTTGGACTCATATAAATTAAGACCTTGTAGCAGTGCTGATGAAGAGTATAACAGCAGCAGAAAATTATAGTTACATATGGTAGCGGTATAAAAAGAAGCTATTTTAAACAACTGCAACTCTAATAACTTCTGAGCAGTTAAATATAAATAGGACAACAGAAAGAAATGTTTCCTTCTTCTATTTAAAAAAATCCTTAATCTAAAAAAAATTAATTTGTGTAAAACTCTGCAAACAAAGCAAAACAATAAACAATTATTTTGGACAGCCATGAATAAAGTGGTGTTTTGTTGGATTCAGTAATAGATTTCATTTTTTAAGAACAATAAATTAAGATAAATATGTGCAGATTATTTTTATCCTTCTGTTGTCAAATGTATATTTGACTTCTTTCTTTCTATTTGATATTTTTAATGTGAAGAATTAGCTAGCCTCTGATGGCAAGGGTTGCAGTGAAAAGATCAAGAGTGTTCAGCAATGCTGACTTGGGACTTGCCATGTGTTCAGTCTTGGGAGCAGGGGGAGTGTTGCAGGGTTCTTTCTGGATCTCAATAAGAAAGACACAGAAACAAATAGTGTAATCAAATAGCTGCTTCAGAAAGCCAGAATAAAACCAAGAATATAGATAATGAGTATATCTTACTTCCTTTCAGATGCTGGGCACCCTGCATTCATGCAACATCGGACAGAGCCTGGATGGATCTTCCCATGGCACACTGCTCAGATCCTGCCCATGGAGATTCAGTTTCCTTCCTGTACTCTGGTGCCTCTTTTTCTGCGTAACAAAGAAAACCAGATATATTCTCCTGACAGGATGGCATGTTATCTCTGTGATAACACCCCCCCAGCACAGCACTGGCCAGCACTGGGCACTCCAGCAGGTTCCCCCACAGCAGCTGCTCGTGTTAACATACAGGATGCTCAAGCCCTGAGTGCGAGGCCCAGTAGAGCAGACGTGGCCTGTTCAAGGTCACTAACTCCACAATACAATGTCTTCTGCAAGATCCCCAATACACGGTTTCTCTTAGCTACTATTAATATATGTATCTATTTATCCACAACAACAAAAAATGTTTAAAATCTTAGTGTAACATATTGTTTCCTTTCCATATATTTTGAACAAAATAAACCTCCTAGGGAATTTAAAAGTCAGAAGCTAATGTTTTTTAAGTTATATATTTTTCAATCAGTCCTTCAAAGTGCAGAATTATTATCAAATAAAATAATAAAATATTAATATAAAATATAATCTTATAAAATACCCTAGATATTATATACGCATTCTTGGAGTAACCAGTACTGGTTTTCAGAATTTTTAGTAATTTTATGTCTTCCTCTTGACTGTTTTACTTTTATTATTATCTAACTGCAGAAAGATTCAATGTCAGTCCAATGGTAGTTACCTGCTACTGCTAGTTATGAGGGGGTGTCTTGTTCAAATGGAAAGGCTAGTTCTGCTGGTATCCCATTGCTGGAGGGCTTCTAGGCCTGAGTCAGGGAGACTCAAAAAGGCTATCTGAGAAATTATAAGATTTTTACAAGGATAATCTCAGGCTGTAAGGATTTAACCTGAAATATGAGCTGGACGTCACCAGTGAATGCACCCAGGGACATGAAGCAGGAAGGCAGGAGATCTCACCCAACATAACTTTTTGCACTTTCAAAGACATGTTGCTACCCATTTTAAGGTTGTCTGTTGCCAAAGCTCTTGTTCCAAATTCCAGTTTAACTAAATGTAATGACTGAGCAATTACTGAAAGATCAAGATAAACAGATTTAAAACATCAGCAACACATTCAAAAGAGAGCAGCATTAAAATCAGTGTTAGCATGCCAGTTCTTGTGATGCTATTGATCTACACATTGAAAAATGGCTCTAGAGACAATTTTTCCTTGAAATCTTATCATCTTATCATCACAGGACAAAGAAAGTATAAAACAACTGGAATACTAATGCATAATTGTGTGCTGACTGTAAAATTACACAACTTGATCTCAGGGAAGCGGAACGAGTACTTGTACAGCATCCAGTGCCTAATGAACTATTTGAACAAACCTATATTTCATCAAATAGAAGAAAAGAGGTAGTCTCCTTATTTAGATCGACGACCAATTAATCACCTCAGAACACATTGTTCATTGATACAATTTTCTGCCAACTAAATCTCTCAGTACCTAAACTTCTTGTCCACATTTTGAGACAACAGACATCCTAATCAGACATTTACTGTCAGGAAGAAATTTAGAAATATCATGGGATACTTTACAAACAACAGATAGCAGCTAAATGCATGACATTAGAGGTCGGAGCCTTACTGCTGTCAGTACTTTAAAAAATATCTTTCAGAAAACCCTTCAATATTTCACAAAATTTAGAGGGAATCTGAAAACTGTTTCACAAATTGGTGCAAATTATTACCAAATATCTTAAGATAACTTCTGAAGAGATGATAACAAAGCATATATTTATCAGCAACATTGTCTTAGAACATATTCCAACTTTTTTATTATTTTAATGAAAAAATACTTACAAATGTTTGAATAATTGTGTTCCTTTTATTTTGCTGGCTGAACCAAAATACTGACAAAAATAGTGTTTAGTTTTCTCAGGAAAAGAAAGAAAAAACAAAACAAAGGTTTCAGGTTCACTAACAGTTTTCGTTTAACTCTAAACCAAACACTTCATTTTTCAAGCAGGAGGATACATTATTCTAAACATGGGATCACTTGAATGGGCCCAGCACACTTCTCCTGCGCCACTCTGTCTTGTTGCCACTGGACTTGATAATGTATCGACCAGCCAGAGGTCGATGGATCGAAACTATCCTCTGCTGTGGCAAATGCTCTATGGGGGTGGCTGCAGCAATGGAAGCAGAGCAACTGGCAACGCAGAGGCAAGCCCATCTGGGCTGCTGAATTGTGGCAAGATATTGCTGCCCGACTAGAGAATCTCGTCATAAAAGTACGTCATGTAGATGCTCACGTACCCAAGAGTCGGGCCACCGAAGAACATCAAAACAACCACCAGGTTGATCAGGCTGCTAAGATTGAAGTGGCTCAGGTGGATCTGGACTGGCAACATAAGGGTGAATTATTTATAGCTCGGTGGGCCCATGACACCTCAGGCCATCAGGGAAGAGATGCAACATACAGATGGACTCGGGATCGAGGCGTAGACTTGACCATGGATGCTATTGCACAGGTTATCTATGAATGTGAGACGTGTGCCGCAATCAAACAAGCCAAGCGGTTAAAGCCCCTCTGGTATGAAGGACGATGGTTGAAACATAAATATGGGGAGGCCTGGCAGAGTTGCTATATCACACTTCCACAAACTCGCCAAGGCAAGCGCTATGTGCTTACCATGGTGGAAGCAACCACCGGATGGCTGGAAACATACCCTGTGCCCCATGCCACCGCCCAGAACACTATCCTGGGCCTTGAAAAGCAAGTCTTATGGCGACATGGCACCCCCGAAAGAATTGAGTCAGACAATGGGACTCATTTCCGAAACAACCTCATAGACGCCTGGGCCAAAGAGCACGGCATTGAGTGGGTGTATCATATCCCCTATCAGGCACCAGCTTCCGGAAAAATTGAACGATACAACGGACTGTTAAAGACTACACTGAGAGCAATGGGTGATGGGACGTTCAAACATTGGGATAAACATTTAGCAAAAGCCACCTGGTTAGTCAACACTAGGGGATCTACTAATAGAGCCGGCCCTGCCCAATCAAAACTTTTACGTACTGTAGAAGGGGATAAAGTCCCTGTGGTGCATGTGAGAAATATGCTGGGGAAGACAGTCTGGGTTACTCCTGGCTCAGGCAAAGGCAAACCCGTTCGTGGGATTGCCTTTGCCCAGGGACCTGGGTGCACTTGATGGGTAATGCGGAAGGATGGGGAAGTCTGATATGTACCTCAAGGAGACTTGATTTTGGGTGAAAATAGTCAATGATTTGAATTGTATTATGTTAATTGTGACACAATACAGTATGACATAACTACTATGGCTACTATCTACCATATCAATGGTATTACAGTAAGAATCACCCAGACTGAAGAAGAATGAGCTTCACTGAAAGCAAGCAACATGCAGCGGTGAGGGAACCAGAACTGGCTTCAGCAGCTTGCGCCCAACAATTTCCTCGAGATTGACATCTTTGACCTGCAGATCATGGACATGGACCGTGCCAGATGACAATCCAACACCACACACCATTTCCCCTGCCCTGAGAGACTGTTATGGTGGATGAAGCACACAGTCATGGACCAAATGAACTCCACAGACGTTTTAAAGTGATGGCCCATGGACTAAGAACGTGGTATCTGTGTGTATATATTAAAAGACAGGAAGAGTAATAATGAATAATTGGAATGTATTGAAAAGTGTAGGACCCAAGCATGGCGTAAATCGTAAAAGAGGTGGATACTGTCCTGGTTTCAGCCAAGATAGAGCTGGTTTTCTTCAGAGAAGCCAGTGTGAGGCTGGGATGAGAAACTGTTGATAACGTGCTGATGGTTTGGGTTGTTGCTGAGCAGTCAAGGCCAGTCCAGCTTCTCGTGCTGGGCTGCCAGCGAGCAGGCTGGGGGTGCACGGGGAGCTGGGAAGGGGCACAGCCAGGACAGCTGACCCAGGCTGGCCAAAGGGATATTCCCTACCATACGACGTCATGCCCAGTACATAAACTGGAGTTGGCCGGGGGGCGGAAATCACTGCTCGGGGACGGGCTGTCGATCGCCGGGTGGTGAGCAATTGCTGTATTGGGCATCACTTATTCTTGTACATTCCTTTGTTGGTATTATTATTGTTGTTATCATTGTTGTTTCTTTCTCTCTTTCTGTTTTATTAAACTGTTTTTATCTCAACCCACGAGTTTTTTTCTAATTCTCTCCCCCATCCCACTGCGGGACGGGGAGTGAGTGAGCGGCTGCATGGTGCTTAGTTGCCAGCTGGGGCTAAACCACGACACTGTCTCTGTCTCAAATGGGCTATTATCATAGCTGCTACATTTTTGCTGCCTTGCCACAACAAACTTAATATCGAAAAAGGTATTTTTTATTGCTGCTGTAGGACAATGTGAATGGAATGTGTTCCAATATGTTTGGATTAACAAGTAGTTCAAATTGCTACAAGCATCCTTAAAAGCTTGTTTTGACAAGATGCGATAGTGAAGTTATTTTTTATATTTGCCAAAGCTGAAACAACATGGTTTCTATGGGAAAGTGCGTTCACCCAAATAAGCTTCAACACTTTTCTTTATACCTGTGGGTTATTCCCAGCTGCAGACAGCCTTGGATCTCTGACAGCTCCCCAGGTATGCAGAGGCTGCCGCTATCATCTTTTTGGTAGAAAATAATTTTTTCTTGGTTGTAAGGAGAAATAACTATCTGATCAAAGGATGAACACATCTAGTAGTTCTAAAACAGTAAAACTATTTGTCCTCTGCTAGGAAATCAGTAATGAGCTCATCAGCATTCAAGGATTTTGTTTCAGGAATGTCACAAACCAACGGAGTAGCTTAATCAAGCACTTACTTTCGCATATGATTGTCCAAGATATGAGAGTCTTTCCCTCCTATTTTTTTCATATTGCTTTTGATATCAATCATAGAATTGAGATCACACCTCTGTTCGCTTACTCTACTTTTTGTGGCCACAATTCCTTCCATTTTGCTTAGGGTCCTGTGGAGCCAGTTTATCCTATAGCGTAGTAATCAATACCAAGCTGACTTTGTAAGATTTACCTCACCCCCTCGCTAAGAAATTTTATTCTTGTAACTTGAATGGTTAGTTGGGGGCTGCTAGCAGTTTCTGCCTTCTGGGTTATATATTCAGATTACTTTCCTTTTCTTAATCTGATGTACTTTGATCAGACCTCAGAGCAGGTTTCAGTGGTTAGCAGCTTTTATTTCATTCTTTTTTCTCTTTTTTTGACTGTAACTTCTTTGAAATTTTGAAGATTATTGATGACATACATCACTTTGCTCCTTACTCTGACATATACTTCTACAAATGTTTTTGTGTGTTTTCCACGTGCAAGACAATATAATACGTGGAGATACGGTTGACTGTAGTATAGCAGGTCACTGTTGGAGTTAAGATAGGGAAAAGTTTATTTCAGAGGTTACAAAACTTCTTTGCCTCGATTATGAGCAGGGTGATTTATTTTGAAGTGTCCATTATGTAAATTATAAATAACTTGGGGAAAATTATACCCATTCTTACTAAAACAATTATGTAGAAATTAATAAATAGAGTTGATAATGAATATAGAATGTACATGTCTAGGCTGCTCTTCTGAGAAAATTAAAGTGTTTCTGTTTCTATTCATCATTGTATTGCTCAATAGGTATAAAATTCTCTCGGGGAAAAAGCACTTTGGTGTTGTATTGGGTTTACATGCCAAGGTTTTGGCGGGGGGGGGGGGGCTGCAGGAGTGGCTTCTGTGGAAGATGTCAGAAGCTGCCCCCATGTCAGGCAGAGCTAGTCCCAGCAGGCTCCAAGACAGACCCTCTGCTGGCCAAAGCTGAGCTAATCATCAGCCACGTTGGTAGCACCTCTGTGATAACATATTTAAGAAAGGGTAAGAACTGCTGCAGAACAGCAGCTGGGAGAGAGGAGTAAGAATATGTGAGAGAAACAACTCTGCAGACACCAAGGTCAGTGAAGAAGGAGGAGGACATGCTCCAGCCATCAGAGCAAAGATTGCCCTGCAGCTCATGCTGAAGACCATGGTGAGGCAGATTGTCCCCCTGCAGCCAGTGGAGGTCCACAGTGGGGCAGATATCCACCTGCAGCCCATGGAGGACTCCATGCCAGAGGTGGATATGCCCTGAAGGAAGATGCAGCCCATGGAAAGTTGTCATTAAAGCAAGTTCCTGGCAGGGCATGTGAGACTGGGGGAGACCCACACTGGAGCAGTCCATTCCTGAATAACTGTGCCTGATGGAAAGGACCCATACTGGAGCAGTTCATGAAGGACTGTCTCCTATGGGAGGGCCCCCACACTGGAGCAGGGAAAGAGTATGAGGAAGAAGCAGCAGCAGAGACAAAGTGTTATGAACTGACTGCAACACCCATTGTCCATGCCCCTGTGCTGCTTGAGGGAAAGAGGTAGAGAATTTGGGAGTGAACTTGATCCTGGGAAGAAGGGACAGATATCAGTCTTTGTTGGATATCCGTCCTTGTTTCCTCTGTTGTGTGATTTTTCTGTGACTAGTGCAATAATATTTCTTTTTCCTTTGTTGGTTTATATATTTCAGTATCACCTTTATGCCAGGGAGTCAGAGGTTAGATAATGCTCAGTATTACTTGTCTATATTACTTGTAGCTATACGATTTGTTACATTTGTGTGTCTTGCCTGCAAGATTTTATATAATATACTTAACATGCAGAAGCTGTATTTTTTTCAGACCTTTTTATTGACAGTGGTTAAATTTTTGGCTGGGTGTTTAAGCCAGTAGATATGGTACTTTGTTGAGGTAAGTGGAAGCTGATATACTGTAATGAACTGGCCAGTGTGTAAATATAAAGTTGTAAAGAAATGGTTATAATATGGCGCTCATCTCTACTATGTCAGAATCTGACCACTATTAAAAGCTAATACTGATTCTCCTTTATCATATGTGAAGGCAACTTTTGAGTCAGAAACATAATCTTTGTGAAATACTGAGTGGCCTCTACTTGAAGTGCAGTGACAACCACCTGCTTTCCTATAGCCAGAGATTTCATACAAAATGATCATTAATTTTGATAAGATAACTTAAAATTGATCTAGAAGTGATCTAGTTCACCTCACTGCCACCAAATAGGATTACTGTGGATTATGTCATTTCCTGACAGAAGTTTGTCCAGCCTGTCCTCAGTCTACCACTGACAGAGTCTCCAAAATATTCTAGGCAATATATCACAGAATCACAGAATCACAGAATCACTAAGGTTGGAAGGGACCTTCAAGATCATCAAGTCCAACCATTGATCCAGCACCATCACGTCCCCTAAACCATGTCCTGAAGCGCCACATCCACATGTTTTTTGAACACTTCCAGATATGGCGACTCCACCACCTCCCTGGGCAGCCTGTTCCAAAGCTTGACCACCCTCTCGGTGAAGAAATTTTTCCTAATACCCAATCTAAAACTCCCCTGGCACAACTTGAGGCCATTTCCTCTCAACCTACCACTAGTTAGTTGGGAGAAGAGACCAACACCCTCGTTTCCACAACCCCCTTTCAGATAGTTGTAGAGAGTGATAAGGTCTCCCCTCAGCCTGCTCTTCTCCAGGCTAAACAACCCCAGTTCCCTCAGCTGTTCCTCATAAGACTTGTGCTCCAGACCCCTCACCAGCTTCGCTGCCCTTCTTTGGACACACTCCAGAACCTCAGCATCCTTCTTGTAGTGAGGGGCCCAAAACTGAACACAGGATTCAACGTGCGGCCTCACCAGTGCCGAGTACAGGGGCACAATCACTGCCCTACTCCTGCTGGCCACACTATTTCTGATACAGGCCAGGATGCTGTTGGCCACCTTGGCCACCTGGGCACACTGCTGGCTCATATTCAGCCGACTGTCAACCAGCACCCCCAGGTCCCTTTCCGTCAGGCAGCTCTCCAGCCACTCCTCCCCAAGCCTGTAGCGTTGCATGGGGTTGTTGTGACCCAAGTGCAGGACCTGGCACTTGGCCTTGTTAAACCTCATACAGTTGGCCTCTGCCCATCAATCCAGCATGTCCAGATCCCTCTGCAGAGCCCTCCTACCCTCCAGCAGATCAACACTTCCACCCAACTTGGTGTCATCTGCAAAGAAGAGCACTCGATTCCTTCATCTAGATCATCTATAAAGATATTGAATAAGACCGGCCCCAGAACTAGCCCTGGGGAACACCTCTTGTGACCGGCCGCCAGCCGGATTTAATGCCGTTCACCACAACTCTCTGGGCTCGGCCATCCAGCCAGTTCCTCACCCAGAGAAGAGTAAACCTGTCCAAGCCACAAGCCACCAGTTTCTCCAGGAGAATGCTGTGGGAGACGCTGGTCATAGAAGGAGATCAGTTGGTCAAGTAGGACCTGCCTTTCATGAACTCATGCTGGCTGGGCCTGATCCCTTGGTTGTCCTGCACATGCCCTGTGAGCACTCTCAAGATGAACCGCTCCATGATCTTCTCCGGTACGGAGGTCAGGCTGACAGGCCTGTAGTTCCCCGGATCCTCCTTCTGGCCTTTCTTGTAGATGGGTGTCACATTGGCAAGCCTCCAGTCTTCTGGGACCTCCCCTGTTTAACCAGGACTGCTGATAAATGATGGAGAGTGGCTTGGCAACCTCCTCTGCCAGCTCTCTCAGTACTCTCGGGTGGATCCCATCAGGCCCCATGGACTTGTGGGTGTCCAGGTGGCTTAACAGGTCCTTAACTGCTTCCTCCTGGATTATGGGCAGGTTATTATGTTCTCCATCCCCATTTTCCAGTTCAGGGGGCTGAATACCCTGCGGATACCTGGACTGGCTATTAAAGACTGAGGCAAAGAAGGCATTAAGTACCTCAACCTTGTCCTCATCCTTGGAGACAATGTTCCCTGCCACATCCAGTAAGGGATGGAGATTCTCCTTGCCTCTCTTTTTGTTGTTAATAGATTTATAGAAGCATTTTTTATTATCTTTTACAACTGTGGCCAGACTGAGCTCTAGCTGGGCTTTTGCCTTTCTAATTTTGTCCCTGCTTGACCTTACGAGATCCTTGTACTCTTCGTGAGTTGCCTGACCCTTCTTCCAGAGGTGATAAACTCTCCTCTTTTCCCTGAGTCCCAGCAAAATCTCCCTGTTCAGCCAGGCTGGTCGCCTTCCCCACCAGCTCTTCTTACGGCACATGGGGACCGTCTGCTCCTGTGCCTTTAAGATTTCCTTCTTGAAGACTGTCCAGCCTTCCTGGACCCTTTTGCCCTTCAGGACTGTCTCTCAAGGGACTCTCTCAACCAGTGACCTGAACAGGCCAAAGTCTGCCTTCCGGAAGTCCATGGTAGCAGTTTTGCTGACCCCACTCCTTACTTCGCTCACAATTAAGAATTCTATCATGTCATGGTCACTAAGCCCAAGACGGCCTCCGACCACCACATCTCTCACCAGTCCTTCTCTGTTTGTAAACAGCAGGTCCAGCAAGGCACCTCCCCTGGTGGGCTCACTCACCAGCTCCGTCAGGAAGTTATCCTCCACACACTCCAGGAACCTCCCAGATTGTTTCCTCTCTGCCGTGTTATACTTCCAGCAGATGTCCAGTAGGTTGAAGTCCCCCACAAGAACAAGGGCCAGCGAACGCAAGACTTCTGCCAGTCGTTTATAGAATGTCTCATCTGTCCCTTCGTCCTGGTTGGGTGGTCTGTAACAGACTCCCAGCAGGATATCTGCCTCATTGGCCTTCCCCCTCATCTTTACCCATAAGCACTCGACTTGGTCTTCACAATCCTTGATTTCCATACAATCAAAACACTCCCTAACATACAGAGCCACCCCACCGCCTCTCCTTCCCTGCCTATCCCTTTGGAAGAGCTTATAGCCATCCATTGCAGCACTCCAGTCATGAGAAGCATCCCACAATGTTTCTGTGATGGCAACTACGTCATAGCTGTCACGCTGCACAATGGCTTCCAGCTCCTCCTGTTTGGTGCCCATGCTACGTGCATTGGTGTAGATGCACCTGAGCTGGGCTATTGATTTCAGCTCTGGCACGCCACCCCTAAGCTCAACTCTAGTGAGCCCGGTTTTATCCCCTTCCCCCTTCAAATTTAGTTTAAAGCCCTCTCGATGAGGCCTGCCAGCTCATAAGCAAGAATCCTTTTGCCTCTTGGAGACAGTTGCACTCCATCTGCTGCGAGGAGGCCCGGTGCTGTGTAAACAGCCCTGTGGTCAAAAAACCCAAAATTCTGACGACAGCAGAATGTGTTGATCAGATGTGCTTTCCTATTCCTTTCAGCATTCTTCCCTGTCACTGAAGGGATTGATGAAAACACTGCCTGTGCTAGTCTTTACCTATATGAAGAGATTTTCAATTTAAATGCATTGTTTAGGTGTACTCATAGTCTGTAGGTGGTTCTAACATTGACAGTTATCACAGTTATCACAATTTCTTTGCAGTGTGTAGTCCTAGATGAGCATCCTCCAAACTGTATGCAAAAGGTTGCATCGTGAGTTATAGGCTGTACATATTCACCATCTCCTGGTCCATTTCCTGTGGTAAAAAAACATGAAAATGTTATTCAGTATTTGACAAACAGGATTATTTAATTCTTAATGAATTTGATTTTCAGACTGTGGAATTGAATATGTAATTTTTGAACCATCTAGGAAAAAAAAGAAAAAATTGAATTTATGGAAAAATATTTTTCTGTAATTTTTATGAGTTTTAAGCAAATCCTTCTCCCAGGATCTTTGAGGACAGAAATCAATTCAGAGGCATGAAAATTCATTGTGAATATCCGATTATCTAAATGATACAAAGATTAATTTTGTCCTTTAAAATATATTCTCAATATTTTCCTTCTAAAATAAATGTTTGTATGGCATCCATTCTTCTGGATTCTGACAAATACTGTCATGCAACTGCCAAAATTCAGATACCTCCTCTCACTTAAGCAGATGTAGTAATTGCTAGAAATTTCCTGAGAGAGTCAATTCTTCTGAGATTTCATACACATTTGTCAATTAATATGGATATTTGGAGAAGCGCCCAAATTTTTGTGATGTTTATCTGAAGCAAATCACTGAACCTGCTGTGGTTCATCCATTGCTAATGAGAGAATTAAATTTAAGCTTGGGTATGTATACTGTTGAGAATATTATGGATAAAATCTGTACCTCTCAGAAGTCAGAGTCCAATTTATCATTAATTTCAATGGGACCATAATTTAATGCATTGTACAAAAGTACTGTGTAAAACAGATGGTTGAAAATGGCACTACAGTTTGTTCCCTGTACTAGAATTCTGCAATCCTGCAAGAAGAAAAAGTATGTAAAAGGAACAGAGATGTAAAGAATATGGCATTCTATATTACTTTACACACTGGGGAAGTTGTATACAACATGTCAATTTGACAACTGCAGAGAAATTCTGTTCTACTCAAATAATGTTAATAGCAGGTATAAATAAAACCAAGATTTGGACTTGGCAAGTAATAAATTATAAAATGTTTTCTTTATTTTTCCCCCATCAGTAATTTTTTATCATTTGTCATGAAGATACAAGCCATATTATTCAAGCCTTTGAATCCACTTGTCCATATTCAGTTACCACATATTAATTAATGTAACCAGCTGCTATCTGGGTTTTCCTAAACAACCCAAAATTTCATCTTGAGTATTTAAGCTATTTCATTAACCTGGCCCTGGAGATTTTTTTGTCCTATTCTTGTTAATATCCATTTATATTCACTGTACCGCAAATTCATACAGCCTATTCTCATTCTGTAGTGATAACGTTGCTTCATCTTCAAATCTCTTCTTCCTAACCAGCTTGATTCCAGTAGTTCAAAGACTTTCAACGACTGCACGCCTTTGCAATGTCCTTCCACTAGAGATCAAGAACAGTGAGTTGACTGTATTTTCCAGTCAAAATTAAAAACCCATTCGTTCAGCTTGACTTATGCTTAGTGACAGCTCCGTGTATTTCTCACTGTGATGTGAATACATGAAGGACACAGTATAAAGATGCACTGAATTATATTGTGTAGTGTAGTAAATGTGATTGGAGTAATTACCAGTGTCCAAGTTTTTATCCTTTTTTTTCATTAAAGTTGCTATTATGCCAATGACAGAGATAAATAATAGAATTGTTCTATTAGTGTCTGTCTTGCCTAAAACGTGAATGACAAAAAAGCATTAAAGGCGGCAGTAAAAATATAACATTAAAAAAAAAAACACTTAACAGTGCAGGTGTAAATGTCACTAATGAAGTAAGAACATATACATGCTGTTAATTATTCTGGCTCACTTAAGTGCAGATCAGAATATAAAAAGTGAGGGATGCTTGTAAAAAAGGTAATCAGACAAGTTAACCATAATATTGTATCATGCATTCTGTTGAACACTATATTCATTTTCCTCTACAGTGTAGCACGTTAAAGCATGTTACACTGCGTGTACCAACTTTGACTAAAATACTCCAAATGTATGTGGGATTTTTTTTTTTCTATGATGTTTAAAGAAGGTGTGTTCTTTAAACAAACCTGTCTGAACTAGCCCCAGGCAAACTATGGGTACTCTTAGGCTGTATATCACATTGCAACAGTTATTATTATTTAGTATTAGTTACCATTATTTTTCATGGTATTTACTATTAGTTACGTTATTAGTAGTATTGTTAACATTTTTTCCCAATGATATTTTATTGGTGTAGCATTATTTCTAGTTTACTGTTTGCATCTCTGGAGGAACTAAAGATTATGTTGTACTTGTCATTGACCATAGTACTTCTCCAGCTGTTGGATAAATCTCAAAATTTGGACTACAATTTAAACTATAGACTCATTATTCCAGTCTGAGCATGTAATGTTCTTTTAAGGGTGATGCAACTATAGTTCATAACCAAGCACAGATCACAAAGCTTCATTAAGTGTTCTATCCACAGATGGGCTATGTAGGGCGGTCACCTTGTTATTTATGAATGTAGCTATTTCAACATCTTCTACATGTCCTGTTTGAAAAATGATCACTCCTGAAGTTCTTTTTTCCTTACACAGATGTCATGGTTCAATAGTTTGTTCTGATTCAACAAAGTCTTTAAATACTTTTAGGCTTTCCCAAATTGTGGCTAGTGTGAAATTTAAGTTAGTTTTTAAGTGGTCTATCTCTACGGCAGTGAGTGGAATTAGGCTAATTTACATTAGTTCAGAATATGTCCATAAGTACTTATGGTCTCATTCACTAAATTATCATCATAATATGTCAATTTTGTGCAGTGATTAAAATTACATGTTAAGAATTTTGACAAAAAAAGGGAGAAAAAAATATTTTGAAAGTTTGAAATTAGCTTTTCACTTTAAAACAGGACCACATGCTGCAAGAATGCAGCAAGAGCAGTTCTTATATAAATTCATTTCCTGAGATGCACAAGAGTCAATATTTAAAGTCTGTTGTTTGTTAATGTCATTGTTTAATGAAGATGGCAATAATGAGTCATGTGACGCAGCCTTCACACTGAAAGGCAGCAGTGATAGAAGAATCACAGCACAAAATACCAGTACCATCAAAATACTCAATTTCATAGCTAACTAGAAGTAACACTGGCAGAGATGTTATTAGAACACTGTACTCTTGGAGTGTTATATTTGGAAATAACCATTTCTTACACTATTATAACACACCATAATTGATTCACTATTTCCCTCTGTCAAAAACCAGTTTAAAAATAATTTCTAAGGAAAATAATTCTATTTAAAAAATAGGAAGGGAATGGTTTAAGACTGTTAACACAATAAAGTTTAATTGCAACTATTTAGTTAATATTCTTTGTCTTATTTCTCATTACCTTTCTAGAAAAAATTCTTCAATTTGATCTCTCTCAACTATCTCTCAATCATCTGACAGGATTTCAATATCCACATTTAAGCAACTGTTCACATAGGTTGATTTGCAAAGGTGTGCAACATTTAGAGTCCCCATAGAGTGGTGCAGCTGCTCAGTAACACCATTCTGATATCATTCGCATAGGTTAAATAGAGAGTTAATTGTCACATTAAGCATTGGTCATACAGAACTCCAAGACGCTGACAGCAAAGTGTCAAAACACTTAGAATTGACTTGCTCATGCTCCCAGTGTTCTAAAAATAACATAGCAGCCGTTTAAATTGTAAAATACCGATGACATTTTTCCATTAACACTTATTTTTTTTATGGGAAGACACACTCATGAAAACAAACTAAAATAATGTTTTTTTCATTTGATAGAAAAAGTAAAAAGAACACAAATATCAGAAATAATGAACAATGTAGAACAACAGTTTAAATATATCTAAACTATATTAGAAGAAAAAACCAGTAAATTCTTTATAATCACTCCAATGAGTGGTTTGAATATTAAGATACTTGGAAGCTTTAATCCCTTGAGACTTTGAGAATTTCATAGCCTCTTAGGTGTCTAAATCACATTTGCACACTTCCCTTACCTTTAAGTCTCTTAATGAAAGTGAAAGTTGGTTTCAGTTCTAAATCATTTAGATATGTTTGAAAATGTTACCTCTGGCTAAAGAAATTACTGGAGCTGTTTCATTACAAAGATTTCTTCTTTAACTGTTCCTTTTTTATGGTGTTCTCAGGTAGTAACAAAAGAGCAGAGGGAAGATGTAGGTCTCAAAAATCATTTCAAAGTTAAAAGGTGGATTTTCTGTTCCTTATCAGCTGGACACAAAAATTTCTGTTATCTTTAACAATGTGTTTCTTTGAAGTATATTGGCTGTTATTTTCTTCATTCACAGTAAAAACAGAAAAGTACATTAACCAATGCTTTCATTTTCAGTATGCGATTCTGAGTGCAGAACTCAGTTTTATAATGATCTGTAGCTTCTGATAAGAATGAACAGTGTGAAAGATATGCTTGGCCTACAGTTACATAGCCTTTTATATTTCATGTAAGACAGAAAAGAATGCTGAATGTTCATTCAAGTATTTGATTACTAGGCTGAAAAGCTGTTACTTTATTATGAAATTTAAATGATAAGATTCAGACCTTCTCATTGAACAGAGGAAAAGGATGAACAGAAACAAACGGTAGGTTGCACATCTCTCCAAACCAAACCAAGAGGAAAAAAAGCCAATCTATGTTAATCCAAATACAATCTAGACTGATAAACAAATAATCCCAATAGACAAGATGTAACCTTTATTTTAAGGTTAAGGATGCAGAGGAGGGAAGAAAAGAACAATAGTATATATTATGTAGTGTTTATCATCTTTATACACAGCTGGAGTTAAGCAAAGCAAAGGTGGGTGAAAGTTATGCTTGTTTTTGTGGCAGGCATATTTCCTTCACTGATTTCAGTCAAGGGAATCTTGTACTACCATAGAATCACAAAATCATAGAATCTGTTGGTTGGAAGGGAACTTTAAAGGTCATCTAGTCCAGTCCCCCTGCAAAGAGCAGGGACATCTTCAACTAGATCAGGTTGCTCAGAGCCCCGTCCAACCTGACCTTGAATGTTTCCAGGGATGATGTCTGAAACTCTAGATCCTACTCCAGAAATTCAATTCACGAGAGCCTAGAGGATTAAGTAGGACTGAAGTGTGATCACCGGAAGGAAACTCTGAAGAAAGAATAATAATTATAAAAAAAAAGACAAAATCTATTGGTTGATATTTTAAAACATAATTACGTTGATTCTTCTCTCCTTTTCCCAGAAAATAAAACCATCCTCTGCCCAGATGTTGTAGAATCCCTTTTTCAAGTGACTCAAACACTTTGAATGTTAGAACTGATTTTCTTTCCCACTGATCTGCATGGGACACCAGATTTAAATTATAGATAATCACAGAAAAAACTACTAGTAGGCCAGTACACTCAGTGATTTATTGTCCAGCTCTCAGCCCCTTCCCAGGCAATGCTTCACACTGCTGGACTGAACACGTGCTTACTGTTACTGTGAAAGCCTTAATCTCATATAATTTCCTACTTTCTGAAAGCCCAGACTGTGCCATCAGAAAGTAAACACAGTGTCATTCCTGTAGTTGAGCAGTTGAGGCAACAGAAAGAGGAGGGTCATATATATAGCTGTCTTGACTACAAAAAAGAAGAAGCTGATGCCTCAAAGTAAAGCTGCAAAGTTTCTCAGAGGCTTTTCATCTGAATAAGCCAAACTGATCAGAAATTTTAGGCCACTGGGAGAAGGTCAATATTGGAAGACAGCTTATTCAGATCTGGACAGGTAACTCACAATGACATAGGTGTCTTGTTTCAGAATAACATCAAGCAAGGGCTGAAGGAAAGATAAAAGGAAAAGTTTGAGATATGTAAGGAAGTCCTATATTCTTCCATGTGTGTATTAATACCTTGCCTTTTCCTCAAGATTTTCTCTCCCAATTTCCAGAGCTTTTGTTCATATTCAAGACAAACATAGCCAGTACATATCTGCTGTGGTTTGGCAGCTCATGCCTTTCAATGACAAATGGAATGGAGATGGAGAAATGTTTTTTGTAATTAAATAAAGTTCTGACATACAGTCAAACATACTTACACACAGGCACATAGAGTACAAAGGAGAAAATTAAATTCCCTTCATCTTCCATCAGTGTTGGAGATTTTTTGGCACATAAGTGCTGTCAAGAAATCCTTCCTCTGGACTACAGTTACGCCTTAGAATGTACATCACAAGAACTGAGTCCTCAATACAGGCAAACTGAGTCTTCAATAAAGACCTACAATAGATCTGTTCATTGCATGAAGCATTCTGTCAATAGATTCTGAAATGCAGATCAAAGGTTTCAAAAGTAACCAGTGAGAGACCAGACCATCAAGGTGATGACTTTGAGGCCTGAAAAATCAGATTTTCAGCAGGTGACAATCACTCTCCTTTAAAATTCTGGATCCTTTAAGGTCTCTATTTCCTCTCCTTTAAACTAGAAAACCAGAAAGAGAGATACCATAAATCATTGTCTTAAGTGTGGGGAGAAGTGAAAGGTTTGCGGTGGGGTATGACTGGAAGAATTTTGTTGCTGCATTATGATAAAGAACATCATGTCTACATTACAAAATGAAGTTCAGGCAGGATAAGTATTTTACCAAAGTAAGAAAACTGTTGATTAAATAGATTGCTAGTGCCTTCCCCACTGTCTCAGCTTTAAACATTATATTGTGTTTCTCTTATGGCTAAAGCAAAGCAATGAAATCATTATGTATTGGAGAAGTAGGAGACAGAAGTTCATAATTGTTTATGACTGTTACCACTGGAAAAAAAAATCCCTCTTGTACTTCTGACTCATTTTCATGATCCATTGACCAGCTGGTATGAGAAGCATCGTTAATGAAGCATGAGATTTCATGCAGTTTGGCCACCCAGCAGGAGATATGCTTCACCTTATGCTGATTCTCTTTTTACTATCTCCTACAGCCAGGAAAGTCAATGTGTTAAGGACACATTAAAAGTACGATATGTATATATTATTCAGTCTTTGGACATCACTGACAACTATCATACTGCTTCTTAGAGTGACAGCTTTCAACAGAGCATTGCCCTGTGAAATAGAGTACAGAGCCACACACTGTGAAAGGAAAAATGTAAAATCAAAGGAGTTTTCTAACAGCTATTATTCAGTGAGGTTTTAAGTATTTTTAACAAAAGGAAACCAGGAGTTTTTCTCTCACGTAAGAAGTCAGTACTGGAAAAAAATCAGGTTTTATATATCAGGTCAGTAACAACATTAAAAACACATAGAGATATTCTTAAAAGAACAGTCTTATACGTAAATGAACATGAATGCATGGGCATACGTGATGGAATTTTTTAGGCATGTCATTGTACATATTACTTATCTATATTTTCTTCCTAAACCAATCTCATTATAGGAAAAAATCTCTTTGATGTCTTTGTACAACAAGTATAAAATAATGACCAAGATCCCAAATCTAATTCAGCCCCCAAAGCTCTTTGTAAAACATTTCACTACTGCCCTCTGCATATCCTGGTCACTTAAGATGAAGGATGGAGCAAAGACTTTTGTTGAACTACATAGGAAAATTAACAAGTGGTGTCAAAGTAAATTCTTACTTAACTTTGGCATTCATTTCTATTTTAACTTCCCAAACTTGAATTTTCAAAATGCTCATGAATTACTGTACTGAAACTGAAATAGAAAAATTGACAGAGGAAGTCACTGAGGTGGGACCAAGCATCTGGGGGATGTGTGGCTACAGTTATACCTCCCTGTCATGTATCATGTACCTTATACACGCCAG
Organism: Phaethon aethereus; assembly: GCF_964289735.1. Lineage (NCBI taxonomy): Eukaryota > Metazoa > Chordata > Aves > Phaethontiformes > Phaethontidae > Phaethon > Phaethon aethereus. The sequence continues at coordinate 89,740,550 of NC_138582.1, read as the reverse complement.
ATTGCAAAGAAAGCATTATTTTATAGTCTGTTCATTGCAATGGAAAGAGAGGATGTTCACCATTTTGTAGGATGGGGTTTTAATGGTTCAAAAAGGAATAGAAACGTATAATTTGGTTATAATAAGAGGTACTAAATATACCTTATGATATTACAAAGATTCTTGTAAATACCTGGCGTTATTACAGAGATTCATGTATGAGGGCTTTGGGTGAGTCAAAAAGGAATCTAAACAGTAAGCAGCAAGCAACTTTGTAAAATGGTGTTAATAAGTAACATAGGAAGATATACATGGACTAATAAAAAGTAAATGTATTCTTTATGTTACTGTATGGATATCCGTTACTCTCTGGACTCAGTTGGCTCACTTTATACCAAAAAAGAACAATCTACTCCTACAGAAACCTAACCGCTGGAGATAATTTATCCAGGGTCAGATGGTATAAGGAAAAAAAAAAGACTAAAATTCAAAAAACCTCCCTTTTCTCTTTGAGATGCCAAAATTGTGCATTACCCACTTTTAGCTCTGCTCTGAGATATAGAAGAAGCTTAAGGCAAAAAAAAAAAGCTGGAAAAAATTTAACATCCCAACTTCTGGCTAGGCAGAACAGAAAGACAGAGAAGTTTAAAACAAAACCAAACCAACCTCAAAAACCAACAACAAATTTTAATTCACTGAGGAACAGGGTGACATCCAGAGGGACCTGGACAAGCTCGAGGAATGGGCCCATGTGAACCTCATGAGGTTCAACAAGGTCAAGTGCAGGGTCCTGCATCTGGATCGAGGCAACCCCCAGTATCAATCCAGGCTGGGGGATGAAGGGATTGAGAGCAGCCCTGCCGAGAAGGACTTGGGGGTACTGGTGGATGAAAAGCTGCACATGAGCTGGCAATGTGCTCTCACAGCCCAGAAGGCCAACTGTCTCCTGGGCTGCATCCAAAGAAGTGTGGCCAGCAGGTCGAGGGAGGTGATTCTGCCCCTCTACTCTACCTGGAGTTCTGCTTCCAGCACTGGAGCCCTCAGCAGATGAAAGACATGGACCTGTGGGATTGGGTCCTTGGGAGGGCCAGACAAATGATCAGAGAGATGGAGCATCTCCCCTACAAGGACAGGCTGAGAGAGTTGGGTTTGTTCAGCCTGGAGAAGAGAAAGCTCCAGGGAAACCTTATTACGGCCTTCCAGTACTTAAAGGGGGCTTCTAAGAAAGGTGGGGACAGAGTTTTTAGCAAGGCCTGTTGTAAAAGGACAAGGGGTAATTGTTTTAAACTAAAAGAAGGCAAATTCTGATTAGATCTAAGGAAGAAATTGTGCAGTATGAGGGTGGTGAAACAGTGGAACAGGTTGCCCAGAGAGGTGGTAGATGCCCCATCCCTGGAAACACTCAAGGTCAGGTTGGACTGGGCTCTGAGCAACTGATCTAGTTGTAGATGTCCCTGCTCATTGCAGGTGGGTTGGACTAGATGAGCTTAAAAAGTCCCTTCCAACACAAACCATTCTATGATTCTATGATTCTAACAGAAAATAGAGACGTTTAAATTATTTTCATAAATTGTTGTATGTACCTTGTTGTATGTTTAACACATCTGAAGCATATGGCCTAAATTTTACATTAAACCACAGCTATGTCATAAGGAAATTATGAAGTCATATTACCTGAGTGGAATCACAAATATATGTTACTGAAACACAGAAAAAAATGATGGTAATTTATGTCATAATCTTAGCTAAGGATTTCTGAGCTGTTCCGTATTAGTGACAGTACTCCTGTCCCTTATGCAGTTTTGCATCTCTTCCAGTGCATCTTCCTGCCTAAAAATGCAGTGTTGCCAGAAGACTTCCAAGTTCACTACCTGCTGAGTGCAACCCACTCACAGGCTGGCTGAACTTACATCTCTCTTTGTAGGTGTCACTCACCACCCTAATGTGTTAAACAAACTATTGAATCACCAGGTATAAAAAGAAAAATAACTTCCTTTTTCCACATTAAAATACCAAGGGAAATAAAATCTCTCTTGGAATCTATGAGTGAAATTGGAATTTGCCAATGTTAGCCTACCTGAACACCCCTATTTTCCTAAAAATTGTCCTGAGACTTTAAATCACCACAAGTAACCAGTGGCTCAGTTTTCCCATCACTAAAATATGCTAAAGAGAGTTATAGTAGACTCTAATATAGAGTTACCACATTAACTGGTGGATAGTGATTGTTTGGGGTTATTTAAAATTTTTGCAGTAAGCCAAAAAAGGTTCATCACAGCTGTTAGGATTAAGAAACACATGCCAGAAATTATATTTTAAGTAAATTGAAAACACTTTATAATAAGAATACATTAATAGCATATTATAAAGGAATTCCTTTGGAATTACAACATTTGTTGGAAAAAGAAAAATACCAAAAAATATATTAATAAAACAATTATTAATATGAAATTAAATAATTATGAGATGCCACTTGCTTAACTTGAGATATTAAGTGTATGATAAGACAAAATTTATATTATATGGATTTACACATACAAATAGTAATTATTTTTCTAATAAATATTTAAAAAATAAAATAACATGGCATTAATGAATTCAGAGACTCTCTTTGGGAGAGTAATGAATGAAACTATCTTCCGCAGTGCTGAAGTGAAACACTAGATTTAAAAGTATGTATAATTATAAAAATAAACCAGACACTTGCAAAAAACTCTTGGTTTAAATACCTAATCCTTAACAATCTACCTCAGTACCATTTTTAGAACATCTAGCGTAAAGTCAAGTATACCTAGTTTACTTTCGTACTGAAAATTATCAAAATTAGGAACTCAATTAATGTAGAGATCTTTTAAACACAAGATTCACTACAGTGCTACTTAGATAACAAAGGCAGATTTAACAGCTCTGCAAGGTGAATGAATGAGCTATGGAAACGAGTCTGCAAACATAATAAAAAAAGAATTCTCTGAGATATGAAGTACCCCAGCCAACTCCCTGGGGTCCTGAAGTAATCAGGAGAATATTCTGGTCTGTTCTTTTAATTTCAAATGTTTCTGTTCTGCAGAGAGAGGAGAGTTCCACAAATGACCTTTTTTTTTAATGAAACACTCTGAAAAATTATCAACCAATTCAGTTACTATCTTCATGCAAGGCCACCTTAAAAGACATCTCTGACTGAATCAGCTAAGGAGGAATCAAGGTTGCCCAGTCCATTACTTATCCAGACACAAGTGAAATAATAATGAGACAAACAGTGGAAAATATTCCCATTCTTTCTTCTGTAAATACAGGCAACAAAGAAAAGGAATTTTGGTCTGGTTATTCTTTGAAGGAATAAATGCTTGGGGTGGGGGCAGGAGAGAGAAAGGATGCACATTGCTACCAAAGAGCAACAGGCAACTACATCTAATAAGGTTATCTAGACTGACCTTACCATGGAAAAGGAAAATGGAGAAAGAAATTGGCAGGAGATAAAAATAGCCAATTATCCCTCTGCATGAAGTTACCTTAGTACATCCGTGATAGACCCTGGAAGAATAAAAATTTTCAAGAGTGCCTTCTGTCCCATGTGTTCATGCAAGGCTCCCTATTTTGTAGTGACAGAAAGTATTCCACGGCAGCAGTGGGTACTGTTCAGAAGTTAGCCAAAAGGAAATAACAGTTTTATTGTATATTTTCCTAAAAATATTCACAGAAGTTGAGCTGCAGAACATGGAAAGATGTTATGAAGATACCCATGTTCCAAATGCCTCTAAAATTTGGCATGTGGAAATGAATGATGTGTGCCTCTTCAGTGAAACTGCTTTTGCTGCCTCTAAATAAGACCCTTGTTTATATCTGAACACAACTCTGTTTTTCAGTGAGGTGACAAAAGGACACTTAGCTCTACTTGTGTAGCAAAAGCTGGTCAAAACCTTGGGCTCCTGGTTCACTACAAAAGTCATTTTTAGTAGTATTTTTCTAATTTGTGGTGAATGAAATACTCCTAGAGCTCTCTTCATTATTGACATGAGACTTTTGTCCTGTGCTAAGGAAAAATGCCTATTTCATTAAATTCTAGGTAAAGGGTTGTAGATCTTCATTTACCAATATGCCAGAAATCTTTCAGAGGCCTCCTTAAGGGCTGGGGAAAAAACCTTTCAAATAGAAGATTACAAGCTTAATAGAACCACATTGTTTGAACATTGTTATACCAATGGATGATTTACAGTCACCTCTATTCATTGAAGACTGAACATCTCAGCCATTACAGATTTTATTTTTTAAAAAAAGAAAAACTTATTGAACAAATATTGAATGTAGAAATTTTACTTCATTTTTCTACGATGAGAGTTTAGACTAGACACAGTTTTCAGATGGGATCTCACAAGTGCCAAGCAGAGGGCAATAATTCCTCCCTTTGATGTTCCGTCTGTGCCCCTGTGAATATCTGCCAGGGTGTACCTGTCTCAGCAGCCAGTGAACACTGCTGGATTATGTTGAGTTTATGTCTGCCAAGGCCCCCAGGTCCCTTTCCCACAGAGCTGCTCCCAGTCAGGCAGTCCCTAGCCTGTGTCCTTGCACCAGTGCTTCTGCCCAGGGGCAGCAGTTGGCTTTATCCTTGTTGAAATGAATATGAGGTTCTTGTTGGCCTCTTCCAGCCTGTCTAGGTCCCTCTGGATGGCAGGACTGCCCTTGAGTGTCCCCAGTAGTGCCCCTCCTCCCTGCTGGCTTTGATGTCATCTCCAAACTTTATTAGAATATTCTCCCTCACCTTCTTCTCCAGGTCATTGATAGAGATGCTAAACCAAACAGGTCCTAGACAGACCCTTGCAATAGATGCTTACCTCAGACCTCCAGGTAGAGCAAGAATAGTTAACAACTACTCTCAGAGCCTGACCATCTGACCTGTTATTTGGTCATCCACCCAGAGCACAAAGTCCCAACTTGGGTACAAGAATACTTGGGAAAGAGGTTGCCTTTCACCTATTCGTGGGTGGAGACCATTTCATGCTATTTACCTTGACTTTAGCAAGGCTTTCAATGCTATTTCATGCTCTGGGCTTAGGGAATTTTGGAGTTAACTAATAAGAAGTTCAGCTTCCTTTAAACAATACTCCTTAATCTCTTTGAAAACAAAACTTCAAAGCAAGCTTGTGCTTTATTTATTTCAGTGGCACCTTAGCTTAGGAGCAAAGACTTATCAGAGATTTCAAGATCCTTATTTAATATGTAACAGTGAGTAAGAACACTGTAGAAGTTACTAACTTCTCTAGAATTTATTGGTTTCAAACACTCAAAGTTTAGTGACTTTAAATGACAAAACCTTATTCCCTCTCTTTTTGTCTATGCATTATGATGCAGCTTTTAAGACTGGATCACGGATTATTTTTTTCCATACGTAGCTTTCCTACTTTATTTAGAAGGCTTGTGCTGGTCACACGTTATTTGATACTGCTTCACATAGATCAGTATGTGGCCTTAGATCTGTTTGCTAATCACACTGTGCTGGAAGAAATCTCCACATGTCTTTCTCTCTGATTTTCATCACACCTGTTAAATATGTGCTTTCTGAACACAAATAAATTTATTTTCTTGTGACTCCAATCAGATTACTCATCTTACAAACTGAAAACTGAAAGATTAAGGCCAAATGCAGTCGTTCATTCAAAATACCCAATCTGAGATACTTCCATTTAGCTTCTCAGGGCAGGTAGAACAATACAGTGTTTTATATGTTCTTACTGACTTTAGTGGTTGTTCGAAGAGTTCTGCTTTTTTGCATGCTAGACTGGAAGGTCTTAAATATGGCACCTAGTGAAAAAAAGGTGCCCTGTAATTCCTCAGAACATTTTGATTTAAATCACTGGTGCAGCCTAATGTATAATCTAGACTGCACAGGCAAAACCAGAGAGGTTTTTTATAGTAATTTCCATTTACCTGTTCTCCAAGGTATTTTTTTTCCTCTCATCTTTAACCTCCTTCAACATACATTTTACATATTAAAAACATGCAAATCAGTGAACATATGAAGAAGGCTAATTTGTGTAGTAGTATCAGATATGAACTGTCTAAACTCTGGTTTAAGCCTACTCTGCTTCACAATATAATTTATCCTCTCCTGTTACAGGGCCTCATCACATTTGTCTCACAAACTCTTCTTCCACTTTTTATTGTTTCCATTGGCTCATGCTGATGTTTTCACCCAGGCAGCTTGTGTCATTCCACACTCAGCTCACATTTGGTCCCTACTTTTTTTTCTTCCCTATTTCTTTTTCCAGTCACAGTCCTAGTCTGCTTTAAAACCTTCAAGCACTGTAACATGCTCCCTTCCCTTTCTCACAGACCTCCAGTCAACATAATTTATTTTTATTTTCTCAGGTTTATTACTGCAATGTAGCTCAACTCTCTCTACACTCTTCTAAGACTGGTCTTTTTCCTTCATTTACTTTAGCAGTGGTGCGTTTAGTCACAGGAAATATAGTTTTCCTGGTGTCACTGAGAGCCTACATCCCAGCAGACAAACCAAACTGAGAGGTAGGTGCTAAGGAGAACAGAAATGTCTATTGGAAGGGGTGGTTATGGTTCTACTTATGATATGTCTCCTTCACCTTCTAAAGAGAATATTAAGCCCCTGAAGGAAGGAAGTGATCCAAGAAGCCATAGACAGCTGGCCACCAGAAGAACACACTATTTGTCAAATGATTAAGGCAGGAGGGATCAATTACGTTTTAAAAATGCTTTCTTATCTATCCTAGTTTTACAGGAGAAGCTAAGTGACTATGCTGACAACATTTACCTGAGAGATGAATCTCCCCTGTAAGGTCCCTTTTAGTTCTGGAGAAATGTCTCCATGACTATTTTAGTGTGAGGTTATGTTGCTCTTAACCCTGGGAAGACATGGCATAATCAAACCTTTATTTGTGTTTTATGCTTTGAGGAGATTTATTTAGAAGATGTGAGTCAACTTAAATATTTTACAGGATTACATTACTGATAGCAACATATGCCACTGTGACCTCAAAGCTTGTTTATTAAGATTTCTTTTTCACCGAAATATCAGCAGGACTCATCTGCTGCTTGCAGCTTGTTCAGGATATAGCATCATGATTGCCTATGAGCTTGAAACACTGTGATAATATCCTCCCCAACCTTGAAACAAGTAGTTTTATGAACATTGGAACTAATGCATAAAATTTATGTCTTGAAGTTAATTGAATTTAGTGTCTGAGTTGCAAGCCCTGGTTGAAGCTTTTCCTGCTGCTGAGGTGAGCAGAAACATACACTCTAACAGATAATAAAAATATTTATAAAACCTGTGGAAAATTGGAAAATTATGTTCTAAAATTCCCTTTTTGAATCTCTGGCTATGTCAGCTGCATTGTCTCTCTACCTAATTTCCTCAAGTATTCACAGATCTGAAATTTATTTCCTTCAAAGATCTGATAGGGTACTGCACTTGTTTTGAGAGTAACACTGTGACACTGATTTATGAAATATTTTAAGGTTTCCTAAATGATTATGCTTATAATTTATTTCCTCCTGAGTTTAATTCATGATAATATGAACATAACTATTTTAGAAGCAAAAGAAAAGAAACAAAAGAACCTTAACTCTTAACAATTAATTTTATTTTTTTATTTTTTGTTTGTTTCTTGTAGTTTGTTATGTGGGCTCTGTGTACTAGGTGTGGTTGGGATGGAAGTAACTTTCGTCATAGAAGACTGTATGGTACAGTGTTATAGATGTGTGAGTAAGCAGTGCTGACAGCACACCTGTGTTTTGGTTTTTGCTGAACAGTGCTTGCACAGCATCAAGGCATTCTCTGTTTCCCACTCTACCCACCCCAGCGAATAGGTTAGGAGTTTACAAAAGTTTAGGAGGGGACACGTCTGGGACAGTAGACCCAGACTGACCAAAGGAAAATACAATACCATATAACACCATGCTCACTAATACAATGTGTGGGGGAGTTTTCCCAAGGTAGGTATTGCTCAGAGACTGTCTGGGTATTGGTCTGATGGCAAGAGGTGGTGTGTGATTACCTTTGCATCACTACTTGGGTTTTGGAGTTGGTTTTTTTTTGTTTTTTATTCACTTATTAAACTGTCTTTATCTCAGACTATGAGTTTTTCTTGTACTCTCCCACTCCTGCAAGTGGGGAGTAAGCAAGGGACGCAGTTACTAGCAGGGGTCAATCCATCACACTCCGGGACTGAACGAGTTCTGTTTCTGTAATATTAGACATATATGCAAAACAGAAGATGTTATCATTCCACAAACAAATAATGTTATGATGCAGCTAGCACAATTTGTTCTGGATAATTTTGAATGTTGATTCATTTTTCAGATATACTCTCCTTTTTTTTCCATAGTCATAGGAAACACTTTTGTCTTTCCTAAAGTATCTATGTATTAGTTTCAGTCACCTATGTAGTCAGAAAAATTGTACTCTTGATCTCCCAAGTACAATAATGTTGTTGTTTAACCCCAGCCAGCATCTAAGCACCACAGAGCCGCTTACTCACTCCCTCTACAGTGGGATGTAAGGAAGAGAATTGAAGGGTAAAAGTGAGAAAACTCATGGGTTGAGGTAATAACAGTTTAAAAAGTTAAATATAATAATAATAGCAATAATAGCAATAATACTAATAGTAATGTAGTAGTAGTAGCAGGAGGAGTAGTAGGAGTAGTAATGAAAAGGAAAATAGCAGAGAGAGAAATAAAACCTAAGACAGACAAGTGATGTGAATGAAAACAGTTGCTCACCACCAACTGACCGAGGCCCAGCCAGTCCCCAGCCAATGCCCCCCCGGCCCACATTCCCCTTAGTTTTATTGCTAAGCATGACGTCACATGGTACAGAGCATGCCTTGGGTCAGTTGAGGTCAGCTCTCCCAGCTGTGACCCCTCCCAACTTCTAGTGCACCTCCAGCCTCCTCACTGGTGGGGTAGTGTGAGAAGCAGAAAAAGCCTTGACTCTGTGCCAGCACTTCTCAGCAATAACGAAAATATCCCTCTGTGATCAACACTGTTTTCAACACAAATCCAAAACACAGCCCCACACTAGCTACTATGAAGAAAATTAACTCTAACCCAGCCAAAACCAATACACATAAGTAATTCCTGCAAATAAGAGTTACAATACACCTACAATATTTTGTTGATGTTATGAAAAGTACTGCAACTATATAGAAAATGAGTCAAAATGTCCAAATCTTGATTATGAACTTCTTTCAACTTCTGGAGAATGGAACTAACATTTAAAGATAAGACTAGATTTGAAGCCAGAGGTATTTTACAGCTTTGTGGTCATTTGAATTGGTAATGAGAAATATTTATTTTCTAGCTTGGAAAAGGGTGTCTCATGAGGACATGTGCATTTATAAACGTTCTTAACTTTAAAGGCTTGAAATGTCATGAAAGTAATGGTGCTTTCAAGTTTTCCACTGAAAGAAAATAAGCCTTATGATATCTATTGACATGGGATCTAGCTGTCAGGCAGGGTTGAAGTCAGATAAGAACAATTATCCACATCTAAGTCTTAATCTTGCTTTTCATTTGGGTTCAAATTTTCAAAGCATCATTTGTTGCCACTCAAACCATAAGCACCCCAAGTTAAGCACTACACCTTTGCTCAAATAACAGCTGAAATGAGCAGAAAATACTACTATAAAACATATTCAGTTATGAGATGGCACTTTACAAAAGGCAGGTTGTCAACTCTATCCTTTAGCCACATTTGAATTTCAAGAGAACTCAAGCAGAAGAATAAATTAAAAGGAAGAGGGATAATACAATGCAATCTAGGATTATAGAGGACCAAGTAATTTCTATGGAAGCAAAGATTTTTTTCTAATATATATAAAACAATTTAGCATAAGAGAGTAGTTTTTTAAAACCCTTTTTTCAAGTGACAGTGAAGTCTTAAACCCTGGCAGTACAGAAAATAATAATGCCCCATACTTACTTAAATAAATAAGATTCTTTCTCTAATCATCCTGACCTGAGACAACTAATAGCTGTAAAACTTTCTAATTACTTCCTAGAATAGGATTATTTTCTCCTGACTGAGTAAACTGACATTTTAAATTCTTTCTTACAATATAACAAGATGCATTCTGTTCAATGCTGCATTTCTAATGTCCCAGTCTCTGGAAGAAGCATATAGTGAATTTCATTCAAAATACCAAGGCAGGTGTTTAAATAGATATCCCAAGCTCCAAAAAAACCCAACAAAAGCCCTCATTTCAATGAGGAAGGAAAGGCAAGGAAACATGTCAACTTGTGCAATCCTTAAGAAAGAGAATAACACAGAAGCTATTTAGACTCACATCAAATTCATCTACCTGGCATGCAAACCTCGTCCCAAAGTAATTTTATTCCTTTAGAGGCACATTTTATATGAAAAATCACACACTGACTGAAGGTATTTGCTCTGCTGAATGAACGTGCTCAGGTGCAAATCCTGATGTTACTGGAGTGGTAACAGTTAAAGTCCGTAGAAAATGTAAGGACCAGACTTGGTGATGTATGCAACAGTTGTTTACAGCTGGATATAATGTAGGTGAGAAATATAGAAAATTTGTCACATATTTCTTGACAATGCAACTCAACTATAATAATTGAAAATGGCCTTGAAATTTAGAATTTGGTCTGGTTACTCAAAATATAATTACTTTTCCCACCAAATTCTTATCGAAGAATGAATGGACCTTATTGAAGAATTTGGAATATAAAATAGAGAAAAAGACTTCAAGGATATCAGTTTGTCAGAGATACATGTGACTAACTTTATACAGCTGAGTCATCTCACAAAGTCAAAGAAACAACTTACCTTAGCAGACTAATATTTGAGATTAAAGAAGTTAGTCATATGTAATTTAGACCACTTCCCTCCTATAGTTCTTCAGCCAAAAATTTATTTCAAAATCTTTTCTGAAGGAGCTTTTGTAGAAACTTCAACTTCTTCCAGTGAAACCCATTGGCTACACAAGATTGTCTCTAGAGAAAAAACAGAAAGAAAGAAAAAATTATTTGGCAAAAGAAAGTTCTCTTCAGATGAGAATAGGCTATACTAAATATATTTCCAAACCCAGTGAACATGTCCTGTGGTAACATAGGATCCATATGTTTAAAGAGTATTAAACCAAGTTGAAAACACTGGGATTTAAGTGAAAAAACCCCAAAACATTCTTAAAATTTGGAGGTCGATACAACAGAAAGAGGTGAAATCTTGGCTCTGTAGCAGTCATTATATGATTTGTCACGAGCTTAAATGGATGCAGTATTTCAGCCAGGAAGTCTGAATGTCCTTTAGAAGATTTTTAGAATTAAATGTGGTCTTTAAAAAATGAAACACGCTATTACATAAAAATGTATAATCCATCTCACTAAACAACATTAACTTTTTTTAACTGATATAACAGGAAATCCAATTAGGAACAATGAATAAATTTGCCGGGGTCTTTTCATGAGACATTCATTACATTTTTTCCTCTCTAGCATCATTGCAAAAGAGAGTTTTGATATTTTTAGACTCTTGACATGCATATTTTAACACTGGTTTGTAGTTCTTTTAAACTAAGTCTTAGCATTACATTTTCTGAATGTGTAGAGCTTGATTTTGTGGTGATTATATCACCACAATAATTTCTGCTCTAGAATTATAAATATGTACTTCTAATTTTACCAAATTTCTTTGAGAATCTCCCATGAAAATATTTTAAACGTAGACAAATACAAATCAAAGACATTCTGGAAGAAAATGTTGTAAAATGTTTATGACAATTTAAGGATTTATATTATACAACTTATAACTAAACTGAACATCAAAGATGACCTTGCTGCTTTTGGCTTTTGGTTTACCTGTATTATTCAGGATATTTTGTTTAACTCAGAATAACGGAAAACAGTGAAAGCATGCTGACCAAATTAAAATGCATTTAGAGTTGATTTAAATTTCCAAGTGTATCTGTCAGTTCGAGGCTGAAAAATCTAATATATATTGCACTGGAAAAACTCACAGAGGTGTATTTCTCCAAATAATGGATATTGCACTCTATGGCTTTTATAAGGTGATTTACATTGCAACCACAGATAGCATGGAACACTTCCCTCTGTTTTCTAAAATCTGGGATATTACATGTCATTTAGACAAAGAGATGGTTTCTTCTACAGAGACATTCAGTTCTGTGAGTTCAGTAATGCCATACCACTTGTATCATGAAGTAGACGGAGTTTTCATCTACTCCATCTCAGCTGATGAGAGAACATCAGCTGTTTTCTGATTGATTATAGGGAAACTGGGCTCATGAAATGGTCACTGAAGGTAGTGTCATAGATGCTATGAGAGGAGCAGAAGAGAAAAAATGGTTTGCTAGTGAGATGGGAACATATATGCCTCTTGTATCACAGATAATTGGATTAATCAGAGCTCTGTTGCTAGCAGAGCCCCATATCCAGTTCTCTTGATTTATCTGTCAAAGACACTGGTAAACAGTGGCCCATGGGAATGTCACACCAGAGGGAACAGCAGCATCAGCGCAAAGGCATCATGGCATTTAATAACATATTACGGAATCTGACATGCCTGTAAACAAGACATTTATGTATTTGTGAAGAGGTTAACTATTGAATTGTTTAGCTAACCTAGCCAAAACTTTCAAACTTTGTGAAGATAAACAGTTCATATCTGTTTAGGATATTAACAGGATCTTAAAAACATTCTATGTAAGTTTAGACTCTGGGATGTCTTCTTGCTATGGACAGCTGAAATAATTCTATCAGTTTTGCCTGATATAAAAAATATGCTTTGAGTCAAAAGTAGTTTCCACAGAGAGTTTATGCCTTCTGAATTCTTATTTCAGTTTTAATTTAAATAAATTAAACACCTAGAAAACAAAAAGGAGCTTTAGGATTGCTTTGTTAATTTTTTTTCAAATTTTAAATTAAAGGAAAAAAACCAACTTGTTTGGCTTATCACTTACATCTTCCATCAAAATGTAAGTAATTTTCAGACTACTTTTTGATGGTGTTATTTTTCACTTAGAAAGGACTTATTTAGGTGCCTTTTTGGTAGAAAGGAGTAGTATAAGCTCTCCTACCTGAGTGAATGACTCCTGTATTTTTGTTCATGCTCTTGCGTACATATCATCACTGATCCACATGACACATACTGTCCATATTCAGACATGCAATTCACCATACATCAGCAATTCAGATGCATATGGAAAGCCTTGGAACCTGCATGCACATACTGTACTGTTGATCTATTTGTGAAGAATGAGACTGAAGAATCCACCCAACCTACAGTGGGCATGCCTACCCCAACTGGCTTCAGAATGTCAAGAAACCATGGACAAAACCTCTCAAACTTTGGATATTTTTTAATAGCCTAAAACACAGAGAAACCTTGATACACTATTGTCCTGCATGCAGTTGTCCTGATGTATCCACAAAGTAAGAGAAAACATCCATCAGTTTATTCAGAAAAAGAATTGTAAGATGTGAAATCCAATCACTTTATAATGAATCATGTGTATATATTTTGTTTTGAAGCAGTTTTTTATATGCATAGCTTATTTCAGAAAGCAAAAGCATGGAAACAAAGTTAAATAAAATAAACATAGATGTCTGGCTCTCTCCCATAAAGAGGCACCAAATTTCCCATCATCACAAATATCATGTACCTAGACCAGTCATTGATGTTTCAATTGGGCTTATTATGGTTTATCAGGCTTTATGTTCCTAACATTAGCAATATTATAGATGAGTTGCTCCAGTTTTGGTAAAAAGAAGGGGTGGTTTGAACAAGGATTCAGTACAGGAATGTGATTACAGACAGAAAGGAGAGGACTGCAACACTGGTATTTCGAGGAATCTGGAACTGTTCTGCACATTGCAGTCATATTACGCACCAAGGTGTTTGAGAAAGTTTCCAACTTTTCTGTCAGGGAATGCACTTGTATCACCTTATAATCCACGGCAATGCTACAAGGTGCTAATGTGCTTAAGCAATAAAGCATTAACCAGTGAGTATTCAATAAAAAATTGGGTGTTATGTTGCCTCTTTAAAGTATCAAGTTTTCACTAACTCGTAAATAAATTAATGGTTCTTGAAGTGCATGGACTGCTTGCTTTGCCCAGTGTGACAGATGGCCGCTTCTGTTTCCTCTCTGCTCATTTGCTGTATTTGCCTTGTAATCGTGTTGAATTATTTGGTTTCCTTCTTTTTTTTATACGGGTTTGCTATCCTTGAAGGGTGTTCTCACCATGACCGTCCTGAAAGCCAAATCATGCAATGTACTTCACAACATGATATCTTCAAACACCTCCCCAAATGCTGTTTGAAACATGCCACCTGATTTGCTGAGGTACTAAAAGACTGAAAAAACACAGAAAAACAAACAAGCAATGCCCACTATACACACATTACAAAACTTCTGGATTTTCTCACCAAAAGATCTGAAAGTATGAGGTACTTGCCCACCACATGGAAAACTGCTCAGGTTATCTTCACTAGCCTGCATTATTTCCTCTTTGGAAGCTCATGCTGTGTTAAAAGTCTGCTTTGTGTGTAAGAAGGCAATAATTCATAAGATATTTGTATGTGGGAATACTGTTTTATTATTATCTTGAACAAGTAATTAGATAGAAAGCAATGACAACAACACACTGACAACATTAGTGCATATAAAATGGAGCATGAGCTAATCTTTCAGTGGCAAAGAAAAACCTTTTATTGTATTGCCTTATCCAGTAGGCTTAAATAATATCATTATCATGATGTGAAGTTTATGTTCAATTTTAAACATATTCTCTACTTAAAATATCATATTCATTTAGTATGAATATACTTACTCTTTCATCATGCTACTTTGAAAAATATTCTATAATATTCTGCCATATATCAGTTTCAAAGAGTTGGAAGAATATCTTAATTTACAGCCTGAAGCTATACAAACTTGATCATATTAGTACAGCTGTCAGGAAACAATTTTTCTGTCCTTTGAGAATTTTTGACATATCAAAAATTTTCCCATCTAAAATGATGCTAGAAAAGTCAAAATCCCTAAAATAAAATAGTGAGAGCTGGTTAATCCTTCAGTCCATACCCAGTTTAGTTTCACATAACTGTTTTGCACAGGCAACAACAATAACAAAAACCCACTTGTTGCTTTAAAATAGATTGTGTTACTTTGGTAATTTTCTTTTAAACTATTCATTGGCTTTTAATTAAGATATTTTTTGTTTAAAAAATAGTTAAAAATATTAGAGTGAGCACTATAAGTCAGCTCTATTTACTAGGTCCCCAAATCTACACAGAGAACAGCCATGGCAAACTGATTTCTCCTCAGTAAGAAGATGAAAAGCCTCCATCTCTGAATGTGCTTAAAGGCAATTTTTGAACTTAAGAAACATCACACACAAACTAAAGATACAAGGCTTCCCCAGAAAAAAAAGAAAAAAATCTCATAAGATTAGTAAATACTTGTCTGATTATTAACAATCTGCTTTGAGCCTACACATATTTGAAGCCCAACTCATATTTATGTCATTGGGTTTTTAATTCTAGAAAATACCTTCATTCTGACAAAGGTGAGGGAAGCAATGTTTTATATTCAATACATGACTAACAAACACTAATCATGGTAATAATAATAAATACTAAACAAACAGTTCCTTCAGTGTGTTTTAGACAAACAAAACCATGTTACTTTTTTAAAAGTGTGGACATCTGTTGATACTTATTTGCATGTTTACCCCATGTTTATTATTTACATTTTGTACATTAAAAATCTAATTGTTTATTAAAAATGAATTAATGAAAGCAAACCTTATGGCAACAGAGGAACACATCAGAATGAAATAGAAACTGTCAGAATAAAGCAAATTTGCCCTGAAGCCCTATTAATCTGAAGCTTTATGATTGCCTGCTGCTTGTGTTAAGATGTCAACAACTGAAGTGTTGTAGGTTTGGGATATTTTAAATCTCTAAACGCAACAACCGTCAGTCAGAGGAGAAATTATATTTGAGTAAATGAGTGTGGGTCTCCTTTGGGGTAAAGGGAAATGTGTCAGAATTATCACAGCGAGGCTGGCATAGCATCTGGGCTGAATTAATCTGTCACGGGGGTCTCTAATGTCTCTGGAACAGTAGTGCACACAGACCGCATGCTTCTTCTGACACATCAAGTGATTTCCCAGGAGATCTCACTTTGGTCTATAGTACCACAAACAGTTTTAGGCAGCTTGACACAGACTGAGTTTCAGAAGTGGCCTAATTTTCCTAGGATTTACATTCCCCTCAAAGCAAACAACAGTGTTTGTCCTTGGGGAAAGTTGCACATAGACTGATATTTTTTTTTCCTTTTTTCATTAGGATTATGAATGGCACTGTGGTCAAAACCAGTGATAATACATAATTTAAAGCTAATCAGTGACATGTAGAATATCATAAAATTCTTTTCTCAGTCTCACTACACCCCTAAATTGAAAGGGGGGCAAATTCAGTGTAATATTTTAAGAAGCTTGGTGGAAGATATATAAACTGAAATACAAGAAGACAAATAATTTAGAATTTATGAAAAAACTCCCGGAGGGCAGTTTTGAAAGAATGCAACTTACACTCAAGGAAATCCAGCAGCCACTGGGAAGGTAGTCCCCATATCGATTCTAACTACAGGTCTGAGGGATAAAAGATCGTTGCATCTTCCCTGACGTGAAGGACCCTTTGGTTGCACTAGTTTTGTAGCTTAGCCGGAGAGAATTAATTTTACAATATAAGTTCTTCAGAGTCATACTGTGGAGGAAATTCTTTTAATTCAGAGCCCCCTTTTTAACAGCCCTCCAACTGTTAGTTTTTGTGTGCTATAAAACATCCAGTTTCAAGCTAAAGGGCAGCAAAGAGGTGCTTAGGGCTCAGATACTTGGGAGGAGCATGAAAGTCCTATCGATATTTCTCCGATGAAGGAGGAAAAGAGCAGAGCAGTTACAGGAAAGCAAGTGTTGAGACAGGATCACAACAGGGCTCTGGTTTCACAGAATCACAGAATCATTAAGATGGGAAAAGACCTCTAAGATCATCAAGTACAACCGTCAACACAACACCACCATGCCCACTAAACCAGGTCCTGAAGTGCCATGGCTACAAGTTTTTTGAACACCACAAGTGATGTTTGACTCCACCACCTCCCTAGACAGCCTGTTCCAATGCTTGCCCACTTTCAAAGTACAGACATTTTTCCTAGTATCCAATCTAAACCTCCCCTGGCACAACTTGAGGCCATTTCCTCTTGTCCTATCGCTAGTTACTTGGGAGAAGAGACCAACAGCCACCTCACCACCTCACCCTTTCAGGTAGTTGTAGAGAGCGATAAGGTCTCCTCTCAGCCCCCTCTTCTCCAGACTAAACAACCCCAGTTCCCTCAGCTGCTCCTCATAAGGCACATTCTCCAGACCCCTCACCAGCTTCATTGCCCTTCTCTGGACACGCTCCAGCAACTCAATGTCCTTCTTGTAGTGAGGGGCCCAAAACTGAACACAGTATTTGACGTGCGGCCTCACCAGGGCTGAGTACAGGGGCAAAATCACTTCCCTACTCCTGCTGGCCACACTATTTCTGATACAGGCCAGGATCCTGTTGGCCTTCTTGGCCACCTGGGCACACTGCCAGCTCATATTCAGCCGGCTGCCAACCAGCACCCCCAGGTCCCTTTCCGTCAGGCAACTCTCCAGCCACTCCTCCCCAAGCCTGTAGCGTTGCCTGGGGTTGTTGTGACCCAAGTGCAGGACCTGGCACTTGGCCTTATTAAACCTCATACAGTTGGCCTCTGCCCATCGATCCAGCCTGTCCAGATCCCTCTGCAGAGCCTTCCTACCCTCCAGCAGATCAATGTTCCTACCCAACTTGGTGTCATCTGCAAACTTACTGAGGGAGCACTCAATCCCCTCATCCAGGTCATTGATAAAGATATTGAACAAGATCGGCCCCAGAACCGAGCCCTGGGGAGCACAGCTTGTGACCAGCTGCCAACTGGAGTTAGCTCTGTTCACCATGACTCTCTGGGCTTGACTGTCCAGCCAGTTTTTTACCCAGCAAAGAGCACACCTGTCTAACCCATGAGCTGCCAGTTTCTCCAGGAGAATGCTGTGGGAGATGCTGTCAAAGGCTTTACTAAAGTCCAGGTAGACAACATCCACAGCCTTTCCCTCATCCACTAGGCGGGTCACCTGGTCATAGAAGGAGATCGGGTTGGTCAAGCAGAACCTGTCTTTCCTGAACCCGTGCTGGCTGGGCCTGATCCTTTGGTTGTCCTGCACATGCCCTGTGAGCGCCCTCAAGACAAACTGCTCCATAATCTTCCCCAGTACCGATGTCAGGCTGACAGGCCTGTAGTTCCCCGGATTCTCCTTCTGGCCTTTCTTGTAGATGGGTGTCACATTGGCAAACCTCCAGTAGTGTGGGACCTCCCCTGTTTAACCAGACCTGCTGATAAATGATGGAGAGTGTCTTGGCAAGGTCCTCTGCCAGCTCCTTCTACTCTTGAGTGGATGCCATAAAGTCCCATAGACTTGTGGGTGTCCAGGTGGCATAGCAGGTCCTAACTCCTTCCTCCTGGATTATGGGGGCTTCATTCTGCTCTCCATCCCCATTTTCCAGCTCAGGGAGCTGAATACCCTGAGGATACCTAGACTGGCTATTAAAGACTGAGGCAAAGAAGGCATTAAGTACCTCAGCCTTCTCCTGATCCTTAGTGACAATGTTCCCCCCCTTACATCCAATAAAGGATGGAGATTCTCCTTGGCTCTCTTTTTGTTGTGAATATATTAGTAAAAACATTTTTTGTTATCCCTTACAACTGTGGCCAGACTGAGCTCTAGCTGGGCTTTTGTCTTTCTAATTGTGTCTCTGCTTGACCTAATGAGATCCCTGTACTCTTCTTGGGTGCCTTCCTCCTCTTCCAAAGGTGATAAACTCTCTCTTTTTCCCTGAGTCCCAACAAAAGCTTCCTGTTCAGCCAAGCCAGCCGTCTTCCCTGCCAGCTTGTCTTATGACACATAGGGACTGCCTACCCCTGAACCTTCAAGACTTCCTTCCTGAAGACTGTCCAGTCTTCCTGGACCCCTTTTCCCTTCAGGACTGTCTCCCAAGGGACTCTCAACCACTGACCTGAACAGACCGAAGTCTGCTCTCTGGAAGTCCATGGTAGTGGTTTCGCTGACCCCCCTCCTTACTTCACCAAGAATTGAGAATTCTATCATTTCATGGTCATGAAACCCAGGATGGCCTTTGACCACCACATGTCCCACCAGTCCTTCTTTCGTGCGAGACAAAATAGTGGTTGCTCCTTTTTTTTTTTTCAGCCTTCACAGCAGGGCCCATATCAATGCCTGAAGAGAACAACTGTGACTGGCAATATGATAAGATCATGTCAGCGGCTGAATCTGAATATTTTATACCAAAGGAATTGTTAATAGTACACTGTGGCTAAAGTTGAATGCACTGAGATTAAAACATAGACATTTATTTTATTTTGCTGAATTGTTATACTCAAACTATTACTCACTCATTTTTCTAAACAACTGGATAAGCTTGCAAAATTACATTTGCAACAGAAAAGTCAGCAAACACTATGCTAAAATAGTAAAATGACACCACTATAGTAAAGACATTTATCCTTTGTCATCTATGTGATCAGCTATGAGGGCCTCTAACCTGTAGATTTCCTTATTACCAGTGGCCTCAGCTCTCTGTTTGACTTGGCTTGAGAGAATAGAAGAGAACCCACTGTATTGACAAAAAACACATGAAGTAGCTAAACTTATCCTTAAGGCAATACAATAATTTTTATGCATATGATGAAGATGGTTTCTTGGTAGCAACTGGACAACATTGTCATTGAAGCTTTATAACAAAAAACCTTATTGAAAATTTCTTACTCAAAAGTCTTAATATTTTAATTGACCACAATATATTTCCATAATGAAAATTACAGACTCAGTAGTCAGAAAAAGCTAAGGCTACTGGAAAACTATGTTCTCTTACTTAGAGGATATACAAATTATTTGCTAACAAAATGTGGAAAAATTGAGGAAAAAATGTTACTGGCAGCTTAATTATTATAACACATCATTTTGGGTTTGTATGGCTTATTAATATTGCTTAATCCCATACTTTAACCCAGGCTTTCAAGAAAGGTGCTTTGCTTTGTTTTGTTTTGGTTTTTTTTTTTAATTTTCCCTACTGCAACAGCTGATGCAGCTATAATTTTAACTTTTCTTCTTTATTTTTTCCAAAAAAGAGTTTTAAAAGTGATGTACACAACAGCTAAGCTCAGAAATGCTGCCACTTAGTTTGTCTGGCTCATTTTTTCCAAATGATTTCTTTGGACGTGTTTTGTTTTAATTCCAGTATCTGGTTTTATGAGTTTTGATCTTAGGGGGTGGGCGTGCTCCTAAGCACACTTTTAATTCAATAATAAATAATTATTTCTAAGAGAGAAGAGCTCCAAAAGAAAATAAATGGGAAGCTAGAAGGATTGGAATATATTCATGTGGGTTCTATGATTTGTAACTGGCCAAAATGTGCAAGCAGATAGAGCTGTGTTATCACTATTTAGCTTCCTGGACAACATGTGTCATAGTCATTTGGCCACTGAATGCAATGGTTAGAGCTGAGAAATGCTGAGTGTCTTCTGATAAGGTGGAAGACAGCTCAACTTTGTCAAAGATATGCTACATTTTCGCAGATGGTAGTATGGTGATCTATGATCATTTGAGGAAAACCCCTTCATGTAGGTGCAGGTGGTCCATTGGATCGTACTGGAAAAAGACCACACACAACTCTCTCCCACAAACAACAACAAGAACAGCAACAAAACTCCAGAAAAATCCAAAAGTTACTGTGGCAAAAACTGTTGCTGCTTGACTGGCAGGCAGTGCACTGCTGAAGTGCTGACTGATGCATCAGAAAGCAGAAGATGCATATTCCATTCCTACTAACCAGGCCAATGTGGCCAGAATTAAGCTTTGAACAGGTTCCTGTAAAGTGGTCTGAAATCTGCATTATGGTCTAGGGGAGACACAACACTCAAGGGGGAATGTGGAGAGCTGAGTCCTCCCATCCCTTCCCTAAGCTTCTATATGACTGAGGTGTCATTTCAGCATAGTTTCGTATGTGTTGTTCCTTCACATCCCTTCCACTCACATTAAGAGGTCTTCGGTTATTTAAACTGTACATTAGGATCATAGAATCATTTAGGTTGGAAAAGACCTTTAAGATCATCTGAGTCCAACTGTACACTCAATACTGCGAAGTCCACCACTAAACCATGTCTCTAAATACCACATCTTTTACATACCTCCAGGATTTGTCATTTAACCTCTTCCCTGGGCAGCTTGTTCCAATGTTTGACAACCCTTTCAGTGAAGAAATTTTTCCTAATCTAAACCTACATTCAATAATGTAAAATCACTGTCTTACAGAATGCTTCCAAAGCATCTAGCATAATATGTTCCTGAGTTCTATAAAAGCCCTTTATTCACCACAAAAATAGAAATAGATAATAATAATAATAAAGACTGACAGTCACAACATAGTGTTGGAGACTGTTGTGGTTTAACCCAACAGGTAGCTAAAAAACCCACACAGCTGTTCACTCACACCTCCCCCACCCCCAGTGGGATGGGGGAGATAATCGGAAAAAAAAGGTAGAACTCGTGAGTTGAGATACAGTCTAATAGGACAGAAAAGGAACTGAATAATAATTGTAATAATAATGATAAAAGAATATACAAAACAAGTGATGCACAACACAATCCCTCACTACCCGCTGACCCAGTTAGTTTCCGAGCAGCAGCCCCTCCCCAGCCAACTCCCCAGTTTTATATGCTGTGCATGATGTCATATGGTACGGAATATCCCTTTGGTCAGTTGGCATCAGCTGTCCAGGCTCTGTCCCCTCCCAGCTCCCCGTGCACCCTCAGCTTCCTCACTGGCAGGCCAGCATGAGAAGCTGGACAGTCCTTGACTGCTTAGCAAAACATCAGTGTGTTATCAACATTATTTTCATCCCAAATCCAAAACACAGCATTATACCAGCCATCAAGAAGAAAATTAACTCTATCCCAGCTGAAACCAGGACAGGGACTCACTCAAACACAAGTGTATAAAGCTGGTTACATCTAAACCACTGTGTTTTCCATCTGCTGAAATAACCGGACTACTTTGCTGTTTGGGGGGACTCAGTAACAAAGTACTCCACTACTCCACCTGGCCTTCATCCTAAGAGGATACCTATTCACTCCAGGATAATTTTTTGAAACCTGAGTTGTTCTGTACCTCTTAGGATAATGCATTTTTGAGTACTGTATATTGTTTTTCACTAACATGCAAATATCATTTGTTTTTGAATAAATTCTGATTCTGAATACATTTTGGATGCTGTACTAGACAACAAAATAACCAGATGATCAGACCTCACATTTGGATGCATTTATCTAATATATTTTCCTCTCATCTATCACCTTTTTTTTTTAGAGTGAAGAATCAGTCTTATTGTGATATATGGTCCCTCCTGATATTTTTTTCCCATCTCCATACCTAATTTAAGGTGCTTAGAAAACAGCAGAAAACAGTCACTGACTTCAGGTCATGTAAAAACAATAAGTAAATAAAAATTATAACTTTTTTATGCCAAGCTCTACAAGTTCAAATATCACTATGTGCACACTTACAGAATATGGCCATGGGTTTTCCATTAAACTCCTGGTAATACCCAGGAATTCAATATAATCTAGACAGTATTGTTTCTGACATTTATAAAGAATGGTTGATCTTACACAGAGCGTCCCATAAGGGACTCTTCTTTTAAATTATCCTGCTGTGGTTAAAGTAACATTTACCAAACATGCTTGTTGTTTAGAGGAAACTACATGGGACTTGAAACCACATAATTTTTCTAGTTAAGATAAACTCACATTAAAACAATCACAGCTTTATGAAAATAAAGGCCAGAAAACTAAACACTGTGTAGACCATGGTCCCATAAAACAGGGCATAGGGTTTCACATAATAAAAGAAGAGGCATATAAACATGAGAACACAATATTAGTTCTCTCTCCCTCTCCTCCTGTTAGAGAGAGCAATGCTATTAGAGTTGACTGAAACAGAATTTGTTAAGTAGTTTAAGGTGTTGGGTTTTTCAAAATCAAAATTAAAGGGAGAATTGTTAATAATTAAAAAAAATCAAGAGGATAAAATATTCTGAAAAAACCCAGACTCTTCAGAATATCAAAATGACCTATTTTTTTCAAAAGACATGAGGCAAGTGGTTTCCCCATGTACTTTAAACTATCCTCCCATTGGGGAAACCTGCACAAGGCACCAGGAAGAGTTGCCTGCAGACAATACTGCCTGTGACTCAAGCCACATATCCCAGCTCAAAGTAGGGACACTGGCTTCCCTCAGCACAACAGCTCCAGCCTGGGGCTTGTAGGCCTCATTATCTCCAAGACTATTTCTGAGTCCACAAATCTGAATCAACTACCAAAGCCCAGGAACTATCTGATTGCCCTAAGAACTACCCAAAGACCAAACCAGGTTCCATTAACTTCCTCACTGGGCTTTGGTGAAACCTTGAACAATTAAAAATGTTTCCTGGAAATCTGCTGGTATTGCCAAACTTGTTTAGTTGTTCTTTACTTGTTTTTCAACTCTCAAATATTTTTTAATTAGAAAAATCTCAATCATCTGTGTACTTCCTATGCACACATGACTAGTAGAATCTATCTATGCATCCATTAAATCTAATTGGTTTGACCAAGTCAAACTGGTCAATAGCAGTGCTTATCCTCTCAGTATTGCTGTATTTGTATGACCTATATGGATACCTTTCTGTAATTGATCAGCTTGGCGAAGCCAAACTCTGACAAAACAGCGAGAGGCCATCATATTTTTGAACAAATATTAACATGCTAAAATCTTCTTTCTTGTCCTCTTTTTCAGTTGCACATCCATTCCTTCCTCCCAGTCATGATGACTAGAAATATACTTGAATAAGTTAGGAGAAAAGATGAATCTTGAATAACTGGCATCAGGAATAATAGACATTTCAGAACTCCAGGAGCTGGAACTTGAGGACGGGATTCTTCTCATCTATCATCAGCAGTTGAAAGTTAGGCAAACAGTTGAGCTTCTCAGCAGGGTTCCTCCCATAGTCAGCTGAGAGAAAGAAAAAAAAAAATCCAGATAAGGTTGCTTAGCAACTCGAATTTTCTTCAAATATCTTAGACTGCTGTCTTAAAATGGGATGAATCTTCCTCTGGAGATCTCTTCCTCCTTCCAATAATTATAGATGAAATAGCTTAAAGTGGCTGCTTAACTTCTGGACCAGTAAAATAGGTGAAATTAATTCCATCTCAAGATCCAATTACAGCACAATTACAGATTTTGGTTGTGCTCCAAGGACTGTAGTGGAAGAGAACTAGAGTATTACCACACAGAAGGTGAAGAAGTTCATCTAAATAACCTGATGTAAATAGAATAGAGATTTGGCAAACTGATGGAGGACAGCAACAGCATGTTCTGTGAAGATTATGCATTTACACATTGTTTTACATCCATAAGCAACGAGAAACTTGGGAGAGCTCTAGGAACATTCTACACAGGCAGACTAAGATCCCTGTTAATAGGCATATTTATGCATGTATATTTATCCCAATGTAGAAAGAATGAAAATTAATTTATTCAGTTTTGAGATCGTTTTCTACCTTTGTCATATCAATAAGCAAAATAACATCTGACAGAGCTTTGCTTCTTTTTAAAGAAAGCTGTTTCTTCTGCTATTTTCTTTACTCTAAATCAGCTGTTTTTTCAATGTTAGAGGAAAACAACTCTCCTCCCGTGTTTTTTTTCCAGTAACTCTTCACAACTGTCATATGTCACACACTGTAAGCAAAGAATTTAGGCATCAAGCTTATAAAACAATGACAGTTGAAGGGTTAGCAGTTCATTTTGATAAATTTTTGAACACACTTACAAAGCTGAAATGTACTTTAGCTGTGGAATTAAGGAAGAAAATTTCATGTGAAACTAAAGTACTTTCCAGCTGTTCCTTAGCAAGTCAGAAATATCACAGTATTTATTTTTATTTTCAGAAAATAAAATTATTTTAAAAAATAACTAATTTTACTGACATTCTAAAATTTCATTCTACTTAATTATTTTTTATTTTTTCAATATTATAATTTTATAGGTCAAATTTGCAACTTAATTTTAATAATATAAGATATACCTCTGCAAATAAGTACCGAGTCCAAATACCTTAGAGGTGTGCACCTGCACTGCTTAGGGTTCATTGTTTCTGTAATGAGCAGGTGACATTCACACTGTAGACCACTCTGCTTGTGTCTCTTCTGAACCACAAGGACTGCCATAGTTGCCCTGAAACAATTAGATAGTTAATTAGTTTGTGAGGGTACACGTGAATGAGGGTGGGAACAGTTTCAAATCAATGTGTCTAATCTAAGGTGAGAATTTTGCTGTGACCCATGAGAGTGATGTTTCTATAATACAAAACTGAGGGTGGGTTATGTCTGGGAGTGGCACAGTTCTGAAAGGAATTACATGCTTTGATTATATACCTATTTTGTCTGGAAGGTACTTGAATACCATTGTAGATCTAGTCTTCTGTTCTGTAGAGTAGTGTACATGGAAGTCTACCCTGTGCTGGAATGTATGCTCTGTTGGGATGGTCAGGAGTCTTGCATATTTTTATTACTATTTAAGAAGCCCTATTTTCTTAAAGTTTGGTGGTAAAGATGATGCTATTTTGAGTAGAAAGTAGATTCAGGATATCCAAATCAAATTATTGCCTTAACTTTATTTCCTGTACCAAAAGAGTATTTAACTTGATTATTTCACTCTGCAGCTGAAGCTAATTTTTTCACAAGTACATTTTATAAAAGTGTATTGCTATTGTAATTAATTGGATAATTATAGGGAGGTCAAGAAATTTTCCATTCAATGTAATTTTTCAAATTAATGAAAAATAAGAAATCCTATCCCCTAGTAAAACAGTTTCAAAATATTTTTCAGCCTGCAAAAAAAAACCAACAAACCTCCAGAAAATCTATTTGGATTAGGTCAATCAAAACAAAGCATTTAAATAATTTTGAAAGGTTTTATTTCATGCAGGAATCATGTGATCACAATTTTCTTCCCAAAGAATTGGTAAAGGAAATAAACAACAAGCAACTGATATTTCCCAATAGTTTCAGTAAATCAGTATTTACAGGAAAAAAATCTGTGTTAAAGATTGTGCCCAGGTCTAATTGTCCATGTAAAAATTGTTTATATAAAACTGAAAAATGAAGTGCTAAATAAATCAGTTTATAAAAGAGTTATGACTTGAAACTCAGCCTGGCACTCACACTTCCATGTACATGACTTTATCTTCACTTTGTCTTTGTGTATTAGTATCTTCTATCAAATATTTCTTGTTTCTACTTAAGTATACTGCACTTTTTGTGTATGCAATAAATCATGTTTTAATGATCACTTTGGCAAATTGATTGAAAATTAGAACATTTTAATTTTTATACATAGTTACGTTGGTTATTATGTACTTTCAAAATCTTCACCAGCTTTGAACAGATTAAATGCTAAAAAAACATTAAAGCCTTGCTGCTGTAAAATCTGGCCTGATGTTTTAAAACTTCAGTTCAGCAAAACCTAACCCAGATTTACCTTATTTTAGTATTTCAAAACAGTGTATCTGCAGACCAAGGAAAGAAAGCAAGATAGAAGTGATCAATACCACTGATTTATGGATAACAAAAAAAAATGATTAAAAATTCATAAATTTTAAACTGCTAGGGATTTCTAAAAATGTTTTTTTACCTATATAACCCATGAAATCAAGTTAATTTAATATTACTTTTGAATCTTGACTTATTGAGATAAACAAACATTCCCATAGAAACAAATGGAGAAGGTATGCGTGTATGCAAATATGCATATGCATATGCAAATAACTCCAATCTTTTTGTGCCAACTATCTTAAAAAAATCACTGAGTTTTTACCAGGCTGGGAAAAATTCAAATTTAGGAACTTAATTTACTTTAAAATGCTGTAAACAGAGTATGCTGATTAAGCTATGAAACTGAATATTACATATATTCTTAACTAAAGCTTTTGCTACTGTATTTCTCAAAATAGAAACACAAATAAGTCTGGAGGCATATTAGCCTAACCTAATGGTCTGTTTGGCACAGGGTTGCCTTATATATGTGTTTTAACTTTGTTTTTTTTTTTTTAACCAGCTCAAAGTTTAGCAATGTCTAATTGTTCTTACCATGTTTTGGTTTTGTTACATGCTCTTCCCCCTTCCCACGTACATGTCTTCCCTCCTCTCATGTCTTTTTTGGGAACTTGGAGCCACACACAGAAATGTAATTCTCCTTCAGACAAGACAGAATGGCTGTTCCTTGCATAATTGTACCAAAGAAAGAAGTTCAAAAGCGGGAAAGGAGCAGACGATTTCTTATTCTCTCTCTTATGCCCTGTCCTATGTATATTAAAGGGGGAAAGCCAAAACCTAGTGCTTGTGAGGTTTGATTTAGTAATGTTCTGACAATCTTTCAAAGTCATACACTTCTTCATATTCTTTAACAAATGAATCACTTAAAGTCTTTCAGAGAAAGAGAGAAGAAAGCTTGGAGAAAAGCTGGAAAAGAAGCTGATTGATAGCATTCTTTTGAAATGATTGACTAAGTGAAAATACAGATGTGTTTAGAACTAGTTTTTCAACTAGAGGTAATTATTTGATCCAGTTTCTTTATGTTTCAGAATCTTCAAGACTCCAGTGAAAACGAACAGAGCTGAAGTTGCAAAACTGTTAGCTTTGTTCTTGTGAATCTCGGGGAGCTTTTCTTATTTATGTGCTTCTTGATTGTTCTATTATGTTCAGCTCTGTTCTTTTCTGGCATCACATAGAGTTTCTTATTTGAGAAAGATTAAATACATATTTAACATTTCTGGCAATGGAAAAAACTCATATAAGTGGCATATTGAAGGGAAGTTGTTACTACCAAACCCCAGACCAATTTTTCCTTACAGACCCTAGGACATCTGTGGGAATAAATTTGTGAGAATTCAGGCGTGCCTTGGTTTATCAGAAGCATGGAGAGAGGTTGCATGAAATATCCAAGTCCCACTGGCAGGTTTCTAGACATCATCTGCTGACTGGATATAGGTGGAAGAACCTGGGGATAAAAATAGATGATTCATCTTCTGAAGTTTTATTTGCATTTAGTTTTGCCTAAACAAGTTAAGTGTAAACATGTCAGGAAAGGAAAAAATGATGGCAAACAGTGATTGAACTCAGAGTGATTCCACATGGCAACCAGCCCAACGCCGTGCACTGCTGAGTGATCTTAGCCTCTGTGAAACAAGGAAATGTTCAGAATTTCAACGAAGATTGGGTATGTAATCACTGCTTCCAATGGACGCTAGCAGAAAAATCTTCAGGAAGGTAAAGAAAGGAAGATGAATAGGGGTCAAATCAGAAGAGACCTGATTCAAAAAAAGACTTCATAAAATACAAAACTGAAATATAGCCTGCTGTGCATAGAAACAATCCTGCCTTATGCTTTTGGTGCACTGTCTGCTTTTCCATATCTTTCCACATCTTTCCACTGCCCACTCTTTTTCAGAAGGAGAATTTTGTTTTCCTCCCCTATGTGGAGTAACCTTCTGTGTGTTAGAGCACAGCCTCAAATTTCCACCCATCCCTCCCTATTTGCTGTCACACCTACGCTTTTTCCTTTATGGCCTACTTTTGATGTGTATATTCAAAACTTTTTACCCCCATCATGCAACACTGTTTGCATTAGAAGTGCCTTTTAGTTTTGTATGTATAGCACGTAGTTTCAATTTTTTACCCGTGTAGTAGTTACTGTGCCATATTTACAACATCATGAAAAATATATGTGAGAGAGCAGGCATTATGCTGTCTAGTACAAATAACGTTGCTTGTTATACTACAAACTTGTAGATGGCATCAACAGAAATGGAGTCGTTCCCATTTATCTGAATGTCCTCGCCCTGGTATTGAACAGATCTATGCCTACCT
Organism: Phaethon aethereus; assembly: GCF_964289735.1. Classification (NCBI taxonomy): domain Eukaryota; kingdom Metazoa; phylum Chordata; class Aves; order Phaethontiformes; family Phaethontidae; genus Phaethon; species Phaethon aethereus. The sequence goes on along the minus strand of NC_138582.1, from coordinate 89,711,450 downwards.
TTAAAGTAGAGGCCAGTCCCCCAGCTGCCACTGAATAATGCTTTCTAAAGCTCAAAGAAGTATTTGTACATCCCTCCAGTTTCAGGGATTCCTCTGTACCTGGATGGTCTCCTAATATTGATTAGAGTAGCCACAATGTTCCCGAAGAGCAGCCAAAAGCGTGAAAAAAAAGCCAGTACAGTGAAAAAAAGTAGGGCCATTATTCATGCCTTTTTATCATCCAGACACCTTCCTATTAAGAAAATATCTTCTGGACCCCAGAGATTTAAGGCTGCACCGGCACTATAGGGCATCAGAGATATACACTTGTCTGTAGCTTTTCCTTTTAGTCTCCCATGTAATTACTGAGACAAAAATTATGCTAAATATTTTTTCCAGCAGTTCCACTGTTAAAGTGGACCAACTGTAGGCTGAAAATACTAAATAAAACTTCGATTTACACATTTAAGCTGAGGTATAGTAATTGATTCCTTTCTGGGTCTGGATTTTGCTTTTTGATTTTGAAAATATTAGACCAAATTCTTTACTCCATTACACATATGCAAATACTGCTTTAATGGATGTGTAGCATTCTCAGAGAAGACTTACTTCATTCAGGCCCAATTTAACTGCTACTGAAATCAATGGAAAGGCTCTGGCTGAAGTCTATACAAATTGCATCAATCCCTTAATCATTTCAAATGGGATCTCATGGTGAAATGGTTCTCATTAGAAACAGTGTACTGTGAATATGAGCATGCTGAGCTCATCAATATTAGTACTAAAAGCAATAATAAGAGCATAAAGAAAAAGGAATAATTTATTTAGGATTCTCAGTTGGCTAGTTGATGTAAACATTCCTTTTGTTACAGTAAAGTTTCTCCGCCAGAATAAAGAGATTCTTCCTTTCACCCCAATTACTGAACCCATAGCTCTAAAGATACTTCATAATTAGAAACTAGCCTCGTGATCCATCTTTCTAAGAGGAAATTTTGGTACTAAACTAATTATGCTACAAGCTCAGAGAACTACAATTTGCAGCATTTCATGTTGTTCTATTGATGGCCACAACCGACATCTGATGAAAGCTGTCTTCAGGATTTGCTGGTACAGAAAGTGATTGCAGCATACCAATTCCTAGAAGTTGCATTGCAAATATTTACCTTAGGTCAGTGGCTAAAATAATTATTAGTACCCAGAAACTTACAAAAATGCACAAGTAGCAGATCCAAAACCAGAACTTAAAATACTCCAGTTCTCCCATTTTAATAGGTAATATCTCATGCTTCAGTTGAAGATGTTAGTTCAAGCAAACCGTAGTGTTCTGTAATATTGAACATCTGGTGACATAGTAAGGAACAGTGATTACTTGTACCCAAGCAGGCTGCACCAGGACACAGGAAATTAATTACTGTTGCTGGCAAAACAATATATTTCTGTGAATGACCTGAACATTATTAGCCACAATTCCCAAAACGTCCTTTGCAACTTTGTATTATGTCCACTTTCAGGTACAGTGACAAGCCCATCATTATCAATAGTTGTAAGTGGCACTAGTGCTGTAAACCTATTGAGTACCTGGGGAAATCTCCCACACCTTGCTTTCTTTCATCTTAAAATCATTTGCCACTTCAGTGTTACAGGATAATTCTGCATTCTTCAATGAGTCGGTGCACACAAATGGCACTGCATTGCTAGTGTAAATAATTAGGGCAAATTATTTCTCCTCATAATTCATAGGTTATGGGCATGCCTTTACCCTTATTATTAAAACTGAAAACAGATCAAGCTGAGCTGGTAGCATGAGTCTCTGTATCTAAGCCTCAGCTAATAAGAGGGTCCTTAACAAAGCCCTCCTCTCTGAACCCTCCCACCGCATTCACTTGCAAATCACTGTATGGCTGAGCCGTCGTCCTGTCCCCCGTCCCGCCCCAGCCCCAAACCTTCTCGTCTTGAGCACTGCGGCTCTATCAGCAGCAACATGTCTCTCTGCGAGGGACATTTCTTATTAATCAGAGGCACGGAATGGAAAGCAATCAGATAGAGAGTCCCTTTGGCTTCAGCTCCCTGCCTGCCTGACTTAAAAGTGACGCTGGGAGCGAGGGAGCCCCAGTGAGACGCAAGTGCGCGCCGCGCGGGAGAGAACCGGCGGAAGGGAGGCAGCAGGTGGAGAAGCTGCACTGGACGGACAGAGCTAGGCTCCCACTGCCAGACACGGTGAGTAGATTAACTTTCTTTAGCATTGAAATTGCTGACCACAAAAGAGCAGATGCGTTCTTAAAAAGTGTCTAAAACGTTAAAGACGCCTTACAGGTATTTTTTTGGGGGGGGGAGAGTGGGGGGCAGGGTCAGCAGAGCACTTTGGGGAGATTTATACAGTTCAGAAAGAAAATAATTACACTAAATTGCTGAAATCTAAACTTCTGTTGCTGTATATATGACAACTTCTTGTGTATATTAGAAAGCTAGCAATGTGTATGCTATTTGGCAATACTATTAGACATTATTCAGCTTTTACTGCAATATTAGCAGCAACAATATAGCAATATACAATATTATACTACATATACTATATGTATGTATTATATATATGTACTATATGTATTATATTACGTATACTATATGTATATATACGATATACAATACTATATTACAATATAGTAACAATATAGCCTAACTTTTGTGCAGGATGCTTTTTCACCTGTCCAGATAGAAGCTACTTTCCTTTTCTCTGACATTTTTTTTTATCAAAAACATCTAATCAAAACAAAACCAGTTCAGAAGGATGAAAAAGGAGGAGGTGTCTACTACTAAACTAATAAGAATGAAGTACCGATGCTTTGTGTTTTTTTTCTTTACCGGGAGTAGCAAAATTAGTCTTATTTTTGTATGTGTTACAGGGAGAAGTGTCAGCTTAAGGTTCAGAAAGATTGAGAGTTAAGAGAGATGTCCCTTTGGTTATTCACAGCAGTAAGTCAGAGTCAACAGGCTTAAAGTGTGAGGCTGCTTTCCAGAAGTGATACTAAACAACCTTATGAGCCTAACATGTACAATCAGAGACTAGCACAGAAAGCAAGGAAGAAAGCATAAAAGGTCAAACTGACCACTTGATTTTGAAGTAACCAGCAGAAATCTATTGCCCACTGAATGACATCCTGTTTTTTCTTTTCACATGCAAGAAACATGCAGTCACATCCATTCAATTTCACTGTATGAGCTTCAAACAAAGAATGATGCATATAAAGAAATTGATGTCCCTTACAGTTGTATAGCAATGCGCATACAGTAGCCACTTGCCTTCTCACAGATTTAAGTAGTAGGTCAGAAAACAGAATGATATTTTCTTAGGATAATTTCCATTTTCAGTAGACAAATTGACAGCAAACATATCAGTCTTGTTCTGATTAAAGTCAGTTACAAAAACTCATATTTTACTTAAATCACAGCAGGATTACGCTCATAGCTGACTACTACACTAGTTTCTCATGATAAGGAAAAATATGGTTAAAAAGGCAAGTGCAATGCTCGCAATAGTTTCACTAATAGGATTAAAAGCTTTGATTGGTAAACAACATTGGTGGTAATGATGGGATTTGCTAATGACAGCTCTTGAAAATTATTGTTTCCAAGTCATTTTCCACATCTAAAATGGTAAGTTCTATTCCAAAAAGTAAGAATGGACTAATTAAATATTTAGAATCCTTGTATTATATTTTTTCTATGATTATTAAGAACTACATAGCAGGATTATGTTAGTTTTTAAAAAGGCGTACTGTTACATATATGTCAGTCTGACAGGTAAAACACATTGTCTTGTCATTTGTCCTTCACTATGTAATAATATAAATTGTTTACAAGCTAGTGTCATTTTCTATTAACAAAAATATAAAACTTTTACAAGGTCATGTTCTACAATCAAATGCCCATGAAAGAGATAGGTTGGTTGTTTGTTTTTAAAGTTATATAAACAAGAATGATTTTAAATGGGGAAATGTAACTGTATCAGTACTACATAACTAAATTGCACCTAAAATAGTTGTCCAGTCTTTTTAAACTTTATGGAGTAATTTCAACAATCAATGTCTTTCATATGTTTACTTGGTGAACAAGGTAGAGTATTTAATTTCAGAGGCTGTCTTGCAGCTGTTATTGTGAAAAATTATGTTGCATAAGTAACCAGTACAGCTCACCCAAACACAAAAAGCAGTTTGGAGATGCAGTTTGGAGAGAAAACGTGGAGAGAAATAACTCTACTATATGGTACTACTCCATGGTAAAAGCTCTTCAGGCTTTCAGCATTTTCACACTTGTGTGAGAAGTGACCACTCCGAAAAGGCTGTCCTCCCTGCCGGACAGCAGCCCATTCCCAGGGATCTGTGCTCTCCCCTCACCTGGCGGCTGCTCCACAAGGATGCTGATCTTGCTGATGGCAGTGGCAGTTGTGTGGCGTCGGCAGAGACGCCCTCTCATCCTTGGATCAGCCAATGAGGATGATTTCTTTCCCCGACTTACCTGCTAAACAAAATGTAATAACCTGAACCCACTAGTCTGAATGTTACCACCCACAATGCTGCAGAAAGAGCTGTACAACTTAATTCTGACATTCGGTTATGCCTGGCATCAGGACATGGTTTCTGAAGCTGCACAACACGGGTTGCAGGGAATCTACTGGCAGAAGCATTGAGAAGTAGAGCTAGAAAGCAACAGGACCGAAAAGTTCCTCTGAGGACAAGTTTGTTCGGGAGATGAGACACGGTAGACTGATTTCTCCTGTCCAAAGCCTGACGATACATGAAGGAACAATTATTACTTCAGCATTTTCAATTATTGCACATGATAATAAATGAACACACATACAGAGAATCTTGCACTTATTTTCAGAGATAAAACGAAACATAGAACTGTTCACCTTTTCTTCCTCCTCCCCCTTCTTTTCCCAATTTTGCAAACCGTTCTGGAGATACAGCAAGACCTTACTGAAAATCAGAACTCAGTAATGATCACTGTTTAAAAGTTCTCCCACTTCCTGCCCAAATCTTGTGCATATAAGAAAATTGAGCTATATAGACCTGAATATAAGACAATATAGATATATAATTTTACATGTTTTTTTTCATGCAGTCACTGCATGAAACTGCAGAAGGCAACTGAAGCAAAAGCCTAGACAAAAATGCATCTCCCACTCATATCTGAATGCCTTCTGAATTTCTAAGGCTTGCAGCAGGTGTTACATGCAAATGCTATCTGCAGAAGCACCAATATTTGAACATGAATAGGGATGTCTGAGTGAAAGCTAACTGCATTCTGCATGTGAGTGAGAGAGTTTATGAAAAGTCATTCGTAGGAATAAAGCCAAGATTTTTCTAAAAGGGGGTGGGAGGAGAAGGAAAATAAAGCAAAGGGAAATGAACAAAAAGAATCTTTGTAAAAGCAGTCAAGCGTCATTTTAATAACGTTCTCCTTTTGCCTTTTAAACAATAGGAAATTGCTGAATGGCAAAAGGCGAGTTACTGTCCTGACTTTCAGCGACTGATCACAATTAAAAAAAACCTGGTGGCATCGAGGCCTACTTGCTGAGCAGGACTGAACAGGAGACACGTATCTTGATCAGATCATATTATGCATTTGCAGTGCAAAATCCTAGCGAAACTGGGCTTTGATTACTTCAAGGAAAATGTTGTTACTAACTTCAGGGAAAAAGGAAAATACTGGATGTATAATGCAGCTTACAAGAAGTTTCTAAAATGATTATGATTTAGAAAGAAATAATTATTTTAATGTGCAGTATGTAATGTTATTATAGAAAAGATAAGAAGCAAAGTATGTTGTTTATAATCTTCATTCCACAATCTCTGAAAGGTTATAAAAGGAGATGAGTGGCATTGTCTTCATCCCATACACAGAGATTATTGCACAGAGAGTTGAATTGACTTGGTCTCAGGTACAGGGTAGCTCAGTGTCAGAGCCAGGGGTAGAACGGGGCCTCAGTTTTCCCAGTCCTCCAATTTCTCCTTATGAATGCACCAATATTCATAAAAATAAACATGCCTTGAATACTTAAATAACACCAGAAACAGCCGCAAATGTTTCTCTGGAAATGTATTTCTGCAACTGCAAAATGGAATGCTTCAAGTGATGGCCACTGTATTTCCTTGCCAGTTAAATGCAAATTTCTATATTAAAATTTCACACCTTTTAATAGTAAGAGTAATAGCAACATCAAGACAACATCACATTAGATTCAGTATTCCCTGTCTCATACAAACCTAACTTTCATATTAGAATCTCCTGATACGAAAATGCAAATGTCAGAGAGGTTTATGTAAGTACAAATTTTCTAGGTGTTAAATGGTGTTCAGGTTACTTCATCCTCACAAACCCTATTCAAGGGAAATAACCACCAGCTTCATGGTAATTCTGCCTGGAAGAATATTACAGTGTTGTCTGTGCATGTCATTGCTTAAAGACTCCAATTTCCAAAAAATACTGAAAGCATTTTCCCACTGTATATGCATAATTTGAGAAAGCTCCTAAATTGCTTGACCAAATTCAAAACATGCTCTTTATAAACGATACCCAAGAAAAAATTCTGTGAAATAGAGAAAACTGGATAATGTTTTTGTTTGGGGATGGAAACAGCAGCCTTTCCAGCATTTTAGACAAACTACACAACAACTGTTAAATGATTGTCTCAATTTTCATACTTTTAATAGTTCATTCAAAGGCAATTAATACTTTATACATGCCTATCTAGCAATATATACAGACATTATTAAATTTAGTCATTACTTTCAGAAAATTATGATCAATTGCATCGATAATCAGTTGTGCGGAATTTGACATTTATATTTTGGCACCTCTTAAAAAAGAATTCAATAAAACATCAAGTTGTATAAGATCGTTCAATAATGGAAATTTAAAAAGTATAATGATCTAACATCCTCAGTTGAAGATCTTACCAAAATAATTGTTCTTTATTTCCTCTGTATTCCATCATTCAATATTTTGCTCTTGAGAAGATGACAGAGTTTGAGTGAAAAAGGTGTGAGTTGGGGGTAAGGGTGAAGTTAATTGCATTACTTCTGTTTTGAAAGAAAAAGTAGGTATAGTACAAATTAAAAATAACATTTTAAAATTAAGCAGTTATAGGTTATATATGATTAGAAGGTACCAGTAAACTACTCATACCTGAATTTAACAAATCAAAATAGCCACAGTTCACGAATTCTTCATATATATATACACACACACACATTCATACCGATGTATGTATGTATACAGACATAAACCCAAGTAAATTATAAGAATAATGATAGAATATTTTTATAAGGAATATATTGAAATGGGTTTGCTTAAGTTTGAAATGCTACTTTCTGGCTCAATTTATTTGCCTGCTTATTTTGTTGTTTATCACAATACTTTTCATTCATGATTTGCATTATTCTTTATCATAATACTTTATACTAATGAATAAAAATATCAAATTTTCTAGTGGGAAACTATTGTAAACAAGTTCTTTCTTCTGATTTTTAAAGGATAGGTGCTGGTTCTGGGAAATCTCATGGAAATGATTCTGCCTGTGTAATAACAAAGAAAAAAAATGAGGAAACCAATTATTTCAAAAGGAAATTCTTGCAGTTGTTTAAATCATTTGTCAGGAGAGTTGTTTGCGCTTGTGCTACATTCTGGAACCCTTATTTAGAATGAGTAACATTTGGCAATAAGACTAGTCCCACTGAAGCCATTGAAATTGCTTTTGTGCATTTCTCTTACCCAGAGTAAAAATGAGTGCTGAGTCTGTGTTTTTATAATGATTATATCTGATTAAAATATAACTTTTCCTCAGTGTAAAAAAAAACCCCTATGTTACGGAAAATATTTTTCTGTTTCCTACGAGATTTGCAATAATCCTTACACTTGCTTCCCGAATGTAAAAGGAAATTTTACCTCTAATGAGAATTCAGACTTGTTGAAAAATGAAAAAGTATTTAAAACTTAATGTGGACTCTTCATTCCTTGCTGTTATCTGCATCCCATGGATTACTAGCAGTTGAGCCAGATCTTGCTCCTAATGGTTTTAAATTTGTGTGATACATGCCTTTTGTCCTAGTCAAGACTCATTTTTAGATTGCATTTATATCTTTTCTAGGGGTAAGATACTAAGTAAAAACCCTTGTGTTCTAAAGAAAATTAATTAGTCTCTTAATTTTCCTTCATGGAGATAGAACTTCTTTATCTATGATACTGAGGATATTGTTCTTCGTAGTGTTGTAGTAGTAGTAGCAGTATAAAGGCTGAGAACTCACATATCACTTCAAGTAAGGGTTTTGTAATGGTTTAATAGCATTTGTCACATTTTAATTAAACCCAAGCCTCTTGTGCTGATTGCTCTTCCAGTCATAGTCCTACTGAAAAATACTCACTACTCATGATGGCAAATGATCCCTACAGCAAACAACAAGACTTTCAAAACCGAAAAGTATGTCATGTGTTTAATGTACTTCTAACTACTTTTTAAGGCAATGAAAGAGAATAAACTCTCCAAAAAGTTGGTGCAACTGCTCTCAACTACAAGTGGCCAAAAAACCTACTGGTTGAGAATATTTCCCTGAAGCTTTCATTTAGGAAACTGGGAAAATAGGGAAGTCAAAAAGGGGAATAAATTAGGAAGTGGCTAGATTGCACCATAGATTGATGTTTTTGTCAAAAAAAGAAACAAAAAATAAAATAAAAGATGCTCATTCGTACTGTCTGTCATAGATCTGAAAAAGTTGAAACTAATAAGTAATGGTTTAGGAACGTACCTAGTGTTGCACATTCAGAAACATAAATGTTACCACTGCTAGAAGGAAAGATTTACTACTCCTGACATAGGTACTCACTCTAATAATTCATTTGACACTTGAATTTACACTCATCCAATTCACAGTTACATTTTAGAGCAAATTTGTCCAACATCCCCCTACAATATAGATTCACAAAGGATAAACTTCTCAAATATACAAAGGTCCTCTGTGTTTTTTTCTGTCCTGAACATGTTCAGATTCTAATTCATAATGCTTTCCCAAAACTAAAAGCCTGCAGGTAGAACAGACATATTTTTTAACTACTTTAAGGAGTATGTTTACTAAGCTTTTTTTTTTTTCTTCATTAAATAGTGAACTGCACTGCTATACACAGACACAGGACCATAGTTACTTTTGATTACTCAAGAGATATACCCAGTAATGGCAAGTAATATATAAATGATTATTTCAAAGAAAACATACATCCAAATATTTCCTAACAATTGCATATGAGACTGGACAGTTCTTGTGTAGTTTGTGTACAGATCTGTGTGTATAACACACTAGGAGTATCATATATTCACAGCTTGAGTGTTGAACATAACTAAAATGGTTCTTAAGGATTAAACTGCACAAGAATAAAGTTCCTGGTCTCAGGACATAAAGAGCATCTCAACTTCTATTCAGAAAGAATTTCACTACTTTTTAACTAACAGAAAATTGTATAAACTCAGGATAACTGTTTAAATGATATTTTTCTGAAAGAGTAGGTAGTTTGAAACAGTAGCTATATGCTATGTATGTCACTTGGGACTTTAATAAGACCTACACATGGGCTTCCCAAACAATACAAAGCCAGGGCAGAAACACATTGAGTAACCCAATGTAATTGATAAAGGACATGCCTAGACCCACTACAAGAAACCCTGTCAACCTGGTAGAAATAATCCCTAGTTCTCTGGAGAAGGATGGGAGGCAGGCAGGCAGGCACGCTTCCTCTCCAAAGCTTCAAGGGTGGATTCACAAAGCTGAAGCAGCATAAAGATTTGTGTAAACCAGCATAAGATTCTGGGTTACTTGATTTGAGCTGTTTTAAAATGCAATACGGTGGGCAGCTACAATAGAAATGGGGCCAAAATGAATATTGTAGTTTGTCTACATCATTTCTGTGCAAATCAGAATCATTAATTTTTACAGACTCAAATCTGAAAAAAACATGCTTTTAAGGAACATAAATAGGGGGACATTGCTGTAGAATGAAAAGTAAATGAGTCACATTAATTTTATGCTTCCTTCACCTCAAGTTGATTAGCACTAATTAAATTTCATGCTATTCAAACCTGTGAGTTTAGTAGGCAAGAAAAGAAATCCTGAAATTTTATTGCTTGTGGTGAAAACTCACACACATGTACATGTGCTTACATGTATTTATATCAATATCTGTATCTGTATTGATATTGATATTTTAGAGATAGAAATGAGATAGAGGTGGAGATATGGAGATCTAGAGAAATCTATGTAAATATATCTCTATCTCTATCTAGATCTATATTGATATCTATATAGATATATGTTTGTTTTTTTATGTGCACAGCATAAATGTCACGAAAGTCATGCATGTACTTGCATTGTAAGGTCTACAGTGGTACATGGTCTAGCTAAATCAAGTTAAGTAAGATCCTTATGTGCTCTGAGTTGAGGAGAACTCTGCAGGCCATTTCAGGTTTCTATTCTTTAACAGCAGGCCCAGACCAGTAAATATCAGAGGAAAGCACAGCAAAACAGCTGCTCTGCCTACACCATCAATCCAGGATCATAGTATTATAGAATGGTTTGAGTCAGAAGGAACTTTTAAAGATCCTCTAGTTCAACCCATCTGCCATGGGCAGGGACACCTTTCATTAGATCAGGTTGCTCAAAGCCCCGTGACCTTGAACACTTCCAATGATGGAGCATCCATAATTTCTCTGGGCAACCTGTTCCTATGTCTCACCACCTTCACTATAAAATATTTTTTCCTTATGTCCAATCTAAACCTCCCCTCTTTCAGCTTAAAATTGTTGGCTCATTCCCAGTTTTTTATCCACCATTATCCCCAAGTCCTTCTCTACAGGGTTGCTCTCAATCCCTTCATCCCCCAACCTGGATTGATACTAGGGGTTGCCTCAACCCAGGTGCAGGACCTTGCACTTGGCATTGTTGAACTTCATGAGGTTCACATGGGCCCAATCCTCAAGCCTGTCATGGTCCCTCTGGATGGCATCCCTTCCCTCAAGTGTATCAACTGCACCGCCCAGCTTGGTATCATGTGTGAACTTGCCAAGGATGCACTCAATCCCACTGCCTATGTCATTAATGAAGACATTAAATAATACTAGTCCCAGCATGGACCCTTGAGCAACACCACTCGTTAGCGTTTTCCACATGGACATTGAGCCGTTGACTGTAACTCTTTGGATACAGCCATCCAGCCAATTCTTTATCCAACTAACAGTCCAACCATCAAACCCACATGTCTCCAATTTAGTAGCAAGAATGTTGTGGGGGGACCATATGAAAGGCCTTACAGAAATCCAGGTAGATAATACTTTGGTTTCATTATTACCTCTGTGACTTTGATTAGCTGCAAGATAATTTTGTCTGGGAGGAGCAAAGGGAGACTGAAACCAGAGCCGTTATGACCAGAGTCATTCCATTGTAGAAGGCCACTAGATTAGTCATGCAGGATTTGCCCTTATTGAAGACGTCGGCTGTCCCTAATCACCCATCTGTATTCCATACATTTTGACATATCTTCCAGGGGGATATGTTCCATGATCATACCAGCCACAGAGGTGAAGCTAACTGGCTGGTATCTCCCAGGGCCCACCAACCGCTCAGCCTCAGTTTATTCTGTCAAGATTTTCAGGAAACAATTTCAGCTTCATTCAATAACTTTGTATTGAGGCAAGAATTCCCTGAAAGAGGAACTGATGACTAAATCACCTTAATACAATTATATGCCATGACTGATTACTTTCAGTGAAGCATCTGTATTTACTCCAATACCCATACACTTTCTACCTAATAACATGTATTGACAAAATTCTACCTTCAGAAAATTTAAACTACTCTTTCAAAATAGGGTTTTCAGCTTGTCTCACTGTTTATCACCTCAAGGGGTGAAGGTTCAGGAAACCTGGAATCTTGTGGCTACAATGCAGTTTTTTTAATATCTTCAGCTTTACTGTATAGTCATCTAAATGATCAGACCCCAGCCAGACAAAGCAATACCTCTGATAACTTTCGTTTAGATGTCCCTTTACAATGCAAATATAAAGTTGACTTCTTTTTCCTACTTCACTTAATTGCTCCTGAAGTTTAGCTTATCCTGATAATTGACAGGTCAAGTGATATGAGCATGCTCCTTTTAAGCATAAATTTCCATCCCAGTGGCCCCTATCAGGTATCTGAAGGACAGAAAAGACAAGGAAGATATAGACATGTTCTGTCTCCTTTCCAGGTAATCTGTAGTTGTTAATTATAAGACGCACTGAATGAAGTATGAGGTATTCAGGACTGCCACAGAACATCCAAAGTTTCTTATCCTATTTATAAAGAAGAGAATTGTAGATGTTAATATTTAAATAAAAAGGTGATAAAAAGTGATAGCACAAAACTACTACCTCCATTTACAGGCAACTGTTTTCTCAGGTGCCGAACAACACCACCTGTCCCATTCAAAAGTTGAAGAACTGTTATTTTCCCTGAAATATAATGCTGTTCATCTTTGGAGGCAGCATGTGTTGTAATTTATTTTTTTCCTCAAGAAATTGAATGTTATCATAGGGTATGTTTAACTGTTGTGTCTGACAATTGATATATCTTAATACTTTCCCAGCCATATTCACTAATGCTAGGAATAGATGTTAAAACTTGCAGTTTATCTCACTGAGGAGTTAATAAGAAGTGTTTTTCAGTGTTCATTCAATTTATTTAGTTTATTGTCCACAGTTCTAGGACATTACATGTGAAAGAAGTTTAAACATGATCAGTGTAAAAAACCTCAATATTTAAATACAAGAATATACATATGCTTTACTTGTGTATATATACGTATTTATGGGCATAAATAAGTGTAATTAAAAAGTTGGAGTTGACTTACTAGTTAGAGTCAGGTGCATTATCATTTCATAGAGTGCATCTGCTAGTGAGCAGGAATACCTCAAAATCCCAGCAGAATCTTAATTTACATGATGTCAATTACCAAAATCATTATCTACCAGAATGACAGCAGTATTATAACATTTCCAAAATTTATCTCTTCTCAGATTCTGTACCCCTCGCTAGGGCCTGACCTCACTGCTGTGAGGCTTGCTGTGTCCTTGCTGTGGTTTGAGCTGGAGGACTACTGAGTTTTGTGGGGCCAGAGAGACTTGCCAGTTTGAAGAGAGGACTCTGTGAACGGGACAGAGGTTTCTGAATGGTCCTTATTCTGAGAGAAAGGAGGAAAAAGAGGATGATGTGTCAATGAAAAAGTCCTTTCCCTCTGCTCTGGAGACCAAACCGGTTTAGCAAGTAAAGGAAAGACCCTTCCCCTCACTCCAAGTCTCACTGACCTCTTGTCCAAAAGAATTAGTATTGCCATCATGTTTGTCTTAACAATTTACTGATATTCAAACAATGAAAGATTCAGAAGTTATTAACAATCACTAATGTAATCACTTTAATCGATCATTAAGAGGCCTCCAGGAAAGGTCAGGGGCTCGGCTAAAGCATAGGACTTACCCTGGCCTAAGTACATGCACCCACATCACTGGACATCCATAGCTTGTCAGCCTATTAGGGCAGTCATTAGTGTCATTGACCTGCAAGCCATATAGAGTATATGTTTATGTCCACTGATTGTGACTGCCTGGCAAAAATTGTAATAATTAACTAATAGAAATATTGATAATATTTCTGCATCCCCCCAACATGGAAAATATTGCCTATTACTTAAATGAAAGTCAATTTATCACTTGTAAATTAAAGCCACTGAACCCAGGTCTCATAGAACAACACAACACTACCTAGATCACTAGGGACACACTGATTTAAGTGAGTGTTTTTTACCCTGTGAGTCTGCAAACTTTTAAGGAGCCTATTTCTGAGACCCACACAAAAATATATATGCCAATTACAAGCAGGTTTAAATTTGTTGTATAGAATCCCACTTTCCCGATAGAAAATATTTATAGTGTCTGTAAACCACAGTAATAAAAAAGGAAACCACTTAGAACAATATTTGTCTGCTGCATTTTCAACCTGATTGTGAGAAAATTACATAAACAATATTAGTGCATCATATGTAATGTCTTTGTAACAGTATGTTTCTACCTCACTACCACTGAACTGAAAAAAGATCAGTGTTGTATTAGAGACCAAGTAAATTGGTATTCATGTGGTGCCCCTCAGAAATTACCAACTACCAGTCAGTAATTACAACAAAGTGTTTCAAAGTGTTCTATGAAAGCAGTTAAGTATAAGCTCCAGGTAAACAACAGAAGTGCATGTAGTCCTGATGGAAAGCTCAGCATGGTCTAGCTGAATATTCCCATGGTCATTGGTAACATTTACACTCAATCTTTATAAAGGGAGGAAGTACTATCATGGTCATTAGTAAGCAGACCAGAGAACCTGAGAGCTGCAAAGGGACAGAAAGGGCAGAATTCACTGAACAGCTGAACGCTAGCTTGCTCAGGAACACCTGAAGTGCCTGAGCCCCACCAGAGCTCACATACTGGGCAACAGCAACCAAACTGGGGGTGAAATGGTCAACTATTGTCATCAGGACTAATGTTAAATGATAAGTATTTTTTCTTTCCAGCCTCTTCACAAACTTCCTCCTGCACAAGGGTTGGAATTTATGCAGAATCCACATTAGTTTGTATAATGTGGTTGTGAATATAATGTGAGTAGACAGATAATATTACATTACAAAGCCAGTTTACATATAATATCTGAAAAAAAAATTATTTGGATAATTATTTTTTGAAAATGTACATAAATCATCAGTATTCAAACAAATAAGTGGAATAACTCCATGTTCCTTGCAAGGTAAATGTCAGAGGAAACAGAATTGCAAAATGCCAACAAATACTGATTTCTGATACATCAGAGGATAAAGTTAGAGGAAAATCCAGATAGTGGAAATTAGAGCTTGTTGAGCTATCAAAATGAGATTGAAATATAATTTCAGTCTAGCTTAAAATGAGATAATAGAACACTGTGAATTTATTGCTTGTAAAAGTAATACATTCACTTATTAGATAAAATAAATAATTGTACTTGAGTATTGCATAATTAGAACAACACATAAACACACGGTACAG
The DNA here is from genome assembly GCF_964289735.1 of Phaethon aethereus. Lineage (NCBI taxonomy): Eukaryota > Metazoa > Chordata > Aves > Phaethontiformes > Phaethontidae > Phaethon > Phaethon aethereus. The sequence continues at coordinate 89,696,332 of NC_138582.1, read as the reverse complement.
ATTTTAAAATTATACATAGCATTAAGAAATCTTTGGTTCAAAAAATCAAAATCAAATGTATGCATTAGTAACACATGTTGAAGAAGATATTGGTTTAGAAGGCATTAAAATTTATATATCATTAAAAAAATTTCAATAAAAGACAGAGACACTGATCAATGGCAGACAAAAAGCAGAAAAGCTACAGAAATGCAACAAAAACTGAACTGTAAGACACTGAAGTTAGCAGAATCTTTTTACTGACTTACACGACAGAAGAAAGTTCTAAAATTTCCTGCAAAGATTAGAACAGCAAAAAATATGAGCAATATTATGCACACCTGAGCAGAGCAAACACAATGAATGTTGGAAAGAGGAAAAGAAACACATTCTACAAAGATTAATTGCTTATTGAAATAATGTCCTGTGTAAATGGCAGAAGAAAGAAGAATGGAAATAAAGAGTGCCTTACCACACTTAGGTTTTGAATGCATGCCAAAATAGATGATACTGAGATAAACACATCAGAAAAATCTGGAATACATTGGCTTTCAGAAAGAAAAAGCAAAATTATAATTGTATGTGTTTACTCAACATTCATTTAACTAAAAAAAAAGAAAAAAGATGTAACGGTTTTAATGGTTTAGATTATATAGTGTATGTAGGCTTGGATGTTTAATTTTACTTATGAATAAGAAAGAAAAATACCAGAAGCAATTAAAAAAAATCACATACCATACAAGGTGTGATATATATTTTCACATAGATTTCATACATGATTTCATATATATTAGAGTATATGTGTCCAGAACCTGTACCACAGAACCTGTATTTGGACTTGCATCTCTAGGGGTTTAACTTGGCCTGTCTTTTCTCATTTACTAACCATCAACATTAATTTCTGCCGATTACATCACTACCCAATAATGGTTATAACCAAACGAGCAAGAAAGCTTTTTTGTAAAGCAACAGGCAAATTAAACCTATACTTCACTTTAAAAATATTAGAAAGGGATTAAACAACTATCAATGCTTCTCTGATACCAAAAATACCAAAAGTCCCTCCTCACATGGGCTTACTGGGATGTGCTGGACCCCCCATGTGATACACAGAACTGTCAGGAAAAGGCAAAGAGAATTCTCTAAAGAAATTAAGAAAGTAAAGCAAGTGTTATTAATCACTCTGCACTTTTCCATTCTACTCTTTCAGATACATCCTAGTCCACTGACCTTTCAGATATGAAGATAATCCAGCCCATGCTTTCCAAAACATGGGTAACGCCTTTTTGAGTATTGTGTTTCTCCAAGCAAGGGTTTCATAGAACTGGATGTCTCATCAGTTATTAAGAGTGATATTTTATGCCGATCTCACTTTTTACAGAGACAAAAAATCAAAGTATGTTTAGCAAATACCTCAAGCACTCTTCTTTGATAGTTATATATACAGTCCATTCATAAGGTGGGAAATGAGTACAGAGAGATTAAACTTTTTTCTCAAAATTGGTAAAGTGTGTGGTGGAATCAAGAGCTAGAGAAATTAATCCAAATTCTTTTATGACAGGATGTTTTCATCTGGTTTGAACATATTTGACTTTAGTACAACCATTTCACTCAGCTCTGATAAGATTATTAGCATGTATTATCTAGTTCTGAACTACATTGTTTATTCATATAAAACCAAAAAACCTCAGAGCAAACATCATCTCTAAGTACAATTAAGAAAAATGAGTAAAAGAACATATTCAGTTTCACTGTCTCATATAGTGGAAAGATATAGTATAATGTTATGGCTCCCTCTTTTGGATAGCACATATCTAGTATTCAATAATAAGAAAACTCATCATGTCCTTAACACCAAAAGTAACAGAAGTTTTTCCCCCAGATCCTGCTTAACAGTGATAAATACAGACAATAAAAGCAAGCTTTTTATAAGCTTCTTGCAAAATGCAATTATATGGCAGACCTCTACTTTCTATAAAAATAGACATGCATTTCCCAGCTAGAATATTTTTGAAACCCGTTAAACATTAGTCTATCAAGTACCTATGAAAACGGGAACATAAAATTCTCTCATGGATTGCTCCTTATTTCAGCAGTATTGTTAATACAAAATGAAGGCAAACAATAAACATAAGATTGATGGAAAGCACTTAAGCTAATTTGCTCTCTGGACAATGACCAGAAAGGAACAAATTTTGTTCCTACACTATTATTACTTCATTAGGAACTGTGAGTGAAAAAGAAAATAAATGGCCATTTGGGTTGCTCTTTTAAAATCTTCAGTATAACTGTGACCTAGTTGAAAGTCCACAGATACATGCTTTGGCTACAGAAATTTTTGAACTTAGCCTTGAAAAACTAAAAGGCATATATTTTTAGAAGACAAAAAATTCCTGTAAAATAAAAGTTGTTTTATTAAATGGGAAAGGTGAGGAAAGAGTAAAACTGTGAAAAAGTATCAATCAACACAAAATAGTGAATCCTGACAGAGCTTGAACTCATACACTTTAAGATTTTTTCCTAATGTAAGACTACTATGTTGGCTTTATAGATATATTTAATTCTGAATTTGCATTTTGCTTTCCCAAGTATTGGAGGTATAGCACCATTCTGTGACATTAAAATCTAGGGATAATTCCACATTACACAACAGGTTCCATTTTCTCCACATCTCCATGTATGCTGCCGTGAGACAACTAGAAATAAAGTTTTTGGCAAAAAATGTTCATGAAAAATTCAGTAGCACTATTCAATGACTTCAGCTGTGTCAGCTAGAAGAGAGTCTTTATTTCACTCAAAAATCCTTCCTATTGCTTTCTCATTACCTTTATATAAAATATTGATGTTAGACAGGTATATATAAATTAATTTTGCTACAGGCTTTGTTTAGCACTTTCTATTACTAAAAACAGCCATTCTTCAACATTCATTAAGATGTTGGGTTATACAATTAAAAAAACAGTTAGATTCATATCAACTAACTTTAAATTGTTATATCATCATGCCCATCAATAATATAATTGCAGCATATTTTCCCTTCACAGCATTCAGAATTGCAGTAGCACAATTGCGTTTGACTATGCTGGATCATTATTATATACTCTATTTATTAGTAATTGTTAATATAAAATGTTTATTTTAAAATCAACACCGTAGTAGTGAGATTTAAATGAAGGTACATTCTTTTCCATGAAGAACTGCCTGTGGATAGTGCATATAATGACAGTCCTTCAAAGTCAGGAAAAAAAGGGCAATTCAGCATGCTTTATTGACAGTAGTAATGAAACTGTTTCACTACCCACAGCCATACTACTAAAAAGTGACATCAAAATTTGGCTGTAACAAAGATTGAAGAATTTAATCACAAATTGACTGTGAGTGATTGAAGATTTTATCACAAAGGTAAAAAGAGGGAGGAAATCATTTCTAGGAAGTATAACTTTGTTTCATGTAAAGTATCTATTCCTACATAAACCAAGAAAAGATCAAAAAAAAGTGACTGACACATCCCTATGTACAGATTAACTATGCTCTTTCCTTTCTCTTGTTATGCGATTGAGTTGATTTGTTGTCTATGAAGACAGATATTTTATTACTTGTCTTATCAGTGTTGAGCCCAAACACAGCTATGGTCCCCCATATACTCTGTTCCCGCATCTTTTAGGAATGTAAGAAGGAAGGGAGATAGTCATGGGCATTTGAGTTTATGCGAGAAAGTTTTAAAGCCTGATTATGCCCTGCCATTTCAGGCAAGGCTAGACAAAAAAAAAATACTAGAGCAGAAAACATAAAGCAAATGCTTTGTTGGATCAACTTTTTTCCAGGCATAGTTCTGCTCTTTTTTAACTCTGAAACTGGAACCTTATACATGGTTTCATGCGGTTATATCTTCTGCTTCTTACTGAGTTTTAATGAAAAGGGCAGGAAAATATAGGGGGTAATTCTGGAATCCTATCTGAAAGGTCCTATGTGTGTTTTGAATTAATCCAAATAAACCACATGCAAATCTGCATACCCTGGGAATTCATACTGAGATATAGACTATTAAACTTTCAAGTCTGGTTCAGATTTTACTAAAGGAAACATATCACATCATTTGAAAGCTAACTGGTATCTTAAGAGAAATTAACTAGTTATTTCTGTCTCTGCTTGCTATAAACAAAGGAACCAAATAGTAAAACAGTTGGTATCAGCAATAACAACTGCAGTCTCATCAGAGCATGATTAACTTATTAAATGCATATGCAGATGACGTATTCCCCCATTTTTAGACTCCATTCCAGATGGGTCTGAAAGCCTTCTGAAGTTGCCTATCATGGTAGCAAAAATAAACTACATATAAAGTTGCACTGATGGTAGAAATTTGAGGAGGACAAGTTCAGTAAATACTATAGAAAATCTTGAAACCTCAAGAGGGGAAAAAGAAAATATTTTTTAGAAGATTTCTTTCCCCAGAGGACTTTAAAACTTGAAGTAATCAAATTATCAATATGAAAATGAACATGGAAGCTAAACTCTGAGCTACTGATCAGGGTTCTTGGTGGGCTTCTCTGCAGGACTGTCAAGCACCAGAGGGAGTTTAACTGACCACGTTTAGGCTACTAGCTCTTGGGAAAGAGCATAAACCCTTAGGAATCAAATTGTAGAAAGGGGCTTCACTAGAACAGCACATACAACCAGCATCCAGTGCCATGTATCTGTGTGATACCCTTTCTGTCATTTCATCAGAGAGTGGGGAAACATTTTGATTTTAACAAAGTGCTATAATTAAAAACTGAAAACTTTTTGGGGAAGTTCCATGAAAAACTTTACCATCAGTGCTATGTTTGTGGCTACCCAGTGTTCTGTGGTTCATTTGTCACAGTTTTCAGGAGAAAACAGAAAGGGTTATAAACCCGTAGGGATTAAATGGCAGATTTTTTTTGTTGGGTTTTTTTTTTTAGTTTTTTTAACCAGGGACTTTTCAGAAGATCTAATTTCAGTACAGTGGGATTTCAAGTTGTTAGTAAATGGCAGCGACTTCATGCATACCAGCATGAATCTTAAAAATCTAAGTGATGAAACTTCTGAGATATTAATTATCTTCTTTAACTTTTCACTTCAACTCCCTTGATACTTGAGGGTTTCAAGGTATCAGATGTGATATCAACTTTTAAAAAACAGTTTCAGTTCTGCCAGGGACAAGTTGCAGGGACAAAGTCTGAGGTTCAAACCAGACTGCCCACTGAAACTGTTAGCAACTCATAAAGAATACAGTTGTTGGACACAGCGAAGTCCTGCCTCACAGACCTATTTGAGCCTCTGAAAGTGTTATCAAGCATATGGATAGCTTTGACTTCTTTGATATGATCTAATTGTGCTTCTAGAAGGCTTTTGACAGGGTCACTCACCAGTGGCTCTTAAGCAACCGTGAGCTAGAAGTGAAGGTCCCTGCATATATCAGTAATTGATTAAATGACAGGAACCCGTAGGAAGAAGTAAATAACAAGTTTTCACATTGAAATAAGGTCTGTTGTAGTGTTCCACAGGGATCTGTACTAAGGCCAACACTGTTCAATATACTCATAAATAAACTGAAAACAGGTTTGAATATCAAGGTGAAAAACTTTGCAAGTGACATTCAGCATAACAAAGCCAAGGAGTCTTCGCAAATCTTGCAAAAGAATCTTATGACTATGATTATATTAATATACTTCATCTGGCAAGGAAACTGGCTTTAACTGTCTGTACCATTTCACTGTTATTACAGTCCCTAACATCAGTTTAGCATATACCAATTGGCACTCTTACAGAAAAGTCCTGTCAGTGCATGAGGACCAAGCCCGGGCTGATTTCTCACAGATAATATGGACACAGTAACCTTGTTTTGGAAGGAGGCAGGGGAGAGAAGAAGACAACTTAGCCATATGGATTTGAGCTTTGCCATGCCAACCAGTCTCTACCTTACAATGATTTAATAACTGTAGTAGTTTGCTATATATACATTTGTAATCCATGCAATATAGTGAGTGGACACCAAATTGATGGATGGTGAAATTGTTATGAAATTATGTAAAGCCACAGACAGTAAACTCCAGATTTTACTTTTAAAATAATGAAGTCTGACTATTGTCATTGGGGAATAACACTATAATGTAACAATAGATTATAACAGGAAAACATTAACCTATAGCTCTGCAGCAGTCAAAAAAGGCAAACAATGCCATGTATCATGATGAAATTAAGTAGAGAATGTGATTAAGATGTTGTCTATATATGCATGAAGCTCCTGCAGCTTGAATACTGCAACAAATCATGACTACCAACCTCAAAAGATACACCAAAAAAAACGAAGAGATTCAGAGGAGGGCTACAGGTACAATCAAAAGTATGGCACAGTTTCCAGACAAGGAATGATTAAGCAGACAGTCCCAGAACTTTTCATCTTGGAAAAGAGATAACTGAAGGAAAAGTTGGTTTAAGTCTATACGTTCATCATTGCAGAGAGAGTGAAGAGGGAATGACTCTTTACTGTGCCTTTCAATGGCAATACTAGTTGCCTAATGAAGCTGGCAGTTACAATGTTCAAAAACAAACAGATAGAGATGGTTCTTTTCACAAGATTGTTAAACTGTGAGTCTCCTTGCAGAATCTTGTGGCTCCTAGAAGCTTACATGGTTTCAAAGCAAAAGTGGAGAAAGCCATGGCAAAGAGAATCTATTGGGGATTGCTAAATACTTACTATTTGGAGACTGAGAAAACATACATGAGAAAAATCATTATGTGTTTCTCCATGCTTATACGCTATCATGGATGTCTGCTTGTTGAAGACATACTCATCTTGGACTATCAAACTAGTAACAGAAGAAGCAATACTTCATTACATTTATTTCCAATTTGTTCATGTTTTACATTTGTCTTTCATTAATGAAGTAAAACGAGATGCAAGTGAAAGGTTTCTTTGGTTGTTTGGGGGGTGCGGGGTTTTTTTGTTTTTTAAGGAAGATATTCAGACCTAGAAATAAGAAAAAGGAAAGTCATTGTACTTTATATTTCTGAGATCTCTATTATTCCTGTAAGTGGTAGAATTACCACTTGTAGGTATTTTAGGGTGTTTATTATTGAAATAAAGGCTGAAGTCTCATCTGCATCAGATTTCTTTCAGATTAACTGGGATAACATACAGCAAAAAATTACGTTAAACCTATGCACTATTTCTGTGCAAAAATTCCTGCGCTTACAAGAGCCCTGCTCAACTCTGAGGATGAGACTTTTGATTTTGTGATCACATTGGAGACAGCACAAGGGCATAAAGAGTGTTGAGCTCTGATGAATGACAGCTTTCAGCAGCTGCTCAGTTCCTTCAGGAAGGAAACAGCAGCAACGGGCTGCAATTACCAGTATGAATCTGCTAACTACCTTTAATTGGTCAGCAACTGAGTTTTTCCAGTCCAGAGAAGTGAATGTGTATTCCCTTGCAGGCGGTAATTAAGTCTGATTTTCACAATCCTTCTCTATAGGAACAAGATTTCCAATGTCTCAGATGTACATGACCCAAAAAAAGGACGATGGGACAGATTAATGGTTTTTAAAAATCTGGGAAATACTAGTGTGAAGATATATTTATTCTGAGAAATTCTACCTTGTAACAACCTCTTGGGCCACTTGCAAGCTGTAGCCTCAGAAAGTTTAGCAAGCTCTCATGCTGGTATGTGCTATGCTCAGGAGATACGCAGAAGTAGGAAGCACCTGACATGGAATCTCGGACTGCTTTGTCAGGACCTAGCTCTGTGACCAGAGTGGGCTGCTGCGTAATGAAGCAACAAGAGGCATTTGGAGAAAGCATGTAGTCCCAGTGCCACAGGTGAATCTCATCTGCTTTATGCAGGAAAACTGATGAGAATCAATGCATCTGGAAAATAGGGGCCTACACCTCCAGATACTGCTTTGTTTTGTATCAGGCACAGAGAAAGTTATGCTGTTTATAAAAAAAAACCACAAAAAAACCAAAACCAAAACAAACAAACAAAAACTAAAAAAAAGAAACAAAAAATGCCTTAAGTAGTGCAGGTTCTCAATATCAAAGTACAGCCAACCAGTGTATGAGTGACAGAACTTGAGACAATCTTAAAGCAGAAACAAAGAGAAAAATTTTGTTTTGATGACAGCATTTATTTTCCCTCCTGTTTCTGAAGGTTATTCTTTAAAAAATGTGAATGTGATTGAATCTGTTGCATTTGTAAGTAAGGTGTGGTATAAAAACTTATAGTGCAGCTTCATTATATGATGAGTGAAATGTGTTCCCTATGGAGAAAAATCCATACTAAAGATCAAAGGAATATCTTCAAAAGGCCTTGCATTAAGGGTTTACAAGTGCTGTATTTCCTAGTTCCCCTCATGCTGATGAAAAGCAGATCCTGTGAAAAGATTCATTATTGGAGAAAAAGGATCTTCTTTTTTTTTTTAATGTGAAAATACACATTTGACTTTTGTCATCTCATGACCTGCTGCCTCAGGAGTAGATATTTTAAAGGTCTCTTTTTGGACTTCACTGAATACCATTGCTAACAAGTGAGAGACCCTTGTACAGGATGGGTTGGAAGCGCTGCAGGCTCCATTCGCTAGCTGACAGAAGGATGGTTGGGGGAGAATGAGTCCAGCAACAGTTTCATCTGCACCTCAGAAGAGACTTGCTCCAGAGAAGGGCAGATGGTATTTTCACTGCCTAGGGACAGTTGCTTTAAATCACAGCTGTGTCTCTGCGCAAGTCTTTGCCAGTGGGGATTGTCCAAACATGAATCAACACATTATCTTGCCACATCTACCCCCCTGGGGGACTGGTATTACTCGGTGTGAGTGCTATAGAGAGAGTGACTCAAGCCATGTTGAGCTGAATTTGGACCAGTGTCTCCAATGTACGTGCCTAAGAGGCTGGCAAAACTCTAAAATAAATGCTAAATCTCTCTTGTCACAGCAAGATAAATGTTTCTTATAATGCACCCACAAAGCAAAGATTAGTTTGCCTAAAAGACATTAATTCAATGGACATTCCAATACAAATTGCTGTTAGTTCACATTCCCTAAAACTTTATTTATATTTGTGTGACTCCTTGACTCATGTAGCTAAAGGAACCTGCACTGGTGTCCCAGACATAAAGAACTGCCTTCAGCTGTTTCCTGACAAAATTTTCTGCTGGGCTTATCTCCACTGTATATGCTGCTGAACAGATCAGCCACCCAATGGGCAAAAAGCGGTTCTGAAAATCTGTTCCGAAAATCTGTTCTGAAAGGTTTGCAGCAGGAGCTGCTGAGAGAGGAAATGTTTCTTTTTTAGTGTTGTCCATGTTTCTGTGCCTGGATGGGATCTGAGTACCTGTACTCAAAGAATGGGTGTTCATCACTCAAAAATCTGTCCTTTAAGTTTTGGGGATTCCTCAAAAGCTACTTCAGCTCTCATACAAATAAATGAAAACACCTTTCTTGATTCTCCCAGCTTCAGCATGGGAGGTCAGTCAAGGTGCACATTGGCTGTTTTCTTCTCATCCTTTCAATGTTACTCCAACCCCATCTTTACCCATGAAGAGGGGAGAGGGAAGGAAAAAATTAGGAAGATGGAAACAAAAGGAGCTTGCTTTTTGAAAGTCAGCCATCAATGATACATCCACAGCTTATATTCATGTTTGTAGGATGACTGCACTCAGAGAATATTTGAGCGTTGCAGTCAGAGGGAAGCACGTGTCTGCATACCTGGGCTGTCCTTAATTATTTAGGGGAGTAATAAAAGTGAAACTACAGTGGCACAGGCCTAGCCTCTACCTAAGTCTTGGTATTATTGGTGGTAGTGTGCCCTTTATAGCACAGCCTTTTGTTGCTACAGCTTCACTGCTTTTAGTATTCAGGCTAGGTAGATTAAAGCTACATTCAGTTTTTTTTTTTTTCAAAAGAAACACTGTGAGACCACTTCCACGCATGCAGGCTACACAGGATTTATACTTACTATGTTTTGTTAAAATACATATTTTAGTTTTACAGATTGTTTGGATCATCCTGAACATCAGTTGCATCCCTCCTATTTAAAGATCGGTAAGTGCAATATTAAGCACTGCTGCTGCAGTTAACTCTGCTATTTTTAGCTCTACACGAGCACTACAGACTTTTTCTTTTAGAATAGAATTTTACTTCACTATTAACGAATGAAGGAAACTGATGTGAGATACATTATCAAGTTGCCTAAGGTGAACCTTTCTTCATGTCATGCTTGTGAGTGACTGTGCTGCACTAATTAAAAACATTACCATGGCAATTGCTATAGAAACATTTAACTTAGCATCATTGCTAACAAATCTCTGCAACTGATCCCAGCAGGGCTTATTTCACACTACACCTGAAGAATCTAAATAGAATATTTTATATTCAAAAGGACTTTGAAAGATATATTTTTCCAGTTGCTAATGTGTTCTGGAGAATAATGTCTTTCATATAGACATAATCCATTTACCTGGAACTGTTGTAGGATTCTGATATCAGAGTCCTTACTGCAAGGAGAGACTGTAATGGTTCTAGGGTACCACCACAGATTCCTCAAACCTTAAAAATAAATAACATTCACTCAGATCCTCTGATTTGTGAAGTGGGGAAAGAATGCAGGTTCTTCACAATTTGGGGCACTAAAATGTTCAATACATGCATACCTCATCTTAAAAGAAGTTTCTAGTGCAACTAGGAAGAAAGTAATTTTCCATTGTTTGAGAAGCACAATGAGTTGGCCATTGTACTGAGCAAATGGTGGAAGCAGAAATGAGGCACGATGGATTGCATATGTAATTTCGATCAGTTACTTAGAACAAAACCCATTAAAATTACTCTCTCTGGTTTCAGACTTAAGAACTTTGCTCCCCTTAGAAGAAATCAGATTAGATATTTACCATAATGTTCAGTAGATCCAGACTGATCCAGACTAATAACTCTCTCTTTACACCTAATATCTTCAACTACTGTAAAAATCAAAAGCGGGAAATAATGGCCTATATCTTTTTTTTTTTTCAGTCATTCCAAAAACTGAGTCTTACTCTTCTGACATGAAGGATACTACTTTTCCTCTCAGCAGTAGTAAAGTCCTTCTGTTAATTAGCAAGGAAATCAGTAGAGGGCAGCACTACACAGAAAACCACACATTTTAAACACTCTCAGATTAAGTTCTGCCCTGGCTGGGACAAAATATGGGAACCTAGATTCCTCTGAGAAAAAAAACTTTGTTAAGAAATTGGTGTTTGCACAGAAATAATTTCTTATAGCATGCTCAGAGCATCTGTGCACAGTGCATTGTGGTCCCTTGAACTGCTGCTTTTACTTTTCCAGACTACACCAGAATTCTTTATTTCAGTATTAAAATACACCTTCTGAGTCTACCAAATGCAACTCCTGATCCAGTCGAACAGCTGACTACGAGGCAAGATGCATAAGCCAATGACAACCTTGAAGTATTTCTTTGAGTAGAAAGAGTAGTATAAACATTTTATGCATTTGAATGAGTATGGCAACTAGTGTTTGTACAGAAAAGAATGAGTGCAATTTTCCTGAAATTAAAAATGTGCAGTTTTGAAAAAGCAAAAGTGAAGCATTTGAGATTTGAAATTTTATTTCCATTTGAAATTATTGCAAAACTGAATATGCAATCAACCTCTCCAAATGGACAAATGAAAATACATTGATGTCCCCTATCTTTCCCCCTGTTTAAAAAAAGAGTAAAAATAAACCAGATTAAATCACTTGAGTGTTAGATTAGTCTAACTTTTGAAATAATGACAGTTTGAAGAAAAAAATTAAACTGTTTGACTTTTTTGATAACTTATTTTTCACAGCAGTCTTCCAAGGCTTAGAGGTTTTGTAAAATATATTTTTTAGGATTTTTAGTAGTTTCATAGATTCACTGTGTGTTAAAATTTTTCCAAATACATGTCTAGTTTTCAGGGCTTTTTGTTTGGTTTGTGGCTCGTTTTGTTTTAATGCAGAAGAGCTGACATGTTCCAAGAAATTATAGAAATAAATCATTCATGACCTTAAATATATAAAAACATAAAATTTATTGGAAAATTTAAGTAGCAACACATCATTGATACACAAAGCAAAAGCAATCAAATCCAAAATTTGACCAATATGAATATTTGAACATGTTATCATTCAGAATGTATATAATTCTTGAACTACAGTCCAACAAAAAGTGCGTAATGCTGCTGTGAAAGAGCACTGCTTGAGTACACATCAAGAAAGAGTATCTCAAGAAGAGATAAGAGACTTCAGAGCCATTCATCAAACTTGATAATCTGCCTTTTGAGTATTTTCAAAAGTAGTTCCTGTTGTTGTTTACTTTAATTTTACAATACTTTAACCAAGATTTAATTACAAAGTCTGAAGAGGCCTTGCAATCTGCCTCAGAAGGTGCAGTGAGCTGGATTTCAAGATCTAGATGATCATGTCTTATGCTCTACATTGATAAATAAGTGTATTCAGTGGTAACAACTACTTCAGTCTATATTATACAGGTAATTAAAATCATCAAATTTAGACACGGATAAAAAATTGGCTGAGGTTTTTCTTTTTCTTTTGATCTGTGTCCAGTAAGTTTCAATCACAAGGCAAGATCATCATGTACATAATGTGTTTTCCAGTTAATTTCAAAATTTACTGGTGTTAAATTAGCCAAAAGAGAGATCCCTTTTGCCCCTCTGCATGCGACAGGAACTTACTGAGTATTTCAAGAGAAAAAAAAAGATCTGAGTATAACTACAGAATTCAAAGGAAATACATCCACTAATGTATGCCAAGATCTATGTACAGTCATGATTTTATGCAAATAGAGTTAATTTACTTTGTGCTTTGACTCTTCAATTAAAATAAAGAAGTAAAAGAAAGTAAGAGTTTTCCTGCATTATATTCATGGTATTCTGCATAAATTTGACACCTATTAAATTGTTTTCTTTTTGGTTTTGAACATGACGTTAGAAAGTGATAAATATTCCAAGCCTTCACTTCTTGCTCTGCTAAAACTCTGTTTGAAGTTACTAAAACGCTAAGGCTTTGATCCTTCTTCAGGATTGCTAGTTAAGATCCTGAGACCATATAGAATATCATCATTTTAAGGAAAACTTCACACGAGGGCACAATTCTGGGGCATCTTACTGCCACACATTTCTATCTTTTTGTACAGAAAAAGACTCGCTTCACCTCCCCTAAAAAAAAAAAGTGAAAGTAGCTGCTGGTAATGTTGGGTTGTGGGAGAAAGGCGGATAGGTATGTATTTTTTATTAAATTTCAAAATTTCAGTATTCTAAAATTTCTGGGTGTTGTAGCTTCATGCTACTGTCACTGTTCATGGACTGGGATTCCCAAAGCAAATGACACTTTTGCTGCTGAATTATTTTCCTACGCTTTCTGTAACATACAATGACAGCTCAGCTAAAGGTATACTGAAGCAAAAGCAGATTTGACAGGAAACCCAGGTTATGGAAAAGACTGGGACATCAGACACCTCTAGTTGTATTGCCGAATAAAGAGTATGTGTTTAAAAAAAAAAAATCCTTGGTTTTGATTAAATGTTGGTTACAAACTTCCACACAAAACACCAGTGACAGTTTCAGAAAAATAATTATAACAATGTTTCTATATAATGAGAATTCCTATTCATTCAGGAGGGGAAATAAAATACATTCCAAATGCAGAATTCTGTGCAAAATGTAGAATTTTGTTAACTTCAGCAGGATTCCTATGAACCGAAACTTAGCTAACAAATACTTCTTCTCTCTTGAATAAGGAATCTGTTGAAGGCATCAATAACGCTTTAAATTTCATCTTACATTATGAGTTCCTTTGTGTAGAAACAGAAGTGGATCCTCCAGACAAATTGGGGCTAGCAAAGGGGAAAAAGGAGTTGTATTAATCATGAAGTGAAAAAAAATTCAGATTTGCAGGCAATTCTGAACAGATAGTAAGAGATGACAGCATCAGGCTGAGCTGGGAGAGATGAGGTTGGAAGGTTTCTTTGTATCTGGGCTGGTTCATTGTGTCAGGATGCTGCTGGTAGCTAAAGTTTTCAGAAGAAGAAATATTTCACTCAGATTGTGTTTTAAATTAATGGCTATGTACACTGTGAGAGAATGAAATAGAAAAAAATAAAGGAGACATTAAAGAACTTGACTTAGAATTCTCTGGGTAATTTTTATGGTTATATATCATTTCCATGGGTTATTGTCATGATCACTAGACTGTTTGGTATTTCTGTTTCTCTAAGGCCATGGCCTTCGGGAAAAAAAATTATTGCAACTTACTCAAATAATTTTCTCCATCCCCTAGGTCCTACTTACCAGAGGAATATAAGATTTGAAAAATTTGTTCTGGTGAATTATTAGAGGAGTAGAGGCTAACAGCATCTCTGTAAAAGATGAGGACTTACTCCTTCATGACAGTTTTGCTTTGGAGCTGTATGTTTCATGTGATTCATATGATGTCGTCCCAAGAAAGGACTAACAAGCACTCACGCAGTGAAAGGATAACAGGATTGTCAGAGAATGATGGAAAAACACTGCACCGCACCAAGCGTGGTTGGATGTGGAATCAATTTTTCTTGCTGGAAGAGTACACAGGTCCAGATACGCAATACGTGGGCAAGGTAAGCCTGGTGTGTAAAGGATTACTTTAGAGGTGATACATCTAATACCCTTGGTATTTTCCCTCCTTCTCTACAGTTGTTTTGCTTTTTATAGAGCAATGTTCCAAATGTCTCATTTAAGTCAAAGCAAGCATGTCATACACCACCTGAGGCTTCCATGATTTTTCGAAGTTGTGGGAGAAATGAAGTAGTTTATTGAAAAAAAAACAGACTAAAATATCCCAATTCCTTATTACATATGCCCATGCAAGTTTTATCACTGAATCATTTCTAGTTTTCAACTGTTATACATAAATATTAGATACGTGAATAGAGAAGGTATACCTTCATTCATCTACCTCATGGCATTTGCCAATATACTGGGTTGTGTACTTCTTCAAGTGAAATATAGAATTCTATTTATTAATAATAAAATTGCTGTCTATGCATGATGACAAGTATGGATAAAGTGTTTGAGGAGAAAAAAAATCTGGTTTTCATCAGTTCTGCAATAAACTGTGATCTTAATGGCTCAAAATGCTTTCAATTTTTTGAGACCTATCTACATCAGCTGTTGCCAACAACACCTCTGAATTCCAGCTGTCTGCAGTCCTACCTTTTCTGATAACACACAGCTCAGACATTTCCAGATTTTTAGCCCTTTGTGGTGTCTCACCATCCACAGATCTACCTTGTGGTTTGATATAAATAAACAATATGGTAGAGTCCTAGAGTACACACAGCCACCACCCAGTATGACTTAGAAATTAGTATATTTATCTTAAGATACTAAGTCCATTAATGTGGACTTATAAATGTCCATTGTGTCATGCATCCACAATGCTGTCACTAGCTTGAATTGTCAGGTAGTCTTGAATTGTCTCTCACTTTCTGGTGCCTAAATACCAGGCTGAGACATTTTTAATTAAAAGACTCCAAAATTTTTTTGAACATTGCTAATATCTCTGGGTCATGGGAGGCATGATCGTCTGGAAAATATGGAAATCATCCATCTTTATTAAGAAACGAATGTCGAAGAAGCCAACCATGGTAACAATGAACATGATTCTGACCTTGTTTATACCAACAATACATCCATATAGTTCTGTTTTCAGTGAAATTAATTCTGACTTGCAGTAGTGGAAATAAGATGAGGGCAAATAATCCTATTGCTAGATCTGTTTATCAGTGTGTAGAATAGGAAGGTTTGTTGTAGGCAACGGGATCTTCAATAAATAGTGAACTAACTGCATGGAGTGATTTCTAAACAAAATTTGGTTGGAATTACCTTTTCATATTGAGTAAACTTGCAAAGAAAACAACCAATAAGGTATACAATAATATATATCTCCATAAGTGTAAGTTCTACTTACTCACAGAAATATTTTTTTGTAAAAATAAAAAGCTGTCATAGAGGAGGAGTACCAAACATGAGCTGACTGCAGTTTGAATCGCACTGTTACAGATGAATGGACTCCAAACCATCCATGCCATTCTAAACATCAAATAAATTAAGCTTACATCAGGACTGTCATCACCATCTCTCTTTCACACAAGGAATACCTACATGGTATGTTGAAACAGATGCGAACTTGCTCTGCACTTATTCCAAACTTAAAGCCATTGGACCTTATTACCATAGACCTAAGTCCAGGAAGGAAAACAAATGGCTATACAGCAGTTGGATCTGAGATGATTGATTTCTTACAACTAAGATAACATGTTGAGATTTTTCACATTTCAGTGCAAAATATTGTACAGAAGCCCTGAGGGAGAGGTCAGCATTCGGCTTCTCTAAACAGATGGAAATCACCCCAAATATTACCCTGTGTTTCAAAGAGATGGAGTTGGATTGAAGTGATAAACCCCATGTGGTTGCATTAACTTTAGAACAGTTTATGACATGACAAAATGATTATAGTTCTGTCCTCAGTGGTATAAAACCACAGTAAATCCATTTGAGTTAGTTCAAATTATCCTAGGTACACATGACATAGAGCACCAAGAGGGAGTTGCTACAAGAAGTCAACTAAGGAATTTCTTTAAAAAAAGACAAACTTTCTTGAACAATGTTATTCTGAGAAAGGCTTAAAACTCAGGTTTAGTATTCTCCTGCTCAGAGAGATGTAATTAGTAAACTGGTATGTGTGAAGAGAGAGCATTTTTATTTCAACCCACGGGGACTGGTTCATAGAAAGTATCCTTATCCAGTCCCTCTTTAATATGGATATGCACAGGCAGATGGATTACTTGTGTAGAATAATAAATGTTGTACTAAAAATTAAATAAACTGAATTAAGAAACTTATCAGGAAATAAACTTCTAAGGGATCATAGCCATAATATTAAAAGTTAGTTTTCCCTCCTCAGTTCAATTTTCAAAAAATTTTGTTCTGTTAGGTCATTGTGTGTTATATAGTTGATGCTACTTTGTTGATGTTTTATTTTCTTATTGTGGTGGGTTGACCCTGGCTGGACGCTAGGTGCCCACCAAAGCTGCTTTATCACTCCTATTCTCAGCTGAACAGGGGAGAGAAAGCATAACAAGAAGCTTGTGGGTCAAGAGGACGGAGAGATCGTTCAGCAGTTACTGTCAAGGGTAAAACAGACTCGGGGAAAAAAATGAATCTAATTTATTATGAATCAAATTAGAGTAGAGATAATAAGAACTAAAACCAAATCTTAAAACACTTTGCCCCCACCACTCCCTTCTTCCCAAGCTCAACTTCATTCCTGATTTCCTCTATCTTCTCCTGCCCCGAGCAGCACAGGGGGACAGGGAATGGCTGTTGCGGTCAGTTCATCACATGTTGTCTCTGCTGCTCCTTCCTCCTCAGCAGGAGGACTCCTCACACTCTTCCCTGCTCCAGTGTGGGGTCCCTCCCACAGGAGACGGTCCTCCATGAACTTCTCCAATGTGAGTCCTTCCCACAGGCTGCAGTTCTTAGGGAACTGCTCCAGCCTGGGTCCCCCCACGGGTGCTGTCCTTCAGGAACAGACGGCTCCAGCGTGTGTCCCCCATGTGGTCACAAGTCCTGCCAGCAACCCTGCTCCAGCCTGGGCTCCTCTACCCACGGGGCCACAAGCCCTGCCAGGAGCCCGCTCCAGTGTGGGCTTCCCATGGTGTCACAGTCTCTTTTGGGCATCCACCTGCTCTGGCGTGGAGTCCTCCCCGGGCTGCAGGTGGAGATCTGCTCCACTGTGGAGCTCCATGGGCTGCAGGGGCACAGCCGGCCTCACCATGGTCTTCACCACGGGCTGCAGGGGAATCTCTGCTCCAGCCCCTGGAGCACCTCCTGCCCCCCCTTCTTCACTGACCTTGGTGTCTGCAGGGCTGTTTCTCTCACATATTCTCACTCTCTGGCTGCAATTGCTGTGTGCCCTTTTTTTTCCCTCTTCTTAACAATGTTACCCCAGAGGCGCTACCACTGTTGCTGATTGTCTCAGCCTTGGCCATTGGTGGGTCTGCCTTGGAGCCGGCTGGCATTGGCTCTGTTGGACATAGGGGAAGCTTCTAGCAGCTTCTCACATAAGACATCCATGTAGCCCTCCCCACTACCAAAACCTTGCCATGCAAACCCAATACAGTTATGAGTGCATTCTATTACTGTTAGTGGGGTAGGATCACTCGCTATGACATAAAGGGATAAAATTTATTTACTAAGAAGGGTTGGTACATGGGATGGAGGGCTATTCTGTGACATCTACACACCTCTCACTCCCACCGCTTAGCCCCTCATCCCAGTTTAGACCAGCAGTAGGGACCCAGGGGAACTGGACACTTGCTTTGACTGCTGGACTGTCCATGTCCTGGCTGGAAATCTGGCCCCTACAAGGGCATTTCTGCCTTGTGCTCAGGTCCCACTCTATGTCAGAGGTGCCAGGAAGGAGGAGATTCTCCCCCATATTTGAGGTGTTATCATCTTAAGTAGAGCTTTTTAAAATTAGATTGGCAGTAGCCAATGGCCTCGCTAGCCAAGCAGCCCCAGGACGATCTCTTTCCCCATATCTAAGACAAATAGCAGTTGTTGCTGGGGTTACTCTTACCCATCTGGTATCCTTCCTAAATATCTTCCAGGAATGGAAAGTGGTTAACAGCTCCATCATCCCTGATTTTTATTTCTTTCCTGCACATACCAGACTAGTCTAAGCACTTAGAGCTGGCAGCTGCAGCCATGGTCTCGTACATCTGAGTGGTGCTTGTTGGTCGGTTTCATGCTGTGACAAGAAGTAACTAAAAACGAGGCCTGGTGAACTTGTAAGGTAGATGAAAAACCCATCTCCACGCAAACCTGGTGCATGGTTTCCAGACTGCTAACGGGAGTAACACATTGCTAATGGACTCTGAGCAGGTAGAACAGAGCATATGTTCCAAATTACAGTTAGATAGCTTTTAGACAAAGGCAGTGGTAGTGATGATAGGTGACATAAAATGGAGGCCAGTAAGTGCATCTAATGCACTTAGCAGAAATAGAAAATATTGTCTGATGAGCAAAGTAAGTTAGCATTCTACAGGTGCCAACAGGCTTGATGGTTAGAACAATTGTAGTAAGGAAATTACTCAAAGAGGAGACCTAAATCACCAACCACCCTTCAGGGACAGGCAGGGCATATATGCAGAAAAATTGCCTTGTGAATGCAATGGGTGTCAAGGTAAATCCAGACAACTTACAGTATATCCATCACATATCTTTCTTTCCTTCTCCCAGTTGAGAGGACTCATCTGTCTCATATACTGGTGCATGTATAAAAAATAAGTGCATAGGAAGCCTTTAAATTTGTTGTCCTATTACTTGTACCTGCGACAATGCAGGAACTGCTTATTACATCCTTTGATTTCTTATCCTTTTAAATTATATTCAGGAAATGCTTAGAGAAACCAGTGGCTCCATCATGCTACGTGTTGTACAAAAAGTGCATAGGGAGGTAACTTTGTTCTGGAGAGTTTGCAGCTGAAATATGCAGTCAGGCACAGGTAAGGTAAGCAGTATCACAGAGTTCTGTTTAAAAATTTGGCGAAGAAAAAAACTGTAAAAATTTCTAAAACGTAAAAATGACCATAGTCTTTCAAAATGCCTGTTGCATAGTGTGAATGTTGAATATGTCAATGAGATCATCAATGTAAGTAATTTTCAGAGGAGGTAGTGAGGGAAACTGTAAAACTCATTCTGCCTACTAAGAATTCACAAAAAAGGAAAAGAAAAAGTGGATAACAACATATATGAGCTTCTCTCATATACATATATGAGAGAAGCTTCTTTTTAAAGGAAAAGAAACAACTGGCAATGATTTGTGAAATATGAAGGGGTTGAGAAAATAAAGCACCTGACTGTATATCACACTGTGACATTCCTTGCTCTCTGGGATCTCCCTTTCTTTCACTAGGGAGGGGCCGTAGATCCAACTTCTCAGCTGCTACTAACTTTAAGCCCAATGCAGAACCTAAGAAATTAAATCTAAAACACTGACCTATGAGAAAAGTCTACCAAATTTACTCACTTCCTAAACAAAAAAATCCAAATAGATAATAATCTAAAAAAAGGACATGCAATTTAGGAAGTATTAAAATGTTGATTGGAATGATGTTCATTAATTAAAGAAAAAGCTAATAAAATGCACAGAAGACTCTAACCAAACAGCCCTTTAGGGATAATTAGTTTTATTTTCCACAACTAATACTGATTTTATGTGTCCCCATTTCTAAGTAACTTATCTGATACCCATGGAATGGGCATTGGTTGTGTAAAATGCCAAATATCCCACCTCTTTAACTCTAGTTCTTATGAAATATCCCTAGGCGGGAAGAAATAGGCCTCATCAAAATCATCCACGTTCGAAAACGCAGTCCTTTATGCTTTGCAACAATATACTTAAGTGATTTAAAGAGATGAGAGATTTTCCTTCCTTTTAAATAACTCAGTTAAATTTTTTACATGAAAGCTAGTTTCTCCCTATATCAAAGAGGCACTTTGCTAATCAAAGGCTGCTAATCTTGATGGGCAGACAATGTGTGAAGTTTCATGCAATGCGTGTTAGACCCAATCATGAACTGTACAATAAGATGCCTGCCATATCCCAGAATTTAGAAACAATAAACAAACCACAACAACAAAACCACTTTTGTACACCACCTGCAATCTTTCTTTTTCATATTAAGGGAGGAAATACAAAATCAGATAAAAAAGAACTGACACTGCTCAAAATTAGCTGCTCAATCAATAACCACCTGTTTAATAACTTCCATAAAAATAAATGAACTAGCCTTTATATCATCAGCATCATTTAAATTTGATATAAACTGAAGAAAAATCTCTGTTCTGCCTCCAGTTAACCAGTGAGTTTGATTCATGGCATTTGCCTCTGTGTCTTATTAAGAAGTATAAAGTGAAAAGTATTCAGGAGGTGGGTTTTTTTTGTGGGGGAGAAGGTTTTTTCATTTTGTTTTGGTTTTTTGGGGTGCAGGTTACAACATATATTTAAATGCAACCATTTATTTCTTTTAGTTTGCACTTACAAATATTCAGGCTTCTACAAGTGAGGTTGCTTCCTATAGCAACCTGCCTTACCAGAAAAGAGAGAAAGATGAAAAAAATTTCATGTAAAAATTCAAGAAGACTCACTGAATTACCAACCTCACCAGATTGGCTGTTATTTAACACAAAACTTTACTCAGTTGCTCCATTATACAGTGTTTTTTCTTCCTTATTTAACGGATAGTATTTCCTTGTAAATAGAGACTGAAAATGTACTGATGCTTGGAAATATTATTTCACATTACTTTGATGCTGCCTTTGGTACACAAAAAAATCCAGAGCAGGCTCCCTCTTAATATGTGAAGCAGCAGAGAAGTCAGAAAATGGGATCAGTGAAGCCCTCACTCCATTAGTCTTATCTCAGTTCATCCATGTCCTCCCAACATGTTGCCGAGGCCTTGGCCATTCTCAGCCTCTGCTCTGAGCAATTTGGGAGGAAGCTTATGGCCCAAACAGGTGACCCACTGAGCTGGCTCTTGACAACAGTGCCAAATTCTGCAGTAACCTTAGTTTCTCCACCTTGAAACATAATGTTCTCATCTGCTGCAAAAGTATTTTTTTTATTAATTACCTAATATCACTTTCTTTATGTACTGAATTTTATCTTGATCTTGCCTTTAGAGTATGTGAGAGCACTTACTTTTTCACTTGTGCCTTTAATAAATTTATGCAATTAATCCATAAGGATCCCTTTACAGCATTTGTTAATTCCCTCTACAGAGTCAGTTTAAGAACTACCTATTCTCTAGGATGAGAGAACATACAGGTGCAATATATTTTCGTTGTTGCAAGTATGCCCTCCACTTTTCAATAGATGTATCCCACTTGCCTCATTTGCAAAAATGTTGCATTCAGTACAGCACCTAAATGCTGCTAAAACCAGCTCATTTCTTTGACATCTTTTGACTTAGTGGTATGATAAATTTCAAAAAAAGAACTGAATCATAAACAATCATATGTTGCTGACATATAATCATTTAGAAGTGTAATTCAACTGGGGTAAGATTTCATCACATTCTTAATATATTCCATCTACCATGCACTCTATTCCAAATCCATTGGAACACAGCTTTGGAAGCAGATTTAATTTTTTCATTAGAATCTCTGCTCTTAAAGTAAAATCAGTATTTTAAGATTAAAAAAAAAAGAAGAAGAAGAAAAATTAGTGGGCTCTCCTGCATCACCTTCTTTTATCTTTACCCTTCTCTCTCAGACCCCAAATTTTAACTTGTCTTTGAATGAATACTGCAGAAATAATGACACATCAAAACAGAAAGGAAAAAAGCCATATAGTCAGAAAAGATCAAAGAAATGGTAAAAAGACTCTGACAAATATTTTTAAAAATGAGAAATGGAAAGACCATTTGATTAAAAAAAATAAATTAATAAATTATCTCCACTTTTCATTCTTCAGGTAGCACATTTTTTTCAACAAATATTTGATCTAGTCTCAAGCAGCTATTTGTCTAGGCAAAAGAATCCCTAAAATAAAACTGAAATGGAGAAGTGTAAACCAAGAAAAAAAAGGTTAAATATAATGCCACAAGTCCCTGTGTCCAGCTACATGCATAACTTTTCTACAAATACAAATGAAGAGCCATAGCTTGTTTAAAAATAACTTATTTACTGAAGGCTTCCAACGTAAACCTTATTGAAAAATTGCTGGAAGCAAAATTTATTTTTTTCAAAAATTGATAAAACCCGAAGTTTTTGATAAAATTTTATTGGTACTTTTAAAAGGAAGGCTGGAGGGCCATGGGAGAAAATGATTAAAGACAAACGCTACGTCTTCCAAAAACAATAGGACTGTTATCTTTTGGAGAAATGATAGCAGCTCATTTCTGACAATGTAAATACATTTTTAATTGTTCCAAAAATAGTGAAGAGATCTAATCACATCATTCATGACCCAAGTATAAACAGTTTAAATAAAAAATATCTTGAATGTTACATTGTAATGATAGGTCTAAGCCAGAATTTTGTCAAATTTGGACATCATATTTTACAAAATAAAGAATCATTTCGGAAAACAACTGCAATGATCAGAGACCTTGAATACATGAATAACAAGAGTGCGTTGACATTGTTTGGTACAGATAGAGCAGCTGTCATGAGATCTGACAGCTTCTGTTTCTTCAACTACATAAAAGACTGCTAAAAAAATAATCTCAAGTTCTTGTCATGTTCAGGGTAAGAAGCTGGGTTCATATTGTCATAAGGTTGATTTATATTCAACATCAGGAAAAAGTTTTGTATGGCAAATACAGTCAATACAGTGAAGTACTAAGTAAAGATCACTCAGAGAGACAGAATTATCTTGATATTGGAGGTTTTCATGACAAACTAAAAAAATATGTGCCAGAAAGTCCACACTGATCCTACCTGGATGCAGGTGAGTAGTGCAGATTATCTCTTTAGGTTCCTGTCTGTTGTGTTTGCAAGGATTCTGTGTTCAAATGCTAAATGAGCTAAACTGCATGTGAAAAACAAAACTAAACCAAGAATAAAACAAAATAAATAAATTCTATTTTATTTAATAATAATATAATATTTAATAATAACATGAATAAAAGAAAACTAAACCAACGACATAAGAAATGAGGAAAAAACCAAAAGTGACAACTTCATCCATAGCATAAATACAGGCATCTGAAAAATTACCCAGCTACTTTTGAAGTTAAAGCCAATACAAGACAATTCAATAAAGGCAAACCAATAATAATTCCCCAATTCTCTTCCCTTTTCCCTCTCTCCCTCCATGGTCCTCCTCTCAGATGTGGAAAAATGATGCTCACCCAATACCCAACATAGCAGCAAAGGCTACTGTGCGGTGTGGTTTATTGCTCACTACGATGCTTGCTCTTTGTTTATCACAGCTCCCCTTCCCCAGGGATCTCCTGAGTGTGCTCAGAGCACCCGGGGGTGGGCCACGACAACAGAAATGGGGGTCTGGGGCCCACACAACGGAGGCCCTCCTTTATGGAATTTGCTGGGACTGAGGGTGTTGACAAGCTAACAAAAACCAAGGCTTAAAGTAAAAACACCTGATTTAAAGACAAAGTGGGCACGGACAATGGAGTTCTCTTCTGTCTCCAGTGGTAAATTCCAGTTGCTATTTAAAACCATTTTCATTTTAATAGAAACTGGCTTTTCTGAGCTTAAAAGCCTCACGGTCTTGGCAAGCTCCTTAAGCGAAAAGGCCTAAGCAGGTCTGTCTCAAAGATCTGGCTGGCTCAGGAACCTGCCACAATAGGAAATTGTTATTCATAGAATAGCCCTATCTTCTTATTTCAGCTTCATAGGCTGGTATTTCTTAGCCTTGCAGCTTTGGGAGAGAAGCTTTTCTCTTCCACAGCCTGTGGGAAGAGAAGATTAGACTAGTAGTAATCTGCCGACCTATCATTATCTGTCATCAGGTAATCATTTATTGTGAATGAAAAGGTAGGAGGGTGAGGAAAATGTATTTCACAAGATACTTTTCATGATGTTGTATATTTATTGCATTGATTACATTATGGGAGTGATTCTGAAGAGGGGAAGTGTTTTGACTATATTGTGGTTTACTGGTACCTGCCAGCCGGCTGACAAAAAGGGTGCGAAACGCATCAGAGCAAATCAATATGTGACTACTTAGAAAGGGCAATTTGACTGCATCAGAGGTGGTATTGTGCAACATCTTCTCTGCCGGAGAAAGGTTTATGAACAGTCACCTTGAAGACAAACAGAGGAGCTGTCAACAAGCAACTGTCAAGAACAGCAAGTCTTTTCTTCCTGTATGTGTCTGATACATCAAATCCTGTCCATTGCAGGAATCATCACATATTTCAGCCTTCTAGAAACTGAAAAATATGTTATTCTAGCCAATGTAATCAGTCAATTTAACACTGTGCTGGGTATCAATCAAAAGAGGAATCTGTGATCTCTTATCTAATAGATACACATAACTACGGTCAAATCCATGCTGCATGTATTGCCGTAGCAACACAAACACACTGGGCTAACTTCTGCTCTCTCTTATATCAATCTGTGGTCAAGAAACTCTGCTGAAATATCTCTTTTCTGTTTTCACCCAGCAGAGTGTAATAAAAAGAGTGAGAAAGTATTCCAGCCTCCACAAACATTTCAGAAGTTATAAATTCCTCCCTATCATCCTTCACATTTCAGAGACAAGTATGCCCATTTCAGATAGAAGCCATCATACCATTTTTGTCAAATTGGGCGTGTGAGGAAGTAACAATCAGGTTGATAGTATTAAATGAGCTTTAACCTTAACTGAAGAGAAATTGTTTTTATATATTCTCCATCTCCATAGAGGGAACCTAAGGAGAATTCCCCTCTGTTTAAGTTGTAGAACTCTTAATAAAATCTTACAAAGGTCTTTGGAATGGTTGATTCAGCCACAAGAATAAAGTCTTAGCCCAAACCCTGCCATAAAAATAATTGATGCTGGAAATAATTATTAATAAAATTTGATTGACTATTTCCTTTATGTACATTTTGCTTTATTTTTTCCATTTGTAAAATGTAATTGCCAATACTTATCTAATGAAGCTTTTCCTCAGAACATGTCTATGTATGAAATATTCCCACGCAGTATTAGAAAAAAAGCTCTGGAATATCATGAGAACAGCCACAAATCAGCCATTTGATTGAAAGCAGAGCTTGAAGTATTGGGTTGAATAAGATATCAAGGCACACTATGAAAAAGAGGAAAAAAACAGAACTAAATATTTAATGATTACTTACTTGGTGAGTAATGAAATTGAATGCTTGAATTTGTGATATAATTTATTGCTTTAACTTTTCCTAATGCATAAAAATAACAAACACAGAAGTATTAAGTGGGATATTGTTATACTTCTACTCAAGCATTCATAAAATGCATTTACCTAACTTAAAATTTGTGATTGCTGCCACCACCTGTAGCCCTTTTTGCCCCTTGAACTTCTAGCTGTTGCTACATATTTCTGATTAAGAGCTGAAATAGATTTAGTTTGAAAATATTGAGAACAAATTTGGTTCTTACAAAAAAGTTCTGGTTTACAACTTCCATGCAGCTTAAGTGGAATTAACACTACTATATCACACTGTTAAAAATGTTGCAACTACTGATGCAAGCTTTAAAAATGGTGTTTTTCTGATAGTTCAGTCTTACAGAGACTGTGGAAGTAAGCATATTTTTCTTTTTAATAAGCACTTGTGATGAATAAACACTGTCAAATACCAGGAGGTAACAGAACATTGAATGTTCAAATATAACTGTGTCAGGTAGCTGACTGATAGGACTGAATTAACAAACGAAAAGTTAAATATAGAAAGTATTTGCTTACCTTGTCTCTCTACCACTGCAGCGTTTGCATTTAAAAGTGCTGAGACTAAAAATCATTCAAATCAATATTTTTTAAAAAAATGGAAAAAGTTACTGTATGTCCTGTGTAACACAAGTGACTAAAAGAACTAACCATGTATATTTATCTTTAATTTTAAACCTATATTAATTAGATATAAACAAATGGTGTGAAGGATAAAATGAATGTAAAGAGGAATTTGGCATGGAAACAAGTATTCCTGTATATATCATTGCTGAAGTAAATGGAAGTGGGGTTGTTGCAAGAAAGCAAAATAAATCATTAAAGTTTTTTTTTATCTGTCTCTCTAAGTTTCACAGAACATGAAAATATATTCATCTCTGTACAGGCTAGTAATTGTAACGAAGAAGACGTCACAGTCTGATTCCCACCCATTCCATATGAAAGATTTAGAATCACATGCAGAAAGGAATGAAGTGAAGGGCAAAATGTGAATCTATCACAGAATAAATTCTTTAGTCCTTCAAAAATACTGTTAATGGAGGGAAACAGGAATGATCCATTCTCTTTTCATTCTATTAGAGGTACTGCAATTAACTGTCTTTGTACTTCAGGTGGCTAAATCCCGTCTAGCTTCAAAGAGTGTAAAAGAAAAAGAAACAACAAAAAACCCCATAGTTGAAAATCATTTTATGCTTCTAAAAAGCTATGAGAATATATATGTATGTATATATATAACATTGTTTTCTCTTCAGGATAAAGAAAAGATTTATGTTGACCTCTGAGGAAGATTAAAGAGAAAAGGATAAATAAAATCTTATAATGATGATGCTATGATTATTAATAATAATTTCCACTTCCATAAGTATCATTCAGTGAAATGTATTGAAGTATTTTATATTAAATGAACAGTACCTATGGTAAGACAGGCAATGACATAATATCCATTCTTCTGAGGAGAAAACTGCAGCAGAGTTGCTGAAACAGTGATTTGAGGTCACAGAGCCAGTCAATGTCAACAGTTAGATGCAGAACTGAAGAGCCACGGCACAGGGACAAATTCAGCATAATGGCAAGGCCATTATCTATTTGATGAGATCGAGGCAGAAATGTCAGCACACATCAAGAACGAAAGCCATTTGAAAAAAGAGCAGCCCCGATTCCTCATTTCGAATATTAGCAAAATCTCAAATCCTATCTTAAAATCTATCTCCAAATGGTCAACAAGACCATGGTCAACATTTTACTCTAGATGAAGTCATATGATAATTAACAAAAATATCAGGTTTACTTTGTGTGCTTTGTGTTTCTCCAAAGCATAGAGTAATTCTTCAGACAAAACCAGATTTCAGTAAAGGATGTAAACAGCATTGAAGCATCCAATTTCCCCCAAAAATCTTCTTTTTTTCATAAAGTTAATACAAAGTTAACATTGATACATTTAGATTTTTATTTGCTTTAACCAGATGCAGATGCTTTGAATATCCATGCTGTTAAACTAATATTACTTTAACTCATCCTTTATGCGCTTCATGCTGAGCTTCTTTTTCATTAATATTTGCTCTGAGAATCTAAAAAAATTTTTTTTTAAATCCCTCTTAAATAACTCCTGCATTGTCTAATGTTTTCATATTAATCTCACTTCATCTGATCAGCTTGCAGATTCAACTATTAAATTCAACGTACCCTTGATGAAGCAACACTGTTGGTCTGCAGGACTTTATGCTTGGTTTGGGCCTTATGCTTTGGGTTCTCTAGGCACTCTCCCTCTTTCATGGGGTTTCCATCTGAAGCCTAAGGCAGCCTTATCCTGGCTCTTCTCTAAGCTACAGTCTTCATACTTAATCAGACAGGTACAATCAGCCGGCGTTTTATGTGGAACCTGAAGCCCATCTCAGGCCCTCTCCAAATGGCATTACACATATCAGATTCTGTTGTGCCAGGAAACTAATTAAGTTGTTTTGATAACTATTCCAGCCATGGCCTTGTCTTTGCCATCATTGCAGTGATGACCTTCCAAAGATGTTTTTTTGAAACAAGATTTAAAAGAAACATACAAAAAGGTAATACAAATTTTGATAAATATAAAATCAATGACAAATAAGAAAAAGAAAAAAAATGACCCTAAATATTTCTTTCCTAACTGCTGGTTTTCAGCATATTCCTCTTGAAACAATAGCTTCACTTAGGAAGCTACATTATCAAAACACAGATTCAAGGCTTGTTACTTATTATGCCCCGTCCCGATTTCAAACCTTATGCTTTGATATACCTACATTTAAGAATCTGTTTCTCAGATTTTACCAAGAGCTGGGCATGCACCTATGTGTCTTGGAGCAGGCACAGGGCAGGGAATAGCACTCACAGAGGAAGGCACAAGATGGATAACTCCACAGTACAGTATAATACTTTAATTTAGCCTGAGTTTTTCTTTTTTGTTTGGCTAACTCTGCCAATAAATAGGCACTAGCAAAGGACCTTAGTGATGCTTTAAGTGAAACAATGACTGTATATGCCTTCCACTACTGTTTATTTGAAAGTTTAGTTTTAGATAAACATTTAAGGTATTTAAAGTATCACCATTTAACAACCACATTCTGAAATGAGTATTGAGGAATGAATGATTTTTTCTTTTGGGCCGTGTACAGTGTCCACAAACTATTTATTTTATCCATTTACAAAGCTGGATCTTAGGAAATATACATCTTTTGAAATTGTGATTTGAAGCTTTGTGATAGGGATCATCATGAATCAATAAGCATGGAACTCAAAATCATCACTTTTTAGGTTTGAAATGCATTCATGAAAAAGTAAATATGTTTTAAAAATAGTGAATAACTTAAAATATTTTGAAAATTTCTGGAAACAACACATAGTTGAGCAGCTTAGGAAAAATGCACATTTTGGAATCTGCTTCCTTTGAGTCAGCAGGCCTACAGTCTGGTTTTGTTTGTTTGGTGCTGCAAATCTGGAAGCCTATTTACATATTTTAGGCCAAAAAAGACTCTTTGATCATATTGCCTCACATTTTGACATCCTACTCTATTTCTCTTGCATTATGCTGTATGACTTTCTGAAAAACATTCAGTCTTGATCTGTAGACATCCGTCTACAAGTATACATGCATATATGTATACACACAGATAAAATTGTGACTAAAAGTAGTAAAACACTCCTGTTATTGGTGTATTCTTCAGATCATTGTAGATGACCCACAACTGGAAACAGTATAACATTGGTCAGTTCAGTATAACTTCAATCAATGCAGTACTTGTCCAAAGTTAGGGCAACGCGTAACTAGACAAGTTGAGGGACATCAGATTCATGAAACAAAACAAAGCGACACACTCCACGGGCCCCTCTAACATGCCTGTTCTAATCTGACAGATGTAGATGCTGGGGCTGGGGATCAGGCAATGCAAAAAAAGCAAAAATTACAGTGTACAGACTTGCATGCTCTCTCAAACCAGCCTCTGAGATAAAGAGTCTCTCCTTCGGCGAGACAAACCGTTGGTCTCCCCTACTAGAGTATTTCTTATATGCTTATTAGTGTAGAGCTGAGCCCAGATCCATTAGAGGGTAAGGGATAATCTGTATGAAGAACGTATGTTGGTTCCAGGGCCAGAGCTTTTACTCCTGCCTATCTCTGTGCACATCTTTTGGAAACTACAGTGTGTTTTGAGTGACTCTGAAACAGCAAGAGGTATCACATACATGGGCAGATTTCACTCAAGTTTCTGGTGAGAGAAAAATCTATGAGGCAAAATATCCTTCCTTTTTGTGAAGCCTTTAAAATAATGATGGATTTACCAACTGTTCCAGGGATTGATTAAAGTGACAGTGCTTGATATTATGATGTGATAATTTCTGACCTGTGGACGTAGTTGGTGGCTATAGTCACTCCCTGTAAAGCTGTATCTCATGTTATAGAACAGCCAAATGACAGTGTATGGCAAACCATAAAAAAACAGTTTGGCTCTTTTCATCAGGCTGAAAATCTGCAACCCAGCTGTTGATTTGGAGAATAGAGAGGAAAGCAAACAAAGAAATTCTATGGGCTCTGAAATCCAATTCTTTGTGCAGAAGTAAAAATGCAACCACTTTTCCAGATTTGACTACAACCTAGCATATAGGGAACAGGAGATGTAGAAGGTATTCAGGGGAAGGAGGCACTTGAGAAAACAGCTCTGGTTTCCAGGACTGCCCCCCCAGGTATGAGGAGATGTACATGGAGGGAATGAATTTATCCATATTGTGTTTGTATCAGCAAAACCAAAAGACTACTAAGAATTCTGATGAACCCTTCCTGAATGAAAACCACTTTTACTCTTACCTACTAAGTCAAAATCAGCACCTGCAGCTGATGTCAGCAGTGTTTTTCACAATATCATTCTCTAGAGAATTTGTAACAATAGAGAGCTGAACACAAGAACCAGATGCTGAAAAAGAGAAGATAAGAAAAGTAAATGTCATTTGCCTCCTTTAATATACAGTCACTTAGGTTACCATCACACACAGAGTTTGATTGTGTAATTAAGACGTTTGTGCTGATGTCACAAATTCAAGTCAGGTAATACACATTGCCATTTAGCACATACATAAAACTTTTGATTAAACACACATAAATGGAAAATTAAAGCAATGTAGATACTGCTATTGCAATGCACACTGAAGAACTACTGCAGTTATTAATATACCTTTAAAGTTTTTAATTAGCTAAAATTTTAATGATGGAGAATATTGGCTGAGCTGCTGTTGCTGTTATATCCTAGCTGCTGTAAATCTTACAAAGGTCTGAAACATACAGTGGGGGCACTGGTTAATATCTTACCTGTCACCAGCACTCAACGTATCTTCTGTGAGATTTTAGGATTGGCTGAGATGCTATATGCTTTTATTTTAAGTGCTTTTCTTGCATTTTTGATATGAATTTTTTTTTTTTTTTTTTTTTTTTTAGGTAATACTCATCCATCCTTGCTCACAAATACTGTCTTCTTTCCCACCTCTGTATGCAGGGGTAAGCTTACTTGGAGTAAGCTTAGAGTGATAATTACAGTCAAGTTTCCTGGGGTCAAATCAATTTGTGCTTTAATACATATTGGGTAGACTTGGAAAACTCAATCATTTTCTGTGCTATAGCTTCCGACTAAATAGCACAGTACAATCACCATATATAAATAGAAATTTGATGTAAATAGGCACATTGCTTTGTAAAAGTAACATACACATGAGCTTGTGTTTTCCTGTATTTTGCATATTTCTTCCCTCAGCTCAGGAGCTTTAACTAGAAACTGTGATTAAAAGATGTCTGAGGAATCCTAAAAGTACAGAAATTTTCTTTTTTTTCTTCTCATTTCAGAAAGGGTCACTTTGGACACACCTGAATATCTTGTTCCTTCCTATTACTTACTATTTATGCTTTACGGCTTTCATATTTCAGAATACATAAGCATATTTGAAAGAATCATACTAAATCTGACAGTTAATGGCACTTGGCCAAGCTGATTGTTTATGCCATGTAGAGTTTATTATGGTCTCCCTATACATTTTCCAGAGTCAATAGGTCTGGATATATTGCAACCAAAACTTAACATTTTCTAGCTGTCAAATTATTAATATAATGCTTCATTATGTTAATGTTATGGAAACGTTTTTCAATCTGAAGTTATACATGGCTTGAGCCTTTTACCTTAAGCCATAAAGGAGGCACCGTAATGAGAGGTAAACTAAAGGAAAAGACTTTGTAGTAAAGACAAAGTTGTGACTGGCATGTGGAAAGCACCTTAACTGTACCAGGAGATATGAGGCTGAATATACAGTGCTTTGGTGGGGAGGGAGAAAGTTTTCCATCTGAAGCATAAATTGCACATGAACTATAAAATAAACAGAGATGTGTTCAGACAGCTGTGTTATGGTTTAGCAAAACCTTAAATAGAAATACATTTGGTATAAAAAGGCAATACCAATGTAACTCTTGGTTCAGCTTTCATTGTCACAGGGGAAAAAAAAATCTTTGTTTTTTATAGCTTCCGAATTTCCCCTGATGACTTGTGACAACCTCAAACCAAAATACCTCGTACCATTTAAACTTTACATTTTTATTTTTATGCCTCCAGCAACTGAAAGAAAAAAAAAAAAAAGGCAAGAAAATCGTAATGTCCTCCTTTAAGAAAGTCCTTTGAATTACACACATTGAAACAAAACCTTACTCCAGCTGAAATTAACAAAAAGCATGCAATAGGCTACTGGTCCAACCATTTAAAATACATGTACAGGCATACACAAACTTACCATTAGCATTTTCAGTGTTTAGTGTAAATATAAATACAATCTAACTTTACTGGTGAAGGTTGAAAAAAATAACAGAGAAGACTGCCATAAAATAGACTCCTTAGAAATTGCTTCATGCAGCTGTAATATGGAAGAGGAATTAAGCCCTTTAGATTGTCATAGCAAATTTACAGAAATTTTGAAAATACCTTCATAATCCTATAGGATGAATTTAAAAAATACTGTAGGGACGTTAAAATATTTTAATGTAATTTGTAGGACTTTTGATCAAAGAACTCGTTACTTCTGCTTATACACAACAGTAAATAACAAGGATGAACACCCAAGTGCAATGTTGTGCAATACACAAGGCAATGTTGTTGACAGCGAACACAGGAAGAAAAGTAACACACCATATTTTACATCTAACCTGTGGGACCCAGAACTGCTTCCCCATGCCAAGAAAAGACTCAGTTTTACATCTTCCTCCCATTCTTCCCTGTCCTGATTTGAGGAGAGCAAATACAAATAGCTGAGATAGATAGGAGCCTTTGTTCTCTCTAATATGGGACCAAGATGTTAAGAGAGTTTGGAGATCCAGGCATTTGGGCCTGGGACTGGCTGGGCATGTCCATGAATTCACTTGT
The DNA here is from genome assembly GCF_964289735.1 of Phaethon aethereus. Taxonomy (NCBI): domain Eukaryota; kingdom Metazoa; phylum Chordata; class Aves; order Phaethontiformes; family Phaethontidae; genus Phaethon; species Phaethon aethereus. The sequence continues at coordinate 89,662,972 of NC_138582.1, read as the reverse complement.
CCTCCAGGTATCAATCACCTGCCTATCTATGTGGTAAGTTTATGACATATCTGGGGAAAAAAAAAAAAAAAGACTTCTGACTCTAAAACTCTGTATTTGCACCCTTTGTCCCTCCCATGTACATCTCCATTCTAGCTGTGATTGCAGCTCCATGCAATCCTGGATCCTCAACATACCTTTGAAGAGGTTCTCCTGTGTTCTAGTAGTAGTTTCACCACAGCAATGTGGAGATCAGTGTGTTCTTCATCTCCCACTAAAATATGCAGATGTACCAATTTAGTGACACTAAAAAGACTTCACTTGACCAAAATATCCCCCAACATACCTTCACTTAAAAAGGAAGGAAAGAACATTGTTCACACTTTCTAGAAGGCATTTACAGGCAAATAGGTTCTGAGACAGAAGGCCATGGGATATCAGGATTTCTCTGCTGGAGACAACTGTGTGGGTGGAGGCACTGGAGGTACGATATCTGTCATAATAAACCTTTTTCTATACCGTGATACAGAGGCATACTGGAAACCGCCTAAGTTGTAAGCATTAGTACAGTACCTACCACAGTGTAAACATGGATCTACCCCGTCCTTGATGTGTCTTCGTCCTTTCTTTCCCTTCAACCTTCTCCACAAGGAAGATCATATCTTTTTTTCTGAATTTAGGCAATCAAACAAATATTTTCACTGTATTCATAACTATCTTCCTAGTCAGAACTAGCTCATCTTGCTCTTTTTTCCCCTTTTCTTCTGCTACAATAGTTGTACAGAAATAAATTGCAAATAAAATGAAATCTAAATTAAGTTTGGCAATTTCTGGCTTCTAAATGTGGAAAATTCATTCATATCACTATATAATTTGTTAACTGTGTCCATCGATTCTCTCCTCTTCAATTGATTATATGTCTGCCTGACTTTAAAAGAGTTACTCTCTCTTACAAACTGCTGAGAACCACATCAGCTGCAGAGTTTACAGGAAATTTAGTAAATTTACATTGAATTAATAAAACCCAGTACTTTTAAATGTAGACCTTTAAGGAACTCTTTTCTAAGGCAACATATTTTTAGTTTTCCTCTATGTTTTCTTTTGTCATTTCAATCATTTCCTGAACTTGAGAATTATAAGACAACTTTTCCTTCCACAGAATGCTGATATCCTCTCTACTATGTATAATAATATCAGTTTTGAGACAGTTATGATTAGCCTTAGACATACTAAGAATGCATAGTCAAATAAAATATTTCCTGAAACCAAGCAGTTATATGTTATAATCGCCATTTGCTGATAAATATTGAGGACTACAATGAGGATGAACTATAAGCCAAAGGAGCAAGGCACTTAATTTAGGGGAAATAGAATAATGCTTCATAACTCTGAGATAATCTGTTCTTTGTTTACTCATTTACTTATTGGAAATTACAGTAACAGGGACCCATGTAAATTTATGTCAAGATTTCTTTTGAAAACATCAAGATCACAATTATCACATCACATAAAAATTCAGTTTCACAGAACTGGATAGACAGGCTAATTTGAGATGCACACTTTCCCTGTGTAAATAAAGAAAAAAGATTGAGAGCGCATTTATAAATATGCCCATATTTATAAGACATACATTGTTACGGAAATAGCTAATTGTCACTCCCCAAACCATTACCAATCTCTTTGTGGATCCTCAGGAAAAGTTGTGTTGAGAATGTGTTTAGCCAGCCACACAGAAGACTATAGAAGAAGAAATATGCGTAAAAGAATATTAAGAAATCAAGATGCTAAGCAGCGCATTTTCTAAGTTATGTCTTCATTCCAATGTGTTTCAGATTAATTGATGTTGAATATTAAATGAAATGGGGATGGCATTTTTTATCGGTGTGGTCACTATATATTGAGTAATCTAATATGTTGTCCGGTTTTGGGGGGGGGTTCTGTTTTTTTGTTTGTTTGTTTTCTTTTATTCCTCTAACCTGTCAGCTCTTCATAGAAACTGCAGAAAGAACGATTTATGATATGATAAATTACACATTTGAAAAGTTCATTTTATAAATGAATATATATAATATATATATTATATAATATATAAAATACATATATTATAAATATATAACTCTAATATAATGAACGGTATGATTCTTCTGTTTTACACAACTGGTATTTTATTTCTATAAGATGCTGGATGAAGTTTTGCTTTACTTATTTATTCTTAAATATGATAATGGCCCTCTTTTTTAACAAATTATAATGTTGCAAAATTACTTCACAAATTAATGAAGATTCCTCAAGTGTGAAGTGCAAAACAAAATATACACAGGAATTAGAAATTGTTACATGCAGAATAAGTGATAGTTTGCAACTGTACTTCAAGTGATCTTTCTTATAGTAGATTGGCAATAAGAAGTTGAACTCTTCATTGCTAGGAAATCACAATCTATTACCAAATTTATCATGCTTGAAAATTTTGTTTATCATTTGGTAGAAACATGTGATAAGTAAGAAGCTTAAAATACCCATCACAGTTTGAGGTACTTGACACCTTTATAGATAGTTTGAACAGACAGATAAAATAAATTAACCTATTCTCTGAGGATTTGTGTATAGTTGAGGAGCAGGGTACGGGGATGGCAATGGACAGATGTGATTTTTTTCCAGAACTACTTGTTAGCACAGAAGAGATCACTGGTCCCACTACTGGCTCATCATTGCTCCACTTCAAGAGGTTGTTGACCCTGGATTACCAGCAGCGTTGCTCGTATGAGCAATCAAAACGAGACTGGCAAGCTAGCACTATTTACATTCACAGCCCGGATCTCTGCTACCCATCTGCATCTGTCTTCTTTCAGTATATAGGATCTCTTTTCAGTAATGACCAGCTCCCCAAGTCTAGAAAGAGTTTGTAGGAATACAGAATTTCAAATAGCAAAATCTCCAATCTCAGTAAGTAAAGTGATAATTTTAAGTCAGTTTATAGTCTCTGAAAGTTTTCAAATATGAACTACTCTATTACCACACCTTCAAATAAAATTATATTAAAGTAACTTTCTGGATATGATTTCCAATACAATGCATATTATGTACTTATTGTTTCTGATAAAATTCCACATATACTATCTATTCTTATTTAAACTAAGAATTTTGTTTTCTGTTTTACATCAGGACAGACAACATAAAAATCTCATTCTACCCCCTATTTGCTGATTTCTTTTAATTTCCAGTTCAGAATTGTGTGTTGGTTTGTTTCTGTAATGGCTGCTTGTTTTTAAAGTGGGAAACTTCCAGTTTTTAAAGTGGGAAACTTCCAGTGTCTCTGGATATATTCCATTCTTCCTGTGCATAGCAGTCCTGACAATTAAAGACCAGGGATCTTGTAAGTTAAGTCTCTTTCTTTGCAGTCTGCCAGGCAGGCTGCTATGGAGATAATACCTGTGGGCCAGAGCCTAGTTTAATTCCTATAACAATAATCAAGTTAAATAAATTTCTGTCAATAACAATGAGTGTTGGAGTATATAAATGTGCAGGAAAAAAACCAAAAGCCCCAGGGATTCTGATGGAAAATATTTAAAAAATACAAAAAGTATCTTTGTAAATACAGGACAAAATGTGCAGCTACTCAACTTTTGAGCACTTATATATCTAATCTGAGCACTTACATGACTAATGTTAGTGCTATAAACAGTTTAACAAATTACTGATTAGTCAGTGACGGCTTATCTTTTGAGAATAGAGAAGTACTTCCTTATACTCAGTGTTGAGAAAGGATGTTATCTTCATGGAGCCTCCAACCTCCCTAACGCCTTATGTTAAGTGATTTCCCTTCTCCTAACCCACGGGATTGATCCCTCACCGAGTTCCCAGACATGTCTCTTGCTCTGGCTGCTCCCCTGGCTGGCTGGCTGAGGATGTTAAAGAGGCACGTAACAACACAGGGCATCGTAACAGGCACTTGGATGTTTTAAAGGCTCAAAAAGAAGTTGGCCTGTCTTCATGAGAAAACTAGGTTCAGGTTCTAGTCATCAGTCCTGGCATCTGATTCTTATGTGGCATATTTTAAAAAGCTTCTACCTGAAGAAAAAAGGAGAAAGCTATATTTATGTCCCAAGGTAAGGAATAGCTCAATGAATGTGCACTCTTTCTTAGGGACAGAAAATTTTCCTGTGTGGCACAAGACAGAAGCATCTCACTAAAAGAAATGAACTATATTTTGTACTTGACATACAAATAAGTCTACTCTTTTTTTCCTGAAAATAAGAATCAAATATGAAAATAAAGATCAAATATTTTTATTAACTTTGTATATTGATTACATAATGCTTCACATACTGTGTCAAGATACTCATATGATATTTACATTTATTTTCTCTGTATTACCTGTAGAGTTGGAAAATTGACCAGGACTTTTTTTTTGAGTGCTGTATGCATGTTGTATATAATTCTTTCAACCCGTTGTATGCAATTCTCAAGCACTTTCACAAATATTTATTACAGATATACACTGAATTTTATAATTAAATGTATATTAATATTTTTAATAATATATTAATAACATCAACTGCTTAAACTCTTTGGATAGTCATCTCATCCAGTCTTGCCTCTAGAAGACCATAACAACAATCAAATCATATTTGATGACTAGTGTTAGGCTACAGTGTTAAACTAGTAAGGAAAAAAAAATTAATGAATTTAACAAAGTCCATCACAGTCATGCTTCATACAGGTGGAAATAAGAAGAAGCAATGGCTCAGCTATGATACACGGAGATAAACACTGACAGAAACAAGGAAATAAGGAAAGAAGTGGCATAAAATAACTTATCTGGCTCTAGCAACTATCTAGTGTAATACCTTTACTGCCACTGAACAATATTTTCTCAAATGGATGACATACTATATTTTTCTCCTCAAAGAAATCAAACAAATGCTGGGATAAAATTCTTTCTGTCCAGATTTGAAAAACACCCAGGTCACTGATCTGTGGCCAGATGTGACTGTAAGCATATATCTGAGGAAAATATACTGCAGATGCTCATAAAAAGGAAATGTGTGTCCCTGTAAATGAAATCAGAGGAATAGACTTCCAAAAGAGTAGTATGTGAGAATTTCTAGTGCCTGGGTCAGCTTCAGTGGCCTGCTTTAGCTTTGGTTTTAGACATTTTTTTCATAATGGTGTTATATGGCAAACTAATCAGTGCCTGTAAGTTCACAGGAATACAGTTTTGAACTCTTATGAAGAGGTATAGGAGGAAAAGGACTGTTAAACCCCACTCGATGCTTTGAAAATTTACCTCCTAGTGTTCTTGAAAATTATTTCTCCTGCATGGAGAGGACTAGAAGGGAGGAAGTAATTAACTGAGGTAAGATGTTCCTAAAGTTAAAAAAAAAAAAAATATACAACTAGAACAACTAGAAATACAAGTTGCTTAAATCAGAACACTTATAAGTGATTTTGGGAAGTTCAGAAGCTGTAATCCTTAAACCTTTTTTCTTCTATGTTGTTGCAAGGTAACTGGTTGCCTTGCCAGCAATCAATAAATAGGTTATTTTGCAAATAGAAACTTGGGAGTTTTACACCCCCTGTCATCTTCAAAAAGGAGACTCCTGGTAGTTTCTGGACACTCTATTCAAAGAAATGTAATTTTTTTGGTTTAAGTTGGTAATTTTAAATACTACTCCAATATCTTCTACATCCCCCTGTGTCCTTATAAGTTTATTTAGAGCTGTTTTTTGTGTCTCAAATTTGAGTCTCAAATTTGCAATTTTTTCAACAGTGAAACAGAAGATGACCACTAGTGACCCCAATTACAGTCAAGATTGTACAAACTTATTCATATATGCTGAATGATGTGGTCTGTAATAATAATACATATATTTATAGAATTCTTCTTTTCTACCTCCCTGAAGCTACACACTGACCAAGATAAAGGAGATGGAAATTTAAAATACATATTAACAGGAGATGGGGCTGGAAGTCTGTTCATTATAGATGAAAATACAGGAGATATTCATGCTGCAAAGAAATTGGACAGAGAAGAAAAGTCCCTGTATGTGCTACGTGCCAAGGCTATAGACAGAAAAACTGGAAGACAAGTGGAGCCAGAGTCTGAATTTATCATTAAAATCCACGATATCAATGACAATGAACCAAAATTCACCGAGGACACGTACACCGCCAGTATTCCGGAGATGTCTGGAGTTGGTAGGTAAAAACTTATCCTTATGTAAAATACAAATGGGTTTGAGCCGATTTGGAACTTGTAAGTAATTTATTATTTGAGGCACTTAATACTAGCTTCTGTGAATATCCATGGAACAGTTTTTGTTGCCAGTAATATATCATAAAAGATTGGTTTCTGCTTTTACTTATTTGTTTCATCTTCATACACTTTTTAATCCTTTTTCCATGCTATAAGGTATTTTTTACTCTTTTAAGCCCAGCAGCACCATCAAGGAATGTAACATATATGGTTGTCTTATCAGTTACTGCATAGCTTTCCCACAGGTGAGAATATCACTTTTTGTATTTGTAAAGTCAAATTTACCAAACCTTTCTGTACCTATAGACAAAAACAACTTCAAGCATGTAAGTATGTAAATCAATTAATGTATCAAAATCATGCAAAATATGTTCCTACAAATACCCAAAAATTTGATTTGGAAGTTTTTTGGCTTGTTTGTTTGTTGTTTTTTAAATTATTTTTTCTCTTCGGTATCAATATTAGTAGTGGTTGGTTTTGTTTTTTTTAAGATACCAAACATATGAACCCTTCCCCCAGAGGAACAACTCTTTTGGTTTAAAAAATATTTTTCTTCACGGATAAAAACTTACAGATATTCACAACAGTTGCACTGAAAAGTAAAAATGTGGAGTGACAGTAGAAGATAGGTAAGAAATAATAAGTTCAAAGGAAAATAATTCTCTTAGTTTTGTTCAAATAATATAAAGTGATAAATTATATCCACCAGCACACATTCATTAGAAGTTATCATGATTACCTAAGTGCTCCACTCTTTTTACAGCAGAAAGTCACTCTGATAAGAAGAGTAAGTATAAAATACGTAGGCTGTGGGAAATGAATGACAGATACATTCTCAAGAGTTATTTACTTATCATGAATTATTGTAATGGTTTGCAAAATCAACACTGGATGATGGCATTGATAAGACAGACAATAAAATACCAATCAATATTTGTGACTAATATGTATTTTTTCAAAATAATTTTCAGAAGCTAATAATTTTCTCTGAGAGCAGTAGCAGAAGTAAAACAGAACAGGACTCTATTTTATAACTCTCTTTTATAATCAGGAGAAGGGAATACCTACAATAATATGTATAATGTAAAGACTCCAAGAATGGAGTATCTTTTAAAGATACATGGAAAATAGAGAGATCCTTTCCATTCAGAATTTACTTTGCTGATAATCTGTGAAGGAAAAATGTTGGAAGTGCACCTGTCATATTTAATTTGAAATATATTTGTAAGGAAGGAACTCTATAGGAACAGGTGGGACAAAACCCATGATGCTCATGTTTAACCTTATCACTTCAGTGCAATTTCACTAGAGTCAATGGAGAAGCAAGAATAAAAGAGAACAGAATAAGATCCAGTGTCTGGCACTGCCTGTGAAATTTTAAGTCTATGAAACGTCTATATCTGATGAGGATGATGATAGTGTAAGTACTGTTATGTACTTTAAGCTGAGAAAGTGTCTATAAAAGACCCAGGCAAAGGTGAATTTTACTGTGAAGAAAGAATTAGAGGAAAAGGTTTCAAAAAGTAAAAAAAGCCCCCTAGTTTCCAACAGGAAGGCAAAAAAAAGGTCTGAGATATTCTTTCCTCTGTTTAGTTGATATTTGCATTTGTGGATATAAAAACTACACTGGAATGGCAATTTTTAGCATTTGAACTTGAATGAGTAAAAGTAGTTTTGTAATTTCTTAAAGTAGCAGAGAATAAGAACCCAAATCCAGATTGGTCCATTCAAGAAGCAGAAACATTATATTTCTGAAGTCAGTCATAAGAATGCTAATTCAACAGTCAGGTTGTACATGTAGGTAAATAAGGAATATATCCTCCCTTGGAGTCCCTTTGTCGCATTCCTCCGGATAAGGAACCAGATGCTGTAGCTGGAGAAAGTAACTTGGGAGTGAAAAGGTGAGATTCTTGCCATAAGTGGAATACAACTTAAAGGTGTGCAAGTGGTACTCTTCTAAACCTTCCCATAAGGAACACAAGAAAACAGATAAAATACAGAATGAAGATCATGTAGTTCTTGAAATATCCAGACAAAAGAAAACTATGTGAATGTGAGCCAGAAAATTTGCACTAGGCAGCACGTAGAACAAAATACAGGGAAAAGAAGAAAAAAGAGTGACAAAAATTAAACTCAAAACTCATGTGTGACAATGGGCTGTGGAAGTAGCTCCTGGTTCATACTTTCCACAGTGGCTAAGATATCTATTAAGTAATCTCCAACGCATTATGAAAATGACATTCGAGCAGTTGTAATTATTCTTCATTAAATAAGTATAACTTAATGAACAACTATTAGCTTTTCTTTTGTCTGGATATGCAGTCCAAACAATTCTTTCCTGAACATAGTGTTTATTGCAGAACATCACAAATTTATATAATTGTCAATTATGTACAACTCAACATTTAATCTCTCCACTGGTTTTGGTATCTATTGCTTTTTGCAAATTAGATAGGTGTCAAATAGAATTCCAAAAGCCAAATTTGGTAAGGAAGTAGGGCCAAACCTTTTAGTTGATTCTGGTCTGTAGAGTTTAAAATAGAATTTGAGGTTGGAGAGTTGTGTAAAATCAGTCATGAAGGAAGAACAAACTGAGAAATTATTGAGTAAGCAATGTGTATTAGTGTTATTGCTGTTGTGAAAGTTAGTGCAGAAAAGAAAGGACAGAAAATATACTGAAAATGAAAAGAAAGAAAAAAGACTGAGATCACAAAAGTGCATTCCAGAAAACCAGAAGACTTCAGAATAAAGTGCCCCTTAATTCTATATGTTGCTCTGTAACAAATGGAAGAAAATAAGAATAATAAAATAAAACAAGAATCCCTGGAATAGGGTGATCATCTTTGCTAAGATTACATCAAATGAAAAAGTCAGTGTAGTCCTGCATAAATACTTAAGATGATGAAGGTTATTTGTTATAACTATTTATACACAGATTCTTGAATATCTAACCAAATAACTTTTCTGACTGGAAACAACTATACAATTACACTAGACACATTTTACGAAATAGATATACTCATGATGAGCAGGTCAAGAATCATGGGAAAATCTCAGTTTCTTCCCATCTTTCATTTCCTCCCAGTTTTATGTCTTAAAATAAAATTTTATCTTAAATAGCATATTTAATATGTTTTCAAAGTTCAACAAATATGGCAGCAGATATTTATGAAAACTCAGGAAAATGTCACTAAGATCGAGAAACTGAAGAGGAATCTTCACTAGCAGTGTTTCCTGCTGTGTGTGTGTCTGTTATTCAAATGATATATCATGCTACATATACCTCACTGTGTTACTGACTGTTTCTTGGAATAACTACATCTAGAGCACACAAGGGAAAATGATAAGTCAACACCTCTGACAGAACGTGTGATTTTCAGTACCAATAGGCAAACCTCACTCATGTTTAACTAGTTTGATAGTAAGAACAGTGAAAGTGTAACATGGATTTTCAGTACAACCTATCCAAGCCTGGGGGGAAATATGAATGCTTATTTGTGCACTAGTTTTTGCTAATCCTATGTTGTAATATCTACACTCCAGCCATCAAGCTATACATAAATTAGCCTTGCTATGCCTAAATGGGATTAGTTCATATCTCCAACAGCATTATGGGTATACCTAAAATGCTGCGTAGCAAAGTTAGTACTGCAAGTGATCAAAACCACTGAAGTGAGCTGACTGCAGTGTCATTTCAGATAGCTTTTATGGAAATGATCACGCTAAATGCTCACAGTGATACTAACTTAAAAAATTAAATGAGAAAGTTAGTTTAAGAGACTCTAAAACTCAATAACATGAAATTTCTCATTAAAATCAGCTACTACACTGAAGAACTGGAGGATAATAACTGCTGTAGCTGTATTTTTAAAGAGTGCTAGAGTTGACTGGAAGAATCTTGAGATTTATGTCAGACTACATAAATCGATTCAATAAAAAATAATTCCAAAAAATGAGAAAAAGATGCTAGACAGACCCATAAATGTTCATCGAAACATAATATGTAAGTAAATGAACAAAAGATTTCCAACATTTTAAATTGATGCAATGCCAAAGCTGTAAGATACAGTCTTGGTCACAATGAAAAGCGGGTGCATTTGAAGCATGACCTATTCTCATCTGTCTAGATTTTAGAAATACTGTAAGAGGAAACATCAGATAAGCTAAATGCATATTATGCATCTTGAGAATAATCTTTTCATTTCCTCTTCATGTAGAAGGAAAAGTACAGCTGTGATCATACTTAAAATCTACTCATTTAATCTTCAAGGCTTGCATGACTAGAAGCTATGATCCAAGTATTTTTCCAAGTGAAAGACCTTTGCTAAAAAAAAAAAAACAACTAAATCAAAACTAACACTACACCTCATTATGAAAACCACTTTTCTTTAGGATATAAATAAAGTTATTAAGAAATTGAACAATGAGATGTCCTGTGGAGTTCAATCCCTTTTGACACCTGGATCAATATTATTACATCCTCCTGTACTTCCTTGCTAATTTTAATGAGTAAGGCTTACCATCTTTTCTCATTAAACATCTATAGCATGCAGCTGATGAGTATTTCACAACATATTTTTAACCTTTGGATTGTCCTATTAAGAGAAGGGATAATGCCTAATTTAACTTAGCACTCACTTCTTCATACTTAGCTGCTACTTTCTAGTTTTTACGAATCTAACCAAAGGCACCTCCTGGTTCAGAACTTCTACATGACAAGTTTTATATAATGCATGAAAATAGAGGGTTCTATTTAGATGGTTAAATTTAAAATTTGTATTTTTTCCATTACATTACTTATATTGCAAATACAGTCAGAATAAAAGAGTTTTTCTTTAGCTGAACAGTGAAGTTTGATAGAAGGATATTATATATGAAATATAGATATGGCCATTTTCAGCTCAAGCATAAAGGATTACAGCATGCTTAAACGTGCTTTGTATTTAACAGCTACGCTAAATAAAAGATGTATATAAAATATAAACACAAAAAGAGAAAGAGAGGAAAAGACAGATGAAATTGCAGTAAAACACACAGGGTTATATGCATTAATACTACCATTTTTATTACCGTGCTACCATCTGTGAGTGCAGTAGTATATACTGCAACATCCATTACACAATGATTGTGTTAGAAGTTCTTTTACCATTGTTCACTATTTCTATAGTATCTCTTGGGAATCTATAGGCATCGCAACTGCTACTGGATTTAAGTAAGACTGCATTCTGATCCTTAGTTTTAGTTATATCATGTTTTCATCATCACATAATCATAAACACATATTTCTCAAGAACAGTTTGTTATTTTGTATGCGAAGCTCTTATAGAAACAAGTAGGCTTTATGGTAAAACAGAAAAAAAAAAAAAGGAAACAAGACCAAATACAGTAACCATCACGTTTTCTATTTTTGGATTTGCTTACGTCACTAAGCATTAATCTACAGATGTGTGCAAATGACTAAATGAAGGCAGCTCTCATCTTTCATATTTCAGCAGGAAATAATTATATTTTCTCCTCTGCATATTTTCCCTGGTTTCAGATGCTTATAAAAAAAAGCTATGAATGACTGCCTTGACTTTGCCACAAGCTTATAAAAAATACTTTGCTAAGTTGCAAAATTTCAGAATGTTAATTCTTAACATATACTCTATTTTAAAATGAATTATTGAGTTAGCTTTCAGAGAAAGATATATTTCAAATAAATATTTTACCTGTAAGTTCATATTTTACGTTCTGCAGTTAAATTATAGTATTAGAATTCCTTTTAGTCAAACTAAGAACGATGGCAGAAATCCTGTAGCTGGTATACTTCCTGTATTTTTTTTGTGTTTGCCACTATATCTAAAGAATTTCAAAACCTTTACAACTGTCAGAATCTGCATAGGTCTCTCTTTTTTCCTTCGTTATTTTTATACGAGTATAACCAAAAAAGAGACACTGCACGTTCCAAAAAATGAGGGACAAAAATCAGCCTTAACAAGATTCAAACCAGTGTTTCTGAAGAATTCAAATCATTCACGAATTTAAGGTTTACAGAACATTTTAACATTACAGAAAAGCAGATTTCAAACTCCAGCCAAAGGGAGTGTTGCTCTTTTTCTTCTTTTGGTCTCTCCGCTCTTAGTTTTGCTGTTTTATGCCTTACCCACTGTCCTCTAAACCCAAGAGAAAAAAGTTTAAGGAGCCAAATCATCAGAAAAATGAATTATTCAAGGTCAATATTCTTTTTCTGCTACTTTTGTTCCCTGGGTCAGGTTACGTGAGGTTAGATGCCAGAGCTGGTGCTAGGGAAGTGACAGGAGCATGAAAACTATAGCAGGTAAAAGCAGGTGGGACTGTTTCATCCAACAGTAGCTAACCTCAGTGAAAAAATCACTTGACATACTCATTTTTACTCAGCTACAAAATCTTATATCTTCTGAACAGGACTCCTCACTTCCTTTCTCGTCTTTTTCTGGGAGGAAGTTTGGTTTCTTATTAAGGCACCACAAGTCTGAGGTAGCACAATGGGAAAACCAGAACCATCCGTTCACCCTTGTGAGGAACTGCTCACTTCTGGTGCTGGAGGAAATTGGGGTTCTGTAGGGTTCAACCAGCAAGTAAAGGTAGCTAGCACTTGCTGTAAACACAGGAAAGTATAAATAATTTCCATATTGCTGTCCCATGGGAACTGAGCCACTGTCAACTCACTGTTAGGAGTTTGTCACCTCCTCTGAGCTCCCATAAACGTCCACCTGCTGACCTTTTATGACATGCTGGTCTAAACGATTTCCTGTAGGAAGAAATAGGATGACAGCACTTCAAATGCAGCAATTAGTAAGCAGGATGGATGACTTTTAAACCACTATATGAGGCTTTAGGCTCTGTAAACTGGTTGGCCTAAACTTTGGAGATACAGTTATAAGGTGATGACAAACTCATTTGATCTCTGTATGTTTCAATTTTCCATGAATTAGTGGAAGACTAGAACAGCTCTACTCCATAGATATGCCAAAATATGTTCAGCTGCTACAGCAATGGACATCACAGCACCCTTGGAGTGACAGTCTTCTTGCCAAGTGGAATTTTCAGGCCTGGGCTGTTATATGTGGCTCCCCTTTATATGTCTCTGAAATGATACAGTGCAATACCATTTGCCTGGCTACTTTATTGCAACAAATATATTATTTCTGACTATCTGTGTACACTGAAAACAAAACGAAACAAAAAACCCCAGAGGTCTGGACTTCTCTAGAATAGAGCTTGAAATTAACATTAAAAGAGCCTGTATCATACTTACACTAAAAATTGTTTGATGTATCCATTTTCCTTCCTTTCATTTCAATAGATTTTCAGCTATAACACTATAATCTCTGAACAAAAGCATAATGGGCCTGAATTCTTTACATCAGCACTTCTGCTCACACTGCACTGCAGTACAATGGGATATGTTCTGCATTGTTAGAGATGCTGTCCTTCAGATAGGATGTTAATCCAAGGTCCTTTCATCTCTTCATGGCTTCACATCTGAAAAAGTAAATATCTCACTGACATTCTGAAAATATTAAGGAACAGCCATGTTGCTTCAGCCAGTACATACACCACTTGATAAGAACATATACCCTTCATACATTCTTTGCTATAAACATGTTACAATTCACAGCCACATGTAACCTGTTTTCAGAGCCACAGTAAATACCGAGTTCCTGTGCATGATGCCAGTTTGCAGGCACCTAATTTATTCCCTTATGAGCTCTTGCAGTTACCAGCCACCACATAATTCTATTTCTTTTAAGACAGACTAGAGTATAACAGGTCCGGAGAGCCCCTTCTCACATTTATGTGACCATATTGGAGCCTGCGGCAATTGAACTGCTGGTACTAAGGACTGGAATAGCTGGGACTAATTAACATTAATAATATTTGGAACGCCTACTTCTTTATCACAAGGAACATGTCAAATCGATTCATACATGTGTCATGTCCTTTATTAAAACTAAAACATAGCAGACATCAAAATAAGCAAGCTAATAGCGGGGAGGAGGAAATCTGTTGTCTAAGGGCAGATCTTGCTCTTGAAGTGCTAACATTAATGTCTTCATTTATATCATCCTAATGCACAGAGTGCTTTCCTGACACCATGTAGCTAAGTTGCTTGTGTAGTCTTAGGTGTCTGAAATAAACCCTATTCTTCATTTAAATGATTTTTGGAATGGAATTTCTCAAATGTTGGATCTGTAGTAGGCTGGGAAGAATGGACACACAGGTCTAAGTCATGAACTGTAATTAACTATATGTAAGTTAACTCTGTTTGAGAATTGGTAACACGTAGCCATAAAAGAAATATCTAAATTATATAGGGAAGTGTTATTTCATTTTTTTATTCTGTTAAATCAAAGCACATCTGGGATGTTTACTTAGTTTAATCTTCTGAACACAGAAGCTTTCCAGTTGTTTTCTAAAAGCAAAGGCATCTTTCTGAATGCCTAAATATACATTTTAGTTGTTAAAGTTATGCAGCTGGGTGTAAAATGTCAGGATTATTTTCTAAAATCATGCTAACACACATATGAATCTATTGTGAAAGTAAAACACAAAGGCAGAGTGGTTTACGCTTTTTTTCACCAGATTTCTCTATAACTTCTAAGTATTTCCAAGATGTGTAAATACGATACAATGGATCATATTTGGGTGTAAGATAACACATGACTTCTTTTTCTAACACATGATAAAATAAAGTAACTAAGCATCACACACAGTAGAAGATACCTGTAGAAAGATGCTTTGACATAATTTTCAGTCTCCCAAAGCAGCAACAGTCTCAGCAAATGTGTCGCAAAACGAAGGTCAAGGGTCCTACATTTTTCTTTATCCCACATACCTCATTCCATGAGCTCTCCCACTGCACCTCTAACCCTCAGTCTCAGTGGAGCTACTGAGAAAGGAAAGCTTTATCATCACATGTGAATCTGAATGGTTAGGACTAATTCTATTACAAAATTACAGCATACCACCAGCCTAAGTGTAGCAAGCTCAGGAAAAGAAAATTAGTCCCGCAAAAGAAGTTCACTATTCTCCCTAGAACAGACTATCAAATGGCTCTCTACTGAGGTGGAAAGACTATGAATGTGTGCCCATGAAGGATACACCATTGCTAGATAATTAGATTTCTCACTTAAAATGTGCCTATATGTGTATATATGTGTGTATATATATCTATATATAATAGATATGTATGTTTTTATATATTACAGAAATAAGATATGTTATTTCTTTCAATTCAATAATGAAAATACGTATGAGAATTGATAATAAGTTTCTACCAACACAGAAGATGAATTACAGAAATGGCAGTTACTGCATGTGTGTTTTTCTTTGTTCAATTAACGATTCAGCTTGAATTCTATTATACGTCACTATTTTTCCATCTTGCCAATCATATAGTCATTTTGGAAATTTTCTGTGTCATACACAGCCTTCACAGAGTCAAGAAAATGAAGGTAAGAAAAGGCTTATCCTGAACCATCTTGTCTAACTCCTGCTTATTTGAAAACTACTCTATATTATTCGCACTGATACTCATCTTTTATTAAGTACATGGAACAAGATAGCTTACAGCATTTCTCATGGCAATCACTGTATTTTTCTTAAAATCTAACAGAATGCACATCTGCAAGTTTTCACAATGACAGCAATCCTGATGTTCACATTTACTTTATTATCTGCTATCTAACCAGATGCCTCAAAAGACTTTCCAGAATAGCTGTTTCCTACAACCTCATAGATATGTGACACTGTGGAATTAAGGTCAAGCATGATTAAGATCTGTGCAAGTATCAATGTTATTCCTTATGAAAGTTGTTCATATCTTCATATTTAAAACACATATTGCCCACACCTAATGGGTAATTAACAAAACAAACAAACAAAACCCCAAAACCATCTAACTTGCTGTCCACTGAAGTATGTACATGTGTGTGAATATTCTGCATTTAGCAGAGTTGCTGCCAATAAATGGCAAATTCTCATCAAAGCTTCCTGTCAGAAAGCCAACTCAATAACAGTTATTTCACTCTGCTCCAAGGCAAATGATAAATAGCCTGTGATAAATGGGGCTATGTACACAGTATATTTGAGACATAAACAAAAAATTGAAAGGTTTATTTCCTCACAAAGTCAAAATATGTGACAGGTGTGAAAAAAACATCTAAATAATGACCACCTCTTTAGCGCACAGAGGTGGTTAAGAGAGAGGACAGGAAAAAAAGGTCTGGTATCTCATGGTCTGGAAGACTAATACATACTGACTTCATGAATAAGATTTTAAAAGATATCTTGGCTATCAGGAACATGTATCTACGTGAGGAAGATAAACAAAAGAAGAGCATATGTCCAACTAATATTCACAGAGACCTAGACACCCCATTGTCTAAACCTTTGGAAATTAGTTCAGACATTTCTACAAGTATTTCTAAAACAATTTGGAATCAATACCTTTAAACTTTGTCAACCATAAGTTTTCAAATCTGTGAGATTTGTCCAAATGAGATCACCCTCATGATGTGCATCGTTTACTGTGACCATAATCTTGCAATCAATAGCCAATGCACTTGTGGTAAATTTGCAAACATAATGAAAACTCAACAGCCTTTAGCAGAACACTTCTGCACGTAAACCGTTTGAGAGATTATACTCAAGACATCTGAACGTTTTTGAAGATAAGTGAAAAGTCTAGAAATAATAACAGAAAAGTACCCAGAGTGACCCTACTTAATATTCTAGGGGGTTTATCTACATGTACATACACACAGGCACACACATATATACTTACATCTGTATTTACTTATATGTACCCATGCAAACTCTGGAAGTGTTTTGCCTTTGTCTAAAAATTGTACTCTAACTAATGTGATTTTACAAAAGCCCATGACTAAGATAACCTTGGAACTTGTCTCATTTTCACTGCTTTAGACTCCATTTATCTTCCAAATTACAGGTCTTTATTACTATTTCCACAGATAACATCCACAGTATCTAAACATGACAGAACCAATAGGCTTTCACGAATCACATATTATAAACTTATGTAAATTTGAGTTTACAAATAGTATCTTCATTTACTGCATTTTCATAGAAGATTATTATTTTCCACAGTTGTATTAATGTTTAAAGAGACAGATTTTATCACCACCCAAACAGGAGTTCCCACAGATGATGAAAATGCCCCCAAATAAAACAAATATGAGGTCAGCCTGTTGTCTTGATAATAATGTACTATGTTCTCATGGTCATAACAGAGATTCACATATGGTTTCATATTGTATATGTTTGCAGAACTGGCAAAAGATAGAAGCCCTGTAAAGATTTCTATTTACTTGTATTGCAAAGGATTTTGAAGATGCAAATGATAGTGAGGTTCTAGTTCCCAGTCATAGATAGAAATACATAGTAAAGAGACTCTCCAAAGTCTAATAAAAAGATACAAAAGCCAAGCTCAAAAAAAAGAGAGCAAATGAAAAATAGGTGCAGGAAACTAACTTGTTCCTTCCCAAAAATTTCATAAACCTGTGTGTGTTGTATTGTAAAATACAGAACCGTACAGGCATGTACATCAGAAACTCTAAGTTGTGTCCTAAAAAGTGGCAATTATTGAAACCTGTTTCTTTTAAGCTTGCTTTTTCACGCTTAAATGAAACCTTTAGAGATTGTATGGAGGACCCAAGGTAACTTCTTTTGAGAAAAGGGCAAAACAGAAAGCTTCTTAAAGCTGTGCTACATGAACAAAGGGCCCTAAGAGTAGGGAAGAAATAACATCCCTATGATACTTCTTTATTTTATAAATAAAAAATTATAAATAGAAGCAAAAACTTAGTTGGAACTGTTGGCTAGCAATTGGAATTTTTATATCAATTATAACCACATTGAAGCCTTTACAAAATACTACTTCTCCTAGTAGGATCAATGGAGACAAGCTCTTCCTAAGTTTATCATAAAAACAGTTGAAAGCTGTTCCTCTCTTTTGGAATATTCCAGAAATTAAGATGGGGCAAAGGGCCAAGATTGCCAGCTCTGATCTTTAAAAAGGATATAAGACTTCAAGGATTCTTAAATGGTGGAGTTCTTGTGACTGACCTGGCATGGATGGCAGCTGTTATTCCATAAAGCTGGCTTATTTCCACATACTCCATAAAAGCGTTGTGGTCAGAGAAAGAGTAACCAAGGTAATTAACTGCCATATTATGGCATTACTTGTTGTTCCTTCAACATAGTGGTTTCATTAGCAACTAATTCTAGTTGGAACAACTTTACCACATGCATAGCAGCTCCAGGCCCAGAAATATGCTATCGGTGAATTTCATCATCATTTTGAATAGAAATTTTGAGGATAATTTTGTGATTAATTCTTTTAATTTTTGGTTTTAATGTCTTTTTGAACATAGACTGCAGATTATTGTTCTGCCTAAAAAAAAGTGTGTTTTCTAATTGTAAGTATGTACAGCATGTTGAACAAAATGAAAAATATTTCTAAGCTGCAGTTCATTTATTATGGATGGCAGATCACTTTATACTATACTTCTTTAGTCACGAGGAAATGCAATGTAAAAGCTAGTCAACATTAACACCTGAAAGAGTCTGTCTACCTTTTTCTCTGTCTTATTACTGCCATTTGATGGCACCAGTATTGCTGTTTCAGAACTCACTTTCTTTACGGTGAGACAGGGAAGAGTCTTCCCAAAAGAATAAACATACACTGAGTTGTTCACTCACCAACATTTCAAACTACTTCTTATTCTTTTTACTGTTTCCCACTTGTTATTGCATCCATAATGCTTTTCAGATTCTCATGCAGGGCATCTGATGCACTTCACAGTTGCAATTATTGCCAAAGGAAAACTAAAGTTACTATATCAAGGTATTGAACAGCTGGAGAGCAAGGGCTAGAGGCTTTGTTCAGCTTTAGCCATTCTTTTCCAGTTCAATTTCAGACATTATGTTGCAATGCTGTATGTATTGTATTCATTGGCAAAAGCCTCTACCCTACGCAGCATTTCAGGCAGATTAAAGAAAGAGCAGTTTAGTCACATTGCATCTTTCTATGTGGTGAGACAATCGTTAGAATGTACGTACTCCTTTAATGCAAGTTCTGATAACACAATCTAAAATGTGACTTCATTGAAAAGCATTGAACAAAACCCCAAAACATCAAAACACAATACACACAAGAAATGATGAGAATTATTTCCCCATTATGTTTATAAAATACAGGGGACTGTTTCTGGAGTAAAGCTGCATAAAAATAGCATCTCATATGTCCAGAATGGATGGTAAGGTCCATCTGGTTTTACTGGTATGGAGTAAAATGGAGAGGAAAAAGTAGTTCTGAGGGAAGAAGTAAGGTTATACCATGCAGCATAGCTTGGTTTTCTTGCATCTCTCATAAATTACTTTCAGTCACATTAGCAGGGATTATAGTGACTGTTTATGTACACCACAGTGGTGCAAAGTTTGTGATTTCTGGATGTGAGATCAGTAGGCAGCCAAAACAAATGTACGGTACACATCTACAGGAGCTAGCACATCAACTGACTCCTCGATCAGCCATTGTGTGAGACCATATACTCAAAAATGAGACAGCATGTTTTCAAGTGAAATTAAATTTCACCTCATACCTATATGGTGGACCATTAAAAATCATCAACTTGATAAAATGTACTTTATGAAATATTGCATCTCCTGGTTTATGTCACATTTTTACCTCTTTTTTTTAATATATATTTTTGCTCAATAGATATGGCTGAACTACATTTTAAGTTCCTTCTTAATTTTCTAGTGTCATGTTATTGCTCCTTTGAGTCTGGTTCCTCAGGTTTCTTACCTGTTCTCAGTCAGATTTCTTTGTTTTTCTCAGTCATGCCCATTTATTCCTCTTTTAGCTTGGATCATTTGTCTGTTTACCTGTTGACACTTGCTCCTTTTCTACTTTTACTCTTCTTTTTCCTTTGCTCTCACAAATCTTTCGTGCTACCAACCTTCTGGCCTTTTCTGCATCAAAGAAAAAGCAGTCTAGTAAAATCTCCTCTAAATTGTGGTCATGTACAAAAGATCAAAGTTCACTTTGCAGTTCCCTATTCCTTCAGCTTTCTAGGTAGAGTTGTTTTCCAGTCAAAATATAAGAGTTATATCTCAACCTTATTTAGCCCTGCCCTTTGTATAGAAAGCATTTTGAAGTGATGTAGTCCAACTGATGAGGTAATGAGATCCTTGGTGGTGAATTCTACGTGTTCCTAAACTTTTTAAGTTCGGGTTGTGCCATATGACTGCTCCTAGTTCATAATTTCTCCAGTTCATTGCCAAAGAACAAAGTCATATCCAGAGACAATAACCTGCCCTCCAAAACAGAAGTGGTTTAATACCTCTCCATATTTCTGTATTTCACTTAAAATTTCACTCCTGTCTTCAGCGGGGGCATCTCCATAGTATGTCCGCATGAAGAAAATCGTTGAAGCCATGCTTCTGAGCAAACTATCTGTCCACTTATCTTCTTTAGGCTTTTAGCCAAACAAAATTCCTAATTTTGCCTCCCGAGGTTTTCCAGAGCCCTCCCAAATCTTTTCAGCTTGTAAAAGTAATACATTTCTAAAATCTTCCCTCCATGAATAAACTTGATGAATAGCAGATTGACATTGTGCATGAAAACAGGAAGCAAGCACAAGAGCTTCTTCTTTAGGGTGACAAAGTGCTTCCTGCCTCTCCACTTACCCCAGCTGGTCTTCTATTTCTGAAAATGAAACAGCCTTTCTGCTTTGAGTGGAGCTCTCTCTTAAACAGACATAGATACACACACACACAAGTTCACTGTAAAAATCAGAACTTTTCATAATTGCCAATTTTGACAGAAGTTGACTTGAGAAAAAATAGAAAGGAAGCTGGCTGGTAATATAAAAAACTTCCTGTTTCAGTATTTTGAGACTTCTTTTTTCCAAATTACTTTTTGAAAACTTTATATTAGATGGCCAAAATCTAAACCAAACATCATTTTTTTTCTCAAAATCAAAAGTTTAAATTGATCTGAAATCCCACTTTTATAAAAAATGTCAGAATCAAACTTAAAATGTATTTTGAAGTTACAGAATTCCCTTTGGAAATGTCATGGTTCTGAATGATATTTAAATCACTATCTGTCATTTTTTGATCCAGTGTTCATGGTGGAATCTTGAAACACAGTATGCTAACAACATAATCTGCTCATTTTCTTCACCCAAGCTGGAGATTACTGTTCAAAATGAAAGTTACAGAAAAATTTATCAGTAAAAATAGCATTTTCAAACAGACACAGATATATTCTTCTGACTGGCAGAAGCTGTTTTAATTCATGTCAACCAAAGAAGCCAAGAAGGAACAAGAGTTGCATACTTGAAGACTATGACTTTACACGAAACGGCCTAAACCATGTGCCTATCTCATCTAGTGGAAGACCTCTTTTGCACTACAGTAATCTTCTTCAGGGTATTTACTTCAGCTTTGCAATGCACCCTGGTATCATGCTAGGAGACCTAATTATACCAGAGGGACTCTTTCAAAGACTGAATAGCACAAAAAATAGAAAGCATTTTAAACATAATTCAGAAAAACATACTCATTTCAAATGCTTTTTCAAATTTATATCTCACTCTTCATGAGTATCTGGAAATCTAGATATGGAGTGATTCCCTCTCTAATTCAGTTTTCCTTTTTGGATTCTACATTCTTGCATGCACATACATGCATACATACACATACACAAACACACACACACAAAGACACTACTTACACAGATCTAGTCTAAATTTGACTTTTCTTGGGTTATCTTCACAATTATCCTTGCATTTTTCCACCCTTACACTAGGACCCCAGCCATCACAGATGTGTTGTCAAAGTGCTTAAGCTTCCAGACTCAAATGTACATCAAAGCAAAGAAGGAAAAAAAAATAATGCTGATGCTATAGCACTTTTAAAGCTTGACAAATTCAACACACTCATCAAACTGTTATTCCTTGCTCAATTGTCTGCAGACATAGAGAGTCTTTGACAGACAAAGCCAACAAAGCAATCTGCAATCTATGTGAAAGACATATTAAGAATTCATCAAAATTAAACAAAACATGTAAGAAAAAAAAAAAAGAAAATAAGACATACCTCTTGAGAACTCTGAGATTTACTTCCCATCCTGAGATGGGACAGCCTTGCTGGGTAGGATCGCATTGAAGTTCACCATGTTTTGCAGAAAAGTGATATTATTCCTTAGACTGCTGTTGTAGTCATTCTCACATTTTCTCTGTCATCTTTCACATCAGTTTCACACAGTTTGCTCCTGTGGTGTGTTTGATCTTGGCTGCCTGCCAGAGGCCCACCCAGCTGCTCTCTCCCTACTCTGCCTCAACAATACAGTGAAAGACAGTAACATGGAAAAGCTCATAGGTTGAAATAAAGACAGGGAGGTCACCTACCAATTACCATCAGGGACAAAACATACTCAGCTTGGAAAAATTCATTTAATTTATTGCCCATTAAAAATAGAGTTGGATGGTGAGAAACAAAGACAAAAACTAAAACATCTTTCCCCCCATCCCCAACTATACCCAGCCCCTACTTTGCTCCTCCATTCCTGCTCATGTTGACAGCTGTGGAAGTATCTCAGAAAGCTTCTAATTTCTAACCTAGCAGCCTGATTCATATTTTAAATTGTGCTGACTTCTGCTGGCAGATGTGGACAAAAGGCTGCTTGTGAGGTAATCTAGACCATAAATAAACAAATGAATAAATACATCCACATTCTGTGGGCACCGTTCAGGTGGGGACAAGGATAAAGCATAGCTGTCTCCAGTTAAAAAGATACAAACAGGTTTTGCCCTGTTACCAATTACTGCATAACCAGTGCTAGGTTCCTTTATTGCACTGCCTTTCGTGGTTTCATTTCAGACCCCAAAAGCTAAAAGAAGTTTGTTTCCTCATTAAAAAAAGCTGCACGAGCATTGCCTATCATCCATGAGGATCCTGCTTTATGAGATAGCAGACTGTTAGCAGAGAAGAGAGTGAAGTGCATGCTGACAATAAATTTTGAGGATATACTTCTGTTAACTCTTTTTCACAAATTTGCTATTACTTTACTAGGAAGCAGCAGCTGTTAAAACGTTATTTTTGCACCACTCCACAGAATTTGACAAATAAAAGAAAATCAGTATTTTGCAAACTATACTGAGATATCATTCTATACAAGATCCTCTTGAATTATCTGGTAGTGACCTCCAAAGTTTCTTTAGGGTTACAGCTTCCGTACTCTCCTCAGCAACCATAATTATATGGCACTTGAGCCTCAGGAAACAAAAATGTACATTCCAATGAGATAAAGACAGAAATTTCCCAAAGACTGCTCTGAACTCTGAAACACCTTTCTTTAAAAAAAAGAAAAAAAAAAGATTCTCAAAACAGGCTTCAGCATTCTTTTTTTGATCAAAATAGTATGCTAGGAAAAGAAAGCTAATGTGCATTCAGTTGTTATGACCATACTCAAACCTCTGTGTCAGTCACAAGACAGTGCCTAGATCAGGATGCCACAGCAATAAGTTTTTCTGATGAAGATATTTTGGGGTTTTTTTTAGGAGGGAGTGTAGAATGGAGATATAAATTTCCCCTGATTCTTAACTTCTAGATGCTGCAGCGGCATACAGTATAAGTATACAGTTCTACTGATGACTTTTATATTTTTTACAGGCTAGCAAGTGATATTGACTCTTCTTTCACTGTTAGTCTTGAGGAGGGCATGGGATTTAACTTATTCGCACTTTTGAAAGTAGATAGGACTCATGGAACTTTACATTTCTCAAAAAAATATCTTCATTTTTTGTCCAGATGAGCAGTTCTGCTGGACACTGCTAGTGATAAAATTGTCCTTAAATGTTCACTTCTTCAGAATTATCTTTACAGCTCAGCTTGACACACAGATGACCTCGAACTGTTTAACCAGGCAAAAAGTAATATAGATTGCTAATGACAAAAATCCTCTCCAGAGTTTGATGAATTGTGAAAAAACATTTTTACAACTTTGTTCTGCTAGTTTGTTACAGAGAAAAAAGTATTCCTCCCCTCTTGTCGTGCTGTTCAGATAACCTGAAATAGTGGAAATTATTACTATTATATAGGTAAAATTATTATATGTAAATTGGTATTACGTACTATGAGAAAACAGATGCATCTAACAGGGCCTAATAATAAATTGTGCTCCCATAAATCTGTTTTGATTACTCTGGATTTCTACTTTCCCTAATCCCTCGTATACACTGAAGAGCAACAGTAGAGATGATTTCCTTCAATTCCATTAGTCACAGCTAAATGAGCATCTTCTAAATTTATAGTCAAGACGGATACTTGACTGCAAGTTAGCTGAGTGAACTTCAATCTAGAGAAGCTGAGGGATGATGAAAAAAAGGAAAAGGAAATTATATCACTTAAGTGGACAGTGCTCACTAGACCTTTTTCTTCTAAGGAAAATGAGATACATAAAAAATATCCAGACAAAAATAGGGTAACAAGCTTCTTCTCAGTCAGTTTTCTGCCCTTGGGAAGGAGTTAAGGACCTTTACATTTCTTGCTATTGGAGTGTCTGCATTTATCCAGACATTTGTCAGCTCTAGATTGTGTTTGCAGAATGTGTCCTGACATCTTGAAATTGCTTAGAAATAAAAGCTTGTGAAGAAAAGTTTTGTACTTTTATACCTTATAAGAAAGGCTTTACAGAAGCTTTAATCTGCTTTTAATCCATAAATTACATCAAATGTATTGGCTCACAGTGCTCTTAATCCCGTATAGCCTATATGCTTCTCACTGTGATCACCGGACATGGGTAAGTTATTTTCATGCAAAATAAGTGAACACTGAAAAAATGTAGTTATCATTTAATGGCAAATATTTGCCAAATAAGTGGATAATTTTGATCAAGAGAGGAAAAAAAAACCCCCAGAATTTCTTATTCCAAAACCAAGCTGATTTTTTTAAAAGCACCTTAATAATTAGTTAGAATGAGATAAAATTTTTGCTCAACCTGACTTCAGATATTTGGAGGTTGTCATCTAAGCAGAAAATGAGTATGGGGAAATTTGCTTTAGGTTAATTTACTGATTAAGCCAAACTTCAGAATCATAACGATACTCTTTACACAGCAACTACCTACCTTTTAAGAGAAAAGTTTCAACTGATGTCATGTTATTACCAGAGAAAAATCTTCAAACCTGTTTGATTACCAAGAAAATCAAATCATAGAAGGATTCTAATGCTGTGTTGGGTTTCAAGGACATGTGTCAATCCCTATGCTCAGGTAGGATAAAACTGGATTTCTCCACCAGATGCTGTTCAATTTTTTCCTGAATTTAATACTGAAACCACTGTGTGTGGTTTACAAGAAGTAGGTGCCTTCTTAATATCTGCTGATTCCTTGTTTGGTACCTATTTAGGTACATCTGTTATTCAAGTGACAGCCACAGATGCTGATGATGCCAATTATGGAAACAGTGCCAAAGTGGTGTACAG
Organism: Phaethon aethereus; assembly: GCF_964289735.1. Classification (NCBI taxonomy): domain Eukaryota; kingdom Metazoa; phylum Chordata; class Aves; order Phaethontiformes; family Phaethontidae; genus Phaethon; species Phaethon aethereus. The sequence continues at coordinate 89,637,195 of NC_138582.1, read as the reverse complement.
CATCCTCCAGGGACAGCCATATTTCTCAGTGGATCCAGAAACAGGTTAGCAATTCATTCAGTCTCATTTTTTGCAATGACAGAGGCAGGATGCGGGGATCAAGACACTTTTCACTTGCATTTAAATTCTGGAACAGGCGTATGACATCATATGTCTTGACACAAAGCTGACACACTTTTTCTAAATGGAAACTGGAATCACAATATAATATATACGCCTTTTTATTAAAATAATATTGTTGCAGAGGAAGAACTGCTTTGTTTGTTATGAATAAGACTTCCGGAAGACAACTGTTAACTGTAAAGGTCAACAGTTCAGAAAGGATGTGGAATATTGTAAAGGGTCCAAAGAATTGTGAAAGTATTAAAGCTTATTGTACACCAATTTCTGGGAATTTAATCTGTTTGTCTTTAAGAAAAGAAAAAAGGAGCTGGACAATTTCAGAATAGCACATAAAATAAATCCCTAAAGATAAATTATTTCTAAAAGTTTTTGATAGATTCTTGACCACTGACAATTTTTAACTCAAGGTGCTTTTGAAACTGTACTCTGATTTGAACAGATATTAGAATTGAAACAAGAAGCATTAATACTTTTAAGTTATAAAACATGAGTGGAAGCCTTTTTCACTGTTATGCAGGAAATCAGATAAGAGACAGACACAAAGAAGTGTGTATGTGTGAACTTTGTACATACATAATCCAAAATTGGGGTTTAAAAAAGAAACTACCACCACCACCCTCTCCTGCCCCAGCTGCCTAATCCTAATGCACATAAGATTTAGCAGGCATTGCATTAGTTCCTGCATGTTATCCAAATTGTTCTAGTTTGAGAATCCAGAATCCCTGAAGATCCTACTCCATTGAGCATGCTAAGATGATGGCTTCCTTTTGAAACAATTTCTTTTTTAAATACAGCAAGGGCATTATGTCAAAAGTATAGTAAGGCTACAAGTTTAAAAAGGAGCATAACAAATTTGCCTAGGATTAAACTGTTTGGGTCTTTTCTACCTTTTCCTCTCTTTCTCCTTTGTCTCTTCTCTTCAATCCCCTACTCAAAACATCTTTACCAGGCACGAGCATGGAAACAGGACCAGTACCACATAGTCAATAACTGATGGCAGCAGGTGGTTAGGCAAGCAGATGTAAATATACATTTATATGTTCGTCATTGAAAGAATAATTAATTTGATTTAGCACATCACAAGCAATGAAAAATTTCTCTGTTACATTTATTTCTCTTTTTTCTTAAAATCACATTAAATCAACCATAGATTGAAAGTCTTATTGCAGAATACCTTGTTTTGATTGCTATGGATTAACATCTGCACAGTATGTCTTTGTGAATCCTTTTAAAAACTCTGAGGTTAAAGTGGGTAGTGTTTCTCCTCCTTCAACCTCTCTGTCTCTCCTTTTTCTCTCTTCTCAAAGGCATAATCAAGACAGCTTTACCAGACATGAGCAGAGAAAACAGGGAACAGTATCAAGTGGTCATCCAGGCCAAAGACATGGGAGGCCAGATGGGAGGACTCTCAGGGACCACCACCGTGAACATCACACTGACTGATGTCAACGACAATCCGCCTCGCTTCCCCCAGAGTATGCAGCAACTAATAGTTCTTTTGTTTTCAAAGAACCTTTCTAAAAACAGCTGTTTCACTGTCACCATCTGGGATCTTTTTTCCTCCCTTTTTTTAGTATAAAGACTGGCCCACTGTTGTGTCTGTTTATGTTGCAGCATTATTAAGGCAAATAGGAATCTCTGCCTCCATTTTTTTAATAGCAACATATTTCTTGGAATGATAAACTTACTTCCCATTCTTACTCTGCTTACAGAAATGTGAGCTGTAACAGTAACCTAAGCTACCTGCAGGGAGTTGAAAGTATTTAGAGGAATTTAATTACAAGATTTGGGGTTCAGTTTTTGGAGAAACTTGTAGTTCCACATGCTTAGGCAAGCAAATATGTCAGCAAATGTTCTCATGTACCACCTTGCACAGGCAGAGTTTGTCAGGTGGAAGTCTAAGCTTTTGCTCTGCTGGAAGTATAAGCATTTGGTCTAGGTAGTTGTAATTTGTGTTCAGCTCTTGATGTTGAATGCTTTTGATAATCTAGACCAGTTTGACATGATTAAGTTTTTAAAAAATACCTCTGTAGAATAAAAAATAGCAAACAACTGAAAGCTGCACAATACAGAAAGCTTCACAGCATACTACAGATCCTTTCATCCTAGGCCACTGGTTTAAATTCAATCCCAAGTTGTTATAATCAGCATCTGATAACTGTTTGATAGGCTGCAGATCGAAAAAATTTACAGCCTCAGTTCAGTGCCTGCTGGAAAAATGTCCACATTATAAAATTTGAATTGCTTGTTGGCACTGATTAGGGACCTGACTCTCTTTACAGATTCACCAAGGAGTGAACAAAAAAAGCTGATTTAGAAAACGCTCTCCTGGACTTGAAGAAACTTGAAAAGCACTTCAGTACCATGGCAATAAGTACACTCAGAATAGCATAAACAGTTCAACCTAGAACGGATTTTTTAAAATATTAGAAAACTCTGACAATGTGGGAGAAATTATTCTTGAAATTGCATATAATTTTTTTTCTCAATTCATAATAACAGTTTGCTTTTTAAAAAGAGAGGGGAAATACTGAAGTCCTCATAAAGAAGATATAATTTGTATTCACACTCAGAGTTTACTTCCTGAGAATCACCTTCACATGGCAAACTCAAATAGCAATTTTTAACCAACCTTCCTGTTTGACTTCAGGAGGGAATACTGCTTAAACATGTATAACACAATATAGCCCATAATATTTTGGCAAATAGGAGTTATTGAACCTAAATTAGAATGCATTGTAGCACATTGCATTGTAAGCTTTGTTGCTGAATTAAATTTAAATTAAATTTTTAAAAATGATTGAAGAATGCATAGAACTACAAAATAACTTAGGGGTTTTTTTAGCCTTGTTCCTTATGATGTTCTTCTTTCAAGATTAGCTGAAGCCTGAAGTCTATGGAAGTTCTGATTATTTCAATAAGCTTTGGGTTTGGTACTTAATTATAGAGAAATTTACACAATTTGATGCTTCTCACAATATTGTCTGTAGCTTTCTGCTTTGAACATCACTGAAACACATTGGATGGGCTACAGAAGACCTACTGTGGGATCTATTCAATGGTACAATTTTAATTTTGCCGATGACCCTTCCCTCTCATTTTGTTTCTCCTCAGGGGGGTGGTTTTCAACACTTCCTAGGAAACCAGAGAAACATCTGGAGGTTCTGATTTCTTCTTAGACAATTATGAAGAAGGGCATACCTTCAAAGAACTATCTAGTTCTGGAAGTCTGCTCCTTCCCAAAATAATTATCTTTAATTTTCTCTTATGTAAGGCAATAATAATTAAAAATGTGGCACAAAGCAGAGGGTGAATTGCAAATGGAAGCAACAGGAGTTAATGTCAGGGTATTAAAGAACTAAAGACTGATTTCTCAGGGGGACAGAAGAAAGGAAAATGGCAGAGTACACTGTGAAGTACTGATTGTTCAGTAGGAACAAGGTCCTTCAAGAAGGAACAGATTTTCTCTTTTGTTTTGTTTCCTGAAAGGAATCCTGGACAGTTAAAAGACACAGGCCTAAACTGAATTTAAATGGCACCATCAAAATTACACATTTTTAATTCAATTGTACTCTAACCCAAATTAGCCATCTTGCATGCTGACAGCACCACAAAAATAAGGAATGCTTTCAGATGCAAAAGGGGAGTTATTTATTCTGGAAGAAGTCATAAGTAGTATGATTAAATCTGTCCTTACAGTATTTCTGTTTCACCTGCCAAACCCTTGAATTTGAGCAAGCCTTCAAACTTATGGTTAGCTGCCAGGAATCCTAACTTTCATCCCATTTTTGGCCTGGCTTAATGGAATAAGATGCATTTTCATCTGTGTGCATTACAGCCAAACAGTCTACTGCTGATTTTTCACTTGCAATCTTGTATTTATAACAGCAAATACAAACTAGCATCAAGCATTAGCTTCCATTTTGTTACACAACTACATAAATATAAGGTATTTGCAGTGGCACTCTTTTTTATTTGGTCTGTACATTTGGGGATAGAAACTCATTCATCACTCAGATGTTTGGTATAGTCCTTGTGTTTGAAAGGAATCTTCAGGAACCATTAAGTGTCTCAAAAGAAAGCAAAGGACATGTAAATATAAGAAATAGGCTAGTTGCAAGAAAGATACTTGACTGTACTGTACTACAAGTCAACACAATTTATACAGGCTCTTATTGGACCCATCAAATAAGGATTGTGCATTTTATCAGGTGCTAATTTTGTCAGGTCCAGATTCTCAAGGTATTCTTCCAATGCTACTACTTCACGCAGCAAATTAATATGAATTTACACGAGAAACCAGATCAAAAGAGACATCAGATTCTGGAATGTCACATGTAAAACATTTTAATATATGAAGGCATTTTTACATTTTCTTGGTAGCATATAACTGAAAATACTGGTTTAGAAACACTTGTGTCTTGCTAGTGATGAAAGGTCTTCATTGTCTTGTTCTGACCGGTCAAGAAAACCATCTAATTAATGCTTTTTCTTCAACAGTATGTCTTTATAATTAGATTTTTATTGCAAGTGTTGTCACAAAATACATGTAAATTCACTTTTCATAGACATAGGTAAGATTAAAATGTCTGTGTAATCAGAATTCTTTCTAGCAACCCTTGATTATAAAAACATTAAATGAAACCAACCATTGAAAGAGCACAAAAAGTATGTGCAGAGTACATTAAAGAAAATTTGAATGCATCTGCATTTCAATTAACTATAGCAATTAACATGAACATGTATCCAAATGCTCTTTACCATGACTCTTTAGTATGTATTACCAATAATGGATGAATGAATTACTTTCACACAGAACACCTACAGATCTTGAATATATTTTTCAAAATAATAATAAAAAAAGCCTATTCTATTTTCATCTTTTTTCCAAAATCCACACTGGTTTCAACTCTTGTGCCTTGAGAAAATAAAACAAAATCCCCTACTACTTCTAAATATATTTGGGAATATTCCTAGAAAACTGAGAGAAAAAAATACATATACTGTTAAATAATTGAGATTAGAACTGGTGCCTTACCATTGAGTTTCTCTGTTCCTTAAAGCTGAAGAAAAAGAAAAAAAAAAAAAAGCAGTAAAAGAACAGTACTAAATGGCTTTAAAGAATGACTTTGAAAATTTTGTGACAGTTTGTCAATCAACTCCAAACTCCGTTTTCAAGTTTGATGACTAACAGCATTTTTCTTAAAGTGTTTCAAACTTTAAGTTACTTAAAAAATCCAGGTGAACTTGAAGATGTTTATTATTCAGAAGAACAAAGCTTCTCAAAATAACAAATGCTTGATTTCATTCTTCCAGGCACCTACCAGTTCAGCTCCCCTGAGTCTGCACCACCTGGGACTCCTCTTGGCAGAATTAAAGCCAATGACCCCGATGTGGGTGAAAATGCAGAGATTGAGTATAGCATCTCCAATGGGGATGGATCAGACATGTTTGATATCGTCACTGACAAGGACACACAGGAAGGGATTATAACTGTCAAAAAGGTTTATTTTTTCTCCCTCTCTGTTATATGTACTTAGCTCTTCAGATGTTACAGCTATTTTTCTTTTTCCAGGGGAAGGGAGGGTAGATCTCACAAGGGGTCAGGCTGCCAAGGAGTTGTTGTATTAGTTTTGTACTTCCTCTTCTTCAGCAGATATCCGTTATTGTCAAGTCTCGAGGGAAATTTACTGGCATGTCACTTCACATAAAGCAATATTTCAGTGGTTGCTGTCTGTTCAATATATATACTCTCGCACACAGTGCTTTTGAATTAGGGCTGTGAAAACCTGTAGGGGTTCAATTCACAGTTGGGTTTGTTAGATGAATGCTGCAGTAGGGCTCACAAGGTTTAGAGGCTCACCTGAAGTTTGATGAACTTACACCTCCAAGGCTACACTATCCCTCTCTGATCTGTCCAGCAGTCAGGTATCTCCAGTACTTAAAATCTGTCTTGGTTTAAGTCCAACCTTGGTGAAACTTAAGTTGTTACATATTATGTCAATGGAAGTCCAAAGAGCAAAGACACAGCCAAAAACTTAACTCAAAATACCATCTCTGACAGAATTAGTGGTTGTTTTTTAGTGTTCAGACTGTTAAACTCTGAACACTATATCCAGTTCTATTCTTACGGAACATATCAGTACCAATTAATTGATATATACAATATATAAAATTGAGATCTACCACATATATTTGAAAACTTATGCATATTAATGTATGTGCATCCATGTACATGTGTGCACATATTTATATATATATGCATATACATATATGGATACACATAATATAAATGTCACACAGATTAGAAATAAGTCTTCACAGTTTTCTTTTTACTCTGAAATATGGAGCTCAGGGACAGGTCTGGGTCACTCCTGATGAAAAATAGGCAAGGGTAGATGGTAACGGGGATGAAGTAAGGAAAAAGGAAATATGACAGAGAACATTTAAGAGCTGGCATAATTGTCCTTGTTCCTACAAATGAGGTAAGACAAATAAGACCTTTATCAATTCCTACTTGTGGATTGAGTCCAACTTCCCTGTTTCTTTCTCTCTTTCTATTTTTCTATAGATTGACCCCTCCCAGTTTTCCAGGAATCTGAACAAGTAATAGGCAGAGGGATCATAATTGCCTTGCTGCCATATAATAATCCTTATTTTTCTTATACCTAGAACAAGCACTCATATATTCCATCTTCTCCAAGATGTATTAAATTTTGGAGCTTTTGCTTCTAAAAATGCCTACACTTCTAATTCAGCATTATAAAACTGACTAACATTTCTTGCAAAGTGACACAATTTTCTTTATTATTATTATTATTTGCTCCCCAGCATCTGGATTTTGAAAACAAGATGTTATACACTTTAAGAGTGGAAGCAACCAACACTCATCCTGATCCTCGTTTTCTTCAGCTGGGGCCATTCAAAGACACGGCTTTGGTCAAAATATCTGTGGAAGACATAGACGAACCTCCAGTGTTCAGCAGACCCTGGTATTTAATAGAGGTAGATGAAGATGCCAAGGAAGGAAGCATTATCGGCCAGGTTGTAGCCCAAGATCCAGATATAACAAAGAATGCAATAAAGTAAGCCATTACACAATATAAAATTCTTTAGTCTCATGCACAAAGTGTGATGACAGTGCGATGTAATATGGGGCTACCTGAGTAATGAAGCCCATAGGGGCTACTGAAAAGTGTCAAGCAGAGGAATATCTATGGGAGCTTGTGAAGGCAAACACAGTTATCAGTGCAGAGTATGCTTCTGAAGGACAGCTTATAAGCACCAGGTAAAAAGAAAGACGAGGTCAGCATTTAACTGGCATCATGTTCTAGTACTTTCACCAAACTGTTCAAAAGATTAAGCTTTTATACCATGTTTCCAACAGCAAACTTAAGTAAAATATTCAAAATGGTGTCTTTCTACTCTTCGTATTTGTTGATAGCAGTCAGCCTTCTGTACCTTCATAATCCTCTAGACATAACTCTGTCTGCTATGTTCCATAGCCTATGTATTTAATATTAAAATTAAATGAGAAGTGATTGCGAGAAAGTCATAACAAAAGAGTTCAGTGCTGTGAAATTTCTGTAAATGTTAGCCATCTGCTATTATTATCTGCAGTGAAAAACACAGCACTGAAATTTGTTCATTTACCATGTAACTGATTAAGAAACATGGTTTCTGCATTCCTGAACAAGCCTGTTATTTCCTGCAGGAGTACAGTTTGGGGTAGGATGTGTGAGAGGAGGAAGAAAATAAAATATTTTTAAGTAATTTATGTATAAAATCTCAGTTTAACCTGATAGTAACTGGTTACTACTAGACTAATTAAAAAAATGCCTGTAAAAAGTTTTTCCTTGCTGGGAAAGTACAAAACAAAACCAAGTGTCACAAAATAAGATTTTTAAGAACTTTAATCTTAAACAACAACTAATCCAAAGATTTTTCTAGTGATTTTGATGGTCATTGTGACATCTCAAAAATATCATCTTATAAATTAATTATATCTACAATGTGTGTCCTTTGATGTCTGAGTTCTCCAAGAAACAATTAATTTGCAAGAATATTATCTAAGAATATTCACTTTCAGTTGTTATTCCAGCATTCACTTTATAAGCTAAAATGTAAAGTCAAATATCAACCTAACAAATTTCCCATATAAATAGTTTGCTTTTCATCCCACTCACTAGTCTTAAAAAATCATTTCTCAGTATTTGTAATATGCTGTACTCCTCAGGCAGCCACAGGAAGGCTTAGGTTAATTGTAAAGAAAACTTTATTGGTTAACCACAGTTAAAAGTATAAAACTTTTAGAGGTGGCTGTGAGCTAAACTAGACACTGTAACAGGAGATAGTGATGCTCAGTTGTACTGTATTTTGACAGATATTCTGTGGATCGACACACTGACCTTGACAGAATATTCAACATCTATTCAGGAAATGGATCCTTATTCATCTCAAAGCCACTTGACCGGGAAGAAGCTCCCTGGCACAACATCACTGTCATAGCAACTGAAATCAGTAAGTTGGAGATCATTTATCTTGGAAGAACATTAGAACTGAGAAAAGACTGAAATTCTACAGTAGCTATGATTTATCTTGTTTCATTAGTTGTGCTCCTATTCCGATATTATCTATAGGCAGTATCTTTAAATGCACATCTAAAAGTTCAATTTACTACTTTAGGATTACCTTTACCCATTTGTTAAAAGATAATTTGGAATTCTTAGTCTCAACAGAAGCATATACAGTACATATGAGAGAAGTTAACTGGTTCCCCAAGAATTCCCAGCAAATAATTTGGTGCAGGTGTGATGCACTGGCTTTATTCTAAGCTACGTCTTTGAGAAAATACTTGCAAAAAAGATGTCCATGTTGGACAAATAACACATTGTCCAAATGACCACTGTAAAGAGGGGAGGAAATTATGCTTTACCTCAACTGCTTTAAGTTAACTCAGGAAATGGCTTCATCTGAAGCCAAGACTAGAGGAAATTTTTCCCCTTCCATGACTGAAGCAAACCCTGCCCCTAAGTCTTTCACCTGGGTTCTTTACTATTCTGTTGGACTCTTTTAGATCTGGATGTCTCTTGCCTGCCTGCTCCTTTCAAGCCAACTGATAACAGTCAGAGGGGAAACAGAGACACTGGTTTTAGGGAACTTTTCTCCTTTCCTTCATTCTCCTTACAGAATTCCCAGGAGTTTATGTGCTTAACAGTCTGGGAGTCGGGTAATATGGAGAGATTAATTACATCCCCATTTTCAGAAAGACTGATACCTTTTCTCCACAAATGCTTTTTCATTGCTTGGTCAAATAAGGTATCCATTTTCAGTATGTGTACTGGAAGATTCATCTCTAGTGATAGTTTGACCTTGGATGTCAAGTTTGTGAAGACCAGTTGATCTGGTCACATCTACAAATGTGACCAGTTGATCTGGTCACATCTACAAATATCCTTTTTTTTGTTTTGGTTTTTATATTTTGGGGAGAAAGGACAACTTGATTGTTTTTTGTTTGTTTGGGTTTGTTTTTTTTGTGTCATTGTTGACTGACATTAACTACTTCACTGCTTTGAATAAGTGAATGTTCTTGACAGACTGACCTCAGGAAACAGCTTTTGCAATGAATTGTTTACTGCAAGGAAGTATGGAATATGAGTCAATAATAACTCAGTGGCCTGTTTTTAATGCAAATCAATTTTAGTATATTTTGTATTATATCAAAACATATATACTATAATAGAATGATTTGTTTCAAATGTAAATAGGGTTTTTATGCATAAGGAATGTATGTCAGTAGAAAATTAAATATAATTGTTTTAGTATAATCAAGATAAATGAACATTTCTAATGTCTCTTGGGAAAAATATATTAGATAATTTCAGGTCTTTTCATAGACTGTAAATCTTTGCATTGTAATATAAACAATTTTCTTGTTTCAGATAATCCTAAACAAAGTAGCCAGATACCTGTCTTCATCCGGATTTTAGACATAAATGATCATGCACCAGAATTTGCCAAATACTATGAAACATTTGTTTGTGAAAATGCAAAAGCAGGACAGGTAAACAAATACTTACGCTACTGAAGAACTTGTAATGAAACAATCCTGGAATAACATCATGAAAACTTCAGCGTATCTTGACTTGAACAACCGCAAACCAACCCAGCCTCTTTATTCCCTACTTTCTACAGAAACTACCAGTTGATTCAAAAAAGGTTTGAGGATTAAAGATGCAGGATTTTACCTTAGTTTAAAAACATAACACATAATACAAAATTGTACTTCAAGGTGTTTTTTCCTTTCTAATATCAGAAAATATTTTTCATAACTAGTTATGCATAATGCTACAAAATTATTTATACTGTTTGACAATTCCATTTCTTTCTGGATTTTTTTCAAATCCTTAGTTAACATAGCCACACCTTCAAGTACAACATTATTTTAATTCTTTTTCAAGAAAGGCTTACTATATTTCAAAAAAGTCTTACTATTTTTGATGGAAATGACATAAATAGAGGAATATGCATATCAAAGGCAGTGATGAGTTTAATTAAAACAGTGGAAGGAATTATGATATCTGAACAATGAACAAGGAGCACCTTTCAAAACAACTGAGATTTATGATCAGAACATTGTGTCTTAACCAGTGACATAAATTTTCACATAAGAATACAGTTCAAGCCTTATAGAACGAACAAAAATTTCCTAAACTTCTGGTTATTGTACCCTCATAGTTTTGTTTCATGGTTTATAAGCTGTTTTTCCAGGTGTAATACGTCCAGGTAATTCTATCCATTAATTTCAAACAGCTAGCATATGACCTAAATTCTGTCTGTGCAACAAAATCTCTTTGCACGAGATGAAACTGAGATAAATAAACATTAAAATCTCAGTACAAAATCTCAAACTGTTGGCAAAGTGAGTCATGTACTTTAATGGCATAACGCAAAGAAATGTTTGAAAGATTAATAATGAAAGTTTCATTGAAACTAATCATGTGCAATTTTATCAACCGACAAACACAGGTTTTGCCATATATTTGAACCAAGTTCAATCCAGGCATACTGCTTGTCAGATTCCTTAACCCAGTTTCCATCTATTCTAGCACACTTGATGAAATATCAATTAATGTGTCAAATGTAATTTAACTTTCTGGTAAATTCTGTGGTTGTTTAACAACAGAAATGACAGAGGTCTTTTGGATTGGCATACTGTTATTCAGACCTCCCTTCCATCTAGCATACCAATGTAATTCCAGGCACTATTTTCACTAATTGGAAAAATCCACAAAGATGTTAGAAAGACAGTGTGCATCAAGTGTAGCTGCAGAAGAATGAGAGATCCAGACCATTCTTCTATTTGTTAACAATTGGGTTCCTCAAGACAGGCATCTGAGTTTATATCTGGACACTTACATATGGTTGTCTTAGTATTTCAGAAAACAAATTACCTTGAGTACATGAAACTACTTTTAGTTTGGTGCCTAAAAATAGCAAAGAATATAGAGATACGCACTTGAATATTTTGGCCAAGGATGACAGCTTCCAGATAGCCTGTATTACTCATCTTTAGCAGTGCCCTTATAATACAATAAAGATATAGAATCATGTTGTGTTCATTTAGTACTACTCCACCTTATTTTAGAGATCACCCAAAACAGCTGTCTTCTTAGAACTGTTATTGCTTCTTGACACATCACAGCAGTGCTTCTACATCTGGTGCCCATAGCAGGAGAGCCAAACTAAGAAGACAAATATATTTAGTTAATTTTTAATTATCTTTTTTAATCAGGTCCAGCTATTAATCACATTGCGCTCTCAATCTCAGTTGCAAGAGGAAGCAGTCAGAATGATCAAATATTGCTCTCTGCCGCCAAGCGACATTACTCATTCTCAACATCAGCAGATATTAGAAGCTGCATTCATCGTGTTTTTCAGATAGCCCTAGGAGGGTCAGAGGAAAGAAAATCCTACAGTCTCTCCTCCTCCCCTGCCACTCTTTTGTCCCCAAACAACAATGGAGAAACATTATTACTAGAGGTGCATAAACATTTATGTTCATTAGGCTGGAACAGATAGGTCACCATGCGAGTCCCATTCCACTGCCTAATACACAGACTAAAGGAAAGCATGACGCAGACTTCCTTTCACACAATTTAGGAATCCCTAATATTTGCATGGCATGCTAGAGCCCCAGGGACTGTTGTGGGGAAGGCTCTGGTATAAGATCTCTCATGCCCCTGTCACAGGAATTAATTGGGTGTTTCTCGCTGGATTAGAGGATGAGTCCTCTCCATGGAAACCAGGAAGATTTACTTGAAAAGGAGACTGATTTAACTGAACAATTTACTAGGAACAATTTAGCTAATTTCAGCACCTATCAATAATAATATTTAAGAAAATAACCTGTGTAGCTTTTTTTTGCACTGAGGCTGTATTCTTTCCTCCCATTCAGGGGCTTTCTCAAGAGAGAAAGAGTTTGTCTTCTCTTTCAGAAAGCTGGCAGATTTTTCTTTTCATTAATCTCCATACCCTGCCTCCCTTTTTTAGATGGAGCAGACGGATATCACATTTTTCATGTGGCCATCACTAATTATCAGTCACAAGTTGTTTATACATTGTAGCTGCCTTCTCTAGGTAGACACCTATTGGCTTGATTTAGTGAAAGACATGCTAACACTCTGTCTCTCTTTTGAAGTAAGATTTGGAGTTCAAGGGAGCATTTTCCAACTTCTGATAAGCATTCAGTCCTGGTTTAAAACTGCCAACACATTTGTGGAACAGAGCCAAGAAAACGAAACTGTTTTACATGACCAAACATGAAGTTTTGTTAAGTGGCAGGCGTTTCAGAATATTTCTTAAGACATAAAACGTCAAGATCAAAGGCCTATTCAGGCTTACACACATGTGATGGATGCTGCTTTCTGCAGCTAGAGCCAGACAGGTGTATAGGCTAGAATTGTGCCTAAACATGTATGATCACTTAAGCCACAAAGTGATGAGATGGGCATCCACTGACAGCTGGACTGATTTTGAAACACTTCCATGTGAGGACACTTGAACTAAAATGTTCATCCCACCCACTTAAACTGTGCTGTGTTATTAACGGATGCAAGATCAGTTAGTGATTGACCCTATCAGATCATACAGGCATGAAAAGGGACAAGAGGACAAAAGAACAGGAGAAACACAAAGCTGCTCTTCCACCATTCCCCCATAGCATCCGCACACTGCTACGTCTGGATGACTGTCAAATGCGCAGTCTCTCTCACAATGCTTTTTTTCATAGTTTATTGCAGATGCAGTAGTGAGATCTTTCCAGATGCCTTGAGAAATATTTGCAGCACAAAACAAGTTTAATAAATGCAAAGAATGACATCGCCAGTGCTCCAAGATCCAGGATTTGTTCTGTTCTCTCCTACACTACTTCTGAAAAAAGTGGCAAACAGAAACAAACAGCAAAATGTCCAAAACATTCCTTTCTCATGTCCCTAATGATGCTTTTTAAGACTCATCTCAGAACCAGCTGACAGTAGATAAATGATATTTGAGAAACTTCTCTGTTGTGCAATATCCAGGTTTAACTAAGAGCATAATATAACAAGAATGAAAGCCCAAATGATTCAAGGGGATTGAAGGCCTACTCCTCTGCATATCTATAATCCCATACAAGAAACAACAAAATTCAGCAGCTGTTACTGTATCTCTAGTTTAACAATATCTGTCTCCAGTGGTCTTCTCCAAGACTGGAAGTACAATTTTCCTGCTACATGACAATTACGTTGTTTTAAAACTTCAGAAAGGCACTGTCTACAACAGCAGACCATTTTTTAACTCTTGTGAAAGTGACATTGTTTTTCACTGTCTTATTTATAGTGAATTTTAAAAGAAGGAATTTTGAAAAAAAGTTTTAAAAATACAATAGCAATCACCAATGTGCTGCTGTTTTGAAAAGAAGTGGACATTCCATTTGTCTCAAATTTTGTTTTAGTAGTAGAAATTTTTAACCTGAAAATATATTACATCTGTCAACCCATAGACCTCACCTTGTTCAGCTTTCCTCAATGAACCTTCCAAGAATCTGTCTGAAGCGTAGTGCTGCCGTGTGTACCCTGGAGCCAATGTGCAGCAGTGGTTTATTCATATGACATGCCAAGCCAGCACAGGCTGAAAAGCCCACCTAAAAAGTGGCTATCTGGTGCTGAACTCTATACTGTTAAAGATGTACTACTAGCTTAACGTTTGCTTTAATGGTTCCTATAGTCCTTTTAGAGGCAGTCCCAAGGCTGAGCCCATGACCGCAGTCTCCTATTTGTGCAGCTCTGCATGTCCAAAAATGCAGCCTCAGGAACAGTGAGGGCATGCTCTGAAGTGCACAGGGACCCTTGTTATTGGTGAATGCCCCCACATAGATTTTATTCACTTTCTGTCTTTAAAACAGCTTGAAGAAATCTGGAGAGTAGGCTACATCTAAGGATGCATTAGATATACATAAGGAATCTGTTACTAGCCAGTTCATTCATTCCCAATCACTTTTTCAGAGATGAGTATGAATAGCTATAAAATAGCCTGAACATAAACTCCAATCACAATTTTGACTGTGGTATAAGTCATGGCCTTAAAAGCACAGTATCCACGAGAACAATAAAACAAAACAGTATCATAACCAAACCATTTCCACATTTGAAAAGATGATGCCAATAGGAAATATGTCCAAACCCTTTAACAGAATCTCTGACTTCATCATGAAACAAATTCTTAAGGAATTTTTACAGGGGGAATAATTCCTCATTCACAACTCATCTTACATTGTCAAGTTGTTACAATCACTTTCTCCTGAGTGTAAAAGAGTAAAATTTATGTCAATGCCTATGTTTAAATTTTCAGTACCGTCAAAGAAAAGTGACCCCTAAAAACTTTAATTTACCCAATAAGATCCACTCAAGATTATGAGATTGTTTCTTTAAATGCCTAGAAGTGCACATGCACACACAATCCTCAAATTAATGACAATAATACTGTATTTTCCAAATTGCTCTCATTCTCATGGGAAACTACGGAAGAAAGAAAAAAAAGGGAATGCTTTTTATCTTTTCTAAGCCTGATATGCTTGAAAGATATTTGTGTAAATGTAATTTTCTTGAAATAACTCTTCCCTCATAAATCTTAAAATGTCGGAGAACTTCCTCTGAACTCCCACTGAAGAGTGACTATAACTCAATGTCCCTAACTGCTTCAAAACGGAAGAATACATTTCCAACATGAAATTACAAAAGGTACACAAAATAGTACTAAATTTTTCCATATACCTGTGATACTTAAAATTAAAATAGCCACATCTCTTTCATTTCTGCAACGATTATCATGAACGTCAATCATTTTTATTTACAGCTGTATAACTGAAAAAAAACCTTAATAAGATAACATTTCCAATCTCCTTTCACCTATTTATCATTTGGAAAAACTCACCTGCAATCATCCTTTCTCATTGTTCTTTTATTCTCCCATCTTTCCTGGTGGAAGAACAGCTGGTTCTCAATTTATACAGCCAATAGTTAGAGTAGGTAATAAGGTGGTTGTGGGTTTTTTTATTCTTCAGCCTTACCCGCAACAATAAGTTTTCAGTGTAATTAGGTTCCTCTATGCCTAGCACAATTGTCCTTCTCCATGTGATTTCCACATGAAAAGGAATCAAATCCAGATCCTCCACACATTTCACTGATTACATCTCAAAAACCCCCAAGATACTCAAGTGCAATTTCTGATAGCTATTATATCAGTATATTTTCTCCTTGAGTTTTCCCATAAATAATTGCACAAATATTATCATTTATTCTAATTCTTCTCTCTGGTACTTTTACACTTTTTCTGTCTTTTCAAACTTGTAAAAATGTGAGAGGAAAATTTCTTCATGTCAATTTGGTATTTTAGTCCTATCAGAAGGATTTTTTTTTTTTGTAGCAATATAACATTTTTTTAATTGAATAATGCAAAACTAAAACTAAGCACCATCCTAGTCTTGCTCTCTGTATTGCCACTCTCAGAGGCAAATTATGGCAAAGAGAAAAGCAATGGGACATAGGAAATATATTGACATAACTGGAGACTCAGCAACATACTGAACAGGCTACTTTGCCATAAACAGGGGTTTGGCTAATCTTGGGAAACAGCTAAAACTTAAAAAAAAAAATCTAAAGGGCAATGGTCATCAAATTCTTTAAAAGTGAAGAGACCTTAATATGTAGTTATTCTAATCACAGTTAGAAAAACTGCATAATCCTGCCTTCAGTATAGTCACACCCTCTTGTACAAGGCTGATGTTCACAAATTACCTTTCAAGTTCCTAAATTTACCTCAAAAATAAAAAGGAAATGATATAAAAAAAATGTGGTTGATTTAAAAGGAGCTGCTAGGAAGTGAATGAGCCAAACTCAGACTTTCTTTACTGGTTTGTTTTTTCTTTTCTAATAACTTGATATTATTAGCTTTAATAAAAGTATCTCAAAATTAACTAGAAAAGATGGGCCAAATACTCATTGTGTGGTACAGCACTAGCAACAGCAGGTTTCCAAATGATACGGTAAGAAAACCACTTTAGTATTTTCAGTAGCCCTATAATTATGTTTGTCTAATACAGTGTTCCATTCTGAAAGACGCTAAATACCCTCCAAAATTTAACTGTAACCTCAAGAAAAGTGACCCCTAAAAACTTTAATTTACCCAATAAGATCCACTGTAAACTCAAGCTGATGTTCAGGGAAAGTACACAAGAAAAAACCATTCCTTACTTGATTGCAGCAAGGCTTAAAAATCATATCAGTGTTACTTGTCAATTACTGTATTTCTTGAAGAAGTCATGCTGTACTTTCCCTGGAACTAACAGAAAAACAAGCTGCAAAGTAAGTCTTTGATAACAAGTGGCTTTGATGTCTGTGGGATTTCAGGACACCCTACACACTGGAAACACTTGAAAACCTCAAGACAGGCATTGGCTCCCTCATGGCTTTGAAAGAAACAATTCTGACTGCTCTTTCTGCCTTTAAGTTTAGGTGCCATAGGAACTAGCCTGTACTGAGTTGCAGCACGCTCAGCTGAGGATTGGTCCCATTCTCATGCTAGGAAGCTTTGTCATCTCGTGATTGAACTCAAACACGTCCCTGCAAGCCAAGGCGGAGTGTGGGTCACTCTCCAGAGTGGCACCCACTAGGGAGTGCAAAGGACTTAGCAGTCATTCACACAGCCCACTGGAGTCACTACCACTCACGCAACCCAGCATGGTGTTAACTATTGCAAGTCACTTCACAAACCACAGCTATTCCCAGGTAGCTTTTCCTTCCGCAGTTCTGCAGCTATTTTCCTTAGCCTGTATCTCTAGTTTAGCAGCACGTAGACAGAAGAGTCAAATTGCTAGCATATATGTGTGTCTATACATACATGAGTACACATGTTTGGACACGTTTTGATGCAACAGGAAAGCCTGTGCAATCCAAAGGTACTGCTGAAGCCTCTCTTTTTATAGTCCACTCTAACCCTACGCTGGCTCTATTACCACTCCTTCCCAGCTGGGCTTCAGTGGCCTTGTTAGGGCAGCTATAAAGCTCCACAGCCAAAGGTTTCCGTTTAGGAGGGAGTAAAGCATCTCTTTTTATTACCTCAGGAGAATCAAACATCCTGCCACTGCAGAACTCCAATTTATCACCAGGAGCAGATGAGGTGGACTGGGAATTAGACTCACTTAACAACTGGTTTACACACTACTCTGTGTCATTGCTACATGAGGCCACAGGAGGTTTATGGCTTATTCAGAAGGGCAATTGTTTCTGTATCACTGCAAGTTACTGAGTACAAATCAAAGCACACGACTGTCTTGCAGTAAGGACTGGCCCCTTTTTCATCCTCCACTACGTGTTTAAACAATAAAACAACAATTTGTTTACTGTAACGTTTCCTGTGTTTATGAGGGGAACATTTGGCTTAGGACATCAGTTTATATCTTCAGATAGAGATTCATTGGACATGAAAAGCAGAGACGGTATTTCAAACACAAGATTTCTAAAATAGCATGAAATACTGTTTTCTTTATAGCTGATACAGACTGTGAGTGCAGTTGACAAAGATGAGCCTCCTCGAGGACACAAATTTTTCTTCGAGTTGGTGCCAGAATTTGCTGTTCATCCAAACTTCTCCATTGTAGACAACAAAGGTAACTGCTTACCAGTACCACCAGCCCCCCTGCCCCCATACCACATAAAACTTCATCCAGCAACATGTATTTATTCTGCCTTTCCTTTCTAGATAACACAGCAGGGATTATGACTAGAAGAAATGGATACAGCCGTAGTAAGACGAGTACCTATCTCCTGCCAATCATAATATTTGACAACGACTACCCGATCCAGAGCAGCACGGGCACGCTGACCATTCGAGTGTGTGCCTGCGACAGCCGGGGGAACATGCAGTCCTGCAGCGCTGAGGCCTTGCTCCTCCCTGCCGGCCTCAGCACAGGGGCACTGGTTGCCATTCTCCTCTGCATCATTATCCTGCTGGGTAAGTACCTGTGACGAGATGTTTAACTGGCTAGGCAAAGGCCTGGTCACTTCTAGACCCCTGATATTCTTCAATTCCTTATTCTCATGACCCTGCAGAACAATATTTCATACCTGATGTGTTCTCTTTTTTTTTTACCAACAGTTTTCTAAGATGGCAAAGGAGCTGGGAGAGTGGGAGAGGGAGCTACTATGGGCTGTTTGTCACCATTACTATTCAGAGGAATGTGAAAAAAGAATGAGACTGTCACTGTTATTTAGAGTAAATAAATTTGAAAATCTAGGGTCAGTTTTAGATACCATGCTCATCTGAGCAATGTTCTGTGTTATAAATGGATCTTTATTTAGATCCAGGACTTTAAAACCTTACTGCTGAAGCTGAGTGATAAGTTTCTCAGTGGTTAAAAAATTATCAATTATACTAGCTTTTTAATCATGAATGATTTGTAATTTTGATACTCAGGAAATACTTAGCTCAAAAGCATAGAAGAGAAATGTTCAATTGCTTGCAAGACGTAGTGAGCGCAGCTGATTAAATAAAGTGTAAGCACAGTTAGATGGGTGGTTGAAGAGCAGAAGCATTAGAAAGATGAGGTGATATATGAAGAAACTAGAATAAATGTTAGCTCATAACCTGATGTTAAGAAAATAAAAACTGCAACTTGACTGTCTCACTTACCAGAGAAGTGCCTCCTTAAAAGTACCATCAGCTCTACTTTCCAGTCAAACTCTGTGGAAAACCTTTTTCCTGCTGCACCTGTCCAAACAAACACAGCTTGCCAAGGGGGAAGTGACAAGCTTACAGGTGTCAGTTTATACCGTTCTAAGGAGATCACTTTTTTTTCCAAGTTTTCAGACTGGATTCAAGCTACCTCCAGTAAATATTCGGAGGACCACAGAGGTTGTTAGGAGAAGGGCAATATGTAGGAACTATATCTGCACTGTTGGGCATAGGGGAGGGAGGGTACTCGAGCTCTGACAAAGTGATTGTCCATACTGCTTAGGTTCAAGCATCACTGCTGCTCTGATTTCAGCATGAGCCAGCTTGGATTCCCCAGGACATTGCCCAGGCATAGTCTGAGCAGCAGAACGCAGGGCACCACTTCCATCAGACAATTATGGTTCAAACTCTGACAGATATGGCTCTCCACCTTGCATAGTTCACCGTGTCAACAGGCTCTGCATCTTCAAAGCCACCCTTCATGCCCCAACATCGAGCATGAAATGTGTACCATGAAACACGCACCCTTACTTGCTCACTGTGAAAACTCCAATCTGATCAGCTGCAATGCTTTAGTACAGAAACATTGAACTAAAAACACAAATCAAAGTGTGCTTTAGGACCGCAGTGATAGCACATGAGACTCAGAAGAGGCTCAGGGACCAGTGCTGTGCAAAACAAGTGTGACCACTTTGTGTCTCTTGGCCCCAGGGTCAGAGACCCTGCTCTACTTCGTGCTACAGACATAGCTGAAGCCAGAGTGGCATAATGCTGAAGAGGATCTGAACAGAATTGTTAGTCTATAGCTGGTGCTGTCCTCAACACTCTATTTAATTGTTCAACGAGATGCAGTCTGTTACACAGTAGACTGGTGTCATCATGCCCACAATGGTAGAGACATTTTAAGTACCGGGCTGTGAAAGACACTTTTTCATAATAACCTTTTAGTGATCTGTCCTACTTTTGTATATGAAGTTCTTAAACTTATTTAAGTGGGCTATTACTTGTCTAGCATTAGGAAAAGTTGAAAAGAATGGCTCCTGTACAGGTACAAAACTGCAAACAAAACAGAACAGAACAGCCTTTACATTCACAGCATTGTACCATAGCATGTGGAAGATCTCGGTTCCTCTCTGCCTACCTGCAGCATGTCCAATCTTCCCTTTTATTCACCAGTACTTACTCAAGTCATTCAGTGTAAAAACTTTGCTCCTAAGACTCAGCAAAAGTGCTCAGCACTACTGTAATATGTGGTTCGGCAATCACTGTTATACCTCATTGACAGATGATCTCACTGGCATCTCCTATTTACTCCAGCTACTCAATTACGGTCGGATTTTTAAATGTATTTAAGCTTTGAATTCCTACTGAAATCAATATAATTTAGACACCAGAATGATTTACAGATCTCAACTTCAGTATTTCATATCCTCTGTAGAGGTTAATTTTTGTGTCAGTCCTTACTTCGCAAAAAGGAATACTTTTTCTACTAATATTTCTTAAACCAAGGGGATCACATTTTTAAAAAGAAATATTTAGTATCAAAGATTAGATTTCAATTATTGGAGTCATTGAAGCCAAAAATAGTTTTGTCAATAATATTGATAGCTGAAGGTCTTCAGGTTCTTATTTTCAGAAGGAAATCTGATCTCATTAGATCTGATCCTTGTAGATCCCATTTTCAAAAGTGAAATAGGCACTTAGGAATACCTAATTCACCAGCTTTCAAGAGTGTGAATTACTTTTGCCAAGGTGATTCAACTACATTTGATGAAATTATCCCTAGTGACTGCCAGGAAGGTGGTACTTCACAAAATGAAAATCAAAGTCAAACTCTAGTAGGATGATATATTTTAAGACATCGTGTGCTTTCAGCTTAATTGTATATCTATTTCAAATATATAACAGTTTTATCATTGCTCCCACAGTTTTAAAAAAACATAAGTTCTTGACTGCTATAAAATCATTAATATTATTCCTTATTAACTTCAACTTGGACACAGCTTTTATCACTCTTTTCCTACTAAAAATCCCATCCCAGCCTTAAAACTTTTCCAGTTTAACAGATAATGCAAAATATTTGCTCTTTTATTTAATTTCCAACTACCCATTTCTTCATTCATCTATTATTTCCTTTCAGTATTAGTTGTCTTGTTTACGGCTCTCAAAAGACAGAGGAAGAAAGAACCCTTGATCATCTCAAAGGATGATGTTCGGGACAACATTGTGACATACAATGATGAAGGAGGTGGCGAAGAAGACACGCAAGCTTTTGACATTGGGACACTGAGAAATCCAGAAGCGAGGGAGGAAAGTAAGATGAGAAGAGATGTTATCCCAGAAACTATATTTCAGATAAGACGGACTGCACCTCTTTGGGAAAACATTGATGTCCAAGATTTTATTCATAGAAGGTTAAAGGAAAATGATTTAGACCCAGCTGCCCCTCCTTATGATTCACTAGCAACATATGCCTATGAAGGAAATGATTCCATAGCAAATTCACTCAGCTCCCTGGAATCACTTACCACAGAGGGAAACCAAGACTATGATTACCTCAGTGACTGGGGACCTCGGTTTAAAAAACTAGCAGATATGTATGGTGGAGAGGACAGTGATAGAGACTGAGAAAGTAATCTGTGACCTGGTCAGTGTTAGTGGAATTCATGTCTATGTTACTAGATAAAGTGGCCTACTCTCTCTTACTTGGGAATAAAAAATTTACAAAAAATAGGTGTTGTCTTAGTAAGGGTTTGCTTAATCAATAAGTCAACGTGAATGAATATGGATGATTTAGATTTTTAAAAATCTATAATTCACCCTCTCTGCCAAGAAACCTCTGATGAAAGGTTTTCAGTGACAATAAAAAGACAATAAAAGGCTTTTTGTGCCTTTAATAATGAGATGGAAATAATTTTTTTTAATTGCTTTGCATTACCTTTCCTACTAGCTGGGACAGTGTGCACTTGTATTATAACATAATCTCAAAAGTATACTTTAAAAAAGATTAATATTACTGCCATATTTATTGAGTTAAAGAATGTCTGTGTGTTGATTCATCATGATATTTTTATATATGTATATTTATATTTTTGTATTTTTATTAAATAAATTAATATTTATAAAAACACTACTTAATCATGTACTTTGTTAATCATAAAGAACTGTCCTATCTTTCTGAACAAAGGAAACTACGTATTGTGCAATACTTAATTTTTGAATGCATCTATATTGGAATAATGGTTCAAATGTACTGTGCAAGAACAATATGGAGAGAGTGTTCTGTAATGGGAATGCAGTGTAGAAAAAAGAAAAATTATTTTGAAAAAGTGATTATAAATAAATGCAGTCTGACTTGCAATGTGTATTACTATATGGCATAATAATACGGTTTCATTGTGAAACTCGCCCCCACATACCTTCTTATATGAACAGGTGACAGTAAGATGATTTAACAGATATATGTCTGGGGATTTAAGGATCCATGAAGGTTTATTGTGGCAGATATGAAAACAATTTTGTAATATGCCTTATAAAAATTAGAATAATTAAGCAAACATCAATAATGAAAGGCAGGCTTTTGTATTCTAATCTTATTTTGGGGTTTTGAGGTTATTAGGCAAATCAGACATGTTACGAATAGCTTCTTTTTAAACCAAAGTGAGCCAAGCAATAAAAACAAAGTCCAACCAATATTTTATTAAAGATGTTAGTGTTCTCTTCCTTCAAAGAAGTGCATGCATTTGCATATTTTCTAAAGCATTAATGACAATCTTCAAGTATATATTTGTGTTTAAACTCTATTTGCTGGATCAGCTTTTATGCAATGCACATTTTTTCAAAACACAGGTGAGGAGGAATTTACCTGGATCACACATGATCTCACTGAGAGATGCAAGGTTTATCCACACCTGTTTAAAAAAAGAAAAATGTAAAATCTCAAATGTATGAAAAAGGATCAAAGATGCCAACAATATAGGATGTACGCTATCCATAGCATTTCCATTTTTATACCGACTTTAGGGAAAACCAGGTGCATATACATGTCCTAAAAAGTAATGTTTTAAGATTTTTCTCTAGATTACTTAGTTATTTTTCAGATCTTTTCAGAAAGAAACTTAAGATACGTATTGGCAATGTAATGTGGACTACTGGGGCACTCATCTCTTACCAAAAAGTTAATAAAGAGGCTACACACAAGGTCAATTCATCCAGACATAGGAACCCACTCCTGCTTAAAATTTTCCTCTCTACTCTGTTGACTTTCAGATTATTTCTCAAAAATATCTCTTTACTATTATTTATTTTATCCTTCCGTTTGTTCTTCTGCCAGTCCCAAGGATGCATCTGAAGTTAGCTGACACTGAACTCCTTTTTTCTGGGAGGGGGGTCTGTGCCTATCAGGGTATTGGGGGTCTAAACAAGCACCTGAGCAGCCCACTATGAGCTGCATGTCAGATCTGCAACACTATGTTGCAAACAAAAAACTTTAGTGACATAAAGAAGTCAAAATAATCTGCAGCCATGTGGCAGCCGTGTACATGGATGTGATCTAGTAACAAGATATCAGTGTACAGCTTGATGGTGTAAGAATGCATATTTCTTCATTCTATCTTTTGGAGGTGAAAGCAAAAGACTTATGGAATGTATGATCTCAACAGTGTTGCTGGCAAAGTGAAAGCACACAAGAATGCATTAGCCTTTCAATGCAGTTTTCATACTTTAAGGCACTGCCTTAAGATGGGATAGGAGAAAAAAATGTTCTTCATTATTTCAGTAAATTCAGTAAATTATTTTCATTATTGCATTATGTCAGTAGTGAGCCCAAGAATCCTGTACTACTTAAAGTAATATATGTTCAAAAGATGACCTACATGGATTTAGAGCTCACAGAAATTCACATAGTTGATACAGCAGAACAAGTAATATCTCAAAACTGCAAAAAAATTCAAGCATTCTTAAAATGACTAAAACTAGCTGGCACATTTATCACCTGACATGCCCAACTAGTAGTTATGCGGGCTTGTTCATTCAAATGGGACAACCACATGCAATAGGATGAGGTGCTTTTTCTGGTGTCGTAAGCCAGACTGATTCCCAGGGTATTTCGCATGGAGGAGTCCCTTTGCACAGCAGTAGCTATATCCCTCAAGGATACCACGGCCACCTTCGCCTACGGCAGAGGCATGCGCCTTTGCTGCAATGGTTATTCAGCAGAGCAGCTACACTGCCTCTGAGTTTGCCCAGCCAAAATGCTAGAGGGTTATGCCTGCAAAACCTTCCAGTGCTGGGAGCATCCTGAGATGAACGGGGCAGCTTCTGGCCTGTGACTCGTTGAGGCTGCGGGGTGGCCGGCCGCTCTGGATGCCCTAGTGAGTACTGCAGATAATTAAACCTCAGTTTTTTCTATGTCTCTCAACAAGCAGAAGGTCAGATACAGGAACCGACAGGAACTTGCATAGCATTGGCAGATACAGAAATCTACCTTGTTGGGTTACAAATGTAGCAGAAAAACTTCCGATCACCCTTCGATTAACTTCTCTTTTCCAGTAATAGTTCCAAACTGATAGAGTTATGCACATCAATTTTTTGATCATTTAAACACTGCTACTTATTTTGAAGTCCAGTTACTGGTAAGTCATCTCCTTTTAGGAAGCATCACACCTAGATCCCACTGTTGCATTGTATGTGGACTCCCAAAGACACAGGAAAGGAAAAGAAGGTCCTGAGAGGCATTTTAGGGTTTGGTGACTATTGTCGGTTTCACAGGTCCACATTTAGATGAACTGAGTGAGGTCCAGCATGGATACCACTACCCCAGCATGGTGTGAAAAGGAATGAAAAGGAGTAAAAATGAACATGGATAAACTCCAAGTGAATGTTCCAAGGGGGGAAAAAAAAAAAATCCATTCCATCTTGAAAGCAGAAAAAAGAAAAGAGGAACATATGATGAAGGTCTTGTTTTGTAATGCTTATTTATTTTCTATTTCTTTTCACTTTAACTGAATTTTGTAACATCCTCATAGAGTTACAAGCTTATCCTGATAAACACTCTCACCAGTAAAATATAATGCTGGAGACAATTTCCCACAGAAAGTTGCATCTTTCAGTGAAATGCTGAAACAGACTCCTCATTATGCCAGATTAAGGAACCTAACTGCAACCACTACCATACATAAACAGGCCTAAAACATTTAGTCATTTCATGAAATGTCTGTTTTCAGAATAGAGTAGTCACACAAAAAAACCCCATATATAAAACTTTCCCTTAGTACTTTTCTTATGCATGGATGACAACAGGCATCAACAAATTCTGCTTTACCAAAGGCATTTCAACTGCTAATGGTCTAATTTACACTGAAAGTTCTATTTTAAAGTCACATTTACACTTCACTCCTCACTTGTGCTAAGTAGACAGATAGAACACGTGTTTGGATCATTGCATATTGGAGTATTGTTACATTTTATGTTTTACATTTTAATTTGTAGACGAATTTGAGTAGTTCCAGGAAAAAAAAGAAAGGAAAAAAAAGAAGAATGGAGAAATCAAACATTTTTGCCTCTGTTATGGGAAGATGAATGGGGGAGAGAGGACTTCTAGAAGCATTTTTTAGGAACATAACATGGATATTATTTTGTGTGCATATGATTGTCTGTAAGTATGGGTGAGCGTATATACATTCATATATTAAAAAGACCCCATTTTATTATCCACAAGGTTAACCAACAGAAACCCTTAGGTACCACTTCTATTCAAACCAAGATGCCCACCTAAAAGGAAAAAAAAAGGATGACAGAGTACCAGACATATTCAACTATGGGCAAACCAAAGGACATAAACCAATTTGACTTTACAGATTGTTTTATGTTGTTCCAGCATCCTGCTGTTAGAGGGTATATTTTACACTGCAGTTCAGTTTCAGTTCATGAATCATAACTCAAACTAGGAGGGATCTGGCCTGAACCCTATTTAAAAATCACTTCCAAATCTGGGATTTTGCATCTTCATTAAAATCTCACAGAAAGGGAATGCAGGGAAGAGGGTGGTGAATATCGCTGTTCTTGTTCCAAAGAAATCACGCTGATGTTATTTCTGCAGGGGAAGCGAATGCCTCTCTGCCACTGGCTGTCACAGGGCACCATGCAACAGAGGAAATCCAGGAACATTTACCCTTTCCTTTTACTCCCCACCCCCCTCCTTATTCAAAGCAAAGCACTCTGCAACATCCTTCACCCACTCCAGCAAAATTCATTAGAATACTTTTTAGCAAATTTCAGATCACCAGTAAAAGCCGAAGAAGTGACAGTGTCTTGTCACAACTTCAATGTCTTTTTCCCTTTTGCTGATGTGCACTATTTTAGCAGGAAATACATTTTCATAGCGGTCCTGTGACTTAAAATATGAGCATATTCCTGATTTCGTTCATTTTGCTATGGAATTTGACACAAGTCCTGTCATAACATCTATTAATATACCTTCATCAAGCTTGGAATGAACTCCATAATTTTAAAAAGCATTTGCTCCTACAGTCAGTGTGCCAAGCATTTCTTCCATCACTGCTCACAGGGAAATGACAGGCTGTACAAGGTAAGCCTGCACAAACACAGATTTTGATGTTTGGTGGGAGTAAAATGATAGTAACGTTGTTCACTGTTTATAGTTCTGTCCTTCAATTTACCTTTTGAGTTACTGGTAGACATTTAGAACACATTAGAAACAGTTTATGATCTGTTGGAGTAGTGCAAGAATATCTTCGGAGCAGAACAGGATCCAAAAACCAACCTGTTTTTAAAATACAGCCCAGGATCCCTACAGTCTTCCTTTCCCTCCAGCAGCAGGAGGCAGAATGACCCTTGCAGGCACTGCATCACGTAAGTACATATCTGGCACTTACTACTGGAAGAAGAGGTGAAAGCTGGAGTTTCATGAGTAAGAACGGTGAGAAGGAAATTAGGGCTGGGATTTTCGTTACTTGAGAATTGCTCTCGCAGCTGTCAGGAAGCAGGCTGCTAGTTGCTAGGAGCAACGATAATAATACTTACTTCTTATATAATGCTTTTCATCCCTAGTTTTTAAAGCTTTTTACAAAGAGGGTCAGTATCATTATCACCATTTTACAGGTAGGAAAAGCACTTATTTGTGCACCAGTTTCCCCAAGGACACCCAGCAGAATGGTAGTGGAGACAGGAGCAGAAGCCCGCTCTTCTCTTCACAGGCCACACTGCCTTGAGGACAGCTAACCGTTCAGGAGGCATTAATTTATGTACCTTCACTGCTTGAACTGATCAGAAATTTTGCTTTTAATTAGCTTTTACTGCCACACAAATTTCAGACATCTTAAAGGACGATGCCCTTCCATGGGACACCATGAGTCCAAGATCCTTTCTAAATTAAGGTTTGGCTTTGGACAAGTATGTGTTTCTTAGACAGGTCCAAGGTAGTTGCCAGAGGAGAGGTTAAGGTGCTTTCCCAGGCTTGCTTCCTGGAGGAAAGAGAACAAAAGCGGCTTTTAATTCCAGGTCCAAAGTGAAAAGAAGAGACAAAGAAATGTGCAGTAAGCCCTAAAAACTGCAGGAATATGGCCAGATTTGGCAAAGAAGTAGCTTTTACCTAAAAGTTAATCTTTCATTTAAAGCAGATGACAGTGGGACAGAAGGGGTGGACAGTGGAAGAACATCAGGTTGTAGTACCCAACACCAGCCGGTCTCCACTCCTTCAGAATTAATTATTTTTTATTTGTAAGGACTCTTTCTATGTCTTTCCATTTGATTTTTTTTGTGAGACATCATCTTTTGATTGCTGAAAAAAAATGGTTTTTCTCCAGCAGTTCCAGATGGGTAATTTAATGACATCTGTAGGAACAAGCCTGACCAGCACTCAGCAGAGATGCAGAGAGAAAACAAGACATGAAGAGGCTCTTCAACCCCATCCCCTGTGTAAGTGAAGGGCTTTGTTTCAACTAATGCTCAAATTAGGATACAGAATGGACACCAGGCATCACTGCACCATCCAACGGGATCCAGAGTGTGAGCCAAAGGGAGTAACAGCTTCCCCACCTGCTAACACATATGCTGCCATCTGCAACTTACTGATCAAGGGGCAAGTTTCATCTTTTCCAAAGCAATGGCAGTGTGTTTTCCTCTGTGCCATGGCTGAGTGCCTTCAGCTGTCCTGTACAATAGTGCCAGAATATTTGTTGTCACTGATGTTCGGCCAAGCCTGCACTGTTTTACAGCCAGCTTTTGCACAGCACTACCAGTAAGGGCCAAATTTTACCCACTGCATTTTTCTTCCAAAGTCAGTGACGTGTTGTTGGACTTCACAGCAATGAACTGATTGCAAAGTACTATGAGAAATCACACATTATCATGTTTTAGAGGGGGAAAAAAAACCCCTCACGTGTAATGCTCTTTCTCTTGATTTTATGAAAAAACATTAAAAATTGAATGAAAATGAGTTTTGCATTACATTATTAATACAAATCCATGCCTGTTCAAGTGATGTAATCTGATGCAATTTACACATGTATTTGATATAAAGGAAATCTCTTTCGATGTTTTAAACCAGATGCTTGCACATAATTTAAAAGCTTGATCCTAACAATTCTATAAAGCAGGTCTAAATAAATTGTAAAAGGTTAGATAGTATTATATACTGTAAATACTTGCAGAAAGATTCTTTGTACAGATTTTTAACAATCTTACAAAAACTATGAATCTATAGTGTCTCATATAAAGTAGAGGAAAAAAAGAGAAAGGTGATACATTTCTACCTAGCAAATAGGGACTTTCCTATAAAAAAGATTTACACACTTGTAATAGAAGGAAAGTCTGAGGAAAGAGGTAGTATCTTTTATCCAACTATATTAGCTGCTTTAATAAAACCAGACAAGTTAGGCTTATGAATCCTTTCTCATCAGGACTCACAAAGACTAGAAAAATCTCCAATGCCACTCTGCAATATAAGCTTTTTAAGTCTAAATGCCAAATTAATTTTTAAATTGTTATTGACAAAAGTTCTTATTTATAAATTGCATATTTTGAGTATTTTGGTAAGGCAACGTTTGCAAGGCAGATGTGCTGATGTGTCCTCTAGCTACTTTTAGGGACATTTGCCAGTTAATTTTTTCAATTCACTTTTGTTATATGTGCCATAAATATGGCAAACCAATTTACGAGAAAACATTCTTCTAATCTGACTTTTCAGCCAGTGGGGCAACACACTGCCTGAATTTTGTGGGATAGGACTGTCAGCATACCCAGAGAGGCAGGAAAGCAAAATTTCAAAGCAGTTAGTTCAAAATTATTTGATAAACCTGTTTGCAATGAAGTAGTACACAATTCATATGCATAATACATACATAATCTAAATAAATTTTACTATGTAATTAAATAAAAATTCATCCTGTGGCTCTTGTAATATATTCAGTTCTTTAAACTATTGCACACAACTTCTGTGAAGCCAATGAGTCACAGCAGCCAGCCGTTGGATTATAAGAGAATTCCTGCCATGTCATGGTTATCCTGCCAAAGATAGGAACTCTGAACTGCCAGGTTGCAGCCCTGGATGGGAAAAATCAAGAGCAAGAACATAACATTTGACTTCAAACCTCCATTGTTCCAAAGTCAGTTACATTTCTGATTCAGTAAAGGTCTCACCTAAACCCAAGTCTTGCTTCTCAGGAATGCTTGGATGTGGACTGCTGTTACAGGGCAAATCCCTCAAGTTGCAACATCATCATGGAATCAGGCTTGAATGATTTTGTGGATTCCTGCAGTTCCATTTAGTGACACTAGTGTTCTAAATATCCTGGTGAAGCAGAACACTTCAGACATTGGTGAACAGACCTATGAAAGTGAAAGTTCATTGGTAGAGCTTCAGTGGTCCAGCTTTGAGAAGAACATGGTAAAGTGATTATCACATTATACTTAGCAGCTCCAGATTTAATTTTCTGTCCCCTCCAGAGCAAATTAATTTGGATATGGATGGAGTATTTTATTTAGCCATCTGTCCCATAGCATCATATCCTTTCTTTATGGAGTGTGATGGAAGTAAATGATGTCATGATAAACTTGTACAAAGTTCCTTTTATAGAGAGTGTACACTGTTTAAAAATAGAAATCTAGGCAGCATAAATCTACATAATACATTAATTATAGATCCTATATAGTGCCTACCAGCAGGTCTGAACAACACTGTCATGTTCTACCAGGTTCAAGAACAAATTCCTATTTCCCTTAGTTTCTTTTTCTCCATTGCCCTCTCCCCATGTTTTGCAATTAACCCCAGGACTTTCAGCCTGCAGTCTCTGAGTATATACGAAATGATTCACTGGTATATAATACCTGTGCATCCACAGACATCAGTGTACTGCTATGTTCTAATTTTGTAGTATTAATCTTCTCATTGAGTAAAACTCCAAAAACAACTGTGGATGTGGTTCTGCGCTCCAGAATTATGTTGTTGATGATGATTTGCCACTAATCTTTTGTTCACGCAAGCAGCCAGAGCTGCAAACTGTAAATAGAACAGACTGAGAAAACTAATGTTCTTTCCCTCTTCCTGACACACAGAGATTCCTCCAACAGTTCAGCTCTTTCAGATTGGTTTAGATATTGGGGCACTGTTATTTTCCTAAGAGAAGCATTGTAGGACAATAACTGGATTATCTTAAATGTTTCCATTTCTCTACATTCATTTTTGAAAGATCGGTTCATTCTCATTTCAGGAATATAGAAGACCCATTTTATTGCCCTTTTTTTTTTTTTAACTAAAGGGCATGCATTCTTTCCTCTGTGTAACACCAGTAAGCTTACACCAGTAAGCTCTAGCAAGTAGCCTCTATAAATGAAAGAGCTTGATTCAATATTCATCCTGCCCTGTTCTGGGCTATAATTTTAATAGCCACTAATAGCTTTATCTTCCATGAAGCTTTAAAAATCTCTTTTGATTCCATTTATGCTTTGAATAGCTTCTATTTAATTATGATCTGAGCTTGCACTTGCTTTAGGCCTGCTACCTGATTTTCTCAAAAAACTATGAGATCGAGTTTAACAGTTTTTTAAATTAATTTTTTTAAAGTTATTTGACTATAATTTCATGCATAAATAGGTTTTGAATAATTAATTTGGAAAAAAACCAAGACTGGAGGTTAAATGGCATTGGCAACTTACTGAAGTTTAGAAGGATGTAATTTCATTCGCAGATGATTAATGTAATGTTGTTTCAGTTTCCTGAAAAACTAAGTGTGCTCATTAGAGGCTATAAAGCATCCTTGTGGCAACTAATTGCTTAAGGATAAAAAATTAATAGAAAATAGATTTTTTTTTTTTTACTTTCATACAATAAATGGAAGTTTGGAAAGAGAGCAGGACAAAAGAAGAATATACACAAGTTCATTACTAATTACTGTGGATCACAGATCTCAGATTACAGTTTGAGAAACATCAAAATATATCATAAAAGAAAGATACACAGATATCAGAAGGATAACATGAAAAAGGATAGGTGTGTGGGAGGGTGAAAGATAATGGAAATTTGGGAGTAAATAATCAAAATAAAATATTTTGATCTTATTTTCAAGAAGAGAAAGGTCACAGAATGCAGTCAGGCTGATTGAGGGACAGACAGTGGACTGTCAGAGATGCAGTCAATGACCAAGAACAGAAATCGGCCAACCAGAAGCCTGATTATGTGTCTGTATATGCTATTGGTTTTAGTAGTGGGAAAATCAAAAAACTAGAAATGATTAAATTTATAAATTGGTTTTATTGATCACTGGATTGACAGTGATCGCTTTTAAACCTCTTTCAGCCACCAATCCTAGAAATACTTTATTATTTGTATTCAAAAGATGAGTAATTCCCAAACCTTTTATTTTTTACACTAGCTTGTTCTGAGTTTAAGAACTTGGTGTAGTATCTTCAAAATAATTTGAAGTACAATTTGATCTTCTAAAATGTGAACTTACATATGTATTGTGATTGCTAACAGACAATACAGTCCTAGCCTAGTAAATAGCTCAGCAAAAGTCAGGATTCCAAATTTATTAACTGCCAGTGACTTCAAGATCATATTTGCTCAGTCTCCTAGTAGAAATGTTGTTTTCATTTTTAGTTATGCCTCAAATGCAACATGGAAGCAGGAAGTCAAGCTGTGTCCCTTTTCTGGTCATGCACCACCCACAGTTCTGCAATGAGAACTTATGGAGTGAAAAGGGAAGAAGAAGGAAAGGGAAGATTTTGTGGTATAAAAAACTAGTCAAAAGGTAAAACTTCTTCTGATATCATATAGGTTAAGAAGTAATCCAGCCAATGGTGTGTTTGTGAACTACAGAATGTTTAAAAAAATTATAATAAAACCAAGAAGTGTCCTTTAAAACCAAGTAGCTTTTCATAGGAGAAATGCACCATTCAAATTTGCAAAGACCAATAGAAAAAAGTCTAAATACCAGATGTGGTCTACAAGACATTTCTCTTCAAAAACATAGAGTATTCAATTTAAAATTAGGAATAGGGATGTATAGAGTGACTATGAGAAAATTCAATACCTAAGCACTGATATTTGTTAAACTGGAGAATTATCTCCCCAGGAAAAATGTAGAAGTTCGCTTACTTTTTACAATTATATTAATCAAGAAAAGAACAGTGATACAGTAGAGAACCATTCTGCTAAGGCATAAGGGATGGAAACAGAATGAAGGGGTAATTACTAAGACAATTTTACCCTTTTACAGCAGTAACATCTGCAATATTAAATAATTGTACATGGATTCGTTTTTTTTTATTACATAGTATTGAGATGCAGAACCTGGTTCTGCACAGCTTCTCCACTGGCAAACTTTTGTATACCTGCAAAATACCTCTATCAAACTGTCTTTATAGAGCAAAAGTCTATTTTCTGGAAGAAGGGACTCATTTCCTAGCACTGCTACATAAGTATAAGCCCTCTGGGTCATGGTAATGTCAAATTTACAATCCTGCTGTGGTTTTTATGTGTGTGTTTTCGAAAAAAAAGTTTATGCTAATACAGCAAAATGTTTGTATCAGCCCAGTATGTGTCATTTATATGTTCTCTTGCATTCCTAAGGAATACAAAAAAACCATCGTGCTTCATTTGCCTTAATTTCAGCATTATACAGAAGAAACCACAAGAAAATATTAAATATTATAAATATTATAAATATTATAAATATTATAAATATTATAAATAAATATTATATTTGAAAATTATTAAACATGACATTCAATGTATCAGCTGTTAGCAGCATACATTTCTCATGCTCCTTGGGATGTAATCAAAGAAAAACAAATCACCAATATGTTAGATATGGAAATTTAAATCCCAGTAACATATACGCATTTTGTACGCTACATTCATATATATTATCATTCCCATGTGGACCTTTTCTTTATTCTTTCTCAATTTTTCTATAGTACAACACTGAAGTATATTTGATGTACTGTCATTATCATACTGGAATATATACCGAATAAAAGAATGTAAAAGAAAAAAAAAAGAGGAAGACTACTGTATAGTTTTCTGTAGGAAAATACTAGCAGGTGTAAGTTTCTCTGACTGGCTTCTGCTGTTTCTGTCCCATTTCCTCTGCCACCCAGAAGGCTACCAAAAATACCGGCCACAGGCAAAACTGCTAACCCTCACAACAAGAAAGGATGAGCTTCTGCATGCAGAGAAAGAGAGCCGGGGCCCTCTAGGCGCCCTCAGTCATGCTCTGCACCACTAGGGAGAAGTGTCAAAATAAAGCAGAACCTAAAATGCACACTCAAGAACATGGATTAGTTCTTCACTATGGAGTTTCCCACATTGAAAGCTGGAGGAAAAGACATGCAAGTCATCATCTCAGTACATCATCGATACAAAAAGTCTGTGAAACTAATCTCATTCACAATTTTGTTGCTGTTGTCTTATATTGTCACCTGAATATTTGAGGCCAAATCCTTTACTTTGAAGCCTTTTTCAGGGGGCAGGGGGGTGTCTGTAATATTTTCTAGCTTCAAATAAGAAATTTACCATGTGAGCACATAGAATGAATTAATTTTCATTAGATTTTATTCTACCTAGAAAAAGGTCCAATGAAACTAGGACGCCAAACATATAAAATAACAGTATGCTTTCTACAGACACGTTTACAGAAAAACAAGTGTTGAACTGTGCACTGCATGCTTGCAAACTTGTCATTGTCAAATCATCAATAACACTGCCATGCAGAAAAACACAATCAAGGCCTCAAACACCAACTTTGAGATATATTGAATATAGGTTATTTCAATAAGTTCCTGTGTTTTAAGCTAGTCTCAAGTCAAGACTGTTACTTTCCCTACCCTTCTGCATTATTTCCATAGGGTTTTCTTGACACACACTTCTTACCAGAATCCATACTGGAATCTGTGATACTGGTATCACAATATGGCTTTCTACTTGAATGAATATTTAGATAAGCAGGCAACCTCAGAAATACACTGTAGAACCCACGGTGCCTGCTGCGCTCCTCAGAGACGTTTGGCAGGATATGACTTTCCACTCTGCCAGCTCCTAGGTGTGGTAGAGAAGGATGTAGTTGCACTTGGTAGGACTGTTCTGCCCACCTGGAGCAGCTTATGTGAAAATGAGGATACAAGCCAACAAGACTGCTAGATAGCACCGTGCAACTTAGGCAAAGAGAATATATGTGGCAAATTTATGGTGTGGTCAGAAGCTACACCTCTCAAAACACAAACAGTCCTTCGGCAGTCATAGTCTTTATGTCTTTCCTAGACACACCTGTTTTCCTAGAAAAAGGATATTGTTTTGTATTTACCACTTCTGTTTTCCACAGACTGCTTCAGCTGATCAGCACAGATTCTGTTAGCTTCAGTTAGGTAGTTGGATTTAATGGTTAGAGGGGAAACCTGACATTGGGAGAAGTGTGTAAACTGAATATAATGAAGCTTCTCACCGTGCTAATGCAATGTATTTTTGTGGGTGCCTTTAAAAAATGTTTAAAACTCAAACTACACTTTGAACTGGCAAATTGTCTGAAGTCTCCATTGTCAATTTGACCTTACCTATGATTGACAGGATATGAATTATCCAAGCGAAAATGCTATGGAGCCAATGCCATTTCACCACTGGAAATGAATGCAGAATTCTCTTCAGAGTGCTAATTCAATGCTGTTCCCTATCTCTGGGATCCTCAGGTCAGTTCAAAACAAGATTTTAAAGCTAAATAACTAGAAGAAGCCTGGCATGAGTGGGATATACAAACTCTTTGTACTCATGGTCAACAAGGCATCAGAATTTTCCAGTATACAGACAGAACAGAGTCTATTTTGACTCCAAAATATGACATGGTTATCACAACTAAACATTCATGACTTATTTACATGCAGAGAACTGAACTTTTCACAATACACTATGTATGATAAATTATTTTGCAGCAAATGTATTTAAAAATAAATTGCAGTTTATTCTGTATTCATCTGAATTATAGGTTTCGGCATCTTTCCTTAAGTGGATTTTTTCCCCCAGGCCAATAACAATATGTCAGAAAATATGTTGTGTTTACATCAGAATTGGTGATCTGAAATGAGTGTCTTTTTCCTTCATTTCAAAGATCGACTGTGTCTATGTTTCCAATGAAAGATGATAAGTTGTAATTTTCATTGTTAATCAAACCTTCTATTTCATATCTCTGTATTAGAATATGCTTAGTCTTGTCATTAGGATTTCATCTTATTAATCAGTTATGCTCACAGAATAGCTAATAATTTTGAAACAATGTCAAAAGTTATTGAAATGCAAATATACACATGTCAAAAATAGTTAAGGTTTAGTTAAAATTCAGACAGAATTAATTGTGCTACGTAACTTGTTGACTCTTCTGAAATAATAAAAAAGTATGATGTCCTTAAGCAAAAGCTGATAGTAGGTTCTGTTTTCCTGTGAAATCTTTCTGAAGTCACCTCTAGAAAAGAGTAATGGCCTTCTGCATGTGCATCATGTGGACAAAAGCCCACAAACCTTTATTCAGTATAGGTTTAGACTAACTATATTATTACATAAAATTAAATTTTATTCTCTACTGAAAAGAGTAACGTCTCCCTGCACACCAGGAAAAGATTGTAGATGTAAGGATGCGCTAATAATTTTGTTAGTCCTTACTGGTTCAGCAACAATTCTTCCACCCTCTCTGGTGATTTTATACTACTGCTAGGATTTGTTCATTCAGCCACTAAAATTACTAACCCTACGCTATCATAAATATTACTGTCAGAGAGTTTATTCTAAAGAGAAATATGACAAATAATTACATCGTATTGCAGGAAATCAATGTACCTAGACAAAAATTGAAAGCACAGTGTCTTGGTTTGCAACCATTTTTTAAACACAGCTATGCTAAATTAATTGTTTTTCTTTCAATTTGTTAAAAAATTAAGTAACTGCCTTTTATATAGCTATTTTACATTATCTGCATATTCTTTCACAAAGATGCCAAACATTTTGTAAAATCAAGTCTTAGTAATAATTCTAATGCCAGCGATTAAATTTGTAACCTGGTGTTCCTCTCCTTAAAACATGTAACAAACCATTTAGAATTTCTTATTGTAAAACAATATTGGGAACCTACTAAATGTGCACAAGGAAACAGATGAAGACCGTACAGCTGAACACACAAAATGGAAGAACAGAAGTCTAATCTTGTTATGTTATAAGCAGAAGGTTAATCAACACAAAGAAGTAGCGCAAATTTGAAAGACAAAAAATGGGTTAGATTGGTAGGATAACTAGGATTGCTACGGAGATAGTTCAGGAAGATGGGATTATCAACAATGTCAAGTACTGAAATAAGGTTGAGGACTCTTCATTAGCAGAGAAAAAGAGGACAATAACTACTTCAGGGACAGTGGTCTCTATGGAAGCCACAGCAGAACCCTTACTGGATTTGGACAAATAAATTGCTTCAGCGTAAGAAAATACATCTGAGAGATGTGATAAACCACAATAGATTTCATACCCCTGTAAAAAAAAATCAGGAGTTCAACATTATAGAGATTCATGGTACAATAACACACAAAGCACCCAGAGCACCATGATCCAAGAGCGAGAGGATAACAGAGGCCTTACTTTCATGTTACATTGCTTTTTTCTTG
Source organism: Phaethon aethereus (assembly GCF_964289735.1). Lineage (NCBI taxonomy): Eukaryota > Metazoa > Chordata > Aves > Phaethontiformes > Phaethontidae > Phaethon > Phaethon aethereus. The sequence goes on along the minus strand of NC_138582.1, from coordinate 89,599,650 downwards.
ACCTTTATTGTCTTGTGCAGAATCAAGAGTATATGTAAGACAGTATGTTAAAAAGAAAAAATAAAAAAGGAGAAAGTGAGAGAAAAAGAGGTAAGAAGGAGAAATAGGGTCAGGAGTAAAAGGATGCAAGCTCTTTTCTGTATGTTTTTGGAAGATGTAGCTAAGGAGGAAAAGTGGGGGAGAAATCAGTCACAGGAAGACAGGCTATTTGATTTCGTTTTCAAAGACTTGTAAACTATATTCTGTTGTTCACAGGATTTACCTGTGGGAAATTCTGGTAAAAAAATCTCACATTACTCTCCGAAGCCAGTCATTCCACGGCAGTATCAAAAACTAAAGGTCATAAAAGCCATACACATTAAATACGTTAAATGTTTATTACCCATTTGTGGAGCACAACACAGAACATAAGGAAAATAATTGCCTCCTGACTGCATAATTACAGTGAAATTACACAATTTTTATATACAGTTTAATATCTACTTTTTAAAGGGTTGGGTAAGTTTAGAATTGATATGTCAAAAAATGCCTTTGGTTTCATGCTCAAGCAAGTTCTTTTGTGCACTAAAGCAAGGGAGTAGCATATAGGAAATTCTGGTTTATTGGTAAAGCACCATGGGAATATTCTCAGATATTGTGAAAACTTAAATTATTTTTTACAGTTGAAGGACACAATCTGTCTTTACTGCGATCAATCACAATACAAAATTTTGTTTCATTATCACTAAAAATATTATCAGCTAAAAGGAAAAAAACAGTAAAAAGATGAAAGAAAATCTGCTACACTTCTGAAGCCATGGATAAAAGACTTACTATGTTGCTCCTTCCTCTGTTAAGTAACACATTAAAAAGGACTAACATAAATATACACTGCAAACCAGGATCTTATTTTCTGGGCTACTTAGCTAAGTGGCAGAAACTTTACTGATATCTTTATTAAACTATGACCAGTATTGCTGACAGCTGTATAACTAGATAAAGACACTAATGTTACACTTTATTTTTAGGTAGTTTTAATGAATTAAGCTGTTCTGCTTTAACAATAAAAGAAAAAAATCAAACAGCAGCACAGTTTTGTTTGAATATTCATAATTGTGTTAAGATGTATTCAACTATTACACCGAACAGGGTCAGTAGGTTCAGATTTCACACAACTTCAAATCTAAATATTTTTAGAAACTTATTAATATCTAGGAAGGAATTTTGTCATAATCAATATAGTGTTTTGATTGTCCCTGTGAATATTAAGTCCTCTCAGGTTTTGTATAAAACCATTAATCTGGCAGAAATTTATTGCTGGCATTTAGCCATATTAATGAATTTGCTAAACAGCAGTCATCATTAACATGTTTCTGAGAAAGCAGTGCTCTATTTTCCATTACATACATATTATAAAACTAGCAAATGCGGAGGGGGTTAGCTTTTAGCAAAACACATTTCAAGGTGATTTTCAAGCTATTCTAAAAAATATAAATATACAAACATCTGTACTAGCTTACATATTGCATACTAAAAAAGAAAAAAATATATTAACATATTAACAGAGTTATTTTCACTTTAGAAGGAACTGCTGCTAATACAAAGATGATTGAGATCACTATTGTTTAATTGGAAAAACTTTATTCTACCTTCTTTAATAACATGTAGGTAAATCTAATAATGTGAAATTGCTCTATAATATATACAATATTCTATATTTATACAGTGAGAGACAGCTCTGCAAATTTATAAATACCACACAGGCAGTAGTACATGTAATCTCATGAAATAAATAATAACAGCATATAGTCAATAATCTACATATCTATGTAGATTTCACTTTTAGTATCATCACCTACAGTTTTTTCATTCTGTAATTCAATTAATATTTCTTAAGTTTTGGATTTTTTTTAGTTTTGTGGGGCTTGTTTTTTAAGCAATTTCTACATTATTTTATTGCCTCTGACCCTTGAGGTATGGAACAAAAACATTTTCTCTGTTTCCCAGTGTCATGAATGAGTAATTTAGATGGCTTAAAGAATCACCGTCAAAGATATCAGAAAGCAAATTATTGTAATACAAATTTGTAAAAAGTGCGACTTAACAGAATGTGACGGCAAGGTCCACTTTGTTACTTATTCAACATGGAAGAGGTATACAAAGGGAAATCAAATTACACTTAGATTGGAATGATTTACTCATGGATCGAATCGGGTTAATGTGGCTTACATGTATATTGAGGAGATAAAGTAGGGGAGACCTTCCCCCTGAGTCACAAGGTTCAGAGTGGACCAAAATCCGCCCCTAGACCCAACTTGGTCAATGGTTTATGACTAAGGTTAGATAAGAAAAGTAAAGGAATGTCCTCCCATTGAGTCACGAGGTTCAGAGTGGACCTCCTTGCTTTCTAAACTGCTTCTCAGAGAGAAGCCTAGGTGTGGCTGAATCCAAACCTAGTCCCAGACTTGGTCAATGGTTTATGACTAGAGGGATAGGGTATCAGGGATTCTGGTGTGGTGATATAGTTTGTGTTTGATGTAACTTTAGGATGGCAACAATCTAATACAAAATAACAGCAATTAAATTCACTAATGATATTGAGATGAATCACAGTATCAAATCAGATAAAACTTAGCAGCATAATCAACTTAAAACTTACTACAATTAGACACATAAAGAGATGTAGAGAAGAGAGATAGATATGTAAAAAGGTACCTATTAAATATCCCCCTTGAATCCAGTCAAATACTCATATCTGATGCTTTGCATCACTCAACAGGTGATCAGCCGAGCCTCTGAGTTGATCGTGAACTTGAGGGTTCACAGACTCTGAGAGGTGTCCCACTCAGAGGGAGGTGCTGGTCGTAGCCTGCTGCAGTCCAGGAGAGCTCAAAGGGTCTCACTCCAGACCACTAGTTATAAGACTGGCAGATGATTGACTTCAGGCATCAGTAAATTTCCATCCTCACCACAAATCATTTGCCAGTAACTGCCAGGATTCCAATGACTCTGGTACCGATCTGTCCAAGTCATAATTAGACAAAAATATGCTCCAGGGCTATCAGAGGAGGATTAATCCCACAATTGATAGTCCTGAGAAGGTCAGTACTGTTCTCTACCTTAGCTACGCAGGAGTGCTTGACACGGCCAAGGGGCTCTCAACCGCCAAACTCTCTGCTTCAAGGCCAAGGCTTATCAAGAGCTCCAGGTGCAAGGATGGGGGAAGAAAAGCACCACCACACCCAGGCAGCAAACCGTGGAATTGAAAAAGAAAATTAGTACCTAAGTAATTTGTTGTAATTGTGTAGAGATTTGACATGTGTTCAAAAAATAATGTGTTTTGTGTTCAAAAAACATGTGGACGTGGTGCTTCAGGACATGGTTTAGGGGGCATGGTGTTGTTGGGTTGACGGTTGGACTTGATCTTGAAAGTCTTTTCCAACCTTAATGATTCTGTGATTCTGTGATATTATACTCTTTCTCCCAATCTCAGTTTTAGCACAATTTCAGTATCCAGTTCTCTTAAGCATGACTGAGTATTAGTTACATAGAAGTTTCAATGTTTTACCTCCATTAATTATTCAATTAAAAGGTAAGTTTCAAAAGCTGCTCAGCAATCATTACACAATCACAGAGTTAACCAAATGCTTTGCAACATCTAACTCTACTGAGCACTCTTCAACAATTCCTAATTTCTGAAAAATATTTATAGTATTTGTAAGGACTCCAAAATGATGAAATTTATTCCTTTATAGCACAAGGACTTTGAATATTAGTGGATCTCATAACCAGCAGCTTAAATAAACATCTTCTGCCTGCAGGTCATCATTATACATCTGCTTTGGGTTTTTCTCAGTGATATTATGTGCTTTGTTTCCAAATTTACATTTCATTTCCCCTCTTTTGATGAACAAAAACACAGAGCACCAGAAGAGCATGGGAGCCATTAACTATGTCCAACCTGCAATCACAACCACTTTATGGCTGACTCAAAGGACCCACAGAACATTTCTCCCACATTCTAACCCACACCATGGGTCACAGACTGACATTTTGTGACACTAATTGTCATTACTGCAGTGTTGCAAGAAGAGACACAAAGTGGGGCACAAAGTCTTACATTCATGCAATAACAACAAAATTGAATGATTTAGTACTGTTCCTGGTCTTTGACTGACTACAGCTTTCTGAAACAGAAAAATAATAAACACACGACAGCAAATTATGCTTAGGCATTTACGTAAGTCTTTTATTGAAGTACAGGTGATCAAATGGGTATTCTGAATAATACTTAGCTAAAAACCTGCTTGTACAGGTAAAAACAGGGAGAAAGGTTCATGAATGTGCCTGATCTGGGAACCACTCAAAATTCAGCTGAATATTCAGCTTTCAGTATTTTACTAGCTCTAGTTAGCAGGTTATAATGGTGTCATGGAATGAATAAAATCACAAGTCCTTGTATTTAGTTCTTCTTGTTTAAAAATAGTAAAGTGTAATATTAACAGAGATTTGAATAAGTTCTGTTTCTTTATAACCATGATATGCAACTGAAATACAAATCACACTGGAAGATTACAGAAATTGCTAGTTAGTCTGGAAAAAACTCAGGCTCATGGAGAGGTAGGAGATGCCTGAAGAACCTATATTTTATCCCCTAGTGTATATATGTTACAATAAAGTATTTAATTGTTATTTACATAGTCTCTCCCCAGAGGACCCTCTCTGCCCTCCCATTTAATACACAAGATATTTGGCTTCATAAAGGAAGAATTACTTCACATTTCACATTTTACTGTACTGTAATTACTTAATGTTTTTCACATAAATTATTTACCACAAAATCTGCAGAAAAAGCACTGAACACAGAGTTATGAATTTTCTCCCTATAGGTCTATACACTGTATGAGAGAGATCTGGCATATCTATCAGATACCTTTGTTAAAGAATTCTTCCAGAGTGGAAACCAATTCTTTAGGCTAAGTAGACAAATCATATATCGTGCATATTACACACTTCTTTATCTATATCATACCAATTGCAATCTACCTCAGGTGTAGAAACTATCTTTCCAAGAAGCTTTTCATAAGCACTGGAAAATAAAGGAAAGAAGATGCATTACTGCAGGAGGCTGCTGTGAATTGTTGCAATGTGACAGGTAGTTACTAGATATTCTTTTAGTCACTCAGGGGTATAAAATCAAGAGCCTTGCAAATGAAAAGAGAAAAAGAAGCTTAAGCAGATACTAGGCATTTCCACCTAATTTGTGAGGCATCCTGACTACAAAGGTATTAAAGCCTATGATCATAAAGTCCATTCCCTAATCCAAGGATTTTTTTTTTTTGTGAATTACTTGAAACAGTATTTGAAAAAAAAATAGAAATGGTTTTGAGAGAAGGGATAGGAATCTGAGCTTGCCTTTTTTTCAAATAGGTGCCCTAAAATAATAGGTTGTTCAACTATACTCACTTCAAAGCACTCTCTCCATCTCAGGAAACTTAGTTTTGTTTTGGTTTGGTTTTTTTTACCAGTACTGATAGAGTTTCAAAGATAAGAATGAAGTGTTCCCATTCAGCTTACTGTCTCCAACTCATCTCATCTCCCCTCCTGGCTTTTGCAATAGTTTTTTGGATAGAGCAGGAAGTAAAAGATACAGGTATGGTTCACTACAGGCAATTCTCAAAAGTAGAGACATGACCTGACCTTGCAGCCTGGAAAATTCTCTATCAGCTTTTATTTTATGTACATGTATATACATATATACACACACACATATAGAAAAACCACTGTTGGCCTAGTTTTAGGAGAGAACTTGGATCTCTGTTCAGTTCTGTAAAAGAGCATTTAACATATGCCTGCCTTCCCAGCAGAGGTGGAGGAAGGTTAGACCTCCCAAATATGTATCCTCCGGAGCTGTGCAATTGAGTGCTGTGAAAGGCCCTCACGCTGCGTTCATCAGGTTCAGAGTGAGTCAAAGTCTCTACATGGGCACTGCACAGTTAATCAATACACGCCCACCAAGCCCCATACCTCCAATGCACATCAAATTCTCTGTGCCCTCACAGATCATAGACACACAGATAACAAGCAATGTGGGTTTCAGAGTTATCTCTCAGAATGCTCAACAGCGCTGCTACAACGCAATATCTATTTAGCAAGAACCACTCATTTTTCTTCTCCCCTCTACCTCTAGAAAAAAAGTTCTGAGCAGAAAATAGGACGTGCCCAAAGCAAAATAAAGAACATGACAATGTCTCAGTTGAGGTCTGGGATAATAACATTAATGTCAGGCCCCTAAAAGTTACAACATTTAACTGGAAGGTGTCCAAGTCTTTTGCCAGATGTAGTCTCAGAGTACTTGTCATTAAATGCTAATACAAAGTTTTCAAACACCAGAGACACAGGACAATGGTTCCAGCTATTAAAAAGTTCCTTACTCTTTGTAAAGGCTATTAAGCAGAGATTCTCATTATTCAAAACACACTATATTGCTTTTCAGTTTTTGCCATGAGGACTTACTAATGTAGCAGTTGTCACTACTGATTGAGTCTTAGGTAAGGTGGGGAAAAAAAAGGAGAAAAAATTCTAAGGTTAGATGATAGTTTCAGATAAGGTAAGAAATCCATTGTTCGGTAAAACAAAAGCAAAACCAACCAATCAAAGACCAATCATATGGTAATTCTTTTGCTCTGGTCAATTGATATAAAGTCAGAAGGCCAAAAGTGTAAAATGTGTAAACACAAGTGGAAACTAACAGCCGAACTGTATAACTAAACTAGAATTTTCATGTTGAACGATTGAAATTATCAACACAGGATTCTGTCTGTAAAACTGCTGTGGTTTTCTTGCATTTTTATTGGATGACACTACGTCAAAGAAGTGTTTAAGATTTCTTAGCATGCTTGTTGGACAGGAAAAGTTTAGAACAAAACGGAAAAGCTCATAGGAATAGAAGTGTTGTACCTGCCCTATTTCCCAACTCATTTAGTAAGATTGCCAAGCTGCTATCCATGATATTTCAGTGATGGGTTTTGTCATCCATTATTCAATACATTTAATATAGTGAACACTTAAGCACTTGTTACCTTTTCTTTAAAAACGAAGAGAAAGCTGTGTAATAGCAAAACATTCCCTCACAAGTTTCCTGAGATAAATGTGTTTGGTTTGGTTTCTTTTTTGGGGGAGGGACTTATTTTTTTAATCTGATTAGCATCAATTGGCGTCATATTGACACTAGCTAGTATTACATAACTCTGCAAAATGTCATGCAATTTATTGTGCTAATAGAGTTGAGACACTCTCCATTATTTTTCACTCTTCATATGCAGTTAAAGGATATTACTTACAGGAATTCGGCTTGATAAATATCTCATGGGCAAAAGCCAAGTTCTCCTTACCTTTCCTGACCACTAGACTACCTTTCACTGAACCATAGTGTTATTCTGGCTGCTACTGGTGGGAAGGATGCTAAACTGCTATCCCTCAGAGTGAGGGATAAAGCCATTTGGTTTGTCTTCTTGCTACAACAAAGTTATGAGCCTTTTGATTTGCCGTATGCCAAGAGGAAAAGCTTTGAGCAGCTATTCAATATGAATATTTAATTCTTCCTTGCATGATGTTGTTACTACGGCAACTAACCATTCTGATCTGCTGAAGCCAAAATTGCTTTCAGATTTCAAAATATTTAAATAGTAATGCATTTTGACTTCACAAGTTTCAAAATGAATGAATATTTAGGCCAGAACACTATGTGGACACAGTAAACAGGCAAGTGGTAACTTGCGCTGGAAAGATCTCTAGAGACTCTGATAGGAGTCTCTGTTGGTAATTAGGACATTCAGCGAGGAAAAGCATTTACCTATACTAGATGCAAGTCAGCACTTCTAGCGTGTCAGCTTCGTAAGTGAGAGTGGTCAAACTAAGGAGCTGAAGCCATACCTTGACACAGGGAGTATGCCATTTTGCTACCTTTGTTCTACCTATTAGTTTACAAAAATCACCTCCTTTCTGTGCCAGAAATCATCATCTTATATTCTGTTTTTGAGGAATTTGATGAGATGTGAATTGGCTTGCTTATGCAGAGAAACACTACTTTATTGTTTATTGCACACTCTTACTCTTCTCCAGTAACACTATTACTCAAAGACTCAAAACTTTACTGCAAATTTTAAAGGCAATACTAAGTATTCCCTTAGCATCCCCTGGCTTGGTCTACAAGAAATATTCACTTTGAGTAGGAGTCTGCATTCCTTGTAAAAGTAACTTGTGTGATGGCTTCAGTGAGAATCTTAGTTGCAGAAAGAATTCAAGACAGAGCTTATAAATACACTGTGCAGCACTTGTGTGTTCTTCACAGCGCAGACAGAAACAATAGAACTCAATATGCACATACCTCTTTTCAGAGGCTACTTAATAGGATTAAACTGAGTTTAAATAAACAAAGTATTCAGTTTGCAAAATATGTTAGGAACACTCTTGGGGAGAAATACTGTAGTTCTGTATAAGATGACATTAAAAAAAAAGGGAGAGGAAATATAAAAGAGAGAGGAAATAATTGGTTTATTGTCATAAGGCAGTGCACCTCTCTTGGAAGTTCAGTAGATAATGGAAGGCATCATGGACATGTTAAGTACATAAGGCACCTAAATGCCTTTAGGAAGCATAGTTACTCATTTCCATGTGTTGATAATGTTAAAACATCAAAATATGGCTCTTAAAGATAAATTAATTTCTATATATAGAAGTTTCAAACAGACAGTAAAAGCAATTGGATTCTGTTCCTTATGTGTTTCCTTATAATTTCATTTAAATACAAAAAAAAAAAAAAAAAAATTAGCCAAGCAGTCCTTTAGCTCACACAGTTATTGTCTCAAAAAAAGCTCAAAAAGCTTCTTAGAATGTTCCTGGCTCCTCATTGAAGGCCACCAAAGAAGTCTGGCTCAAAAGCAGCTACCACAGCCAAACCAGAAGCTCTGTCATCCTCCTAGTACAGTACACAGTAACAACTATTATGTGACTTCAGGGGTAGAAGGCAGTGGGAGAAGGGGCACCCCACTGATGGTCCCTGTATGTTTTGCAGGAAGAGTCCAGACCTGACAAGAGAAAAAAACAGTAAGCAGGTACAGAAGAGTTTAGAGTGGCAGCATGAAAAACACTAAGAAGCAGGAATTGTAATAGTTTCTGAGGTGACAATTATTTTAGCAAAACGGAGTAGCAGCAACTGGCACTGGTTGTGAGTGTTTGAGATATAAATTCAATTCTGAACCAACAAAATTCATTCGCTCTCTGGAGAAGGTAATCTGGAGATAAAATAGTTATGACCTGAGCACATATCAGCAATGATCCTGGAAAAATCCATGAAGAGCAACAAAACGAAAGTGAAACAGTACACTGAAGTGACTTACAATAAGAAATGGACTGTGATTTTTGGAAAGTGTTAGTTACATCCACCCGTTTGGAAAATTAATGTGGATTATTTATTTCTTTTTTAAACTATTTTTATATTTAGTTTCTTTCCAACACTAAACCAACAGTGTAATATTTCAATTGCAAACACACAAGAACTTAATCTATAACTGTAAGATTATTGTTTTGTTTTCCATTAATTGGGGTGGGGATTGTGTGGGGTTTTTTGTTTGGTTTTGTGGGCTTTTGTTTGTTTGTTTGTTTGTCTAAGAAAAGCTTCATAAACTTAAATCTTGAACTAAATTTAACTTGACATCACCTCTTAAAGGATGGGAGGAAAAAAAGAAAGAAGAAAGAAAAGGGAGAGAAGGATGTAAGCTTAGTGAATAGCTCCTTGAGTATCCTGGAAGACAGTGTCATTGCTTAGGAGGTAGGGTGCTGGCACCTCAAGTTTGGAAGTACACTCACCATAGTAAAACCGAAGGAACTCTTTGAACTCTCAAATGCCACTGTGTAAGCCTCTTGCAACGTACTGCATGCAACATTTATAAAGAGCCCTTTAGAAAAAGACCTACATTTCACATATGGTTTTAGCCTAAAGGCAACGGGTGTTTTGTTGTTGCTTTTAATGTCACACTATATCATGTGCGAGTTATAGGTACATATCAACATCTTGCATTGTATAATCCCACCATACTTCACTGAAATGTTAAGCTTTCAGCACTCTCGCCCACAATATGATAATTACAGCCATTCAAGCACTAAAACTGGCACATTTCTTTTCCAGGGAATAACATGGGTTATTCAGACATTTCACACCCCACCTCCTTCTACAATTTTCTAAGTAGCAGTAAAATAGATATAAAAAGTGAAGATGGCAAACTGTGTGCCAGATAAGACTGTGAAAAGCAGACCTTTATCCTCAGTTCTGTTCTTCACCTGCAACACCAAACTCCAGACACTCGTTCTCTCTCCTCCCTCCCTTTTCTTTCCCCCATCATATGAAAATGATAAAGATGAAAATGAAAGATATTCCTCTTTGATCTTTCCAAACATATTTCAAGCTCTTTTGAAGACTGTATATATGTAGTTTTTATAAATCCTTTTAAATTTTTTATAGTTTTAAAGGCTTCCTGAAGTATAAGAGGCTTTTAAAATTTAATATTCACATGACCCATCCTCTCATGTCGATCTTCAAGAATGCTGTGAAAACCATGCTGAGTGCCCTTGTTCTTTGTGTTACCCTCCTGGAATTTCATGGCTCTCTGCATGAACAGTCATACAAATTTACTTAATAAGGAACATCTTGAATATTTCCTGCTAGGAACTATGCCTCCATAATGGATCATCACTCTGATTTTAGGAAGCATAAAGAAATGTGTGTGTTGTTTCTATTTTTATGATAGCAATTACATGGTTTTACAAGAATATTTTTTCCCCTTTCTTTAAAAAAAAAGTATCACTTATCACTTTTATGAAGATGTTAATAAGTAGCTGGAATTGAGAAAATTCCTGGAAGTACTAGAAGTGTAAAGAAAAATGTTTCAAAGAATAGTTGTGCTAGTCCTGTTCCTAGTTTAGCTCTCCATTTGAGTGTGAATTATATATTTAAGCGCTTTTAATTACACAAAACAATATATTCACAGAGATTCATAGAATCATAGAATCATTTAGGTTGGAAAAGACTTTTAAGATCATCAAGTCCAACCAATGTCCCACCAAAAAGAACAACCTTAAGATGTAAAAAAAGAAAAACTGTGGTGGCTTTTTGATGTAATATGCAAGGCAGAGGAACTGGGGGTAGGGAACTAGTGAACTGAAATTATATCTCTTTCAGAATTTATGCAGTTTCACCAACTAAAAACTTGTCATAATACTTAAAAAAATATATCATACATGCGTCTGATAAGAGCAAATGTTTGCAGCCTGACATTCACAACCCACACAAGAGCAGAATGATTTTACTTCTCTGCTCTGTGGCTAGGTGGACAGATGTAAATTAAAGTTGCAATGATCACAATAGAGGTGATTTTTTTTCTTTTTTCAGCAATGTTGTCTTCTGCAACACCCTTCCAGTAAATTGATTTAGATATAAGTAGTTACATGAATGCAATGGAATGTAGTTCAGTGGACTTGTATAGTTGTATAGGACTGAGTCAATGGAGGCTTTCATGAATCAGGTGCTATGTTTTTATATTTTATTGTTCAGTAAGAAGATTTTACTACAGTACTCAGAAGAAATTGAATGAAAAAGTTAGAAAAACCACTATGTAATAAATAAATTAAAAGCTATTACAGCAGTATGGCACGTTGATTTCCTATTTCTCTTAAGAATATCCTATATAGGTAATTTAGTTATTTAGTAGAAGCACATAAAAAGTATACAAAGACTCAACATGAAGGAAACTTGCTGCTGAACAGCATCTCTTCTGTGCATAAACTGACATGTCATAGAGCTAAAGGGACTTGAACAGATAGTCTCATGTACTTACACTCAGGTAGAAAATAATGCATTTGAACGCAATAAAAATATCTGCTGATATAAATGTAATTTAGTATTCAAAACAGCACAGGACAAAGTGCTCATATTCCTCTCCAGTTGTAAATGGAATACAAGCTTTCAAGGGTGAACATGGTAGAGGAGTGACCAGGGGTGAGATAGTGCTCCATCGTTTGAAGCCAACATTATCAGGGAATGCTTCTTCCTCTAAAGTGCACTTTAGGTCATCTACAGATTATCAGGTTCAATAGCATCCCATTACATGATAAGAATAACACCGGATTAACTAGAGGCCAGCATTCCTTTTTTTCCATTATACAACATATGACACCAGATTTACACAACAACCTATTTTAGTTATTAAAAAGCATAAATAACCTCACCCCAAACAAAAGCCATGAGGGGCTGGCAAGACTGTGCTATTATTAATTTTGTAAACTCTCATCACACATGCTATCAAAGTCAGGGGTGTCCCTTTGTCCTCCTAATCATCTGCCCTGAGACTGCTTATGACTTTATTCCATCTTCTCTCCACGTTCAGCAGCGGGTGCCAACTGGCCCTTCACCAGCAGCTTCTTCCTACTCTTCTCCTACCAGCAGCTTTGAGAGGCTGCGTTGTAAATACGGTGCTGCAGGATTACAGTCCCTAGCCAGCAGCCAGGGTAGACATCTTTGCTTTGTCCTGCTGCCTAACTTTGCCCGTGCTGTTATTAGTACACTGCCCATGCTGGTATAATGTGTAATGGACCAAGGAAATAACAACTCTGCCTCAATCCACCAGTTCCTATAATACTTGTTTCACTTTCTACTGCTTATAAGAAATCCCCATATTCCTCATTTGTTTGAGAAACTCCTCCATATTGAACTAGCAAGTTTAGAAGTGTCTTGATGCTGGTACTACAGGGGAATGCCAGGTAACAGTCATTTCTTATTTCCGTGGGATTTGTCTGAAATGTTTTATACCATAACGATTGCTTTTACTTTGCTCGTATGAATTGCTGTCGGGCTTTGTAAGCCGAGTCCTGATTTCTTCACCTCTGTACACACAGATTCACAATGTTGCTTCATTACCTACAAGCCATACTGACACCAGAAAGAAGGCAAGTGGAGGTAGTAGGATTTTCCTGGTCAAGCTTGGCAGCATCAGAATTGCAAGCATGAGCTCCGTCTATTAAAAGAGCTCTTTTCTTTTGTGCTGAGAACCCAGACAGCATTTGTCACTACAGTAACACAGAGATGGGAGCTGCTCCTTTGTTGCTGAACATTCAAAGGTATCTATTTTCCTTTCAATAGGTCCAGCAACTCCCACTGAAAATCAGTGAGGATTAAGCAGAGCCCCAGGATTTCATTCTAAGACATGTACCATATCTTAACTGGCCCACAGAAGTGGTTTCCTTTGTGTTGATTTCTTACAACAATTTGTAATAAGTCATTTGGATTGACCTTGATTGAAAATGCTGAAGTTATAAATTAATCTGTGTGGACTAATATACCAAAAAATATAGGAAGTAGCTATGTACAGCATTACTTATTGCTTTTCATGTCAATGCCGTCTCTATTAAACCGTATTAAGATGACTAGTCTTTATTTAAAAATAAACAATTAATTTTGGTTTCTAAAATTAAAAAAAAAAAGAAAATAAAATATATGAAGCAAAAATAAATTTGTTTGGACCCTGGAAGAATTACCTTGCCCCATTTAGATTTGGAACATTCTTCCTCAAACAATCCTCATGAAATTACTTAAATGAGACTGGACAATATATGCATGGGAAATGGACAAATGCAGTATGGACATATGTATGCAAAAAGGACCTATACAGCACGGGAAATGAAAAGGAATTAGTGACATAATAGGTAATTTCTTCCTTGATATTAGAACTCCATATTTTACCTATTATTTCCCCTATTATTAATCCAGATATCCTTTTTAGGTCTAATGAGGAAATACAAAGGTGACAGAAATTTAAGTTAATGTTTATTAATTTAGAAAGGTTTTTATACTGTTTTAATTTTGTTTATTATTTCTCTAGCCCAATTTCTGCATTAATTTATATTTCCTTGTGGCCATTTGTGACAAGAATTGAATATATTTGAGACTGTTTCTATCTCTCTGCCTCAGCAGTGATGGAATATAATAAGGGAACAGAGAAGAGTTCCATGTAGAGGGGAAAAAGAAAAAAAAGACATAAGAGAAAAGCATAAAGAAAAACAAATGAAAATTAATTCTGAGCCTACTGTGGGAGAAAATAAGAATTTCAGTCAATGGTTTGTAGAAAAAACTGAGACACAGGAAATACTCTCTTATGGCAAGCAAATTATTTTCTTCATGTGTCTATTCCTAAAGGCAACATTTGCATACTTTGAGAATCATGCTCAAAGTCCACTTAGCAAGCCTGGCAGAAATTGTTAGGAAGGTTCCAGCTGACTCATTTGTTCGTTGAAAAAATTCCAGGCTTGTTCAAAGCTTATTGAATTCAAGATTTCCAGCAAAGAAAAAAAAAAAATCCATGGTATGAGTTTTTTGCTTAAAAATGCAAGGTGCATTTTAGGAATAGTTAGGGACCTGATGAATTTGGGGCAACTCCTGGTATCAGTAGAGGATGGGGGATGAAGGGATTAAAAGGGAATGAAGGGATGAAGGGATTGATAACTGTATGAGGTTTAACAAGGCCAAGTTCCGGGTCCTGCACTTTGGCCACAACAACCCCAGGCAACGCTACAGGCTTGGGGAGGAGTGGCTGGAGAGCTGCCCGGCGGAAAGGGACCTGGAGGTGCTGGCTGACAGCCAGCTGAATATGAGCCGGCAGTGTGCCCAGGTGGCCAAGAAGGCCAACAGCGTCCTGGCCTGTTTCAGAAATAGTGTGGCCAGCAGGAGTAGGGAAGTGATCGTGCCCCTGTACTCGGCCCTGGTGAGGCCGCACCTTGAATCCTGTGTTCAGTTTTGGGCCCCTCACTACAAGAAGGACATTGAGGCGCTGGAGCGTGTCCAGAGAAGGGCAATGAAGCTGGTGAGGGGGCTGGAGCACAAGTCTTATGAGGAGCGGCTGAGGGAACTGGGGTTGTTTAGTCTGGAGAAGAGGAGGCTTAGGGGAGACCTTATCGCTCTCTACAACTACCTGAAAGGGGGTTGTGGCGACGAGGGTGTTGGCCTCTTCTCCCAAGTAACCAGTGATAGGACGAGAGGAAATGGCCTCAAGTTGCGCCAGGGGAGGTTTAGATTGGATATTAGGAAAAATTTCTTCACTGAGAGGGTGGTCAGGCATTGGAACAGGCTGCCCAGGGAGGTGGTGGAGTCGCCATCTCTGGAAGTGTTCAAAAAATGTGTGGATGTGGCACTTCAGGATATGGTTTAGGGAACATGGTGGTTCTGGATTAATGGTTGGACTTGATGATCTTAAAGGTCCTTTCCAACCTAGTGATTCTGTGAGTCTGTGATTCTGTGAAAGCAGCCCTGCTGAGAAGGACTTGGGGGTACTGGTGGATGAAAAGCTCAACATGAACCAGCAATGTGCGCTCGCAGCCCAGTAAGGCAAACTGTCTCCTGGGCTGCATCCAAAGAAGTGTGGCCAGCAGAAAGAGTGATGTGATTCTGCTCCTCTACTCCACTCTGGTGAGACCCCACTTGGAGTCCTGTGTCCAGCTCTAGAGCCCTCAGCACAGGAAAGACATGGACCTGTTGAGGCGGGTCCAGAAGAGAGCCACAAAAATCATCAGAGGGCTGGAACACCTCTCCTATGAGGACAGGCTGAGAGAGTTGGTGTTGTTCAGCCTGAAAAAGAGAAGGCTCTGGGGAGACCTTAGTGCAGCCTGCCAGTACTTAAAAAGGGCCTATAGGAAGGATGAAGACAGGTTTTTTATCAGGGTTTGTAGTGATCAGACAAGGGGTAACGGTTTTAAACTAAAAAAGGGTAAATTTCGACTAGATCTAAGGAAGGAATTTTTCACAATGAAGGTGGTGAAACACTGGCACAAGTTGCCCAGAGAGGTGGTAAATGCCCCATGCCTGGGGGGATGGTTGGTCAGGTTGGATGGGGCTCTGAGCAACCTGATCTAGCTGAAGATGTCCCTGCTGACTGCAGGGGGGTTGGACTAGATGACCTTTAAAGGTCCTTTCCAACCCAAAGATTCTGGGATTCTATGTCAGTCCTTTATTTAGCTGTTTCTATGCAAAGTTTTACTTTTTTTTCTCTTTCCTGCTGACCTTCAGGATATGCTGCAAAGCCCTACTTATTTGCCAGGTTTTTAGAACGGTTGAAAAGACAACATTTAAGAAAGGAGTGAGAAGGTTCTCCATTTCTGTATATTAAGGAAGTGCTTAATTGGTGTTGTCTCAGCTCCTTAGCTGCAGCTGGAGGGATCACAGCATATGTAAGAGGATAGATAGTTAAGAGGTAGTTGAAGACACTTCTGTGGTTTTTTAATCCTTTATTAGCTCGTATAATTTTTCTCAGGCCGCAGGAGTTTCAAAAGATGTGCATGGTGCATATAGAGGTCCTGATCATCTTCCAAGGCCACCAATAAACGTCCACTTTAGGGTTGCTTAGTTCCAACTGTACATAGAAAGTAGTTGTAGAACGTCTCAAGGTCTTTGCCATATGATTAATTTACATACACTTTATTACGTAAAACATGTTTTAACACCTGTTCATTAGCCCTAAGTCATTTCAATACAGTGTTTCCTATAGATGTTTTTAGTTGTATTGCTATAGTGCACAGAGGCCTAATCTTCACAGGGCCCCACTGGAGTAAGTTGGTCTACATGTAAAGAGATAGGTGTAATCCTCACATGATCCTCACTGTCTCTGCTCATTGCAGGAGGGTTGGACCAGATGACCTTAAAAAGGTCCCTTCCAACCCAAAGATTCTATGATTCTATGAATTTACACAAGAACGTTGGTCAGACTGTACAGCAAATATAATTTTGATTTTCACAAAATGACAGGAAAAAATTACCAGATACTGGATGGAAATGGAGCTGTGGAAACTGATGCAAAGTTGGCAAAGATTGAGGCTGGGATTGAAGAGCTTTTGGAAGTACATACCATTAGAAAAATAAAGATCTAAAGGAAGGAAACTATCTAGAATCTATAGCAAAGAAAGAGTGGAAGTGTTTGGCAGAAATGACAAAAAAAGTGCGCCGATAAAGCCTGTTTACGCATAGGTATCTTCTTCCTTAGTCTTCCTTCCCATTGCTTTAGCTTTATTCCTTCATCCCCAGAGACAAAGAACAACATTGCTGCCAGAGATAAGCATACCACGGCTTGTGGGAAGCGTAGAGTTGTCACTCAGCATGCTAAAGCAGCTGAGTGTTTGGCAACAGCTAATTGTCAAAATTAATAGCTGCTTTCTACTTCTGCTTGCCTTTTCCTCACAAGCAGAGCTAACTGATGAGGGGAGGGGAAACTGTCTTCTAAACATATCTAAAATTTGCTTACAGTTAAAGAAGAGTTCAAAAATTACTGACAGATAACTGTAAGCAGATAACCTTAATGCCTTGGGAAACCAAACTTAAAATACTTTGGAGAAGAAACCAAAACAAGTTATCATGCACAGAGACCTTAAATTCTAAAATGCAGCTGAAGTGATCAACCTGGCATACGTAGATTATAAACAAGCAAAACACGTAAGAGTTTTTTAAGAAATCCAAACAGGCAAAACCAAAAGCAAAAGGCAACCATGAATTTGCCTTCTGTTTTCCACTCAATATCATCTGCTCTTTTGTACCATTAATGTATTTTCTTCTGCAGCCAGTACATGATCTGTGACGTATTTACTAGCCCATACTATCTACAAAACAGTTTTCTGGGGAAAGCCTGAGCTTCTCTTTGGTGTCCTTTCAGGTACAGGTGTCCAAGTGGGTCTTGCCCCAGAAGAAGAGACACCTGCCCTCAGTGAAACAGAAAAAACATCTTACTGAGGCCTAATGCAGTGGGTGGACAGAGACACCAAGTCCCATTGCGAAAGAGAGGTTACATTAAGAAAACTCGGAAAGCAAATGCACAAGCTTTCCTCAAATTCCTTTTTAACGTATGGAAGAGTACTACTCTTCGATCAGGAATGTATCTGTCGCAAAAACTAAACTAATGCCACTGCTTATTAGAGCTGCTCTGAAAAATAAATATTTAATCTCTGGAAAAAAATAGAATTAAAGGGCTTTTGTTTTGCTTTTACTTTTCTTGAAATACAACTAAGCGTTGCTGCTGAAGAATTTCTCATGGAATAGAAATTCCAAAGCATTTAATTTGGAGCTATCAAAATATATTGATTCAGCAGTGTTGGAATGGGATCATAACAGAACCTAAATAGAATTAATTGCTTAAAATAAAACATTACCATTTTCTCCACTGATGGAAGCATTTCCAGAAAAGCCAGCACATATGCAACCAATCAAAATTCTGATCATCTCAAAATTCGAGTTGCAGTACCTATTGACTGAATCTATACAGCCTTGTATAAGTGACCTTGAGGTCAAAGTTTATGTTAAGTTCTGTGCTATTTACCCTCAGAAACACAAGAGTAAGACCTAGTGTGAATCAATTTCTTTAAAAGCCAGAGCACACCCTGCATTTTAAAGCACATTCTGTTACCTGCTATCTAGGTAGGCTTCCAGAATGCATGACCATGTACTCCTATCCATCTTTTCTGACACCTTCATGTGATCAACATCAAGCCAAAAAAACAGTCTGACGTCGTTCACATAAAGGCCTGAACATCATTTGCTGGGAGGGCAAGTACGATTTCAGTCTTCTTGCCAGAATAATACTGAAAGTTGAAGCTGTGTCTTGGGAGTACAGTGGGACTCTCCAACCCAGACACTCTAGAAATAGTCAATTTGTAAACAAGCAAGTACAATAACAGTATATTTTTCAAAACTACCAACTAGAATACACTTAGCCACTCTTTCTGGAACGTGATGCTTGAAACAATGAGGATAAGGGCAGAGTAGAGAGAAACATACGCTGCATTGCAATGACCTTTCCAAGCAATGTTTCACTGTATAAACAGAACTCATGGTGTAGCTCACCTACAGCTAATGACTTCACTGTAAAATTAATGCTACATGTAATCCTAATTTATTAGTTAGTTGTTCTCCTGAGGTATGTCATAGACTGCACACACAGAAGAACGTGCAGGAATTGCACACCTGGAAAGAACACCATGATTCTGCACAGCTGACAAAAGTTTTGATAGAGATTCAGAAGACAAAAGAGAATTGAACCTTTCACCCTTAGCCTATGGACAACCACAATAACTGCTGCTATTGACATTGGGAAAAATATTCAGCTTTCATCTTAGTTTTAGAAGTGAATCTTCAAGCACGTTATTACACTTCAAATCAATACTGCACAGCTGGTAATCCTTCATACGACATAGCTTGAACTAGAGTAAAAAGAGAGCAGCTTTAACAAGACTGAAAAGGAATTGCAGTTGTGTTTAACAGCATCCTTTAGAATGGAATACTTCTGCAGTTGCTCCTTGATGATGAACTGTCATCCTTCAGCTTGTTTTGTGAGGTCTGAATATGAATCACATATACATAGGAATCACATATTCATAGGAATCACATGAATCCACAGAAAGAAGAATAATAAGATGTGTTGCAGGCTGACACACCGTTCCCACTGAGAGGCAACCCAATCCCAGGAGCAAGTTCAGAGGACAAACTGGAGGACCATCAAGTGTGACCTCGAATTATACAAATCAGCGGCCACAAACTCAAAGCAATTGTCAATGCTGCATAAAATGTGGGTTTGGTTACAGAATGGCTGCATGTAGGTCTGACTGAAGTGTGTGAACAGGACCATAAATAAATAAATAAAACAGTTCAATTCTCTGTGTTAAATGAAAAGTGTCTTGCAAGAACTATTTATTCCTGTAAATTATGTGAAGGACAAGGGAATATGACTAACTGGAAAAAAGAAATTTGATTCTGGAAAAATTATCCACAACTTGACTTTCTTTTCTTTTCTTCTTTCTTCCTTGCAAAACAGATAGGGGGAAAAAAACCACCCCAAAACCCACACCAAACACATTTTCAGGGGTGTTTTGGAGTTAGTGGTTTAGGCATTTGAATTTTTTTTTTTTTTGTATGGAAATCAGAGGAAATGGAAATCAGAGGAAATGAAAGTTGAAATGGGGGGGAGGAAACATTTGATTTCCACCCCAAAATTTATTAAATACATTAGGAAGTGGCAAACCCAGATTAAAACTTTGAATCTGGCAGAACTGTTTTCTTCCAACCTGGTGCATGACTTAGCCCCTATACTATTGGATTATTACAAGAGAATGAGCAAATCTTTCCACATCCTTTCTGACAATATCTTTATCATGAATGACATTGCCACAGATGGTGATATTTCTGTTTATGATCATATTTAACTACAAAGCCAATAATGTTAGAGTTAAAAGGCAAATGTCTGGCACAGAGTCAAAAAGTTAAATCAAACTGAAGTTTCAGGGCATTTGAAATGTGCTAAAGTTAATTAAAAAAAGAAAGAGGAAAGTGGTGTCTCTTACTATCATAAGACAATGACTGATTCTCACAACAAAATTTATTATCCTACGCTCTGCTCTGTCTCACAACACCATCACTACCTTTTTTTTTCTTGTTATAATACTTGCATTGCCTTTTAAATTGCAAGTAAGAAGGATATATATGCTGCTGCTTTAAATCTATCAGAGGTCTTGAGTGGGGAGAGTGGAGAGTGACTAGGGAGGAAACTCTTCAATGCAGTAATAACTAGTTTTTCAAATAATGTTACTTTCACTTGCAGAAAACACATCTCATTCTTCAACACTGAAGTACATTGTGAAATTGTCATCACTGATTTAATGCATGCTGTATACTTGCTGCTTACTTGACAGCAGCTGAGGGCTACATTTGGACTTGATTACAATATCAACATTTCTGATAATTATACTGTAAGTCTCAAAATATTTGGTGTTCTTCCTAAAAACTCAGCTCACTGAGAAAAAAAGTGTTTACATGAGAGTCTCATTTAAAACAAAAATAAGTTTCTAGTCCTTATGTTTGCAGAGAAAACGTCAAAACATGATTAGAATCTATTATAAAACTTCAAAGTAAGTAAAAAAGCTCTCAAAAGCTGATATTAAAAAAGCCTTCTTTAAATCTACCTTGAGATTTTATCATACCCTGCTTACTTTCAGGTCACTAGATCTGTAGACCACTCTGCAAATTTAGCGTAAAAGAAGTAGTCATTAAAAATTACTAATCTAGAAATTTTGTCTTACCCATTTTGGTTTTTTTATTTTTATATGGACTTTTCCATTTGTCAGATCTGTTTTCTGTAAGTAAGTAACATCAAAGATGTTTGTGGTAATTTCATTGAAGATGTGAGGGTCCAGGAGAAGGAAAGAGCCTGAAAGATGTAATATATTATCATTCATCAGCCATTTAGAATTTAGTGTAATGGTGGAAATCAATTAAGTCACAAGCATTGCTACTATTTTGCATATTCACATCTTATTTATGATGGGGGAAAATCACCAATACCATGGCCACTCTCTGGTAATGGAACTCTGACATTACATCAGGTAAAGGAAAAGGTGCCATATACTTCAGCTGGCAAAATGAATTGATTTTTTAACAGCATGCAAGATGCGTTCTGTGTGACTGGACACATAGTGAGCAGTATAGCAATTTGATCCATCACCACCTTTTTATGTGGAGTCACTACTATAAAATTGGAACTCTGTAGAAAACAAGGGGAATTAAGATATTTGGAATCTTACAGAACACCCCCTCTTACATTACAGATGCTTTTACACAAGGATTTAATCAGCAGAGGACTGTCAGAACCTCTAAACACAGAGGCTGTCAGAAATTCATTGCTGGGTCAGCTTTCTTGACTTCTCATCTTGATCGAGACAAAATGCCTGATGCCATTTGAATGGCAAGCCTCTTGGTAATATCTTTGCTAATAAGGATTTTTTGTGAAAGCAGCATAATGAATTGAACAATTCTGAAGTCAGTTGTAAGCACAAAGGCCAGTAATTAGTGCTTCCAACTTCTGACTCTAAGAAATTTACATAGTCATTGAGTTGGCATTCAAGCTTTCATGACTGAATTAAAATTAAACATTTACAATGAGGTTGGTTTGTGTGTAAGGCAGAAATTATAGTTTCTTATAAAACTTTTCTTTTACTTGTAAAATGAAAAAGACCATAATACAATTTGTTATAGACTATCACTTTGGATTTTTCATCAGTCATATTCAATTGGCTGCTCCCCCAGGATAAAGGCCTTCCACAGTTAGAAGCTGTCAGAAAAATACAGTAATGGTTTAACGTCCCTAGTAAAACAAGTATGTAAAAGCTAGTGTAGTAGTTTCTTGAAAAAAATAAGCTTTTGAGATTATGTAAACATCTTTTTTCTGTTACTACAACATCTGTTTAGGATTATCATAATAAGCATGAACTTCAACACACTTCCTGACATCACTTCTATGTCAGCATGTGTTTAGGCCAAAACATATCAATGTTATTCTGTCATAATATCAAAATAAATGAAAAACAGAAATTCACTAGGTCACCGGCTATGTTCAGCTAGTGAAGTACATCGATTCATGCAAAACTTCAGATTAATTATTATTTTCAGAGGTCTTTTTGTAAGTGCCACACATTAAGATTTTCTATAGAACCAAGAATGAAACTGGCCTTAGGACAACAGTGCTGAAAACCCAATACTTAAAAGGTCTTTAAAAAATGCAGAATCACAGAAGCAGTATCAACCCTGTAGAAGCAATTAAAGAGCAAAACTGAGAATTCTCTCTGTTTTTCAATACAGTTGTCAGACAGAGCGACATTACAGCCTTTGATAACAGCAAGAGAGGAGGCAATAGCCATCTTAGAGATGGATATCAGAACAAGAGGAGAAGAACTAAACATTTCTATGACAGACATGCTTCTCCTTGGTCTTCTCTCCCCGTTCGACTATGGTAAAACAAAAAAATCCAAAAAGTTTCTTCAAAAAGGACTTTTTAATGCTTTTTTACATGTGGAAAGCTGTTAGCAACAAGACAACTAAGAAGGTTTTCACCCAACTACTAGAGCAGCCAACTGCTTATGAAAACTCCTTACAAGTACTCCCCAGGAGGCTTGCAACATCTGCCATTAACATGCAACCCTCAGCTATTTTAGAGTTACAATCTAGAAGTATTTGGCTCAGTAGACAGAGTTTATCATGTTCATGCTACTCAGTAAAATGTATTACTTCTCCTTTTTCTAGGGCCACTATGATCCTCAAAGGAGCTGGTTAAGGAGACTTCAATACAAAAGTATCAAGAGCCCTTGAAGAAAGAAGCTTCATGTAGGAATGCACAAAATCTATTTCTTAACTGTATCTGGATTTCCTTGACTGAACATCATTGATTTCATCCTGATGAAAACTATTTTTGAATCTCAACAGCGTTGTAGCATGTTAAAGCAGTACCTCATAAACATTTACTAAAGTTGCACAAATATATCCAACTACTTTTCTGAAGTTTGAATAGTAACAAAAAATACATCATCTATTTAAAAGACTCCCTTAGCAAGTAAACCAACAAGTTCAAGAGAGGCACATATGGGTACACTATAAGTTATGCAGCAGAAAATATAAAAAGCATTTTAGGAAAAAGCCTGAAGAAGTAAATTTTATTAAGTAAAACAGGCAAGGCAGAGATTCAATTTCCAAAGTGATAGCCTGTAACACAGTCAAATTGCCCCTTCCACAAATTAATTTGACATTTTGAAACATAGCTTACCAATTTTTGCTGACTACTGGTGTCTTGATAAAGGGAGAAGAATTAAATATTTTCTCACATAATAGGATCCTGAACACAGTTCTCCTACATAGATAATATGGATCACATCAACTTACTAATGTCTCATAAAGGAAAAGAGATATTCTACATTAATTTACATATATTATTTAAAATATGCTCTAGATTAAAGAATTGCATAGTATACATCTGATTACATGTCTACTTTAATATATGTATTTCTATAACACCTGGAACACCATTTTACCTAAAACAGCTCAGTATATCAAAAAACCTAACAAATAGCTTTATGTGCTAGTAGCATTGACAAGAATCAAGAAACAACACACAAATACAGAACACTACCTTGCCTCAAAGCAAATAGTTCAGAAATCAGTTGCAAGAGAAAAATAAGGGTTCCCAGTATCTGACCCAAAGAAATTTGCACTTTCCTCTGACAGCACTCAAGTTTAATGAGCAACTAAGAAGAAAAAAAAAAAGCAAACAGTGCAGTTATACACAGAGAAAACACAACTACCCCCCAACCAAACCACACCAGCCCAACCCAATCTGCGCATTTATTGTTGCCCTGTACTTGCCTTGTCTCTCACCCCCTTTGCTCCAGTGTAGATGGCCAGGCAGGTGATGGGCCATTCCAGCTGCGGAGATAGTGCAGGGAATGCTGGAAGTTGGCTGTGACCCTCCTGAACACATAACAGCACATTTTCTCTGCAAGTAGGTGAATCAACTCAGTGCAAGCAGAGAGAGGTAACCACAGGGCAGACAAAACTGGGTGAGCTAGTGAGAGTAAGTGTTCCCTTAGGGGAACAGGAGCTTGCCCTGTCTCAACATGAAGAAAGAATTCAATCTGAGGGAACAATTACTATTGGAAAAGATTTTAAAAATTATTTTGCTTCATCCTAAGGCAATCTCCCATGCACACTGGGAAGTTCTGAATTGTTCCTGATGCCTCTAATAATTGCACTGGATCAAAAGATTCAGTGAAAAAAGTTCTCCCTTCACTGTTCAAGATACACATCCTAATGGTAAAATGTAATATATATTATTAATTGCAACTGTAACTGTGAATATCTGTCATTGTGGAAAGGCAGTCTTCCCAAAGATGGTAGAGAACACAATTCTGTTCATTCAAAGTCTTCAGCCACTTCACTATCATGGAATATTCAGGCATTAATTATATATCATGTTTCTAAGTCAAATATGTTAAGCCATGATGAGCATGACACATTTAGATTCAGGTCACCTAAGTGAATGCAAGACAACCTACATGCCAATCTCAAGATAGCCAGAAGAACACCTTTTTTTAAACCAGTCTTAGAGGCAGCTGAATTATCAACAAATTCTCTTCCTGGATGACATAATAAAATAAACTTTCCTTGACTGGTATTCCGGCATGATCCAAATGTTCCTCATTAAAGAGATAATACAGACTGTGGGATATGACCTACATCACACCTGTTCAAAGGTCTTCACAAAACTGGTACAACACAGAAAAAGTCAAGCAATATCGGTGTTCTGTTTCATCTCCGTGTTCTTGCTTTTGAGAGATAACTATTCCTTTTACAACATAAATTTACTGAGGTGTTTTTTCAGCGACATAGAAGCTGCTAGGGCCAAACTTCCCCAAATTATTTCTCTCTGCTCCAGAGGCACTTTTTCAATCTCATTATATTGCTGGGTTAGGTTCGGTAAAGGTAAGAAAAAGCAAAATCACATTTGCCAAACCTCTTCCTTCACTTCCACTCTTCCCTGCACTACTGCCCTTGAGCTCGTCTTACATTTCTCTCTCCTCATATGTAAAGTACAATATTTTATTTTTTATTTAACCACCAGCAAAGCATAATTTCCCAAAGCTGCATGACAATGTATGAACATATACTTTATCTAAGGCAAGGCAATTATGTGCTTTTTGTTACATCAATAATTCTTTATCACATAAGCAAGACAGACTAGGCATGTCCTGAAGATAATATCTTGTAAAGCACGTCATAGTATACCTCTCTTGCTGACACTAACTGAAGTATGCTATATATCTTTGCAACCAAGAATAACTTTGATATAAAACAAACTCTGGTGAATAGGATGGACTCTAATGAAGTAAGTTTGGACTGTTATTTGTATAGTCAGTTCCTTAAGTAATCAATGAGGTTTAAAATTTCTTCTCCTAATACAAAAGGACTTGTAGTACTGTCATGGGGTTAATGGCTCTACTGGCAAGTAACATTGTGTCATTAAAATCTCTCTGTATGTCCCCCACAGGTCATATGGTATTACTTTTAGGTTCATGTAGCCTGATGTTAATCTTTGGTAATTCTTTTTTATCTGCCTGTATATACACTCAAACTGCTGTCTGTGAATACTGCTAACTTTTTCAGACAGAAAATAATCATATATTTTCATCTCAGTTATTTTCAAATTAAAAAACAAAAATGACAAAAGAAAAAAGAAATGCCATTGAAAGGGGAGAAATCTATTTGTCTTAGTTTTCCATATGTTTCCGAACCCTCATTACTATAATAACTAAATATCTCACAGATTTGAACACATTTGTCTTCACAACACCACTCTAAAGTAAAGCAGTGATATTATTTCTATTTTACAGCTGGGGAACTAGGGCACAGAAACTCTACACAACTTTGCCATACCACTGGGTCAGATTAAGAGAGGGTTCAAGTCTTCATAGCCACTGCTAACCACCCTTCTGGATCTCTAGCAAACTAGTTATCTGCCTTACCAAATAGCAAGAGAAGCAAGTAGGTAGACTCTTAAAGCAAAGCCCACAGAATGAAAAATTGAAGTAAAACTTAAATCATTACCTTTACAACAAAAGCTTTCTGAAGAGGTGTTTTATCCACATGGCTCCACGACTCTTACAAAAGGGTCCGTAAACACATTATGTAGTTCAAAGAACAAACTTCTACTTTACCGTACGTCCAGCTTCTCTCATACACCTGCCTTCTTTTCCTTAGACTTTAATATATAAAGGGAACATATGGGGAAGCCTGGGAAGCCTACAGTTTTTAAAGATAACAAGAGCAGACCAAAGGCAGCCAATTTTATATCTGGGTATCAGTCACCAACACCCACAAATGCCATATGAACTGCAATGTATACCTAGGGCCCTAAAAGTCTGCTAAATAACACAGAAAAACGATGGTAAAAATTTCTTTCTGTATGGAGTACAGAGGACTCCATGGTAGTATGGAGGAATAAAAAGAAAATGGCATCAGTTAAGGGAGGCTGCAGTTTGTTAATCAGAGCTCATAATCATAGAATTTTTTTAAATTTTTTAAGTTCTGCATTGCAATACTGCATATAATCAGCAACAGATCTTCCATCTACATGTGGTCAGGAGACACAGGATACGGCTGTTGCAACATTGTTTTCACGAATAAGAACAGGACTGAAAAAGCTGCAAGTGGTTCAAAATGCAGCACCGCATTTATCTTCCTATGTAATCTAGGATGATTTTAGCATCCTGTCCATGACATTCTGAATGTTAACCTGCCTCTTCACTAAAAGCCAAATAAAATTTACACATTTACCCATATTTTGCAGCCATGCAACAGCTAAAACTTTCACCAATAATACCTCTGTATTAAGACACATACCCAGAGAAATGATATTACTTTGTTTAGCTCTTCCGTAAGTCAATGCAACAGAGAATGAATGCATCTGAAGACTAAAAAAAATTAATCTCTTCCTCACTTAGAAAATTCTTTTTGCAAACACTTCAAGAGCTTTCCAAAAAAGTAAGCACTTCCTACTGTGGTGGGTTGACCCTGGCTGGACACCAGGCGCCCACCAAAGCCACTCTATCACTATCCTTCTCAGCTGGACAGGGGAGACAAAATGAAAAGAAAAGCTTGTGGGTCGAGATACAGACAGGGACATCACTCAGCAATTACCATCATGGGCAAAACAGACTGGACTTGGGGAAATTAGTTTAATTTATTACCAATCAAATCAGAGTAGGATAATGAGAACTGAAACCAAATGTTAAAACACCTTCCCACCACCCCTCTCTTCTTGCCAGACTCAACTTCATTCACAATTTTTCTGCCTCCTCCCCTGAGAGGCACAGCAGGGACGGGGAATGGGGGTTGTGGTCAGTTCCTCACATGTTGTCTCTGCCGCTCGTTCCTCCGCAAGGGAAGGACTCCTCATACTCTTCCCCTGCTCCAGCATTGGGTCCCTCCCACAGGAGACAGTTCTCCACCACCTTCTCCAATGTGAGTCCTTCCCGCAGGCTGCAGTTCTTCATGAACTGCTCCAGCCTGGGTCCCTTCCACAGGTTCCCTTCCTTCAGGAACACACTGCTCCAGTGTGAGGTCCCCCATGGGGTCACAAGTCCTGCCAGCAAACCTGCTCCAGAGAGAAGAGTGTGGGCTCCTCTCTCCATGGGTCCACAGGTCCTGCCAAGAGCTTGCTCCAGCATGGGCTTCCTATGGTGTCACAGCCTCCTTTGGGCATCTACTTGGGCCAATTTTTTTCTGTTGCGTTAAGAGGCAGATGCCCAAAATCAGTGTTAGTAGTCTGGTCGCGCCCAACCCCTTTTCGTTGGACTATCACGGGTCCGGATGCACTACTAACATCATACTACCTGCTCAGCCAGACACCTCCTGAACTCGCACGGCCACACTCAGAGGTACGGTCGTGTTCAGGGACAATACACACATGGCTGAGTCAATCAATAGTGCGATTTATTGAAGCAACAGATGCACAGGTTCTTTGGATTGCCGGTGATAAATTCACTGTCTGCAAGCAAGTGCACTAAATTGATTACGGTCGGGTTACACAAGCGTGGGGTGATGAAACAACTCTAGAGATTCCTAAAATTCCTGCGGATCCACTCGGGATAGCCGAGTGTTCAAATCTTACCCAAAGGCATCCCAATGGGGGGGAAGAGAGGGTCAGCCCGTCGTCGGATCCTAAAAGTCAGGAGTGATGGTGTCTTCCCTGACATCCAGCTGTTTTCACACTATTTTATAGTGTTTTACTTTGCAGGTGGAGCTTGAGTGACTCTACTCATACATACCTTTATCAGGATTGGTTCAGAATTCTCTCGCTTCGCGTTTAAAGGTACAGACTAGGAAAAATTCAGTGCGCATGCTCATTGAGGAGGGGTCGCGCCTTGGGAGGTGGGTAACTTTTGAGAGGGGTGTGTGTTTTAGTATTATAATGATATTATAATAAGCAAAGTTCACTCCAAGTACAGCATTTCGTCAAAGTTGACAGGTCACTGACCCAGGGCATCGCATGTGCAGCTTATTAATGTACATGGGGTCCTCCACGAGCTGCAGGTGATCTGCTCCACCACGGACCTCCACGGGCTGCAGAGGGACAGCCGGCCTCACCATGGTCTTCACCACGGGCTGCAGGGGAATCTCTGCTCCAGTGCCTGGAGCACCTCCTGCCCCCGCTTCTGCACTGACCTTGGTGTCTGCAGAGTTCTCTCACATATTCTCACTCCTCTCTCCAGTTGCAATTGCTGTGCCATTTTTCCCGCCCCCCCTTAAATCTGTTACCCCAGAGGTTCTACCACCACCGATGGGCTTGGCCTTGCCCAGCGGTGGGTCCATCTTGGAGCCAGCTGGCACTGGCTCTGTCAGACATAGGGGAAGCTTCTAGCAGCTTCTCACAGAAGCCCCCCTCAGCTACCAAAACCTTGCCATGCAAACCCAGTACACCTACCAGCAACAACTTAGTAGAAAATCCAAATTTCTTCTGAAAGAAAAGGCTTGATCGAAAATGTCAGTAATTTCCAATCATGTTTTCCATGCTAAAGATTTAAGCCTTAACTATTAAGAATGCTTTTAAATTTTGAAAATGGTATCAGTGATACCCACTCTGGACATGGCTAAGAATCTGATATAACTTTCTGGCTGGCATAATTGATTTTAGGTTACATACAGCATAACAAGGCACATAAGGGTATCTCCATTCTGATTCTGAGGCACTTTGTTCTAGAAAGGGACAACCAAAAGGGCAGAGCAAAGGAGATGTTTGAAAGTGAGCTGCGGAAAAAAAAAAGAATAGCGAGAAGACATCCTGGCACCTGAGCTCCCAGAGAAGAGCCCTTCTCTACAGGTTGTTTTTTCACCCAGCTGGGCCTCTACACAAGCAGCAAAGGCCACAGCTTCTGCCTCCTCCCAGGTAACAGCTACATCGAGTGGAACTTGCATGAACAGTACTTGAAAAGGTTAGCACATCCAAGGTTAGCCCTTGTGCAGGGCACCTGAAAATGAAGGAAATTTCTTGTGCTTGCTTTCTTTCTTACCCCCCATGAACCTTCAGAGAGCAGAACTACAATCTGCTGCTCCTTTGGGAGGAAGCTTGAACGTCAATATCAAACTTCAACGGTAAGCACCTGCTGTGTGTTTGCTCTAAAATACTTATCACACCAAACCAGTTTCAGTGGATTGAAGTTTAAGGTGTAAGTACAGTGAGTGGAAACAGACTGCTCGTAGCTAAGTTTATTTCTGTTTAAATGTCTTTTGATTACTTTTGCTTAATACAAAATCAGAGACTGCATTACTCTTTGTGACAGCACCCAGAGGACCTGTTCTTTTATTCTTACTGTATTAGTCCAATTTGTTCTTTGAACCAATTAAAAGCTTAACCTATCCATTTGTGCCAAAATAGTAGCAAGATGCATCTTCTTTTACCCATCATTGGGAAACATTTTCTTTGCTCCCGATTCTAAAAATGTCCTAAACTCCAAAACAGATGCTCCATTATATGACAATTGTATAATTGTTCCCACGTTGCTATGGGAAACTCAGTTTCTTATACCTTTGAAATAATTAGGACTCAAGCAAAGAGTGTTGCTTATCATAAGGTCTGGCTGAATAATATTTGTCATACAATTTGATGAATTATGCCATAATAATCATCTGCATGAGCATAGGGTTGCCAGATTTCTTATTTGTTGAAGTATGACAACTGATTCAGTATCATACAACAAACAATTATGACAGACTCTGGCGCAAAAGTTTAGATCAGGTAGGTCAAAAGTAGGGGAAGAAAAAATAGTGCTGAAGGAGCAAGTTGGCTCACTTTGTAATACAGAAAAGATCATGGTAAGTTTATTGATATATAAATAAATATGATATATTTACTGTTTTTAAGATTACACAATTAGAATAAAAGATTACTATAAAAGGACAGATTCAAATGTATCATGCTAAACAAAAGAAATCACTGGCTATGTTTTTTTTTTAAAAAGACCTACAACACTTAGTCAATTCCGAAGGTGAGTCAGAGGGAATACAGGCCTAGCTTTTTTACTTTGTTTCTGAAAACATGACGTGTACCTCAACCACAAAATCAAGAGTTTCATTGCCATGCAGTCATGGATCTGACCAGTGGGAATTGCTGTGATTTGTTTTCTCTCTCTGGAAGCTCTGAACATCCTCTTATAAAATCATAAAGTCCTGATTACAGAGTCTTTGGATTTTTGTTTTTTCATTGGTGAATATTTGCTTCAGTAATCATTAATGATCAACATCCATTGCTATTTTTTACCACTGTTTCTCTGAAGATGATCCTTTACCTTTGGTTACAGTAACTGTATTTTGCATCAATGCAGCAAGCTACTTCTTCATAAATTAACCCAGAACTAGGAGTGTAGGAACAATATGCACTTAGCTGCCTAAATAATGCCTCAGAATACCAGGAAGATTTTGTTATCTGGATTAATCCCAATTTGATTTCAAATCAAGATACAGTATCAATCCCTGGATTTTCCACAGATTCTTTTGTGAAACCAAGGAAGCAGTTTCATTCTCTCTGTTCAACAGGTCTTCATCAGCAAATGGGAGGTATAATATCCTACTTTTATCAGCTGACTTCTTATTAAAGTTACACTACAACTAGAGCAACTGAACACATAAACTGGCTGATACACAGGTAAGCTTACAACAGTATTAATAGCATTATTGCCATTAGTAGAGTAACTGCATTGGAAGACTTCATTCTTTGGAACTGTCAATCAAGAACTTTTCACCAACATTAAATTCATGTTGAAAAAACCTTAAATATAGCAAGAATGCTGACTTTGTCCTGAAGGAAACATGAATCTAGGCTCTTTTGTTTCACTAGGACTACTGAAAGTAGCACAGACATTTATCATCAGCCATGACAATATCTCAGATAAAATCAATGTATCTGTAGTCTTGTTTTTGAACAACTGAGATTGCCTTTTAAGAAAACCATACGGTGGACATGCTTCAAATCTTAAAAGATTTCCAGAGATGACTACACTTGCTTATATGATACTCAACTAATTGATTTGCTGTGAGGATTGTAAATAGACTTAAAACTTATGTTAAAAACCAATATAGATAACAAACTTGAGTGGAGGAAAAAGAGATAGACAAGTATAAAAATCTGTGCAGGAATTTAAAGGTTCAGGAAGGCTTATGCAATCAATGTCATAGAAGACAAAAGCCCAAACACCCCCCAGTGTTAAGAAACAGCTAAGGGACCCTTCTGAGACCAAATTTTGTAGCCAGTTTGTGGGTTGACAGCTGTATGAGAGGAATATTGAGTACTGAATAAAGCAATCAAGTAAAGCAGTAATAAAATAATATTAAGGAACAAGAATGCAGTCTGGTAGGTCACCCTTCTCCTTCTTCTTGATCATCAGAGGAAACGAGTGTTCCTCATTCTGACTTTAAATGTTGGGTAGGCTATGCAGACTGTTATCCCTCACGTACCAGACTGCATCAAAAGAAATGATGTTCAAAGTCACATTTTTGCTTTAGATATAGTTGAACTTTAATCCTGGATGTTACACTGCTTGGTTCTGCAGTTTAAAAATTTCCATTGGCATTTACTGATATGAAGTACAAAGAGAAAAATTACTCAGGCTTCACAATTCTTCCTAAGTTTATACATGTAGTATTCATTTGCATATAAATATTACTTTATCAGCAGGAGTTTAGGAATATTAAAGGCTTCCTTATACATAAAAAAAAAAAAGAAAGAAAAGCCTCCCAAAAATGTGAATAAAGACTGAAAATCGGATTTGATAGCTGAACATCATGACAAATTAGAGTGCTAGAAGGATAAAGGTGTTTTCAGTCTCAATTTAACTTGTGTGTGTTTACAATTAATCATTCAGGACATAGATTTTAAGTGTTGTAGACTAACTTCTAAGATGAATCACAATCTTATTTCATGATTTTTTTTAATGATTACTGTTAAGTGTGCATTGTAGTTTTTATATTTCTCTGGGAATATTCATGGGTTTTTCTTTTTAGCTTTATTCAGTGGGTACTAAGTGTTTCTTGGACAAATGAACACACACTCTAAGAACTAATTTTATGCAGTTACTAATTTGATCTTTCACTTACATAAATAACAGACAAAACTGTGGAGTAAAAGATTATTTATTTTTTCTATTTCATTCACATATGGCTCACAGGTATCTAATTACACCACTCAAACTTGTGTCAGGTTTTTCCTCAAAGAATATAAACAAACCAATATAGTTCACTTAAAAAAAAAAGCAGAATGTGGAAAAAAAAGAATTACAGACTAATAAGAAATAAAGTTAATCAGCCTGAAAATGGCTTATGATAAAAATAACAGAGCAAGTAAAAAGCACTCTACCAGTTATCCCAAGTAATGGAGACCTATTCTGGGTTGGCAAATTAAAAAAAAAAAATCCTCTAGTCAAAGTCAGTGTTAATAATATCTAAAAGCTTTTGCCTGATTTTGATCTTCCTTTTCATTCCTGAAAGACTTTTTCATATAAACGTATGCCTGGTTAAGGAGGCTGGGTAATTTTTTTGCATTTAAAACATCTTTCTGCTTTCTGAAATATAGCTCTTCAAGATATTGGTTTATAATTGTCTATGTTTTTTTTTAAATTTATGTTTGTGCTTTCATTCATAGTTGTAGTGTGTTTTTCTAGTGTGGCTAATGTCTGTTTATCTGTTGCTCTTATGCTGGCTCATTGTTGATGAGTTCTTTTTTCATTTCTTGTGGCCTTCTTTCAGTGTAGAAAGATCTCTTCTTAAAAAAAATATATTTAGAAATCCTTATACTTAATCAATACTTATGGGTCAAATCCTCAAAAATGCTGTGGGTTTAGAGAAGAAACTTATGAAAGGAAGCTTTTGCCACTATCCTCACTTTTCAGGACAATTAATGCCAGGAAAGTGAAGAAACCATGGAAGCCCTTCAGGTACTACATTGCCTGAAACTATGAAGGCTCAAAACCCTGGGTATGCTAAAGCTACTTTTGCACTATATAACTGGAAAATGTATAGTCTCCTTGTGAAGATTTCCCAAGGTTTCCTACTTAAAAATTTTTACTTCTCCATGAAAAAAAATGACATTTAGAAATACTACTTAGAAGTACCTTATGGTCCATTGTAGGAAGTGAAACTAGGGTCTCTCCTGAATTCATACTTCATAAAACTCCATGCTTAAGCACATTGTGTTGATCTTTGTCTTTGAAAAGAAAGACAAAACAGCAGATATTTTTCACACAGTTTTTCCTTATATATTAAAAGAGAGGCTCAAAGAAAGCATTTAGATTTCTTAAAAAACCTCACAATTTATTTTTTTTTTAAAGCCAGTAATCTCACCTATTTCCTGTAGTTCAAGCCTTAAGAACATTGAACCCTAAGCTGGCACCTCTTTTTCAAAACTAGTTGGAGGTACAGACTACAGTCTAGGTGGGAGAAATGCAAATTATTTTTAGGAAATAAACTATTCTCCAAAATAAACAGTTGTGAATACTATACAACTAGTTCACTCCATTATTGGAGATTTCGGAGATATGAACCCAAATTGCACCTTCCCAAAGTAATGTCATATTTGTAAATTAACGTTTGGTGTATGGGACGCTACCATTCCCTTTTCTTAGATGCAGTTGCACTTTCCATGGAATACTCTAATATTTTTATCAGAAATCAAACTCTGCAATCTAATGAATGAGCCATTTACCTAACTGGACATCTGGATTGCATATCCTGATTTAAAGAGATAGTTAAGTGTTCCATCAAATATAAAATTTGAACAATAAAGGGGGAATTGCGCCAGAGTATGGGTTTGAAAGATGTCTTCCACAACCTGAGTTACCAACTTACTAGACTAATAGGCAAAAGCCAGAAATCAGTCTAGTGCAACAAAGTCTAGACTCTTCATTTCCATTACTGCCAATTCATGCTGCAGTGTCGCATTTCTCATACAGTTCAATCTACATGGCTGTGGACACAATATATTTTAATATGCAGTAGTACACACCAATGCTGGGTCAGCTCTAAGATCACGTAACAAGCATTAGAATATTACTTTACCTTCACAGGTTTCTGACCATTATTTCACAGCAGACAATGAAAATAGCATGCTCAGACAAATTCATGATTCAGCATGATTCCAGACAAAATGAATATGCAACAGTCTACACCAAAAATTGAGTACTGAGTTGAGACAAAATGTTAAGTATTTTTTTCTTTTTGAAGAAAAGGATGGGTAGAGAACCAAAAAGCTCATCCCATCTGTGTTGTTCTTTTTTCTTCTGTGTTGCTAGTGAATGGAATAGAATGTCCCAGTACTGTCAGAGGTTCTTAGGGTTCAGGGCTCTTGATTTTCCTTCTTATTCATCATCATTTTAGATGTTAATTCTGTACAACTTTTTAGTAAAAACTTTTGTGTTCCCTAGCAAACATAGCTGTTCAATCCTGAATGCGAAAATTGGAAGAAATGAGTTAAATACCTTCACTTTTCTGCTTCTCTCCAAAAGAGAGACCTATTAAATTGGCAGTGATAGAATGATGATACATCACATGCATACATTTATTCAGTGAAAAGATCTGGCACAGCATTTGGTGAGAAAGTAATTACAATCTATGTTAACACAATATGCATGGTATGTCACTGATTGAACAGTGAGTTATGTTTGATGTCAGTCATTTCTGGGTTTTTTTCCCCTTTACTGACTGCATATATTACCACAGTGCTGGGGGGAAAAAAAAAGAAAAAAGAAAATGGTAGGGTTTCTGTTTTGTTTTGTTTTTTACAAATTGCAGCAGTTTTGTGGTTCTTTTCTTGAGATTACCCATTTGAAGACAGGGAAAAAAAGTATTCTTAACAATGGTAATAAGTTAATAAGTTAAGTAATATTTAATGATTTTCTTGGGAAGATTTAAACAGCAAATGCAATCCCAATGGAGGAGGCACCCCATTGTAAGACACTCTAATACATTTTTGTTTCCCAACCACCACGTGGCGGGGGCTTGTAGCTGGAATACTTTGCAATAATTCTCTTCATCCTGAGACCAAGGGTGGAGAGGTACCATTTCCAGCACTTCAGAATGCAGTACGAGTTTTTCTCAGAATTGCTACCTTCATACTTACTCCTTAACAATTTTCATTATTAACAAATTTCAAAGAATGTCACTTTACTAGTAGGCACACTCTTAGCAGTGCCTCTTTATTTTATCAAGATTTTATCAAGTTATTTCATGATGAGAAAAACATCATACACACCCACTATTTTGACACTGAATAAGTTTTCAAAGTAACAATTTCAAATGACGGGGAAAAAAATAACCAAAACCTAAAGCATCTGTCAGTTTATTTTAACAGAGACCTGGTTCATACTTATTCATAACAGATGGAAACGTTTAATGCTATGTACCTTTTCAAGTTTCATATTGTTTAGCCTCTTCAGAGATTTCAAGGTTATAGTTGTTTTCTTAGCTATTGTCAGTACCTTTGTGGCCAACTGATTCTCTGAGGATATGGGATGAGCTGAGAGTGGATGTACTGAAAGGTAATGCCTTTTTTTATCACTGAGATGGTGACATGGTTTATGGTGACATTCACAAAATATCCCTGAAATCTGATACTGGATTTTTTTTTTTTTTGTCCCTACATAAAGAGATGTGGGGGTTTTCTCCTATAAACCAGATTTTTTTAGAAAAACATCCTTTGGAAACTAGGAAAGTGTCTAAAACCCAGTACAAAATCCTTAATTTTTTATGTACTCCCACTAATGTGGCTTTTAAGCAACTAGCCCAAATCCCCTACCACTTAAAAAGTCCTTCAAGACTCCTTGGCCAGTTACCATTGTTGGTTTTCACATATAATGAGATTTCTTCTATATCACAAAACTTCATATCCCTTAAGATAGTCTTATGGGACACAGGATGTTTTCTGCATTTTTTGCTCTAACTGGGCATTTTTCCAAATATCTAGCAGACCGGATTTTCTGACTTCCAGGAAAACAACTACTGAGCATATTTTCATAACAGTCCTGAGCATATGCAGAACATACAGAGAAACTGACTGTAGTTTCTCATTTTTTACATAACATATAGTTCATCCATCCTGTGCAGAGAACAGAAGTCCCAATGCTGTGCCCAGGACATCCAAAATTCTTAAGATAAGTTTGTTTGTTTTTCACAATTAAGATTTGTGGTTCTTTCTGGTACTCACAATAAACCATGTCTAATCCAGTTGAGTATGAACATATCTGTATAAACTCAGAACTTCTAGGATGCTCCTAAAAGGTGAGTAATTTATCAGACTATTTATCTTTGGTAACAGCAAATTGTCCAGAGTTATACACATACATTGGGGTTTGAGGTCAGTCCTAGGAGATATGGAACATGCATTTCTGTTATCTTTTGAATACTTGTGCACAAGAACCTAAGTGTACTGTGAATGACTGCCAGCTGATCTTATCAGCAACATTACTGTCCAAAAACCCAATTCCTCTGACTTTGCAATTCCATTTGTTAGGAAGACAGGTGGAGAGGGCTAGCAAATATAAATATTTGAGCATAGTAACAAGCAGCTTTTCCTGGCACATTGCATTAACGTTGTTTCGGGACAGTTTCTTTCCTTCCATCTCCCGCATTTCCCATTCATACACAGCTAGTATGGTGTAGGCTGTCACTGTAATATCTTCTGTCTTTCAGAACAGAATGCATTTCCGAAAGGTGTATCAGAAGACCAAAAATTCCAAGGGCTAGACAATTTTGTTTTTCTTTGACCAAACATGTTGTATTTATATCTCTACTACAGTTGTACTTGCCTCCCTCACTCTGGGACCAGCATGACACGTGGTTGTTTTTCTCAGACTTACCTTTTCCTTCAAAATATTTTTCTTACTGTTTTTTAATCATTTGGCCACGACTTTAAAAAGATAGAGCCTAAGTAGGCATCCAAGGCCATATTCAAGCTGAACCCTTGAAGATACTTGATTTTAAGTTGTAAATATTCTATTTCTGGATGTGATGAACTTCAGAGGATAATTACAAGACACTTAGCAGAAATGAAGTACTTTATCCGAATGATCATTGACTGGAACTTCACAGATCTTTTCTCTACCATAGATACTGTAGCTCTTTATTATGCTTAGAACTACAACAGAATGAGAAATTGTTTGTTCTGTTTCCTGGGAGATTAATGTATATCTGTACTGATGATGAACTCTTGAGATTTGGATACCTTGGCACAGTATGATACCAAATTGGCACAACATTTAAAAAAGGGATATATGTATTTATCTCACTATCAAGTTGTATGCTAACAGCATTGGAACAGTCTCTAACTCCATACAGTGGCTGTAGTGCCACACACCACACAATGACTTGTGTTTTAGGTAAACATAAGAACTTTAATGTTTCATACTTTTATTGACTAATAACAGAGAGCTGTAGAATAAAGAATGGCAAATAGGGGTTTGAAAGTGTTAGCGAAAATCATGTCAATAGTATTACTCTATTTTTAGAGCAAAGCTTTAGCTCACACATCTTTATATACTTCTCTACAGTTTAGTGTTTTAAATATTTAAAATGTATCATTTTTGTACCTTTATCTCGACTTCTTAATAAAACATACCTATATTATCTGCATATACATTCTTATGTAGTTGTGATTGCTATAGAGGTCATGAACTCATATCAACAAGGACTACTTGATCCATTAGGATCAAAGGATCCAGATTCAAGAGAGAGCTCCCAAAAAGCCAAAGGTGATGTCTGTGACACCTAATAAACTTAAATCTTAACCTATTTAAACACAGAAAAAAGCAGAATTCACACAGAAGCTAAGGCACTACATTTTATCTCAAGCCTCCATGAAAGTCACAGCTGCTTCAGCAGCCACAGGTACTTGTTCATGAATGATACTGAGACATTTCTACCTGCAGCAAAACCTAAACTGTTAACAGTAAGATTAGACACATATTCATTTTTTAATGTTTAATGTTTTTTAGTCCAGATATCTAAAATGTGGATAGGAAGGACAAAATGTGGAAAGGAGTTAGGAACATAAAAAAAAAAAATCATAACTGAGTAGAAACAAATGCTATAAAGGAGAGGTTTTGGGTCATCAAGACTTATTGAGAGTATAGCAGAGAAAGAGAATATCTGGAAGGAAAGACATTTATAATGGACAGGGATGCTTTGTTGAAATATAGATTTGATTTGCTTTGACTTCAGAGATTACTGTCCGATGGTAACTTATGTCTGTTTATTTGCCTTCATAAATACAAAATACTTCAAAACACACAGCTAAATTTTTGTAATGACTAGGTTCATTGCTATAACTCCTACAAAAATACCCTATTCTACCCACAATCCGTACATATATTTGGGTTTGTATTCTGTACTGTTACACTGAAATCAATAAGAGAGTTTAATACACATAAGAAACACATACAAAACAAATCTTCATATTGAAAATGGACAACATCAGAAATAAGAAGCCAATTTGCCTAGACAGGGATTAACTTTATACTTGTACATTGTACAGAAGAGCTGGCAAATGGCTATCCGCAGCTTCAAGGTGTTGATTATAATTTGTATTGTGTAGGGACTTGTAAGTGCACATGCATGTCTCAGAAGCAGGTGTACACACTTAACTGTAGATATGCACAGAAGAGAGGAAGCAAGTGCTGTTCTGTAAATACCCAGAAGTGGTAATTGCATTATGGTGTTACGTTCACCATCTACTTTAAAAGATTAATCTAGGCCTCCCTATGTCACTTCAACACACGGTGCAAGGATGTACATCCATATAAACAATATTAAAGATCAAAGTGCTGAGGCGAGCAGCTCCAGTGCTGACATGACCCGCAGCAGAGCACTCCTGAGTGGTGCACAGGGGGTTTCAAGATCGGGGGCAACCTCAGAGGAGCCAAGAGAGCCACCAGGAGTCCCCAGCTCATGTGACAGTGGCTGAAGAGACCTGGGCAGCGCAAGGAGCAATGGTGGCCAAGCCCCCACACCTATTGTGGTGCGTCGACCCTGGCTGGATGCCAGGTGCCCACCAAAGCTGCTCTATCACTCCCCTTCTCAGCTGGACAAGAAGCTTGTGGGTCAAGATAAAAACAGGGACATCACTCAGCAATTACCATCACAGGCAAAACAGACTGAATTTGGGGAAATTAGTATAATTTCTTACCAATTTAAGTTAGAGTAGGGTAATGAGAAGTAAAACCAAATCTTAAAACACCTTTCCCCAACCCCTCCCTTCTTCCTGGACTCAACTTCACTCCCGATTTCTCTACTTCCTCCCCCTGAGAGGCACAGCAGGGATGGGGAATGGGGGTTGTGGTCAGTTCATCACACCTTCCAAAGAAGAGCCATGAAGCTGGTAAAGAGTCTAGAGCACAAGTCTTATGAGGAGTAGCTGAGGGAACTGGAGTTGTTTAGCCTGGAGAAAAGGAGGCTCAGGGGAGACCTTATCGCTCTCTACAACTACCTGAAAGGAAGCTGTAGTGAGGTACTCTTCTCCCAACTAACTAGTGAAAGAAAGAGAGGAAATGGCCTCAAGTTGTGCCAGGAGAGGTTTAGACTGGATATTAGGACAAAATTTCTTCAACAGAAGGGTTGTCAGGCATTGGAACAGGCTGCCCAGGGAAGTGGTTGAGTTACCATCCCTGGAGGCAATTCAAAGGCTTACAGATGTGACACTTAGTGACATGGTTTACTGGTGGGCTTGTCAGCGTTAGGTTAAAGGTTGGACTCAATGTTCTTGAAAGTCTTCTCCAACCTAAATGATTCTATGATTTTATGATTGAAATTTCATCTAAACTATTTGCAGGACAAGCCACAATAAACTGTCTGCATTTGTAAACAGTAGAACAATGTTGGTCCTTTTGTGTTTTAAGCAGTATGACTATGTCACTACAGTTTGATCAGTATGTTACTGATTCCAATTACTCTGTCAGAAGAAAATAGCTAAAATAAAGAACAAAATTAAAGCAGCTTTGCCTTGTACCTTATTCAATATCTGTATTTGTGCAGATAATGATAACAATTGTCATGCTGAGAGTGTTGATTCCTTCACAAGCTACAAGACAACTAATATTTTCCTTGTCTTTCAAAAATAAAGATGGGGGAGGGGCAGGGTAACATGGATATGATATTTGAAATTTTTTGTGATATACAGATAGTATCCAACCATTCCTGTCAAAAGTTTGATTGTCTCAGCCAGTGCTCAGCTAATTTAACCACAGTGTTAAAACTGTCAGTGATACCCTTTGTGCAGTAATTAAATGGTGATAAGGAGCTTCATGACCTTTGAAAATGCCAGCTCCCAACCAGGACCTGATGTAAAGTCTCTGCAAGTACACACATCCTTCTTACAAGATATAACTGCTGCAGCTGTCACACTCAGTTTTTCCTAATGTCAAACTCAGTTTGTCTTGTGTTTGGCATATTGAATTCTCTGCATACTGGTAGATGACAAGTCTTTTTTATTTATTTCATTTAATGGTTTTTAGAGACATAATCAAAACCATAGTGTTGAAACGCTTTTGTCTAAAGGGTGAAGAATAACATCTTCCTTCTGACTACCTCCTAAGGCTTATGTGTTAGTGGTCATCACCTGAAATGTCTAGAGTTTCCACGTTCTGTTAGACTGTTACTCTCCTGAAGAATTTCAGCATTTATTTCACAACAACATGTAATGGAATAGATTATCTGGCTTCTAAAATGTTTTATGTTCCTATTATAGTGAAGTTCAAGAGGACTTTTTATGATAAAGAGGTGCTGCAGTGAAAAAGATTTATTCATGATCCTATTTTATTATTATCATATGCATATGTCTCTCTGCATTACTATATAATAAACCAGTATTTCCACACAGAGAGTAAAATAATATGAAAAGAATATGAATCATAGGTAAAAGGAGGTGGTATTTCACACTTAAGATTCTGAGCTCAATGAGAATTGTTTTAGGTAGAAGGAGTCAATGTCTATTCTTACACATCTGACACCTCTGACAAATATAATTCACCCTTAAGAAAGAATGAAAATAAGTATGTGTATTTAACAGCAAATTACATTATTGAGAGAAATTTGGCAGCATAGGAGAGAGGCTGCAATGGAAGACAGAATAATATACAAATGTAAACACAGCTAGAGAAAAAGAACTATTATTTTTCAGAATTATTTAAGAATAGATTTTTGGAGGTCTAGCTGCTGCATCCAAAAAGAGCCAAAATAAACAAATTTAATGTCACTCTTCTAGTTATTTGTTTGTTCGGTTGGTTGGGTTTTTTGTTTTGTGTTGTTTTGTTTTGTTTTGGTTTGGTTTTCCTGGATGGAAACAATGAAATATCATCTATTAACAGTAAGAATGTTTTGATTTAATTTTCTTCCCCAGCCAGGTAGTAGTATTTCCACATGAGTATCTTACTAGACTTTGGACATTCAGAATGGACTCTCCATCAGCCTCTTCTGCTGGTCTTGTGTTATATTACATAAAGCACTTCCATTCAGGTGACAGAAAGATAGAGAATTGTAGCCTCAGAATTAGGACAATAGTTTGAAGATAGGATATTTCAATTCCAGATTGTGAGGCAATAACTATTCATTCCAAACAGACAATATCAACAAGCATGCATATGATATCTCACGCAGAATACCCTGTTGTATGTATTTAGCACACTTTCCCTAGAAAGTGGGAGCCATGGGCTCAGATTCCTTGAAGAAAGGTGATAAATTTCTGAGTCTTTGAATAAGCAGGAAGTAATGGCACAGAATTACAAGTTTGTTGCAAAGACTAACTATGGAGAAGAAATGTATTCTCTAGCAGTATTATTCAGTAATTTTTCCGCACCTGTGATGTATGCTAGGTCTACTAAAAATTTATTTTACAGAAAATTTCTAGTCAGATTCATCAACTGACTTTGAAATACTTGGTGGCTTCTATTAGGACAAGAATCTAAAGCAGACCAATGCTAACATTTTTACCTCAGGACTGAAGTGGAAGATTAAAAATTAATATTCTAAAATAATATAATAATGTAATCTTCTTCAAAAATTCCAATGTATTTCACAGAATCACAGAATCACTAGGTTGGAAAGGACCTTTAAGATCATCAAGTCCAACCATTAATCCAGCACCACCATATCCCTTAAACCATGTCCTGAAGCGCCACATCCACACGTTTTTTGAACACTTCCAGAGATGGCGACTCCACCACCTCCCTGGGCAGCCTGTTCCAATGCCTGACCACCTTCTCAGTGAAGAAATTTTTCCTAATATCCAATCTAAACCTCCCCTGGCGCAACTTGAGGCCATTTCCTCTTGTCCTATCACTAGTTACTTGGGAGAAGAGACCAACACCCTCGTCGCCACAACCCCCTTTCAGGTAGTTGTAGAGAGCGATACGGTCTCCCCTCAGCCTCCTCTTCTCCAGACTAAACAACCCCAGTTCCCTCAGCCGCTCCTCATAAGACTTGTGCTCCAGACCCCTCACCAGCTTCGTTGCCCTTCTCTGGACACGCTCCAGCACCTCAACATCCTTCTTGTAGTGAGGGGCCCAAAACTGAAGACAGTATTTAAGGTGCGGCCTCACCAGGGCCGAGTACAGGGGCACAATCATTTCCCTACTCCTGCTGGCCACACTATTCCTGATACAGGCCAGGACGCTGTTGGCCTTCTTGGCCACCTGGGCACACTGCCAGCTCATATTCAGCCGGCTGTCAACCAGCACCCCCAGGTCCCTTTCCGCTGGGCTGCTCTCCAGCCACTCCTCCCCAAGCCTGTAGCATTGCATGGGGTTGTTGTGGCCAAAGTGCAGGACCCTGCACTTGGCCTTATTAAACCTCATACAGTTGGCCTCTGCCCATCGATCCAGCCTGTCCAGATCCCTCTGCAGAGCCCTCCTACCTTCCAGCAGATCAACACTCCCACTCAACTTGGTGTCATCTGCAAACTTACTGAGGGAGCACTCAATTCCCTCATCCAGATCATCAATAAAGATATTGAATAAGACCGGCCCCAGAACCGAGCCCTGGGGAACACCGCTTGTGACCGGTCGCCAGCCGGATTTAACGCCGTTCGCCACAACTCTCTGGGCTCGGCCATCCAGCCAGTAATTTGATATCCCAAGTAGAATTCAGTGGAAAATTAACCACATACAAGGAAAATTTCCCTTATCTTCTCTTCATATAATGCATTCTCCAAGCAAATAGCAAAAGTACTTCACATACGGGATGTTCAGCATTCCTAAGACTGAGTAGGATCTCAGTGCTTGTTATGACCACAACCTAGAATGCCAACGGCATTTCACAAGCATGCAAAATACCTTACAATCTATGCAAAAATATTTTTTCCCACCCTAGCTCTGCTCAATTACATCTGCTCAATCCTAATCTTGAAAACTACAGAACAACTCTTGCGTACTATTACTACTGTATTACTTTTTGTCTGTATAAGATATTGATAGATTTATGCTTTAAAATAAAACAGATTCATGTTCACCTTTCTTCCTTACTGACAGAGGCTGAGTCTGAATTATGCTAACCATCAATGACATAACTATGTTCATCCAAATTTTATTGACAGCAGTACTGTTTCTTAAGAGTATTAACACACTCTATTGAGCTGTTCTGCAGACTGTCTTCAGCAACAAAAAAAAAAGAAATCATGAAGTTTTTTTCAGTTTGAACAAAAACGACTGAAAAGCAGTTAGAGAAATGGTTTCAAGTTACAAAACTATGTGACCTTTACCCAAGCAATCCATACCACTCTCTAGCAGCAACAGATTTCTTTAGACAAACAGGTTTTTGGGTGAGATTTGTCAGCTGTGTTGTCCTCAGATGGGTTAGAAATTCCTGCTTAAAGTTTCCTTGAGGAACCAACTCGTGTATCTTCTGTCTTCCATATATATCTTCCTACATTACATGCATAATAGATATAGGTAAAAATACTAACTATGTTTATTTGTGCAGTTTGAAGCTAGAAGACAAATTTTTAATTATTATTTTGCCAGATTGACTGTATA
This sequence comes from Phaethon aethereus, assembly GCF_964289735.1. NCBI lineage: Eukaryota > Metazoa > Chordata > Aves > Phaethontiformes > Phaethontidae > Phaethon > Phaethon aethereus. Next base: position 89,554,713 of record NC_138582.1, on the reverse strand, counting down.
TGTCATAGTATCTTAGTCATGTTATAAAAAAGTGTGTCACGCTGCGGTGAAAAGAAGGGAGGGCTAAGGTAAACTTTGCAACTGTACACTGTAAAAGAAAGTCATTCAGTCTCTGATGGAAACTAAAACCTAGGTAACTAGCACCTTCTGGTTCCTTACACTTGTATTTTTCATTATACAAAAAAGGAGTGGAAGAACTGTACTCTGCTGTACTAAACATGTACACACAGTAAAACTTAATCCTTAACTCAAATACTCTGTCTTCAAAACAAAGCCAACACACAAAGAGTTCAGGAACCAGAAAAGAATTGGCACAGCTAAAATCAGAGCAAATCTGAAGTACCACAAACACAGAGAGAGAGGGAATGGTGCAAGGTTACTTACAGGCGGAAAGGCAAGCAGAAGAGACCCAACTTTGGGGGTTTATTTATTGCATTTTCTGTCAAGAAAACCACATATATGATGTACACATATAAGTTTTTGGTCTGTACTGGCCTCACAGAGAAAGAGTAGGTATACTAAACACATGCATGACTATGGTATTATGTGTCCAAACTTTTGGCCTGGTTTCCACATCCTGAATATTCCCCTAGTTTCTTCTTTATAGCACTCAGGATTAGAGATCAACTAAAAGCATAAATCTCCAATGGAGAACCTGAACACAGAGAACAGTTTTTTTTTATGTATTCTTACCTGTTATGGACCCACTAACCTTTAGAATGTCAATAATAAGAACATGAAAGTAGCTCGAAAGATACACAATGATGTAAGTCATTCTTATTTTCCTTTAAGAAGTTCTTTGAAGTTATTATGTTTCACATATATGAAAAGCGAAAGAGAAAAAGTTAGCAGTTTTATATACAAACACGTTTATAAGCATCTTCTGCTAGAACAAAAAAACATAAAAATGTAGAATGAAAATCAACAGTCTGAGATAAAGTACAGTTTGGAGCAAAATGAGCTTCTGTGCATTAACAACACAACTTTGTAAACTAACATTAAAGAAAAAATTATTTATATCTCTAAGAGTACAGACATGATCAAAAACCCAATAAAGTTAATCAAAAGGCTCAAATCTTTAATTTGAGTGGGCTTGGGGTCAGTCCTTTTGTTTATATAAGTAATGCTCTCAGAGTTTTGCTGCTAGTCTTTGAAAGGTGCCTTGCATGTTATTTGTCAGAAAGATTGATATATTAAAATTACTAGTTTCTGACATTGTAATTTAGTTTGTAAGATGTTATGAACAGTAAAATGTTGTGTCACAGCTACTTCTTCATAGATGTCACATTTTATACAAGATTTGCCTGCAATAAAATGCAAATTATGCTTGCATGTTAGAAAGAAATTTGCATTCCTCCATCACCTCAGTGACCATTTTCTGTAAAACATACCTGGCAATCAAGAATGTCCTCTGAACACAGTCACATTGCACTGCTAGTGGTCTGAAAGCCATAGAGCTGGGAGTGGAAGTATAAATTATCTGATTAAAAGGATTCTACCTGTGGAGCACGTAGGTAAACATCATACCCCTGAGGATTTCTTCAGAGGTGACTGCTGAGGTAAACTACTTGCTATAGAAGATTTAGTTTCCTTGAACTTGAATGTCCTTGAAATATTGTTTCTCCCTCACAAGCTTAGATTGGTACAATTTTACAGTGGTTCCTACTTCAGTCCCTGTTTTACAGACCTCATCTAGCTTTAAACTGTTAAAAAAGTGTGGCCTTCTAAATCTGCAAGTAGCATTAAACCCAGTATATTCAAGCTGTGTAACAATCAAAAGTTGCTGGGTCTGGACCCCCAGGTTGCATTAACTTTGTAAGTCTATTGGCTGGTGTTGGGCTCCCTAGTTCTGCTCTTTTGCATTGAGGTTAGGAAAAAAACATATTCCAAAGCTTCCAAAGCCACACCTTAAAAGATGACAGGGAAAATTCTTTGCCAGTGACAAAAGGCATACAGGATAATCGCCTCATGTTGCATATCTAAAATTCTAGACAAAAAAAAAAGACTTTTTTTAAAAAATAAAGCACAAGAATTCTAAAGTTTAGGATTGTGTCGTGGTTTAGCCCCAGCCAGCAACTAAGCCCCACGCAGCCACTCACTCACTCCCCCATGGTGGGACGGGGGAGAGAATTGGAAGAGTAAAAGTGAGAAAACTCATGGGTTGAGATAAAGACAGTTTAATAAGTAAAGCAAAAGCTGCCCACACAAGCAAAGCAAAACAAGGAATCCATTCACCACTCCCCATGGGCAGGCAGGGGTTCAGCCATCTCCAGGGAAGCAGGGCTCCCGCACGTGTAACGGTGTCTTGGGAAGACAGACGCCATAACTCCAAACATCCCTCCACCCCTTCCTTCTTCTTCGTCCCAGCTTTATATACTGAGCATGACGTTGTATGGTATGGAATATCTCCTTGGCCAGCCTGGGTCACCTGTCCTGGCTGTGTCCCCTCCCAGCTCCCCGGGCACCCCCAGCCTGCTCGCTGGCAGCCCAGCACAAGAAGCTGGACTGTCCTTGAGTACTTAGCAACAACTCAAAACATCAGCACCTTATCAACATTTTCTCATCCCAAATCCAAAACACAGCCTCACACTAGCTTCTATGAAGAAAATTAACTCTACCCTGGCTGAAACCAGGACAGATTGTCTTGAGAAAGGAATGTTTTCAGTCATTCTAAAGTAGAAATATCATGATTGTCACAGGTGGCATCCATTGTACTTTTTGTACACTTTTTCTGTAATTAGTTTTCCAGAATAAAGTAGCTGTCTTGGATATTATACTAAGTAATTGTAACAGTTGAGTATCATATAAATCATTACTGACTTTTGTGCAGGGCTCCAAGGGGTTTCAGCAATTCTTTGTTTACTGTCTCAGCAAACTCTATTTCAAAATGGTGTTCTACACAGAGCTGCACATCTAAGACCACAGCAATTCTACCAACTCTAGCTTTAAATGGCCAGTTTCCTGAAGGAGTCACCACCCATCCCTGAACAAGCTAAAGGCCAGTGCCGATCCAAGTTAATGACTATGAGACAAAGACACAGCGAAAACCAAAACCAAGCGCACTGAAACAGCCATTGTAACTGTTTCAGAATATGAAAGTGTTACTGAGATAAAATCTTCAGTGACCCCATATGGTCATTATAACTTCCTATCTGTTAAAAATGCACATAGATGGGTTGTCAACAGTGACGATAAAGATGATTCTCCTGCTCTTTCCTTATGGTGCCTCATCACCATCACATTTTCTGTAAGTGACCTGATACTGTCTGCTAAGAATTAATCTTGCTCCACTACAGAAAGTCATTTGGAGCCACTGGTCTTCACAAAAGAATGTTAATCAACAGCATAGGTACACCAGATTCATCAGTGTTCATGTTATGCTGCAGAAAACATCATCAGTCATTTGTTTACAGCCAAGGGTATTTTTTTTTCCAGCTATTTGTACTTATTTTTCTGCACCCTTGAGGCATGAAGTTTTCTGAGTTCTGAATAAAATCATATTCTTCTGTTTTGGAATGACATGTGGCTGGTTGAATTAACATTTGCGTGTGTCAGATAGAGCTTGTATATTAGTAGCATCCAACTCAAATGCCTAAATGTTTTTGCATAGTCCATTACAAAGGGGGAGCATAAACAAGTTGTACTCCAGTTCTAAGGCATAGAAATATTTGACAGAAAGCAACAAAGATTACACAAGGATTGACTGAAAGTAGCTAAGCAACATAAACCCCACGGCTTTTAAACTTTCCTGTAAGTCCAGACAACATTGCTCCTACTGGATCGTACCCTGATTTCTGTAAAGGTAACAGGACATGAACATTTGTGTGATTACTCAAAGTGTAAACCCCCTTATACTGCTCTGTTAATTGTCCTTAGCTGAGATATAAGAGTGAAAGCACAGACATCCAAGAAAATTTCTTTACAAACAGCTCCACTGAGCAAGCCAGAGGTAATAACATCATAAGAATATTAATGTTCTGGTGTACAGAAACTGGTCATTATGTTCGAATAGAGCTCATAATCTATTTAAAGGATTTTCCTGCTATATTGGGAGAGAGGAGGAAAAGAAAGTGAGGAAGAAGACAAGAGGGAGGAAAAACCCCAAATATTTAGCTGTCCCTCTTTTTTCATTGGGAAAATAAAAAAGAAAAGGAAAAAAAAAAGGGAAAGAAAAAAGGAATAGCAAACACATTGTAAAGCCATGTCTACAATGTCAATGTACCTCAAAATGTAACTTGGAAGGACAAGCTTCCAAAATTAAAGGATATCTGGACTCATGTCCATTATAAGCTTTAAAGCATATACTCACAGGTATAGTTCCTGATTTTGAAAGAAACCACTTCCAGGCTGTCTGATTAAAAACACCAGGAGCATGGCACAGGTCATCACCGGTTTGACATACATTCAATCTTAGTGACCTGGAGGTAAGCAGATCTTTTCTCTTATCACAATCTTCATCAGCAGAGAGAAATCTGGCAAACTGGCTTCATGGCTTTCCTCTTTTAACTGTCAAATTTTGTAAGAAAATTGTGAAACCTATAGCAATAATAAGTGACTAGACACCATTTCCAGTAAATACCATACCCAGTGTTCCAAAAATTATTTCTCCTTCTGGAAAAGTCAGTCAAGTCAAAGTGTTTATACACTGTTTCATACGCACAAACAGAGGCAAATGTACACACGCACAAATACACTTCAATGAGTGGATAAAGGGCTAAGGACAGTTCTTAGGATTTTTTGTTGTTGTTGTTAATAAATTTAAAACACAAATGGAAGAGAGCTTAAAAGGCTCTTCCAGTCTTGGCTTTGTCTTAAGTGACAAGTGACATATAAAATACCTGTTAAGTAGTTTTCATTATGTTTAAGTATTTTCTATTTCTTGGAAAACTTCATATCTTACTATACTTTTACTACTTTTTGTAATCAGTTCTTATTATTTATTCTAATGTACATGAACAGAGCTTTGTTAGTGCTTGATTTAAGGCAGTTATAAATTTCCTGAAATATATTTATGTATGTATAAAAATGTTGCACGAGTCTGAAATTACAGAATTACCCACATATCAGCCCTAAAAAATAACTCCCTAATTTGAAAAGTAAATTAAATAACTTTTTTATGAGTTGGAAAGGAAGGAATCATAATTTGCCAATTCTTTTAATTATTTTAATTCCATCAATAAAGAGTGAATAATTTACCTTCTCTGAATTAAAAAAAAAAAGAAAAGAAAAAATGCTTACTAAAAGAGTTGGCAGTGAATTCACTGTAATGTAACAGAGAATATTACAGCTTTTGTATGAGTCTGTTTAACATGCAGCCGTGAAAGACTGCAATAAAATTTCATTTGTCATTTACCACTACACTGGTCCCACATAGTTCTTAAAATCTTTATGTGAACACATAATTGATAAAGGGGATTGGAAGAAAGATTTTTTTGTTTTATTAGGTGGTTTTCTTAACTATTGCATTGAAAAAAAGCTGATTTTGTTAACTGTAGTCTCTCACTAGAATAGGGTATCTATGGATATATGAAAACCAGATGAAAAGAATATGCATTTTTTACCTGAAAATAGATATATCACCCTAAAATAGGTGAAATTAAAATATAATATCATTAATCTTCATAATAAGTTTAAAAGCACTAAAACAAAGGAACATCAAAAACAAAGAAAAAAAGAAATGAAAGAGTAAGAATACATTAAGAATAATTATTTCCAAACTTTCAGAAATGTGTTCAGTTGCTTGTGGTGAAAACTTGAAAACTGACTTTATGATACTGGTAGGAGTGTAAAGCTGGGACACACAAGTCATAACTGCAAATGTCAACCTTTAACCTTCTCAGCTGAAATGAATTCAAAGTAAGTATTCACTTGACCGATGCATAACCTGAAAACTAAATGGGTTGAGATCATTCTGGCCCTGATGACCTAAAAGGGGCATGCAGGTCATGCTTCAGTACTCATTTGTTAGTAAAGCTTCTTAGCACACATGAAACTGTGGGCACTGAAATCTTCATCTCAAAAAGAATTTTTAAAATTCCCCGAACTGGCCGAGTTTCTATGGCTCATTTACTCTGCCTCCTTGCTCTGTGCAGAGAGAGAAAGATAAGTAGAATTCATGCAGAACTGTGCTATGCTATCAAGGAAAAAGTGACTCCCTGGGACAGACAGAGTACTTTCCTTTATGGTTTTAAAAGCCAACAGCATTTTTACACTCAATAAACATCCCCTGCCACAGCATAGCCCCCATTAACCCCTCTATTTGGCAGAGCACTTATCCATGTGGGGAGGAGGGCCTGGAAGGGAGATTAGAGTATGACCTAAGGCAAGTGAGATTATCTGCCTTCTTATATGAGACTGTTCTGGTGTTGGTTTCAGATGTTACTAACGTTTTGAGCTGCATTAAGTTATATTGTTTGCTCCCTGACCTCTTAAAGGAAGCCGGTGGAAGTAAGAGGCTGAGAAATGGACGGGTGGCAGCACAGAGAAATCTGTTTGTGGGTGCAAACCTGCAGGAATTCTGGTGTCATATCCTGTGCAACACAAATATATGGGTGCCTAAGACCACATATTAAAAGTCATTTGCACATTTAACACAACATTTCTCCTTCCTGGAGAAGCAAGTGGGATTTTGTTTTTTTACAGGCTCTTCAAGACCCAGTGGTGTAACTCCTCCCGGAGGTTCAACTATATTTGAGCTAAGTTCTGGTTTTGGTACAGCATAGCTAGGTAACTTTGGCTAAGCCATCTGAGGAAATGCTAAGATGTGAGAAAGAACTGTGAAATCTATAGATCAGAGATACTCAAATAAGAAAGGTTAAGACTGCAGAAAGAGGTAAGACTGTTGAGGCAGCAATAGTTAACTGCGCAGAGATTCAAGAGGAAAAGCACTGACATGAAAAGGTATAAAATCCTAAGGAAAACACAGGAAGTCATAAGATGGCAACTCAGCAACACTGAGGATAAGACCATTCCAACGAGTAACAGAAGCTGACCTTTTCCATCAATCTGATGATTGCTTGGACAGCAGACTCATCTTTAATATTAACATTTAGTATAATAGCTCATTAGAGCTAACTACCTATTCTGTGATTTAGCCATGAAATAATTGCTTTGCAATCTAAACTGTGCATATCCTGTTTGCAGAGGTACTCATGTTAAATTTCTTCTGAACAAAGTGACTCAGAGAGGACGTATTACAGCCTAAGCTGGGACAGCAAAAAGGGACCTTACAGTGGCCCTGATTTATCAAAATCCAACATAGCCCAAACCAGCCAATTAGAAAAGTATCATATATACTCTGTATGTGTGCAGTACCCAGCACTCCTTTACCCAATTGGTCTTCATGCACCTGACCGGAGCAGATGGAAAACAGACATAAAAGCAGGACAACTGACAGTTCATCTTTTCTTTGTCCTCAGCTTGTGCTCATGTAAGTGGCAACACAATTTGCAAGGCCAGAGAGAACAAGATACAATACACTGAATCTTCCTACTTGAACCCTGAGCTGAATTCAGAAGGAGAGTCTGCATGCTTAGGACTAGTGAAGAATCTGTCAAGGATTCAGAAATATTACTTGAGCCTTGAAAAGACACTTTGGATCTAGATGACATGGAAGTAAGAAGGAATTGTATGCTCTCAGTTGTAAGCTCCATGAAAAAGAACGGGGAAAAAAAAGGAAAACAAAAATAAGGACGTTCTGTTTGAAACTTGCATGTTTGCTTCCTTCTGGTAAATTTTTTTAAAAGTAAGATGTTAACTGCTTTTCTCCAGTTATTTTACCACTGCATGGATTTTAAGATACCAATTCCTGAGGAAACAATGCGATAGGAAAGTTTATCTCTAATGCTTCTATATTGAGACCCACTCCATTGTATGATAGCAGGTTTAAATGACACCTGTTTAATACATAACAAGATTTTGCAAATTCCTGGGGACTGCTTCTTGACTATATTCTAATTTCTTCAGATCTGATCCACTCATTTTGCATATAAATAGGAGAATATTTTTACTCTAGCCCCCAAGAGTTGATCTTAAACTCTCTCAAAGATTTTCCCTCTTCTCACATTTAAAAGAACTGCAAACATTAGTTACCTGAGCTACCTAATGAACTAAAGTGCCAAAAGCAAGAAAAAAGGAAGTGGAAATGCAGACAGGTCACAAAGGGGAACCCTAATAGGATTCTCTGGTCACTTAGGCATGGTAGTAGGAAGGCCTAAAATGGAATCTGCGACTCAATCTGTGATGAATGTTACAGAAAAAGTTGAAGTACTCATTGCCTTTATTTGCCTCAGTTTTCACAGGCAAACCTTGCTTCCAGATTTCCACTTGAGGTCCTGGCATGGATTTCAAAGGAGAGGAACACCCAAAAGTGGGAGAAGTAATGGTTTAGAACTACTTAGAGAATTAAAATTCATGGGACCAGGTGAGGTTTACCTAAGGGTGCTGAAAGATAGTGATAGTGAAGATGCTGTCTTTTTTCTACCAAATCTTGTGACAATTGAGGGAGGATCATGATCTCTGGAAGATAGCTAAGGTTATGACCATCTCAGAAAAGAGAACACAATAACTTGACTATCAGCTAATCATAAGCTGAATACTTCAGGGGTCAATAATGGGGTTCATGTTGCTTGGCGTCTTCATCAGTGACCTGGATGATGTTACAGAATGCATTCTCATCAAATCCTTGGATCACACTAAACAGTAGAGCTTCAGTCCAAAGGGGCCTTGACAAACTTGTGGGTCAAGGTAGAATAAACTTCATGAAGTTCAAAATGAAGAAGTGAAAAGTTCTGCACCTGGGGCAGAGTAACTCCATGCATTAGTACAGGCCAGGAAAGGACTGCTGAAAAGGGCCTAGAAGTTGTGATGAAGGGCTAGCAAATTGTGTGTTCTCGCAAGCAAGACAAACCACATGCTGAGCTACACTAAGAAAAGGTATCAGCCAATCAAGGAAAGTTACTACCTCCCTCTTTGCAGCACCGGTGAGGGTCACACCTGGAACACTGTATCCAGTTTCACCCAAACCCAGTTCAAGAGGGAGGCTGAGAAAATGGAGAGAGTTGAGGGATGGGCTTTTAACATGGTCAGGAGCTAAGAATTCATGTTATATAATGGGGGTTTGAAAGAGCTGCGCTTGTTTGTTTGTTTGCTTTCTGGCAAAGACGGAAATTTAATAATAAGGTAATTGAAGAAGGGTTAGAAAAATGACATTACAAAACATCTCTCAGTAGTATGGAACAGTGTCACAAAGAGCAATGTCTATTCTGGCTTCGGAGTTTTGTCTTGGACATTAGGAGAAAAGCTCTAACTTCCCTGCTAGGAGTAGTAGTGCAGTAACATAGCTTGTAACAAGCTATGCACAGAAGCTGTTGGATGACCATCCTTGTAATTTATCAGGATTTGGCTAGACAAAGTCTTGCCTGACGTGACCTAGTGCTGACCATGGGCCCACTTTGAGAGGGATGTCAGACAAGATGTCCTCTGAGATCGGTTCTCACCAACATTTCCATGAAATACTACAATACTCTACAGGTAAATTGAGTGAAAAATACCAGTTGCCTGTTGTACAAAATGCAGCAAGGAGGGCAGATTTTAAGCCGTGCCACTGTTCTTTCACTTATCTCCAAATGTATTTTGAAGTTGATTGCTCTCTACCAACTTGCAGATCAGAATGAAAGCTTGGTAATGACACTGTTGGAACTAACCATTCCTGATCTGAATCTCTCCTTCCAATAGTCAGGATTTCACAGCATGTATGCTAGATTTAGCCTTTATGCACTTTCTTTTTTATAATGTCCTTCATGCCTTACTCATTTCTGACTTTATTCCATCCCTCCAAATCAAATAATGACAGTAGAAGGTTAGCTTTGAAGCACATAGATTTCTAAACTATTTCCTCACCACAGAAGATTAACCTGAATGTCACAGTGTAACTCTGAAGTTAAGAAAAATCTGTATGTATGTATATATTTGAAACTTGCTTGACAACAGTGAAAGCTCTACCAAGTATCCAGAAGAGCACTGGGATTTTCTCCTATAAAATGGCAGCAGGAAAAAAAAGAAAATAATCTAGAATACTTATTATCCCCAAGTCTGTCAAAGTATTGAACACATGAACTTGATTCTGCAAAGCCTGATCTGTAACCTAAAGAGGCAAAAATCTGCAAGAGAGTCACCACACAGTGACAATATAGTTGTCAGGCCCCACTCTCCACAATATCATTGGTTACAGCGTAAAACCACCTTCCTCTCTCAGAATTTGAAGTGCTTTTGAATAGTTTCAATACTGCATCATTAGTGCACTTTGCCAAATAGTTTGCTATGTTGCAATTTTTTCTCCCAAATTAGATACAATTTACACTGTGATGCCTAGTCCGCTAGTTCTCAGACTGTTGATACGAATTAAGAGTCATCTATGGATAGATAACAGGTCACCAGTCTCCCTTTTTTTTAAACTATAAACAACTTTTTTTTCCTTTTATTATACAACCTTTATTTAGGAATCTCTCCAGTAATTGAGGGACTATTATAAGGCAAATTCTTCCAGACATGATTCACAAGTAATAATAAAAGTTTACATATAATAATATCAAGGTACCATTTATAACCATCACATTTATATTTGGTCTTGAACAATAAGCTGAAGGTTTACTAGCACTACCCGTCTTTCTTTACACTAGTACAAATATTCAGGTGTTCAGCTCAGAAGTCCTAGTGAAGAAGAACCTAACAGATAAATTGAGAATTTGCTTGCTGTAAGAGGAGCAGGACATGAGAGTTTGTTATGAGGGATATGAAATTCCAAGATTGTGCATCCCCTTGTTTCAAAATAAATCCAGCAAGGAAAAAAAATCTAAACTCACAGTTTCTTACGAAATATTAAACAGATTAAACAACTTATAGAATTGTAAATCACAGTTACCTGTTATTTCATTTATGTTTCAACTATTCTGTATTTAAAAGAGGCCTTATAATCTCATTAAAGCTGACAGATATGTCACTCACATGGGCATGCAGATACTAAATACCCTGAAAACTGAAGTCAGCCTTCAGCATAAATTTTGAGCCAAGCCATCATCAGTTCACAAAGCAGCGAACAGGGAAAGGAAAGCTCCACTCACTTTTCAGAGAATCACAGAATCATTAAGGTTGGAAAAGACCTTTAAGATCATGAAGTCCAACCATTAACCCAACACCACCATGCCTCCTAAACCATGTCCTGAAGTGCCACGTCCACACATTTTTTTAATACTTCTGGTGATGGTGAATCCACCACCTCCCTGGGCAGTCTGTTCCAATGTTTGACCACTCTCTCTGTGATTTTTCCTAATATCCAATCTAAACCTCCCCTGGCGCAACTTGAGGCCATTTCCTCTTGTCCTATCGCTAGTTACTTGGGAGAAGAGACCAACACCCACCTCACCACAACTCCCTTTCAGGTAGCTGTAGAGAGCGATAAGGTCTCCCCTCAGCCTCCTCCAGATTAAACAATCCCAGTTCCCTCAGCCGCTCCTCATAAGACTTGTTCTCCAGACCCCTCACCAGCTTTGTTGCCCTTCTCTGGACACGCTCCAGCACCTCAACATCCTTCTTGTAGTGAGGGGCCCAAAACTGAACACAGTATTTAAGGTGCGGCCTCACCAGGGCCGAGTACAGGGGCACGATCACTTCCCTACTCCTGCTGGCCACACTATTTCTGAAACAGGCCAGGACGCTGTTGGCCTTCTTGGCCACCTGGGCACACTGCCGGCTCATGTTCAGCTGGCTGTCAACCAGCACCCTCAGGTCCTTTTCCACCAGGCAGTTTTCCAGCCACTCTTCTCCAAGCCTGTAGCATTGCATGGGGTTGTTGTGACTGAAGTGCAGGACCCAGCACCTAGCCTTTTCATCCCAGCACACAGGCTGGACGTCCAAGCCACTACTTTTACCCTTATTTGACTTGTATCACTCCATTCCCCTCACCATTCCAGTCACAGCTACTTGGCATGAAGGATGAGAAACCAGAAGTCAGGAGAATGAGACAGACTGATCCCTTGTATGCCTATCCACCCTTTCCCCTTATGGGACATCCTGTGACTCTGGTGGGTGGAGACCTCCTGGTCTAGACAACATATTCCAACTGTTGTCCTTTCTTCACTAGATAACCTAGGACTGATCCATATTTGAAAGGAGCTGACCTGTAATTACTACCACTGATGTGTCCCTTAGAGGAAGAGTCTGTCAGTATTATTAACACAGTGAGTGATATGTGTGCTATTTGCAACACAGCCATGTACACTAGAGAGTAGCTTTTGAAAGGAATGTCTTATCAGATGGTGATTACTTGAAAGAGAAGAATAACTCCTCATAATAATAAGTCAAGAGAATTAGTTTCTGACTCAGGCTAGTTGTCAGAGGAGGGGCAGAGTAAATATGCTTGTCTTCACTTTCATTGGTGAAGTAGGACATCTCACTAACATAATAATTCCTTTCCTTATCCTATGCACACAGAAGTGTTGCTGCAGAACCTAAACAAAAGCACTATTAAGTAAATAATGAAATGCTAAGAATCAAAACACTTCTCTGGATGGCCACTTCTGTGAGTCTTAACCTATGAGGCTTCTGGAATATCCATATCAACTACTGGTCATTCAGTCCAGAATGTTACATCAATATTATTATAGTAGTTCCTATGGTTTTCTTTCTTCTCAGATAAATGTTTAATGTGAGCACATTTTCACAGTAAGGAATACAAAACTAACCAGAAGGGATAAACTGTTTGGTAAAAGTGGATTCTCCATTAAAAACGGGAAGCTTTGTCATCTCTGCAGCTTGGAAGACTGCTTTTTTTTTTTTTTTTTGGTACCTAACAATGCCAGAAGCTAAAAACAATTCCTGAGAGAAGAATCGCTTATGATGCAATGGGCATAAGTGCTGTCCTGCAAGTAATTTTTTCAATACTGACTAGAATTATTCCAGTTCCCTTTTTTTTAAAAAAAAAATAGCATGCTTACATGCAGACAAGAATCCTCATCAGTACTGGAGGAAACCAAGGTACATTTCTGTGCTAAGGTATACTGTCTCCTAAGGTTCAGAGAAAATAAACATAATATATTAAAAGATAGTTATCCCCATTGGGTAAAGAGTACAACTAGCAGCTACAGCTGTAAAATGGTTAAGACTGCATGTGCTTGGTTTGGTCAGAATTCAATGGACAAATCCAGAAATATGAACAAAAAGATGAAAAAAAAAATCCAAAGGAGAGTATTGCAGCAGAGAGAGCAAGTAGTCAACAAAGGACTACTGGGATTCCTGGGAAAAGGGCTGCCTCATATCTTTGTGTGCTGCCATCATCTACACAGTCTTTTAACATCATTCTTCTCACCCACTGTGGCTCACGTGCACTCATAATCTGCGAGGCAATGGTCCTGTCCCTGGAGCTTGAGAAACTAGTACTTTTTAATCACATAATTAGACAAAAGACTTCTTAAGAACTAAAAAATCAAAACGCTGATTCAAGTATATTGAGGCATATTGTGTGTCAGACATTGTGCACACGAATACTTAGTCTTTTTGAGGAGCTGACTGGTAGCATTAGCTTGGGAGGTGTTCAGATAGCCCTGGTCATGGTTTCTGTCTGACCGTCTGTTCAGCACTGGACAGTTACTTTAACGCCCACAGATGAGGAAAATCTCAGCTTCTTTTTCAGACTATTTAATGAGAAATACTGTTTTTCCTTACCTAGTTCTAGCCTGAACATTTGACTGTGTACCAGGTGCAGGTGTCGAGCTCCTGGTGGCAGCGGCGGCAGCCGGGGAGCTGCATGGCGGCCCCTGCGCGGCGGGGCCGCGGTTGCCCGGTGCCGGACGCGGCCGGTCCCAGCCGGCTCCGGCGGCCCCAGCGCAGGGCACAGCTGAGCCCCTCAGCCCCGGGCGGGCGCCGCGGGGAAAGCCTGGGGCAGAAAGGGCACAACGCTGCCCGGCAGCCAGGGCTGAGGGAAAGGCTGTGAGAAACAGCCCCGCCAGCCCCGAGGGGAGAGCGGGAGGAGGGCAGGGGCTGCTCCGGGCGCCCCGGCAGAGACGCCCCCGCGGCCCCGGGAGAGGCCCCGGCGGGGCGGGCGTGTCCCGGCAGCCCCCGGGAAGGGCCCACGCTGGAGCGGGGGAAGGCGTGAGGGGGAAGGGGCGGCAGAGAGGGGCTGCTATGGGGTGACCGCAGCCCCCCGGTCCCCATCCTCTTGGAGGGGAGGTGGGAGAGGTTTTGGGGATAAACGAGTGAAGTAAGCTTGTGAAGAACGAGGGGGTGGAGAGAAAGTGTTTTAGTTCTTGTCTTTTTTTCTCACCATCCAGCTCTATTTTTAATTGGCAATATATTAATATTGCCCCAAGTCGTGTCTGTTTTGCCCGTGAGCACCACAGAATGCTCTAATGAACTCCTCTCAGCCAGTCTTTAAAATTTTGCTGGAACAACATCAGAACCACCAAGTTTAACAGATAAATACCAGAATCCATGCAAATGTTGAAAGACAGGGCTAAACAGTTAAAAAAAAACAAAATGCAAAAAGAAAAACTTTATGACTAGTCCGGTTCCTGGGACTGGATGCTGAGCAGCTGTAATTCCTGTGCCCCAGTGATGATTTCTGTTGCACTGAAGTGCTGTCTGCATCAGTTCTGAGGATGCAGGAAGCATTATTTTGTTTGGGTACTGGCCAGCCACTGAGAGCATGAGAGTTCTTAGTATGCAGAATGGGGAATGTTTGAGAATATAGCCGAGGAAAAAAGGATGAGCGGAGGGTCGGTGTTTAGTCTGAGGCAGTCAGAACTAGGAATGAATGCAACATGAAGGGAATGAGAAAGAAAGGTGGACAAAGTGGTTGGAGGGGTTTTCCCTGAATGTTACTAAAGCAGTGTTCCTGTTGTCATACAGGGATGCTGCATCATACACATCAGTAGTTCAGCTCTACAGGGGATAGAAAGTTAAAGGAAACCCATCAGGATATCACAACTCAGACATGACATTTCTGTAATGGAGGACATGCAAGGGAGCAATACTACTGGTAATAAATTTCTCTACTTTTGGTATCGAAGTGGCCATATTCCCATTTCCATGCAACTGTTTGGAGAAAGGAGAGACTGGGAGAACTCTTTTGTTTAAGCCTGGCAAGACATTCAAACCCACCACCCAGGATTGTGCCAAGCTGCCTGACAATATTTTGTGATCACATCTCCCAAAACACATTCATGAATATATACAACATTTTCAGACAAAATGTTTCCAAGTTTTTCAAACCTGCTACTGAAGAAAACAAAATAATCCTATTAAATGTTTTCTGTCTGCCCTTATTGTTGTATAGCAACACAGTTCTCAAGCAATGCCATTTTCTCCAAACTCTGTAATGAGCCATTACCAGCTTTTGTGCAACTGCCACTGTTGCTGACTGGCTTTTGTACCAAAGAGTCATTGGCAATTTACTGTTTTGCTCTGCATTTCCCAGGGTAAGAGCCCTTACAATGGAAAGATTCTGAAGCTTGTCACCTAAGCTGTCTCAGGTCATCTCAGAAGCTGGCTTATTTGCAAGAAATGACTAAAACATCTGAGAATCCATTACCAGCTTATGGAAACTTTGGGCAGTTGGGAGAGCTGAATTCAGGCCTGGACTAAATCAGAAAAAAAGGTGGCACAAAGCCTGAGGAATTAATTGCTTTATGTGTTGTTGAAACCTGAAGGTGCAGGATGAGAAGAGAGTGCACTGTAAATCCAAAGGAACTCTTGAGTATCTTGATGTCTTCCCTTCGGTCACAGTCCTTCACCTTTCACTGCTACTTATCATGCCTTAAGTGCTTCTCCATCTTAGTAGACTGCTCCCTCCTTTTTTATGGGATTGGACAACTGGTAACATATTTTGAAAGACCCCCTTGCCAACTTGCCTTAAGCTTCAAATTAGAAGCTATCCCAGTTTTTATCTATGGCACTCTATATCTCAACTTTGGTATTACCATTCATGTTAATGTTATATTATTTGCATTATGAATGACATCTGTCTTGGTGTAATTAGGGTGTCTGATAGTAAAGAGATCATGCAGCAACAAAGCAAAAATACTATTTAAAAATAAAATATAACTACAATTGGATTTGTATTCATTATTTTAAAAAGCACATTTCAAGCATCTAGATGTTACAACTCAGTGGGAATGTAGCTTACTTGATTTAGGCAGCTAAGACTTTCACTTGCTACAATTACGGCAGCACAGACAATTTTATTCTTGTATTTTTAAGCAAAACAACTGCAGTGCTTGAGGCTTTCAGCAGAGACCTAGGAAATTTACAGGTAACTGAAAAATAATGGGGGGCTTGATCTCACATGATTGTGGTTTGCAGGAAGGAAGGGAGAACAGAAAAACCTGATGATGCATTAATGACAGCTCTACTGCACAGCCTCTAAGTGTTCTATCAGCCAAAATAAGACCCACAAGAAGGAGCAGAAGGTAAACACATCATTTGTGATTTTTGTTTATCTTTAAATCCTTAGGAGGAGCTGTGTTCATACAGTGATGGATGTTTAGACAAGGACAGTATTTCCACAATGAACACTGCAAAGATGCTGGGAGTTCTATGTAATGTTAACTCTAAATGAACCTGCTCAAGATTAGAAGCAGCCTAGCTGTAGAAGCACTGAACATTGCTCAGGCAAATTTACTTTGCTTCTTGAGTAAACTTAGCTCCTCCATAACAAGTCAGAAATGTAAACTGTAAACATGTGTAGAGACAGCATTCTGAGGACATCATAATCTGATCTATATTTTTTATTCTTAGCTTACTTACTGCTCCCCTTCTATTGCCCTGTTACTCAGAGAGGATCTATAAAACAGACTTATTTCTGTTCAGCATATACCTCAGCACTGAGGTATGAACAGGCAAATGGCCATTTCTAATGTCATTTTCTTCATATAGTGCACAAAAACTCTCAGGTTAAAGTAATGGTGCCTAGGGGACACATATAATTTTTAACAATTCTATTTAGTAGTAGCTAAGCACATGTTAAATGGAACACTTTCACCCATGTCCGTTGCCTTTATTTCTATAGGCAAGATTAAGATTCTGAAGTGCTTGGACTGAACATATTTTTACTTTCACACAATATATTCGGGCATCAAATTTCATCTTTAGTCCAGAACAATATCCAATTTTACTTGTTTCTAAGCCTTCTGAAGTTTCTCTTACCCTAGATATTCCATAAGCTGCTTAGCAGTGAATTTCTTTAGTTGTGTCAGAGTGGTCATATGGCCTGATCGAAGGTGGGGAAATATTTGGTTTTCTTGTGACTGATGATAAGTAAGGTCTTAAAAAATTTGTAGCTAGTGAGAATTCAAATGTGAGTTAAGGTAGTCCAAAACAGATGAATTTTGCATTCAGGCAATAATTGTTGCCTAAAATGTTATCAAATTACTGATGGCATGTCTCATCATTAAATGTAAGAAAAATGAAATGGAGAATCTAATGGGAGACATATACCCAAGAGAATAACTAATATCCACAACCACTTCAATGAACACATGGTCATACATAGAATCATAACTGGGACCAGGGTTAGTCAGAAGAGGAAAAACTGAACTATGATTTCCCCTCTCATTCAGATTCTTCATGATGCACCAGTGGCTCAGGATATTACAATCACTATATTAAGGAGGTATAGGTATTCTGGGTGAATGGGTATATCTGTGCTTTCAGTTCTCTCATTCATACAGTCACTCAAAAACAAAATCACCCAGGAGTGAAAATGGTGCAAGCTACATACGGTGTTCTGGCTTTTCATTATGTTCTTCTGCACTTTTGAAAATTGTTTTGCCATCCATTATCCCTAATTGCTTTTAATATACAGCACAATTTAATCAGGACTGTGAATCTAAAAGTTACTTTTTCAGAATTTGGTGATAGGTTCTTTATTTCTGAGTGGTTCTATTACATGGTATCTTTCATTTACTTCAAAGTAAAAAGCTAAAATGGTAATTTCACACTTATTCTGGTTAAAAAAAAAACAACACTGAGATTTGTTTAGCTGTTGTATTTTCTTCCTGTAATTACTTCAGTACTCCTCAAACACCTGGTATTTAGAAGGTTGATTTTTATATTTTTTAATTACGTTTTCCTTTAGTAGATATGAAAAAAAGTTTGGGAGAGAAAGACAGCATTGATACTTCAAGATTTTAGTGAGTGTCATAATACAAGTAGAAAGAAAATGGGTTCTTTAGAGGTCTGTCTTGTGGGGAATAGACCAATTATGATTCCTCTTTGAATAAAAGAAGGCATTGCATTTTTGTTAGCTGAATAATAAGGTTATAAAGTCTTGATATGGATTAATCTGTTGGCATACCATGTTGTTTCTACTTGGAGAACATTTTGATAAAATATTTATGAGGTCAAGTTGTTCTGACAGAAAGGGTTTTGATAGTAAGGGATGGAAAATGGAGAAACCAAAGCAGGTTTACACTGAGGAGGAGAGAGAAAAGAGAAAGAGAGATTAAAGAGAAAAGGGAAAAAGGGGAATCATCCTGTATTCTGGAAAAGAAAAAAAAGTAGAAACTATGTGCAGAGAGATAATGATGAGGGAATGAGTTATAAGAAGTGAGTAAAGGATAGGTAAAGCCATCAACGGTTAAGGATATGAAATTCAGTTAAGTTAACATAGTACACGTTGAAGCACCAACAGGTATGAGGTATGGACAAGGAGGTATGAACAAATACATAAAGTGGGTTTTTCCTCACAGTTTTCTGGTCTTTCATGTGAAGGAGTTCACTGTAAGTGCAAGGAAAAGTGATACTCGAAATTACCAGTTTCTGAAAACAAGTTTTTAAAGGGAAAAAAAAAGGATGAAAAATTCAAGACATCAAGCATAGTTAATTTTAAAGAGAATTGGCCGTATCTATGAAAAAAAGCCGAAGAGAGGAGTGAACTGCGAGAAGTCACCATTATTGCTGTATCAAAACCAAAGAACGGCCAGAAACCAAGTGCAATGGAAGTCTGTGCAAAACTATCTCTTAAATGCATAGAGGACAGGGCTTCAGCATAGTGTTTCCATTTTGACAAGTGCCACACTGGCACCTTTTAGTAAAAGGAAAGACTACAGATGGAATTATGTGACCTTTTAAGCTTGGATTAAAATATTTTATGATAACCCAATTTTTGTTTTCCTCAGCAAAAGGTTTTAAAAAATATTAATGAAAAAAAATGAGCGATTCAAAAGATGACTCAGTAATGCAGAGAGAACTTAACTGACAGTCACAGAAGGAACAAGCAATATTTAATGGAAATGAGGTCAAGTATACACTCCTGTTGGAGTGTAGGAAAGCTAAAAGAAGACAGACCTAGGAAGTACACAACTAATGATGCTACAACATAGAAAGGGAACTGATTATATACCAGCTTGAGTAAAGAATGAGAGAGAGAGTGCAGAGTCAATATAAAGCAGAGAGGTGATTGGAGGAGGAAAAGGATTAACATAGTACATTCTACTAGATGAAAAGGAACAGTGAAAAGGAAGAAAGTGAAATAAATTCAAGAAAACAGGAATAAGGGATGCCATCCAGAGGGACCTGGACAAGCTCGAGGAATGGGCCCATGTGAACCTCATGAGGTTCAATAAGACCAAATGCAGGGTCCTGCACCTAAATCGGGGCAACCCCCTGTATCAGTACAGGCTGGGGGATGAAGGGATTGAGAGCAGCCCTGCCGAGAAGGACATAGGGGTACTGGTGGATGAAAAGCTGCACATGAGCCAGCAATGTGTGCTCGCAGCCCAGAAGGCCACTGTCTCCTGGGCTGCATCCAAAGCAGCGTGGCCAGCAGGTCAAGGGAGGTGATTCTGCCCCTCTACTCTGCTCTGGAGAGACCCCACCTGGAGTCCTGCATCCAGCTCTGGAGCCCTCAGCACAGGAAGGACATCACCCTGTTAGAGAGGGCCACCAAAATGATCAGAGAGATGGAACACCTCTCCTGTGAGGACGGACTGAGAGAGTTGGGGTTGTTCAGCCTGGAAAAGAGAAGGCTCCGGGGACACCCTGTTGCAACCTTCCGATACTTAAAGGGGGCTTATGAGAAAGATGGGGACAGACATTTTAGCAGGGCCTGTACCGATAGGACAAGGGGTAATGGTTTTAAACTAAGAGAAAGTAGATTCAGACTAGATATAAGGAAGAATTTTTGTCACAATGAGGGTGGTGAGACACTGGCACAGGTTGCCCAGAGAGGTGGTAGACGCCTCATCCCTGGAAGCATTCAAGTTCAGGTTGGACAGGGCTCTGAGCAACCTGATGTAGTTGAAGATGTCCTGCTGATTGCAGGGGGGGTTGGACTAGATGACCTTCCAACTCAAACTATTCTATGATTCTATGATTGTAAGACAAAGGAACTTCTCTGACTCTGGGCAAAGAGACTGAGAAACAAAGATCTTTGTAAAGAAGACCAACTGTTGCCTTGTTTGCACTGAACCTTTCTTATCATGATTTTCTTGGGTTTTGACAAGTGGAACTTTTCACAAGGCTACATCTTGGGTGACATTTCGAAAGCATGAGACTCGCAGTCAGATATTGGTCCTGCTACAAATTCCACCATACACTTCCTGTGTGACTTTAAACAGGTAATTTCACCGCAGAGGCTCCATGTGAAATTCAATTACATTTTATGAAGTGCTGTAAGATTCTTAGATCAAGGATGAAATAAGAGTGCAATATCATTTATTGTATTTTGCTGTTTCACCAACGCTGTGAAGGGCTGTTTAACAGTATTATTTCTTTCTTGGAAAAAAGGCTGTTGTGGTTTAGTCCCAGAAACCAGGACAGAGCTCTCTCATAGGCTTCATAATATGTAAACAGAAGCAGCAGGTGGGACAAGTTGGCAGTAGGGTTAGCCACATAGAACAATTCTCGCATTTTAAAGTGTAAACATAGGATGATTAAAGTCAGCACAAATTTTAGCAGACACTATAATTATCGGCTGGAAACCACCAATTATGCTCTTGTCCTTAAAAGGAAAAAATAAATAATCAGCAATACAGGTATTGCTGTATTGTACAGCAAAGCAGATATTCCTAAAGAACTGAGGACCAACTTTTGCTCGTATTTCTGTTACTGGGATTCAAACAAGTCCAGTTTTACCTTAGCATAACCAAGCCAGGATTTACTGTCCTGTTCACCCTTTCTGCTTCTCACAGCCACAAATGTCTCAGGAATTTTGAGAACTACCAATTGACTATCTTTTTTTAATTTTTGAAGATGGCTATCCCAAGAAGAGATTTAGTATCAAATTCCACAAGAATGGGGAGATAACTTCTACACTGTCTTTGGCTGAAGTGACACAGTGTAAAGTTGACTGCATTTTTCATGTGTTTAACACACTCTTTAAATCAGTAGTTAATAACATGAAGTTAAAAAAATTGTTTTTAAAATGCTTGTCTTCACTTTGCAGCTAAGAAACCATAATATATCATACATGTGCAACCTAAAAGCTGCATTTTTTTGCCCCTTTGTCCTGTCATTGACCTTATAAAGATGTATTCATATCTATTAAGCACTAAGGACTCGTGATTCGGATTAGGATTAGTGCATATTTAGAACTCATTAAACAAGTGCAAAAATTAGAGGTGTTTGTTATAAAGACTATAGCTTAAAAGTGGCTTTGGTTTGAGGCAGAAATATTCAGGGGCTTGCAGTCAAAACCTGCACCTTGTAGGTATTTTTAGAATTATGTTAATTTGACATTTTTTATTGCTTAATTAGTTTATTAGTTTAATTATTAGTTTAATAATGTTTTACATTTAATAAGTAAACATTCTGACTAGAAATATATCATGATCTATATCTCCTCACAGTTTCAGAATGTCATTCTTCAGGGTATATATTAAACGACTGTGTGATGTTGAAAGACTGCTAGAAGAATAAATACCTAGTCAAGGTGATATGGTCAGGTTGACAGCAAACATGGAGAAGACAGAGCTAAAAATGAAACAAGACAAAAATCACTTTCATCCACATTTCTACAAATATACATGTATAAAATAAGTGAAAATGTACTTTTGTGTTGATTTAACTAACATGAAAGAAAATCCTAATTTTACCTGTGATGCATAGGTATCAGAAAGAGCAAAAAGTCGAAATACCTCTTGTTTTCTCCTTACAGACTTTAACTTTTGTGAAACATAGTGACTAATATCTTTATAAGGATTTTACCTTAGATTATTAACTATGCAGTTAGTGAAAAATAAAAGGACATCCCTTTATTCCATACAGTTAGGCTTACTCATCTGCTTGCTTCTGCTAGTTATGAAGCAAAGGAAAAGGTATGAGGTATACCCTGTACCAGAGAAGAAGCAAAAATCCTGTTGCAGACTTTACCTGGGGAGTGGTCACATGATTCACTACAAAATAAATTTAACTAGCCCATCTGGCTTTTGCAAGTGAACCTCAATTCGTCAGAACCTTTTTCTTAACTTTAAATAAACTCAAAAACATTTGACAAGTCAACTGTGCCCTGTAGGCTGTTTGCAACTAGTTTGTTATGGCTTTTGGCTAATCATTACTTATGCTCGTTGAAATGTACACTTCTGTTGCTGTACTTGGATCACTCAGGCTGCTCAGATGGGGAAGTAGAAAGTAAGAAATAATTTCTGAAATTTTAACAGTCACTGCTAAAATTTCACCTAACTTCAGATTGGAAAACAGTTTAAAAATACATCCTTAATCATCTTAATATAGAAGCCTATCAAATACTAGAGCTCCATAAATAGCGCAATATAAACTATATAAAAACATCTGTGCATGTGCTGGTTTTGGCTGGGATAGAGTTAATTTTTTGCATAGTAGCTAGTATGGGACTATGTTTTGGATTTGTGCTGAAAACAGTGTTGATAATACAGAGATGTTTTCGTTATTGCTGAGCAGTGCTTACATAGAGTCAAGGCCTTTTCTGCTTCTCACACCACTCCACCAGTGAGGAGGCTGGGGGTGCACAAGAAGCTGGGAGGGGACACAGCTGGGACAGCTGGCCCAAACTGACCAAAGGGATATTCCATACCATATGATGTCATGCCCACTATAAAAAGCTGAGAGAAGAAGAAGGAAGGAGGGGACATTTGGAATGATGGCATTTGTCTTCCCGAGGAACTGTTACGCTTGATGGAGCCCTGCTTTCCTGGAGATGGCTGGACACCTGCCTGCCCATGGGAAGTGGTGAATGAATTCCTTGTTTTACTTTGCTTGTGTGCGCAGCTTTTGCTCTACCTATTAAACTGTCTTTATCTCAACACACGAGTTTTCTCACTTTACTCTTCCGATTCTCTCCCCCATCCTACTGTATGGGGCGAGGAGTGAGCGAGCGGCTGCGTGGTGTTTAGTTGCCAGCTGCAGTTAAACCACAACAATGCATAAAGATGATTTGCTATTTAATTTCCCCTTAGCCTATAATCCCTTATCAGTAATACAACTATACACATGCTACATAATATATGTAGCTGTATAGCTATGTAATTATTATGTGATTTTGCATAGGGCATTCTTCATCTGCTCAGCTGCTTGCAGCTAATGGACTGTAGCAATCTTCTTTTACAAGTGTTTGGAACTAACCCTCCTACCAAGTAATTTTCTCTCCCACCTTAATATTAAATGGTGTATGATAGCATAGTTATAAGTGCTACTTATGGCACTGTCACAACTGAATGTTGTCCATCATGGAAGTCTTCTATAAACATCTGAAACAGGATACTAGTGTCGAAGACTACAAGCAGTAAATGCAGCTGGTTTGTAATACAATCTTTCCCTTAAAAATAATATTGAACATAAATTTTGTGAATGTACAAGGGCAGAGCAACACCCTTGTTTGTACTATTACAGTTGCTAGACGTTCTTGGTATTTTTATCATACTTCTGTGAAGATGAAATGTTACTAACCATTATGTCATTGAATCCACACTAACAGAATCAGAGAAGATCAGCTAGGGAAGCAGAATTTGGAAAAGAAGTTGGAAGTGATGCTATTGTATCTTAAGGCTTCTATATTTATTGAAGTTTGGGGTTTTTTCACCTAAATACCTCTCTTCACATTTTAGATAAAGCATGGGTATAATTTCTCACTTTAGTTACTCATAGATAGTTGCATCCTTAAAGGCATTATTAAAAGAATTCAAGGCTGCTTGGTACATATTTACCACAGCATACCCTTCAGGAGCTTCCATTTGTTTTTTAATGTTTTTTTAAAATATTAAGTTGAAAGCAATTTTCCCTTTTAGTAAAAGGGAAAAATTGTAATTCTTGAAGCAGTTCACAGAAAGCAAATGTTTAATAAACTGTTGAGCTGCGTTTTTTTGTGTGGTTGGCAGGAAGTATCTACAAACACAAGTCAATACATTAGTCTGAGAAAAAAATCTTTTAAGATTAGTTTAAAATCAGTCAGGTTGAGAACTTGGGCCCTGTGCTGTCCAGGGGCTGTGGGGCTGAGCCAGAGTTGCTGGATGCTGCAGAGGGATTGGGTGCCATAAGGGGCTTTGGAAGAGACGTTCTGTGACCAGGGGACTGGATCTAACTTCTTTGTGGGCCTCTCCTCTGCTGGGTTTTGTGACCTTTCCAGGGACCTCACTCCTTCTTTTGGGTGGGATGCCAAACATAGCCTTTTTGGAGCTGAGGTTCCTGCTCGAGGCTCGTGCTGCTGTGTGTGTGCCTGTGTGTGTGCAGCGCAGGCCACCGGTGCCGGGCGTGGTGTCTGGAGGAGGGAGAAAGGCTGTGCTGAGCCCAGACTTGCAACTTGGCTGCAGGATGGACGCAGTGAGGTGGAGGATGAAGTTAGCAAAGGTGTCCCCACAGTAAGAGGCAGACGGCATGTAGCCTGCAGGGGGATAAGCCTGGTCTTGTGAAGGAAAATGGGAGAAAGCAGCTCCCAGGGAGGAGGAGTCATCATCCAGGCCCACATGGCAATGGCCCTGGGATACAGCTGTAGAAGCAGGAGCCTGCCAAGCCTGGAAACTTGGTGCAGGGTCATCTGGGGTTGCTTTCACTACAGATGCCCCCAGGAGGCAGGACCTTTGATCCCGTCTGCAACCCCACGAAGTGAAAGTACTGCGTCCACCTCAAGACACAAGGTGGATGTTCTCCCTCCAGGAACAGCAGGGCCTCCAACCTTTTGTTTCCTGACACCCCAGGAGAGGACAGCATCTCCTCTAGAGATGAAGAAGAGTAGGCCACGAGCCCCACCTCCAGCTGTGTCCAGGAGGCAGATAATGTGAGTACGCCCATGCCTTACGGGGAGGCAGGTAGTGTGATTACCCCCATGTCAAGATCTGCAGCTCCAGCTCTGTCCAAGAAGCTCCTGCTCTCTGGGGGTACAGATGACTGGGGCAAGAGCCACACCTTCAGGTACATCCAGGAGGTAGAAAATTATGAACACTTCCACACGCCCTGTGATGAGGCACAGGCCCATGTGTAGAACTGCAGGCAAGGGCTTTGGCCTGGCCATTGCCCACACTGCCCAGGGTCAGGCAGCTCCAAAGCAGCCGGACCACCGTCACTCCCCACAGCTCTTGGCCTCTATTTCCTCTTGATCTGGGCAAACTGGAGACATTTAGAAATGGTTTCAAGGACTAGTTGCTCCACCAACTTCCCAGGGATGGCAGTGAGATTGGCCAGCATGCAGTCCTCTGGATCTTCTTTCTTGCCCTTGTTGAAGATGAGTGACTTTTGCTTTCTTCCAGACCTCAGGAATTTTCCCAATTAACCATGACTTTTTAAACATTATTTGAGAGTGGCCTTGCAATGATGTAGTCGGCTTCCTTTGTACCTCTGGTACACCCCAGAAGATCCCATGGCCTTATGCATGTAAAGTTTGTTTAAATGTTCCCTAATGTTCCTCTCTCGAGAAAGATAGGAGGATACAAAAACGTGTTAGTGGAAACTAGCTTCATTTCACAAAATTTCTAAAGCAGTTATTGAACTTTTTATTCCTGGAAAAGGATAAGTACTTGAAATTTATACTTCTCCTTTTAAGATGGGACAAAAATAAGATCTGAGATCGAACATTCTTTTGTACAGGTTTTTCTAGTGCCTGTTATCTCACACAGAAGTCAGTAATTGCTGGTGAATATTTTGAAGTCACGCCATTTGTGTATATATTTAAATGTTTTTTATTTCAACATCTGTTTTTAATAAGGTTGACCAAATGAATTGTCTTTGGTTATTGCAGTGGAAAAGCAAATAAGAATCAAAACATAAGAAAATATATTTGTTTTGCAGGTTTTCATGTCATAATTATTTTCATTTGTCTTACCTATATGGAAGAAAAATCCATGTGATATATTAGATTTTAAAGCAATAATCCTTCAAAGCACACCAGAAAAGACAAGGAGAACAGTAAGCATGTATGTGTTTCTTTACTCCAAATTTTCAGCCATAGAGTTACAGCCTGTATCTGTGTTATTAATCACTAGACTATCACCGTTCAGGTGTGTCTAGAAGTATATGACCTTAATGTCTTTCGCATGCTGTGAACACATGATTAAAAAGCAGGAATAGGCAACTGGCCAACATTAAGGCTAAATACAATAAACTAATTGTAAAGATGGAGAGACTACAATGTAGCAGGCTACTAGAGCAAGGATGCCATTTCAGGTATAGGAGCTGTCAAATATGAAGTAAAATTAGTATGATGTTGATACAATATGTATGCCCCTCTTCCAGTCCAGCTTGGTATTACCAGGTACTTGCTTCAGATTGCAGAATTAAACTCTTTTTTTTTTTTTTTTTTTTTTTAAGATGTGTTAGAAAAATCATGGATCTCAAAGCACAGCTGTGTTTCAAAAGATAATCTACTTATCTCAAGCATTTTTCTTCATCAATTATCTAAGTGTGTAAACTTTCAAATGTAAGAATTACCAATGAAGATGAAATATTTCTATTTTCCATACCAAAAGTGAGTGTTAGTAACAATAAAGACTGATGTTATGAAAGTGCAAAATGACTAAAAACCAACATGGAAATAGATGTTTAACAAGAAATTATAGATATAACACACTTTGGCTCTTACAAAACGGATCATGATTCATGTGTGATACTGTGGTTTTCTTTTTATCATGATCTTTTTACAAAAGCTGAAGTTAATATCTCTGAAAAACAGTTTAACAAATCAGTATATTTCTGTTTTAAAATTATTATTAAAAAAATTAATTAATGTAACATTAAATACTGTAATTCTCATTACGGCTATAGTTTACAGTAATTAGCTTACACTGTAAGAGTATAAGCTAATTATCTATATTGACATGCTTTTCTTAAGTGAATCTATTGCTGATTGGCATCAATAAAATGATATATATTAATGTACTTTATGACACTAGAATGTAATGTAATTATTATAATGTGTGTGTTTGTGTATATGTATGTTGTCAAGGTTTAACCCCAACCAGCAACTAAGCACCACGCAGCCGCTCGCTCACTCCCCCGTGGTGGGATGGGGGAGAGAGTCAGAAGAGTAAAAATGAGAAAACTCCTGAGTTAAGATAAAGGCAGTTTAACAGGAAAAGTAAAAGCCACGCACAGAAGTGGAGCAAAACAAGGAATTAATTCACCACTCCCCACGGGCAGGCAGGTGTTCAGCCATCTCCAGGGAAGCAGGGCTCCAGCACGCGTAATGGTTTCTTGGGAAGACAGATGCCATCACTCCGAACGTCCCTCCACCCCTTCCTTCTTCTTTGCCCCAGATTTATATACAGAGCATGACGTCATATGGTATGGAATATCCCTTTGGCCAGCCTGGGTCAGCTGTCCTGGCTGTGTCCCCCCCCAGCTCCCCGGGCACCCCCAGCACAAGAAGCTGGACTGTCCTTGACTGCTTAGCAGCAACTCAAAACATCAGCACGTTATCAACATTTTCTCATCCCAAATCCAAAACGTAGCCTTACACTAGCTTCTGTGAAGAAAATTAACTTTATCCTGGCTGAAACCAGGACATATGTATATAAATATATGAATGCAACATTCAGAATATTCAAAATAAGATGTTCTTAGCCTTGGCCTTCTAGGGCGGAGAAAAAGTGAGGCTTGTAATTGAGTGTTATTTTTTTGTTTTGTTTCTTTCCACAGCTGACCTTCAAACAGGTTGCAGGTGACTAACATTCAAGCAGAGCAACTAAACAGTAATTATCTTCTAGAAGGACTGGTGGAAAATATGATGTGGCTGGTTCCAAGTAATGTTTATAACAGTTTCTTCTTTTTTTGAAAGAAAAGAATGTGTTTTTTCAAGTATCACTTTTCTTCTAGATGGAAGAACTTTTAAATGGAAGTATCAATATAGTTGTTTTATAGGAAAATAATTTCCTTGATATCATTTTAAATAAAAATAAGCAAACACCAAATATACTCCTTACTTATCACACTTTTCATACTTTCAGTATAATTTTTTATATGCCATCCAACGCTATAACAATAAACTCCCTTGAAAGCCCTTCACACAAGGAAGTGGCAAAGAGGAAAGCAGAGAAGACATTGAATTTAATTAGTGATATCATTATTGAGTTTTGTCTCCTCAGTAATTTGAATCTTCACTATTTTCTGTAACTGAACTAATGTTTTCATGACACTATATTTCATGTAATAGGAGGGTTAACTATTTTAATTATAAAATATATATTTAATATTAAATTTTCATTTTCATAGAAGACTATATCAAATAAGTGGAATAGCATAAGATGGATGCAATAACAAATTTTTACTGGTTGGTTTCTTTTTTTTTTAGTTACTGGCTGTGCAGTCCCCTACTAAGTACGCTGCAGACGCTGTCTTAAGTGGAGCAGGTGCTTGCAGCTGCCAGCTGTTGAGATGGACCACAGCTACAGCCATTAAGCTGAAAGTACGTGCTTGTCCAGCAGGTCTAATGGCTATCATCAGTTGGGGAGAGTCCATGTTCAAATAGAGTAATTCTAATAATCCCCATCTGAGGATAGAGAGTGATTGCTTGGCTAGAAATACACCTTTAAAAGCATTGCAGCAGTGATTCTAATGGATTTGTCATAGAGAGTTTTAGAGAGAGGTTAAAATTGGCTGTCATTCCACAGCATTTGAAAAAGGAATTAAATCCTTTGGTAGGATTATATGGTTTTGTTTAAAAATAACACTGAGCTATTGCCTTTTAAAAATGCATGCCTGCATCGTTCAGTTGGTTTTATACATATTAAACTTTGTACTATTTAAACTTCAGGAGGGGAAAAATTAGAAGGCAGCATGTGATTTTTCATTTAAATTGTTTCTGTGTTACACTATTGACTTGATCAACATCTACTTAGCAAAATGAAGGCATACCTGTAGAAGGAGTAACTAGACACAACATGTGTGGAGGTTTTTTATGGAAATGTCAAAGCACTTAAACTAATAGAAGTGTTGTAAGCCTTGAAATAGAATCAAAATTCATAGCTTTTGTCCAGTTTTGAATATGTTTTTGTTTTGTTTTCAGCCATACCAAAGAAGTCTACTTCAGAAACATATTTTCCTATTATGTTAGATTTAATAAAATGGCTTAAAAATCTGTGCAATATAACAGAAAATAATAATCCTTCCACCAGGGGCATTCTGAATTTTCTGTGTGACAGCTTTCCCAGATGGGACTTCAGGTGGATATAAGTATGCCATAACAGTAATAATGCAGGCTGCATTTACCCACACAAGCTGTGATCTGAAGCACATATTTAAAGCACAAAACTCATAAATTTAAATGCTATGTTGGATTGCTCTTTTTAAATGCACACATATCTTCTTTTGCACACGAGAAGAGGTACACTAATACCTATAGGGATTATTCACTTGAATTCTGTTAAACCTAAATGTAAAGCATGGGTACAATGGTTCTTTAACAACCAGTCAGTAAATGATGGATTTCCACAAAAGCCAAACCAAATGAAAGCTATTGAAAGCATGTTATTCTTTATTAATTACTTTGAATTATCAGTTTCTATCCCATATTCCACAAAATTTCATTTACATAAAATTCTATCATGTTTTTGTTGCAAAATTTGTCACAGTTAACCTTCTAACTTTATTGTCACTTTCATTAAGGATAAGTATGATTTTCTTAAATAATAGCTGCCTTCTGTCTAAAGCCAAAAAAAAATGAGTAAGATACATATTTCTAAATGAAGTTATTTTATTTTCCAAGCAGCTATGTAAATGCTAAAAAAAATCATTCCTTTTAATACAAAAAGTTAGCACAAATCACACCCTCTGATTACAAGAAAAAATGAAGTAAAATAGGCCATAATTTGTTTTAATATTTTGTCCCAGCAGGATGAAATGAGGTTTCTTATGAAATCAGAAGGACCCCTAATATAGATATAATGTACAAGGAAAAAAAGTACTAAAATAAAAAGTAGTCATTTGTTTTAAGTACCAGATTGTGGCATAAGAATATGTTAGAAATGAACCACTATGTAGTGTTGTATTAAGTTTTCATTCTAGTTTGATGATGATTGTCATAAATGTTGGTTCTTTGCAGAGATCACTGAAATACATATAAACTGTGGTAGCAGGTTCCATTATGATATTAATGTATGTCTTCTTAAAAACAAGTACTTATCTCAATTTTGCTTTAAAGTAGTTATTTCTCCTTAGTAATGATTTATGTGAACTCAAAATTATCATATTGCAGAAGATTAATAGACTTACAAGGCACAATATTTACTTCATTAAATCCTTAGTGAAACACTTAAAACTGCTTGCTAGTGCTAAAATATTTTGAACATATTTTATTTATCTGAAGATGAGAAACTGAGTCATAAGTTGCTAACTTACACTTTTCTCCTAAACTTTTCATTCTAGTGTTCTACAACTCAATTTCATTTAAAATGTTCCTACTAGAAGCCATGTCAGCTTCACTCCTCTCTTGCAATTTTGTGGTGGTGTTGTTGTTTCAGTAGGTTAGTTACACAACCCCTCACAACTTAAGGCTAAATAGACCAATTAACAGGAGCTGTATAAGGAAAGTTAAATCAATAAAAATGAAAATTGTAAGAAAATATTAAGAAGATAAAGCAGATAAAGCTGACTCAAAAATGTTTTTTTAAGTTCTTCAGTAATTCATTTCTCCAAATAAGGAGCTAATCTCTTATTCATATTTCACTTGTTCATCCAAATTACAGTAGTGCTAACATGTGGAGAGTTCTGTTCCTCCACTGGACAGAAACTTTGTTCCTGAACTGCACCACTCACTGTTAAGTTAAAAAGAGACACTATGGTGAAGACTTTCCATGATGTATTCTGTACTTGCAAGGCAATGTTCACATAGGTTTTGTTTCTTCTTCCTATACTATGATCTTACAGGCGTGTTCTGTGTCCTTATACCTTATTGTCCTGACCTGAGACAGATACATCCAGTTCTGTTTCTGTTCCCAAAGTTATATTGGGTTTGTGTGGCAAGGTTTTGGTAGCGGGGGGGCTGCAGCGGTGGCTTCTGTGAGAAACTGCTAGAAGCTTCACTTAAGTCAAATAGAGCCAATACCAGCCAGCTCCAAGATGGACCTGCTGCTCGCCAAGGCCAAGCTCATCAGAGACGGTGGTAGTGCCTCTGGGGTAACAGAGTTAAGAAGGGGAAAAGAAACCAGCACACAGAAACTGCAGCCAGAGAGAGGAGTGAGAATATGTGAGAGGAACATCTCTGCAGACACCAAGGTCAGTGAAGAAGGAGGGGGAGGAGGTGCTCTAGTTGCCAGAGCAGAGATTCCCCTGCAGCCCGTGGTGAAGACCATGGTGAGGCTGGCTGTGCCTCTGCAGCCCATGGAGGTCCCTGGTGGAGCAGATCTCCACCTGCAGCCTGGAGAGGACCCAACGCTGGAGCAAGTGGATGCCCAAAGGAGACTGTGACACCATAGGAAGCCCATGCTGGAGCAAGCTCCTGGCAGGACCTGTGGACCCATGGAGAGAGGAGCCCAGGCTGGAGCAGGTTTGCTGGCAGGACTTGTGACTCCATGGAGGACCCAGGCTGGAGCAGTCTGTTCCTGAAGGATGGCACCCCATGGAAGGGACCCAGGCTGGAGCAGCTGGTGAAGAACTGCAGCCTGTGGGAAGGACTTTTGCTGGAGATGTTTGTGGAGAACTGTCTCCTGTGGAAGAGACTCCACACTGGAGCAGGGGAAGAGTGTGAGGAGTCCTCTCGAGGAGGAGGAAGGAGCAGCAGAAACCTGTGTTGAAATGGCCACAACCCCCATTCCCCATCTCCCTGTGCTGCTGGGAGGGAGGAGGTAGAGAAATCAGGAGTGAAGTTGAGCCCAGGAAAAAGGGAGGGGTTGGAGGAGGGTGTTTTAAGATTTGTTTTTTGTTCTCATTACCCTACTCTGACTTGATTAGACTAATTTCCCCAAGTCCAGTCTGTTTTGCCTGTGATGGTAATTGCTGAGTGATGTCCCTGTTCTTATCTCGACCCACAAGCTTCTTATTATGTCCCCTCTGCCCTGTCCAGCTGAGAAGGGGAGTGATAGAGCGGCTTTGGTGGGCACCTGGCATCCAGCCAACATCAACCCACTGCACAGGTGTACTCATATCTGTAGAATAAAAGAAATGAGAATTTCATGAGGACTCTTTCAATATTTCACAGAAGGCTCTTTTTTTTTCAGAAACATGTCTAATAAAACACTGTCAGATAAACTCTTACTCGTTCCTGTTTAGTAGATGTATATACAATTTTGCAAACAAATATAAACCAAATGAACAAATATGACATACATGAACAAATATGACAAATATAAGCAGTATGAACCCTGCATATGTGGGAACACTTCAAATTACAAGAATTTTCAGTGACAGGACTGCTTCTGAGAAAACATTTTGACCTTCTAAGTTATTAATGGTTTTGAATATACCAAACCAAAAGCATGTTTCCTCTGAAAATCAGATCCTATTAAGTTTTCTCAAAGATAATCTCTTCAAAACATTTATCATTTTCCAAAATTCTGATTTTTCAGTTTACTTGTCATTTAGTGACACTGGGGTAGAAAATAGCAATGAAAATAGGAGAAAATTCTCAAGTAACAGCAACAGAGAACATATCTGTATTCATATAGCACAGTGCAGACATTCCCATCTTTGTTTACAAATTTAACAACATACCTGCCCAAGTGACACACTAAATTGTTTTATGTCAAGGCCTAAACTATTTGTGCTTGGGGAAGCCCTGGACACAGCACATAACCGAGGTGTAGATTTACTAGGAAGGTTAAGTGCGGTTTTTGTTTCTGAGACTTCAGAATTACGGGCTAGATATAAGAAAAATAAAGATATGCTGCTGTGCAGGGACTGAAAATTATGTTACTCTCCTCCTAAAATTCATCCTGCAAGTCCACCCCCTCATTTGACTCAAAGCAGTGACATGACCCCATTGTCACTTGCGTCACAGCCGGTCTCCTGCGATGCAGCTGTACCAGCCTGCTACGAGCTTGTGCAAGAACCTCTGACACAGAAGTACACTGTGTCAAAAAGACGTGCCCTGAATTTCAATTTCCAGGTTATTTTGGAATATATGAAACAAAAAAAAAAAAAAAAAAGAAGACTTCAAGCACACTGCAAAGAATAAAAACTGAAAGAACTGCAAATTGCAGTCACCCCATTAAATCTGCAGTTACCTATCACACAAGCAAGTCTACAATTATATATAGGTATAAAGTTCTACTTACTGTTATAGTTAACTTTCCTAATTAAAATGACAGCTCTGCTGGTATTTGGTTCACATTAAAATTAATAGCAAGAGAATAAAGCACACCAAATAAAAATTAGTGAATAAATAACACCAAACAGAAAAGTGCACACCTGTGTTAGTGAAACTGCAGTCCAGGTGAAACTGGATTACAAAATTTTGCTCTGCAGTTTGCCAGTCAGGCTAAGTCACTGAAAGAGATGTATGATTGAAGACATGCAGTGACAACCACAATCTTTTTGGAACCTCTGTATTGGGTGTACTGACTTTTTTCTTTTTCTTCCTTTCTATGCCTGCTTTTAAGTCTTTGACTGCTGTGCTATTTTCTTTTCTCTTCCATTGGCTGCACTGGGTACTTGCCAAGTTCAGGCATAGAAATAAGTTCAGGCTTCTACTGCTCTTCCATAAGGTACATATCTGCAATAACTTCCTCAGATTTTCCTTTTTTCCCATGTGATGATGGCTTATGTCTCCATAGTTTGCTCCTTCAGCAGATGCAGTTCTACTGTGAGTCACACATTATCCCTGAGTTTTTTAATCGGCTGTCTGGATGCAGGTAAATTTCTAATTCTATGTGCCTGGCAGCCAGATTATACTGGCTGGGAGAAGAGAAAAAATAAAAAAGGAGACACAGTATACAACAACAGAGAACAGGTGAGAGAAAGTTGTTTATCAGCCTGTGACAGCTTCTGGCTTCTTCACTTTACAGAATGGCACATGGTAGGCACTCCTAAGAACACCTGGAGGATCAACAGATTATATAGGCAAAAGTTGAAATTTTAAGCTTATACAATAAAATTTGGTCTAGCAAGTGGCACAGTGTGTTTCCAGTACAATAGTTGAAGTAGAGAAGAGGATGGGAAGCCATCAGCATAGAAGCAGAGGTCAAGATTACTGTTCTGGCTCTGGCTGGGATGGAGTTAGTTTTCTTCACAGCAGCCCATATGGTGCCATGGTTTAGACTGGTGACCAAAACAGTGTTGATAACACACCAATGTTTTAGCTATTGCTGAGCAGGGTTGACACAGTGTCAAAGCCTTCTCTCTTTCTCACTCTGTCCCGCAGCAAATAGGCTGGGGGTGGACAAGAGTTAGGGAGGGGACACAGCTGGGACAGATGATCCATACAATATCACGCTCAGCAATAAAAGGTGGGGGTGGCGGGAAGTTTTTCCAAAGTAGCTGTTGCTTGAGGACAGTCTGGGCCTCGGTCTGCTGGGGGTGAGTGATTGCTTTTGTATCACTTGTTTCTTTCTGTTCTTTTCCCTTCACTTGCTAAACTCTCTTTATCTTGACCTGCAAGTTTTTTTTCTCTGTTTCCTGATAAAAACGCTTAGATTCTGTCCCCCATCCCAATGAGGGGGAGTGAGCAAGTGACTGGGTGGGGGCTTACCAGCCAGCCAGGGTCAACCCACCACAATTATTCAAATGATCTCTACCAAGGCTGAGGAGTCAGATTATAATCCCAACCCTGACAATTTTGATGACTTTTCATAACCTAGTCAATAAAGCTTTCTCTGCCTAGGTTTCCTTCCTGATAGGCAGACATCAAGCCCATCTTCAAGGAGTGCAAGAAGGAAGGTCCAGGGAACTGGAGGCTGCTAGTCAGCCTCACCCCATAAGTGCATCCCTGCAACAATGAAAAATAAGTACATACTGGACTGTCCTAACAGCAAATAAAAGAAAATGACTCTTTTTTCTCTCTTTAGTCCTTATGAGACCACAGGTGGAATATTATGTCTCATATTGGGCTTCCATCTTACAAGAGACACATTGACATATTGGTGCAAGACAAGCAAAGGGTGACTAATATAGTCAGTGGTCAAGCATATGACATGGGAGTAGAGGGTGAGAGAACCGTATTTGTCTAGACTCAAGAAGAGAAGATTATGGGAGCATCCCTTGTTATCTCCAACTACTGAAATAGAAGACAGAGCCAGAGGTGCACCTCTGGAGTGCTGAAATACTCTCTCTATTAATTTTAATCTCAAGAAAATACCAAGAGCTGTGATTTTAATTAGACAGCTGTTAACTATAATAGTGAATAAAGCTTTATACTTATTGAGAATTCCAGATTTACTTATGTGATAGAGAACTGCAGATTTAATGGGTGACTGCAATTTGCAGTTCTTTCAGCTGTCCCTCTGTGACAGGGCAAAAGGCAACAGACACCAGCTGCAACAAGGAAAATTCTGTCTAGATGTTAGGAAAAAATGTAGATAGTGAGGAGGGTGGTCAAACACTGAAACATCTGCCCAGAAAGACTGTAGAAGATCCAAACTTGATTGACAATACTCTAAGCAATGTCATTGGTGGTTTCACTGAAAGGCAGGAATTGGATCGCATGCCTTCCAGAAGTCCCTTCCAACCTAAATTATTCTGGAATTCTAATAACATACATTAATCTTCAAATGGTGTAGTGCATTGCAAAAGTAAAACTAAACGTTGTATTGAAAGTAGTTAGGAATTTCTAAATATGAGTTACAGATCAGTGGAAGAAGAATTCTAAGAATAGAATAGAAACAAATCTCAGAAGCACCTACACATATTGAAAAGGCACTGAATTACCTTCTTGACAACTTAAATTAAGGGTTTTAACTAAGACGTTACTTAAACTGAACAGTTTACCATGAATTTGTCCAGAGAAGCTTCACTAATGAACACTTAGCATGTATACACTTGCACTACATGATACTTCTTAATCTTTCTGTGGGTTGAAAGAAACATGTTATAAATAATTTGTCTTAGTTCAGCAAATTAAGTGTACGCTAAGACTATTTGTAGATGTGAAAAGACAAAATATAAATATTTATCAACAAAATAAATCAACAAAATGCCAGAGAAATAAATACCTTTTTCTTTAATACTCTCTCTTCACAGTATTTCTTGCAAGCTTGAAAGAACTATCATCCCTTTGGACTGTTTTGTATGTAATTCTCCATTCTAACCTTCTGTCCTCTCTCTTCCAAACAATAGAATTAAGTCATTCCCTCTTACTGAATTCACTGCTTGCATCTTGAAGCAGTCTAAAAATCTCAGCTATTCCTGCTTCAGAAACATTTTCTGTTTGGAGCAGTTTTTCGCTTTGCCTTCCCTGTTAATTTTTTTACTGGACGAGTATTGAAAAAGCACTAGAAATGGCTTTGTCTGCACATTTGAGGATCCCCATAGTAACAGTTTCCTCTATCCCTGTAGTCACTAAGATGTTTTCTGGTTTCATTGCCATTTTTTGGCCTGCTAAGCATGTTACAGGGGGAAGGAGGAAAAGAGAGGGGAAATGTGTCATGAATAGATAATTTAGGGCGCTTAAAGAATCACTGCTAAATATATCAGAAAGTGAATGATTTTAATAAAAAGCACGACTTAACAGAATTCAATCGCAATGTCCACTCTATAACTTATTCACCATGGAAAACGTATACAGAGAGAAACAAAATTACAATTAAATTGGAATGATTTACTCGTGGATTGAATCGAGTTAATGTGTATATTGAGGAAAAAAAGTAGGGTGAGACCTTCTCATTGAGTCACAAGGTTCAGAGTGGACCAAAATCCACCCTAGTCACAGACTTGCTCAACAGTTTATGTTTAAGGTTAGGTAAGGAAAATAAAGGAATGCCCTACCATCGAGTCACAAGGTTCAGAGTGGACCCCCTTGCTTTCTAAACTGCTTCTCAGAGAGGAGTCTAGGTGTGGCTGAATCCACTCCTAGTCCCAGACTTGGTCAATGGTTTATGACTAAAGGGATAGGGTATCAGGGATTCTGGTGTGGAGATATAGTTTGTGTTTGATGTAACTTTAGGATGGTAACAGTCTGATACAAAATAACAGCAATCAAATTCACTAATGATATTAAGATACATCACAGTATCAAATCATATAAAACTTAGCAGCATAATCAATTTAAACTTACTAAGGTTCCTTAATCACACACATATAGGTGTAGAGATAGAGACACATAAGGAGATAGAGAGAAAAGAGAGAGAGATGTACAAAGGCACCTATTAAATATCCCTCTCAAATTCAGTCAAATACTCATATCTGATGCTTTGCATCACTCAACAAGGTGATCAGCCAAGCCTCTGAATTGATCAAGAACTTGAGGGTTCACAGACTCTGAGAGGTGTCCCACTCAGAGGGAGGTGCTGGTCGCAGCCCGCTGCAGTCCAGGAGAGCTCAAAGGGTCTCACTCCAGACCACTAGTTATAGGACTGGGAGATGATTGACTTTAGGAATCAGTGAGTTTCCACAATCCAGGCAGGTGATTTCTCAAATTTTTAATGGTACCACTGCCAGGTTTGTCAGGAGATAATTGATTAGTACTGTTCTTGTTCTGTACCTTGTTTAGGTGATCGGTTCCTGATACATTCAGTGCCATTCTCCTCTTTGGCTATGCAAGAGTGCTTGGTATGGTTGAGGGGCTCTCAACTGCCAAACCCTTTGTTCAGGGGCCAAGGCTTGTCAGGCAACTTAGAACGGCCCAGGTACAAGGAGAAGGGTGGGGGGCGAGGAGTGCACCACCACAAACTGCAATAAGCAAAAAAGTGTTGATGAAATCTATTCCTTTGTTCAACAAATAATGTTACAATAATTTCTTAGAATGTGAGAGACTGAACCATGGGGCAAACCATGGGGCATTTGTCTCAAAGATTCCTTCGGCTGGCGATGGGCGTGGCTGCAGGGCCACAGAGACCTGTGATTGGTGCCGCAAGGCCCAATCAGGCACCACCGCGTCATGCGAAAGCCGCGTGAGAGTCGCGTGAAGAGCGGGCTGGAGCCGCGTGAGGCGCATGCGCACGTGCAGACGGGCAAGTACGTGTCGTTGTCATGGAATTTGCAGCCCTTGAATAAGAATAAAAGGGGCTGCCAAGAAAAACCCTCGTGCGCGCCACCGCCGCAATTGCCCACCACCAAAACATCGAGGAGCTTGGGCCCTGGGATGCTGCGGATCCATAGCAGTGACTTTCCTTGCAACTCTATCCCGAATGTTTGCTTGATTTCTGTCTTTTTATTCTATTCTGTTCTTTCGCTACTAATTCCTTACTTTTAATTGTAAGTTATCACTACTAATTTTTTTATTTTATTTTTGATAATAGAAGTTGTTTTGGGTATACGGCATTTGACCTTGTTTGTGTCTTAATCTTGCTCTTGGGATCATATTGCAAATCTCCCCCGATATTGGATTGGGACATAGAGGCATCTAAGTTTACAGGTTTACCTTTGCAAAACAGTGCCTAACCATCCTGTCTTTTCCTCTAGCTTCCAAATGAAGTGGAAAATAATCTAACCAGCTGCGTATATTGACTAAGGCCAGAGGGTATCTCAGATGGGGCCCACAGAATTGGATGCATCTGACAATGTACATTCGTCCCCATCATGAAACATAAAACTTCTATCATGACAAGTAAGTACTTTAAGAAGGTATGTCTCTCAGCGCGGAACAGCTGTTGACACTTTTTTTTTTTAAATATGTACAAAAAATGAAAGCATTCTACACTAGGTGCTCAGTTGCTTAGATTAAATATATCTTAGCTGAGTTGAAAATTCTTTATATGAAGCACTAGATACACTAAAAATGCCTCACTTAAGAACTGTAAATAAATAAGTTATATGAAGACAAAACAAACATAATTTTATGCTCAAAATATTGTTATGTAATGGAGCCAAGAATTTATAGCTAGTGTAATTAATCTTAACAATCTAATCAAAAGCTAACAAAGTCTTTATTAATCCAATCACAATGGCAGTGAAATCATAGCCCATATTGATAATGAAAAGCCTCAATAGTAACAACAGCCTTAACATTATTATTATATAGAAAACCCTATCACCACCTACCTGCTCTCCAGTTCACCCTTCCATCATCCCTCAGGGTCCTATGGTTGGCAGCTCAGTGCTCCTCAGTGAACTATCAGAGTCTCAAGTACTTCACCCAGGGGTGTTCTCTGCCCGTGATGGGGACCCATTCCTCTTCAGTCTTGGGCCTCCTTAGGTTTATTTTTGTTATCTTTCCTCAGCATGGCCCACACCACCAATGGTATCACACAGCCCCTGCGCACCCCAGGGAGGTGAGACTCACTCACTCTCAGGCAGCCAGGGCAGTCAGCACCACCCAGATCGGGCCAGCCCTGCACCCCAGACCCTGTGCCCCACAGAGCCCTACAGCTCCTGCTCGGAGTGGTAGAAATTATATTCACTGGGCTACAGTAATACTGAACAAAAAGGAAAAATTAAAAATTGTTCTGTTTTGAACCATAAGGAATCTTGCAAAATCAGCTATATACTGCTATCTGTAGGTTGACCTCATGCAAAATAACTTTAATAATACATACACTACATATTCATGAGAGTGTTTTAATATACAATTTAATGATATCACTTATCTATAAATCTGTAGAATGTCTTAAGTGCTACAGAAATTTTTCGCTATACTAAATTGTACAGAATCCTAAAGACAGGTTTATCAATTGTTTTTGTTTTTTTCCAAACCCCTTTAAAAATTCACATGACTTTTGCAAGCAGGAAGAAAGTTTTCTGTATCTAAGCATTGTGGAGTTAGTGGTAAAAGGATTATTGTTTTGAATTATATCAAACCTGCACAGTCTATATTTTCCTATGTGAGCAAGATCTGAATTCAATTTTATATCATCTGGGAAAAATAGGTACTTAATCAGGACACCGTATTTTTATGCCCTGAGATAGCTGGGGTAACTCCAATTAGAACACGTAAATTTGATTTATTGAGGCCTGAGTTTCTGAGGTTTAGATCTGTAGTGATATGTCACCTCATGAAGCTTTGAATCATTCTAGACATCCAGAAATTCATTTTCTGAAACTTAACTGAAACTCAGAACCTGCCAACATGAGAAAAATCTGTTACTTCAACAATTACCTGTACAAAGAAGTTAATGTGTAGTAGGCTAGTATGTGAATTTACACTACACTGACTTCTTTGTACAAAGCAGAGAAAGGAACTTTGCCATTATTGTGTGCTTTGCATTGTCTGGAAAATATCACTACTGAAGAGCAGTAAACATGGTGTAAATGCATAATTTAAGTTGTTTTGGAAGAAATGACCTGGCAGACAAGCACAAGAATTATGAATTTAAATTTAGTTAAAAAATTACCATAGTCAGTTTGTTTGCTTTTATTTTCACTACTATCACATGTAACAATTCAGTTTAAGCTCATAAGTACACATTGTGAGAGTTAGCCATACCAATAATATTTATCACAGATAATGAACTTGTTTGAGCACCTTACTACGAGAAGTTTCTGCTTTACCTTCCTTCTTTACAAATGCAAAAATACAAAACCTTCTCAAACTCAGGCTGCCTAAATTATTGATGAAGTTTCTTCTAATAATACTTCTGGACAACCATTTTTCTAGTATGGATGTTCTTCAGGCTGGTTTGTGAGCTGTGTAGCAGAGCAGAGTAGA
Source organism: Phaethon aethereus (assembly GCF_964289735.1). Lineage (NCBI taxonomy): Eukaryota > Metazoa > Chordata > Aves > Phaethontiformes > Phaethontidae > Phaethon > Phaethon aethereus. The sequence continues at coordinate 89,513,594 of NC_138582.1, read as the reverse complement.
GCTAATAACTTCTATAGGACTGTGGTTATTTTTAATGATGGTTGTTCTCAGTTTGCCATCTATGCAGAAAGAAAAATATTATCATATTAATCAGTCCAAATGTAGTGATAGTACTGTTTTACATGGGTTTTCAAGTACAATAACAAAGTAAGGAGGATAGTCCTGGGACAGACCAGAAATAGTTCCAGCCCAGTACTTGCAATTTACAGAAACCTGTAGGAATTTCATTATCTTAAAATCATTGAATCATCGAATCATCAAGGTTGGAAAAGACCTCTAAGATCAAGTCCAACCGTCAACCCAACACTACCATGCCCACTAAACCATGTCCCGAAGTGCCAAGCCTACACTTTTTTTGAACACCTCGGAATGGTGACTCCACCACTTCCTTGGCCAGCCTGTTCCAATGCCTGACCACTCTCTCCGTAAAGAAAATTTTCCTAATACCTAGTCTAAACTTCCCCTGGCGCAACTTGAGGCCATTTCCTCTCGTCCTATCGCTAGTTACTTGGGAGAAGAGACCAACACCTACCTCACTACAACCTCCTTTCAGGTAGTTGTAGGGAGCGATAAGGTCTCCCCTCAGCCTCCTCTTCTCCAGACTAAACAACCCCAGTTCCCTCAGCCGCTCCTCATAAGACTTCTTCTCCAAATCCATCAACAGCTTCCTCGCCCTTCTCTGGACAGGCTCAAGCATCTCAATGTCCTTCTTGTAGGGAGGGGCCCAAAACTAAACACAGGATTCAAGGTGCAGCCTCACCAGTGCCGAGTACAGGGGCACAATCACTTCCCTACTCCTGCTGGCCACACTATTTCTGATACAGGCCAGGATGCTGTTGGCCGCCTTGGCCACCTGGGCACACTGCTGGCTTATGTTCAGCCGGCTGTCAACCAGCACCCCCCAAGTCCTTTTCTGCCGGGCAGCTCTCCAGCCACTCTTCTCCAAGCTTTTAGCGTTGCCTGGGGTTGTTTGTGACCCAAGTGCAGGACCCGGCACTTGGCCTTGCGAAGCCTCATGCAGTTGACCTCAGCCCATCGATCCAACCTGTCCAGAAGAAGCAATATTTTCTTAGTGGTCTCTCAGTTTTCAACAATTTGTAGCTCAGGTATTTACTATAGCAGGAGATGGCACTTATATATATAAACCCCCCAACAGATTTCTCTTCCATGACGTCTCCTCATCTCCCTTACAGAGAGGTACTTTTTAGCTTCTAGAATGGGAATCTCTTACCCCAACTACTTTTTGTATGCTAAAACGATGTCCTAGATTTGTATCCTAGGTGTAGCCTACAAAACTAGATTTGTATGCTAAAAAAATCTCCTAGAACAAAAATTATTAACAAGGACCTCTACAGCTTCCATTGAGAGGTCTGAAGGCCTCATGCAATTTGGACAGCACAATAAAAATGCAATAAAAAAAGTCTAGTTTGGCAAGGACTGAAAAAAAAAAAGGATATTTTGGATGATGGCATTAGACTGAAACATCAGACATCCTGTTCCAAATCTAACTGCAGGCTTCTAGGTATTGTTAGACTAAACATTTATGCTCTGATTGCATCCGTTTTCTCTTCATAAAAAGACTACTCAACTTGTGTGCTTTGCAAACAATTTAGGCAGGTATTTACATTTATCTATCTGTTTGTGTACTATCTTCTGTAATATCTAGAGGTACAGAATTGTATTGTGAAGTTTCTGTGACACCATGCAAAACCAACAGCCTAGAAATATACTTCTTGTGAAGAAGTAGAGGAGACAGGAAGATTTAGAATCAATGTAGCATTGATTTTTTTTACTGTCTTGAGACTTACCTTTTTTTTTACTATTGTGAGACTTACCAACTCCTGCTTTTCATAACTGTAATTTAGCTTTCCTTAAACAGAATCATGGGTAACAGTGAAATACAGTAGGGACCACTCATTTCTTAAGTCATCAGGACTGAAATTTTACTTGCATAGGACACAAAAATCTATCATGATAAATTGCAGTGCTTTTACTAAGCCATTATGTGTTTTTATGACTGTGGTTTGTGCAAAGTAAATCCTGTTGAAAAACAAAACAAAAACAAGCACAGCCCAGAAATTCTGTATACTTTGAAGAAAAACACGTTTTCATCGATGGGAATCTTTTCCTAACTATAAAGCATCTCAAAATTATTTTCCAATAAAATTCCAAAGAAAGAAACCAGTGAAACAAAAATATTAAACATTCTGTCATCATTATCATAAAGGGAATAACATAGAATATTCTATTAAAAAATTTATGCCATGTAATTAATGAAAAAAGCCACCTCTAACTACAGCTAATATGCATAAGAGACATCTGGGAGTAGACAAATTCTTAAAAAAGCTGTTGAATGAGTTTCAAATCTTAGACTTTTATAGTCATGATGACTACAAAATGCTATCGCTAACTATGCAATTAACTTAGAACTTATAAGTATCATGCAATGAAGTTATGATATGGATTTAAAAATCTAACTTTTTTTAAGTTCAGCTAAAGATTATTTTCTTAAGAGCACACAGTTCTGTCTGTATTAGAGATGGTGAGAATATTTTCAACCATACAGTGCATATGACAGAAAATATTAGTTTGCTGTTCCCAAAGTTTTGTGGAAGAACTCATGAATGGTTCTTTGTGTGTTTCAGAGGTCCTTGCTGCATAGATCTTACAGAAGAATTGAAATACAGAAAAATACAAACTAGATATGATATTATCACTTGTGCATATAGATTTCTATCTTGATTGAAAATATTGAACTAAACATAACATTTTAAATAATATTCATTATTGATAACCAATCAGGTGAACCACATTATCTTAAAGATTTAAGTACCTCGGGGAAATCTTTTAATGGCCGGTAGTCCTGTAAATATGATTTTTTCCATTACTGATAGAAGACCCCAGGCTCTGCACTATCTTGTAAGCTATTAACATAGAGATTAAATATTACAGAGGGTTGAAAAAACTAGAAGTGATGAAAGTTTTCCCAGAACATTGATGGGTTTTGTCTCACTTTCAGTTGCTGCTTTTTTCCTACAGAATTATAATACTTTTCAGCATGACTCCTAAAGAAACTGTCTATCCATCTGATTGGGCCTTCCTACTCTTGCTGTTCACTGGCAAATTTCATAAATATTTTTTCCATTAAAAGTCTTCTTTAGTCAAGAAATTGCCTTGTGTGATTACGTAGTTCTGCTGTGTTCATACAGGTTTACTTTGACTGTCAGATTGGCAGTCATCTTTAACATTTCATCAAAATGCTTAAATCATGTCTAACTGGTATTATTCTATAAAATACTTCACTGAGGCTCCTAATGTTAATAACAATATATTTTAAAATGCCTGTTATTACTATAGATAAAGCTAAATAATCAATGATACAGAGGAAAACCAAACACAGGAATGATTATTGCTTGTTTTAGGCATCGGGACATAGTACCTCTGGAAATCTCAAGTGTATTTTGGTCATAGTACATATTTTGGTTATACTAGATTATACAATACGAAGCAAGGAAAATAAACCCTATCAATTTTAAGCAGATAATAGGTGCTTGCTAATTCCATTAAATATATATATACTCTGTTGACTGGCACAGGAAATACTTCCAAAAACAGAGGATCACTAGTCAGGTGTGTTATTAGTACTAGTCTATAATCTCCTAATAATTTCCACTAACATTTTATGTTAAACGGATACATTTTACTTCTTCAAATTTGATATTAATATGATATTTTATTACAGATTTACAACATGAAAGTGATAAACTGAAACCCAATGATGATATAAAACTGCTACATGGAACATGATCAATGATAACAATTTTTTTTTTTTTTTTTTTTTCCCCAGTAGTTAGAAATAGAAGTTTTCCATTTGGGAATATCTCACTTTTTTTTTTGTATTCAAGCCCCGTTTGTTTCACTGACAAAAAAAAGGGGGGGGAAAAAAAGGCACCTGCTGGGTTACTGAGTAAATTCAGATGCTGGGTGACTCCCATCATTTCACATCCTAAAACAAACTTAACAAAGGTTTTAAGTGTGACCTATATCTTAATAGAACAGCTTTTCCGGGCTGTATCCTTAGTGTTTTCATGAATTAGCTGAGGATCAAATAGCTTACATGGAAAAATCACATTAAAAATGCATCTAGCTGCAGAGATTAATGAAATAAGGCAAATGCTTCTAGATTATCTTTCTTACGCACATGCCTCCCAACCTATTTGTTGTAGATATTTTGCTGTATGACTTCTGTCAGGTGGTGGAATTCTCTTTAGTTTGAGCAAGTTTGCGTTAGCCACAGGAGTTCTGTATCGGTCTCTTTTTAAATGCAGTGGAGACAGTCTTGTTTTATATATCACTACATACTATCAGATGCTTTTCTTTGTGCTTATAAGACTGCTTCTGACTGTGTGGTCACTCTGGGTTACATCTGTTTCTCTGCATCTTTCACAGGGCTGCTCCCTTTTTCATTCAGATTAATCACCTTCCTGAGTATTCTGCAACTCTTATCTAACCTGCACACCCAGATTTCATTTACATGGGAACCCATCGAGCAAGAAAGCGCAGGACATATCTCTGCCTAAGGCGCACGGATCTGCAGGATCTGTGTAATGCTTTTAGGTCCTATAGCAAAGATTGCTTATGTGACCACCTATCTGCCTCTAGAGCTGAATCATCACGATTTTGTGAGATCAAAACAGAGGTAGGAGAGGAGTACAGTATCCTTCATGCTCTCCTTCCTGACACTGCCTTTGCAGAGCTCCACTCCACAGGGCAAAGAGGTCCAGTTTGCCAGTGCTTCACTCAAGAAGACATAGATAAAGATTAGCATGCTTAATACATTCCATATTTCAAATTGAAGAAGATAATTTCAATTTTGAAGATTAAGAAGTACATACAGTGATAACAGACATTATAAAGACAGTCAGATATACTTCTGTCACAGTATTACTGTAGAGTAGATGGGCATTTCTGCTTTAAAGAAGCCCAAATTATCAGCATGGTGAGCAAAGGCTCTTGTCTCAAGAGTATTTGCTTGTAGGCCTCACCTATCACAGATGAGACAGTTTATACTTTTGGAGGATGATGGAGCTGTTAATAAGTTTGCAAGGGAAGACTAGAATAACTCTCTTGAAGCACAATACAACCCTCTCAATTTAACTAACAGGCTATGTATGTACAAAAGCATGACACACATCTGATGTGTTCTAAAAACCCCAATGATTAGAATAATGTCAACAAACTCAGATAAAGTGCTGCTGTGCATCCTGTATTTCTTTCTTAAGAAACCACAGCAGCGAGACAAGAGACTAACTTTCAGTGAACCCTCAGAGGTTGCTCAAAAGACTCTGGGCCACAGTATGCTACCAGTTACGGCTTCATAAATGCAGACCAACTTTTTTGAAAACAATTTATTTCCTTCAGAGTAAAACCTAAAAAAACTGATCGGAATTAGGCCTTTCAAATCTAAAGAGAAAATTTGAGATACAGAAAAGGGAAACAACCCCTGAGGATAAACAACTGACTATCTATAATGAAAATCAGAAAGCTTTGTTGTTTGGTTCTGGAGGAAAGGATTCATTGTCTATAGAAATGCCATTCCCGTTCGTTATACTTTCAACAATGTAATCACATTTATAAAATTTTGCTTACATGCTCACTAGTATAGTCCAACCCTTAGCAATTAATACACTAATTGTTTGATACAGATAGCTATAAAGAACTCTAATTATACAGATTGTTTGATGAGAAAAGAAAATAATTTCATCCTGCAGTAAATGTGAAAAAGATGCTTAAAATTGATGGCTTTGCTCAGTACAGAACATAATAGGAAAAACTGTTCACATTTTGAAAAGCGGGGAAGTAGGAGAGTAATAAAAGCAGATGTTCACACAATTGGATGAGTGCTATAAAGTTCACACTGCTGTAGCTGCAGTCAGTGTTATCTGTGTTGCAACCTGCCTGACGCCACTGCTATAATTCATTATAGCAAGAGGTGTGGTCAGTTTTCACAGGAAAATTGAGAAAGATTCTCAGGTTTTCTTGTAAGTCAGGAGCTCAGCAAAATATCCCTATGAGTTTGTGGGACAGAGAACAACCTGTTTTGTACAGTGCTAGATATACTGCCATTGCTTACCAAGCTGCAGTCATTACCACTCAGGACAGATAACATGTTTGAGGAAATAACAACATAAATTGAAAACAATTTTTAATAATGTGTCCCTTTCAGAGTTATTAATTTGGTATAAAAATAGACAAAACTCAGGAGTTTTGGTGGAGAAGCTGGCTGGGTCTCTTTTGGTTTTATTTTGTTTTTCTTTTGAGATGTTGAATATTCTTAAGTCTAACCTTCAAATTAAAACAGAATATGTATATATTGATATGAAATGAAAACAAAAAAAATATTTTGCTGGATCTAAGGCAAAATGAAAGCTGTAAAAGATAAGAGGGAATGACACATTCCCCCTAACACACACCAAAAAAACCCCCACAAACAAAACATCGAAGCTTTTTGGAGGGTGAAAGCAGAGTTTAAATTAGTCAAATCCTGGGGTTTCAAAGACCTATGAGACAGTCTACACAAAATACTGTCAAATAAACCTTGCATGTTTAGCTGATATATTTACATAAAAGTCTTAATATACTTACTTAGATATATTTTCGTATTTACGTATTTAATAGAAAATTGCATAATATCTTTAGAATTTTTTAATGTAATGTCACTTTCTTTATATTCCGAATTGCAAAAGCAAGCCCCATAGATCCATTGTTGACATTTTAGAGAACTGTATTTACCACCTTTTCTCTGAAGAAGTTGGCTACACTATAAGGGTCATAATCAAGGACAGCATGGTCCTTAAAAAAGCTCTGCAGCTCATGTGAGAAAATAAAGATGAAAGAGATGTTCTTTAGTAAGGGTAGCTTAGGTTTCCTGTGGATCCGCACAGTGCTCTTACCAGAGCCAAAGGATTACCATTAAAGTTATCCACTCTGCAGCTAGAGGCTTGTGCTAGTTGTGCACATAGTCCATTAATTTTTTGTTCCTCACCTTCACTCCCCGTATTGAAGGACAGCACACAGCAAGACACAATGGAAGTGAAACTCAGGACAAAAGGTAAGGAGACAGAAGGAAAAGAAAACATTTTGCATAGGCAAGCCATGCAGAGTCTACTAAAGATATGAGCTGTTTATACTTCATAAGTTTTATACAGTTCCCTGCTTTGAATTGTATATGAGCCTGGGTTACATCAGTGTAATTCATGTATTTTAAATGAAATTACTTCAGGTTTATCAAAGTGTAAATGAAGGGTGCTATATCTTGATTGTAATATTTTTTGAACGTGATTAATTTCATTACATACCAGCCAGAATAAATACGAAAGTGACCAAATATTTTAAGTGTGAGCTCGATTGGCTTTGCAAACAGACAGCTAGATAATAATGATTCTATAAGGGATTATACTGGAGGTTGTTTTTTTTGGCAGCCTACTGTGTTAGAAAATAAACCTGATTTACGCACCATGTTACATGTGAAATTTACAATATCTAATAAAAGAATGGGTAGTGAAGGTTTAACACAAATGGTCTGAGTGCCCTGTTAATAGGGACAGAAATCCCATTTTCGATAAGAAGAAAATAAATAAATTGCCAGTTTTCAAAAAAAGAATAGACCGTGTTCCATATAGCATTGTTAGGTTATTTAGTCATACGCTTTATCTCAATTCTTTGAATTAAAGGTTGTCCTCAGAAAGATGCAATCTAGAGCTAAGGTAACACTTTTCCAATACTAGTGAATCATAAGGGCAAGGTACTCTTAAATCCTTTTGAAATTAATTCTCTTCCATTCTTCCTCCCTTTCTCCTCTCTTATTCAGGAATTTATATCCAGAGGGAAGTCAGACAAAAAATTTGAAAATTAAATTGCATGAAAAAAATTGATGTTATTTCCTGCCATTTATTCTGACCTGGAAATGGTTGAGTTCTAAGTTTATGTGTCCTGTATTTAAGTGTAATAATGCACTTGGAGCCATAAAATATTAACAATGTCCTGAAAAAAAATCTAAAAATAAAAGTAAATTATTTTACTGTACACTATCAACTTCAGAATTTGCTGTTGGCCTAAAATACATAAAAATGCTAGCTTCATATATAGTGCTGTAGCTAGTTTAGCATAAATTAACAAAAGCTCCAAAGACTCACTGGATTATAAAAACTTTTTTTTTAAGCTGTCTTCTGGCAGTAGTACTGTATAAATGCCTTGATAAACCTTGTTTAATGTTGTTAATGTTAGCTGGATTTAACCCAGCAAATACTGATGTCAAAATTTGTAAGTAAAAACACATAATGAACAGAAGATGCCTCACAACACTGGAATAAAATGCAACTATTTAAGTAAGAACATCTTTCCCCTCTTCATGAAACTTTCAGGAAATTCACAACCAAAATACCGACAAACAAACACACACACCCCCCCGTTAAAACAGTATTATTATTACTTTAGTCTCTGAATGACAATGAGGAAAGGATGCATCAACACACTTAACACCAAAATCTGACCTTGAAGAGTGTAAATTGTCCACCTCTGAAAGCCACATCATCCTGCATTGGCCTTTTAACATCTGATTGCTATGGAAGGCTTTGCATTAGTACCATTAGCAAATTCAAGTTCTAGTGGAAATATAGTATTTTTCATATATTTTTGGCATAAAGGTCATAGCACATGAGACTTTTACACAGTCTCTTGGAGATAGATTGAAATGTTTATTTGGGCCTGGAGTTTGTCGGAAATGTTCACAAACATTTGTAGACTTTACAGAGAGTAAGACTTCGAATCACAGAGATGCTTTATAGTGTTTAAGGATAGACACATCAGCTAAGTATATAAAGCCTCAAAGCATAGTATTTCTTTCATTTACTCAAAGAAACCACTATTCAAACACAGATTAGCATGAACATACAACCTTACTTAATTTTCCTATTGGCATAACAGATTTTTGCTTATTCAAACATTTTTTAATTAAAAAAAAATCCTTTTAAAACACTTTAAAAGTTAAGCTAATAACTTTATATTTCACAAGACCCCAGTGTTCTCTTACATGCAAGATTCTTTTTGACGTAATTTAAAATTAACAGCTCTGAAACATCTGCCAGAGATAGACGCTTTGGACATTTCTAATTGCTAAATCATGTGCAGCTGTACACATTTTTGATAGCCCTTACAGCTCACAAAACTGCTTCAGCAGCCATAAATCTAAACAATTCCCTCTATTATGTTTTTATACAGAAAAAGAATGCTTGCAGGTTGAGATGCAGAAATTTAAAAAAGGTTCTGTTTAGTAGATTACATCTATTTTAAGATACAGTGATTTTTCTTGAGATTGTAATAATAAGGAAAACTTTGGGAAAATATAGATTAATCTCATTCTTCTGTGGAAAATAACATCCTCTTTGCAACCATTTCTAGAATATACCAAGACAGAAACTGCTTTCAAGTGTCAAAGAACTTGAGTTTTTCATATATTGGGAAGAGTTAGTCATGAAATCCATAATGGTTTTGTACTTCTTTGTGACCCCACCAGCAGAAAAGTGACTCAAATTACTGTCATAGAATAGATTAAACCAATGGAAGAAGTAGAAACAAAGAACTGTGACTGGAGGGGGAGGAACCCAGTGGTATGGTACCTCAACAGCCCTGGAGATACTTAGCAAAAATTTGTTGGCCTATTGGGATTTCTGCAGCTACAGCAGATGCAAGGAAGGTCAGGATCACTTATAAGGTGGTCACCTGTGTGGGTCTGGGTCTTTGCGCCTTTGGAGTTCTTTGGAAAGTTTTGTAAATTTTAGAACTCACATCTTTTAGTTGCTTGTCTCATTTATCACGCACCTTGAGTCTATGTGTAGGCTGATATAACATTTTAAATTCCTGGCTTATTTTGTGAATTGGATGTAAGGTACTCAGTGATGAATAAGGACTGTAGAGAGAATTAAGTTGGATCAGCTGTGCCTCCTTTACTGCAGACACTGAAAACTGTGAAGTATGTGAAGCAGATGAATGAAAAAAATACTTTCAATGTCACCAAGATTAGATGCTATCCTGAAAAATCTGGATTTAAGCCTTGCTTGGTTTATGTTATCATGCCAAATCACTTAAATGGTCTTTTATGCATGATAATGATGTTTTACTTTCTGGATGCCCAGTTCAACATACCTAGATTTGAATTTACATATTCTACAGAAGCTGGAGGACTTCTGTGAACACCAGTTAACAAGGTGTTATCAAGGTATAAACTCAAACATTTTAGAATAACTATGCAAATAGTCATCCTCAGACTTCTGTCTCTTTGGAGGATCTACTTGGTCTGTACTGACAAAGGGTGCCCTCACTGCAGTCACAACTTCCTGAAGGGAAGCAGTGGAGGGGGAGGTGCTGATCTCCTCTCTCTGGTGACCAGCAATAGGACATGAAGAAATGGAATGAAGCTGCACCAGGTGAAGTTTAGATTGGACATTAGGAAAAGGTTCTTCACTGAGAGGGTGGTTGGTCACTGGAACAGGCGCCCCAGGGAAGTGGTTATGGCACCAAGCCTGTAAGAGTTCAGGGAGCATCTGGGCAATGGTCTGAGTCATATAGTTAATTTTAGGGAGTTCTGCGAGGAGCAGGGAGTTGGACTTGATGATTCTTATGGGTCCCTTCCAACAAAGTCAGGTTGGACAGGGCTCTAAGCAACCTGATTTAGTTGAAGATGTCCCTGCTGATTGCAGGAGGGTTGGACTAGATGACCTTTAAAGGTCACGTCCAACCCAAACTATTCTATGATTCTATGATTCCATGATTCTGTGATTCTATAACAATACATGGAAACTCAGCTGACAACCTAGAGAGCTAAACTAGAAGAAGCAAGGATTATCATAGAATTATAGAATAGTTTGGGTTGGAAAGGACCTTTACAAACCCTCCCACAATAAGCAGGGACATCTTCAGCTAGATCATATTGCTCACAGCCTCATCCAATGTGACCTTGAATGCTTCCAGGTCTGGGGCATCTACAACCTCTCTGGGCAGCCTGTGCCAGTGTTTCACCACCCTCATTGTGAAAAATTCCTTCCTTCTCTCTAGCCTAAATCTACCCTCTTTTCATTTAAAACCATTACTTCTTGTCTGATCACTACAGGCCCTGCTAAAAAGTTTCTTATAAGCCCCCTTTAAGTACTGAAAGGCTGCAATAATGTCTCCCCAGAGCCTTCTCTTCTCCAGGCTGAACAACCCCAACTCACTCAGCCTGTCCTCATTTTGTGGTCCTCCTCTGGACCCTCTCCAAGAGGGCCATGTCCTTCCTGTGCTGAGGGCTCCAGAGCTGGATGCAGGACTCCAGGTGGGGTCTCACAAGAGTGGAGCAGAGGAGCAGAATCTCCTCCCTCAACCTGCTGGTCACGATTCTTCAGATGCAGCCCAGGAGATGGTTGGCCTTCTGGGCTACAAGCAGACACTGCCAACTCATGTGCAGCTTTTCATCCACCAGTACCCCTATGTCCTTCTCGGCAGGGCTGCTCTCAATCCCTTCATCCCCCAGCCTGTACTGATACAGGGGGTTGCCCTGATTTAGGTGCAGGACCCTGCACTTGGCCTTGTTGAACCTCATGAGGTTCACATGGGCCCATTCCTCGAGCTTGCCGAGGTCCCTCTGGATGGCATCTCATCCCTCAGGCACGTCAATCACACCACTCAGCCTGGTGTCATCTGCAAACTTGCTGAGAGTGCACTCGATCCCATTGTCTAGGTCACTGATGAAGACATTAAAGAGTTCTGGTCCCAGTGTGGACCCCTGAGGGATACCGCTTGTCACTGATCTCTATCGGGACATTTCAAGCCACAGTTGTTTGTTTCTGTCATAATTAAAAGCAGTATGCTAAGGAAAAGAGGGTTTTTTATAATAATATAACACTGAAATTCTACCTACTGAAGAAGGTAATGCGCTATGCATTTTACAGACAGGTAAGTATAGGTAGCTTTCTTTCAATGATACAAAATATTTACCTCTCCCATTTAACTCAGAAAGGCAGTTTTGATAAGTCAAACTTCATGTTGTAGACACATATTTTAACATCCAGATTAGACATTATTGACTTTAACCTCTAAAACAAAAATCACATTTATATATGGTTCTGATATAAGAATACAGCTGATCATAAACACTTTTTTTTTACATTTCGATATAGCTAACTGATTTCTTAAGATACACAGTAGAGAGCCATATAGTAGTATCTTGTCTAACTCTAAACAAGATAGATTGGTGCTAGAAGAAGCACATGTACATTACAGCAGTTTTCTACTTGTGCTAATTTACCCTGCTTCAGCATCTCACAATTGGGTCAATGCACAATAGTACAGGAAGAAGAATTCTTTAAAATACCTGTGATTAGGTTGCAGTTTACTTCCATTAAGGAAGAAACTGAATGTGGAGTTAGGTGTCTTGGGAACTGTTTTTGTCCATTATTTTTTATTTAATCCTATGAATTTGCAAAGAATTTAAAATTCTTTTTCCTTGAACATGTCACAAAGCAAACAATAAGAAACAGTTCCTTTGCTCAGAGTTTCAGGAACCTTTTCAGTCAACACATATACCCAAAACGTTTGCTCTCACACAACAGTGCTCAGAAAAGAAAAATTAAAGAACCCACACATTTTAAAGGAATGATAGGGTCAAGTCTCTGGCTAGATTATTGAAGAGAACAAACACTCTTCAGGAGTATCAAAAGACACCATAAGACACACAAAAGCAGTATGTTCCCTGAGATTTTTTTGGAAATATTGATTGCTTCCTACTATCCTATTCTGAAAAGGGTGGCAGTTATCTTCTCTGAATGCAAACTACAGAAAAAATACCATGTAAAAGGGAAAACATCACAGCTGAATTTCCTGACACAAGTCAGACCTTTGCCCTTCTCAATGAGAGAATTAGATCTATGAAAAAATGCTTGCAAGGAGAGAATGTAAAGAATTACCTTTGCTTTCATATCATAAATAATACTGTTCTCTGTTGTGGCAGTGCAATTACAATATTGGATCATTACCTCATTTTGTCAATATTTTAACAAAACAAGCCATTTGCATTGTTCCCCACTATATTCTAAGATGCACATTATAATAAAGTTTGAAGTGAAAAGGAAGAATTACTCAGTTTAAATGATAACGACAAAAGAGATTTCATACAAAATCTGTGGGTTTTTTTCTTATTACAATATTATGATTTCTTCATTTAGCTTACTGGATAGTGTATGAATAAATGGCACTAATGCTAAGAGCAGTGGTTTGTAGGTCCTTGGGTCCTTGATGTGTCATGAGAAAGATGCAGATAGAAAAACACATATTGACAGGGTTTATTTTTGTCACTAGCTCATTATGTAATCTTGGCTAAGTACTTGGCTTAGAATGAAAATCTAAAAAGATCCTGTACCCTTTTAAAAAGTTGTTGAATTCTGATTTTTGGAGCCACTCTTCTGCTCTTTAGTTAAGCTAATTAGAATATTAAAAAAACCAACAACAAATCAAACAAAAAAATGCAGATGCTACTTATGCTTGGCTAAAACCAAAAGCAGGCAAAGTAAATAGAACAAGTAAACAAATTCTGCATAACTTTTTCACATTTTGATTATTTCTTTTCCTGTGACTTAAATGATACAGGGCCAAATCCTCTCTGTATTCTATATTCAACTTTCCCAGAAAAAAGAAGGCAGCACTACTGTCAGGAAACTTGTCTCCTTGATCCTCTTTTTGGGCATGGCCATGGATATAGTTACAAGCAGCCTAAATAGCATCCATAGATCATCAGCTCATACACCATCCTGAGGCTACATGGTGGGAGTAAAGGAGACATTTTAGCCAGTTTTCCTCATAATTTCCATTGTAGAAGGGCTTCAAAGGGAACAACGAAGCGGCAGCAAGAAGCTGATCCAAGCAGCCAGCACCTATAAAACTGGAATTCCACTTGTTTATCAGATAAAGTATTCTGAAGAAACAATGTGCTTTCAAAGATAAATACGCAAAAACCATGGCAGGAAGTATAAAATATGATTAGCTTTAAGAATGTGTGTTGAAGCAGTTCAGGGATCTTGTTTAAGGAATTCATAGAGTTTTTCTGACAATAAAGTTAATTACAGAGATGAAGACCAGTTATATAATTCATCTGGAAATACAGCTTCAGGTTCTCAAGTCCTTGTTTTTACCCTGAATTATTGCCACCCAATTAGGCAGACAAATGTGAAATACAAGAAGAAATCACAGAAACATGGTGGGATGCTTCTCATGACTGGAGGGCTGCAATGGATGGCTATAAGCTCTTCCGAAGGGATAGGCAAGGAAGGAGAGGTGGTGGGGTGGCTCTGTATGTTAGGGAGTGTTTTGATTGCACAGAAATCAATGACTGTAAAGACCAAGTCAAGTGCTTATGGGTAAGGATGAGGGGGAAGGCCAATGAGGCAGATATCCTGCTGAGAGTCTGTTACAGACCACCCAGCCAGGACGAAGGGACAGATGAGACATTCTATAAGCGACTGGCAGAGATCTCGCATTCGCTGGCCCTTGTTCTTGTGGGCGACTTCAATCTACCGGACATCTGCTGGAAGTATAACACGGCAGAGAGGAAACAATCTGGGAGGTTTCTGGAGTGTGTGGGGGATAACTTCCTGACGCAGCTGGTGAGTGAGCCCACCAGGGGAGGTGCCTTACTGGACCTGCTGTTTACAAACAGAGAAGAACTGGTGGGAGATGTGGTGGTCGGAGGCCGTCTTGGGCTTAGCGACCACGACATGATAGAATTCTCAATTCTGAGTGAAGTAAGGAGAGGGGTCAGCAAAACTGCTACCATGGACTTCCGGAGGGCAGACTTTGGCCTGTTCAGGTCACTGAGAGGGTCCCTTGGGACACAGTCCTGAAGGACAAAGGGGTCCAGGAAGGCTGGACAGTCTTCAAGAAGGAAATCTTAAAGGTGCAGGAGCGGGCGGTCCCCATGTGCCATAAGAAGAGCTGGCGGGGAAGGCGACCGGCCTGGCTGAACAGGGAGATTTTGCTGGGACTCAGGGAAAAGAGGAGAGTTTATCACCTCTGGAAGAAAGGGAAGGCAACTCAGGAAGCATACAAGGATCTCGTTAGGTCAAGCAGGGACAAAATTGAAAAAGCAAAAGCCCAGCTAGAGCTAAGTCTGGCCACAGTTGTAAAGGAAAATAAAAAATGCTTCTACAAATATATTAACAACAAAAAGAGAGGCAAGGAGAATCTCCATCCCCTACTGGATACGGCGGGGAACATTGTCTCCAAGGATGAGGACAAGGTTGAGGTACTTAATGCCTTCTTTGCCTCAGTCTTTAATAGCCAGTCCAGGTATCCGCAGGGTATTCAGCTCCCTGAGCTGAAAGACGGTGATGGAGAGCACAATAACCCACCCATAATCCAGGAGGGAGCAGTTAAGGACCTGTTAAGCCACCTGGACACACACAAGTCTATGGGGCCTGATGGGATCCACCTGAGAGTACTGAGAGAGCTGGCAGAGGAGCTTGCCAAGCCACTCTCCATCATTTATCAGCAGTCCTGGTTAAACAGGGGAGGTCCCAGAACACTGGAGGCTTGCCAATGTGACACCCATCTACAAGAAAGGCCAGAAGGAGGATCCTGGGAACTACAGGCCTGTCAGCCTGACTTACATACTGGGGAAGATCATGGAGCGGTTCGTCTTGAGAGTGCTCACAGGGCGTGTGCAGGACAACCAAGGGATCAGGTCCAGCCAGCATGGGTTCATGAAAGGCACGTCCTGCTTGACCAGCCTGATCTCCTTCTATGATCAGGTGACCCGCCTAGTGGATGAGGGAAAGACTGTGGACGTTGTCTACCTGGACTTTAGTAAAGCCTTTGACAGCGTCTCCCACAGCATTCTCCTGGAGAAACTGGCGGCTCGTGCCTTAGACAGGTTTACTCTTCGCTGGGTAAAGAACTGGCTGGATGGCCGAGCCCAGAGAGTTGTGGTGAATGGCATTAAATCCGGCTGGCAGCCAGTCACAAGCGGTGTTCCCCAGGGCTCGGTTCTGGGGCCGGTCTTTTTCAGTATCTTTATTGATGATCTGGATGAGGGGATTGAGTGCTCCCTCAGTAACTTTGCAGACAACACCAAGTTGGGTGGGAGTGTTGATCTGCTGGAGGGTAGGAGGGTTCTGCAGAGGGATCTGGACAGGCTGGATCGATGGGCTGAGGTCAACTGCATGAGGTTTAACAAGGCCAAGTGCCGGGTCCTGCACTTGGGTCACAACAACCCCAGGCAACGCTACAGGCTTGGGGAGGAGTGGCTGGAGAGCAGTCCGGCGGAAAGGGACCTGGGGGTGCTGGTTGACAGCTGGCTGAACATGAGCCGGCAGTGTGCCCAGGTGGCCAAGGCGGCCAACAGCATCCTGGCCTGTATCAGAAATAGTGTGGCCAGCAGGAGTAGGGAAGTGATCGTGCCCCTGTACTTGGCACTGATGAGGCCACACCTCGAATCCTGTGTTCAGTTTTGGGCCCCTCACTACAAGAAGGACATTGAGGTGCTTGAGTGTGTCCAAAGAAGGGCAATGAAGTTGGTGAGGGGTCTGGAGCACAAGTCTTATGAGGAGCGGCTGAGGGAACTGGGGTTGTTTAGTCTGGAGAAGAGGAGGCTGAGGGGAGACCTTATCGCTCCCTACAACTACCTGAAAGGGGGTTGTGGCGACAAGGGTGTTGGTCTCTTCTCCCAACTAACTAGTGATAGGATGAGAGGAAATGGCCTCAAGTTGCGCCAGGAGAGGTTTAGATTGGATATTAGGAAAAATTTCTTTATGAAGAGAGTGGTCAGGCATTGGAACAGGCTGCCCAGGGAGGTGGTGGAGTCGCCATTTCTGGAAGTGTTCAAAAAACGTGTGGGTGTGGTGCTTCAGGACATGGTTTAGAGGACATGGTGGCACTGGATCAATGGTTGGACTTGATGATCTTGAAGGTCCTTTCCAACCTTAGTGATTCTGTGATTCTGTGTGATTCTGTAAATAACAATCAAGAAATGTTAAATCTGGAATTTTGGCCTATGCTGCTCCTACACAAGTGGTTAAAACACTTATGTCAGTCAATGTGACTGTGTAAAAGAAAGTACCCCTTGTATTCCCCCAATACTCTTATTTCCAAATCTTTCTAACTATCAGCATCCCACTGTCTTTCTTAATTTCTGCTTCTCTATAAGCTTGGCTACTTTCCTGCCAGCTGAATAAGGACCTTATTTTGCACAAACTGATCTGTGTAGTCTGATGAATACTGATTGTGTAATTTACATGTGACAATGGCACCTGATTCTTCTGCAGAAATGTTTAAAAAATTAATGTAAATAATGTTTTTTACTTAACTGGTGGTGGGCTAATATAGCATTAAAAGAAGCAAAATATATCACATATTTATCCATATACCTTGACAAAATATAGCAAATTACCTGAGCACAGTTTTATTTAATGTAAACCTTGATATACATATTCACACACAAATATCTATTTTGATGCTGGTAATAATTTTTACTGCAGAGGTCAGAACATACGTTCAGCAGAATCTGTAACAATGTTATAAAAGCAGTAACTACTGTGGACTGTTTGCAAAACATATCCACTTCTCTATGCTGATTATCATGGATTTTCTTCAAAGAATCTGAACAGACTCTTACCACCTTACCATTAAGTCCCCTTTGTGTTTACACCCTTGTATTCACCTATGAATTCCATCATAGTATCTGCCTCTTTTCCTGACTTTTGCCTCTTTACTGAATGGGAGACTAAGAAGGGGAGCATGAGAAATTACTGTGCTTTGTTTAGGAATAGCACCTTTGAAGACCATGCGTTTAAACAGAGCATGCTTGACCAAAAGATGACTACTCAGACAAACCATTTCTTTCAAACTAATTTGGTGAAAAGAATTTTTAATGAGGTGGTGAGAGTGTTCAGAAGTCACCTGCCAGAAAAATGAGCTATAAGGGAAGGGGTCTCTCTCTGAATTACTTTGTGAGTGTAGACTCTGTTCTCTCTTTTGGCAGAAAAGAAAGTGTATATTGAGAAATGTAACTGCCTGCTTTCCAATTTTTTTTTTTTTTGCAAATTACAGGGATAGTCAAGGAAGTAGTTAAGCAGCTGGCTAGGCAAAGAATGAAAGAAAGAAAAAGCTCCATGGGGGAATTCTGGATGCCCTGAGAAATTCTTATCCAGACTAAGGAGTAGTGACGAACATGTAGCAGGGAAAAGCTGATCTCTGTGTTTCTTGTGCTAAAAATAACAATAAAAAGGTCTTTTTAAAACAAAAGAATTGTTGCCACAAAGAAGTGATCTGTGTGCCAGTGCTCAGCTACCTGCTGGGAGCAACTTTGACCTGGAGGCCTACAGGAAATCTGATTTGTGATTACACTGCTTGATTCGCAAGGTCAGTGGAAGAATAATCTGAAAACGTTTATTCGTCTTTCATCACCAAAGATACTGATCATGTATGTATCTAAGCACATTTCAGGGTACTTTTGGTTTGGTTTGGTTTTGTACATAAGCTCAGCTATCTAGTGCATTTGAATTATTTTGGTTGCATCTGACTGTCCTCAATACAAGGTGCTATTTTAACACTTAAAAATTGGAACGTTGTACAGCAGAGCTCTGGTTTGACAAGAAAAATAATTAGACCAGTCTTGTTCATTCGCTTTGCCTTATTTGTACGCAGTTAAGCATGAGGAGGTTACAGCTTTGTCAGGGAGGTCCTATCTCTCTAAGGTTTTACAGCAGCAAAGAGTCCACAGGCACAATTTATTCACCAGATTTTCAAATATCACTGCAGAAACCAAATCACTGGGCTTGGGGCATTATCTTTAAATTTTGGCCCTAGAAATACTCTTGCTCCATTGACTTTCATGAGGATTTTTCCAGCAAAAATATGGAACTGGGTGAATATCTCAAGCAGAAAGTACACAGAGAGAAAGAATGTGAATTAGAGTGAGAAACAAATTCTATTTCCAAAGGTCTCAAAATAAACTGCAAATACATTATCATCTCTGCAAGCTTCCTTGTGACAACTATTTTTGCTCTTTTTACAGAGAGTGAAAGAAAAGGACAAGGAACCAAAATTACTTGAAATTATCAGTGACAAATTTGGAATCAGAATATATTCAGAAAGCTCTTGTAAATGAGTAAGACACTTGAGCAAGGTGACAAACCAAATTTTAGCTAAAGGGCTTCTGAAGTCCATTGTGTTCCCTAAATAGGAAAAACAAATTAATTGACTAGCATGGATTCTACACAGTGCTTCCACTTGTGTACTTCGTGCCAAGTACACAGTGGTTTCCATAGATCAGAGTTTTTTCAAGTTTCCTCTTTGACAGGCCGTGTTGAAGGACAGAGAAAGAAAAGGAAAGACGCTGCACTGCAACGGTAGAACAGAAAATACTGTCCCTGTAGGAGCACACTAATTTTAAAATGTCCATATTCACTTATTTTTAAATAATAGTCTTTAAACCCAACGAAAGTTACTTTCAGAACAGCGATTTGGTATAGCTTAGTTGCTACCATGGTTGTATCTGTAACAAATTCTGCTTAGTCACAAAATACAAGACATTTTAATGGTACATTGGCCAACAGGTCATTTTTCACATTTCATTTTTTCATGAATGCATGAAACAACAATCGAGTACAGTTCCTATTACCTATCCAACAGTAGTCAAGCTGTTGCTTACTACTTGCTAATAAAGTCTTAGTAACGTTAGAGAAGTTAATCTTACATTATTTTGAGGATCAGACACAGAAAAGCATTAATGCTGCTGGGGGCAGCGGGGAAGGACAGTTAAGCCCTTAAGTACCCTTGAGTGTCTGGGCCTAAATGACCCGAGTTTCCTCTGGCTTTGATATGAATTGAACCTTCACAGTCCCTCACAGAGTATTTAGTACTTGAATTATTATACCACCTCAGAAATTCTGGCCATTATTTTCATCTCTCTGGGTCAGAGAGGTTACATTTTGTCATAAACCCAGCTGACTCTGGTATCACATTAAGTGCTTTCAGTGGGTCAAAGTTGATGACATTGCAGCTCATTATACTGTACTTTTTGCCCCTCTATGTAAATCTCTGTCAGATAAATAACTCTAATTTATTCAATACATTGTATTCTTTTGTTCCTTGTGTACTGTTTTTAATTGTCATCCTCATTTTTAACTGACACTCCAGCAAATAATTTCTTTCTAAATGCATCACTTCATTTTTTAAAAGAAATCCTCATGAAAATTTTATTGCCTGCCTAATTTAAATGTGTAAATTGTGAGCACCAGAACATTTCAGAAACAGCGGTGTCTTCTGCTTAGCAGAGGTACTATTTTCTGCTTACCAGTATGGGAGTGCACAGAGCTGGTGAGCATACACCACCTGAAGGAGAGCACTTGCTGCAGCATATCCAAGAGGACTGCAGCCTGGAGGTTGGTGGCTCATAGATAAGTACCTGAATCCTTTTTGCTTAAGAGGGCAGCAGTCTGTTACTTCTGTTTGCTGAAAGCAAGAATCCTCACCTTTGGGTGATAACAGAGGACATCATTTTAAGTTCATTGATTTTGGGGAGCTGTGTGTGTCAAGGGTGAATACTCATCCTGTGGGAAGTTTGTAGAGAGCTACATCATCTGCACTCTGCTTGTCATCCTTTTTGACCAAAATATCCAGATATCGTGCAAAGCTAATAAAGGAATGGAATGCATACATACTGTTCTTGTCTGAGTAGGCTGTACAAAACAAGTGTTTTGAGACAAAAAATTGCATGACTTCTCTTTTCATTAATGGAATTTTTGTGTGTGTGTGTGTGTGTAGTTTCTTCTGCTGTCATTGTGGAAGTTGAGATAATCAAGTTTCTGATCCTAATTAATTTCCTTTGCCAAACAGGAGGACAATGCTAATTCTTCCTTTTGAGCTAATGGACAGATGCCAGAGAAAGTTATGTTGGCAATGTATCATTTGCCCAACCAACACATATTCTAAATTTTTTCCTGGAGGGAAAACAATCCACAGTCTGGATAATATTTTTGCTTGAAATGCAAGCCAAATCCTAGATTTACAGAGGGAACAGCACAAAACACATTATGTTTGAAATAACTGATTGACTTCTAGTCCTACAGATTAATGAAATTAACTAACACGCATGAGTAAGATTAAACATTATTTACAAATAAACATTAATTAAGGTTACTATTATTGTGTTAGACTTCACGATAATGTCTCAGTGTATTTTTTAAGTGTTTTTCAAGATCCATATTCTACTTTTCTAAAAAAATTTCAGATAGTCCAATTCTATGAACATAGTAATTTCACATTCAGCTACCTAATGGCTCAATTTCATTTAAAATAGCACAAATGTTACAATGAAAGGGGAAAAAATTATCAATGACCACTTGAGCCATCAGCAGACAATTCTTAGACCTGGTTAATGTCTATATATAACAGATATATTACCTGTTCTGTTGCCTGTCTATTGTATATTAACATTGAGCTTATCAGGTGATGCTAGCTCATTTCAGCTCTTAAGGTGGGTAAAGGCACAAAAGTTAGAGTGGATCAAGAAGATGGATATATCTGGAAGTTCACATGTCCTTCAGCAAGTCTGTTCACAAAAAGGTGTATGCATAACAGTGGATGACGTTGTGCAAGAGAGACTTCTGTGGTGGGCTGACCCTGGCTGGATGCCAGGTGCCCACCAAAGCCGCTTTATTGCTTCCCTTCTCAGCTGGACAGGGGAGAGAAAATATAACAAGCAGCTTCGGGTTCGAGGTAAGAACAGGGACATCACTTCAGCAATTACCATCACAGGCAAAACAGACTGGACTTGGGGAAATTAGTCTAATTTCTTACTAATCAAGTCATCAATGAGAACTGAAAGCGAATCTTACAATACCTTCCCCCAACCCCTCCTTTTTTCCTGGGCTCAACTTCACTCTTGATTTCTCTACCTCCTCCCTCCCAGCAGCACAGGGAGATGGGGAATGGGGGTTGTGGCCGTTTTATCATACGTTGTTTTTGCTGCTCCTTCCTCCTCAGCAGGAGGACTCCTCACACTTTTCCCCTGCTCCAGCATTGGGTCCCTCCCACGAGAGACAGTCCTCCACAACATCTCCAACACAAGTCCTTCCCACAGGCTGCAGTTCTTCACCAACTGCTCCAGCCTGGGTCCCTTCCATGGGGTGCCATCCTTCAGGAACAGACTGCTCCAGCCTGGGTCCCCCATGGGGTCACAAGTCCTGCCAGCAAACCTGCTCCAGCCTGGGCTCCTCTCTCCATGGGTCCACAGGTCCTGCCAGGAGCTTGCTCCAGCATGGGCTTCCTAAGGTGTCACAGCCTCCTTTGGGCATCCACTTGCTCCAGCGTTGGGTCCTCCCCGGGTGCAGGTGGAGATCTGCTCCACCAGGGACCTCCATGGGCTGCAGAGGCACAGCCAGCCTCACCATGGTCTTCACCACAGGCTGCAGGGGAATCCCTGCTCTGGCACTTGGAGCACCTCCTGCCCCTCCTTCTTCACTGACCTTGGTGTCTGCAGAGCTGTTTCTCTCACGTGTTCTCACTCCTCTCTCCATCTGTAATTGCTGCGCCATCCCTCCCCCCCCCCCCCTTCTTAAATCTCTTATCCCAGAGGCGCTACCACTGTCGCTGATGGGCTTGGCTTTGGTCAGCAGTGGGTCCGGCTGCCATTGGCTTTGTCGGACACAGGGGAAGCTTCTAGCAGTTTCTCACAGAAGCCACCCCTGCAGCCCACCCACTACCAAAACCTTGCCATGCAAACCTAATACACTTCCTAGTGCTTTGCCACTTCGTTCACACACAGGATGACGTTGCAGGGCAGGAAGTGCTACCCTTTCTCTTTTCCTCTGTTCTAGCTACATACAAGGCAGACAGTGGTTGATGCAGCGTTAAGTTCCTTTTCTGCTATTTAGAAGAAAGGAAAAACCTGACAATGTTAGGGCTACTCAAGCTACTGGTAAGGCATTCTTGAAATCAAAGATGGTCTAGAATTGGACAGCATCTCTTGAAGATGAACCTTTTCAGATTCTCTGTCCTTATTTCTCCTCCAGCACAACCAGCATGAGAACAATAAAAAAATCTCCTCCCTGCTTTGAAAGGCAGGGGTCTTATCAGTGCTCCCCTGTACTTATCAATGCTTTAAATCTCAGTGATAGTCCCATTTATTTTATCTGGTACTGACTTGTATTTTTTGGCAACTGCACTGTGCAGACAGCTGAGTGGACAGATGTTGGAGGACAACACTGAAAATATACAGAGTATTTCTGGTCGTTGTGGTTTAACCCAGCAGGCAGCTAAACACCACACAGCCATTCACTCACTTCCCCCAAGTGGGATGGCGGAGAGAATCGTAAAAAAAGGTAAAACTCATGGGTCGAGACAGACAATTTAATAGGACACACAAAAAAAAGGGAAAATAATAGTAATGATAAATGAATATACAAAAGAAGTGATGCACAATGCAATTACTCACCACCCACTGACCGATGCCCAGGCAGTCCCCAAGGGGCAGCCACTGGCCCCGGCCAACTCCCCACAGTTTTATTGCTCAGCATGATGTCATATGGTAGGGAATATCCCTTTGGCCAATTTGGGTCAACTGTCCTGGCTGTGTCACCTCCCAGCTTCTTATGAACCCCCAGCCTCCTTGCTGGCAGGGTAGAATGACAAACTGAAAAGTCCTTGACTTAGTGTGACCACTGCTCAGAAAGAACTAAAACATCAGTGTGTTATCAACATAATTCTAATCCTCAGTCCAAAAGACAGTACTGTACCCGCTATTAGGAAGAAGCTGGGAGGTGACACAGCTCAGGCAGTACCCAAGGGGCAGCCAAACTGGTCTAATGCAAGTGGAAACCTGCTTTACTCTGTACTATGTCCAGACCTTGATCAGAATTCCTCCTTCCTCTTTTCTTCCATTTCTACAGAGAAGAATAACCACCATTCATGGAATATAGGTCATTAAAACTTGTGTAACTGACATATTACTACCGTATATTCTTGGCTATTTTTATTCTTATTTAACGTTTCTTTTCCTTATGATAGCTTCCCATGTCTGCAAGAAAAAAGTAGTTACCTTGTGCTAGCATTTAACAAAAGTGC
This sequence comes from Phaethon aethereus, assembly GCF_964289735.1. Taxonomy (NCBI): domain Eukaryota; kingdom Metazoa; phylum Chordata; class Aves; order Phaethontiformes; family Phaethontidae; genus Phaethon; species Phaethon aethereus. Next base: position 89,489,447 of record NC_138582.1, on the reverse strand, counting down.
TACAGACAGAAGGGTGCAGAGGGGAATTTTGTTGTTCTTCTTGTTGCTTTCTTATTAACTAACTTGAAATAGCCATGACCTTTCTGTTGACATGAATAAGTTCTATATACCTGGAAGAAACTATTTCAATTCAACTGTGGTTTTACTACATCTCGAAAAGCATTTTCTGAAATTGAAACATACTCTAACGGACCTAGAAAGGAGTTAAAGTATTTTTTTTTCTTGAAAGTCTGCTTATGTTTCCTCTTCCTACTAATTTTTGTAACAGGAACACGACCACAACAATATGGGACAGGAAATCTTTAAAGGAGACCTCTTTCAAGTTTTCTGAAAGCCTTGCAAGAGTAATAAAGAATAAAATATGCTTGAATATACTTTTCTGCTTGGTAGTAAGTGCAAAATTCATGAGATTTCCACATGTCCTGGCTTGTGTAGGATATTTGTTTACGAAATGGGCTATGGCCAACACAAAAATTACGCTATTAGGGACAGGCTACAAATAACTGTCTTCCTGCTCTAAGGAATACCCATGTGTCCTGCTTTCGGCCATGATAGTTAATTTTCTTCACAGAAGCCAGTGTGAGGCTGTGTTTTGGATTTGGGATGAGAAAATGTTGATAATGTGCTGATGTTCTGAGTTGTGGCTAAGCAGTCAAGGACTGTCCAGCTTCTCGTGCTGGCCTGCAGCGAGCAGGCTGGGGGTGCCCGGGGAGCTGGGAGGGGACACAGCCAGGACAGCTGACCCAGGCTGGCCAAAGGGATATTCCATACCATATGACGTCATGCTCAATATATAAAGCTGACAAAGAAGAAGGAAGGGGTGGAGGGACGTTCGGAGTGATGGCATCTGTCTTCCCAAGAAACCATTACGCGTGCGGGAGCCCTGCTTCCCTGGAGATGGCTGAACCCCTGCCTGCCCATGGGGAGTGGGGAATGGATTCCTTGTTTTGCTTTGCTTGTGTGTGCGGCTTTTGCTTTCCCTGTTAAACTGTCTTTATCCCAACCCATGAGTTTCCTCACTTTTACCCTTCTGATTCTCTCCCCCGTCGCACGAGAGGGGAGTGAGCGAGCGGCTGTGTGGGGCTTCGTTGGCGGCTGGGACTGAACCACGACACCATGCCATATTAAACCTAAAACCAAGATGGCAAGGAAAGGCTAGAATACAAGCATACAGTACTTCATCCTCCATGATGTATACACATGCCGAACTACATACTAATTGTTATGCACTGGTGCAGTTAGTGGGAAAGCTGGAAGCTCTTTCGTGTTTCTATTGGTCCCTCCTAAGTCCAAGCTTCCAGTAGCCTCGATGTCCAGCATTGCTTACAGTGCCTGAGCCCACTCATTCATTTCCTGCCCACCATACCTTTTCTCTCCAGCTCAATCCCACGAACCAAGCACAGGAAGCTGAAGAAGCTGCCGCAGGGTGTATGAAACAAAATGTAGGGGTTCTTCCTAGCTGCCGCTCAAACCATACTACCCACAATGTTGTGGGTCCTGGTACAGGAGCATGCTGCCTCCATCTACCTGCAGGGAAAATGTCTGCGTGTCCAGGGCCACGTCATGTAATGAGATTGCAGCCAGCATCTCTCTTCAGAGTCCGTTCCCTTCCATTCACAGAGGGACAGAGACCTTTCTTTGATGTTAGTTGTTTAGCCTGAAGATAATGAGATGACATGGAAACTGCAAAGTGAAAATAATTTTTCCAAGACTGCAGACTCAAAGTAAAAATGAGCCCTGAGTAAGACCGACGTACTGTGTAACTCTTGTCTGCGTAAGTGGGACTCAAGTGTCACATGCATAATGTTTGATTTTCTGGATAGGGATAAATTCCGTTCTAACGGCAACTTAAGCAAGTTAAAAAGAATTATTAGGTTATCCCCTGTTCCCCAGTGTATTGCCTTACCTGTGTTTCAAGAATTACATTGTCTTCAAAGTAAAATTAAAAAGTCAGAAAAGCAGAAACAAGTCTAAGTCATGGAAGGAAAGAGCTTTATCGAGAAGGTGCAGGGGTTAGAAAACTCTTTCTGTTGTTATTTTAGTGCTTGTTACACACTCTTGGGATGCTATTGATTATGATCTTAAAGTTTTGCACAGTAATGTCGAGTTTAATTGGAGCACAAGCTGTGCACTGATTAAGTAGTCACAATAGTCATATTTTAGTTTTTACACTCTGATTCTCAGTATTTTTCATTTGCAGCTCATAGCAATTCACTTTGTAAGCTGTAACCAGGGTGTACTTTGTATGACTGCGCATAAAAACTTTTTGGAAAGCTTTTCCATCACTGTTCCTATTAATGATGCTAATTTTTGCACACTGTTTAGTAAACTGTAATACCTTTTTAAAATGCTTTTGTTTCTTACAACGTCCAAGCACATCTGAATAAACCTTCTGCTGAAATACTATAATCAAGCTGTGTCACTTGACCCTACATGAATAGCATCAAAGACTGAATGTGCAATTTTTTTAGAACTGAAACTATAGATACTAATGTACCCGGAAATATTAGAGTCTACATCGTTCTGTTTTCCAACAGGAAATGGACAAACCAGTATCAGGCACTAGACCAAACCATTAGGATCCTTTTTGGTATTTTATTTGCTGTTAAAGATCATTGTTTCTTGGTGAAGACAGTTTTTCGTTGTGAAGTTACTACAATCAAGACTAAATTGTTTAATTGGCTCCTCTCATAAATTCACTATAGTTGCAGAAATAGCAAAAAATGACTTTCAGTTTGGAAATTAAAAGGATCATTTTTCTTGGACAGTGAGATTTCACAAACTCCAGTCCAACAACAACACGCTTTGGCATTCATAAGCTTATAATCACATGATTGTAAACATCGGTTTTGATAATCAAGAGGAAAAGAATTCTGACAGCAACTGTATATATGAATATTTTCAGTTGATGTTTTGCAGTGTCGGAGTGGGATGTTAAAATATTTTGTACTGCATTTCAGTTGCTCATTTGCTATATGGATTTCAGAAATGGAAAACTTAATCCACTGTTATCAACATATGCTTCTAGCTTTTTGTTTGTTCTGCAAGCAGTTCTCTGATTCTGTGTTCTTTATGTATTTGTGGAAAAATTTTTTAAAGGAAAAGTATAAGTGAAAATGTTATTATGTCCAGCCAACCAATTTCAGAAAAAAAAGATAGAGCACTTCATCAGCCTGGTGCTCTGTTCAAAGTATAAAGAAGTATTCTTTCATCAGCTTGTATGTAAGTATATCTGGAATTAAGCACAATGATTGATGCAACATTTAGCACATTGTATTTAAGGCAAAGAAATGTAAACCCATCTGTCCACTTGCAATAGGATTTATGTGTGAAAAATTAGGTAGAGTTGTGGTATACTTCTATCTAATTGGAATTTGTGAAGCAGCTCGCTTGTGAGGTCTCCCTGTAATAAAAAAAACCTTCTTACAAAATCAACAGGGAACGCAACTAGGTTTCAGCTTTGCTTCTCATGAGGACAAAAATCTCCTTGAAAGACAGCACCTTCTTACGTTAGAGTGGATGTTTGTTCACTATCGACCTTGCATACTGGCCTGTCTCTACAAAATCTCCTATAAAGTTCTGGCAGAAATGTAGCATTTGCTGCAGGCTGCTCAGTCGTTTTAGGGAATATCTTTCTGCAGAATAATATGAAGAGAACTGAAATATAGAAATTGGGACTCAGATGCATCCATCTGCATGTTAACTGCATACATTCTCTCTTGGCAGCAATGTTATATACCTTGCCGTGGAAATGTATATGGCATGTTTAGCATCAAATCAAAAATCCATGTTCAAAGCAGAAGCACTACATAAATTCCTAGCTGGTAAAAGCATTGATAATAGTGTGTTCTGTAATTCCACTCAGAGGTAACTGAAAAGCCAGACTACGTTCTCACTTTCTTTTTATCTGAGGGAAAGAAAAAGAGACAAGGACACATTTTGTCCTCAAATATTGGTTATGCTTATGAGTTTCAGAAATTACACACCTCTTCCTTTAAGAGTGTGACTGGTTTCATACCTTGTCAAACATTTAGTTCAAAACATCAGTAAAAGGACCAGAATCCCTTACATGTGGTCTTCCGGCTAGAATGCTGAGCTGGGAGTAACAGGACCCGCTCTAGACCCAGGTTACCGAGCTAACTTTTTGGGTGACTTTGGACATTCGCATTCCTTGTCTATGAAACTATCAGGGGATTTTTTTCTCTCTTTTTTAAATTATCTTCTATTTCACAAACTTATTTTGTCTAATTGGAACAAATAAGCTGTCTGAGGGAGTGACTCTCAGCATGGATCAGGGGAAATGGAAAATAGGGGGATTTTATCTAGGCACTACATAAATCAAAACAATTAACTTGACAGTGATCTACTAACACTGTAAAAAGAAATAAAAATGTTACTTTAATTTCAAAGACAAGCAGTGCCATAGAACACTCCTCATGAAAAAGACCACTGAAATAAAGAGGATATTGTCAGTCATTGTTCAGGCAAGGGCATTTTAATGTTTGTCAGTAACATTCCTCCATCTGCCCAATAGCTGGATCAAACTTTGTCATTGTAGATGTGCAATGAAGCTTAATTGACTAAAATGCTTTAGACAGCTTCAGATGGTGAGTGATAGATATAATAGAGAAGTAATACTATTGTATATGATTCTAGGGTAGAATAAATATTAAACTGTAGCACTCTCCTTAATCTTTAAATATTAAGTTGTGGTTTTGATGAGAACATATTTCCAACAAGTCATTGTAACTCCACAACTTATGGAAGAATTTCCCTCCAAGTACACATGCCTGGCAATCAGCAAGATAAAGCATTACATTTGCATGACATTTATCTTTTCTGCTTCCTATTTTTGCATTTTCTAGAAGCAGAACCCTTTTTGTTGTATGGCACTTTGTTTTGCTTTGCAACATCACAGCTGTAACAGCCAAATATATAGAAACAATAAAGCCTCTTTTTCAAAGAATAAAGGAAACATCAGGAGAGATCTATAGCTCCACCCTAATGAACCAATTGAATGCATGTTTATTCATCATACTAACAGCTCACATGGGACTGCCAGAAGCACTAGCAGTGAGAAGAAAATTGAGACTCTGATACTTTATTTTACTTTGTGCCATAGCTGGTTTCAAATTTTAGTAGCTAATGGGTACTTAAATCCGATAATTTCACACTGTATCAATAAAAATGAAATGAGCAGAAAACTGAAGATACTAGCATGGAGAAAGATGATATGGCATAGAGGGGAGGGAAGGGAAAAAGGGAGAGGAGAGGAGAGGAGAGGAGAGGAGAGGAGAGGAGAGGAGAGGAGAGGAGAGGAGAGGAGAGGAGAGGAGAGGAGAGGAGAGGAGAGAGGAGAGGAATTCAGAGAATTGTGTACTGCAAGAAATTATGCAGATGGGATTGCTTTGTTTTGGCAGAAGTCTTGAATTACTTTGAGTTAACCTCATTTTCTGTTATTTTGGTCTTTTTCTAATGGTAAAAGAAGGAAATTCCATACAGTAAAGGAGAGGCTGCGGAGGTATTTGTCCAGTGCACCAGCTGGTACACTGCAAAACTTCCCATACACGCCATCAAGACTCCGGAAAGCGTAGTGAATGTCAAACGCATCCAAAAGATCCTGTAATATGGCCCTGTACCCTATAGCACAGATGGCTTTAAAGTCCTCAAGGTGGTTCAGTTGGAATGAAAGCCTCAAGCTGATGTCATTAACACGTGGGTGTTTGTCATACATTTCAGACTCTTTCAGAGCATTGTAAATGATCTTGTATTATTTGGGACTCCACAGACTTCCTCCCATTATACAACCAATATTCAGGATTGATCATCATTACTTGAATCATGTTATTTCTGGCAATATTAGTCTCACATTCAGTTCCATGAGGGCACGTACACTTGAATGCATTCAACTCCACTCAGTTCCCAAGCATTGAACTCCCACCATCATTCTTCTCTATATTCCTCCTCAGAATAGTCTTTCCATCAGCTCCCACTCCAAAGTCCTGCAAGAGAAGCCCTGTGAGTGCATGGAGCACAGTCTTGTAGATAGTCCAAATTTTCCTGATGCAATGCACAGCTGACTAGGTGCCATGAATTCAGATGCATAGAGAAGGGAAAACATCTGTAACTCATACTGTGACTAACAGGAAGATGAAATCAATAAAATACCATCCCTTTCAAAAGAAAATCTCTGAATTCTGTTGCATATTGCCGATGGATGTAATTTTGATTCCAGTGCAGCCAAGGAAACCTGTAATTGCTAATACAAATACCAATAGTTTTTTGAAGTTACATGTAACACCTCTCGATCAGAGGGTTCAGAAGGATCACAGGGCTCTGCTTTCTGTATCACTAGTATTACAGAGAAACATGGCATAACTCAGTTCCGCGTAACCCCACCAATGTAGAAATGCAACAAACACTTCTGCTCCATTTATTGAACCTCCATCTCCAAAGTAAATAAGCCAAATCTATTCCACCGAGAGTGGCCCAGGAACAAAGGAAAATCTTGCCCAATTTTTTAAATTGAGGTCAAACTGTCCTCTGATGGGTTAAAACTACAAGCAGCCTTTTTATTATTCAATATTATATTAAGGAAGTTTCCTAGGAGACAGAACTGGAACATACATCGAACCCTACTTCATATACATTTTGACTTCCTTTGGTATCCAACATTCTGAAGAATGTAATCCCAAAGCATCTTTTCCTGGTTTCACCGTGGATGCACAGTGAAGAAGTGTATGTACAAGATGTACTACGAATTATGGATGTTCTGAACCACAGGCTGCCCTCTTCCAGATTCTGGGTGGTTTGAAATTACGATCCCCACATATAAGACAGAGAAGCGAGATGGAAGCAATGCAGAAAAATGACAAAAAAAGCAGTTTCAAATGTTTTTTTTCCCCTCTTATGTTTTGGGTACTAACCACCTTTGAAGAGCCCCATGAGAGAAACAGGTTACTGATCACAGAGTAGCTTAAACGACATAACCCTTGCAGCAAGTTGTATAAAGTATGTGCTTCACTGTCAGACAGGACAGCATAAAGCTTTGTCTTGTTCTGATAAAAGATCCAATGGGAAACACAATTTTAGAAATGGATCATAAGAGACCATCACATTTAAAGACATTTTTTCTGGCTTTGTCTCCTTTGAGATAGACTGAAAGGCAAATCTGAAAGTGTGTCTTTTCCTCTGAGTTTTGGAAGGTTATCTTTTATGTTGATTTTAGCTTCTGTGAAACATTGATAACAACCTGCCAGAGCTTATGTGTTTACATCGATTTTTCAGAGGTAGGAAACATACATATCTTATGAACCGAGTAGATCTTAAAATAAAATCATGGTGGATTTCAGTAAAAATCACTTCATTACAAATAGCTAGAGCTAAAAAGTCACACAGAAGTGGGATTCTGAAAGATTTATCTGCTTACAAAGCCCATACATGTCTAGCTAGCTTATGAATTTTGATGTTAATTGAAAATTAAAAAAAATAAAACAAAAAAATGGCTGGATGTCCTTCAGTTTCCTAGATATTTTGTCTTCACCTTGGTAAAGAAGTCAAAAATGCTATTTATAGGAAATGCCATGTCTGACAGAGACGTTTAGTAAATAGTTACCTCAAATGTAAACTGGATGCATGTTAAATTTCAAATACATGTGAGGAAGATTCTGTACTAGCCTAATTGGAACTGAACATGCCTCAGGAAATAGGAGCTAGCAAAATTTGAAGACACTTTTATACCTTTTAATCAGTCTAGTCTGCTTCCCATTGACAATATACTTTCAGCAATCCCAAAAGCTCGTCCGTTATTCAGGCTTTTTCAGGGCTTTAGGTGGTGTGAAACATCACTTGTACTCTCTGTTGAGAACCCTTTATGCCTGTACATTCCTTCCAAAACTCCCGATACCACACACTGGGGCTGCTCAGGGGGATGCTAGAAAGCAGATAAGCAACTTTTTTCCTGTGCTGCTTGTACTGCAAAAGTGCAGACAGAGTTTTAAAGCTTCATTTTGCCTCTCTGGTTTTTGTACTAACGTATGTGGCATTAATATTTGATCTAGAAAAATTTGTTAGAAGCTTTCTACACATATGTATAGCTCCAGACTTCAAATTAACGTTAAACAATACTGCAAAGATTGTAGCAGATGGAGTGAATAGGGAAAGGACAGCTCTTCAAGCAGGTTAGCCTTACTGGCAGTACTTGCTGGACATACCTCTCATAATTATCCACAGTGTAATTTCTAAGTAAAGGTCCTATAGGGACATGTCAAGAAAAGACAAGGGGTTCAAAAGGCTCCTTTTCACTTTCACAAATCCATAGACAAATCAGAGTGGTTAAAAGAAAATCAAGCTGCTAAAATAAGTACTTTAAAGGGTCATGGATCAGCTGTACACTAAGCCTTTGCTTTACACATAATTGTAATGGCAGCTTTGAGATAATATTGTTTTATAAGGATGCAAGACCAGTCTCTTGGGGATACCTTGACCATGTTTACAAATTCTTCTTTTAATGTTTTTTTTTTATTATTTTCTCTAGCCTCCTACTCATCGACACTTTTCTCTGAACTCCATTCAAAATGTCGTCTTCATATTTTAATAACCCATTTCAGTTTTCTTGTGGCTAATTAAAAAAAAACCCCAAAATAGCCTTCTTTTGCAGAAAGCTTCAAATCTGTGCTTCAATTTTGTAAGGCATTTAGAAAACTCTTCCAACAGCGCTAAGACAGTTTTGGTGTTAATAATCTCTGTAGATCGTGGCTAGGAACAGCCATCTTTTTAGCACTATGCTGGTATGTCACCTGTATCATCCTGATGAAAATATCTGCACTCTTCACCGAAGTGAAGTGTCTGTGACACTGCTGAGTGCCTTGGGATACAGAAAGCTGAAACGCAGGTAGAAGTTTCCATCAATATACCACACCTGTGAGAGTCAATACATCTTAATGGCTTTGACACATTCCATCAAAGAAACTTTCTTTCTGCTCAAGCAGTCCTTTGCTAATTTAAGGACGATTTTTGCCTAATTTAAGAACGATTTTCTTTTAAGAGTATAAAAAAGATGTATCTTTCACAGATACTTCCTTTCCTTTTCTCTTTAAGTGAAGGAAGGCTCTTGCGGAATTTTCCTGACAGTATACTTTGGATTTCACAAGATCTCTATACGTAAACCACGAGCCTCTAAAACATCCACACATTTAGCTTATGATCAAAAGTTCTCTCACTATGAAGCAAGCAATCTGCTAACATTAGTGCTACATATCAGGGCTAGTAATTTTCCAGCTTCTTGAGATTCTTACTTATTTTGGGGTATGTCAGAAGTTCTCCACTGGTTTTCGATTGGTACATAAAGTTTTGGGCTTACCTATTTTCTTCCCCTTTTACTTTCTGCTGGGTGTTGTCTTCACTTTTTGCAACTTTGTATCTCTGTAAGTCAACTTTGTTTTTTAATATCATATATTGAATGGCTCTTGTGAGCCTGCTCATGTAAGATTTTTGACCTATTTTACAGGTCTAGAAGGAAGTATGGCAAGTCTTGGCTTAAGCATCTGAACTTAACCAAAACAGCCGACCTTCTGAGCGTGTCCATCACTTAGCGTTACACAGTTCCATGTCTAGCCAACAGCTGTGCCTGCTCAACCATTCTTGAAGACAACAGAACACAACAGAATAATTTTGAAATCACTTGAAAATGGGAATTTAAGAGCAAGTTACATACAGTTACTTCTCAATTTTTACAGTAGTACTGATTCATCTTTAGATATACAGAGAAATATTTTGAAAGTGTTCTCAAGCTGGAGAAATATACACACTTCAAGCAAAACATGTAGAAACAGGCTGCTTCAAATGTACCTTTTTTTTTTCTGCCACAGAAATACTTTTATTACAATTGACACGTTCCCATAAGAACATCCCTGCAAATGTTTGTTTCATCGAAGTAGAGTTGTCGAACAGAAAAACCTTTCACAGAAATATTTTACTGGCTTGGCTTAATTCTTTTTTCTCAGATAACCCTGCTGTTCCGTCCCCTATATGGTTGGGGACATTACAATAATTGTTCCCTTATTACAGACATGTTTTCCTTATTGGATGCCTTCACTCCTCATACTGTAAGTACAAACCTAAAGTTACCTGAGAGCACAGTATGGAAGGAAATGCTACATAGGAGATTCCTCCTCAGTAGATGTACTGGGACCCTTGTGGAAGACATTGTATTCAGGAGTTAATGACCTTCAACAGACCATGTTTTCTCTATTGTTCCTCATGCTCGGGGCTGGAGCAGCCCGTACGTTAGCACGAGCAGCTGCTGTGGGGGAACCTGCTGGCACACCCTGTGCCAGCCTGCGCTGCGCTGGTGGGTGTCACATCCCACCAGAGAGAACATCCCAGCCTGTCAGGAGACCTTCTGTTAGCTGAACAGTTTACTAATATAATCTGTGATTTGTAGTATCTTTGGGAATGGTAAAGTGTATGTAGATCATGGGGCGCAACACAGTCATCCCGATCTGGAGACTGCTACACATGGAGGAGGCGGTGATCCACACCGCACTTAACCTGAGCAGGCACAGGCCTGCACTGGGCTGGGCTGGGCTGCATGTCCAGCGTGGCCTCCAGGCTGGGCTGCACGGCACAAATTCTTGGCCACAAGACAAACTCAGCCATCTTGTTGTAAATGAGGAGCCTGCAGGCATCCCTCACCCACTCAGTACCAGCGATTATGCCACCTGCGCGGCTTTGCATTTATCGAACTGTGCAGCAAGAAGTTCCTATGTGACCTTCCATTCTCTTTGACAGTACAAAAGATGAACTGAGTTGTTTTCTTTAAGAAAATCACATATAACAGCGAGAATGACCAAAATGGAGGACAATTCTCCATCGGGATCTCTGCAGTGTGCGATAGGGAAATCCATCAGTGGTCTGTCCGATGCTGCATGCATCTGGGGTGCCCAGCATCTGAAGGGGACGTTAAGACTTAGTTGCTATCTATATTCCTCTTTTTAGTCTATCGTATTTAAACAGCTAGTTTATTAAACCATTTGTGGTCCAGCCTTTCTTACTGAGATCCAGAAAGAACCCTGCACCATCTCTCTCTCACTTCAAACACCTAGTGCAGACCAGTAGAGAATTAAAAAAACAGGATTCTCCTCAAGAAAGGATTTGAAAAATAGGACAAAGAAAACATACTGGTGTGAAACAGTATGTTGGAGAACTTGGTCAAAGATCAGTAGCATTATAAACCAGAAAGCATCACCAAGTTTGAACATCATTCAAAAATCAGCCTAACTTGGGACAAAACAGATTTTGCCCTTTGGGTTGATACCAAACCCAAAAAATGTTCTGAGCACAGTAGGACACATTTCTTAATTTGGCAAAACATGGCTAGTAACTTCCAAGACAGCCAAAGGTACAGGAAGAACTTCAGTCCTTACAGGACTGGCACTCAGCTCATCTGCAAATGAGACTAAAAGATTGAACTGAGAAGAAACTTACAGTGAATGCAGGAGGAGTTTATTTCAGTGCAAACAGGGAAGAGCCTGAGAAAACAACTGCGCCTGCTATTTGGCTGCAAGTCACAAACCAAGATATTACGGAGCATTCCCAATTCTTGTTGCTACCTGAACAGCAATCTAATAGACCAAATACAACGACTTTGTCCTTGCAAGACTAACTGAATGTTGTTTTAGAACAAACAAACAAACAAGGAAGAGTTTTAATGCTTCACAGATTATAGCTAAATCCTTAGCTTAAGTGTAAGTCAGGAGAAAGTGGAAGTTATCACTACAGCCTCCCAAACACCACAAACTTGAAGAATCGTGTCTCAGGGATGGTTAGTTATAATCATAAAGTAATACCAACTCGAGTAGGAGTTATATTACATATCTGAATCATACTGACTAATGCTATGATCAAATAGAAAGCTAAAAGTGATCCAGAGCTGCCTGTAGTTTATGATTCTATAATGAATGAATGGATTAACAATTTCAGTGTTCTTTAAGGTTCATCTACAATAACCACAGAATCACAGAATGGTAGGGGTTGGAAGGGACCTCTGAAGATCATCTGGTCCAACCCCCCTGCCAAGGCAGGATCACCCAGGGCAGGCTGCACAGGAACACATCCAGTCGGGTTTTGAAGGTCTCCAGAGAAGGAGACTCCACAACCTCTCTGGGCAGCCTGTGCCAGTGCTTCACCACCCTCAATAATACATCAAGAAAGTTTACTGAGTATCACTTGATCTTTTTTTTCCTACAGAAAACAAGTGAGATCCCAATGATTACTACATATTCTTTGGAAGTTCTAAAAAATAAGCTTGTTTCTAAGAGTTGCATTTGATAGCCTGAGGTAGGTATACAAATATGGAAAACCATGAAATTATGTTAAAATTTTCAACGAACTAAACACATCAAAAATATTTTCAGCATATATAGAATTATCATCTGTAATTATTCTCTTACAGAAAAATACCTTCATTAACCACTTATGAGTTGGGCATCTATTGTAGTAAACAATGCTCAGAAATACTATATGAATTCATTTAGATCAGTACATCCAGAAGAATCTTTGGGATACCTTCTTCCCCTTGATTTCTAGTGGTCTTGAAAATACATTTCCTACAAAACTTCAAGTAGGGATTTCCAACCTTATTGTTAAATAATTTATTATTTTTAAAAGTATTGATTTTAAAAGAATATATCACTGTTTATATTAATTAGAAAATAATATGTTGGTGAACTTAGTTTAGTATAAAAATAAATAAATGCACCTCATTGCAGATTACTCTTTTACCAGCAGCTGTGTTCAAGTCACAATTAAACCTGAGCAATGCAGGGAGAAAAAATCTGATAAATTTCCAGTAGTGACCTATATCACTACTAAAAGCAAGCCTTCCTCTTAGCTCCAACTGCCTACACAGACAATTAAGCAGAACTTCCAGACCCACCATAATCACACCATCTGGAAACACCTATGAACTTTTCTCTCTGTGCATTTACTGCCAGTTTACGCTCTCTGGTATACTGGGCTGTAAGAACTGCAATACCCTATTAAGTTCTGAATAGATCATGTTGGGGCTGCTCTTTCCTCCATTTCATTGTTATGCTAAACAACTGTGACTCTTTGAGTTAAATAGCCACTGCATTAGTATGTACTCATGTTTTAAAAAAAGCCAATACTCCTATTCTGCACATAAATAGTTATAAAGTATAGGTTGAATACTTCTAACGGCAATTGTAAATTAATTTTTGTTACTAAAATGCAAAGTAGTGACGAGGAATTGACAACAATGCTTCAAAAATTCTCTAGCACTCCATAAAATGATTTTTTACACTCTTTCTGTTGATTTGTCTTCTGAAGCATGGCAAGATAACCACATTTCCAGGAGGTAGAACAGATGAGTAAAGGAAACTCAGTGGGCAGCAGCACCAACAGAGAAGGCAGGCACATAAAAGATGACAACTCTCTTAGAAAGGTATTTTACAGATTTCTTTGCAGCAGGCCACACCTGAAGCACAAAAAGAGCTGTGTTAACTTGAGAAGGGAGAAAGAACATCCTCGAATCACACTATTTCAGCTCTGCCTAATAAAGCCAAGATCATTTTGCCAAAAAAAACCCCAACACCTGACACCAAAATGATAAAGTTAATTTTGACAGAAACACTGGTCACTAAATTGTAAGATCTTTGATAGACGAGATAATTTTTTGCAGTAGTTTAAGACATTGCTGAATCTACGTAACAAACAATCATCTTATGGAAGAACTCAACATATGTTAACCCTGAAGCAACTCCCATTCTCAGCCCAGACTCTTGGCCCAAGTCCACTAATCAAAGATTAAAGTTAATTTGCTGAACTAAACTTGAACAGCTGAAGCACTCCCACATACTCCATTCTGCTGACTCTACTACTACAGTAGCAACATCTGGAAGAGGGGCAGTAACAAATGCCTGGGAGCTGCCTAAAAGAGCAGCAGTTGCTTGCTCAGTGAAGGTGAATCAAAGCCTTGAATAAATGTTACGTATTTTTCATTATTTTTTGTGACTGAACAACTCAATAAGGAAATTTATTTTTGCATGTCAATAGCTGCAAACAGAGAAAATATTCAAAGTTATTTGGTTTTGCTAATAAAATATGTACTTTGAATTTTGCAGCAATATTTATTATAAAATATTGAAATAAATAAAGCTCTTACAGTTTATCAGTTAATTAGTCCAAACTAATAAATTACCAGCTATGCCTTGCTACGTAGGATCTTCAAGTAAAAAACTAAGTTCTGTTTATCACCTTTACAGAGGAGAAAAAACTACCTCTAGTTTATCCAAAAAGCTCTTAACCAGCTTTAATTTTACTTGGAAGAAAAAAGATTTACTTTTGTTTTGATTCCACAGCGATTGTGTATTGGAATGAGATCAGGGCTATTTAATGTTTTGTTTCTTATTTGTAGACGCTGCTTTTCATCTTAGTAGGTCTATGGGGCACCTAAACTCTTTAAAAGTCATCTTCCGTAGAATGGCAATAGGAAGAGACCCTGCCTCAATTATGAGTCTGATCTCTTACCAAGGGTTGCATCCTTTCCCAATCAGGAAAAACATATTAATTAAAAATTCTCCAGAATGTCTGACACAGGGAAATGTAGATGGAGCAGGCGGAAGAGCAGAACCACCCCACCCCATGACATTTAATCTAAATATCATCAATCAAGCAGAACAGGTTTAAATGGTGGATAGGATTTAAGATTTTTTATCCTGCATTTCTAAAAAACAAAAACTTAGGCAAAACAAAACCAAACCCAGAACTTCCAGCCCCGTTTAGACTTCAATGTTCCCAGTCCTGCCTGGGAGCTCAGAGTAGTTCCACCCCAGGCAATGCTTTCCACCTCCCCTAAGGGACTGCTTTTTCATCTATTTATTGCCTTTTTTTTTTTTTTTTTGGCAAATAGATTGTCAGCATAAATCATGAATGACCCCGCCATCCACATAGCCCCAGCACTACTTCTGTGATTCTCCCCAGATCTAGGGCCAACCAGCAGTTCTCACTTGGGTTACTTTCACTCTTTGGCCTCCCACCCCAACATGTTACAGGAAGGTAATGATGCTAACAGGTTTTTAACAAAATTAATTCCTACTTCTTTCCTTCTCTTTATTTTTTAACTCTGCATACTGCAGTAATCCTTATAGTGGACAGATGTAGCCCAGGTCTCACTCACATGAGCACTGCTTTCAGATAGTCTTCACCCCATGGCAATGCCATAAACAGTGAAGTTTCCCTCAGTGAAGTTTTCTTGTAGTTACTTCTGCCTGGAACTAATGATGAAAGTGTCAGAATTCAATTAGGAATTTCATTAAAAGTCACTGAAAGAGGAGAGGAGCAGGAAATGTGGAGAGTGAGCTAAAAGTTTCCAGAAGAAAAATAAACAAAGGCAGTTTTGAAAAGATTTTGTTTGGCTTTGCAACACTCAGCAAAATGTCAGAACAAATGGACATATCAAGCAATAAAAGGGAAATCCACTAGCTCTTGAAAGAAATTGTGCTCAGTATAATTCCCTGAGCCTTATTCACTTGAATTCTGCATGAACACCAAAGCCTGTGTTTATAAATCCTCACACAGGAATGGATTTTAAATGACTTTGAAAAAAAAAAAAGTGGAATTATGTTTCCAGGAAAAAAAATGTAGCCTTCCTTTATGAAGATTTCTTAGGTCAAGAAAGGTATAAATGGAGTTGCAGCTAGTTTCTCTATATTAATGCAGACATCATACTTAGCATGACAGATTTCTTAATTTTGTGAATAAATACTATAATCAGAATATACTTAGGTGGTTTTCACACGGAATAAATCATTTTAAATTAATACTAGAAATTGTGCAGACTTGCTTGTAAAAATCAACCTACACACCTAATTATACTTTAAAAAAAAAAGCATAAATATTTCCTGTACTTTAACAAATATTTTCTTGAGAATAAACTATGCAAAAAAGATTCAGATAATGTGACTATGAAAATATGCATAAAAAGGAATTAAAAATGTCTCTTCAATTAATATGGATCTGTTGTCAAAGCAGTCTTAATCCATATCTTTCTCTGAGAGCTAGCAGATTTTAAACTGGAACTGGATAGAGCTCATCAGTGAGATAACAGACATCTCATTGAGCTTAAAATGTATTTAAAGCAATTAGCTTTACTAATTTTCTGCTTATTGAGCCCTAATTTATGTTATTGTAAATCTGAAATAACGCTGTTGATGTCAAATGATATTATATAAGTTTCATACCAACATAAAAGATAGCAGAACCAACCCCTAAGCTTGCTCTAGTTCTGCTTCATCATTAGTATGTTGTGGGTGGGACTTTAGATAATTTGTTTTGGAAGAGCAAATGCTTTGACTTACAATGCGTTCATTTTCACAGCACTATTTCTGCCTGCTTAGCTTCTCTAGAGGGTTAGTTCTGTTTGACACATCATTATATTTTTAGTTACACTCTTTTATTAACAACAAACAAATATGTTGACAGTGCAAAACATTTTCTTTCATGAACAGTAAAAGATAGGCAAACACTATTTAGGAAATAGAAAAAGTATATGACAGAGTTGAGGTAATACAAATTATAGGTTACACTGAACATAAATACTGTCATAAGCATTAGATCAAAGTCTTGTTTCTAATTAATTCATGCCATGTGAATGTTTCCCTAAGTAATGTTGTTCCGTTGTTACATGTTGCTAGCAGTATTTTAACTCCAGCTCTCTTGTGTCTTTTATTGCAGTAAGCCATACTCCTTTAGGGCTCAATTCTGCGGTCCTCACTCAATCTAAATTCCCAGTTCAGTCTAGGGGCAGGATTTGCTTGAACAAGGACAAAAGAATTCAGTCTCTAGTGTGTAGTTACATCCATATTCTCAAAGCCTAAATGCATTTTATTTTAGCAGAGTCTAGAATTTAACATGGAACAGAAAAGTCTTAAAATGTACTCCACTTTCTGGTTCAGAATTTTGTATACGTTTCCTTAGCTTCCTTTTTCCATTAACATTGCCACCAATAAGATAGGTATAATAGTGAGCATTAAGTTCCTCTGACAGATAATTTCATGAAAGGCTTTGCGTACCTATTGTGGGTCAGATGCTGAGACAGAAATCTCTCATACAGTATAAAGCTCAGATCACCCACTTAACATTTTCCTTTTTATGTGACTAGGAAGGGATTCCAGAGCGAAATCTGCTTGGGTAATTTGGAGTCAGTCACAAAGTGTTTCATAGACTAGCGTTAAATTGTAGCTGAAGTACAAGTTAGTCCCCAGGAACCCATGACATTGGCAGCGTGGAAAAGGGGCATACATCCATCTTTGCTCCTCACTCTCCAGCTGTACCAGGCAGACAAGTATTACATTCTGTACGTGAAAAAATATTATTAGTTTATTTTTCCAAGGTCTCGCACGTATTTTAAACTCTCCTGCCTGGCATGTTTTATACAAGTTAAACATCTACCTTTCCTATCAGGAAAGTGTCACATCTCAACCTCTTCAAGTCAAATAGGATATAGCACAAACCACTTTGTTCAGTTCCAGATATTCAACTGGGGAACAAATTAACCATCTGTAAGAATATATGCAATTATCCTATCCCAACAGAACTGGGCCATGTACTTTGAACTCTCATAGAGAATGTCCTCTAAATCAACTGCCTTTTTGTAGTATAAACTTCTAAATAATATTTGAAGGACTAAAGCAGAAAATTAATTTAGATTATCACACACAATGCCTGCAATTTTATGTAACAGTTGGAGCTCAAATACAAATGTTAGGCTGCTACAGAGCACCAATACAGATTCACTGAGAGAGCATAAAAGGCTTTCTGAAAGGCTGGAAAATGTGAGCTCTTATCCCACATTACACTGTCCTGAGAGTCCATAACACCCGTCTTTAAATAACAGTAGCATATGCCCTTAGCAAAATGTTCCTTGTACGTGAATCTAATGTACATTTGTTGAGAGGAACATGGGAGGTCAGGCCTGAGCTTTAGATCACGTATACCATAATCTGAAATCTGGGTCACCAGTGGCCTTAAAAGCCATTGTCAGAATCCCTTTTTTCCCTTACATCTGCTTTTATACAGCTGTATACTATTTCCACCTTGACCCAGAACAATGAAAAAAAAAAAAAAAGAAATTCTCACATATCCATTAATGTCATACATTCTGTTTTGCTGACCAGCTTTTCCTAAACATTATTCCTTCACATGCATTCCAGTTTTTAACATCTCTATTCTGCCATCCTCCAAAATGTTCAGTTTGCTCTGATTTGTGTTATACGATCCTTCTCATTATTGTACCATTTTTTCCTGCTTGAATCCCTTCACTTCTGTGAAGTTAAACTCACAAGTTACAACTGAGTAAAACTTTTTAAAAAGTACCTAATGTAATGTGTAGTAATGTCATAAAAAAAAAGCTGTGTCCTGGCTTACCTGTTTTTTAAGAATGCTATTATGATGTGTCCAAAATTATTTTGTTTCCCTAAACCTAAACACAAAATTATTTGATTACAAGATAACAAAATGCTTTGATCAAGAAAAGGAAATTTGATCCAAACTGACTTAATTAGATGAGGAATAGTATACTCTTTTCAATCTGTAATTTCTGTAATAGGTTAACACCCCGGAAAATGGTAATTAAATTGTGGCACTGAACACTGCCTGCATTACAGTGGTAAGTATTCAAACACAACAATTGAAATTTTGGAGGTGAAAATTGACATTTCTTATGTTTCGTTCTTCTTGTAAGAATAAAATATTTTAAAGTTAGGCTGGTCTATCCATGTGTGAAGTTTATGTATTACATGTACTAAAGCAACTGCTTCATTAACAAAAACTTCTGGTCAAGCATTAGGGGATGCTAATGAATATAAAGCAAGCTCTCAAATCTTCTAATGGATACATTTTTCCAATCTGATCACTCTTTATGTACCTTTAATAATGATTTATTTTTCAAGATTCCAGTCATGGCATCACTCTCCATATATGAGCCATGAAAAGGCTGTTTAGAGATCATGAAGTCCTATGTGAACTCCTACTTACAGCTTAATTATTGTAAACTATCTCTAACTCACAGAAAAGCCAATTAAGAGGCAGCATGAGTAGCCATATTTAATATAAATAATATCACTGGCTCATATTCTCTCAGCATGATTCAGTTCAAACACTTAAACTATGAATAACTATAGAAAAAAATTATAATATTCCTCAGGTAGAATAAAGATGTTTATAGGAGGACTTCTTTGAGCTATGAAAATTTACATTTATATGTAGACTGTATTATTCTAAGTTGCAGGTATCACACTTTACACATGAACAATTAAAGACCTCTGTCAAACTCTGTCCGAATCTGAAAGATGAATGCAGTATTCATTCGCTGACCACTGTGTAAGATGAAGAGGCTTTACTGCAAAAAAACCCAACAATATACCAAGAAAAATTCAAAAGGACAATTACTGAAATTAACAAAAAAATTATCTCAATGTTCCTATCATTTTGAGAAATTCCAAGGAAAAATACCTCTTTCTACATGTCATCATAATGTAGTAACGTACTGATGTACGATTGTTATCCAACAGTTCCTGTGGAAAGATTTAAAATAATATCCCGCCTCTTACTCTGTAAATTCAGACAATGTTGTCCTGTAATTGAATACATACAGGTACACTGTTGCAGGGAACACTTTCTGCCATTTAATTTCTGTCCTCCATCTCAAAGATGGCTGTCTTTTGGCATCACTTGTTTCCCAGATTTCTTCTCAAATAACCTGCCTGTGCAAAACTATACAGTAGTCAGGATAGCAGAGAACTGAGCTAGGATTATCCGTCTCAACTCCTAGCTCCAGATATTAAGGTCATTGGGAACACTGCAATAAAATATTCAAATCAAAAGGTACATCGTTTCAAAAGCCATCATTTCCACAGGCATAATGGTAATTCATG
This sequence comes from Phaethon aethereus, assembly GCF_964289735.1. Lineage (NCBI taxonomy): Eukaryota > Metazoa > Chordata > Aves > Phaethontiformes > Phaethontidae > Phaethon > Phaethon aethereus. The sequence goes on along the minus strand of NC_138582.1, from coordinate 89,469,492 downwards.
AAGTAAAGGTAGGACAAGGGCTTTGCCTTTGCAAAACACTTTGTTTCAACTCACTGCATATGCACTAATAGGCAGGCAAATTCACAGAATAAAAAGCCTCGAAAACACTACACTGTTTGTCAAGGAGCAAAGGAGGAGCTGACGGTGATGGATGTACACTTTTACTGTGCTTAGTGTGCTCCTGAAGGCCTCTTAGCTCAAGGGATGCCCTCTCCTCTGCGGGTCAGAGATCCTCGCGCATAGAGCGCAGTTCAGCTGCCGGCACAGAGATACTCCGTCCGCCCGAGCGGTGATGCTGCTGGGCATGGCTGCAGATTACATGGTAACATACCCGTATTTCACCAGTCTCCTGCAGCAATTGAATAATACCTTTATCCTGGATTGGAAAAGCAGCATTAAGCAGCCACCTGGTACTTCAGTTCCAGCCTTCTAAATCATGGGTTATTTTTTTCATTTGAAATTATTGTGCCTAGATTTATATAGTAAAAAAAACCCCAACACAACATGCTTATTTACTGTCTTTCTCTCAACTATTAAGAAGGTGATATGCAAGCTCTCTAGTCTGTGTCTATCTTTGTGATTTAAGAAGTGGATCCAAAGTACAATGAAGAAGAACTTTATACTTTTATAAAGCAGATTGTTTAATCAAGCACACTCTGCATAAAAGCTGCAACAAAAATTCTAATTAAAATATCACCTGGGGTGGCTTCACCAATTCTAGTCTAATAGGAACTAATCCCTGGTTTAGGTAAATTAACTCTCAGGTCTTAATTTGCTCAGATCTATTTCTCTTAGAGTCTTCCTTATTTAAGGAAAGAGTAGCTTGCTAGAATGTTTCAGCCTTCTAGGCCAGTTGCTTCATCCCCTAAATATTTGCCTAAAAGAGAAAGATACATTCAATTTCCACTACCTTCTCTATCAAACAAGATGTTTTTTTGAGAGGTAAATACCATCCAAAACCTTATATATGTGAGTGTGTATGCATGTGTCCCCTCCCCTTGTGCCCCCCCTTCAGTTGTTCGAAACTCAGCATTTTTTGACCAGTTATGTTAGACATGGATGAAATTTTTTAAAGTAAATAAGAGTTAGGACAACTTCATATCATAACACACAATAAGACAAGAGTCTGTCATCTCACGGAAACTCTGAATCACAGCAAGGCAATTAAACCACAGCTAGTTGTGTTTGAAGCAGTGGAAAATACTACAGAAAGTCAAAAAATTACTTGACATTGCTTATTACTTCTGCTTAACATATAAAAACATTTGGGATTTCTGAATATGTAACTAATTTCAGAGGATGTTTACAATCCAGTATGCATTATTCCTAATTTACAATTAATCGTTCTGCTTCTCAGCTTTCAGAGTCTGGTCGATCTATCATAACTAGTCTGTCATTTAACTAGTCAACTACGCCTGGCAGTAGTCAAAGTTACCATTTTAAAATTCCTTCTAAGTGCAATTTTTAAGAGTTACTGACTACCCCAAATGAGCGATATATGTATCAAAAGAAATGGAATCAATTTGAAAATGACTGGCACATAAGAAGAAAACAAAACCAAAACCAAACAACAAAGTCCAACAGAAAACTTGATCAGATTTACATCCGAAGCGAGTGACAGATTAATTTCACTATGGTTTTGCCTACTTGCAACAGCCAGTATCTGAACCATAGGAGAATAAGAACCAAAACCAGAATGACTTGATGCTTGATGGCTTATATACATATATATTTAATAGAAACACATTAATCTCCTGACATCATAGTCAACACATCAGATGGTCCTACATGGCTGTGAATATTGTTTTTATGATGTCAAGAGAAAACCACTAAATATTTGACACTAGGATCAGAAAGGAATAGAAACAGCATACATATGAAATATATTTAACAGATTTAACACCTTTAGAAATTATAAAAACATTGCTCAGTTTAGTATAAAAGAAATGCACAAGTGATGTAAGTCAATCAATAATTCAATTTATTATTATTTTAAATCAACTTCTGTTCTCTAAGTAGGCTGTGGCTCCTTATTTTAGAGAGCTGGTCACAAGAGGGCAACATAGTTACATACATATGGAACAGTTCTGACAGTCCACCCAGTGGAAATTAGTAGTGTATAAAAAATACAACAATAGAGTAGGAGAGTTGTTTATTGGTTGGTGTTTCTAACAGAGTACATATCAGATTAAAATTACAACAGTTAACCTTAACTCTCTCCCTCTATCCAGGGTCCATAGTACAATCTGGTCACAGCGTAAAAACACCACGTAGATGTGTCATACAATTTTCACTACACTCTTAAAGGATGTGCCTGCTCTCATTGGAAATCCATACAACTTTTGCCAGATCTGTACAAGCACCTCTCTATATTGCACAAGAAAAAAATAACTCAGACAAGTAAACCAGAGAATACTCTGAAAATGCCACTGTCACTGGAGTGTCATCTCCTACAATATTCTGATGCTCTCAACTCATTGATTACATATTGCTTTTATACATATGAGCTCTGCCTCATTCAGAAAGAATAAACTAGGTAGCTTAGGGATTAGGGAATATAAAATGTTTGGGTAGAGTACAGGTAGTACTTTCAATTTTAATTCCCTCATTATTGTTTTCTTAATAAGATCAACAGCATCAACAAAAGTTCTTAAGTGAACCACTCATTAAAGAAATATTTTGTTTGTTTCAATGTAAATATTCTCCTTGATAAAAACAGAGAAAATCCTTCCAATAAAATTTGAAAATAAGTTTTTATTCAGATCTAGCCTTACAAATATTCTGATAGAGAAAGTTTTGTAGACCTGATATTCTGAAAAGACAAAGGCTATTGCGCAGTGCTGATTATCACTTTCAAGGTTATTCACTATGTTTATACTTGGATTTTAAGTCATACAACACACAAAAGAGCCAGGAGAATTCCCGCTATAGGTGTAATGCTGATCAGCAATATTGTCATTATTAATTACCACAACAACATCGTAAGTTGTGTACAGGAAATCAACTGGAACAAGCCTTCCAAGGACTCTTTCACAATGTCAGACAAAAATAAGTTCCCATCACTATAGTAACAGCTGTGAGCAACCTTCTGGTTGTATGGCAGTCTATGGCAAAACTCCCACAAACATCACAAAGGCCTTGAGTTCATTTTGTGACAGTCATCCATGAGCCACACAACTAGCACTGACATTTTAGATGTGAAATAAAAACAATTAATTTTGCTACAGCTTGCTGTAAATTAATGCATTTACATTGTCTAGAGTGCTTGAATGCCTCACCTACATACTGAAAATTCTGTAAAGCCACAGTCCAGGCTTCTTTGAGGACAGAGACTTAAACATGCAGATCTGTAACTTGCTCAATACATTTCTGAGAAAGATCTGTAGAATTTTTTTTTGTTTTCTTGTTAGTCAGCCTGACACTCTTCCCTTGTACATTCCAAAGTTTTCAAATTGTTCTTTTATCTGGGGTGGAAAAAAGATAGGAAAAGGAGAGAGATGACATAAAGGAGAAAAAATAAAACTGAAGAACAAGTTCCAGAAAAAACCCTAATCATATTTATTTAAAAATGAAATATTATATTAAAAAGATAATCCAAGCAGTTAGATTAAAAAAAGTGATATGAACATTGTAATTTATCTGAAGTTTGATAATTTTTATTGTGAGGAAAAAACATCATTTTTTCACAATTTTTTTCACTTCTAACCACATGAAGCAAAATTAGGACCAGTGAGTGCTTCTCTGACATTACACTTTGTTGTATGGAGAGCTTAATGAAATCGTAATTTAATGTGACGATTTTTTTTAAACGTGTGGTCTGTAACACACCAGTTCATTTAATCCCACGCCTTCAAATGTTATGATCGTTCTCCATATCAAAATCTCATAGCAGGAAGGCAAAGATGAGGAGTTAGTCATTTTTATTGCTTTTGTCATCATAGTCTCATTACTTTTCATCTTCATACTTTAACTTACATAGCACACAAGGTGCATGAGCTGACTGCCTTGGAGCTATCCCGAATGAGATCGTCTTACTTTCTAAACAGCTCTCACAGCTTTCAACATCCTTTCATGATGGTCATCATGATCTTGATCCTTCGGGCACCCCTCTAGTCACATTTCTTTCTAGAACTTCATCGTCCACAAACACGCACCTTAATGTCTAAAACCCTGGGACTTCAGAGTATCCATACTGCAGCATCGATTTCAGTTACCTATTCTCAAGTGAACTCCTGAAGACTCAGCCTAGGTTTTAAGGAGAAGCCACGCTGCACAGTTACTGAACTGCTGCATAAAATAATTACGTTAACAGCTGCAGAGCTGCTAGACTACACCCTCTTGATAGACAACCCACAGTGAGCTAAAAATGCAGCCACATTAGAACTAACTCAGTGAAAATAAAGGAATGTCACACATATGATCAGTCCCACTGATTGCCATGTATCTGTGGAATCTATACTTAAGACTAATGGTTTGCATGGCAAAACGTAGCTGATGCACAGAAGACAACCACAACTAAACAAAAATGCATGACCTGGTGACTGCAATCTAAAGGAAGAGAAGAATGTGCTGAAGCCCTTTTTAAAGCAAAACTCTTTATCAAGCTGTAATACAGAAAGAATTAAGTCCCACAACAATGTAAAATGATATCTGTATAAAATAGCATGAATAGCAAAGTTACAACATTAATTCCTCTGTGGTTGTAGAGTAGAAAAATGAGGAGCTGATCTGTTGTAGTAGTTATAACTAATACTAATTTGAAAGAGCTCCAGAGTGCAATAATCAGACCAGTCTTCACTGCTTGAACAGAAATATCCTTTTAACCTGCAAGAAAAGTGTAGGTAGGTGGTTTCAAAGAAATAATTTCTAATGTTCTTTCTATAATTTTACTTTACTGCATGTATCAATAAAAAATAAACATTACAGCAAAATGTATAGTAAGGTTTAAGAATCGCAGTGGGCTGTGAAAAGTAAGTGCATGAAGTACTTAGTTTTCCATATACTGTAGAGATTTATTTTAATCCCTATGTATTCGCTTTCACTACTCCTGCGGTAATTCTTTGTGCACTCCCCTGTGGAACACAAACCATTCTCCAAGGAGAGGTCAGCTACCTCGGAACTCCTTCCACTTCTTTCTTCAAGGAACTCAACATGAGTGAGTAATTACAGATATTTCAACAAGCAAGCCTCTCCTATCTCCTACTGGTCGTGTCTTTTAAAGGTACTATTATCCCCTAATGACCTGTAAAATCTCAAGAAGAAAGGCAACACATAAAAGTCCAGCTGCTTTCTTTCCCTGCCTAGCTTCAACATGATGGAAATCAGGAACCCCTAACTGTGTTACGGCCCCGTGTCAACTCTTCAGCTGCTTGCTGTCACCCATGGTACCTCTCTCTTCATGACAGGTTCCTCCTCATTAGCTTTTTCTTTCCTACCGCTGGTGAAATTCACACACTTACTCTGTTACACAGCTGCATTTCAGGCTGTCACTTAACCTAAGACTCAGGACCTCATCCAAAGTCCAGTGAATCTTCAGAAAATGTTAAGATTATTTAAGACCTAATCTGTGATCTGAAAAATATGAAAGACTTGCTTAATTGGTCTTTAATGTTTTCTGCTTTTATCATATTCAACACAATTTTGACACTCTTTTCAAAGAGCAAAGGAAATTCACACAGACATGAACCTTTTCCCCATGTGACACATTCAGAAAAAAAATAATTCCTTGCTATAGAAAAAAGACCAACATTTCACTGTAGGAGTACTGTGAGGGACAAGTAAGTGTAATAGGCTGCACTAAGTTCTGTGGGAAGGGCTAAAGCACTATCTGGTTAGAATGTTTCCCTAAAAAAGTGAGTCCTACTCACTCAGTCACTAAATAACGAAGATAAACACGAAGTAAGAAATTTCATAATAAAATTTTGAAATAGTTGTCTAATAATAGTTGCTAATATTTTGGTGACATTCATAAACAGCTATTTACTCTAACATTTGCACACATAGCTACAAAACCTTGAGCTCTTTGAACCAAATCTTTTCTTTTTTTAAGTACTCGGCTTCTATAGCTTCTTGTGGAATCCAGTGGGAGCCAGATGCACTCAATAATCATTAAAACCAGGACATATTTTGTCCTGGTTTCAGCCAGGGTAGAGTTAATTTTCTTCATAGAAGCTAGCGTGAGGCTATGTTTTGGATTTGGGATGAGAAAATGTTGATAAGGTGCTGATGTTTTGAGTTGTTGCTAAGTAGTCAAGGACAGTCCAGCTTCTCATGCTGGCCTGCAGCGAGCAGGCTGGGGGTGCCCGGGGAGCTGGGAGGGGACACAGCTGGGACAGCTGACCCAGGCTGGCCAAAGAGATATTCCATACCATATAACGTCATGCTCGGTATATAAAGCTGGAACAAAGAAGAAGGAAGGGGTGGAGGGACGTTCGGAGTTATGGCGTCTGTCTTCCCAAGAAACCATTACGCGTGACGGAGCCCTGCTTCCCTGGAGATGGCTGAACCCCTGCCTGCCCATGGGGAGTGGTGAACAAATTCCTTGTTTTGCTTTGCTTGCGTGCGCGGCTTTTGCTTTACTTATTAAACTGTCTTTATCTCAAACCATGAGTTTCCTCACTTTTACTCTTCCGATTCTCTCCCCCGTCCCACCGTGGGGGAGTGAGCGAGCGGCTGCGTGGTGCGTAGTTGCTGGCTGGGGCTAAACCACGACAGTCCTTTTTGGCGCCCAACGTGGGGCACGAAGTGTTTGAGATAATGACAAGTTTGATTGGAATGTGCTAGATGATAATATTTATAGTTGTTATTGCTGTTTAGCCATTAATTGCCAGGCCCCTGTGCTTGCCATGGGTTTGCCTTCCCTGCATATATTAGAGTCCAGTGCTCGTTAGTGGCTGCATTTTGCTTTCACTGCTGCTGTACCGCTGATCATCTGACTCTGCTGTGCCTGGGAAGATTCTGATAACAGCAATGGCCTTGCACCTGGGCTGGCAGATGGCCGGGGTATTGCTGGTTTTTCTCCTGTGCTGCTGTACTGAATAGGCTGGAACTCCACTGTGAACTTGAGTCGAAGGGACTGTGACCTGTGGGTGAGTCCATGTGGGAGCAGGACACCCCGAAGCGTCTGTGACCGTGCGTAAGCCCATGCCAGGAGCAGGTATATCTCGAAGCATCTGTGGCCATGGTTATGTCTGTGCCGCAGCAGGTATACCTCTGATGGGATTGTGGCACACGGATAAGTCCACGCTGAAGGTACATCTCGAAGCGTCTGTGGCTGTGGATAAGTCTATGTTGCAGCAGGTGCACCTTGAAGCATTATTGGTTGTGCATGAGGTCATGCTTGGAGCACCTCAAAGTGTGTGGCCATGGAGAAGCCCTCAACAGTGCAGGTATATTGCTGGAGGAACTGGAACTATCGGTAAGGCCACGTTGGAGCAGATTTATCTCTGGAGGTAGTGTGGCCCATGGAGACGGCCGTTTTGGAGCAGGTGCACCTCGAAGTAACTGCAACTGTGGATAAGTCTATGCCACAGCAGATATACCCCTGGAGAGACTGTGGCTCACGGAAGGGACTGCAGTCTGTGGATAAGTCCAAGCTGTAGCAGGGGCAAGGGGAGGAGTTCATTGCAATGTTAAACCCTATGGTCCAGTACAAAGGGCCCAGGGGTGGAGATTGTAATGGAAGTACCTTTAAACTGTTGTAACCCATGATTTGAGTTGCATGTTATAGGAACTACTATAGCAGGAACCACCTGAATGAATGGAGGACAAGCCTTACAAGAAGCAGTGCCAGTGCAGCAGTGACCTGACCTGAGCTGGCTTTGGTACCCAGTAACTCCACGCAACACCCCACCTCGCCTGTCCTGAGTGACCACCATAAGGGATGGAGCCCAAAGTCATGGACTAAATGAACTCAGCAGACTTTTCACGGACATTTTGGAGGGAAGTCTATGGACTAAGGGGATGATAATCTGTGTATTATATTAAAGGATGGGAAGGGGGGTGGTGGTTGATGAGGTTATATTGGATAGTGTGGTACCTGAGCATAACATAAATGGTATGGAATAAGGGGTGGATAATGTCCTGGTTTCAGCCAGGGTAGAGTTAATTTTCTTCATAGAAGCTAGCGTGAGGCTATGTTTTGGATTTGGGATGAGAAAATGTTGATAAGGTGCTGATGTTTTGAGTTGTTGCTAAGTAGTCAAGGACAGTCCAGCTTCTCATGCTGGCCTGCAGCGAGCAGGCTGGGGGTGCATGGGAAGCTGGGAGGGGACACAGCTGGGACAGCTGACCCAGGCTGGCCAAAGAGATATTCCATACCATATAACGTCATGCTCGGTATATAAAGCTGGAACAAAGAAGAAGGAAGGGGTGGAGGGACGTTCGGAGTTATGGCGTCTGTCTTCCCAAGAAACCATTACGCGTGACGGAGCCCTGCTTCCCTGGAGATGGCTGAACACCTGCCTGCCCGTGGGGAGTGGTGAACAAATTCCTTGTTTTGCTTTGCTTGCGTGCGCGGCTTTTGCTTTACTTATTAAACTGTCTTTATCTCAAACCATGAGTTTCCTCACTTTTACTCTTCCGATTCTCTCCCCCGTCCCACCGTGGGGGAGTGAGCGAGCGGCTGCGTGGTGCTTAGTTGCTGGCTGGGGCTAAACCACGACATTTTCACATTAGCTACAAAGACACATATTGCCAAGCTGCAGTCACAGAATGAAATGTTGATCTCACTGAATCACAGAATCACTAAGGTTGGCTGAAGTCATGACATTTTAGAAAAGACAGCCGTTTATCTGAACAAAATTTGAACAAGTTCCTCTATTATTATGATTTTAAAATGACTATGTATGTGGAACCAAAAAATGACTCCCACAGAAATGTGCGCTACCTTGGACACTTGAAGACAACAGGAATATTTTTTAAGAAAAAATTGCCATTTTGTCAGAGAACAAAGTTTATTCGGAAAAAAGATCTGACCACCCTTGGTGGGTTGACTGTGGCTAAGGGCCAGGTGCCCACCCAGCTGCTCTCACCCCCTCCTCCTTAACAGGAGAGGGGGCAGGAAGAAAGATGGAAAAGCCCATCAAAGGTCAAGATATAGACAGGGAGATAACTTACCAATTACCGTCACAGGCAAAACAGGCTGAACTTGGGGAAAATTAGTTTTATTTATTGCCCATTATAGTTGGATGGTGAGAAACAAAGACAAAACCAAACACCTCTTCTCCCTGTGCCTCTCACTTCTTCCCAGGCTCACCTTCACTCTTTTCATTTCCGACTCCTCTACCTCCATCCCCTGAGGGGCACACGGGATGGGGAAGGGGGGGAGCTTCTGCCACCCCGTAGCAGCCCCTCTCTGCCGCCCCTTCCCCCTCACGCCTTCCCCCGCTCCAGCGTGGGCCCTTCCCGGGGGCTACCGGGAAACGCCCGCCCCGCCGGGGCCTCTCCCGGGGCCGCGGGGGCGTCTCTGCCGGGGCGCCCGGAGCAGCCCCTGCCCTCCTCCCGCTCTCCCCTCGGGGCTGGCGGGGCTGTTTCTCACAGCCTTTCCCTCAGCCCTGGCTGCCGGGCAGCGTTGTGCCCTTTCTGCCCCAGGCTTTCCCCGCGGCGCCCGCCCGGGGCTGAGGGGCTCAGCTGGGCCCTGCGCTGGGGCCGCCGGAGCCGGCTGGGACCGGCCGCGCCCGGCACCGGGCAGCCGCGGCCCCGCCGCGCAGGGGCGGCCCCACTGGCCACCCCTCCGCCAGCACCTGGGTAGCTGCCCCCCGTACACCGCCTCTCTCACATGAAGTTTGAGAAGTCTTAAATTAAAAGCAAAAGTGGACCAAAGTTATGTTCTGAAGTTGTTTGATCAGAAACTCCTGCAAATGAAGCTTTCCAAACTGAACAATGCTTCTAGACACTAAATCATTCCGGAAAGTTAATTTAAAAGAGGAGTCTCAAGCCAGCAGTGAGAAATTTTATAGCAGTTTAATGCAGGGTTCCAGGAGGGCTGTGAGAGCACCTTAAAATGTACTTTTAAAATGCGGGACCTTAAAGTTGTTTTTTCATGCTTTTCAGCTACAGAATGTATTTCACTGTGCCTCTTGAATGTCCTAGGAGTTTCAAGTGTTCTGATTTTTGGGAAAATCACATAACATACGCCACTATGCAATTTTAAACCAGGTTTTTCTTTAAAACGCAGTTTTGTTCAGCTTGTCATTTGTTGTTTTTTCTATATGGAATAACTGTGTTACGATTCTGAAATACAGAATGATACATGTTCAAAGTATTGGTAAGGCTGGTCCCTTTTTAAAAATAGTGGTGCAATACAGTGACATTCAGGAGGTTCAGTTAATGGTATGCAAAAACAATTAACAACTGGATTCCACTTAGATTTTTCAGTGATTAATTTTGTGGGGTTTTTTTTCTTTTATAAAGTCTTAAATGCCAGCAAAATATGTGTGTGTGATGGAAGCTTTTCCCACAAGGGACATAACATGGCAGTACCTCCTACTCAGAACTCACTAATCCGAACAGCTGACATAAATACTAACCAGGTGTTGCTTCTGCAATAATTTCGATTCTACACAGGCTAAAAAGTTACTATTTCCTTTATTTTATCTCCTACCAACATTCAGTAAAAGGAACATCTCAATAATCTATTGCGAAATAACTTCTTGATGTCAGCAATCATTGCATCATGCTGACAGGCACATTGACTAACCTGAAAAATGATAGATAGTCTTCAGAAACATTTGCATCAGTAAGATTCCACTCTATTCTGGAGTTCAAAACTTTCTGTGGTCACAAATAAGCCTTAATAATTTGATCTCCTACATTCTGTGTCAGAAGCTCAGGATTTAGTTCAAATGACTTTAATAAGTTCCATATTTTATTGTCTTGGACATATACTTTGTATAGGTTTGGGCAATAGGCAAGAAAAAGGTTTTTTTTTAATTTAATAGCTGTAAAATGCACTATAAAATAGCTCTTCTAGCTATACTATTCTCTGTTGGTAAAGACAACAAAACTTAAGCACAAAATATGCTTGAGTTCAGAAAAGGACAGCAATATTCAAAACTTCCTCATAAGAAGGGGAGGAGATGAGCAATGCCCATCTTTAACTCCTTTGTCTCCAAGAGATTTTAAATCTATTCATTATCAGACCGAAGATATTCTGCATTTTGTCAACAAAAATAATAGTACACATTGTCAGATGCACTGCATTTCCACAGCTATGTTTTTTGACAGAAAAGACAAGTAAATAACCCCCCAATCTCCCTCTACTTTGCTTAATTTGTTTCTGCTATCTCAAAGCAGACTATTGTGTTTATAAATCAAAGCGTAATGCTGCTTCGCCTCATGACAATCTCAAATGGGCTGAACAATTTGGGGGACTACAAACTGCACACACATCTGCTGGTGAGGCAAAAGATCTGGAAATGACCAAAACTGGCAATCTGGAGCATCCCACGTGCTTCCCTATCATAAACACTGTAGTCAGTGGTATGTCAAGACAAGGAGAGGTACTACATCAAAGTTGAGAAGCAATCTAAATAGGATTAAATTGTTCAACCTCAACAGTGGGGCTGCAGTGCCGAGGAGATCCTTAAACCAGTTAAGTGAAGGGAAAGAGGACACATCTGAAGACAGCGAGTGTACTATAAGAAGTTCTATAAAAGTAGATTGTACCCCTTCATGTATAGTGGATTGTATGCACTTCGTGAGAGCAGATCTAGAGTATTCCAACACAGGATAAACACAGATACACCTAGGAAAATCTTCAGCAAGGCTTGACTCATTTCCCACTGAGCACTAGAACACCTGATGGAAAGCCTGGATTTGCTCTACTTCATGCTAGTAAGGTTCTGAACCAGTCCTTTCCCATAATCTCCGCTCCAGGGGACTAATCCTTGACAGCTCTCCTGACTCCAAGAGTTAAATGTCTGAATATCAGTTTAGCTCCTTTTAGCGGGCGTGAGTGTAATTTTGACTGCAAAAGTCCATGTCTGTTTTTGCCTTTAGTGGCAAGACTTTAGCAAGGAGTAACGACGGGCAAAAACTTTCTCAGACTATGCATCCAAATCCGTCATTTGGATAGATCCCTTCTCCTCTCCTCCTGGGATCTGGTTCCTTGACTTGCGTGTTTAGCCTCAAAGTTGCATTCTAGTCCTTCAAATGTTGCATAAGATCCTTATGATACAATTTCATGCTTTTAGTTTATCTGACAAAAAATAGAAGATTACAGCAGAAATAAGAACTTTCTGTAGTGATGGAGACAGTTGCTGATACCAAGAAGAGATTTAATGGGTTTACTGGGTTTATGTCAGTAGGCAGGAATTATTCACAGCACAATATTCATTCAGGCCTTCCAAATTTTGTTCAAGAAAAGCAGAATTTGGATACAGCCAGAAAAAATTATTCCAAGCACTCTTGCAGTCAGTTGAAGAACGAAGCTTCTTGACTAGAAGTGGGAAAAATAATATTATCATATGATAATACTTCACAAATAGAAAACAGTTGTTTGAAAACAATTTTCTTCACTACAAAAGTGGCATTTTCATTGCATTTCACTTGCACAGCAAGGCTACACTTCCCCTCTTCCTCTTCCCACCCCCTTCTCAAAAGAAAAGACAATAAATTTAACATGAGGAAGATGACTGGCATCAAGCTATCGAAGACTACATTCTAAATTAAAATTTTCCTGGAAAGACGAATGAATGATGATCTTTCTAGTAAAGATTTATGTCCTTGATAATCCTGGTAGTTCTATATTCTATCATAAACTGTAAAGATACTTTAAAAAAATTGTTTTTTACTAATGGAAAAAAGTAACTTCCAGCACAACATAGTTCAGATGCTTGCTTACTTGAACACATTAATTTAAATTTATAAATTAAAGACAATATAAAACTAATAGAACAGGATGCGCAATTTCTGTAATGGGACAATTCTGAAGATGTTATCTATTTAGGATTGGATTTTTTTTAAAATTCAATTTGTTATCTAGTGTCATTAAAAAGATTTAGGAGCTCTTTGGACAAAAATATGTGAACCCAATATTATAAGAACTCCTGTTTAATCCCTTGACTAAAACTTGACCTTTTAAAACTAGCAAAGACTTACAGCTTGAGATTTCCAATTCCACTAAGTAAGAAAACAGAGATGTCAGTTTTGTCATACGTTCCCACAAAATTATTGAAGGAGATGAATAATGAACACTATTATCATAACTGAAATTTTTATTGTGTCTGTGATATCTTTGGCTCTCAAAAGACTTGCTCGTAATTTGGGATACCATTTTCTTACTTTGAAAAAGAGCTGTAATGAAATACTAATCCAATAACATGAAAGTATGTGTGGACATTTTGAGAGGATGACTGATGTTAAACAAAAGTTCATCTCAGCTCTAGACAAATGATTCATAATTTTTATTTACTGAAAAAAAAAAAGTATTTAATTCTTATTTATTTTGCCACAGGTACCTTAATTTGATCTCTGCTAGTCAGAGATTAAGGGTTATAACACATTAATGAAAAGTATGACTTCATAATGTTGTAGACATGGAACTGTTATAGACGTGGACAGGAAATACCATATTAATGTAGCTGGTGTGTCTAGTAAAAGCAGATCTTAACCCAGTGACCTGATGCAGCATACCCTAGAAGTATGGAAGGCTGCCTATTGATTTTAACGGTTCCCAAATGATCACAGACTTCAGTGAGGTTTCATTGTAGTTTGAAGCTGTTGAGTACCCATAGAAATCTTTACTGCTAAATCTGTGATTTCACCGTGGTAAGTTAAAACTTAGGCTGATTGACTAAAGTTGTCTGATCACTCTTTGTTTTATACCTCAAACACATTCATCATTTACTCTCAAGCATTCTGTTTGTCAAATACAGCAAGATGCTTCAAGAGCAGTGGGGAAGACAATCTAGCTTTAAACATACTTCGTGTTACCAGAGTTTGTTACAGAGCACTTCTGTTTACATTCTTCATGAGTCAAGGCCCTGAAAAGGGATTCGGACTTCTCTCTATGATCTATTCAGTGCTGTGGGAATCCAGTAACGTGCTCACAGATTTTCAGCTGGGAGAGCTTTTCTGGGCTTTGTTGATTTTGTGGTTTGCTCTCAAATACAGCAGAAAATTTTGGCTGATGTTTTCACGGTTGCCTGAGGGATTTTGATGACCAGTTCCTATTAAAATTAATGAGAATTGAGCATACAAATCCCATTGGTAATCTCACCCTCTATGTTATTAAAACAGTAAAAGTTGGAGAAGAGTGACATGTAAAATAAAATTTATGTTGCATTAAAAAGAAGTCTTTCTGTCTATAAACCCATTCAGCAGTCCCTTTCCCCTCAACTTTCACTGAAATCCTTTACAGAAACTCCATGGAAGCACTTTTATTACAGCTCTGCAGGCTCATACTTGGGCCTTACTTTACATGGGTTGTTTGACTGATATTTATTTTATATTACAGTATATTTCTGAAACTTTGACCTCTAAGTTATTACAGGAAAGAGCCATAATAATAAAAAATAGAAATAAGAGCTTCATTTTTTAACAATTTTGCTGATGCTTTATGTCTTTCACATTGCACTTTCATTGACTATTAAGAGTTTCTGAGCACTAGACATACCTTTTTTCTAGGTTTAGGAATCGGTCCTGCATGATGTAGTCCTAGAAACAGAAAGTAGGAATAACACACTTGAAGCACTTGAGTGCTGCCGTGAAATCCTTGGTTGCATGCTGAAGGATGTATTCACTATAGATAACACAGAAGACGGAGAATTTAATACTGACAGAGTGCAAATACATTCAAAAGGTTTCTCAGGGTTAGGACAGAACTGAAAGCTTTTCTAGTGGCCAGCTCAGTAAGACAGTGACATATCTTAAGCTCATATGGCACAAGAAATGGCTGGAAAAAGAAATCTGTTCTCATGAAACAAAATGAAACAAACCAACAACAAACCAAAATATTTTTGAAAAAAAATCATCCAACACTTAGATAAGTTAAAAACTTTCAAAAAACTAATCTTGGGGTTTCTTTTTGCCTTTATTTGATAGAAAGGATCTTCACAATGTCACTTTTTCCTATAGGAAGCAAAACTGACAGAACTCTTCAAGAAAAGCAGTCAAAAAGGTATAATTTAATTTTCTTGATTGAATTTTCATGTTTTTGAGAACAGAGATTTTTAGTTGTAAAATTAATGAGATGGAAAGTATTCAACAGTAAAATAATTTCTGTCCAAATATAGAACAGTTCATACAATTTATTCCATACTTTTATTAATCATTAGTAAGTACAATTCCACAGTAAGAGTGCTGACTCTTACTTACATTATGGCTTTTAAATATTACCACCGAGATTTTATGATTATCTTTCCAGAAATTTTAAGCTAAATTTTTTATGAAACTTTAGGTTCTCTGTCTCTATTTCTTCCTGTTCTCCCTTTTTTTAAGAGAAGCTGTATGCTTGCTTTGCAAAAAAGGACCTGGAAGTCCTGGTGGACAAGCTGAACGTGAGTCAGCGGTGTGCCCTTGCATTAAAGTTCAACCACATATACAGAGGTGGGATCATAAATGCAGGCTGGAAGAACCTCAGGAATTGTCTAGTCCATTGCCCTGCTCAAAGCAGGGTCAGCTGCATGGTCATACCAGGTTCCTCAGGGCTTTATCCAGTTGGGTCTTTGAAAAAATCTTAAGACAGAGACTGCACAGCCTTTCTGGGCAGCCTGCTCCACTGCCTGCCTGGTCTCGAAGTGAAAAAGTGTTTCTTTATAGCCAGTCTTAATTTACCTTATACTTGCTGTCTCTCATCTTCCCACTTTGCACCACTGGGAAGAGTCCCCTTCCAGCTTCTTGGTAACCCCCTCACAGGTACTGGGGCGTTGTTGTTAAGCACCCCTGAGACGATCTCTCCTCCAGGCTGAACAAGCCCCAGTTCCTCAGTGTGTCCTCACAGGGCAAGTGCTGCAGCCCTCAGCAAGTACCATCTGCTGAACTCACTCATTCACCAATTTCTTTCTTGTATTGAGGGGCTCAAAACTGGATGCAGTATTTCAGATGGGATCTCATGAATGCCAAGTAGCAGGGGGTGATCTCTTCCCTCAGTGTTCTGGCTGTACCCCTGTAAATACCAGGGCACCGTTGGCCATCTCTGCAGCCAGGGCACACTTCCGTGTCACACTCGGCTTGTGTCTGCCAAGGCCCACAGAACACTTCCCACAGGGCTGCTCCCAGTCAGGCAGGCCCCAGTCTGTGTCCTTGAGAAGGGGCAGCACTTGGCTTTGCTCTTGTGGCATTTCATGAGGTTCTTGTTGGCCCATTCCTCCAGCTTCTCTAGATCTCACTGGATTGCAGTCTCATCCTTCAATGTATTGACAAGTTCCCCAGTTTTATGTCGTTTCCAAACTTGATTGGAGTCGTGTCCATCATCTCTGCCAGGTCTCTGATAAAGATGTTGAGCAGAACAGGCCCCAGAACAGCCCCCTGCAGTACTGCATTTGTTACCAGCCTCCACTTAGAGTGTAACCCATTAACCACTACTCTGAGCCCAAGCATACAACCCATTTTTTATCCATCTAGCTGTCTATCCGTCCAGAATGTTATGTTCCAATTTGGATAGAAAAATATTACGGGAAATGTTGTTGAAAGCCTTGCAAAAGTCAAGGTAAGTGACATCTACGGCAAGGGATTCTACCACTTTGGTTCCTGTGAGACTAAATCTGGAGTACTCTGCCCATTTTTGGGCTCCCCTGTATGAGAAAGACATTGATGTAACTGGATAAAGTCTGGTTCAGGGTCACCAAGATAGTCAGGGGAGTGGAAAACACAGTATAGGGAGAGAGGCTGCGAGAGCTGGGTTTGTTCATCCATAAGAGAAGGCTAATGGAGAATTTTACTGTTGTACAGCTCCCAAGTGGGCTGACATGGACAAGATGGAACCATACTCTTCTTGGAACTACACAGTGAAAGCAGAAGAGGGAACAAGCACAAGCTGCATGACAGGAAATTTCAATTAGATATAAGGAAAACTTTTTCACTGTGAGGTGATTAAAAGCAGAAAGAGTGTAGGTTCTCCATCCTTGGAGGAGTTGAAGACTCAGCTGGACAACAAGACCCCTAAAAGTCCCTTCCAACCTAAATTATTCTGTGATTCTATGATTTTTCTATCCCCCACAATTTCCCTAACACAAAATTAGGAATGATACTTAAATGATCCTGTAAGTACTGTGTTGTAGAACTCAATGATCAAAGCTACCATGTAAGTAATCTCTAACTTAGGCTTTCATCTTTGTACCTTTCAGAGTTGATTACATTTACATTAGCCATCTGCTCATTAATAAGCATTTAAAAAAACCTTAATAATAATAAAAAGCATTCTTGATGACTCTTGTACCATTTCCTACATGTAATGGGGGGACCAAATATTTCCTCAACCTTTCACTCACTCTAAGCATGAATACATGATTCTTCTCTTGCTATACTTTCTATGCCTTATTTGTTGCAATTCACCTTATACTTTGATTTTCTGATTTGCTTTTCACTGTTGCACTGTTCCTTAGTTCTCATCCTCGGTAATTTTAATTAGTCATTTCTTGTGACATTCTTCAATTTCTGTTCTTTGAAAATCATGTAGATTGGTGAAGTTGATACATCTTTAAACTGACCTCCCCTTCATTTATGATGTTAAAATTACCTCTGTCACTCTCTTGAGCTCCTTCTTCCTTTAGGAATGATGCCCAGTTAATCCTACCTACCACCCCTTTTAGTTAACTAAAAATTGATTTCTGGAAGTCCATCACCTAGTTTTATGTGGAATTTCTCTTATCCATTCCATGCTACACATTATATGCATTCATATTTGTCACAAGGACAGGAAATGTTTACCTTGAGACTGAATTTGGGTATTTGCAATACCCCAGCATCACTGCTGGACTGTACCTATGTTCACAATTACTAAAAAGAAAAAAAAAGACTGTTAACTTAGTTGATAATAATCTTCCATATTTCACAAATCCTTGTTAAAATTACTTGTTACAAATAGTTGTTCTATATAAATGCAGAATCACAACATGTTAAAATCTCTTCTAGTACTCCAAATGGATATGAATTTCATCCTCACTAAAATGTATATTTAGCTAGTATTTTTAATTTTTTTTTTTTTAAGAATTATTAGCAATACAAAAAATTAGAAAGCATAAATAGAAAAATGAAGGGTCAGCAAGTGAGTAGGGAACAAGTGCTTTATTTCATGTATTTAATGTAAAAGTTGTTGAGAATCTTGTAATTATTTCTGGAGTTTATTTCAGTATGTAAACAATATATTTAATTTGTTCTCTCAGTCTTCAGTAGCCATCCTGAATTTTAAAAAAGCATACTAGTTTAAAGCACAAAAGGTAATTTATTTTAACTGTGACTAAAAAAATCCATTTCTACCTCTGAATGAGAAGTTCTCCATTTAATGCCAAAATTTTGACATTCCCTCCATGTTTGTTTCTTAAACTAGAAGCTAAGAATCAGTAGCTGGTGTTTAGAAATATGGAAGTACAAAATTAATTCTATCAATGTTAAAAGCTCCTTCCATTTCAGAATCTAAGCTTATAACTAAGCTTTTAACAATAGTAAAGTGTCCGATTTTGCGAAAATGTGCTTATACAATGCTTGGGATAGTTTCAGAAATACCTTTTTTTGAGTTCTTAAAATATTAAGACAGCAAAACTGTATATAAATTCATAGTGAAATCTTGGGTGTCTATTCCTTTCTCAGAAATCCCAGTGGCTTCAATATGAAACAGTCAAGGATTGCACAAATTGCAAATATCAGCTTTGCTTCTTATTTTTATCATATATATATATATCACATAAGAATACTACTCATATGTTTTGTACTCACTTTGACATTACAGATTTGGTGGCATAAATTTCTCACCCTGTGAGATATTATTTCATAGATGTTTGCCAAATTAAAATGAACAAGTCCTTGCCTTTAGCAGTCCCAAAGTGATACAAGCTTTCCGAGGCAAGAAAGAATAAGAAAAAAAATCTGGAAACCAGTTTGATTATTTAATATTACTGTGGTGTTTGCTTTTACCCTGATAACCTACTAGATCAAGGAAGGCCAAGAAGTACATCTGCATCACTTTCAAATGAAAGTCCAATAGCCAGTCCAAAACTTTAAGAATGGAGACTATCAGAACACACACTATAATCTCCTGCTAATATATCCTACTAAGATTTTTCACATCTTCTCAGTATGCCTCACTATAATGCTGCCCTGTCATTCAAAAAGTTCTTTTAATGGACAAAAATAATTTCTCAGATTTCAAGGGATAATCTGTACACTCAGGTTTGCCCTACCTGAGCTTTGAGCTGTGCTTATCATAGTGCCAAATTCAGTCCTGTAGTGCTGAGTCTCCATTAACATATTCTGAATCTCAGCATGGTTTATAAAGCTCAGACTTGACACTGTATGTCCAGCCTTCTGTGCAGCACACCTTCTGTGCAAAGATGGAAAAAACCCCTGATGTTCAAACATCCTCAGACTTCCATATCGTAAGGAAATATCTTTCTTATTTTTGTCCTCTCCAATTCCTGCTTTATTTTCCTGACCACAAAAGCAAATAGAAACACAGACCAGTCCCAAGTTTTACAAATTATATACAGTACAGATTATGAAAATTGACAGAATGCAAGTACCAGCATGTATCAATTTTTGCTGAAAATGAGAGAGAAATGCTTAGGAAACAATAAGCAACAATTTTTGCTCTAGTGAAATGAGCCATAAGTATTCTGGCCATAGGTCAGAATGTATTTTTGTTCACAAAACCATTAAAAACAAACCATCAAGTGTTGTCCTTCTGAAAAACAGTTATTAAATATTCAATAAAAGCTATGGGGAGAAACTAGACAGGTAACTTCTGCTCCTATCACTATCATAATTGCTTCATAGAGTTCCTGGAGGCACCAGTTAGGGGTTGTGTTTTTTCCTTACATTAGGAAAAGAACACATATGAATGAAAAATACTGCCTTCCCCAAACAGCATGATTTTAAAATAGAAAACATAGAAAAGTGTAGGTTGGAAAGATTTTTGGCGATCAACAATGCCCTGTTCGAAGCAGATTGAACTTCAAAGTCAAAGAACATTGCTTAGTGCTGTGTCCAGTTGGGTTTTAAGTATCTGCGAGGGTGAAGATCCCACAGCCTCTCTGGGCACCTGTGCCAGTGTTTAACCACCCTCACGGTGAAAAACTTTTTTTTTATGTTGCTTAGACACTCAGGACAGATTGCCTGTTAACAAGGAAAAAGAAAAAGGGGATGGATATTTTCATAAGGGAACACTTGCATATGAAATCAGATTTCTTGAACAGGATGGTCAGTTACTGTCCAGATGGCAATGGGAGTCCCTGTTACAAAGGTCCTTGCAGCTACATCTTCACCTGCATCAGACAAGACTCCCTGAATCACTGTTGTGCTCAATTCCAATAATCCAGCTGTCCCATGGTCCTGCCAACCACTCCGACCCATGCATAATTAGTCACTACTTGTTATCTTAATGACATAAAAAACCATCTCTTAAATATGCTATCTACCTGCAGAAATCTGTCCTACCTGACCATCTGTGCAGGAAAAGTTTCTACTGACTATCTACCGCTGTCTAACTGGACCATCTCTGAAACAGCATCCACCTAGAGGAATCAGTGGAGGGAAGGGCCAGCTTTGCCACCCAGGATGTGAAAACATACAAATTGGACTAAGCACAGTGGAAGCTGACTGGGGTAATTTCTAGACCTCCTATATGTCATTCAAATACTTAATTGTGAAAGTGACTTGCAGTTCAGTCAACCATCTAGTTTCAAGTCAGCTTGTTCTCTCAAATCAGTTCCTTACCTCATCTACATCGATGAATAGTGAGACCATCCATGAAATTATAGATTGAAGTGCGCTGGGTGTTCGCAGAGGCCCTGATATCTAGCTATTCCACACTTACAACAAACTTGATTTTCATGTTTATAATTCACCCATAGCACTTGCCAGACATACACTTAATCAGAATTTCCTTTGTGTCTGTTGCTTCCTGTCCTTTCACTGAATTTTAAAAATAGCCTGACTCCATCATATTTACAACCCTTTGTAGGCAGTGGAAGACTGCAGTTAGATATCCACTTAGCCTTACTGTCTCTCCTCCAGACTAAACAAGTCCAGTTCCTTCAGCCTCTCATCATACGTCCAGTTCTCCAGTCTCCTCCTCACCTTTGACTTCCTCCTGGTAGTCAACATGCTGACTCTGGACAAATATTCAGATGTGTAATACTCAACTGCTAACTCAGGGTAGGGCAGAACATCTCTCTCCCCTAACATGACCCCCACAGCATTTATGTCAATTCCATTTTCTTGAGATTATTCAATTGGTGGTTTGGGTGCAAGGTTAGAACTATTTCCAAAAGTCTTCAATAAATATAAAAAAGATAAAACATGATTGTACTCCAAATACCCAGCATTAGAAACTGAAATTGGTGCTGAATGCCCTTCCTTTTTAAGAAGATAAGAAGGTGTTCTTCTGAATAATTTATTTTATAATCTTTCACACCCTGCCAAAAAGAAGATACAAAAAAAAAAGACCAAACTCATTTTTTATCAAGAAAATATATGAAGTTTTTTTTAAGCAAGATTTATTTTAAAAGTTATTCTATTCATAACTATTCAGTGTTTCACCAGAATAGTGTTCTTCCAGTTATGCTAAAGCATCAGGCTACATCAGGACCATCAATATTTTATTATATGTATCACAAAACCACAGGAAACAGTGCAGATTTTTTAGGTGTTTAATGAATCATAGCTGTTATCTTTTTTCCCCCCAGTTAACAGAAAGAAAAAGATACCTGTATGTGGAAATTATAAGATACAATCAGTAGTAGAAATAGATCTGAATGTTCTCTGTTGTTCAGCCCTTAGAGAATTCCTGTCAAATTCCTCTACTAAAATCAATCATTTCTTAGTCATTTATTAATGAGCAAAAAGTACAGGTTTTTAATACTTTAACTCCATTTATAATTATTAGCAGCTTCATCCGATTATTTAAATGTTGACCTTGAACTTTTTGACTTTTGTTTCAGAACATTGCAAACCTTCCCAATTTCCTCTGAATTTATCAAAATATTTCAGTTTTTGTCTTTCTCCTGGCCACAGATAAGTGGAATAACACTGCTTATTGTCATGTCAGAACTCTTTCAGACATTGCACCCTATCTACCTTTTGATTTTACATGGTTTTGAAGGGTGCAGGGGGTTGTGTCAAGATCACACAGATAGAGCTGGGGATATTGGTGAATATTTCACCAGATTGGTGAAAATTACCTAAAGAAATAAACATCTATTAGGTTTAGTAAACAAAAGCGAAAGAGAGGCAGTAAATTTAAAGCAGTCCCTTTCTGCTGATTGTTAACGCGGTTTATCAAAAAAGCTGCTTCTAAGTTATATAGTAATCACATTGTCCTTGGAATAAGGTGCTTGCTAATTTTATTTCTTGGTCAATGATAAGCAGATCAACTCTAACTGCTGCAGTGGAAAAGATAAGGTGCAGAGAAACCGTAAGCAGTAGGTACAGTCCTACTGAGTGGCTCCCCGCTGGAACCAATTAAATCCCAACACAAATAGAGTCTAATACACTCATCTTATTGGAATAAATCCTGCTTCTTCTAAAGCAAGGCAAGGACCACTTACATACAGAACTATGAGTTGAGAGTGATTGTGAGCACGCCAAAATAATTGTATATAAATATACCCCAAGCACTGAATCTTTCTGATGAGACAATTTTCATAAAATTACCAGGATCACACTGAGCAGCCAAAAAGGAAGATAACAAAAATGATAGCAAGGCCTTGTCCCCAGAATTCACATTTCTCACTTCCCTTAAAAAAAAATAGAAAGAAAAAACTTCTACTCCTTAGGAATTATAAAGCATAATATTGAATCTACACTAAAACAATAGAAAAGGAAATGGAGCTATGAATGTCCAATAATCATTGATCTCATCAAATCAGCTGCTACTCCCCCACAGAATATTGGTCATGTAAATCCTCCCTAATATCACTTCATATTTTTCATGAAGAAAACTTGACTGATAATGATTTGTATAAATTGTATATAAATATATGTAGTCTTAGAAACAGACACATTTAAAAAAAGCTGCCTGGACACATTTGTAAATCAAACCCAATGATATTCGGGTGCAATATAGGTCTATTAAATCAGGTGAAACAATTTAGTTTTCTGTTTCCCACTAATTTAATTTAGGTAAAATATATTGACAATTAATTAAATATGAGACCAGACAAAAAATAAAAATCACAATTGTACGAGTGATGTGGAAAATAATAGGTTTTAATTTGCTTGCAACCCCACAGCATATTACATTTGCTTTTCTTATTGTGGTTAGCTATGGAGTAAAATGTTTAACTGCATGTCATCTGTAACTTTAAAGTCCTTTCTAATCAATGCTTCTTTTTTTCCCCTACTTTCAGTGGGAAAATATCCTTCACATTTCTTTACAGTGCTCACTGCTCTATACGTGAAGGAGGGAACCTTCATTCACCCTCCTCTTTTTAATATTGAAGATATTAAATGATTTTTAGACCTTTTAGATTTTTTTTTTTAAGATCATAACATCTTCAGTGTCATGGGTAGAAGTTTACTAGTTGCTTTATGTTTTCTGGTGGTTTCAAACATGTGCAAGATCAAGTCCCATATTATTGTTGAAGGCCTGCACCTTGTCTGCCTGGCTATGCAGTCTGCCTGACTTGCACTTACAACTGCTGTAGTTTTGAAAACTAACAAGACAACCCTAAACAAATATACTTCTGAATTGTTCTTCTGTACTGAAGGTCTAAACAGACTAACAGTTCACCTTTTTGTCTGCATGTTTCTCTTATTTTAGCCATGAGGAGGAGCATCCAAAATTGCCTAAGCTTAATATTGCACTGCAGTGCTCCTTTTTCCCTTCCCTTCCATGAGGAGTAGTGAGGTAAAAGTGACACAGCAATTTGGTAAAGAATTTGCAAGAAGAAGAATTAATTTATCATAATGATATAATGATAAAGATTAAAATCTAAATATGCTACAATATAAAGTATTAACATTTATATGATACTATGATACAGTATTTACATAGGCATGAGGTTATTGGATTTGGCACTAAGACGTCTGATGTATATTCCAAAAATTCTTATGTGAACACAGAGTATTAAATGCAGGCACTTCCTTCAGAGATATAAATGTTTAGTTGAATAGATTGCTCATGCTTGCCTCACGGATTACTTTTAGTAATAAGCTCAATAATATTTCATCTATCTGAGGACTGTTACCATATCTTCATTTTCTCTGTCTGTTTTGCATACTGTCCATAAAAGTATTTAGAAGAAAAATACACCATCCAAGGCTTTTACACAACCCACAAAAGTAAAATTTTATCTCTGGATCCTTTTCTAAGGTTCTTTTATTTTCTTTTTTCTTTTTTTCTTTTTTTTAAGTTGCAAGGAATCTTTCACAATATCAAAGAATGAAATAGCTATGAACTGTGCTTTCTTGCAGATCTACAGGAAAATTAAGCTTGGAGAAAGTGCATTAAAAAAAGTAAAATTCCTATCTAGGATCTTATCCTTGCACTTCGTGGATGCAAGAATATCAGAGGATTAAAATATATCAGGTAATTATTCTCTTCTCTTATCCATCCCCTTCAAATATTAAACACTACTTAAAAAGAGTATATAATTGAAGGGGTTTTGGACTGACTGGATGGTCTTTTTAAAATTAACTTACAAACATGACCAAATATTTAATAATTTTGTTAATTTTAGGAATAACTGGTTTGCTTCCTTAAAAACAAAACAAAACAAAACAAACCTCCAGAATACATATACAACTATTCACTCCTATTGCACATCTGTTCTTCATCTGCTGTGTGTCTATGTATCTGAACATCTATATGAAACAATAGGAGTATAAATCATGTTGCTTCAGTGCTTAGAGAATGCAGTATATAGGGGATGATCCTTTCTCCCATGTACTTACAGACTAAACAAACAAGAGAACTTTGAGAGGATTTGAAATGTTATTATCTTTCATTAGAAATAGTAGGGGGAAAAACCAAAACCGAAAGCAAACCACCACTGAGCTGTACGCTCGCTGTTAAAATGGATGGATCCAGCAACTTAACATAGTTACTCAAGTCCCACTTTAGCTCTTTGGTCATGACACTGGTTTTCCTCTTTAGAAGACTATGGTGTTTTCACTGGCAGGAATTTCTCAAGAGGTGAAATCATCAAGTGACTGATGGAGTAAAGAGACCCATTAAAAGAAATTTGCAATAAATGGTTTGGGGAACCATCTTCCTCTGACACAGTATCAAATAGTCATGAATAAATGCAGGCTACTCAGTGCAGTGCTAATGTGTTTGAATTATTTGTCTTTTGGTGAAAAAGGCCCTTTGTTTCTCTGTGTGTTGTATTACAGCTGCCTACGAGAAAAATAATTTAATGAAAAAACTTCTACTTGATCACTGTAACTCATTTGTTGTTGAACAAAAATTTGTCAAGCAAACAAAAAAAGGCATTGTGATCTCCCGATGGATTATAATTTATCCTTTAGATAAAGGATAGACTCAAAGGATAGACTCACAGTCTATTTTGTGTTTTGAAACTGTCACTGTCATTTGTAATACATTGAATTTCTGAACGATAGTTCTATCTAGTGTCATTTAAAGGAAACTTTTAGTATGTCCCAAATGACTTCTTTCTCACCCTTATTAACTGTTTTGTGACTAAAACTTTTCAAATGAAGTATTTGTAGTTGCATGATGCAATATTTAAAGTAGGTCCAGAGCTGGGAACAAAAGCCTATTAGTCCCATCAGTTGCTTGGTTGAACAGTCCTCGCAATATTTAAATGGACTTCATAAAAATGCAAAATTTAAATGGCTTTATAGTAAAATCCACTTTTCACAAAGGTGTCCTGTAATAGTAACATAAAACTGCCATATTGGAAAGTGTTAACCTGTGTTCATTCCTGAGTCATCAACAGACAAGGAACAATGAGACAATGGGGGGAAGCTATATGCCTCTTCCCATCAGCTGTTTATGCTGTCTCACATTAAAGAATTTCAGGAAGAGACTAGGCAGACCAAGGCAAAGTGTCTTAAACTGGTGCTCTCTACTTTGATAGCTTTTTCAGCTTGAAGAAGATTAGAAGGACACCAGATTAAGTAATAACATTTCATAGACCATCACATGCATCAGAAGTTTCTGACAAGAAGAATTACACTTCATTTATTTCTGAAAGTTGCACTGGTTCTGGAAATCCTAAAAACTGGATATTATTTCTACAAGTGCTATCATTATTTTCACTTTTTCATTTGTTATTCCTCTGTTTAAAAACTGACAGTTACATAGTTCTCCTAAACAGTCAAATAATCAATAACAAACATCAGATGAAACCAATTACACACCACAAATAATGGATAAAGTATAGTCAAAGTGGACAATTCACATATGCCCCCTAGACTGCAAACTGCTATCTGAGCTATTCGGATTACATTTATGCATAAAAATCACATTTAAGGAATGAAGCTCATTTGATAAACGATTGTCTAACAGAATAAAGAAGGCGTAATTGCTTAGATAATTTATTTTCACAGGAAAACAATCCAACCAGTTCTACAGACTATATCATCAACCTCCTAGAGCTTGACAGCCCACTAACTCCCTTGATAGTAATTCTGAAATCAAATGTCTTACCTACCAGTACAAGCATATCCAAATAAAAGCATGTGCTGGTTTTGTCAGTTAATTTTCTTCATAGTAGCTAGTATGGGGCTGTATTTTGGATTTGTGCTGAAAACAGTGTTGATAATACAGGGATGTTTTTGTTATTGCTGAGCAGTGCTCACACACAGTCAAGGCCTTTTCTGCTTCTCACCCCACCCCACCAGCGAGCCGGCTGGGAGTGCCCGGGGAGCTGGGAGGGGACACAGCCGGGACAGCTGACCCCAACTGACCAAAGGGATATTCCATACCATATGATGTCATGCTCAGTATATAAAGCTGGGGAAGAAAGAAAGAAGGCAGGGATGTTTGGAATGATGGCATTTGTCTTCCCAAGACCACCACTACACGTGCTAGAGCCCTGCTTCCCTGGAGATGGCTGAACCCCTGCCTGCCCATGGGGAGTGGTGAATGGATTCCTTGTTTTGCTTTGCTTGCGTGCGCGGCTTTTGCTTTCCCTGTTAAACTGTCTTTATCTCAAACCATGAGTTTTCTCACTTTTACCCTTTTGATTCTCTCCCCATCCTGCCGTGGGGGGACTGAATGAGCAGCTGTGTGGTGCTTAGTTGCTGGCTGGGGTTAAATCATGACAAAGCAGTATGTTTTATAAAATTAAAAGCACAAGCTTTCTATCTGCCTTGTTTTTGGATAATAGACTTTCTTCCTGATTTTGTTTGAGAAAACAAAACCTGTCAACAATCAGAAAAGGCAATTAAGGAAAATGATCCTGAACTTGTGGTATTATGTCAACAGTATATAACATTTATGAATGAGTTTGTTAGGGGCCATTACACTCCTAAATCAGCAATATGCTTCCCTGAAGTAAATTCACTACTTTTGTCTCTATCACAGCATCTGGACTGACAACATGCTCTAAACTCTCTACATGTATACAGCACAGTCCAGCGCTCAAGTAATTAATTGAATATAACCATATGTCCATTCACTGAAGCAATGTTGCTATTACAGTCACTGCAACAGTTGGACAGTTTGTAGACCAATTATTATTATAAAGTGTTTTGGGTTTTTCTTATGTGATAATAATTTGATAATACAAGCATCCCAGTGATTCATAATGAATCTTATAGATAACAATTTTGAAAATATATAAGGCTCATATGTACATGTATGTACTCACAGAAATGCAGGTGAATTCAGCTGTGAACGCCGGTGAGTTGCCTTTTTATGTTCAGGCAGGCTGAGAAACATTTTTATATTTCTTTGAAAAAGATCCACACAACATAAATACATGTTCTTTTGTAACAATAAAAATAATTTTAGTTTCTAAAACAGCCCATCTCACTTCTAGACACTCTTAAAAATGTTAAGGTAATGCACGAAATTTTCTGTGGCAAATTATTACTGGCAGCAGAGGCAAAATCCGAAACCAAAACCAATTACTATTAGGTTCCTGAAATTTATAGAATAATATTATTGGAGTAAGCTAGTCGCACTCATCCTTCTATGAAAACTCCCTAGTCATGCCTTTTAAAAATGCTTGCAGAACAAAAAACAAGATATTCATTGAGTCCTGAAAGTCAGTAAAACCTAGGTCATGGCATTAGATTAGTCTAAAATATTAAACACTTTTACCAG
This sequence comes from Phaethon aethereus, assembly GCF_964289735.1. Classification (NCBI taxonomy): domain Eukaryota; kingdom Metazoa; phylum Chordata; class Aves; order Phaethontiformes; family Phaethontidae; genus Phaethon; species Phaethon aethereus. Next base: position 89,441,099 of record NC_138582.1, on the reverse strand, counting down.
TACTCTCTGTAAACCTTTTTCTGTTTATATCAAAGTAGCCTTATGACAAGCATCACGAGTGCTTTCATCTTCTACAGAGTAGAAAAAAGAGCTTCAGGAGGTCTAGTGCTCTACTTTTATACCATAGGCATCTCTCTCTTCCATGCTGGTTTTCACCTTCCCAAAACAAAGCTACTAGTATTGACAAATAATCTAATTATTGCAGAAACATTCTTTTCTTATAGAAAAAAAACCCCATCATTCAAATTAGAAATATAATTCAGTTCTGAGAAGTTTTGGGTGAATTTTATGAAAAGAGAAAAGACTGCAAAGGATCTGAACTACACCACCAATTAAAGATCCATTAGCTGGCCTAGCTTTAGCAGCTCTAGCAAGTCCCCTTTGCCTGGGAGAAAAATCCTAGGAGGGAGTGTAGCCACTATGCTGGGAGACAGGCCTTTCTTTCAAATCACCCTGTGCCTTGCTTGCACCTTTCTCTCCCTGATTACCCCCTAGTTAATCAAGAGCAAGAGTAATGTCTACACCCCAGTACTTAACGGTGGAAGTATGCTGTGACAGCTGCTAGAAGCAATTCCCACATAGCAATACATTAACTGCTCTGCTATTGCTGGCTGTAAAAGCAATCATTAGGCCAGACTTTTTTTTTCTTCTCCCTCTTTCAGAAAGGAGATATGAGCTCATTAGGTTCTCAACACTCAGTGCAGTCCTAAGCAGGTTATATGCGGCACTCAGCTACAGCCTTTGTATAGTGCAGGAAGAAATGCCTTTTTTTCTTCCACATTATTCTAGTTAACATTGGATTAGCAAGATAAGTCATACATGAAAAAAGAAAGAAAATAGGAGACAAGCTTTTATTCACTTTTAGATGTGTCCAGGGTCAATTCTTTCCCAATCTGAACAGTATTTATCCTGTTGGTCTTTCTTGGCTCAGGAGTTATAAAGATGGTAACAATCAATCACACCTGTATTATTGAACCTTAAACCTAAGAGATTATAATAAGCTTTATAATCTTAACATAAATAGTAATTTTGACAGCATTTAACTCTTCCATCCCAGTGGTTGCCAGATTTAACTGTTTACTGTGGGAAGTCTGATAAAAGGAATTTGGGGGAAGGTTACAGCAGTAACAAGCAGTAAAGGTTATCTCGTTAATTGTCTGCTAACAAGTTACTACCCAGAAAGATCCTTTCAAACTGTGCTTAAAGAAACAGAAGTCTGTTCTTTCAAGAACATTACTAAAGGTTTTTAAGAACTGTTGAGGGACAGGGATACAATTTCTTTTTATTTTACTTCATTCCTTCTTTGATTGCAAGATATAAATTAGACAAACACCTCTCCATACCCAGCAAAAAACCTGATCAAATTTAAAGTGAGAATGAGCTGTGTTTTCAAAAATATTATCTGCTCAAATATTAAGCTTGTCATCATGGGGGCACTCATATATCTGAGAAGATATCCAACAGTTAAGCACTCACTGCTCACTTTATTCGTCCAAAAACCGCATCTGTTTCTGCTCTGACATGTCACACAGTTGTACAGCAATAGTTTTTCCTTGACTCCTTATCTGTGTTCCATGCATTTATTTTGCTGTTCACTTTCAAGAAGGCTGATATATATAGACAGAAGGAACAGAATTATGTAGCAAATATAATAGCTGTTAAAAACCTAGTCTTCCAAATTTTAACCTGATCAACTCCATCTGGTGCTTAAGAAATGAAACTTTTCTATGGGAAGACTTTTGAATAATAATTTTGATTTATAAATAGTTGAGATATATTTCCACTTCCTCCAAAGAAATTAAAGAAAAGGGGGAAAAAAAAATTAGAAATGTACTGTAGAGGAGACCACAGAGGAAACTACAAATATTATATCAGCAAAATAAGTTCCTCTAGCTGTAATGGTGCATTCAGCATATATCTCAAAAAATAATAAAAAAGTTCAAAACCCTTTTTTTAAAAAAATCTCTGTTAAAACTTGGTGGCAAAAAAGACGTATGTTTCTGAAACAGGTCAAAACAAAGTTTTACTATCTTCTAGGCCTAAAAAAAGTAAAAAAGTAAAAGATCCAGCAGAAGACCTACTCAATATAGATCCAATGAGAAATACCGGAGAAACATGATTGGTGGTGGTGGTGGAAGAGAAATAAATCTTAAATTCAAGAAGAAATAAGATTTATCTATGTATTTTAAAATTCGTTTGTTACTTCCCCACAACCCTGAGCTTCCTGTTTCAAACTAAACTAAAACAAGATATGTTGAAACACCCAGAAGGGACACTGTTCAGATATTGTACGTTGCTTAAGCAGACACCGGAGACATGAGTAGTCTCTAGAGAAAAACATCTGTTATATGCTGTAGAAAAGGCCTATGTTCTAGAAAGTTTTACCAAAGTGAATACTGTATAGTTTTCTTCTGATGCTTTAGAGGTTAAAACTACAGCAGACTTCGTCTGCTATGACAGTTTTACAGGCTAAATTATAGTATGCCCAAGCAATCAGCAACATTCAGGCTTACAAGGAGAATAAAATTAGATACAGTGGGAGGAAACTTTCCAAAACCTAAGAAAATTTGCAATATTATTATAATTTCTTTTTTCAGCTCAAATGATTACCATAGAACAGACTTAATGGCCCTGAGGGAACTGACAGGTCTTACTGGTGTGACCTCCCCCCATCAGTCCCCATGGACCTGCCCAGCCACCCTGGGGCCGTGTCTGACCCTGTTTCCCCTCATCATGACTCATTCTGACGCTCGCCTGAAGGATCACATTGCAGCCTCGCCTTAGCCCAGCTCCATCCCCATGCCTGATGTCTGGCCCATGCTGTGCCCTGACGCTGAGCAGCAAGAATTATTGCCAAAAGGCATAAATTCCTCTCAAAGTTTCTCCCTTGCTTCCTTCCATTTAAAATTTTCTGGTTTATGAGATTCTTCAAGGTAGTCTATACTACATGAAAATAACACACCAAACAACAACACGTTTAATCAGATGTGAACTTATGGAAAAAAATTAGATGTAGGCATGACTTCCAATGAGGTAGGGATATCAACATATAAATCAGAAGTTAGTACTGAAAGTTGGAAAAAAAATACATGTAGAATGATAATCAATAATCATAAAAATCTTTATAAAAAACAATTAAGCCAAGTGTTAAAGAAAAAAAGAGAAAAAAAGCCTTACATGTGTTATCTAAAACTAATGTACTTTCAGTTGAGAGTCTTCATAGTATTAGGTAAAACTGATTTTGCTTAAGTCTATTTTATTTTAATAAGATATTACCTAATCAGATTGTGTATTTCTTGACAGATGACAGAACCTCATGGAAATATTAAACAGAATGCTTTTGAAATTTGAAACATTTCATGGAGATATCTCAATTTTGAATAAATTTGACAGCAAAAGCAAATTTGTTTGGATAGTTTTGAAGTCAGCCATTTCTTATCTAGTAGCGTTTCATGTCCCTTAGTATTACCTCAAATATAAAAGAACTATTCAGGTTATGTGTGTAGCAGTGCATAAATGCCCAATGATGGAAAGAACGAATATATAAAGAAGACTAAAAACATTAACTGTTCTGATCCTCTTCAATGTGGGGGACTTCTTTGGTGGTAACTTTGGATTTCTACTCTCATTCAAAATGGAAAAAATAGGCACAATATTCTTTTTTTCTTTTTAGAATGGAAATTCTCATTCCTAATAGCCAAAAATAAAACTTATGAATAATACCCAATATATTTAGGTATTTCCAAATGCATTTTGGAATAAAAGTTAGTTTTCCTTATATACGTATGGAGGTCCACGGTGGAGCAGATCTCCACCTGGAGGTTCCCACGCTGGAGCAGGTGGATGGCCGAAGGAGGATGTGACCCTGTGGGAAGCCCACGCTGGAGCAGGCTGCTGGCAGGACCTGTGGACCTGTGGAGAGAGGACCTGTGCTGGAGCAGGTTTGCTGGCAGGACTTGTGACCCTGCAGGGAACCCATGCTGGAACAGGCTGTTCCTGAAGGATGGCACCCCATGGAAGGGACCCAGGCTGGAGCCGCTGGTGAAGAACTGCAGCCCATGGGAAGGCCTTCTGTTGCAGAAGTTCATGGAGAACCGTCTCCTGTGGGAGGGAGTCCACCTTGGAGCAAAGGAAGAGTGTGAGGAGTCCTCCCCCTGAGGAGGAAGGAGCAGCAAAACAAACGTGTGATGAACTGACCATAATGCTCATTCTCCGTTCCCCTCTGCTGCTTGTGGGGGAGGAGGTAGAGAGATCAGGAGTGAAGGTGAGTCCAGGAAGAAGGGAGGGGTGGCGGGAAGGTGTTTTAAGATTTGGTTTTAGTTCTCATTATGCTACTCTAATTTGATTGGCAATAAATTAAATTAACTTCCCCACGTCAAGTCTGTTTTGCCTGTGATGGTAACTGTTGAATCATCTCTCCCTGTCCTTATCTCGACCCACAAGATTTTCATTACACTTTCTCTCCCCTGTCCAGCTGAGAAGGGGAGTGACAGAGGGGCTTTGGTGGGCACCTGGCATCCAGCCGGGGTCAACTCACCGCAATATGCAAGCACTCAGTATCCATATAAATATATTCATGTAAGAAAATACGTGCATATGCGTATACAAGCTTACAAAGTTTATTGACTTCTGTACAGTTTTGTAGAAACCTACATAGATTTATAGTCACCAAGAAATGAAGTAGGTGTAGGTCTACAGTCAAAAGAAAAGAGACAGTCTCTCTACCAGTAAATTTATCTTTGCTGCATCTCGGATATAAGAAGCAGTCTATACACAGCAATCAAAAAATAATGCATAGACTAATTTACTGTTTGGATAAACTATGGGAAAACACTGTAGTGTTTTCAGTGCAGGACAAACTACTTACGATACTTGAGGTAGCATTTTAAAGAGCTGCAGACATAAAATGCGGCACAGGACTACTTTCCCTTTTTTGAATCCACATTTTTGTCTTTAGTGACTCTTTTAACTCATTTTTGCATGGGTACATTTACAGCAGCAAATGGAAAGAGCAAGCTCAAGCTGGCTTAGCATATAAAGCACACAGTGTACTCTAGTAGAAACCACAAATACTACAGAAATAAAGCTTTTTCTAGCCAGTGGTGTCTTCTGAATCAATGTTCTCAAGCTGAGGATAGCAAAAAGAAGCATCACGAATGAATTGCAATGAAGCACAAAACATTTTTCCCTAAATAAAAATGCAAATTTTGACACAGATTTTTTTCTAGTGCTTTAATAGAAACCTATTCTCATGTAAGAATGGACCAGAAATACATCTTTGTCTACTTCAAGGTTAACTGTGTACTTTATTAAAATTTTATTTTTTAAAAGTTCTGAAATGCTTTTGAAAAAAAAAAAAAAGCTAACTTGAAAGGTTGTCATTGTCTTTAATGAAGGCTCAAAATGAATTAAAATGTCCCTGAAGTTTAAACAGTTCTTGTTTGGTAGAGGCTGAAAAACATGGGGTATCTTGCTTATAATCATTAGCGGAATCTCTCTCTCCCTGTAACTGGTTTTACACATGCATCCAACTACGATACGCACATAATAATTTACATGAAGACAACTTTGATCGAAACCCAGCACACATTTTACAGAGTGAGGGCCTCTGGAAAGAGGCTCTGCCACTTACAAAAGCAATTGAAGGTTTCAGAGGGATTTAACAGCTTATAGGGTGATGACACTAGTGCTGCAGTTTCAGTGGAATTAAATCTGACTTGATCCAATTATCAATGCAGAATAGGAACCATAAAAGTTAAGTTAAAAAAAAAACCAAACCCTTTCAGAGGAGCTATGGAATTTTTATGTTATCTTGGATAACTGGTCTGATACCCTGCAATTAAGAATTAGACTTATCATGGATTGAAGATGATGGTACGCTGCTCTAAATACTTTCTCTCCCTTCTAAGATCCAGAGTCCACTCCTGTGATCACCCATACAGTTTGGCCATATTTGTCACATGGAAAGGGTAGAAAATTATGACCCTGAAATCAGAGGAGAAAAAGGATTCTACGTGCATGGTTTTTAAAATAGCTGCACTCTTCTTCCAATGTTTCACCATTGTTTAATTTTCTTTTTAAACACATTTAAGTTGCTTTAATCAATACCTTGTAATAGAGCCTGTAATGTAAAGGAAAGTTTTCTGACATCTATTAATGTCTATGATCAGGTATTTTAATCCCTCCTATTCTCATGTAAGTCCATTTACACATAGATGGCCAAAATACGAAGTCAATATGTAAATTTTGGATATCTTATCTCACTTTAAATTTTGTATTTGTTCAATGCTTGACACATCTTGAATTTCAGTTCTGAAAACCACTGTGGATTTTTCATGCCTCTATAGCAGAAATTTAGACTTTTTAGAGGCATGGAAGCAAATAACAACCATTGCATGTGTCCTCACCTCAGCATCCTTTCCCATCATTGCACATAAGCCTATAATCCCTCTCATCCCCTAAACAGGTAACTTATTATTATACTAGACACTTTTCTGCCCTTTATCTTTCACATTCAGGTTGTTACTAAATCCTGCCATTTTCCCTTTAGAACATCTCCAAAATCTAGCCTTTCCATTTAATTTGTGTTTTCAGGAAGGAGTAGTCATTCAGGAAAAAACTGAGGCATAGCAAGGGCACTGACATGTCTATCATGTACTTCACTCCTTTCCTCTTAATACTCCAACTACTCCCTCCTTTGGCTCTAGTTCACCTCTTTCCCCATTTGTAATTCCTTACCCCCTGCTCTGAAGGCTTTCCTCTTCTGTGTCCAGTATAGGTCAGTTATTACTTAAACATTCAAATCCTTTTAAAAGGACTTTGGTGTTGTGTTCTAGGCTTCTCCCTAAACCCAAGACTTCATTCCCGATCCTTTACATAACAACACCTTCTGCTCTTTCAGACAGGACTCATTATCTTCACAGTCCTTTAGACAATGAAAACAAAGTAAATTTTTTAAAGCACGCATGGCATTCTTTTTTTCTCATCTTTTATCTGCGTATTTTTCAGGTCTTTTTTTGTTCCTGCTGTTTGTTAGTCACTGGAAACATTGGCTATTTTAGTACTAAAATTAGGTGTAAAACAATACAATAGATAGGTCTAACATTTATTACATGTTCTACAGTTTCCAATTCTAATCACCCATCTCATATAATGCATTTAGTGGAATCCTTATTTTGTCAGTCTATTTAGGATGTCCTTGAGGTACTAAGATCCTTTTACTAAGCATTATAAAAAAGCATAAAATGTGTCCAGACAATGGGACAAATTATATTCTTTATTATGTCCACATAGATTTAGAGAAGTTGTACTGACTTCAAAATTTTGCATTGATCAAAAGAGGAAAACTTTTGTACAAATGCCTCTGGAATGAAAATCATTGTGAATCATATCTTTTGTAGAAATGCTGGGGGGACTGAAAAGACAGCAAAGGTATAGGTGACATTCTGCTGCTGGATCAGTATCCCTACTCTTAAGATGAACGGGATTAAAGAGGATAAAGAAATAAAATTCATGAAAGCTTTTTGTGTTTGGCATCTGTGATAAACCTTGTAAGTGAGAAGTTACATAATCATGCAATTTTTGGTTGAAAAAACTTTCTTATATTGCTGCTCCTTTTTTAATGCTCAAAAAGTAAGTTAGTTACATTTTGATGCAGTATTGTCTGTGATGAACTGATGAAGCTGGGATAGAGCTAACTAAGGAAAATCTTAGATTGAAGTCTTCCCCCCCCAAAAAAGGAGAGAAGCAGCTAACCCCTGTTACACATTTAGAGGCATGTAAATATGATGACTACAGTTTGCTTCTTTCTCTTCCCTTATACGCTTCTGGGCATATATTGGTAAAACAAGAATAATTGAAGAACTGCTTCAACATTGCTTGGGCCCTCATGTTATGTTTTCACGATGCAAAGGAACGATGAAAAAGGAATACAGTTATTGTTGAACTTTGTTAGAGAACAGTAACCATCACTGAGTTTGGTTTTGGGTGGTTGTGTCACCCTCATGAGGTATCAGATTGACAGCACCATAATCTGAGGTTGTTATCCTTGTAGTACAAGCTTCTTCACCCTGTTTTAGGCAAATGTTTCAGCCAGAACCATCAAGGGCTACTTCTAGATCTGAAGAATATAAGTTCAGTGGCATTTGGTTTTTAATCTCTTGACAGGGTGTGCCAAAATGATCTGTTACTGATAGATTTTAGCATTACCTATCTTTCTGGAGAAATTTTAGAGAGTGAGAACCCATTTAGAATTCAGAAACACTTTTATCACGTTTTCAGACCAGATTAGAAAGATAATCCAATTTTATTCTATTAAAAATGTGGAGTTTCAAATTTATTTCTAAACTTCCTTCAATGATTTTAGCTTTAGATTCCATCACTGGGACTTTCGTACTTTGAAAGGTTATCCTTTCCTTAAATTTCCTTTAATATGTTCAATGTTAATTTATCATATGAAAGCAAATTTTGCCTTTGAGTGGTGTAGTAGCCATGAAAGGCAAATAAAAATAAGAATCACCATCTTTCTTGCAGAGCCCAACTTCTTCCTGTGAAATGATCTAACCAGCACATTTTATTGACTTGGTTCACATGATAATATAGCTAGCACTAATACCAAGAGGATAAATAATGTGCTTAACATTCTCTGCAGAGGATGGAGGGTAGATTTTTGTGTGTGCAGAAAATTGAATCACACCTAAATTTCCTTAGCCTGACAAATTACCTCTGCTACATTATATGTCTCTATTCAATTAAACAAATATTCTGGTGGTCCAGCATTATTTAACCATGATTAAACTCACTTAAAATGAAATTATGATTTTTTTCCTCATAAAAGGTTCTTTTAGAAAGAGCAGCACTTTTCAGCTTTCTGCCTTAATTTATTCTTCATTTGTGCCAAAGGAGCCAAGTTAGATTTTAACCTTGACCAAATTAGTAACCGAGAATCATTCAGAAGAAAAAGTTTAATCTCAGGTGTAAAAGGTTGACATTAAGATACTGTCAGAATTTAATGTGACAAAAAGAAAAGCAATTCCATGCTGCTTGAAATGAACAACATGCTTGAAACTCTTTGAAAAATGTTCTCTATCTTTTGGAACCTAGATAATCAGAACATAATGGACTTGTATCAGATTTTTTGCCAGCAATAAAATTTTCAGTTGCGCTTTTTTTTGTGCCTAATTAAGTGCATTAGGACAACAAGATAAGGGCATTTATGATTTGGCTTTTTGGTTGCATTCAAGTAGCTTGTCATCTTTCCTAAATTATGGGGCCCAGGACTGCACCCAGTATTCAGGGTGAGGCCGCACCAACACCGAATACAGCGGGATAATCACCTCTCTTGCCCAGCTGGTTATGCCGTGTTTGCTGCACCCCAGGATGCAGTTTGCCCTCTGGGCTGCCAGGGCACACTGCTGGCTCCTGCTGAGCCTGCTGTCGGCCAGCACCCCCAGATCCCTTTCTGCGGGGGTCCTCTCCAGCCACACCTCTCCCAGTTTATAGTTGTGCCTGGTGTTACTCCGTCCCAGGTGCAGAATCCAGCATTTGTTCTTGTTAAATTGCATCCCATTGATGATTGATACCAGTACTAACTGCTGCTGCTCCTTTATATATTGTATAGAGCAACACAATTTATCTATTTAGACCACAATATGTATTAGTAGTTCGTGCTTAGAGATACTATCTTTCTGTGTCTAATACTAAAGAAAACCTATATAATACTCTTTGCTTATTAACAGATAACCCAGTTGTTATATGGATTTGTTCAGCCTTTCAAACATAATGTTGTCTGTAGCTGTATCTTCTCAGCCAATGCCTACAGAACACCTAGCAGGTCTACTTTGCAAAGCACTACTTCACAAATCACCTCAGACAGAGGTGCACATCCCCCCATTTGCCCCCCCCCCCCGCCTTGTTTGTAAAAATTCTCTTCTACACCTGATTTCAAGCCTCATGTAGTGGTATGTGAATAGAGAATGAGACACCTCCACACCTCAGGTTGACATTTAAAGTTGTTCATAATTTTTGCTGCTTTTGCAAGGGTCTGCCAGGGTTGAACAGCTTTCTGTGATTTTTTTTTTCTTTTTTTCAGGCAACAGATGCATCATGCGCTCGAACATTCGAGCAGACCTAGCTAATCATAGCAATCACACCCCAGGGAGGAGTAAAATACTGTTCCCCCACTTACAATCATTCCTTCATCTGATGCCTGAGAAGGTACCATCTAAGGTTGCCATTAGAGACTGGAGATTATGGGAAAAGGCTCATAGACACAAACTGCTGTCTGAGCATGCTCTGCAATGGCTCTGTGAGGAGAGGCGACAATCCCAGACAGGTGTAAAGATCAGAGCAATCAAGCCAAGAAAGCCTACAAAGAAAAAAGAATACTACCTCAGTCAGTGAGGTAACAGAAGGAGAGTATCTTGAAAGAAAGAAAATCTAGTAGAAAGAAAAAGAAGGCAAGATACAGAAAACATACTGAGAAACAAAACCATGCATTTATATTTATGTTTGTATTTATATCTATATTTACGTTCAGTAGTTCTTGTAGTGGGATAAGTGTAATATTAGTTAGGGGATTTTTTTGTCGTTAGCATTATTCTGTTTGTTCCGCAGTAATTTTATACCTAGAATAATGACCAATGACCAATAAGAAATGGATCTTATTTTGCAGCTGCCCTTTAGGTTTTATTCAGAATTCCTAAAGCTAAGCAGTACTCAGGCATACAGAACATGTCTCCCTTCCCACATATCCTTGTTTATTCAATAACAAATAAAACACAGGATAACAAAGTATTTTGACTACAATTCCTAACCAGTGAGTTCTGATAATACTAACTCATAACCTGAATAAACTGTACAGGAGAAGATCACAGGTATGAAGAACGTGAGTTAGAGAAACATATTTATGAATCTTGGTTCTGGAACAAAGCCAGTACAGTGAGATTTGTAGTGACACAAGATGAGCAAAGATGAGACGTAGATTCTTTCTTTATCTGTCCACTGATAACTTAAGAGATTGTCTTATGCTGTTAGCGCTGCCAGTTTACAGCTTTCAGGTGGCCAGGAGTGGTCAACCCCGACATGGGTAATAGCAAAGACAAAGGATTTTTAAATCCACAGAAGCCCATTGTTATTTTTTTTCTTTATTCCTTCCACTCTTTCCTGTATGTTTTCGGAGACTTTTACTTAAAACTCACTTTCAGCAACCTGAAGCCAAGCCATCGGTTTAATGGAAAAAGATTTGTCAGGAAAACCTTTGTCGTAACAGCACTGGGACTAATGGTTTAAGCAAGCCTGTACTATCTGTGGATTCTTCTGGTTATTTTTGTTGGGTGTGTTTTTTTGTTCCTTTTTGGGTTACAGATTTAAGCAAGAGTGAGGTCTCACGTGATTTCAGTAGTTTCATCTGGGTTGGAGAAAAAGACCTATAGCGAGACTTAACGCAAAACAGCAATAGGATGCAGTGTTTTGGGTTGATTTTTTTTAACATGTGGAGAAAGAGCTTAAAATAGAAAGAAGAAAGATTTTGAAAGAGTCTTATTTCTCTGAAAGAAGTTTCCTTTTTTTTTTTTTTTCAGTATTAATGACATTTGTCTTTTGTAAGAAAGTGTCTTGAAAAATGGGAACCATTAGGTATACCCGAAGCTGGTTGCCATTCAGAATAGTTTGAAAAAAGAGTTCCTGTTAAAAAGAAAACAAAAAGAAAACCTAAGCTTTTGACAGAGGGTTGATGATATAATGCCTTGTATTATAGGAATAGTTTTTTGTCATTCGGTGGCTGTATCACTCTGTTGCAAAAAGTAAATTGCAAGTAACACTGATCTTTTGCATACATTCAATTTGGTTTATTTCTATACATCTCAGCAATTTTCTTATTTAGGAACACTTTCTTTTTTTTCTCTGCAGCATCCAGAAGTTATTTTGATGAAGCAGGAACTACACCCTCTAAGAAAATAGAAATTTGCTGAGACTTGCATGTAATTGCAGCTTCATGGTTGTTTTCCTTCGCAGTAAAAATTCCAAAGTGTGATAACATAAAGATGTTTATTGTTCTCTTTCAGTAGTAGACTGCTACCTGAAGGTATAACTGGCTACCTTCAAGCATATTCAACTAAAAAAAAAAGTCATTTGCAGACTAATACCAGTGGCTCAAGTCACACCAAAACCTGACAATTTATGTTATATTGTCTTGCTGTACTGAAGGGGAACTGGTTAACTTAGGGTATAGAGAGATGGACAGAAAGAAAGTGAAAGTGAACCATGGCATGCCAACTGTATCAGGCAGACATACCGATGAGGTAACAGATATTCACAGACTCTTGCTGTGGGACATTTTGGGACTTTCAGATTCCAAAATATTGTATGTATTTATGCCGCAAAGACAGGAAGACAGAACACTACTGTTTCGGTGTCTGTTAAATCTGAATGAGAACAGGATAGCCACTAAGCACTTGCAGAGTATCTATTTGATTTTTGTAAGAGTTTTGGGTGAGGCCAGTTATGATGGAACTGAATAGTGGATGGTAGCCTTTTGAATTTTAATTGCTACTGCTAATGCAGTTTATGTAAACTTCCTGGAAAGTATTTTGATCTGAATTACTGTAATCATTGTTCTGATTCTTTATCTCATTATGAAGAAGCCCTCAGAGACATATTTGGCCCTATGCCTTTGGATTCTACTTCTTGTAAACACAGCCACAAATGCATCTTTCTTGCTCAGTCGGCATTCATCAAGGTTTTGTTTCAGATTATTGAAATGGTATTCCATCATTTCAACTTAAGTAATGGTAATTTTATTTATTTCTTTGAAGCAAAATAAAGTTTAAGAGCACCAATGTGGCCAAGGATTCTTGTGAAGAGGGGAAAGAAATGTATCTTTTAATGGGAAATTAGAATAAAAGTAAATTCCAAAGTTGATTTTACTGGCAGTGGAGGGGAGGCACCAAAGGTAAGTGAATGTAAGCATCATGTTAGCAATGATCTATTGGAAGACATGATTAAAGGAGTCACCAGATAGAGATAGTTTATATACAAATTTTATAACTATAATGATAAAAATACCAAGAAAAGATAAAACAGTACTATGCATTTTTAACTCCTACTGGATTGACTTAGTGCTTTTCGTTTTCTATATATTTCATGGATGCATTGATTATGCTGAAGGTGAAGCACCACATACTACCTAAGCACATGGTGTCGTGTTTTACAGTTTTTTGCCCCTTACAATGTGATACCTGTTTTATTCTCCTTGGCTCAGTTTTTTGTTTTGGTCGACTGTTCTTTTGTATTTATTCATTGGCACACAAATGTTCATCAGTATCATGAGAGCAGCTTTCCCTGAAGTGTAGATAACAAAAAGACTCGTTTTCCTGCCTCTAAGTTAACAGTTTCCTCACAGTATATAAGCAAATCTGTCAGTAATTGACTCCTGGATGCCAGACAACATCTTCAAATATCTCAGCTTATTTTGACTGAAGGTTCTTTTGTTGGCCTTACATATTTTCTTGGGGCTTTGGTTTTGGTTGGGGTTTTTTTTGTTGTTGGTTTGGTTTTGTTTTGGTGGTTGTTGTTTTTTCCCTGCCTACTAAACACTGCTTTTAATGTCAGATTAGTTATTCTAGCATTGTCATTGAAATCTTTTTTCCTTTTTTTTTTTTTTTTATTTAATTAGGTCTACTTTCTTCCTAGGTGGACAATAAGCATTTGATCTCTACTGTCTAGCTATTTTGTCTTTTAAGATTTCATTTAGGAAAATGTTACTCTGTCTAGTTACAGATAACCAATTGTAACAGATGATATACTGAGTTATGATTAGGTTAATGTATCGCATTTTGCTAATTTTCAAGTGTTACTTGAATAAAAGCTTTTCTTAATTTCAAACACAAATAATTGATATAACATACTGGGATCTAGAAGCCACAGCATATAGGAACTGTGGTGGGTTGACCCTGGCTAGGGGACAGACACCCACCCAGCTGCTCTCCACTCCTCCTTCTCAAGAGGAAAAGAAAGTAGCGGGGCGAAAATAAGATGGAAAATCTCATGGGTCAAGATATAGACAGGGATATCACTTACCAATTACCATGAAAGCCAAAATGGGCTCAACTTGGGAAAAATTAACTTAATATATGCCCAATTTAAATTGGATGGCGAGAAAAAAAAGACAAAAACGAAAACACTTTCTCTCTATCCTCCCCCCCGCCTTCTTCCCAGGCTTGACTTCCCTTTCATTCCCAACTCTTTGACCTCCCCTCTCACACCCCCAGTAGCGCAGGGGGATGGGGAGTGGGGTGTTGTGGTGAGTCCATAACTGTTCATCTTTGCTGCTCCTTCCCCCGGAACTTTTCCTCTGTTCCAGTGTGAGTCCTTTCCACAGGGTGAAGCTTCCTTTAGAGCATATTTACCTGCTCCAACATCGTCCTCTCTGTGGGCTGCAGGGAAATACCTGCTCCACAGGTAAAAATATTGAAAATTAAAAGGCAAAAAACAAGATTCTGAGGTGATATAAAATACTACATCTCCATCATCTTCATTAAATCTATGATGACTTATGCTGGTTTATGTGCTGGCTTGAGGTGTTTTAATTTTTGGATTGTCAGAGTTGGTTCTTCTTGAATGTATACCCTGTCAGGAATATTTAACTAGTTTGAAGTTTCTACAATAGAGTGAAATGTTAGTCCTGTAATCTGTGGCAAAGTTAAGAAAAACTGAATGAAAGCAAGAATATCTGGAAGTCTTGTGCTGAGAGAAAGAAAATAATTAATTAAAAAATATATATCAGTATTGCCAATGGAAAATTGAAAAAAGTAAATTCAGACACAATCTTAGACCAGAAACAAGGAGGATACTTCAGGGAATAATAGATTACTGTGTTTTGCTAGTTTTCCTGTGAGACTAGACCTGCTCATTTCACGTTAATAAGTGGTAGGTATCATCTGGTTTACAATAATTTAGGAATCTCACTTCAGGTGTGTCCTGGTTTTGCTGGGCTCAAACGATAAAGTCAGTTTTCTGTTCAGGAAAGGTGCATTTCTGAGCAGCCCGCAGCACCGTTATTGTGAGAACAGAGCTGATGAGACACTTTGGTTTAGTTCGTGGCCAGCCAGGGCATGGGGGTTTCCAGAGTGCTCGAGGCCTCCAGCAGTCTCAGGTGGCCGGGTGCTGAAGCCGGGAGGAACGGAGGCCAAGGCAGCCGACCCAGGCTGGCCACCAGAAGTGTTCCCTGCCATAAACCTCACGCTCACCGTGAGCTGGGGAGTCTGCTGGGAGCGGCTCTGTCTCCCGCAGCGGCTGCCGTCCCCGGAGGGTCTCGCCCATCGCTCTGCGCTCCCCGCGCTGGAGCTGCGCTGCTCCCGGCATCCCCCAACCCGCGTTGGCTGCTGGGAGCGCGCCGCTCGCGACCACCATCTGGGCCGAGAATAACTCTGCGTACTTTATGCTGCTTTAGTATTGATACTAGTTTTATTGTTTTATTAAACCTGTTTCTATTTCAACCCTTTTGAACCCGTGAGTTTCCTTTTTTCCCTCGATTTCCCTTTCTCGGCTGAGAGGGGGTTTTGGGGGGATAGAGCAAGTGCTAGCGTTTAGTCCAGAGGCGGGCTAAACCAAGACAAAGTGATACATGTAAATCCCTACTAAACTACAACAAAACTATCACAATGTCATGGTTTAGCCCCAGCCAGCAACTAAGCACCACGCAGCCGCTCGCTCACTCTCTGCCCTCCCCACTGTGGGACGGGGGAGAGAATTGGGAAAAACTCGTGGGTTGAGATAAAGACGGTTTAATAGGACAGCAAGAGAGAAACAACGACAACAACAATAATACTACTGACAAAGGCATGTACCAGAACAAGTGATGCCCAATACAGCGATTGCTCACCACCCAGCGATCGACAGCCCGTCCCCGAGCAGCGATTTCCGCCCCCCGGCCAACTCCAGTTTATGTACTGGGCATGACGTCGTATGGTGGGGAATATCCCTGTGGCCAGCCTGGGTCAGGTGTCCCGGCTGTGCCCCCTCCCAGCTTCTTGTGCACCTCCTCACTGGCAGAGCATGGGAATCTGAAAAGTCCTTGACTTGGTATAAGCACTACAGCTACTTAGCCGCAACTAATACTTCAGTGTGTTATCAGCATCATTTTCATATCTACTCCAGAGCACAGCACTATACCAGCTATCAGAAAGAAAAAAAAAATCCATCCCAGCCGAAACCAGGACACATGAGTATGATGAAAATATGAGAATCTAAACCTTGACACGCACTGTTACCTAACCGCTGCCAGAATGTCCAGCACAAGAATGTCTTTGCTGCTCTCAGAAGGCCCATGAGGAGCCACTAATAATGGTTCTATATGCTCTCTTTGCCTTTGTGTGAGGGGAAGGAAACAAAAGAAACACACAAGCACATGGCTCCAGTCTTGCGTTACACTTTCACATGCCCTAAGGCCTTCCACTGCATCATTTTGCTAAGAAGCAGATACTATAAACCACCCCAATCATTTCTAGACATAAGGCAACGTACAGGAATCAGAAATTATGAAATGATAGTGTAGTAATTATTATACCTGTCTTCCCAATACTTGAAAATGAACTCCAGTTCAGTTATTAAGACTTGAACCCATAATGAGGAAACACACCATCATAGCGTTCCACATTATTTAAAGGTAACTGTTACACAGTAACATAAAGTACTTTAACATCTCAACAAACAATAGTGGGTAATCATTTTCTAGGTTCTAGCTATATAAAATATTTATCTTCTCTGACTCATGATTTTAGGGACATCAGGTCCAAAACAAAAACATTTTACACATTATTTCTTTATCAAACTGTTCTTGCAATTTCCCATACTTAGAGAAAAAAAAAAGGATGATTTTTTTTTTTCCAGGGGAACCATATTAGGTAAGATAGGCACAGTAACTTACCAAATGATACTACACTTCCATATTGAGTTACTTGTGGGAGATATTATTAGCTGTAATTTGGGTATTAATGAGCAACCAAAACCTCTTTTGCATGCACATTTCCATTTGACATTTCTTCTCTTATGAAATTAATTTTTAGATTAAAAAATATATTACGTAGCATGCTTATCACTGTCTAGCACAGACATAATAAGGAGCAGGCATCTGAGTTTTCTTAATGTAGTCGTGTTGCTTGGGAAGTACCTTCTGTGAAATTTGTTCTCTGAAAACATATTTATCACTCTCTGTCTGGCAAGAGTTGAGGAATGATAGAAGGGAAATATTAGGAGTATTTCACATACATATAAGAGCATGCCTAGTCTATTTTTCTGACTGAACCTCTTTTCATGAGAAAGAGATAGAACTTCTGCTGAAATAGCTGTGTCACTACAAACATATCTGGATCATTTATACATGTGCTTTCTTGTAGGTTAGACGGGGTGGAGGTAAAGGGAAGGTAACAAACCTATCAATCAATGAAAGCCAATAATGAATTTAAAAGCTTGCAACATTAAAGGACCAAAATTAAGGATCACCTTTCTGGGGCAATTTTTGTTCTTTGTACAATTCACTGCCTTTATAAGCTAGAACGTCTTCCCCTTAAAATAGAGGCTGCTGTAATCAGTAACATGGTGGATCCATAATTCACCTCTCAATCAGACACAGTGCCTTCAAGAAAGCGACTCCATTTAAGTAGTTGTCTGTGTTCTCTGTGAAATGTGTTTACTCATAAATATGTAATCCACTAGTGTATTGTGCTATGTATCTTTCTCAAGCACCTGGTCCACTGAGATAACCACTTATTTCTGTTGCCATCTGTGATAATTATAACACTATAACTCTAGTGGAAAAGATTTATGCTATAAAGCTGAAAGTCCACTGTTCAGATGCAGACAGCGATGACTGAGGAGAGGTATAAATATACCTGCACAAAAAACCAGGATGTATGTATTTAAATCTGAGACAGTGCATGTGAAAACCCAGCTGCTAAAAATATGTAATCAAGATTACAAAAATATAAAATCACAAATATCAGAAACAGAGTTACACTTATTAAATGAATTTTTTTCCATCCTATTATAATGACAAGTTTTACCTCACAAAACCTAATATTTCTTTCTAAAACATCCGCTTTTAATGTAGATTACATCCATATCATAAAAATGCAAAAAACCCACCCACATTTTGTTTCTTAAAAAAGATAATCCTAAAGATAATCCTTGCGTGTGTTTGGGAGCCTATCGGTCCTTAATTATTCTGTTTAGCAAACAACCAGGTGCTCTTGCAGCCTATCTACTTTACTCTGTGCATGTGTAAGCTTCTCTGACAAATAAACAAATGTACCCAGCTAGTTCTTTTCATACATAGCATACTAATAAGCTATGAATCAACAGATCTCAGTTAAATCAAATTGCAAAGATCACTGGCACCACATTTGTTTTACATTCGGCATCCAATACAATTAATGCATTTTTCAGTCATTTGTAATACTTCCACAATTTTGCATATGTCATAACAACAGTTTTGTTAAGTTTGTTTTCTTTTTAACCATTGTACTTAATTATTTTTAGGTAAATAAAATGCTGCCCCTGCAGCTTGCTACATGACTATAACTAGGTAAGATAATAGGTGACTACTTACCACATGGAAGGGAAAGAGTCTGGAGGAGCTTGATCATTATGCATAAATATAGCTATTTTTCCTTTTGTGGGGCTTACTAAAACATTTCAAAATTGCAGTAAAGTCCATTTAAGAATACGAAATTCACTAAAATATTGACAAAACTAGTTAAGTCCACTGTGTGGTATTAGACAGGATAGACACAAGCTGTTGTGATGAATTGCTTGAAACATTTTAGATTAATCACATACTTTTTTTTTAAAAACATTATCTCCTTTCCCTGAGATACTCTAAGAAATTGTTTTGTTTGTCATTCCTGTTAATTTTGATAATTCTGAGGATTTGGAGCCAAAGGAGCAGATAAAAAGAAAACCCCAAATTTCTTCAAACTCACATTTCAGTAACCAATACACATGTATGAATGAACCTAAAGCTTTTCAATAAATGTTTATAAATTTTCTCAATCATTAAAATAGAAACTTCTGAAGACTCTTTCTAAAGATTGGAAAAGTCAGGTCCTTGACGGGCTGGCACAGAATTTAAAAATACTCCAGCTTAGACTTCATTCCTCACTATCAAGTTTTTGCAGGATGAAATGTATAATCAAGAAAAAAACAAACTGACCTGTCTGAACTGTCCCTTACTATACATCACCTTTATTTGGAAAAGTACAGGGATCAAGAAAAAAAAAAAGAAGATGTAATACTGAAGTCGCAACCCTAAGAATGAAAAATAGCAGAAAATGCCCTGAAAAATACTCTCAAAAGTAACTGCACCCTAAAAGACTCCACGGTGGATGTTAGTCCAGAAGGAAAGAGTGAATGGGAGTTTTACATGAAGAATTTGCACCTGTGTGCATGGAGAAGCAGGGTGTTGTACCTTCAGAGGCCTCATGGAACAGAGGTCCACTCTGTCCCCGGATAAGGGAAGGCTGTGTGCTCGTGTGCTGAGCACACAAGATGCACAGATGCATGGAGGCTGTCAGGTTCTGGGCACATCTTCCACACTCCTGGGGGTTAGGCTCTCTGGGCACAGGACCAACTTAGAAATAGTTTTTTCTAACAGATAACAACATGGAAAATTGTAGTATATCCCATCCGTTCGCTTATCTAGAAGTATAACTTAGAAAGGATTGATAAGAATATGACAGTTCATAGAGGAAGTAAAAATAATTGGCCACAATGGCTGTAACATTTGGTTTCTACTTGGCAAAGCATAGGCAGTGCTGTCATCAGACAACTGGCCACAGATAGACAGCTTATTTGTGAAAGAAAATATAGTGGTGGGTGGACAAAACAACACTTGTTGGATAAGGCACTCCGCATGAGGCACTCTCTGTTCAGTGGCAGAGTGCCTTTGGTTCAAATCCCTCCTGTAAATTACAAAAAGGTTAGATTTTTAACTGTCTCCCGTGGTCTAAACAATTGCCCTAACCATTAGTTTGGGGGAACTTGAAGGGGGAAGGAAAGATACCTTCTTTTAGCATTTGATTGACAAGTAAATCTTCCTTTGAAACACAGGTTTTGTATCTACCTTTTGTATGACTTAAAAATCGCCCCAAATCGGAGCTGTTTCAATTTTAAAGCAAATTAAGTATGTCTTGACTCAAACCAAGTACTTCAGTGAAATTTATGAAAAAAGTTTGATTTTGAGTTGATGGAAACCTGGTAATTTACTTGTCCGATTTCCTGGTGTCGCCACTGAACAGAGAACACACACACCTTCTTTACCCTCCCTAATCTTTGAGAAGCCTTAAACTAGAATCTAGCCTTGATCAACACTAGATAATAGTTCTTCAAGACTATAGCATGCCAGTCGCATATTCTCCTGTTGTTTTCCTTTCAGTGCAAAGAAAGCAAAGCACAGTAATTATCTATCCTAAAATGTATGTGTATCTAAGAAAAACTTCAGCAGAGAGCTTTTGTTACTGACTCTAGGAATCGCTGATTGAAGCAAAAATCAGACAAAGGAAATAGGAAAAAGCTGCAGCCATTATAAATAGCATGCTTTATATGTTTAAAAATATACAAACCTTTTAAGAACCTTGTATTTTCCCTTTTTTATCGTCTTGGATGAAAGGCACCCCCTGTTACTAAGCTTGCCCTCTTTTGAAGCACATAGAAGGCGTGGATCTTGGACAGATTACACATCACAGAGTGTAGGGACACAGTTACTGTCTGGAACTAGAATTCTCCTTTCCCTTTGTAATTATCTTTCAAACCAGATTATGCTTATTCGCAGTCAGGAGTTACATTTTTTAATTTTCTTTCTTATTTTTTTAATGGCACAGTGAAAAAATATAGCACCTTCAATATAACGGCCAACTGCAATACTGATCT
Organism: Phaethon aethereus; assembly: GCF_964289735.1. Classification (NCBI taxonomy): domain Eukaryota; kingdom Metazoa; phylum Chordata; class Aves; order Phaethontiformes; family Phaethontidae; genus Phaethon; species Phaethon aethereus. The sequence goes on along the minus strand of NC_138582.1, from coordinate 89,420,177 downwards.
CCAAAAAAAAAGAAATGTTTTTGTCAGAGATTATTGGCAGCAAGAAGTGATGAAGGAAAAGGAACAGTGAAGATAATACTAGCAAGAGGCCAGTGAGCAGAATACTGCTAGTTTCAGAAATTACTTCATTATTATTGGTTAGGGTTATTTTTCAGAAGATATGCCTGCTTCTAAGGACTACTTTCATTGGTTTTTATGAGGGCTGGTCCAAGATAATGAAGAGCTTTTTCCTTTCAACATGCTTTGTTAGCATATTTCTTCACCGAGAGAGTGGTCAGGCATTGGAACAGGCTGCCCAGGGAGGTGGTGGAGTCTCCATCTCTGGAAGTGTTCAAAAAACATGTGGATGTGGCGCTTCAGGACATGGTTTAGGGGACATGGTGGCACTGGATTAATGATTGGACTTGATGATCTTGAAGGTCCCTTCCAACCTTAGTGATTCTGTGATTCTGTGATTCTGTGATATGACATAACAAAGAAAAGCGTCTTGGCCAAGAAACCATTCACTTCTGTCATCTTCATCTAAATCTCACAGAGGAATAGGAGGTTATCCATGGTAGATACTGATCTTGAGGTGATATTCTACTAGTGACACAGACTGTAATAGAAAGAGAGCTGTATTGTGTAGGAGTTTTTCATAGTGCTTCCAGTTTGCAGAAATATAGCTTGTTCCATAATTTCATCTAAATTTCATTAAATATGTATATGCACTCACATTGTATAGAGCTAGTTGGTTCATGAGATGACTCATAAGAAATACAATTTTTCCCATTTGGCCTTTTCTTACATTGGTAATAATACACAGATTAAGACAAAAGGAGCACTAACGATGCCAGTCAGAAGCAGCATTGATACCAGCAGCACCTTTATACACTATTTCATCAAAGATTTATGCTACAACATTTTCTCCTGCAAGATTAATAGTAGCTGGTTTTCTTTAATTAAAGAATAGCTCTGATCTGAAAGTCCCCCTGCATACATCTCTATCTAACTCTTCTTAACTACTATAGAATTTGGGGGATTTTTTTGGTATCACAATAGACATTTTTTTGATAATGCAGAGTTACTCTTCTTTTCATATCCATATCTGGAACCAGAATCATAACAGTCATGCACTAGTTTTGGTGTTATAAAGTTTGTTATTATAGACTTCTTGCAGCAGGGAGGCAAAAATGAAACAAAAAAAGGCCATCCAAAACAAACAGCACAAGCACAGTCCTGATTGATAAGAAAAATTGTGATAATACAGGTAACCATATCAAGGCAAGATCCATAAAAAACCACAGTAACCTAAGTATCACCAAACTGTCCTTGTAGATTCTTCTGTTAAAGAAACAGAAATTTTCAAACACCTACTACCAATAGGAAATACTACTACCTATCAAAAAGTTTCTAGGAATGTGACTGTTTTAAGGCATGACCAGAACTGCCTTTGTTGATTGCTGCACACAAACTGGGCATTCCTCTTATACGAAACAGCCAGAGGATTTTTCATAGAAAAATTGATAATCACACATGTACATCATTTTCCTATGGAGTAGGAGGTGGCAATGACAGTTGCAATACTTTATAGCAGCATTATGGTGAATTCAGATGGCTCCTTCAACTTGTGCATTTGATAAGAATTAAACAAGTCTGATCCATTCCAAGTATTCTTTGACCTAATTAATATTTATTGATAGCTAGAAAACAGAATAATTCTAAGTGATAGTACTGATCCACCAAAAACTTTGCAGTCTGACAAAGGATTCACCTTGGAAGAAAAAGAAGTCTAAAATTATCTCAGAAAGAAAATTTAACCCAGCTATGCCCCATTTGAGTGACTACTCTTAACAGCTGTATTACTGTGTAAAAGGAGACAGGAGTGTTGCCTTTCATTTCTATACAATTCTAATAGAAATTCTAATGCTTATTTACTTGTCTAACTGCCAGAGGAGATGCCCTTTGCAGAGTTGCATGCCAAAAGGCTAAACACCTATGTCATGAGAATGGGAGATTCTCAAAGCTTGCTCCCTTTCTCATCATTTCTTATTGGCTACGGCTATGGACAGGATCCATGTTTTCTTAGAAGAAGTTTGTATATAATTCTTTTATAAAGACAACCTTCTACAAGGAACGGGTCAGCTTAAACCCTCTACAAAGGAGAAGAAAGTGGTCCTTGGGACACAAACTTGAAAGATAGGCCTGGATGAAGCAGATACAGAAGAGATTGTCATAGTGAGACGCTGAGGAGCGGGGAATAGGCAGCTAGGTCTCAAAGGAGACTGAAGCTATGTAGGGACTAAAAGGAACAGTGTAAGGCTTATTGTAACTTTGAAAGCTACGGAGCATACTGAAAACTTCCTGCAAGGGTTTCGGGAGAAAGGACAGATTTCTCACACAAACTATATTTCTATTCTCTCTGACTCAGTGAGTGAACTTTCTAGCCTTATAAAAGTTGAGTTGTCTTGTTTACATACTGCTGAAAAATGGCTTTTGCCTAAAACTTTTTTAAAAATCTCTTTTGGGGAATCCACAAGCCTAGACAAATCCAGCTCCATTCTCTGGCTGACACAGGCATATCAGACATATCTGTGGTAGCTTCTGTCGTGGTTTAGCCCCAGCCGGCAACTAAGCACCACGCAGCCGCTCACTCACTCCCCCTCCCACAGTGGGATGGGGGAGAGAATTAGAAAAAAAAACCTCGTGGGTTGAGATAAAAACAGTTTAATAGGACAGAAAGAGAGAAAGAAACAACAAGGATAACAACAATAGTAATACCGACAAAGGAATGTACAAGAACAAGTGATGTGATGCCCAATACAGCAATTGCTCACCACCCGGCGATCGACAGCCCGTCCCCGAGCAGCGATTCCCACCCCCCGGCCAACTCCAGTTTATGTACTGGGCATGACGTCGTATGGTAGGGAATACCCCTCTGGCCAGCCTGGGTCAGCTGTCCCGGCTGTGTCCCCTCCCAGCTCCCCGGGCACCCCCAGCCTGCTCGCTGGCAGCCCAGCACGAGAAACTGGACTGTCCTTGACTGCTCAGCAACGACCCAAACCATCAGCATGTTATCAACAGTTTCTCATCCCAAATCCAAGTGCTTTGGTTAATGGACATGATTTGCCAGTTTTGTTTCTATTATGTAGCTTCTGATACCACAAAAAATCCTGTTGGTTTTGGAGGCATTTTGTGCATTAAATGTTACTCAACATGAGCCTGTAAAACAAATGCCCAACTTCCAGAATACCATTAATATTTAATGAAATGGATGCCAGATTCTGCCTGATTGTTATTCAGATGTATAATGGGCAAAATCATTTCACTCTTACTATACCTATGTAAAATCCACTGAAAGCTGCAGCACCTGGCATATGCAATCAATCAACTCTTTTTAAAAAAGGGGGAGAAAGTAACATTGGGTTTTTTACTAGTAAATTTAAGCTTTTTCTTACCACAGTTACAGTACCATCAATCCTGAGCTAGCTGCTACTGCTGTATTATTCACACAAAGGGTTTATTTTGCAACATCTCTAACCATGCAAAACTGCAATGTAGTTACACAGAGACATTCTGGCACTTTTTTTGTTGGCTAGGCTAGAGTTTTGGGTCAAAATCACAAATCTGTAACATTTAACAGATCATTGTCAAGCTGAAACAGTTCCTACTGCTGCATCTTAACTGAGCAAAAAAAAAAGGGAATAAAAAAATATCTCCCCAAATCCCACCTAGTTAATTTAAGATCCAGCTCAATGACTTATACAAGAGTTAGTATAATGTTGTTGCCTGTGATAGAACGATACTGAATTTCATGACTCTGGAGGTCTCTTACAGTCCTATGATCTGATAGAAGAAAAAGACCTGATAAGGAATCAAAAATGTATGCATCAGGGAGACGTGGCTTCTAAATGTTATATGGTTTTCAGACAAAGAATTATAGTGTATAGTTAATGGAAATGACTGAAAAGCCTCTTTGGGATTTTCCATAAATGCCAGGAGAGACAAAGGGACATTTGTTTATATAAGTTTTAACGTTGTTTCATGCTCAAAATTCAGAGAAAAAAAAGAAAGAGAAGTGGGAGTGGGGAGAGAGAAAAAGAAAGAAAATAAAAAAGAATTTCCAAAATGAACCCCTTTGATTGCACAAGTTCAATGGCTTTTTTTTTTGATTATTTTTTAACTAAGTCTGCACTGCAGAAAAAAAATGGAAGAGAAATACATAAATCTCAGTTCTGTGACAAAGTCCTTGTTCAGCTGGAAGAAAAAATCTTTACTTTAAAGTAAAATAACATTCCCTTTGGAGACATAGATGAAATTTTACCCTTCTCAGATTCACACTATGGACACATAAGTTACACTGCTCCAAAATGATCACATCATCAAATCTTTTAAAGGTGCATGCCTTTAATGCCTAGTGCTGTATTGTCTTGCACCTGTTTTGGTTAATCTACACATTGCCAACTGCCTAAAAAGCTAACAAATGAGAATAACATTCATGCAGAGGTTACTTACTGTGTTTAGCTTGTCCAACATGAAAATGATCATACAAGACATTCCAAATATTCCAAAACTTCTTAACATATTGATATCTTAAGTACTCACCCTCAGGCCTTTATCTCAGGCATTTATATTTCATGCAAACTGTGACCAAATAAAAATTATAGCATTTTGCAGCCAGTTCATATTCACTGGCCCATGCAATTAATTACTGGAATCAGGAAAGTTGACTTGCAGAGGAAGCAAATCTGCACTTGGACACATAATCAATCATTTTCATGTTCAGTTATTGGATCAGCAATTGCAATTATAATAATTACAAGGGGAACATAGCGTATATACGTCTGAGTTTTACGTCTCAGGCTTCAAGAAAGTTTAGCAGAAGTACGTGCACTTCTGTCTCTTCAGCCACAGCTTCAGCCTTCTCCTCCACTACGTCAAAACAGCCTTCAGTGTAGCTGACTTTTAAAGGTAGCGCAGAACTGTCTTTCATCACATATAGGCCATAAAGGTTTTATCCTTTACTACATGGATTTTGTGTTAAGGTGAGCTTTGCAAAGATCTTCTAAAATTCATTCAATTTTTCCTAGAGAGCAGAAGGGGTTCTGTTAAGGGAGACAGTCATTGTTGTCACCAAGACTTACATTTGCTTGTGAAATTATATACTAAAGAATTGAATGGGTATGAAGAGCTGATTTTTCATGCTGTCTAAGGCTATATGATATTTTTATGATCATACAGAAATGCAGAGGATGTTCAAAAACACCATCCAGACTACAGTCAACAGAAGATATCAGAACAACATTGAAAGTAGGTATTTCAAGGCTTATTCTCACATTTCGACTTTGAGAAGTACAGATCAGAGTCAGGGACTACATTTTATTTCTGTGAGTTTCTTACAATAGAGAATCGATTCAGTAGAAATGGTATTGACATTATGAATTTATGCATGTGTGATGCTTACCGGACTTTGCTTTCAGTTAATTTTTTAACATTTTTTAAAATATTTTTTAACAGAAACTTGGAATTTCAACATATGAAATGTTACAGAAAAACAGGGAGTGCATAACACTTCATAAATGACACCACAAACTTAATACACTTTGCATTTTTTGCTTTAAAGAGGTAAGTGACTAAGGTTCAATGTAGACTTTTTTCCTCTTAGAAATGAGGTTTAAGGTTATATTCATTATAAATGTAGTGTTTTCGTTCAGCAAATTTAAATTGCTGGAGACAGGAGAAGCAACAGATATAATTTTTTTTCACAGCTGACTTTTTCTCACTTCTTATGAAGATAGAATGAAAAACACAAAATACTACAAAAGTTTTCCATGTTGGTCTTGTAACAGTGGACAACCTCCTTGCGTTAGTATGAATGACTCCACAAAATGCAGGGCAAGAGACAATCTGAATTCTTGTCTGGTGTCCTGGTTTTGGCTGTGATAGAGTTAATTTTCTTCCTAGTAGCTGGTATAGTGCTGTGCTTTGTATTTGGTAGGAGAATAATGTTGGTAACACACTGATGTTTTAATTGTTGCTAAGTAGTCACAGACTTTTCAGCTTCACATGCTCTGCCAGCGGGGAGGTGCACAAGGAGTTGAGAGGTGAGAAAGCCAGGACAGCTGACCCAAACTGGCCAAAGGGATATTCCCTACCAATGATGTTGTGCTCAGTATATAAACTGGGGGGAGCTGGCTAGGAGGGCAGCAATCACTGCTTGGGAAACTGGGCATCAGTCAGCAGGTGGTGAGCTCATCACTTATTTTGTGTATTCTATAACAACAACAACAATAATAATTTATTAAATTATTATCTTTTCTTTTGCTGTCCTGTCACTTATTTTGTATACTCTTATTCTTATTATTTTCTCTTCCCTTTCTGTCCTATTAAACTGTCTTTATCTCAATCCACTATTTTTAACTTTTTCTTATAATTCTCCCTATCCCACCGAGGTGGCGGGAGGAGTGAGTGAGTGGCTACATGGTGCTTAACTGCCAGCTGGGGTTAAACCATGACATCTGGACGGGTCAATTACATATGCAAAATCCCATTAAAATATTCTGTCATAGTGATCTTAGAGATTATAATAGAATATTATAGAATAGATAATAGAAAAAAATGGTTAAGCATATGCAGAAGTATCAAGATGCAAACAGTGACAATAAAGACAGCAAGTCTCATTGAGTGAGTGGAAGGAAATGGAAAGGGCTAGCAATAACAGGAGAGGTTGGCAGAGAAAGTGAAAATAGGGTGAATATGGGGAAAAATATCACAAAGAGCCACCATCTCTCTGTGGTCACAAGTAAAAAGTATCAGACAAACAGTCAGCCATTAGACTGAGAGGGAAAGACTGAAAGATGCCTAAAATATAAAAAAAAATTGGGGAGAAATACTGTCAAGGTTTTGAGTCTTATGTCTAGACTCAAGATAAGTCTTTTCTTGAACTCAGTCATGTTGGAAAGAAACCGTGATTTGATGCAATTAACTTCAAATCCAAAATTATTAATTACCCAACTAGATGTCCTTAACAAAAAAGAATTTTCAGCCAAATAACAAAATGCTTTCAGATGGTAAAAATGCTCACCTACTACTATGATATCAGCATATATATGTTTCTTAGAAAGAAGTTCTAGACAGAGATCCCAGACTGTGTTTCAGATCTCTGTTCACAGTATTGCTACGTTAGGGTGAGGTTGTTTGAAAACTGTCTGAATGGCCAGGCCCAGAGGGTGGCGATCAGTGGCACAAAATCTAGTTGGAGGCCAGTAACCAGCGGTGTACCCCAGGGTTCTATATTGGGTCCAGTCCTGTTTAACATCTTTGTTAATGATCTGGATGATGGGGCAGAGTGTACCCTCAGCAAGTTTGCTGATGACACAAAACTTGAAGGAGTGGTTGGTATGCCAGAGGGTCATGCTGCCATCCAGAGGGACTTCAACAGGCTGGAGAAATGGGCCAACAGGAACCTCATGAAGTTCAAGGAGAAGTGCAAAATCTTGCACCCGGGAAGGAACAGTCCAATGCACCTATATACGCTGGGGGCCACCCAGCTGAAAAGCAGCTTGGCAGAAAAGGACTCATTCAATATAAAACAAGGCTCATTTCAATAGAGCTTAGTGACATGCCATGTAAGAAGACTGAAAAAAAAAATTGAAATTAAACATCAGGATCTAGTACTTTCATTTCAGTCTCTTACATTGACCAACATTTAAATGGTGTTTTAAAAAGAAACGTCATATAAAATGAAAAAAGTGCATCTAAGTTCCCAGGTAATACAGCATGTACGTAAAAAAGCAGCCACCTACGGATTGATATCAGCAAGTATAAGTAGCAATAAAAACAATTACTGGATGGTTGATTGTTATAAATAGAAGGTTATAATAATACAGATGTGGTACAGTGAAGTTGCGTAGTTTTTTTTTATGCAAAGGCTTTGCATGCCATAATGAATAAAGAGGTTTACGTGTTAGTTATGAATGAGAAAAGATAAGTTGTATCAAAGTAACTATATTATGACAAAAAGCTTTTTCTAATTGCTTGTTGGGTTTTTTTAAGAGTCTACAACCAAACTGCTCAATTTATAGAGCAGCACCTTCAATGAGTTAGATATTAAAATACTGTTGAAACAAAGATACCTGTTCTCCATTGCTTTAATTTCTATCCTATTAAAAATAAGGTGAAAACATGACCTTCAGCAAATCTTGAACTGGTCACTTTCTAATACTTTTTAAATGGATTAAAGTCTTGCTTTAATGCATGTCAATAATTGCAAATCTGTTTTTTCTTTATATAAATATAACACAAAATTGCTGAGGGCCCTTTTGGAGCACTGTGTAATTCTGATCTCTGTGCTGTAAAAAAATGACATCATTATGGTAGAGACAAAAGCAATGAAAGTGCTGAAAGGTTTAGAAAACATGATCTATGAAGAGAGGTTAAGAGCACCAAACTTGTACAGCCTACAGAGAAGACCAGCATGAGGTGATAAAATAAATATCTATAAGTACCTTCCAGGAATTACCAAAAGAAAAAAAAAAGTTTTAGCTTAATTTGTCATTACAGGTAAAAGAAGAAGTAATGGCCTGAAATTAAGAAACTGGAGGACAAAAAGGAAAAAAGCACTGTGTAACAGTGAGGTCAATTAGATAATGGAATAACCTGCCAAAACAGCTATTATCACCGAAAATATTCAAGCAATACCACAGAGAGAAATACTGGGGGAACCTATAAAAAAAATTGTAAGTGCAATGCTATTGCTCTATGAAGATGGGTCAGATGACCCAACAGGTCGTTCCTAAACCTAGTATCTATGATTTAAGGATAATACAAGATGATAAATTGCCAACAGTGTAAATAGCAATGCACACAGCACACAGGTAGGATTTATTTGCCCTTCATAACAAATACTTTTATATATAAGTGGCAGGTTTTTAAAAGAAAATGGTTACCATAAATTTGGAGTAATTTCCCCTATATCAATACAGTCAGGGTTTGGAATACACTGTAGAATTATTTTTTTTTTTAATCTAAATAAATGTCTCAAAAGTACACTTATAGTGATTAGCTAGTGACATATACAGATTAATAAATTGTTTAGGCTGACGTTATTTAAAAGTGCCATATCATCAAATATTCTTGCAAGTTTTAAGAGGTTTAATGTTGTGCAAAATGATCTATTAGCTCCATGTTCAAGCCTATATTGCTTTTAATCTGAACTCAAGCAATTTCTCAGTTTGATGTACAATACCATTAAGTGCTTAAAAATCTTCATTTAATAAAGTTTACATATTAATATTCTGAGAATAATGTGTCCCTGAAGCACAAGGACTTTGCCACTAATTTTGATATCTTTCTTTTCTTTTTCCTTTCCTTTCCTTTCCTTTCCTTTCCTTTCCTTTCCTTTCCTTTCCTTTCCTTTCCTTTCCTTTCCTTTCCTTTCCTTTCCTTTCCTTTCCTTTCCTTTCCTTTCCTTTCCTTTCCTTTCCTTTCCTTTCCTTTCCTTTCCTTTCCTTTCCTTTCCTTTCCTTTCCTTTCCTTTCCTTTCCTTTCCTTTCCTTTCCTTTCCTTTCCTTTCCTTTCCTTTCCTTTCCTTTCCTTTCCTTTCCTTTCCTTTCCTTTCCTTTCCTTTCCTTTCCTTTCCTTTCCTTTCCTTTCCTTTCCTTTCCTTTCCTTTCCTTTCCTTTCCTTTCCTTTCCTTTCCTTTCCTTTCCTTTCCTTTCCTTTCCTTTCCTTCCCTTCCCTTCCCTTCCCTTCCCTTCCCTTCCCTTCCCTTCCCTTCCCTTCCCTTCCCTTCCCTTCCCTTCCCTTCCCTTTCCTTCCCTTTCCTTTCCTTCCCTTTCCTCTTCCCTTTCCTCTTCCCTTCCCTTTCCTCTTCCCTTTCCCCTTTCCTTTCCCCTTTCCTTTCCTTTTTCCTTTCCTTTTTCCTTTCCTTTTTCCTTTCCTTTTTCCTTCTTCCTTCTTTTTGAACCTTTCTCAGACTACCAAACCAAGAAACCTCTCTCTATTTTCAGAAAGTACATTGAAAGACAGCTTGATGGGGTTAAAGGCAGCTTATTTTAAAAGTACTGTAAGTGTGGATTCTATTAATGGGAGATCTATGCTTTATCAGTGCATTGTTTCCATGCAAATCACAAAGAACTAGTAGCATGCTCCTTCACTATTCTGAAGAGAAATTTAAAAGTATGCCTCAACTTCAGTTATTTGGAATAAAATGGTTTAAAAAACCACCCCTACCATCACCACCATCAATACAAAAAAGCCCTCTCATTTAATCAGGACATGCAAAAAGGCCCCTGTGACACATCAGAGCATAATTCCATATTATGTTTTCCCTGTCTGCAGATCATTAAATATGATGACAGTAGCATACACTCACCAGGAAGTCATGAGTTCAACTCATAAAATCAAAGAGAAAAAAAAAAAGACAACAACAAAAACTTGAACTATAAAAGTTCTAAGTTCGTTTTTGGTCAAAATTTTCAGCATTTTTAGAGATCAGTTTTCAGCTTTTTTGTGCAACCCTGAGAGGTTCAATGTGTTTTGGAAGAAATATGGAAGTTAAGAAATTTCTGTACATAATATGAATGTAAAACTATGGGCAGTTTTCAGTTGACTTTTTCTTAAAAAATTGCTGATCTCACCTCTTCAACACTAAGTGTGATGTTTAACAGTCTCTTGCCTTTGAGATTGCCTCAGAACCTTATTTTAATTTAATAAAAATATTTAAAATCTATTTTAAGCAGAAGATATTTGGGATTACAGAATAAGAAAAGAGCCCACTAATTAAATACAATTATTAAACAACAAGCATAATATATGAAACATAATCTAGTCCTTGTAATCTAGACCAGTAATTGTTTTCCTTTATAGAAGAACCCGTCTGCTTTATTTATGTGTCTTTGTATGAATTTCAGTTGCAATTCAGATATTTCACAGCACAGTTTCTGAGAATTTCCCCTGCCCCAACCTTATGAAGAAAAAAAAAAATACCAGTTGCATAATAAATTTAGATCTAATTATGGTCTCATGATACTTTTTTGTAAAATAAATTGATACCGATGTATACTTAAAAAACACCAGGCACACATCACTTTAGATATACAGAACAGCTTGATGTGATGAGCTGACAGAGAACGTTCAATAGTTCTTTCTCTCATAGTATACCCATTATTTTATACTGGTGAATATTGTGCTAGACAATTCAATCATTTTCAAGATGAATGTGTTAGAAAAGGGATGTTTATTATAGAGGTCCCCACAGTGTTTTTCTATGAATGTCTCTGTCAATCCAAAGCAAAAACAGACAAGCAAACAAACAAACAAACCAACCCTCTCACAAAAGTAGAATATAATAAATTGAGCCAGGGAAAGAGGTGTCAATGTAAGAATTTATGTCAACAAAACTGGAAGAAAGCATGACATAACAATAATGAAGGATCTGAATGGAAACCTCACCTGGTGACCAGATATCACAATTTCCAGTTCTAGCTATACCTGGTTGATTTTAGTGCTGCTGTTCAAGATTTAAATTTCTGTCAGAGATCGAAACTTAGCCCACAGAAAACTTCACATTCTGGAAAAATTCAAACTTGACAGAAAAATTGCTATTTTGTGTGACAGAACTGAGGAATAGGATCGACGACTTCTTGAGCCCATGAACAAGGTGCAAGGAAACAGTGTAGCTTGAGCTAACCCAACAACTCCGTCTGTATGTTGACTTCCTTCACTTTGCACTGTAAGTTCATGTATTTTAGATTCACAGCTTCTGCATAATTCTCTAAGCTTGTTTTACTGTTGTATTGACTAATAATATTGATTCATATTTTTTAAAAAAAATCTATTCCAGAGCATATTCTTCATCTGAGAATTTGTCCACAGTGCTTAGATATTTGGGCTAAGTGGTCTTAATTATAGAATTCTTACTGCATTCATACAGTGCCAGAATTTAATCCTTTTTTAATTCACTGGGCTAACAGTTCTTCCTTATATAAAGAAAGTTCAAGAAGGAAAAGGCTTTAGTGGAAAAATAATTAATATTGTTTTTTCATACTAGTATGAATAGATTCAGTAGTTCATCATCCCTATATATATATAAGAAAAGTGAGGCAGGGAGAGATGAAGTCACATACTTAAATTAAAAAAGGAGCAAGCTAGGCTAGTATTGAGCTATTTTCTTGTAAGAATGTGGCTTTGTTCCCCTTCGCTTTGCATTGCTTAAGTGAGAGCATGAGGGACTATTTTGCCTTGCAGATTTGAGAAAACATCAATTTCCTTAAAATGCAATTTCTGTCACTGTACTATTACTCTTATTTCTGGTTCATGCACTGATTGTTTTATCTCACCAAGTGTTGATAAAAGGCACCACAAATACCTATTTTGGAGAAAAAAGTACTTTCATTGTTTGCTGTGGAGAATGGAAGATATGTTTGAATGTGTGTCTCAAACATGTACATACGTGTGTATTTTAATCGTTTGTCCCTGCGTTCATTAGCACTTTATCCTGCATTATTGCTAGAAGTTACGTGAAAGGAAACTGTCAAGGAATAATACAAAGTTAAATTAAATACACACTGACCTTAGGAAACAGTGGTAATGTTTCTGGTTTGGGATATCTCTAGCAGCCTCTGACTAGTTAGTGGAAGTAACTAATAAGAATAATTCCACTAACTAGTTAGTGGAAGTATGCCTGGAGTGCTGATTAGCAAATGCTGATGTTGAACCTACAAAAAGACTCATGGGTAAGAACAAATAGGCTGTTTTTCCTTACTTGTAGGTAGAGATTGATACAGCCAGAGAGAGTAAAATTATGCTGAGGTAATATGTAGCAAGATGTCTGGCTGTGCTTGCTTATTTTCCTTGATAATGTGTTGTGGGTTGTTGTGGTTCCCCCCACCCAGTAATTACATTCAATTTTGTATTAAAGACTGTTTCCAGAGTCATCTTAATCAGGTCCTCAAAGTGGAAGGGCTAACAAATACTGGATTGATGTGGTTGGGAAATAGGGAGGCTGGAGCCCAGAGAGTCAAGCAATTTGTTGGAGAGTCCTTTACCTAGGTAAGTGCCAGGTCTTGTATTCTAGGGATGTATTCCAAAAGCGTTTTAAAGACCTTGTATGGCATTCACCTGCGAAACATGCTATTTATAGGAATAAAAATATATTAAAATACAATTAAAAATTAAAATGGAGGCTTTTCTTCTTGAATAGACATGGAATCAAGCTAACATAAAACAGCAACGTTGAAGTACAATCCCTGCTGCGCTCACATATATGTCTTTTGCCTATACAGCCGCTTATGAGTAGCTTTAGGAAACAGCGGACAAGAGGAGAGAACTGACAATTACTGTAAGTTGCTTGCTGATTATAAGCCTCCAGGAACTATATGATGCTACTGAAGCTCTCCGCAGCTACTACACAAACTAACAGAGACTGTTTCCTTACCCGACGGCTTTCTTATCTGACTAACCATAGTTTCTGAAATACAAAAAGGCAAGGAGGTCAAAATCTGTCTTTGTTCACACAAAGTTAATTTCAGTGAACTCTATTAAATGAACAGAGATGTTTCATTTCCAGTGGGGTAAATGAGAAGAAAAATTGTCCTCTTGCATTTCATTTTCCCCTATAGAAATAACTTGAAAGACTAAATTAACCAGAAAGCATGTTTTGTGGAGATTTCTTTGGCACGAATGTGATGAGGAATGGAAGCATTTGATTGTGACACTTCTAAACACTAGTGTTTAATAATTTAATTTTATTGATCTCATGGTCTTAACAGCTTTTGCAAATATAATTGTTGTCAAAGGGATTAAGTTTATTAGACCCCTGCCTCCAATAGCAGTGCATTAGGAGACTAGAATATTTGCAAATTCTATTTACATGACTGCTCGTAGCACAGCTTTAAATCAGCAGTTTTCAGATTTTAAATTTATTTCAGTAATTTTAAATAATTTTGAAACATGTTTATTCATTAAAAAATAATTCATAGAAATATAAATGTTACTTGTAGGCAAAATTGTAAATCCCTGAATCTCAGGAGCCATTTTTTTATTTGTATCCCCCCCTTCCTCCCCTGAAAAAATTAAGAATTAAATATAAGTTGAACCTCAAAATCACAAAGAAAGAATACTGAAGAGGCATCAGGACTCTTTCAGTACTGCAGTTATATGGGTAAATTCTGTGCATTATTTCAGAAGTAGTAGCAATAAACTGCACTGGGATTTTTTTCTTCTAATAATATTTTATATTCTTAAAATACAAATAATTAGATATTTCAAATTAATTAGTTATATTTAAGAAATGGCTACAGAGCACTCACAAGCGGTCAATGACTATTTCTTTGCACACATACTCTTGTGACATATAGGGACAATGATAGTCTTCATTTATCAAGTTCATTAGAAATACGGATCATTTAATCCTGAACTGAGGTATAATTGTGATTAAAAGAAAAAAAAGGTACCTCTTCTGTTAATGAAAATCATGGTAAGTAAAGATTGTGAAGTGCAGATCACATGTGAACCAGGGTACCAATGGCATTATTCATAGGTAAAATCAACCAAAATTGTACTTATTAAATCAGGCACCTGTCCTATGTATCATTACCATGTTCTTAAAGCACAAGTGTTCTTACTGTGATTAGGAAGTAAACTGCCCTTATTTTCATTTCTTTTCTCATCTGAAAATAGAAATGTTTGCCACTAGGATATTTTTGCCCCTACATTTTCTTAAAATAATCAAAGAATTATACTTTAATTATAATCTGATAATCAGAGTTGAAAAAAGGTACATAAGTAATAAGGGAATTACTATCATCCCTGTAGGAAATCTTGTGTAAATTCAGATGTTTGGTAACATTTCCTTTTACCTCAGTGGAGCACAGATTCAGTCTCTTTATTATTTTTTCCATTTTATGATTTTGGGGTCAACTTCCTACATTTCTAAGATTACCTCACAGTTGTGATACTTCTTCTTTCTAGCAATATTTATGCCAGTGCTTCTCCTGGCTATCAAGCCTTCTCTTAACATTCAGTATATTTTGCAATCAAAATGAAAAATAACTGAATGTAGTTAAAATAAAAATAATTATTGAATCCTTCATGTTCATAACTCACCAGTTATACCTTTGGCATGAAATTCCTTGAATATGAAGTACTGTTAGGGCACTTGGCTTAACTAATAACTGTTTAGTTGAAGTCTAAGTGGAAGAATTATATTGCATCTAATAAGCCAGGAACTAATGACTCACAGCACTTGCATTAAAATACCACACGTCTCTGCTATTGTGGATTTCCTTATTCTTTTAGAAACAGTTTTTTTCTCTAGTCCATGTTGAATAGTATCACATAACTGACTTGAAAAAATGCATATGATGGACTTCTATGAGGGCTTTTTTAGTACTATGAGGTCTCTTTTATTGCTTTCCCCCGCCCCCTTCTTTTAACCACAGTCTATTTGCAGTTTCAGGTAAAGAATTTTATGCAATACTTAGACAGTGCTGTGTTACTATGAATTCTGATTAACCAAAGGGGTCAACTTTCATTAGAAACTGCATAAAACGCAGTCCATTAAATTGTCTGTTTCAAGCTTGCAGTAATGGCTTATGGTTTTGATTGTATTAATTAGTGCACCTACTGCATTGCCAAACTAAATGCTTATTCTAAAGAACACAGAGGGTTCCTCTTCTGGCGGAGAACTAGTTTATAGGGGAGAAACAATAGAGGAGATGGTAGATTTAAAATTTAGTAGATTAACTAAATTTTAATAAAATTAAAAAATAAAGTCATTATGATAGATAAATTATTTTGTCAAAGAAGTTAGCATATTATATCAACTACAGTTAAAAAAAAAATCCCAAATAATTACTTTTTATATCTTCATTTTTAAATAGGTGACATCTTATTTTACTGCCTTTGGTCACAGAAGTCAATTTAACTGTTCATAACACAAAGCCCAAAAGAATATGCTCATATCTTCAATGACTCCTCTAAATACCTGGAAAGTTACTGGTTCTCTAAACCCTGCTGTAGTCTAAAATTGTATTCATTTCCAATTCAGCATTTGATAGTAGGAAACATACATCATCAGACCCAGGTATTGATCTACCCAGCTCAATATCCTACACAAAATGATAAATCCTTGTATATTGGAGAATATCTAAAAGATTCTCTATATCCCTCATACTCAGCCAGTCAAGGCTCAAATGAGATCAACAGAAGGGTAGAAGTAGCAAATCTTCATGATCCTAGAAGTCACATATAAGAATCTCAACAGTCTCAACTGCTACAAATATGCCTTTTTGGGGCACCAGAATTACAAGAGTATTGCACTGTCTTCACTGATGAGGGAGCAACTACCTTCTGCATCATGTAACATTGTCACAGAGAGTCCTCTGCATGGGACCACTCATGGATCAGATGAGACCTGAGACAGGTCCTGTGGGAGAAGAGACTCTAATTCATTCCTAGCACATGGTGCCCAGCTAGCAGTCTATTTCAATGATTAATCTGGACATTAACAGTAAACTACATCCCAGAAGACTTACACTAGGAGCCACAATTCCCAAAAGGAACAAAAAGTGTTTTTTTTTGTGAGAACAGTACCAGTCTCACCAGTCATGTATGCTAGACTTTTGGCAGAGGCCTCACCTCCCTTCTAGTAAGGGGCAAGAATTAACAGCCAAAAGTTGAATGAACCAATGGCAGTGATACGGGAAGTAATATATCTGACACTGATCGACCTCTATTATTTCCATGCCTCCCATGTCTCTTTCCTTGGCTAAGCAACATCAGTTTACCATGTCTCTATCAAGGAAATGCAATATTTAGCTGTCCACAGAGCCCATCCTTTGTTCCCTGACCTTCTCATATCTTAAGACATATACATAACATGGAAGAACAAGCTAAGGGAAGTTGAAACTGCATTGTGTAAGTTTTCATGAGTACTCCCTGTCCCTTAAAGTTCTTGGTATGACTTCCTGTCCTTGCTAAGGAGGTAAAGGTCCAGACATGGATGCTAAAGAGTCATGCCAGTGAAGTAACATGCCTCTCCCATCTTCCCTCCTTGCCCTCAACACCTTTCCTACCTGTGAACTATAGCTCCCCTTCCTCCATCAGAAATACCATTCAGTTAATGTTGCTGCTTAGGTCAGGTAGCTAGTTACCAAGAATCCCTACATGATCCATGGAGATAGAAGCTCTTTCAGGGACTTGTCCTGGTTTCGGCTGAGGTTAATTTTCTTCCTAGTAGCTGGTGTAGTGCTGTGTTTTGGATTTAGTATGAGAAGAATTTTGATGATACACTGATGTTTTAGTTGTTGCTGAGGAGTCAAGGACTTTTCAGCTTCCCATGCTCTGCCAGCAAGGGGGTGCATAAGAAGCTGGGAGGGTGACACTGCAGATGGTTTTGTAATACCACTCTCAGAGAAAAAACAAACCCCAACAAAATGTAACAAGCCTGGAAACAGAACTCCTTTCTCTTTAAAAAGAGCAGAAATTTGTACATTGTTTTGCATTACTGCCTCATATAATGTCAACGTTCATAACAAATTTTCCTTTTCTCTGTTCTAGTGATTTCTGATTACATCTGCCCCAGCAAAAAGTTGCCAAATGATTAACACAGGACTGATACAGGCATCAGCAGTGCAAGCTTTGTATGTGGTGTACCGAAGCAGCACTTTTAGTATTTAAAATATGCAGAGCCAGAAAAAAGAATGAGAAAAAAGGAAGTTATATAGCTGCACAGCTGGGCTACCGTAACCTGATCACACTACACTGAGCAGGGTCATAAGCGCATGGGCTGGTTTTGGCTGCAGTAGAGTTAGTTTTCTTCACAGTAGCTAGCATGGGGCTGTTTTGGATTTGTGCTGAAAACAGTGTTGATAATACAGGGATGTTTTTGTTATTGCTGAGCAGTGCTTACACAGAGTTGAGGGAACACAGCTGGGACGGCTGACCCACGCTGGCCAAAGGGATATTCCATACCATGCTCAGTATGTAAAGCTGGGAGAAGAGATAGCCAGAGTGGGGGGAAAAACGATCGGAGTGATGCCATGTGTCTTCCCAAGTAACTGTTACACATGATGCAGCCCTGCTTCCCTGGAGATGGCTGAACACCTGCCTGCCCATGGGGAGTGGTGAATGAATTCCTTGTTTTGCTTTGCTTGCGTGTGTGGCTTTTGTTTTACCTGTTAAACTGTTTTTATCTCAAACCATGAGTTTCCTCACTTTTACTCTTCTGATTCTCTCCCCCATCCTACTTGGACGGAGTGAGCAAGCGGCTGCTTGGGGCTTAGTTGCCAGCTGGGGTTAAACCACAACAATGTTCCAGAATACATAAGGACGTTTAGTCCCTAGAATTGAAAAGGATAGATCTCCTTATTCCTAGCTGTTCCTATGCCACCTCTTTGACAGTAAATTCATGTCAGAGAGTAGCGTGTGGGTTTTTTAGTTTTCTTCAATATTGGCCTCTGTGTTCAACGCAGTCATAAAGATATTGTTAGAGAGACGGCAATTCCTGGTCCAAAGATGTGCACCATCTTTCAAAATATTGTTCTTATCATACACATTGTTGCTATAAGCTTGCTCTGACTACAGGAGTATAACAGAAATAGCTTAACACTTTTTTTGCTCAAATTGGAAATAATGATATGAATCTCACATGTTTGAGTAAACCTCATTAAAATACATGTGAACACATAAGAGGAGTTTAAATTAGAGTCTATCAGTCTTACTAGTTTTTCTCTAAATTGCAGTTTTGATATTTTTTTTTAATCAATAATTTGATCCAGGTAAGTAAACACATTTTTAAAAATTTAAACAATGTTTGAAAGACCTAAAAAACATTTTGTAAATAGAGAATAAGTATCTGTAATTATATTTTGAGCAAAACGTCCTGGGAGTTGTGGACTGTTGAAAAGGCAACAACCCTTGGTAGAAAAAATTAAAACTGGATGAAATTTTTTAGCCTGACAGTTTAAAAAATACATTTTTTTATTAATTTAAAAGCTTCTCATCAATTTTGACAAAATTGTCATAAAATCGTGAAAGAACATTTTACTTCAGCAAGATAGAATAAAAAAAAAGAAACAAAAGCCTCTTATTTTAAACTTACATATTAGCGGGATTTACTGTTTTTAACATACTACTATACAAACAGGCCATCTTTAATATATATTACCAATATATTGGAAAAAAAAACCCCAAACCAGCAGTAACATTAGATCAGAATGACACAAACAAAAATGTTTTTTAACCTTATCCAACCAAATATATGCATTATATAAATTATCTGAACACAAGATAATTTATTTCCTTTTTCTTCTTCACAATAATTATTTTTTAAAAAAGGTATTTATTTCCATTTAAGATTAAACAAAATCCACTGTTAGTATTTCCCAGAGAATGGACATTGAGTTATCCGGTTTCAAGTTAAATGTTATCAAATATTACAGAAAGTAAGTGTACTTTTCTCTGAACTTCGGAAATGCAGATAGCTTCTATTTGATTTGTTGCCAGAGGGCTTAATAACACATTGAAGCTGATGTTCTTGTTTATGAAATTCTGTGAATGAAAATCTCTCTCTCTATATAAGTGATGCAACTCCAGTAAAATCAAAGGATGGCTGCACAACTGTATTTGTACAAGCAAAAAATATGATGCCCAGACTTTTTGTATGTTGGTGTAATATGGACACTTGGAAAGATTTACAAGCATATAGAAAGCGAAGCCAGAAAGCATATTTGGTCTTGTTAAAGCTAGGGCTGTTGGTTTGTTGTGGAACACATTTGCGTAGTCGTTAGTAGAGGTGATACAAACACTTTAACAATTACATCAAAAACCTTCTTTGAAATCATTTCTCAAAGGCAATTTTATGCTGATGTCAAGAATCTGCAGATGTCTGTTTAATTTCAAACATGTTAGTATGCAGTACTATTAGAAATATAATAGGCCAGGAGCTTTTACTCAGTCAGATGTATACTGTCTACTCAGTCAGATGTATACTGTCTTTACAAGTTCTGTTTCATAGAGCGTTTTGAAGATTTCATGTGTCGATAGAACATAAAAGACAGGATGCGTATCCTATCCAGTTGACATATCAGTATTTATTCTAGAAGAAAACCTCTAATCTGACCTATAAAAATGTTCCTTATGTATTACTTCTGTGGTATGAAAGAAACAAAAGGTTTTCATGGTAACAATGATACCAAGCACTATAACAGGTTTGTCACATCACGATAGTAAATCAAGTGACAATAGAAGTTTAGACTAAAACTGAAAGGTTTTTCCCTTTTCACTCACATGGACAAGAATATAAGTGGTATTATTCTTGAATTTTGCCTCTGATTTTACATGTTCACAACTTGATCACTTATAGCTTCAAGCAAAAAGCAATGATTTTCAATGAAAAATCAAAATCAATTGTTCAGATCATACTCAAACCAACTTTGACTCTATACTTTTTTCAGCTTAACGAGTCTCTGATAAGTGAAAATATTAACTAAATTTAGAAAAAAGAGTAAGTCTGATATTAAAACTATTATTCTTGTGTATTTCCAACAGAACCGAACTCAGTATTTGCTTCTATCAGATATAGATGTAAAATGAATAACCAAATTTACTTTGAAATACTTTTCGACTTTCATTCTATAAGGATTTTAATATCTTCTGAGTTAAATGGATATGTATACACATATACCATTCCATGCATATATGTATTTCTTTAGATGAAACAAAAGATTACATATCATGTCTGATTTAGGTCAGAACCCATCTAAGTAATTCACCAACAAAAGCAAATGTCCGGAAGAATGCCTTACACACAGAGTGCAACTATTTCCTTGCTTTTACATTTGAAAAAAACTACACTCATACGCAGCAGTCCGTGCCCTACCCTGAGAGAGAAAATAAATTACCAAAATGCAAGAGGAAAAACCAGATATAATTAAATGACAAGTAGCCATTCTGTCTGAAATTCTTAGTGTGAAATGGAGAAGTCATAGCAGATTAAAAAACAAATGGGAACCAAAAATTCAGATTGCCATGGAAGATAAAAAAGTTCTAAGAGAAGTGTTCTCCTGCGGTCTTTCAAGTTCTTGACATCCTTTGCCTCACAGCAAATGAAAGAATTGCAAGGGCTGACTTCTGGAGCACTGCAGCAAGGAACAGACAAAATGGGAATGTCATTGTCCCCAAGGACAGGGGTTGAAGACAGCTGGCATAGTTAGTAATGCTTAAAGTCAGTGCCATTACTTGAAAGGTTGGAGTCATGGGCAAGCAACCTAGCTTACTTCTATTTCACTATTGAAAAGTAAAGGCCACTTCTGAAATATTTGTGCATCTGAATGTAGTCAGTTCATTGTAGCTACAAGACATTTTTCACCATCTTTGGCCACAAAACAGTCTGGCTGTACCCTTTCATTCTAACCTCTTGGAGCCATGTTATACTTCCAAATATCAGTGGATTGGAAACTTCATGGAGATCACATAAGCATTTCATTCAAAATATATTTGAGGGGATACAGAATGACAGCAAGTTAAAAAAAGGTCTTGTTTTTAAGCAGAACAGCTGAACCCCCAACTGAACACCTTTTAGGGTTAGCTGAGAGGAGCTAGCTCATTAGCATGCTGTAGGGTAGCAATACAATGCTGAGCCAAGAAGCCCTGACAGGAATGCACCCTGAAACCTCCATTAGAGTGGTTAACATTATGGCAGAAATAATGCCACAGTAGCGGTACCGAGAGAACAATAAAGCAAGCAACAAACAAGTGGATCAAGTTGCCACAGAATTTCTCCAACGCAGTCTTGGAAATCTTTTCAACATTTGAAAGCCTATCATAAATTTTGTGTAACATTTTCATCAGATATTTGCTAAATCGTTCTCTAAGAGATAACTAACAGAATGACAGCAGTGGATTGTCATAATAGTCTTGGAGGATTAATCATATCACTGCAAATTAGCCTTCCTTTGCTACTTATTCAGAACTGACCTTTAGCTACCAGACTGACATTCCTAAGCCCAGTGGTGAATATTTCATCATCTGGTGAATTCCACTAAACCACTAAACCTAAGTACATCAAACTCAGCCTTGGTTTTGGTATGCCTTCAAATATTACTCCTGGAACTTTGCTTTATCATGAACACTGCCTAAATTTACCATAAAAAAAAGTGCTTATTTATCCAGACGAGATAATTCACTTTTTCCTTTTGACATACTAGCATATTAAATACATTTGTTTCTAACCTCCTTCTCAGTCCCCTTCACCTGCCCTGCTAACGTAAGGCTAACAGCCAGAAATAAGATCACTTTGAATGTCTCCCTCAATTTTCACTGTCTAAAGTTTCCAAACAAAAGTTTTAATGCAGCAGCAGAAAAGAGATGGGGGTGTTATGTGATTAAAGGCTCATAAACATACACTCATGAAGCAGCAGAGAGGCAGAGTGCCAGGCAGGGGAACCCCAATAACCCCCTATGAGAAAGGAGCCCTGCGTTTTCCCACAGCTGTCCCAGGACAGCTTCAGCTCCAGTGTCAAGGTGGGACACCCACCACCATGAACCAATGCTGTGGCTCTGAAAATCACCTTTCCAACTGAAGGGGAAGACTGTCCAGGAGTATGGGGCACATTATGGGATGCCAGGGAGAAGTCTTTTGGGATTGCACAGGACATTATAAGATGTTTAGAGGAGGAACCAAAGGTGAAAAAAGGGAGAGATCAAGGTGGTTTGGGGAGGAACAAGCATGGGAAAATAGAGGAATAAGAGGGTGTCTTGGTTTAGCCCACCTCCGGACAAAACGCTAGCACTTGCTCTATCTCCCAAAAGCTCCCTCTCAGCCGAGACAGGGAAATTGGGGAAACTCATGGGTTCAAATGGGTTGAAGTAGAAACAGATTTAATAAAACAATAAAACTAATACTAATACTAAAGCAGTATGAGTACATAGAGTTGTGCTCAGCCCAGATGGTGGTCGCGAGCAGCGCGCTCCCAGCAGCCAACGCGGGTTGGGGGATGCCGGGAGCAGCGCAGCTCCAGCGCGGGGAGCGCAGAGCGATGGGCGAGACCCTCTGGGGACGGCAGCCGCTGCGGGAGACAGAGCCGCTCCCAGCAGACTCCCCAGCTCACAGTGAGCGTGAGGTTTATGGCAGGGAACACTTCTGGTGGCCAGCCTGGGTCGGCTGTCTTGGCCTCCGTTCCTCCCGGCTTCAGCACCCGGCCACCTGAGACTGCTGGAGGCCTCGAGCACTCTGGAAACCCCCATGCCCTGGCTGGCCACGAACTAAACCAAAGTGTCTCATCAGCTCTGTTCTCACAGTAACGGTGCTGCGGGCTGCTCAGAAATGCAGCTTTCCTGAACAGAAAACTGACTTTATGATTCTATCCCAGCAAAACCAGGACAGTAAAAGGGGCCGGTCACATGTAAACAGGTGGCTGGTCAGTACATACCATGCAGTCAATGAAGTCTTCCTGTCCTCTTATCGAATGCCATTTATAACTCACGTACGCTTTATGGGAGTCTGAGTGCCAGCAACTGGAGTGAGTGCAGGTGTGCAAGTGAGTGTGAGGGGTTTGTACCAGCAGCTGAATGGGGGCTGTGGCCTCAGGGGCTCATTTGTCCAGGTGCCAGCAACTGGGAAGATTTGGATCCAGGGGCAGCCCATGGGCAGGCTGAGCCCAGCTGCTGGAAGAATCCACCTTATGAGTGAGCGCCTATATGCGCATGCGTGTGTCATGTGTCTTTCCCAGTACTTGACCTTTCTCATAATTAGCCATTGAGGGGAATAAGATGAAGCCCTTTGAGCTAGTGTGAGTATTGTGTATCTGTGACACATATACCTGTGTAATCCGTATTTCCAGACATGTACATATGTGTATATGTGGCATATGCTTGTGTTTGGTTATGTGCCTATTGTGAATCCTTGCTCGGATTTGCTACTGCTTGGACCTGGGGCAGGGAGTTGCAACAGCGTCACCTCTATCAGGCTATGAAGTTCAGTAACTCCCTAACATTGGAGTCATAGTAGATGTTAGCAGATGTGAAAAGCACACTAAAATCATTAGGAGTGGTTCACATACGAATTTAGACAGATGGCCACAGAGACAAACTGAGAAGAAAAACTTTTCTAAAATGGAATACCCCATTGCTTTATATCATAGCATGCCAGACATTTAGGTCTTACTCTTCCAAATGTTTCATTTCCTCATACCAACAATTCAAAGATGAGTATATGTAAGCCAGGTGGCCTAAGACGTAAGAGAGAACAGTAGGTCATCCTGGAAAACTGTAGAAGGAAACCAAAAACTCTGTTGACATTTGGTGCAAAGAAAGGGATTCGAGTGAAAGAGACTTTGGGCCAAGGTTTCATCCTAATCAAGTGGGTCAGCCTGCAGATTTAGGACACCGAAGTCCTAGGTAAAGAAAATGCCATGTGTGAAATCTGTAGATAGCAGACTGTGTGGAGTCCAGTATTCTGTGATATTATTTAAGAAGCAAAAAAGTCACTGAGAAGTGCCATGCTTCCAACCAGCAGGAAGAAATGGGGAGGTCAGCGGGGGACTGGCTGAAGCCTGGGTACTGCACAGAGGACAGAGGAGGCAGAAGGTGCCCAGGGTTGCCACTAGCAAGCAGAGAGCCGAGCACTGCTGCAAGAGTAAGACACATTCCAGCTACTCAACAGCTTCCTCACAATAAAAGAAGAAAGAAGACATTAAATTCATGTCATTTGGGAAAACAGATACTATTACATCCTACATTTCTCCTTCCATCTCCTCATTTCTCCCTCAACACCAGCGTCTTTGTTTCTTGGTTCACTGTTTGTGAGGAGGCAGCAAAGGTCACTGAGCAATCAATCTGGTCTAGTTTTCCCAGATTTTGGGATAGAACTCAAGCCAGTGTTTAATTATGGCACTTTGAAATTGAAGCTGGCTCCTGTTGATAATCAGAGCATGGTAGATAGATGATGCATATACATGAATAACATCTGCATATATGCACAAATATATCTAATTCAGGACAGATGAATACACTTAGGAAGAAAGATACATTACACACACACTCTGTATATATACACATATAAAAACATATATAAAATAAATTGCTTCTCTTTGATTAAATTGAAGAATATATTATTTATATTTTATATTAAATAAAAAAACCCAGTTACTTATGAAAGACCCATGACAATACTTTAGCTTCTGTTTTCAGAACAGACAATATTTGCTTGTGTCTCAGGTATCCCTGAGCACCTAATTAAGTTAATATTTCCTTTTTGCTCAGTATGGTAATCTTTCTACTAGAAGTGAAGAGGTATTCTATCTCTAAGGCAACTGGTCTTATGAAAGAAGCAGTGAAAATAGCAGGCATTTATTACTGACTAGATTTTAAAAATGTCTTCATCAGCCAGTTAAGCTGTGTATACTATGAAGTGAACGAGTAGTAATTAAAATGCTGAATTTCCATTCTGGAAGAAATTCTAGAAATTTGAAAACATTTTAGTTTGCAAGAAAAAAAAAGTGACAGAATTCCTTGTGGAAGGAAAATTTCTTTCAGGGTAAAAAAAAACCAAACCCAAACCCCACATATGCATTCTGGTTTAGCTTTTCTAAAAATTAAACAAAGCCTGACCCAGCTGGGACCCAGTAGTCTGCCTCTAGCTGTGGTAAAAGTCTAGCAAAGCACTGAAGAAGAAACATAGGAATGTTTCTATTCTTAAGAACATCATTTCATGATATTACAACTGAGGTTCCTTTGTACTGGATCATACCACAGGGACACCATATTTAATATTCAACTTCCAACAGCTGGCATCTGCTGCTTTAGAGAAAGAGGAACAAATATAATTCTCCTAATTATCTGAATCATTATTCTTCTTACTTCATAAACTATGTCTGCCTCCTGGGTCTGTTTTGTACTGATCTCAGTTTCTACTAGTTGTCTGCAAAGCATTACCAAAATCTTGTCCTTTTCTTAAGGCCTTGTTCCTTCTTTTTCTTTGAGAACCAAACATAACAAGTGAGCATATTGAATGCTGCAGCCATGCCAGATTTGTATGTATTCATCAACAAACACATCCCTTTGGATCTCTGCCAATAATGCTTAGATATTCCTTTAAACCTCTGCCTTTCACACCTTTCTCTCAGAAGTCTCATATTTTTTCTACTTGTTGCTTCATTTGCTTACATGTTTCAGACTTTAAGCATCAACTCTCTGCTGCATTGTAGAATATTGCTAATCCTAGAATATCTTTAGAAAAACACCTACATTGCTGTCCATAGGCATCTAAGTTTTCAGTTTTCCTTTCCAAAATTAAGTGCTTGCATGCATCAGTCTTCTTTATTGTCACTACCACTGCTACAGCATTACTTGCCTAATCACTCACTAAGACTACACAGCTTCTGGGTAGTAGTCTGTGCACTTTCTGTGGAGTGAAGCAATGTCTCGTACACTTACGGGTGTCATAAAATCATTCATGGTAGCACTCAACAATGTGTTTATGTCCTTAGACTGTACTTATGGTTGATCATGAAAAACTTCCAACAAAAACAGATTTAGAATGGAGGCTTTTGGAGGAAGGACTATCTCTTAATCTGAGTTTGTGCAGTGTCTGCCATAGCATTATTTTGCTCCTGTCAATCCAAAGGTCCTGCTGTACTCAACATGACTGATGGCGATTTGAATGTATTTAAAAATGCCCCTTAACTGCAAAACTTAAAAAGTTACTTTTCCATTGTGTTGATCAGTCTGTCACTAAACAGTTAGACACTATATTATTCTCTTTATCTACACTTCTAATCCTCTGTCATGCGCTCTGAAAAGTGGTATAGGTTAGGAATAATTTCTGGATGAAAAATAAGACATTAACCATGTCTAACATAAATGAATTAAAGGATATTTTAAAATCAAAATCTCAACACATCTCAAGATCTCAAACATATTGTAAGAACTGGCAGTGTTTTTATTAGAGAAAATTATTAATATTATTAATTTTCAACAATATCATTGAGATTATAAAGGGGAAAATGAAATATGGTACAAAACCTACAGAAAGACATTAGGAACACAAAAAGGATTTGACCAAACAAGCAGAGCAGGAATACTAATTCAAAATTTGGAAAGTAAACACTGAATACTAATAAAAGTACATGCTAGGTCTATTTTTTGACACAATGCCACACAATATCCTTCCCTCTAAACTGGAGAGATATGGATTTGATGGGTGGACTGTTGGGTGGATGGGGAATTGGTTGGATATTTGCATCCAGAGGGTAGTGGTCAATGGCTCCATGTCCAGATGGAGATCTCTCAGGGGGGACCAGTACTGGGATCAGTACTCTTTAGTATCTTCATCAGTGACCTAAACAATGGGATTGAGTGCACCCTCAGCAAGTTTGCAGATGACACCAGGCCGAGTGGTGTGGTTGACATGCCTGAGGGATGGGATGCCATCCAGAGGGACCTGGACTAGCTCAAGGAATGGGCCCATGTGAACCCCATGAGGTTCAACAAGGCCAAGCTCAAGCTCCTGCACCTGGGTCAGGGCAACCCCTGGTACCAGTACAGGCTGGGGGATGAAGGGATTGAGAGCAGCCCTGCTGAGAAGGACTTGGGGGGTATTGGTCATGTAAGAGACAAATGAAAGATTCTAGGGGGACAGGTCAGTAGGAGACAATACAATTAAAAAAGATTAATGAACCCAGATTTAGTGGTCAAGAAGATGAAGAAGTAATTGTACTTAAGGAGTAAACCATGAAGACTGAGTTGTTCTTTTATTCTTGAAAAATGTAACTGTCATGATATCAGCAGAATCTACAGTAACTAGGGTAAAGGTGGTAGGGGGAGATCACGACCACTTACTCAACTGAGGGACTATGCGAATTAGCCCCCACTCTTTCTAGGAGCATGCACAATAATTTAAGTATGTGTAACCAATAATAATCAATGTGGTAATTACTAGGTAAAGAATGTAAATTTGGGAGGTTCTCTATAGTTTTCATTAATCATGTAACGGGATAAATATATGGTGATTCCTTTGTGTGGTGTGCTAGCTTTGTGGAATACCACCTAGCACCCGTATCTGTGCAAACAGGCTTTAAATAACGTACCTCTACTCTGTGTGTACATTGGCATATTGCACACCAGGTATACGATCCCACTTTCGGGACAACACTGGTGGATGAAAAGCTGGACATGAGCTGGCAATGTGCACTCATAGCCCAGAAGGCCAACTGTATCCTTGGCTATATCACAAGAGGCATGGCCAGCAGGTTGAGGGAGGTGATGCTGCTGTTTGCTCTGGTGAGAACCCACCTGGAGTCCTGTGTCCAGCTCTGGAGGCCTCAGCACAGGAAAGACATGGACCTGTTGGGGTGGGTCCACAGGAGGGCCATAAAAATGGTCAGAGGGATGGAGCACCTCTCCTATGAGGACAGGCTGAGTGAGTTGGGGTTGTTCAGCCTGGGGAAGAGAAGGCTCTGGGGAGACCTTATTGTGGCCTTTCAGTATTTAAAGGGGGCTTATAAGAAAGATGGGGACAGACTTTTTAGCAGGGTCTATAGTGATAGGACAAGGAGTAATGGTTTTAAACTGGAAGAAGCTAGATTCAGACTAGATCTAAGGAAGAAATTTTTTATGTTGAGGATGGTGAAACACTGGAAGAAGTTGCCCAGAGAGGTGGTAGATGCCCCATCCCTGGAAACGTTGGTCAGGTTGGATGGGGCTCTGAGCAACCAATTTAGTTGAAAATGTCCCTGCTCACTGCGGGGGGGCTAGACTAGATGACCTTTAAAGGTCCCTTCCAACTCAAACTATTCCGTGATTCTATGATTCGATGATTTTGAATTGGAAGATGTTCAAAGTGTTTTGCAGATTAACTATTTTTCCCTGGAACAGGTATAAAGAAGCCTATATTGTTAATATATTGTGAGAAGAATCCCTCAGTTTGAATATCAAATTATCATAATCATTTTTTAAAATTATAATATGGATATTGCTATTGATGAATTAATACAGTACTTACAAGGGCTGCACACGTGACTAATAATTATAGTGAATTCTTTTAATGGTGTTGTTACTAGTAGCAATGGAAGCAGTAGCTTGTACTTCTCATAGACTTTCATTTACTCCTGGATAAAGTTAAAAGGAATCTTTCATGTAAGTTATCAGACTATCTGTCAGATAGGCAAAATTAGTAATAAAAGTAATAATAAAAATAATAAAATAAAAATAATAAAAGTTTGCTCCTTAACATATGTAAGTAGGTGAACCTCCACTGAAGTGAAAAAAGCTACAGATATTTTTATGTTATCTGAGGAGGTTCAGGTCACAAATGATAGATTCTTTATGCTTTATTCCAGTCTTTGTCTTACTGATGTGCACTGCTTCCAACACTGCTTAAAAATTACTGCTATAGTTCCAGGACCCAGCTTTATTCTGCTCTGGATAACAGAGAATAGGATACAATATATAAGAGCTTTGACAAAGACATCACAGAAAGTGGGTCTTCTTATTGGTCATACCACTCCAAACCTTACATTTTGTAAATTATTTAAGTATTTTCATAAATAATGTAGTGAGACTACAAATTCTGCTGTATAACTGTGCTGGAAACACTGAGTGAAACATGCAAAATTGATTTCCAAAGTATAGCAAAGATTTTGCTCATGAATGCATTTGCTCCTTGGAGAATGAAAAGGAAGGAGAGAAAAACCTGGTTCATTAAGTTGTCTTGCAACCAAAAGCAGAACATCTGGTAAAATCATGAGCAGCCTGATGGCTCAACACAGCAAGGGAAATGAAGAATTAGATGTGCATTTCACTTTGTTTTAAGTTTCACAGACTTATAAGAAGAATATTACTTAAAATACTATTCTCAATGCATGCCTTTGATCTGAAATACAGGTAGAGAAATTATTGTATGGGGTCAGTCGTAATACGTACTGCTAAATAACTATTTGTTAATCTACCTTTCTGTTTACATTTGACTGTGTGCTATTACAATGTGGAGAAAGCTCTTTCAAGGCAAACTAGAAAAAGCAGATGCATGGTCACTTTTAGCATGTTTAGCAACACAAACACTATGTACACATACACTGTCAGATTTGACTGTCTTCCAGATCTGAGGATGAGGATATGAAAGGGAAATAAAACTGTAGAAGGCATATTTTTATCTGTTTTCCATGTAACCCTACCTTTTCTGGTCTGCATTATTGCTTTTTTTAATGAAAATTCAGCTTACACATTCACTATCCCACCGAAAAAGGCATTTTAGGGGTCATGATAGATTACCATAATCATGCCTGAAATAGTACATAGAACTTTAGATGAGATTTTGGCAAGCAAATATGTGACTCTGTATAAGCCCATTTGATCATATAACTTGAATTTAGTGGGTTTTACTCTTCTGCTTTTGTTGCTCCTGGATTACACCACCTCAGCGGTATGATTAATTAAAGACTGCAGAGTCTGTTCAAATGAATCTATTTCCTATAGATTCCTCAGTGCCTTGAGGAATTATCTAGGCAAACAGAGCCTCATGTGAACAAACTAGGTACGAAATAGCTAGGAAAAGGACAATTGCAAAATATTTAAAAGTCTTGTTTTCTTTCTAGAGAGTATTTGCTACTTCTGGGGATTTTTAATTACAGTTTTGTAATTTGTAACAGGCCCTTACTTGCCAGATCATTGAGCTAGAGCTGACTCAGCCTTTACCTTATCATAAGTTCCCAAACACAGAGAGCTTTCACAGCACATGCATCCCAAAGAAAAAGTGGAGGGAAAAAAAAAAAAAGCTTTTTTCTTACATCAAAGACCAATTAGCTCTTTTAAGAACTTCAAAATAGCTAGGTCAGAAGAGAAATAAGATGACTTTGTCTGTATTTTTTCTATTGCAAACATGCAAAGCAGGTTCCTGCTCTTAGGCTTAGTCTCAGTTAACTCAGTGTCTCTCTAAATTAGGAAAATTCCTTGCAAATTCTTACTTACAATGTTTTACTTTCTACCACCTCTGTAACTTGATGATCTCAGCCTCATTTCAAACAACTGCTCTCCAGCTCTTTGTTTCACACCTTCCAGGATACGTGGTATTCCTCCCCAGCATGATCAGCTGGATGCAGACATCAATGTGCCACAGAATTAATTATACTCAAACTACTCCTTCGTCTTTGGGAAATATAAGGAAACTGCAACCAAACAAATCATCTATACAGTTCATCGGTTCATCACATCATTGTATTAATAAATGAAAATTCTTCCCCACCCATACTTAACTATAACTGAACTCTTCAGCGCACAAGTCAAGTTTGTTCTGCAGCTGCAGTTAAAATTTCACCATAACACTGTCTTAATCCCAGTAATGATTCGTACATGGCCATTCATTATATTCCATGTGATAATTTAGGGGTTATTCAAATTTACACTGGCATCAATGACTACCTGCTATGAAATGCAGCTGTGGCTCAGCCTACAAGGCAAATATTGTGACTATATGTTTTTCTTTAGTCAACTCTCTTTACCTCTTTTGAACTAGGATCAGGAAATTTAGAGGGGTTAAAGTCTCAACATCAATTTTACTTTGAGGAAGGCACCTTTTCAATGATGTTGTTTCCTGAGGCAATTAAATCAATGTGGTAGCCAGACTGTGCTAGCAATATCCTCCCAGCACTCTGTGCTCTTCTAGAGGTGTTAACAGAGACAGGACTGGGCTTTAAAATAATTATTTAGCCAGGTGGTTCTTTAAGAAAGCAAAGAAAAAAGGGTGAAAAAAGTAATATAAATCTGTTTTTATCATAAGTATGTGAAAAGTTTCTCAAACATAAAATAAAAGTAACCAAGAGGAGTATTTAACATAATAAAGAAAGAGCTTTAAAAAAGATTCATGTAAACGTGAGACAAATGACAAACTTATGGACAGAGTCAAAGTCAAAATTTTTTATTAGAGATACAAATTGAAAGTTTCAGTTTAAACAGTTCTCCCCTGTCAAAAGAAAAACAGACAAGAATGAAAAAATAATTTAAAAATATAAATAAATAAGTACTTAAGTGAGCCGGACAGAGAAAACAGGTAACATTAAAAAAAATAAAAAAGGGTTCTCAAATTAGGAGACAGCTGGTGCTGCCACACATCATCAAGCAGTGATCCCTACTTACAGACCCAAGAGGTACAGATCTTCACAGCTCTCCCCTGGGACTGAGGCTCTGGTGTGTCTTCTTGTACTGGGCCCAGGAGTCCACCAGGGCTAGCAAGAAGGATGGGGCAGCTACTACGTGATGGAAATCTTCAGTGATGTGTGAAGTGCTGTGCACCCATGAGCCAAAGGAGTGAGATACTGAGGGAACCAAGAAATAAACCAGGTACAGGCCCATATGGTGGCACTGCATCAAACCTTCACTGAGGTTCTGTTCTGACCCAGAACATTTTTCTTCTCATGTTTTGGTGGTATGAACAAACCAAAGTGACTTGAGTCAGCCATACAGACAACCCCTCCTCCACTTCCAGTTCAGCTGCAACAGCTAGCATGTGGTGAGAGAGAGAGGAACCATGACTGTGTAGCTTCTCTTTTTCTTGCTGATTTGTTCTCCAATGTGAGTGGGTGAGGAAGAATTGATCTGGAAGGTGCATCTCTTTCCTTGCCGATGAACTGTGACTGCAAAAACTTATGCAAAAACTAAGGTGTATTTCACTTACCCCTATGTGTACGTGTAAGAGTGAAAACCAACAGTTTTCTTGGGGAGGGGAAACAAACCCCCGAGAAAGAATAATAAAAAGAGGCTGAGTCACTAAATAAAAAGGGAATAGAACAGGTTGTGAAAATGCTGTCTTCTGAAGGATGTAGGTGCTTAATATCTGGGTATTTTATTTTTAAAGGAGAGGAGAACAATGATAGTACTTACATAGCTAGCCCAGTAACAGGAATGTGAATAGATGGTTACTTGAGATACCAGCAAAAATAAACTGTGCTGATCAACTCTTTAAATTACAAGGTGAAAGTAATCATTGCAGAACACATTACTGGTCACATTTTGTGCAGCTCTGGAACTCAGAATAGTACGTTGTAGTGAAAAAAATCCACCATGAAGATAAACAGACAAGTTAAAAAAAATCCTAACAGCTATCAAGGGGGTATGTGGTTTACTTGGGTTTTGGGGTGATTTTTTTGATATATCTTTCTTCCAAATGCCATATCTGAAATCTGAGCTCTCCTTAGCTCTTTGCTTACTTGTTCTGACACTATCCATGCTGTCCTGACCCACAGAGCTTCTCTGAGGCCCCCCTTGGTGTGGGTGAAAGTTTTTGCAAGAACCTCAGAGAAGTCTCAGTCTTTTTTCTAGGATTTGTTTTACAATAAAGTTGACTGCAAAGAACACAGCTCATTCTTGTGTGCACCCTGTGCAAAACTCTAACCTTGGCAGAACAAAGATATTTTCCAAACACAGAAGAATTGCATTCAATTTATTTTGTGTATTAGGTACAAATAAGCTTGTTTCACAGCAGGCATACATGGTGTTTAGTTATGGGAGTACTTTTGCCATTATTTTATTTCTTATGCAAATTAATTTGTTGTAATAAATATAAAAAAATGGTTCCCTTTCATTCATTTTACTTTATTTAACGGAATCATATAATCATAGTATCACAGAATCATAGAATAGTTTGGGTTGGAAGGGACCTTCAAAGATCATCTAGTCCAAACACACTGCCATGAGCTGGATCACACTTGTGTGAAACACACCCTTCACTAGATCAGGTTGCTCAAAACGCCATCCAGCCTATCCTTGAACACATCCCATGATCCACAACTTCTCTGGGCAACCTGTTCCAGTGTCTCAACACTCTTATCATAAAAAATTTCTCCCTTATGTACAGTCTAAATCTATCCTCTTTTAGTTTAAAATTGTTGCCCCTTGTCCTGTCATTAGAGGCCTTGGTAAAAAGTCTTTCTCTGTCTTTCAGATAAGCCCACTTTGTATATTGAAAGGCCACAATAATGTGTTCCCAAAGCCTTCTCTTCTCCAGGCTGAACAACTGCAACGTTCCAACCTTTCTTCATAAAAGAGGTGTTCCAGCCCTCTGATCATTTTTGTGGCCCTCCTCTGGACCCTCTCCAACAGGTCCATGCTTTTCTTGTGCTGGGGGCTTCAGAGCTGGATGCAGTACTCCAGGTGGGGTCTCACCAAAGCAGAGTAGAGGGGTAGAAGCACCTTCCTCTACCTGTTGGCCATGCTTCTTTTTAGGTACTCTGTGTTGCAAGTGCACATTTGCCAGCTCATATCCAGTTTTTTGTCAAGCAGTATCCCAAAGCCCTTATCTGCAGAGCTGCTCTCAATCCATTCATCCCCCAGACAGTACGGATACTGAGGATTGCCCCAACTCAGGTGGAGGACCTTGTACTTGGACTAGTTGAACTTCATGAGGTTCACATGGGCCCATTCCTCAGGCCTGTCAAGGTCCCTCTGGATGATATCTCTTCCCACTAGTGTATCAGCTGCACCACTCACCTTGGTGTCATCCACAAACTTGCTGAGAGTGCGCTTAATCCCACTATCTATGTGATTAATGAAGATGTTAAAGATTATTGGTCCCAGTATGGACCCTTGAGGGACACCACTTGTTACTGGTTTCCATTTGGACATTTCCCCAGTCTTCTTTGCAGTATTATGAGAACTAAAGATTCCTGCTCCACTGATAGACAGCTTTTGCAGATATCACTTCTGACTCTCCAAAGCAACATAATGTTGAACATTTAAAGTTATTATTTTATACCAATGCAACTTTTCCAGTTTAAGAATCATCATTTAATGTCAAGATATGTGGTTGTGGTTGGTACTGAAACACATCTCCTGGCACCCTGACTGCCAGTGCTGGGCTGGATGTTCCAAGGGACAGTCCCCTCTACACATTATGCAATTGATGCTGCATGGAGTAAGTGGGTCATGCTGATCACACAGTGGCTTGAACGGGAATCTTGGAAGCAATCATGGACTTGTCAGAAGGCAAAGATTTTGGAATACCACTAGCAGAGGTGATGTGTGCTGAAGAGGCCCCACTGTATAATAAACTACCAGAAAATGAAAAGCAGTATGCCCTGGTCACTGATGGGTCCTGTCATAATATAGAAAAACATTGAAGGTGGAAAGCTGCTGTATGGAGCCCTATACAATGAGTCGCAGAAGCTGCTGAAGGGCAAGGTGAATCGAGTCAGTCTGAAGATGTTTAAAGCCATCCAGCTGGCTTTAGATATTGCTGAACGAGAAAAAATGGCCAGTACTTTATCTCTATACTGGTTCATGGATGGTGGCAAATGCTCTGTGGGGGTGGCTACCGTAATCAAAGCAGACCAACTGGCAGAGCAGAGGTAAACCCATCCAGGCTGCTAATTATGGCAAGATATTGCTGCCCTGGTAGAGAACCTGATTGTAAAAGTACACCATGTAGATGCCCATGTATCCAAGAGTTGGGCTACTGAAAAACATCAAAACAACCATCAGGTGGATCAGGCTATCAAGGCTGAAGTGGCTCAGGTGGATCTGGACTGGCAACATAAGGGTGAATTATTTATAACTCAGTGGGCCCATGACACCTCAGGCCATCAGGGAAGAGATGCAACATACAGATGGGCTCAGGATCGAGGTGTGGACTTGACCATGGACAGAATTGCACAGGTCATCCATTAATGTGAAAAATGTGCTGCAATTGAACAAGCCAAGTGATTGAAGCCTCTCTGGTATAGAGGACAATGATTGAAATATAAATATGGGGAGACCTGGCAGATTGACTATATCACGCTTCCACAAACTCGCCAAGGCAAGCGCTATGTGCTTTCTATGGTGGAAGCAAACACCGGGTGGCTGGAAACATACCCTGTGCCCCATGCCACCGCCTGGAACACTATCCTGGGCCTTGAAAAGCAAGTCTTATGGTGACATGGCACCCCCAAAAGAATTGAGTCAGACAATGGGACTCATTTCCGGAACAACCTCATAGACATCTGGGCCAAAGAGCACGGCATTGAGTGGGTGTATCACATCCCCTATCAGGCACCAGCTTCCAGGAAAATTGAATGATAAGGTGGACTGTTAAAGACTACACTGAGAGCAATGGGTGGTGGGACATTCAAACATTGGGATAAACATTTAGCAAAAGCCAGCTGGTTAGTCAACACTAGGGGATCTGCCAGTCGAGGTGGTCCCTGCCCAAACAAAAGTTTTACATACTGTAGAAGGGGATAAAGTCCCTGTGGTGCATGGAAAAATATGCTGGGGAAGACAGTCTGGGTTATTCCTGACTCAGGCAGAGGCAAATGCATTCATGGAACTGTTTTTGCTCAAGGACCTGAGTGGACTTGGTGGGTGATGCTGGAGGGTGGGAAAGTCCAATGTGTACCTCGAGGAGATTTCATTATTGGTGAGAATAGCCAGTGATTGGAATTATGTAATATATATAAAATATATTATCATATGATATAACATAACTATATAATATTAATTATTTATTATTTAATCACTACCTAATATTAATTATATTATAAAATTATATGTAACATGTAATAATATATATAGATGTGTAATATAATACAATATAATTGCTATATAATGCTGTATGTCATTACCACTCTGGTTGCTATATGCCATACTAACGGTACTGTAGTAAAAACCACCAGATTAATGAAACCAAATAAAGTGCAGCAGTGATAGAATGAGGACTGCCTTCAGCATGCAACAATCCAACACCACTCACCACCTCTCCTGCCCTGAGAGACTGTTATGACAGGTGGAGCCCAAAGTCATGAAGTAAACTAACTTAATGGACCCTTTAAAGGCATGGCTCACAAACTAAACGAATGACACCTGTATGCATAGATCAAAAGACAGTAAAAGTTGTGGTGAGGTGGTGGGTGTTGGTGCCTTCTCCCAAGTAACCAGCGATAGAACGAGAGGAAATGGCCTCAAGTTGCGCCAGGGGAGGTTTAGATTGGATATTAGGAAAGATTTCTTTACTGAGAGAGTGGTCAAGCATCAGAACAGGCTGCCCAGGGAGGTGGTGGAGTCACCATCACTGGAAGTGTTCAAAAACCATGTAGATGTGGCGCTTTGGGATGTGGTTTAGTGGGCATGGTGGTGTTGGGTTGACTTTTGGACTTGATGGTCTTAGAGGTCTTTTCCAACCTTAATGATTCTATAATTCTGTGAAAAGTGGTAATGATTAATTGGAATGTAAGACCTGTGCATGACATAGATGGTATAGAATATGGGGTGGATACTCTCCTGGTTTCAGCCAGGATGGAGTTAATTTTCTTCCTGATAGCTGGTATAAGTGCTGTGTTTTAGATTTGGGATGAAAATAATTTTGATAACACACTGATGTTTTGGGTTGTTTCTAAGCAGTCAAGGACAGTCCAGCTTCTCGTGCTGGGCTGCCAGCGAGCAGGCTGGGGGTGCCCGGGGAGCTGGGAGGGGACACAGCCGGGACAGCTGACCCAGGCTGGCCAAAGGGGTATTCCATACCATACGATGTCACGCTCAGTATATAAACTGGGGGAGTTGGCCAGGGAGGTGCCACAGCTTGGGAACTAACTGGGCATCGGTCAGTGAGTGGTGAGCAACTGTGCTGTGCATGACTTGTTTTGTATATTCTTTTATCATTATTTTATTCCCTGCCCTATTAAACTGTCTTTATGTCAACCCATGAGCTCTACCTTTTTTCTGATTCTCTCTCCCATCCCGCTGGGGACGGGGGGAGGTGAGCGAATGGCTCTGTTGTTTTAGCTACCTGCTGGGTTAAGCCATGACAGCCTAAGACATAGGAAACCAACCTTTTATGTATTAAAAGTAGAAGGTAAGGGAGTGTATGTAGCTCAGGTTTGTAAAAGGTTTGGGAAAAGCTTCTGTGTCGCTACCACATCAATATTGATCAAAATATTTTTCATTTGGAATATAATTCATTTCTTTGGACTGCTTAGAAGTTATCAGGGATCATTGGTTTGCTCTGTAATGCAAAATGAAGGCAGGGAAGGTGATTACAGCATTTTAAGCTGATTTCAGCTACAGCATGTACTTCTGAAAAAAAACCCCAAATTGCCAGTGCTTTTACCTTGGACAAATATGATGAATTTAAGTTGAGAACCACTGTGTTGTAAAATCCACCGTCCTCACACTTCAAATCAAGTTTCTATTTGATGTGACACATATATTTGTCCCTAATTTTTATTCAAAAGATATGTGTGGGGCAGCTATGAGTCACCAAATTTATCATAGGCCTGTGCTCAAAACTGATCAGGATTCATCTTGGTTTTGGAATGAGTTTGGCAATAGGGTAATGCTAATTCTGAGTCTCAGGAACATTAGTTTAACTGAAGCTGATTGTCAAAACCTTTGCTCCATCAAACATACAAATAAGTGTCACTGTCCTGCTTTGAGAAAATAATGAATCTGATTGTTTTTCATTTTTTTAAGAGAGAATGTTTGGAGACCATGCAAAGTCATCAATGGTAAAAATGACTGAATCAGTCTGGTTTGGGCATTTGGAAGTTTTACAACTTTATAACAACGCTTACACCAAAGCATTCCTGGCCACTGT
The DNA here is from genome assembly GCF_964289735.1 of Phaethon aethereus. Taxonomy (NCBI): domain Eukaryota; kingdom Metazoa; phylum Chordata; class Aves; order Phaethontiformes; family Phaethontidae; genus Phaethon; species Phaethon aethereus. The sequence goes on along the minus strand of NC_138582.1, from coordinate 89,381,638 downwards.
GAAGAACTTATTTTCACTCATGGACTCTTGATCAGAAAACTTAGTGCAGGTAGCTGACAGATTGGCAAGCTAAATCTCAAAAGAAGGTGGTTTTTTTAATGTAATGGGAATTCAGTTTCCTGTCAAGTTTGAGAAATAACTCACAGTGCATAAAGCTAAACCTTTGCATGTCCCTGCAGGATTTGGGCCTAATGTTACGAGAGAAGGATGAAATAGTACAATATCAAGGAACTCTGCTTGCTCCTCTGACATGTTGTAAGGTTTCTGTTTTGCTCAGAAAACAGGGAAATGCCTTGGAGAATGCTATTCTGTCTTTTATTAATGTACAATCTGAGCTCACAGCAATTTAGGAGAAGGTGGAAAATAGCATAATTCTTAACATTTTGACAGGACTTGTTAAGCTCATTTCTTTACATTTTGAAAAGGAAAATTATGCTTTCATTTTGAAATTACCTTTACCACAGTTTCCGTGACTGACATTTACTGCCAATGTTTCTGTATATGTTTAGCAGTACTGTAGGGGAACTATTTCTGTGTGGTTAGATTTCCCTGATTAGCCAAGGTCCTAAAACTATCTAGGTGAAGCTATCCCAGGTCTGCTTATAGCTGAGTTAGCAATTATTCATGCTTTACTTTTTTTTTAATTTCTGTAATTCACTGTTATAGTTTAACTGCCCTAATTTTAGCATCTGAAATATGCACCCGATATAGAGTAATGTAAATAATGCAGTAAGTAAAGACCACAGTAAGGTGCCAAATTGCTTCACAGTATTGTGACATTTTTATTTCATTGGTTTATTCTTCTGTTAACATAAACATAATTAATAAGAGCTCTCTCCACACCTCTACCACAGTGTAGGTGCATTTTTAATTATAGGCAAAGCCACTTGTACCACAAAATATTATTCTGCTGCAAAATGAAAATAATTTTCAGTGCACTCAGTTAATGTTACTGTACTGAAGGAAAGAATCATTCATATTATATTTAACTGGTCACAGTATCCTTTGAAAGTACATGCAAATTCCAGGAGGTCATCATGGAAAAATATCAGTTGTCTTCTTGCTTAGATCCAGTTCATGCTCTTGAGTTTCATATTCAGATTTCTTCATGGTGAAAGGACTGGTTAACATAAACTGTACAAACAATTCAAAGAATACTAATTTTAAGTGATCAGGAGCTGGTATTTCTGATCCATGGGAAAATTTAACTAATCAGTGTCTTTGATCTGACATTTTCTTTTATTCTTCTGATGACTATGAAGCTAAGACATCAATTAACTACCTTCAAAATTTGCTTTACCATGACAAATTTTATTATGCACGCATGTGACAGATTGGTACTTTTGCACAAAAAATGAGAAGGAGCAAAGTATGTAAAAGATAGGAAAAAAAGACAAAGGTGCTAGAAATGAAGAAAGTGGAGTCTAACGAGTCAGAGAAGAAACAATTGAAAACTGAACAAAAACATGTAACACAGAAACACGCTATAGAAACAAGTAGGTGATTACTCATACAGCTACTATCGGCAGTTAAATTTTGTTATTTTTGACTGAGATGTCAAATGTTGATAAAGGACAAAGAAAGCAGACATGCAGGAGCACTGTGAACAGGGCATGCAAACAGGGATCAAAAGGGTGCACAGAGAGGGCATCACAGTTTGTGCAGCAGTTTGCACATAAGGGCACATGAGAAGGGCCATCCGCCCTGCTTGTAAGCCCACAGCTCAGGGAAGTGGTCCAGGTCTCTGCCAGGATGGTGGGGACTCACCTCAGAGTTAAAAACAATGTTTCTACAAAGCCTCTGAGATATCTGACACTTCTATCCAGATGGATCTGGTAAGGAAGAAGACTTCAGTACAGATGGTAGGTTGCAGTGAGTGCCCAGACCCTTCTCCTGAAGAAAAGATAAGTACCTGCAAAAGATGTGCACAGGTTGCCTCAAGTGGCTGAGTTACAGGAAACAGTTAAAAGGCTGCACAGTATTAGAGGGGCTGAGACACAGATAGGTAAGTGGTTTCAGAACCATGCTCCTGTGGTGGACACCATAGAGAATGAGGCACCTTGGACCCTGGTGACCCATGAAGGCAGGACTCTGCTTCAGTTCCCACCCTCCAACATTGCAACCAAAAACAGATACAAAGCTTTAACAGCTCTAGACACCCACAAGCAAGGTCTGCAAGGAGAATCTGTATCAGCAGCACAGAGTGGATACTGCAAAAAGAAACGATGAGTGCTAGTAGTGGGCCACTCTGTTAACAGGGCACTGAGGCACCCTTCTGCCAGCCTGACAAGGAGTCATGAGAGGTGTGCTGCCTTCCAGGAGGTAAGGTCTGAGATGTTGCTGAGAGGGTGCTACAACTTGTCAAGAGCACAGACTACTATCCGTTGCTACTCTTTCATGTGGACACAAATGACACTACAAGCCAGAATCTGGGAAGAATCAAGGAAGACTACAAAGCCCTGGGGGTGCAAATGAAAAGTATTGGTGTCCAAGTTATCTTTTCTTCCATTTTACCAGTTAGAGGAAAGGGTACAGACAGAAATAGATGTGTAAAGCAAATCAACTTCTGGTTTCATGGCTGGTGCCGTCATGAAGGTTTTGGCTTTTATGAAACAGGACATTGATCGATGACTATAACTTGTTAAGGAGAGATGGAACCCCCTGTCTAGAAAAGGCAAAGGAATCTATGGCAGCAGGCTGGCCAACTTGGTGAGGTGGGCTTTAAACTGAAGGACTTAGGGGGCAGGGTCCAAAGTGGCAACACTCACACCATTGCATGCTACTGGGGAATAAGCCAGGCCAACTGAAGCAGTGACAATTGTTCCTCAGCTGCCTCCTAAGATGAGAAACAGAAGACCAACTACCTCAAGTGTACATATAGCAATGCAAGCACCCTGGGGAACAAATAGGAGAAACTGGGGCTCCACGCCCAGTCATAAAGTTATATCACAAGAATGACTGAAGCATGGTGGCACAACTTACATGACTGGAGGATCATGATAGATAGCTATAGGCTGTTTTGTGAAGACAGACATGGAAGAAGAGGAGGAGAAGTGGTGCTCTGTGTTAAAGAGAACCTTGAATGTATAGAAGTCAGCTATGTTGATTGTGGAAGCCCTATCAAATGCCTCTGGGTCAGGAGCAGAGGGGCCATATCCAAGGGGAATCTTACAGTAGACATCTGCTACTGACCTTCAAACCAAGACACTAAGGCCAATGAAGCAATATTTGGGTCACTTAAACAAGCTTCGGGTCAACAGAACCAGGTTCTTATGGGTGACTTCAGCTACCCAGACATTTGTTGGAAGAACAATACAGCAGCCATCCATCAAGCCATCCACATGCCATCCATCAAGTTCCTGGAATGTGTAGAGGACTGCTTCCTCATAAAAATGTTAGAATGTGCCCAACAAGAATGAGGGACTGTTAGACTTGCTACTCACAAACCAAGAAAACCTGCTTTGAAATATCTCAGTTAGTGATAGACTTGGCTGCAGTGATCACAATATTGTGGAGTTTGCGATCCTGGTGAATGCACTGAAGGTTAGTACTAAGACAAAGGTTTTAAATTTTATAAGAGCAAACTTCAGCTCACTCAGAGATCAGTTGGGAGGGACTCCATGGGAAGCTTCCACGGAGGATAAAAGAGCTACTGAGTGCTAGGAGTTTTTCAAGAACGCCCTCCTGAAAGCACAAAACCAGCTCATCCCCTTTAAAGGTAGGGAAAGTAGGGGGAACAAGAGACCCCCTTGGCTTAACTGCCAGCTTCTGAGTCTGCTCAAAACCAAAAAAGAAGCATACCAGAGATGGAAAAAGGGACAAATACTCATTGAGAACTACAAGGGCATTGCCAGGGCATGCAGAGATGGACTTAGAAAAGCAAAAGCTCAGCTTGAATTGAAATTGGCCAGAGATGTCAAAAACTATAATACAAGGTTCTTCATGTATGTAAACAACAAACAGAAACAGAAGGAAAATATGGGCACACTGCTAAACATGAGAGGTCACCAATGATGCTGAAAAGGCAGAGGATCTCAACAGTTTCTTCACCTCTGTCTTTACTGACACTGTTGGGCCCCAGGCCTCGGGAACAAAAATCCAGGTTGATGCAAACACAGACCCACCATCAGTGAAGGAAGACTTGGTATGTGATATATTATAGGGGCTTGACCCCTACAAATCAATGGGCCTTGACAATATCCACCTTCTTAAGAGAGATGGCTGCCATTGTTGTGAAACTGCTCTCCAGAATCTTTGAGAAGTCGATGAGGGGGCATCCCAGAAGACTGGAAGAAGGCTAATGTCATCCCTCATTTACAAGAAGCACTTAAAGGAGGATGCAGGATATTATAGGCCCATCAGTCTCACTTCAGTCCTTGGGAAAATTATGGAATGAATCCTTCTGGGAGCTATCACAAGTCAAATGAAGCATGTGATTGGGAAAAGCCAGCATGGGTTCACCAAGGGCAAACCATTCTTGACAAACCTGATCACCTTCTATGACAAAGTAACATTCTTCCCTGATGTGGGGTGAGTGATGGACACTGTCTACCTTGGTTTCTCCAAGGCTTTTGATAGTTTCCCACAGCCTCCTCCTAGAGAAACTGATGTGTTACAGTTTAGACAAGTGGTCTGTGTGGTGGGTGGAGAACTGGCTGACAGGCCACACCCAGAAGGTGGTGGTAAATAGCTCCTTGTCAAACTGGCAACCTGTCACAAGTGGGCTCCCCCAGGGATTGATACTGGGCCCAATGTTGCTTAATATCTTAATAAGTGATCTGGATGATAGGATCAAGTGTACCCTGATGAAGTTTGCAACACTTTGCAACAGTTTGGAAGGAGGTGAACTTTGCAACATTTTGGAAAGAGAGCCACCCTGCAGGAAGACCTGGATAGGGTGGAAGAGTGGGCTAACAAGAACCTTATGAAGTTCAACAAAGACAAATGTAAGGTTTTGCACTTGGGAAAACATAATCCAGAAGTACAGCTGGGGATCAGCTCTGTGGAAAAGGACCTGGGTGGTGGACAACAAACTCAGTATGAGTCATGTGCTGTTGCAGCAAGGAAAGCCAACAGGATGCTGTCAACAGAACAACAAAGGCATTACCAGCAGAAATAAAGTAGTCATTATCCCACTCTACTCAGTGCTTGTCAGGCCACACCTGGAGTACTGTGTTCAGTTTTGGTCCCCACTATACAAAAAAGATGTGAACAGGCTGGCGAGGGTCAAGAGAAGGGTCACAAAGATGACCAAAGGACTGAGAAGCCTGCTGTATGAGGCAAGGCTGAGAGAACTGAATTTGTTCAGCCTTGGGAACAGAAGGCTTAGTGGAGAATTTATCACCATGTTCTGGTATTTAAAGGGTGCTTACAAAGAAGATGGAGTCACCCTTTTCACAGGGAGTCACATGGAAAAGATGAAGGGGAATGAGTACAAGTTACTCCTGGGGAGATTGTGATTGGACACAAAAGGACAATTTTTCACAATGAGAACAATGAGCCACTGGATAATCTCCCCAGGGAAGTGGTGGATTCCCCAACATTGGACACTTTTAAGATTCAGCTGGACAGGGTGCTGGGGTATCTTGTCTAGACTGCTTTTGCCAAGAAAAGTTGGACCAGATGATTCTTAAGTCCCTTCCAATCTGGTATTCTGTGATTCTATGTTTGTATATTTGACCAGCACTTGTGGAACAGGTAATATAAAATCATATGGTTATTACTTTTGCTATCTCTATATATCTTGTCTCCAGAGATGTGAATCTCAGAAGCTGAGTGACTCCTTGAGGTCAGACATGCAATCTTCAGAGCTGAATGCAGTCCACCTGGACCAGGGGTAAGTGCACTACAGAGATTACATCCTCAGTGGTTGTACATGGTCATAGCTTAACTGACTTTAAGCTGTGACTTTGCCTTTACATGTTTTGACTTCTGCTACATTTAAGAAACTGATTTGATCTGATTTTAGGAAGGTAAGAAATATTAAGGAAATGACTGGTTTAGAATAATAGACTGTCAGTCCCTGGGACATCTCTCTAAACAGGAGAGAGGGGGGAAATCTGATTGTTGCTGAAAGCCAAAACCATAAAATAAAATGTTTTGAAAACTGGCTGAAATAAGCACTAGTCCAGTGGTCACTGCATACTCAGTGCAGAGAAGCTAGAGTTCATCTATCAAGCTAACCTGGCAATAATGCAAAATGAAATATTGAAGATAAAATATGGTAATTTTTTTTAAAAATAAGCAGTAGGTAGAAGTAGTGCTGTAACAGTTGCATAAGAAATTAAATAACTCAGCCTGGTATGCTTTGTATTTATAATTATAATGATTTTCTTCCAATGAAATTCCAGAAAATTATGTGGGATAGAATAACCATTTTACACTCACTATTATAAAAATAATTCTTAAAATGCTAAGTTGTTTCATCTTAACATTATTGGTAGTTAGACATGTATCTCAAGAAATGCATTGGAAGTCTCTTAAGGAATAGATCTATGCTGCTTAGACCTAAAAGCCTCTCTCTGCAGGATGTCAGGTACCCTCCTGTTAGTAAAGGAAACAGAATAGTTTGAACCATCCATCTTCATTTGAAAGGTAAAAACCCAGATCTTTCTTGTAACACAATAGTTGTCGGATTTGTCAACTATGTAAATATAAATGAGAAATTGTTAACTAAGCCTACAATATTTCCTTTTTATTCTGTCGCGTACACCTGAAATCTGTTAGTTCTAATATCCCTGCCAGTAATTATGAAGGCCCTCAAGGCTATTTGTTAGACGCTACCTGATACGTTTTACACAATAGCAGCTTTTGGGGATATTCATATTTTGCTTCAGAAAGGTAACAATTAGTTTTGTATATAGATCCAGTACAGGAGTCCTTGATTTACACAAGGAGATAAAGAATGAAAGCTGAAAAGTAAGTAATTTCTTCTTTCCACTGCTGTACTTGAAGTAAACAGCTAGGCTGAATGCTAAGGTCTATTCTGAGTCTGCATAGTGTTTTGAATTTCATTAAAATTTTATTGAACACTTCCTTATGCTTTAAATTACATCTACAAAATTTATAGTGCATTAGATTATTTTATGCATGGCCTATGTTGTGCATAAGGGGCAATAGTGTCCAGTTTTAGTGTTAATACAGCATGAAAATGCAGTTTTCTTTCACTACATATCCTGGGCAAAGGCCAAGTAAAAACTATGTTGACATTGCAGTCGAGAGTGGCAACACTACAAATGCAGGCACATCCGAGCTACATCTACACTTGAGAATCTGCATTCTGGGAAAGTTCTGTTATTAAAATCTTTGTTCTTTTGCTCTTTTTTCTGTTAAGCATTTTGAAGCTATATGGTGGACACCAGTAAGGGCAACAGAGAAACAACATATGGGACTTGCCGAAGCTGAATTATACAGAATGCTTTAGATCAGTGGATTGCCTCTCTGCAAGGCAGTCTAATGATTAATTCATGCCCTTTCACCATCTCCCGTTCCTCCCTTAGGCAGAGACCTAACCTTGAACAGCAATGTACATACAAACAGGGGCACATTTGTGTCATTATTTGCTTTCTAGCTGCCACTGTGTGGTGTTGACAGTGATTTGGGGCTTTGCTTGTTATGGGAGTTCTCACGTTTCTGGACCAAACCCACAAATTCATGAAATTGCTGGTTTTTTAAACCGTATCTGACACAATAGTTGTGCTAAATACAGCATATTTTTACCCTTAGCAGTCTGACAATGAACTTGTGGGGGGTATTTTCTGTACTCATTCCCTATCTATCTTCCTCCCACCATTCTCTTTCAGACAATTAAATCAATTACAAATCTTTTTTAAAAAGGGAGCTCACAGCTACTCAGTGGCCATGGACAGTGGATATTCAAACTCAGACAGTTTACTTCCCTGTCCCAAGAAACGGTGCCCAAACCAAGGACTATGAACAGGCATGCCCCTTAATTTAAACTAACTTATGTTGGGGCCAAGTCCTTATTGCACTGGAGTGAGATAAAACATAGTCTCTGGTGTTGGCAGAGGGCAATGAAGGGAAACAAACCTTAACCTTTTTGAGTACTAAAAATAATTTTCCAAATGCTACCTTTGTATCATTAAACTAAGTGAAAACAAATTTTATTTTGATAGACTAATTTAAAAAGGTTAAAAAAATAGGCAGGTACATAGTTCCAGTTTTCAAAGACAGATGCTTTGGTGACTTCAAAAATCCTGAGGTACTCTCAGAAATCAGGTGAAAGAAAAATCACGGTTAACATGAAAAATATGCTTGGGTTCAGTTTGCAATGCCAAAAATTACGTGGTTGATCTTAGATCACAGTCCTGTGTGCTTTAGATTTTCTCTTGAAAGAGTGTCCTTAACTCATACAAGTATTATATGAATACACTTTAATAATTCTACTGTAATGGATATACTACTGAAGTTGCTAAAGATACGTCTGTACAGAAATGGAAGTAAGGATGGAAATTAGGATGGAATAAAACAGCTACTGTGTGATATCTACCCACATGGACACTTTTATGTTGCAGTAAATGCAGAGTAGCCTTTTTTCTTAATAAATATGAGAAAATTACTATGTCAAAAAATAAGAATTTAAGATCAGTTATTTTACTGTTAAATACCTTTGTTTATCTATGTAGGTAGTTTGCTGACAATGTCTTGAAAAACTCCGGCCTGTGATTTCTTTAGTAGGAGAAATATCCTCCATGCCCGTGGTGTCATACAGATCTCTTACAGTTATACAAAGATATACAAAAGAGAGTTACACAGATTGTAAAAGCTGTATTTGGAACAAAATTGTATCTCTCTCAAATGAAAATGTTGAAATGGTCAGAGAGAATATTCAGTCCCTACAAAGTATTCTGAAGCTAGGAAAGAAGGATAAATTATGGGATGCAGATGACAGAATTAAATGACCCCTTGTAAAAGAATATACTTCTACAAAGCACAGAAAAACATAAGCACCATTTAAGTAAACATAAAATAATTAGAAGCGTATAACATAATTCTCAAAATAAAATTTTTAATTTTCTAGAATATATCCTCAGGTTAATAGCAGCTGTTTGCTGCTGCTGCTGTTTGCAGTTTTATAAATCTACAGTAACATGTTACATTAATTTTTATTTAAGGAGGGATCATCAGAAAAAGCATTTCAATTTCATTTATGATCCTCCATCAAATTGCATTACTCTTTTGCAAAGTCACCTTTCTGTATGTGAACTCAAAGTGTAATTGCACAAGTTGGTTCACTGGCAGGATATGAGGGGGAAAGAAAAAGGGAGAGAGGGAGTGAGAGAAGGAAGAAGAGATATAGAAGCGTAAAGGGAGAAAGGGAGAGAAAGAGAGAGAATGAATTCCATTCACTAAGCAGATTAAAAAGTACTCAGAAACAAATTAATAAAAATAAATGTAATTAGTAGTTTCAGACCTAAAATGTCATTACTTATTCCTACAAAATCACATATCAAAGTGCACAGGAGATATTACTAGAAGAACTTCTTTATCAGTATACAGTAAACTCTTGCTGATAAACCAACATCTACTTAAAAAGAAGAATAAAGCTTAACAGTTATGCATTTACTAATATCTTCATATATGTTTAAGGGAGTGTGTTATACTCCAGTTTTAACAATAACATGACAAAACCAGCTAAAATATTTGTGCGGTGGATTATTATAGGAATAATTTCAAATGTTAAGATATTATCAGTGGTATGAGAGACATTCTTGAATACTAGATTGTAAGGAAAAAAAAGTATATTCTCTATCTGTCATAAAGGGACAAAAATGTTATTTTTATGTTATTCTGAAAATGCTGAATCACTATCAGGCTCGTTGTCCAATGTAATCACTGCTGTTCTTTCTGCTTTCCTGTATCTTGAACTTGAAGTAGAAATACACTTTGTTTATATATAGAACCTTGTATGAGATCTGCTATATTTAATGCACCATGATGCTTTTCAATATTAGCCTGAATTCATAACATTTGACTGCTTCCACAATGTTCACCTGAATTGAAATATCTGTGACTTGACAATTAGTTGATGATGACGGCTTTCAGAAAACACACCAAAATTTCACTCCATTATAAAATCATTCTTCAGAACTGTTTAATATGGATCTAAGAATGTAACAATGTGCTTAGCATGCTCATTTGTTGAAATTTTCAATGAAAAATTGTTTTATGTGATAAATGGCTTTTCTTTAGGTATCAAGAATATATCTTCAGAAAATTTAGGTCCACAGTGGAACACTTTTAACAGAGAATGCTAAAGATGCAAAGCTGTACTCTGACATGCAGAAACAACTGATGTTAACTTGGTATGTGGAATATTATCTGCACCATACAATCTTGTATTTTCATAAAATTTTTGTGATTAGTGTCTTAAACAACAGAATATCATGTTTGAGGGGAAAAAAACAAAAACATGTTAGCACAAGGAACTTTCTCAAGGCCTTAATATTGGCCAATAAAAAAGTGCAAAAAAAAATTTATAAATCATGAGCTGTTGTTGAATTGTTTGAATTACATTTACGGGAAATTGTTGTTAGCTGAAAAGAAAATTATTAGTATACTAATAAAGAGAGAACAGATAAAGAATATCAGAAAAACAAAAATTCTAATAAAAGTATGAAAAGTGCTGGCTAAAATCAAGCATGATTTAAATCCATCAGAATTTTAATGCCATATCTAGAATTAATTTGTACATATAGAAGTATAAAGCAAAACTTAATGCTGTGCATATCCCAAGTTTGGACTAAAAATCATAAAAATATATAAATATATTGTTAAAGTTCACTGTTTATGCAAGTACATAATTTACATGCAAAAAGACAAGGTTAATTTGGTGTTACAAAATTGTTATGTTATTTGCCTGATATTTGAGTTCTTAACTGTGCAACCTTAATGTTACTTTAGAAGAATTAAAAGGGAAATAAAAATGTGCAGAGATGTTTCACTGCAGTGAGAAAGAGCTCTTAGGCAAATAAGACTAGTAGGACTTTTTCCAAGTGCAAGTTTGTCCTCTTCTTAGTTAAAATTTTGCACTTTTATTATTTTGCATATTAATTTACAACTCAAGCACTTACGTGATTTATACATTTGATATCTATTGTATATTATCTAGAAATTGCTTACGATATTTGTAATAAGGAGTTTTTTCATCTTTTATTCAGTCACAGGTTTGATTTAATATCTTCTCGGCAATTAATGTAATGAATTTAGTGAGAGAGACTGGGAGGATAGAGTTCTTTCTGAGCAGACACCTGGCATACATCAGTTGCTATGGTGATTACCCAGATGTGCAAACAAGTAGAAGAAAAAGTAATGATTCAATATTCCCACGATAAAAGAAAGAGAATTGCTAATTGATAAACAGCAAAGTAATAGGAGGCAGAACCTGGATTTTGAAATCACAAGGAAAACTGTAAGAAGCACTGGAAGGGTAGCGCAGGAGTTTCAGTTTATGCTGGAGGAGTGAGTAATCTGCATCATCTGGTGCGCTGGATTAGCAGATGATGCCCTGCTGTGTCAGTGCCATTTCCTGCTCAGACTTGTAAAGGAGAAAGGTGCCCTGAGAACACATCTGAGGAAAAAAACATGCAACTTTTCTCTCCTCCTTTACACCAGATTGTCAGCTTTGGTCTTATCATAACTGGGATAGAACAAGGAAAGCGAAAAGGGAGAGGGGGGAATTTTACTGTTCCTCTTTCTCTGCAAAGCCTATGTATCACAGTGGTGATTTCATGTAGAGACAGATTTTTAATACACGTGTACCAGTAGCAGGTTGAACAAAAATAAATATCCCACTGCCCAATATTGCATTGCAGTACTGCTTCTGTTCATGGATCTTAGAGGCCTGTTTTGCTGCTCTTGTGCTCAAATCTACAACAGTCTCATGAACTGTTACATAGAATCATAGAATCATAGAATAGCTTGGGTTGGAAGGAACTTTTAAAGGTTATCTAGTCCAATCCCTCCTGCAATGAGCTGGGACGTCTTCAACTAGATCAGGTTGCTCAGAGCCCCGTCCAACCTGATCCTGAAGGTTTCCAGGGATGGGGCATCTACCACCTCTCTGGGCAACCCGTTCCAGTGTTTCACCATCCTCATCATGAAAAATTCTTCCTTAGATCTAGTCTAAATCCACCCTCTTTTAGTTTAAAGCCATTACCCCTTGTCCTATCGCAACAGGCCCTGCTAAAAAGTCTGTCCCCATCTTTCCTATAGGCCCCCTTTAAATACTGGCAGGCTGCAGTAAGGTCTCCCTGGAGCCTTCTCTTCTCCAGGCTGAACAACCCCAATCCTCTCAGCCTGTCCTCAGAGGAGAGGTGTTCCATCCCTCTGATCATTTTGGTGGCCCTGCTCTGGACCCGCTCCAACAGGTCCATGTTTTTCCTGTGCTGAGGGCTCCAGAGCTGGACGCAGGGCTCCAGGTGGGGTCTCACCAGAGCAGAGTAGAGGGGCAGAATCACCTCATCACTTACACAAACACACAGAGAAGAAGAAAAGGTCTTGAAATGAAATGAGAGCAGATAGTCTTACTGTTTAAGTATTTCACTGCATCAGGGCCTATTTCAACAGCATTCTTCTTGGGATTAATTTAAGTTTGCCACAATGAAAGGCAACATAACATTTTGCAAAGTGGGCATTGGAGCTAATTGGAACCTAATGATGTATAGTGAAAATAATTGCTTGCAAAATAAATTCTGTGATGAGGACTATTGTATTAAATGTCATAGAAAGAATAGCTCTAGCATTCTTTCTCCCTAGTGATTTTGAGGAAAAGAAGGTGTGCATGCAAAACATCATTAATTGTACCACAGAGAAGAGTGCAGAGCCAGATGGATATCCCTATGTTGAGCAATACCAGAAGCCACCAGGGAAAGGAAGAAAGGGAGACTGAATGACTATAGTTGAAAGTCTGTAGCTCCAAAACATCAAAACACCTCATTAACATTCCCTTCCCTGAACTCTGTATAACACTTCTATTTTGCTCTCTCTTTTTTCCCACAGTAGCTTACAGATCTATCCTTGATTCTCATATTTACTTTTAATAATATAACCTGAAGAGATTCAAGAAAAATTTTTTGTCCTGCAATATTGCACAACTATAATATCTTATACGATACTTATTTTTGAAGTCACTTGTAATGGTTAATAAATGCTTCAAGAGAGAAGGAACTATCTATTAACTGCATGTAGTATTAACTACAACATCTTACTGACAATCTTCTGGTATTATCTCTGCCACACTTGAACAGCAGATTTCTATTTTCCCATTCTTTTGGAAGATGTGACAAACATGTCTCTCCACCTTGGTTCCAGCTTACCATTTTAAACAATCTAAAGCCCAGTGTTAAAAAAATTTTAAAAAATCCCCCCTGGAGTGGAAAATAAGGCAGTTTACAAGTTAGTTGAGTGAGCGAGATTACAAGTCTGTCCCTCCCATAAACACATGAGGACACCTATGTGCAAATAAAGTTAAGTGAAATGAAACTTCAGATGCACTTAGGTCCATCCAAGGTCTACTTTTACTCAGTAGTGTATTTTATTTTTTTCAGGTTATTAAAAAAAGGAAGGAAGAAACTTAGGAAAGGAGGTAGTGGACTAGGGAAGATGGAAGGAAGGAAGGATCTGATAAAGATTGTTTCTACGTATCTATGAGAAGCCTTTTCCGAACAATTTCCATTGAAACTTCACTTCGGAAATCCCACTTCCATCAGCCAAAATGGATGAGTTCAGGTTGAAGATGTTTCTGACCTGCAGCTTCTCTTCTTTATCCAAACCTTAAACCCAAGGTTTTTCAAAGCCAAGAACTAGGGCAAACACTCAGTTGTAGTTAAAGTACAAGGTAACCAAAGAGTTATTTTTTAAACATTAGCAACATGACTGTGGATTTTTAATGTTCTCTCTCCACACAGGTGAAGACTGCTTAAGGTTCTTAGAGCAATTTGCTGGAATGATGGACACAAGTTTGTTTGTGCACAAGTCAGAAAAGCAGGAATTCAGAGTGAAAGAAGGGTTAATTTCAGGGACACTGCAGTGACATTGACATGTTATTTCATGCTTGTCACAACTGTGGCAGTTGAAGAAGTGCCTTCATTTTTTTGAAAAACTGTAAATGACCAATTATAGATAATGGGAGACCATAACTTTTATCTTAATCCTCAATTATTGTATGTATCAAAAGCCACCACTGAGTGCCTTTATCCTGTTAAATTTGATCTGAATCTTATCCCCTCAATGTATGCAATTGGTTTTTGTGCCCATTTTAAATGACTCCTACTCTGTGAATCTTCCACAAGAATAGTAATTATGCATTTGATTTTAATAACTAGTATAGACTTGTAAGTCTCCAGGTACTTACAAATAGTTATACAGGATTTTTAACTTCATGTATGTAGGCTGAAAAGAAGTATTTGAAAATCATTACTGCTCAGGGACACAAGCTCATGCATTTTCTGTCCTCAAAGGAATAAGAAAGAGCCAGGGGCAAACCTCACTTCTGTGATAGCATAAAGCTCATTGGCAGCAGAGTCAGCATGTAGATAAGCTATCAGGTGCACAGTGAGGACATGAACTCCCTAGTGTGGTGTTGAGATTCACTTTTCAAGGGCTGTCTGCTCACAAAGAGCAAGAAGTTCATGGCAGTGGCTAAGGCAAAGCCAAGGAGAGTGCTGCATGAGTCCTCAAATCCCTCTCCCCTCCTGCAGGTATTTGGAATGCGACTTCAATCACAGAGCATCAGAAGAAAAAGTAGCTCTACACAGAGAATATGTTATTTCTTCTGTTTCTCCTTCTTTGTGCACAAAGAGTAATTTACACGAGGGGCTATCTCACATTCAGCTGCAGAAAAGCCAGAAGGTTTCACAGCACAAGACAGCATGGACCAAAGTAGAAGCAGCCTTATTTCTCACTGTCAGAGAAAGCTTGCATTGGTTTCAACTTAAAAACTGCTAGCCAGAATCTAATTCAAAGTATCTGTTCTCAAGAAAGGCTCAGGGCGAGTACTGAATTAGCAATAGCCAGTGCTATCCCACTCTATAACTGCTTTGAGAGAAAATGGTTTGGCTTTAGTGCAGACTTCTCATTTGAGATATAACAAGGGTTAACACTTTCTTTCTGAGCAATGGACTAGAGTAATACATCAGTCTTTCACTTGTGAGCATAGTAATAAATAAATAAAAAATAAAGTGCTACATCCTGTGAGGTCAAGTAGCCTGAAGCTAGGTAGGTCATGGAAGAGATTGCATAGAGGAGCACAATATGCATGGAGATGGAATCTTCTGTAGGAAACGTAGGGGAAAACAGAAAAAAAAACAAACCAAAAATGGGAGAAAAATAAAGCAGAAAGGAAACAAGGAGTAGAGGAAGAATAAATGAAAGGAAGAGCAGAGCAAAGATCTTGACCACTTAGAAAATAAAAAGGCAAACAATCTAGGATAAAGTAATACAGAGGCAATTACTGAATGCTTTACTACTCCTTCAGATATGTCATTCTGTTTAATCTCTTAACAGAAAACCTCACTTTGGCTGTCTTACTAGAGCATCCAGTTTTCCAACTTGCTAGTTTTCCAAATTGATTTTTTTTTATTTATTAAAAAAACTCCACAACACCAGGACCAAAGGGCCATATTTAGTCATATCACAATAAAAGCCTTGCTTGAGAATTGGATTTGTAGTTAGGATGACTTAGTCATCACTATTTGCCAATGTTGGTGATAGCCAACATGCTTTTTAATTGATTAAAGAATTGTTTCCCTAGGCAAAAGTGGAGAAGTCTCCTCCCCCGCTCACCAAATCTCCATCACTAGGAGTAATTTGTATTTTAAAGAAGTCAACTGAATCATCTCTCATTTCATCCAGGGGTTTGTAACTTTCAAAACTGGGAATTACTCTGGTGATCTTCTTTCTTTGTGACATCCCAGTCAAACAGTATCTTTGTACGACATCAGATCTGCACAAAGAAAATCTGTGCAAATTAGGATCTTTTCCCCATAGCTGTGCCTGGAGCTTAGTTTTGCACATAGCTTTGTGGAATATATGTTTTTCATAAGGCCACAGATTTTCCTTTGAATCTATTTTATTGTTGTTATTTTAAGCACCACTGGGTACCCCTAATTTTAAGCGTGAATCTGTTTTTTCATGTTGAACTTACTTGAAAGGAATCGTCTTCCTTTTTTAACCCCATTCCTGTTAATTTTCTTCTCTGACTTGAACCCCACTTGGGCTAATTTGCTTTGCATTCTAACTAGCCTCTTGGATTCTCTAGCAATTTAATTCTCTTACTTTCCTAGTTTTCTCTGTATTTTTTTCCCCACATTTTTTTGTCTTTTTGTCTTTGGCTTTTTTTACTTCAAATGTTTTTTTTCCTTGAAGCTTTGATTTTTTTTACTCTTTTTCATACCATCAGATGGTTTTTTACTCTTTTTCATACCATCAGATGGTAATGTCTTACACAAGCATAAGACATTACTTTTCACCACAAATATTCCTAGAAGATCTCACAGAAATGTCTTTAGCAGTTTTCACTATAATGAACCAAGTTTCAATATATTTCCTCATTATTATTAACCCCTTCTAGTCATGTTCCTTGCAATGCCTTTACAGTGACAGTCGCTTCAATAAGGGCAACAGCACGAAACACAGCTTACATCCAGAGGCCCCATATGCTACAATAATTTTAATATGAATTTGTATGCCCGAAGGACACAAATGTGTTTATTCCAATTTCAGAAAAAAATTACTAATGATGAAGGATACTACCAATAGCCTATATATTAACCAATATACTGTATGACTTCCTAAAAAGTTGTTGAAACACAGCATTTAACATTTGCATGTCAGCATCTCAGAATGTGTAAGATCATGTGCAATATTTGGAAAATATTTAATATCTTTTGACATTAATTTTGCAAGAAAGACCAGGAATTCTGTGGTTTAAAATTGTCATAGGTGAGTAATTTTACCTTTTAACAATGATCTATCTAGAAGCTCTTATCCATTTATGCTCTCTTTAACTGGTATATATTTACCCCAGTTTAAGGAATCATTACCTCCCTTAAAGTGATTCAAACTACATGAATTAAACTAGCATTACTGAATTCTTTAGAAATGAAACTGATGATGATGGGGCAAATTCTTTACTTCAGCCACTACTCCCTTTAAGAGTACCCTTCCCTTCCCCTCCTTCAGAAGGCTCACATGAAGATACAAAATTCCCAGTAACATTCAGTGCTGACCACTGACAGGACCCTGAGAGAGAGGTAGAAATACTTTTCTACTCTATCTCATAAACTCTTTCCTTTAGCATTTTTGTTACAATTTCTAAAAATAGTTGAAAATCCCAACTCCTCTCTCTTAGTCCACATTTCTGAATGCTACTATATCATTGCAAAGAGGATGCGAAAGACAACTAAATCAAGATTTTGCAATCAGCTGCCACACACATGAGGCAATGGATAAGCAAAACTCTGGAAGATTTCCTTCTTGCTGCTTTGCCTCTGCAAGCATATTTTAAAATTCCTAAATGCCACAAGTATCAGTATACTTTCACCTAACTCTGCACTTCTTGTACTTAAAAGAAAAATGTCTCATTGCTTTATTCAAGAGTTTAGTTATTTAACACTTCTGAAATATCATATAGCATTACTTGGCAGGGATGAAGAGGCAGGAGCAAGAAAAGCCACCTAACAATATCTTTCATACACTTTCATTTGACTGCTTTGACCACGGTTTCACAATTTTATTACGTTTTCTTTCTATAGTGCTGCTGTTTTGATTTTAGCCCTTCAACCCTTTGAGGAGATAATATCACTATGTCACTTTTTTCAGTGGGTGGTATTTTGATTCTTTCCATTATTCCCTCCCTGAAAAAAAAAACAAACACAAAACAACACTCTCCTCCATCGAAAACATCTCTAAGATAATTCAAGACTGCTTTCCTCAATTTCCTTTAAACTGGAAGAAAACATTAACATGAATGTTCTCTCTACCTAATCACTAGTATTTATAAAAACCCCACAATGCAGGTACCTTAGCAGTGTTTTTTCTAGTGCTCTGGAGCTCTTGCCTGTAATCTCCATTCTGTAACGTATCAGAGTATTGCCCTCATTTTTATGTCATCAGTGACTACTTTGCTTTTAACTTTCACTTTCTTCTCTTTTTTTAACTGAAAACCTGAATTGAGAGGCTTTTAATACTTCCTACATAGTGTCTTTAAATAAAAACAAATGTTAAACGTGATGCATCAGTGGCATGCATTAATCATGACAAAAAGCTGTGGCCATGGCTACATGAATGAAACAAACATATTAAGGGCTTCTCTGATGCCCCTTTTCCTCCTTCTTCTTCCTACAGACTGGATGATTGACTTTTTTTTCCCTTCCTTATTTTAAAGAGGTCACTTGGGATTCAATTATGGTAAAGGCTTCAGTATTTCTTACAGCATGTACCTAAACCCATTGTTTCTTTGGCTCAGCTTCTACAAAAAGGAGGGATTTTTCTCTCCTTTGTCACAGATGTGATCCTTAAATAGGTGGCAAAAATAAGGCAAGAGGGGGAAATAATCAGTACTATCATACCACTGCCCCATGTTAAAATTATAGCTGATGGTATTTCAGTACATACTGTTAACTCCAGCACACCTCTAGGAAGCTGAGTCCTTTCTATGTGCCTGAGTTAGCGTATTGTGCTACATTGTTTCAGTGAGGTGAAAAAAGGCCTTTTCCTGCTAATTAAAAGAGCACAGAAGTGTATCTCTGCTTTTCCTCCTATATGGAAATTAGAATGTCTGTCTTGTATTGCCCCTCCCAATACTTCAACTCAGTCATCTGCACATGCAGGAATAAATAAGATTTGGATAAGTTTAGCACTGTGGCAAGAAGACTGTTGCTTGTATTGAACACAGAAATCATTTAGGATTGCCAGAACCAGGAACGCAGTTTGAAAAGCATTGCAAAGTTTTGACATGTAGCTTTGTTTCCCAACAATCAAATTCAATGATACCAACAAGAGGCGGGACATACAGGCATGTAATGTCTTACCTCAAAACAATCAAAGCATGGGCAGAGAAGGTATTTTCCAGGCCACTGAATTATACTGAAGTAGAACCTAAATTTCCTCAAATCTGGGGAAAACCATTAGTTTCTTAGTGAAAAACAGTAAGGTTTCAGCCACCTTATTGGTTATGGGGAAAAATAATGCTCAAAGAGGCTGCCTTTCCAGATCAGTCTTAGGGGACTTACTTGGGAGGTAAGACCTGCCAGTTTCTGACTCTGATAATCAGACCTGATAATTCTGACCTGATAATCAGTATCAGTTTCCTGTTCATCCAACCGATGGAGCAGCCTTTTTTGACCAGAATTTCCCAAATATTAGGTCAATGACAGTGACGTGCCTGCAAATAATTTTTATTATGGTGAATTAACATTATCTGAGAGAAGAAAACTTTGCCACAATATTCTGTCTGATCAGTTCCACAGATCCTCCCTGTAGTACTGTCCACACAGTTGTTACCCTTGACAATAAATTCAAGCCTGACTAGAAAGTACAAACAAGGACAGTTCACTGTGTTGACTGAAACAGCACCACTTTAGCGTAACTTTAAAACCCATCGGACTACCTAGGAGTGCATAATTACTAATTGACTGGAAGGATAAAGCCAATCTTAATTTTGCTCAGTATATCTGTTAATTTACTGCTTGCATATGTGCTTTGACAGAACTGGAGCCTGAAATTTCCCACTAAGATAGAAAATGCTATTACATGGGCACTAAACTTAATTGGGTATTAGGCTAAACAGGCTAGCCAAAAGAAGGAAATGTGGTACACTTACATTTGAACCTATTCTTTAGGCCTACTCTGATAAAATCTTTGCCAATATGACTGCCGAGTAGTTCAAATTCTCTGTAACAGGTTTGCCACGTGGACATTTGCCTACTATTAACTTGAATCAGACTGTTGACAAAGCAACTTTTTGCTTACAGCAAAGAGCTTGATGGAATTATAGATCTCCATCAAGTTTGATAGATTTGAATTACTGACCTAGAAAGGAAAACATTCATATTACTTTACTGATTCCCAAAGCTTTCCCATTTTTTTATTACAATTTCAGTTAAATATGGTGGGAAAAAGATTTCAAGGTTAGGTTCACAGCACTCCATTATGTACATTTTTGCCTTCTTAGGCATGGCTGTTTTTTAGACTTACAGCGTAGCAAAGGTTGCCTGTATTTGTAAGGGCAGACACCACATGAAAGACATGAATATTTGCTATTCGCTGCAAGAAAAGGTATGCCAACAGAAAGGAGACCTAAAATAGCAACATATAACAGAAGACAAAAGAAGTTAAGTATCAGTCCAGAAAATTTAGAATTCAAGTATAATATGAACCTCCCAAGATGAAGCCTACTGAAGTTAAGTAATGCCTATTTCTTCTGATTAAGTTCCTCACAGATGATGTCCATCTAAACCAGCTTTCTTGTAGTCAGTGAAGCTAATTAATTCATCATAATTTTATTTAACTTTGTAATATTAGATATCTTGCTCTCTTCTCTCTTATTTCTGCAAAAAATTTCAAGTTGAGCAAAGTGTCTTGAAAATACATTGTTAGGAGGTGAGGAAAATGGAGAACTAAAGAGTATTATATGAAAAACAAAATAGCACTGGTCTTACGTAATGCACAACCATATTAATTTACTATGATCATCTTTTTCTTGAAATTCAAACTACAGTAGTAGGTTAAAAATTAAGAAAAAAACCATGGTTTAGTCATACTGCAATTATATGGCAAATCTGTCAATTGGAATAGTTTTTCTAGATCACCAAAGGTGTTACAAATCACCTTCCTGAGGATCTTGCAGCTAGGAATTTGTTATCTCCAAGCACACCCAGACCACATCATCATTATTGTGTTTCATGTGGATAATGTTACTGATTTGTAAGAAAATATTTCAATTTAACCAACTTCCCTTTTTCATCTCCAACTGTGTTAAAAACATCCTCTTTCTGATTGTGACCCATTGTACTGTATAACTACAGAGATATATATATATTCCAAATACAGATCCAAACGTGTTGCCCTTCAACACTCTAGGTATTCTCCCAGTCATGCTTAGAATTATCCTACCACGCCATCTTCTGTTGTTGCTGAATGCAGGTAGTTGGTGGAAGATGCTGTGTTTGTAGGAATACTCAACATTTATTTTTTGCCTTTGAACCTTGGCAAGTAAAGGATTTCTGTGTTCCAGGAAATTCGACTTATGGAAAATATTTCCACATTTAACCAGACATTTCTTTTGGCAGAAATATTTTTTTAATCTTAAAATGTCACAGGTTGTGCTGGTTTGTTTCCTTATTTTGTTATATTTGATCATTTCGTCATGGGGGGTTGGATTAGATGACCTTTGAATGTCTCTTCCAACCCAAACTATTCTATGATTCTATGATTTAAAAATAAAACTAAACTGATTTTTAAATGAAGTCTTGAAATTCCCCACTTTCAAAACTTCAGTTCAAAACACTCAGTCTTCTGAAGAAGCTTAAACTGAACAATATGACCAACCCTAAGCCACAAGGATGGCATTCCAAAAGTTAGATTCCTAAACTGTCATCTTTCTCTAATGAGGGAAAAGAGAGAGGCACCTCCAGACATTGTTGCCTGAAATAGGAGGTTAATTACATCAGGGTGTGTTGAATCAAGCTTCATTGATTATACACGGAGACATGATACTTGCTTGCATAGTTGCTGAACTTGTAGAATATTAAGAATGAAGGTCTTTTAAATAAAAAAAAAAACATAAATATGGCTTTGATACAACCTCACTCTAGTTATCAGTAAACTGATTCGATTTTATGTCCCCAAATCAGTTTTATTTCTCCAAAAAGTCCAAGACACTTAACTGAATGTTCAATGGATGGTATCTCATTCTCAGTTTGCATGTGATCATGTTTGTGTACATTATCTCCGCATTCCTTTGAAAAGATGTCTGTGCCGAATAGAGCACTCAGCAGAAGGGAGGGATTGCCCCTTCTCTGGGAGCAGCCAAGCATGAGTCACCACAAAGGAATCCACACCAAACAGTCTCAAGGCACCTGTCACTTCATATCTTGCATATCAGTGGTAATACTGACTCCCATCTCTGGGGCAGGCCACAGAGATGACAGAGAGAGAAACTCTGCAGAGGCCAAACGGGACCTAGTAGAGTTTGCTCCAACTCAAAGCCACTGACCTGATACAAAAAACAAACTTGGACATAGGAATCTGCCTGCAAGCTGCAGTGGGAGAATATTATATGAATTCTTATAATTTCTGTTCCATCTGACAAATCATTTGCAGTTTTCTTTGTCTAAAAGTTCTAGAAAAGTTTTTCATTTACATTTTTTTAAACTTTAAGCTTTTGAAGAACTGTCTACACAGAAAATGTCCGGGCAAACTCAAAGCTTTGACTGACTTGTGATCCCATCACAATATACCTCCACACAATAATTTTGTCACATCTCCTTCAAGAACTAAAGCTCTCGCTACACTGATGATCCTCTACTGAAGTTGTAATGTTTTCATGAACAAGAACAAAACAAAAAAACCAAACCACAGTGCAATGTAGTCCAGGGGCAGTACTATTGTGTTTGGTTTTTTCAATGTCATTTTGGGAACAGGAAAAGGAAAGTTGAGAAAAAGACTTAGATATAAGTTAACACTTATTCACTACAGTGGAAAGGGTACTCGAATGGTTTCCTGATTTGATCATAACCTTAGAAAAAGTGACTTGAAGGGAGAAATGAAGAAAGTCACATTTATGTCTGATTAGATTTTACAGTAATGGTTGGACTTAATTATTGGAAAGACATAAAGGGAACACAGAAAAGAAGTAAAGATTAAAAATGCTGAAGAAGAATAAGTAGGGTCAATATAATGCCCAGTAAATGAGTTCAGGATGATTTTACCCGCAATATCTTGCAATGACTTCAGAGGAGCAAGGCTTCTATAAACAAGGCTAGAGAACAGATGTTGCGGTAGTTAATGCAGGCAATAATAAAACTTGCAGAAATGTTTTGACTGAGTGCACAGTTGGACTGACAAGGTTTGAGAGAAACCTAGTGAGAGTGTCCCCCTAGAGACAGAATGACTTGCAGCCTGACATCAGTGAGGTAGTTTGGAGAACAGTGATGTTGCTGCCTAAGATGGAAAATGAAGTAGTGAAACGTTTTGAAAGAGAAGATGAAGAGGTTAATTTTGGCCATAATGAATTTTAAATAACAACTGGACACAGCTATTTGTGAGAAGCAGGCCAAGATCCTTGACTGGATGAAAGCAAATAGATCTTCAACAGAAAAACAGATTTTCAAGTAATTTAAATATCTTTATGATACTGTTTGAAAGCCATACTTGGAAACAGGTGAACTGAACTTTTGCTATAGCCCGGAAGCCAAAATAACAGAGATGATGTCATGAACACCACAAAAAAAAAAGAAAATATTATTTCAAGGTATTGTTAAAATAAGTTAAAATAATCAATGCTATTATTAAAGGTAAATATATCACTTCTGGAATGTTTGTCCACACCCAGTTTGAATTATATTTAAGAGATTCACTAATTAACTCCCCTTCCCAACATCCAGCTGTAGTCTGCACTACATTTAATATTACGTTTTAAATTTATACAAGATTACAGGTCTAAAAGGTCTGTATCTCTTCTGTAAAATAAGTCTTTCTTCTTTTTATTTTTTCTCCTTCTCCTTCTCTCCCATTCCCACATTTTACTGGGAGGCAGTTTATCTGTTGAACTATATTGAAAGTTTGATATCTAAAATAAATATTCATAATGCAGGATTTTAATAAACTGCGACAGATATTTTTATGCTGCCACTAACAAAACAAGTGAATTTAATTAAAAAAGAAGATGAAAGCGTGTGAATTGACATAAGCTTGTTTCATACAGAGTGCCATAATAGATTCAAGACCCACCAGAGATCAAGAAAAGGGGAGGGATGAGAACAGAAAGGAATTTTGCTGGAGGGGATATTACTTGCTGGAATTGTAGTGCATAGGGAGAAAAATAAAATAATTATAAGAAAAGGTTCAGGAGCCTCTATTGTAGATAAACCGTATGGATAAACTGGGGAATTTTTTTTAAAGGAACACCATCCTCTATAAATTTGCAACCATCTCCAGTTTCTTATATTTTATGTTTGCTTTTAACTCCACATCATAAAAACACAGAATCCTCCTGTGGTTCATGTCTTTTATATCTTTCTCTTTTCCTTCTCTCTCACATAGAGGAAAGAGCTGAGCATCTGGTTTTGCAGTTTGGAGTTGTGCCCTTGGCTCTCAATAAATTAACATATGATCAAACCCATTTGCACCTGTGCAAACTGGTAGTCTCTAGACAACCTTATTTATTTTTTTCAGTTCATTCTGCTAGATTTAGCTAAACTTTGAAAAGTGAAGTCCAAAAATAAAGTGAAATCAAGCAGTCTAAATATTGACTTGTAGTATGTTTCTTGAATGCATTTCAATCAATTATTTTTTTCATCTACTTGCATTTTTTGTAAACCAAAAATTTTCATAAGGGAACATCCTATGAAAAAAGGCTGAGTGAGTTGGGGTTGTTCAGCCTGGGGAAGAGAAACCTCCAAGGAGACCTTATTGCAGCCTTCCAGTATTTAAAGGGGGCTATAAGAAACATGGGGACAGACTTTTTAGCAGGGCCTGTTGCGATAGGACAAGGGATAATGGTTTTAAACTAAAAGAGCGTAGATTCAGACTAGATCTAAGAAAGAAATTTTTTATGATGAATGTGGTGAAATATTGGAACAGGTTGCCCAGAGAAGTGGCAGATGCCCCATCCCTGGAAACATTCCAGGTCAGGTTGGACGGGGCTCTGAGCAACCTGATCTAGCTGAAGATGTCCCAGCTCATTGCTATGGGGGTGGACTAGATGACCTTTAAAGGTACCTTCCAACTGAAAGATTCTATGATTCTGTGATTCTCTGGTTCCATGATCTAACTGAAGATGTCCCTGCTTGTTGCAGGGGGAAGAATCTTTAAAGGTCTCTTTCAACGCAAACTTTTCTATGATTGCGCATTAATAATACTTTATTGTTTACACAACCAAAAGATGTCACATTGAGGGCATTAACCTTCTCAAACACTGAAGGGATAGCTTTTGTAAGGAACAGTTAAGTAAGACTCACAAAGCCTTGTACCCTCTGAACTTGACTTCTGTGACCACTGATAAAGAACACACCTTTGCCATACACTTTACAAATATAGAAAAATATGGCTTTATGACCAAAACCGTATTTTCCTTAATGTCAATGCAATGCCTCACAAAGACACTGATATTTTTGCTTGAAATTGAAGCTTGCAACAGGTAAGTTGAATATCCCATGGCGAAGTTAATGATCATTATTATTGACAAAACAAAAGGGTTACTGTTATCATAATTGTACATCAGAAAGATTATGGCTGTTACAAACTGCACTCAGGTCTTTGCTTTGGGTGTTTCTTGAAAAGATTGGCATATAAAAGATCCACTCCTCTCGCTTTAATTTTTCAACCAAATTGCATGTTTATCTTTATACTTAGATTCTACTGTATGTTCTTCACACAATAAACTAGTATCTATGAATTCATATCTAAAGTAATTCTGTATAAACTTTATTTACTTGTGGGATGAGCATCTCGGCATGCCGAGAATGGGCTCAATCCAAAAACCGATATAATCTAAAGGAAAAATTTTCCACCATCTCTCTAAATTAGAAGTCATCAGCCATAGGTGTGAGACCAACAGAACACATTTGCTACAGCAAACAGAAGTCATCATTCTTTTTCTCAGTGTACACACACAGATTCTCAATCCATTTACAATGGTGTACTTTGCAAGCAAGGATTCTGAGCACTGTTTATGCCATGTTTATTTCTTCAGAAATGGTCAGCTACCAAAATGTTTGGTCTGGATAAATAATTTAAGGAGTTTCCAGAAGTTTTTAATGTGCGTTTGTTTCTTTCAGCTGCCAAAACAGCTTCCTGGCCAACCTGCTGGCCATTTGTAAAATAAAGAAACTGAATGAAACCCAGTCATTTCAACTTGTTGCAAATCATAAACTCCATGGACCTAACCTCTTCCTTCTAAGACCACAGCAGCTGTCCTCAGATATTTTCAGACTAATTACAGTTTAGCTGCCTGTCTTCTGACTTCTCTAAACAATCTTATTTTCAACTGTGAGTGACACAATCTCAACTGCATTGCTTGATATAACGCATGGGATTAAAGGGGAAACAAGTTCATTTGAAAAGTCAGAATAAAGTCAAATGATGCTTAAGATCTTCATCTGCATTAACTAAGCTGGCCAAGTCCAAGATGTGACCTCAAACACAACCCTCCATGAAGACCCTGTCTCAGACATTCTTGTGGATGGCATCATTTTGGCTTGTATTCAACAAGGTTACCAATAAAAACTATCCTTTTACACAGGCAATATCATGTCTCTTTTAGGAAGTTTCCTAGGTCATTTTCTCTGTTACAGTAAGTTGTCTGATGACCCTTGAAGGCCGAATGTGATGGATACATAGAGTCTGCCATACTCTTTCATAGCAGAGTCACACCACAAAAAATGTTGCTATGGCTTAAATCAGGAGTTCTCAGCCTGTGCCTTGTGTTGGCCTAGACAGTAGATAAGATAACAGAATATGGTTCACATGGGCTGAAAAGTCAAAATCAGATCCCCATATATCCATTTTGATGTGTGGCAGTAAGTAGATGGTCAACAGTAGTAATAGGAAGGTTAGCCTCATATTTCTCTGGTTAGAAATGAAAAACACCTTGATCACAGTTGACTTTTTTTCTAGAACGTTAAATGGTCAATGAAATTTTTCAAAAATTTTAAATAATTGTAATTTGAACAAGGCTGAGAAACAGCCTCTCTTTTGACTTCATATTTTTTGGGATGACCCTGAGCTAGGCTGAGGCCTGCTTGGTTAGTTGTAAGCATAGATTTTCACACTGAATCCGGGACCTCTGAGTTTAAAACTGGTTGGCACTCTGGGAAGGTATTAAGAATTTCAGTAAAAAAATCCCAAGATCCAGGGAGAATCCTTGAGGAAAATTATGTAGAAAGCAAATTTATTTGGAAGTTAAATAATTAAATTTGATGACACTTAGGAGGAGGTATGCAATTTTCAGACTGATGTATATAACTGAGATCCATAATACAAGTTTTAACAGAGATTAAACCTCATAACATGGATGAAATAACAGACATTAAATTAGAACTAAACTGGAAACAATTAATCTGTCTAATTTTGCAGTTTCTTTTTGACAGATTGAACTTCATCAAAGCAAACAGAGCAAGAGCAAAACCAGGAGTAAGGAAAAAAAATTTTTTTGCTAGAATATAATTGGAGAAAACACAGAAAACAATATCATGTCCAAGGCCTTTAGGCTTTTTCTCTTTAATTTTATTAACTGTGTAATTTATTAACAATAAAAGACATTGCATTACCCTGTTTTTTTTCCTATTACATCTTTAGACCAATTACAGCTATAATGGTTCAAGTGGTGTGCAGAATTCTTGTGTTTTATTCCATAAACATTAATGAAAATAAACTTTTGTTCAAACCAAAAGTTGTGAGGTATCAACTCCTTAGGGAAATACCTGAGTTTGCATATGAATATTGATATGATATCTGAGCTTCAAATGTTCTTTCCTAGTAAAGCTGCAACCATGCAGAGAGCAGCTGAGACCATGTGAAATGGTGGGGGTCTATCATAGCCTGTGAATAATCAATTTCAGATAGTGGAAGATATCTTCAAAGTCAACACATCAAACAACTTCTAATCTACTATATGTTTGTATCTAGTCTTCAGTTAATAATAACAACAATCTGAAGCTGCTTACATAGATTTTGTGAGAATAAAAGGGCCACATAATTTACCAACTTCAGTTCTGAAGAAAGATCTGACAGACAAAAAGCTAGTCCTTTTATAGTAAAGATTTCACTGACACAGTCAGTGAATAATTTAGAGATTTTTTAGTGGGGTCCGGTAAGATAAAACCCCGCAGGTATTTCCTTTTATACTACTAGTACTTTCAGAAAGTAATAATAAAAATAAGTCAAATCATAAAAAAATCCCTAATTACTGTAATAAATCAGTTAGTTTTCTGTCCCAGGATATTAATTTTACATCAGCAGAACCTATATTTGACAAATAAAGGATGCTCATATAGAATGACTTCATAGCACAATGCATTGCAGTGCAGTAGTTCTCTAATATTGTACATCCTTCATGTTTTTAGTTGCTTTTCAATCACTTTTCTATGTCTTTACCTCTCACACCATTGTAAATCTTTCAGTTCCTTTCCAGTAGCTTACTCGGCATATGCTGTGGCTGCGTGCAGGCTGTGTGTGCTCCTGCTAGCCAGCAAGTGCGCACGTGCTGATAGACTTAACAGCTGGCCACACAAAACTGGTCATTGCTGATCTCATGAAACTTGCTGGATTTTAATTATCTCCATGACCTTTAATCCTCTGTAAATTTGGCTCAAATTGATAAGTACATCGAAAACTTCTTGGAGGAAGACAGACCATGTGATTGCAGCACTGCCTTGTTTCTAAAAGAAACCCTAAGAAGTATTTCTGAAGCGACCTCAGTCAGATGACAGCAGGTGAGAAAATTAAGGATCAAGTTCACAATAGTTTTTGAGTCAAGAGAGGGACATTAGCATCAACATTTTATCTGAGATACTAGTGAAATCTTGGAGGATAACAGAATTTATTTTAGTTGCCTTTGTTACTGAGACTGAATAATCTTCTGGAAACTGATTACCTAGCTATCAAAAGAACAACTGCAGGAAAAAATGAGCCTAAACATAGACAAGTGCATGGAGAGATATGTCAAAATGCAAATTATTTCAGTGTGAGATTAGGAGTCTCAGTCAGTGACTGGTATACTCAAATTTCGGGTTAACTTAGTCCATCACTGGGCCTGCTGAAATCCAGCTGTTTAAGAAATAATGCATGACTGGGATATGCAACGAGCAGGAGGCAAAAGGAGAACCAGAAAGCAGCAGATAGCTGATCTTTACTTCATAGGAATTTTTGTAACAAAGAAAATTTCGCAAAGTCAAGAGCACTATGGAAAGTTCTTTTGGTGGCTTTTTGTTTAAGGTGTGGAAAAATAGGTCAGCAAGAATAGAAAAACACATATTAAATCAAAGTAAAATGCTACCTAACTCAACTAGCAAAAAAGAATATATGGCTGAATGTATACATAAACTATTTGTCAAGTAACACTGAATAATAAACAGATTTGTAAAAATCAAAGATCATGAGAAAATTTGTAACGAAGTCAGTGATAGCTATTGAAAAAGTCCCATAAGAATAAGTTTACCCATCTATAAGCCTGAAAAGACAGAAGATCATATTCATAATCAATACATTTAAAATGCATAATATTACTGAATAATAATTTTTAAAGAAGATGAAAATCAACACATGGTAATTTTGTTGAAGGTAGCTTGGCTGCACGTTGTATACTAACTCTGAATCTACTACACTAAAAGCAATGGTGACCTCAAAGACGTTAGATTTCCCTACTGCTTCTGTCATGTCTCTCACTCTCAGTCTTTGTGACACGTTCTGTCACACATCCAGATTCAGAATTATGCTTCCCAAAAATCCGTGCAAGAGGAATCTCTATTCCTTTTTCAATTACCCTCAGAAGATTTATTGGTAAGAACTTATCTCTTCATGGTCTGTGTTGGACTTACCCCCTGTGGGAGAAAAGCAAGCATGATGGCCTGGAATCAGAGACATAAAAATACAGCAAAGATGTAACTTCTCTGATCATGTAATGTAGCTCAGAAGGAGGTGTTCTTTCACACTGTCTAATAAATATCAAAGTAAACTTGGACGGAACATATTTTTCAGTAGCAGACAAACGAAATGTACGCTCTGGCTGAGACAAGCCAGACATCATGCATTATTATCACTACTTCTCTTGCCTCCTCAAAATAATGGGTAAATACATAGGCTATTCAAAGAGCTTCAGTGAGAGGATTTTAACTACAGCACTGCTTACAGATCTGTTTAAATATAGGTCCAAGAGAAAAAAAAAAGCCTTGTCCCATTATTAATTGTTCAAGTTCAAAGATTCTCCCTGCAGAGCCTACATGATGCCAGAGAAAATAATATATTATATAAAATAGGGTAAATGAAAACAATAAGTTAGATACAAATCCAAGTCAGCTCCAACACTACATGTGGAAGAACACAGACATTTGAAATACTCCTGGACTTTGAACACTAGAATCAGATATACTACAACTAGGTTGGGAAATGTATAAAGGTTTTACACATATTCAGGTGTTTCTTCCTCTTATGACTTATCAGAAGGTTGAAAAGTGTTGTTAATGAAGCTAACTTCAGGTCAGTATCAATATACCATGTGCCTATGTATTTCATAAATTAAGGACTATAAAAAGGAAAAACGTAGCTAAAGGTGAAAAACAACAAACTCTATTTTCACTTGTAGGGAAATCTTGGAAGAAGATGTCATATTTAGTAGAAGCCACTGAAGACAGCCACACAATTTTTCTTATAGGCCAGGAATCTGTGTTTCCATTTTGTAAGAAAACAAGAAGTAAATGAGAAAAGTGACTACAACAAATACAAATATAAAATCAAATAAATGCAATTAGTGTTGGTGTCAAATTAATGTAATTATAAACTAAAGTATAAAATGTATTTTAATATTCTTGAAGTATATAAATCTTAATTATAAGAAAAAACAGACAATTTCAACGGAAGCAAGTCCTCTTTAGTTGCTTAAATCTTTTTTTCAGCTTTGAACTAAATTTTTCTTAGGTACAGGGAAAGTCAAACACTTATTTTTGTGGCATGTTAGCTAAAACTGTAGTGGACATTCTAAATCTATACCTTTGGTGTTTGTTTTAATCTGAAATGTGAAAGCATTGTGTACCATCTCTCCTCTGATGAGAACTAGGACAGTGCAACCAAGAAATAGAGAATACATTTTCTCTGTATTTCAGCATTTTAAAGGCTACGCAGAAACGAGACAGCTTTGTTTTCTTGTATTCCATATCAGATCTGGATCAGGCAAAATGACTATGTTCCCTTTGGCTGTCTTTATAAAGAATCATTTCTTGTCACTTTATATTCATGAGGTAATTCAATTTAATGCATGTTTTTATCAGATGTCTAAGATGCGCAGGGAAACAGATCACTGTCTGGGTCATTTGTGTAAGAACCACCTTAAAGTACAGAAGAGTTAACTCAAGGATAAAATAAAATATTCATAATTTCAAAGCTAGATCTAAATTAAACAGTGTTTTTATTGTTGTTGTTTACCACATAACAAAACAAAAAAAACAACCTTTAAGAGGAACTTGAAAACACTGTAGAAGTACTTTTGCTACATTCTCTGTCATGAAGAAATTTTCAAATGTGAATGGACCCCTGCACCTAAGCTCTTCAGGAAGACAATAATAAGTTAATATTCATGACCAAAAGGGAAAGATTCCATGTGAATTTGCACTAGGTAAGGTCCTGAAATTCTTCTATAATATTGCTGTTATCAAAAAGAGGTACAAACCTCCTCAGGCTTTATGTCCCATAAGCCTCTCCTTTTTAGTCTGTTCCTCTCGGGCCTTTCTGTGACTTTCATTCTTTTTATAGTTTGTGATCAATTATATTAAGCTGGGGGAATAAACATATTATAATATTCTAATTGGGATGTGTTCTGCCCTGGTTTTGCTGATGGCGATGATTACAAAAAAATTCTATCATCTGTCTCACTTTATTTACATAATAGGTAAGTAGCATTAGTTATAGCAGAAAGGGTATTAATGTTTTGAAGTTCATTAAAGTAATTCAATATAAGGTTTCCCATAAGTATAAATATGACAATCTACATGTTATATATCATATCTATACACCTATATTTACTTTTTCTTCTCTGTTTTATCGTTTTTAATCGACTTTTGAAAGGAATCCATTTGATCTGAATTTCAAACTAATTGAAATTTCCTTCTCTCCTTAAACTATAAGAAGATCACTACCAATGCGTTGGGAACCCCAAGTTCTCTAAAATCTAAGTCAGAAGACTCTGTGTTATATCCCTTTCTTGGGAAAAAACAAACTAAACCAAAAGTCATACACAATGCTAAGGTAGTTCCAGAAGATGGCCATTCACTTTTCTGTGTCAGGGTGTCCAGGCAGCATGGCACCTTTTCATTAAGAAATAGCCATTTTCAGTACTCTTAGGCCTTTAACCTTGATAATCTATTACCTTTATCTTCACGTCTATGGAAAGTAACATTAAAATGTCTCATTATCAGAAAGCTGCAATTTGGAGAAAGTACATCAGAAGAGACAGTCAGGTGCTAACCCTTTGAGAGTATCAATTAATTCTGGGGTTTTTTTTGAGTTAGTAAGTGTAACTTTGGTGGGAAATACATACAAAATGTATGCAAATTAGGAATATTCAAAACTGAAATTATGGCAATTTCCACTTATTCATTGAATGCATATTTTAACCTCACAAAATCCAGATGTATTAAAAATGTTATGAACAAAAGACAATTCAAGTCCCCAAATAACAAAATATGCTATTATGATGCAATATTCATATTTCTATTTCCATTATGGAAACCCAGTATTACATATAGGTGTTAACACTAGTATCCCCTACAAATCAAACACAAGATTTAAAATTTTCATTAACTTTTGCTTCCTCCCTCCCCATTGTAAGCACAAGCATTATACAAATATAATGTTAACTGCATCATTTACTTACAAAAAAAATTCGGTATTACTTGCATTCTGTTTGGCAAGCAGATTTTAGCCTGATCTGTCTATACACAGGATTAGCTGGAAGCTGTGCAGTATAGCTCATGACACACTGAACCCAAGGTAGCAGTGTTAAGTCTGCCTCTCATTTACATTTATTCGTTTCTGCTGGCTCCTGTGCTAACTGCTTTTCATGAAAGTACCTTTCAACCTAGACTACAGTCAGAGCAAGCCTGTGAGGCTTTTTTGCAAAACACTGCATAGACAGTATTCCAAGCCACATGTTAGAGGCAACAAACTAAAACCCCCAAACCCCATAAATCCTGGAGATCTGGAGGTTCCAAAGCTAAAAAGGAAATAATCAGAAATCCTATTTCCTTATTTTCAATACCTCATTACTTTAAACAAATTCATTATTATCGAAGGCTTTCCTTATAAATTCAAGGCTCGTCATTCAGGTCGTGGTTATTTCTAAGTTTTATGTTTTGCATAAAAAACATTAATGAGATAAGCATCTTATTTGAGCAGGAGCACTATAAGATTATAATACCAGACTTAGTTGATGTTGTTAAACCGTAACAGAATCAAGTAAATTGAAATTAAAAAAAAAAAAAGACAGCTTTGCAATGTTTTAGTTTACCAGTGAAAATCTTTCTTACTTAACCTAGCTTGTAATAACAGGAAGACCAGTAGTAGAAAACTGAATGTGCTTGTATTTTTAAAATTCTTAAAAATAGTGTCAATTGATCATTTTTTTTGTACATCAAAACCCAAGAGGCAGTTCACCAGGCAACTGAAATCATTCCGCCAAAGACAGTCGTCTGGTTTCTTAAAAAACAATTGTTAGAAGAGGCAAAAATCTATTTGAAGACATGCTTCCAGGTCTTCAAGATTAAAAGACTTTCAGATATAGGAAATGGAAGCTTAAATAATAGGTCCCACCAAGCTAGGAGGAAAGTGACTTTTTTTCTCTGATATCTGTTCTATGGTAATAGCTTATAGTTTAGTAGATAATTTATTCATGGCTAAGTTTACCCATATGTCACTGTGCGCAGAGACTTGAGCAGGTGCAGTTCGGTGCACTACCATTTCTAGCCTCAGGATCCATAGGTGTTCTGACAGGAAGTTAGACAACTACAAAAATGTCATCAGTTATATTATCTGTGGTTCCAGAACTAACATGGTTCCTGCCAGCTTCAGAGTTATCCTATCTACTCTACTGTATGCTATGGACATGTCCTTGGAAGTCAAGCTACATGGGTCAGTAAGATTTTAAACATAAGTCTCATGATAGCTATTGTTTTTCTGGAAGATCCTGAGGCAAGAATGAAAAGCCTACAGGAAAATCTCCATTTGCACATGTGAAATATGTTTATCTGATTCGTGTGATGAAGCGTAATCTTCTGTACTTTCATGGATTTCTCCTGCACCATAAAAAGGGGTATTTTACAGGAGAAAGTTAAACTACTTTGCATGGTATATCAGCTCAAACCAGTTTGACCACTGACCGCATAGTATTGTGTAAAGAAAGTGCATGCATAAGGTTTGGGGTCATCCTGGGGGCACGCCGAGGAAGATTCGAGAAGACTCTAGCAGGAGAAGAGGGCATGCGCTGAAGAAGACACGCCTGTTCATTAATATGTATTAGAAGACACGCCTATTCATGAATATGTATTAGCGAACAGGATCACGCTGAGGAAGATTCGAGAAGATTCTAGAAGGAGAAGAGGGCATGCGCCGAAGAAGACAACGCCTATTCATGAATATGTATTAACGGACAGGATATAAACCAGGAACAGGAACTGAACTGCGTGCGTCTTGGTGGAGCAGAGACTCCGGGTGCACCCAGTGCTGTTTGGTTGCCTCTATTCGCTTAATAAATTGTAAATTTGAATTGGAATCCTGTTTGGGACTAAATCATTTATAACACACATAAAAATGATGCTTGTAATTCTTTAAGTCATTAAAAAAACTTTGAAATTTCACTGAAAATGTACCTTAAAGGACAAGAAAGCTAAGGGAAATACAAATACAAACCCTCAAAATTTTCTTTTATTTTCTAAGTAGTGTAGTGTTTAATGATTTTAAAATTTTGAGATGTTTTTGGTTTTCAGGTACTGAAAAAAGTCCTACAAAAAGAGGAAAAAACAATCAGGGCAGAAGCAACATAATGGATATGCTTCTTCCACATATGACATATCCATGGGACAGCACAGAATCTTTTTGGGAATATGTCCTTATGGGAATAAGCTCCCAAAGGACAACCTATCTTCACTGCACCAAACATAGTTACTGATATGTGCCATGTGTGCCTTTATTACTCTCTACCTTTTAAAAAGTCAATAATAAATCTAAATGTCACTATTTCCCAAGCACAAGATCTACCTTTCTGCAAACTACTTTTAGTATCCATTACAGCTATTATATCCGGTACCATAATATCATACACTGGAACTGATATACATTCCATTAAACCAACCATTTGTTTAGCATATGGTTATGCCAACGATGCATCATGAAAAAAATAAGTAGTAAATAATGTTTTTATCAGTAAAACTTTTTCTTGAGAGCTCTCATTTAAAGACTCTGAGCACCTCCTCAGAGGTATTGAGTGCACTTGATTTTGCTAAATTCATTGGAAGTTGAGGATGCTTATCACTTTCTATGATGTTTTTAGCACTCAGCGGGAGTGGAAACATGGCAAACACAGTTTTCTGACTAGTTATACAGAGCTATGTCCATAACCTAACAATAGTACTTTCAAGGTTTGACTTATATAAAATTTAAAAAAAAGAAAAAATCAGGGTCAAATAGTCTAGCAGACCAGCAGCAAAGAGTCTGAAATTAAAAAAACACAAAGGGTATATTGGAACCATCCATCCCCACAGCATGAGCTCTTCTCTGCTATTACTTGACACCTACGAAGTGCCCATTATTATAAGAAGTTGTCACAGGGGGAAAAGGAACACTGAAAACATGACACTGCTAAGTTCAACTTACTGAGCAGACCAAATAAGACAGAGGCAGTGTCAAGAAAAGCTTACCCTCATGTGCGCGCACACAATTAACTGAGACCTGGCTCAGTTATTGTTGCAGTGACCAGCATAGTTCAGCCATGGGAACACAACATTCACTCAGGGTGGTCTCAATGTCTGGTTCAGGGCAGCAGCTCAGCACCAACATATAATTTTTCAATCTTGGGCCCTCTGCTTCTTGAAGGCATTGGACTTCTATGTAACAACATTTTCCCCAGTCTTTGTTACTGGTGGGGTTAAATAGCCAGATCACATACAAAAAAATAATTATCACAGTGTACCTTTCCAGCAGTTTCAGGTGTTGTTCGGTCAATTCTTGATCAGTATCAAGACGCATCACACTCAGGTTTTGTTTTCAATATCTTGTTATTCACATATCATTATGCCCATTTACTCAACTCTTCATCAAAGCAAGGTCATGATGCTCGGGTATCAAGAGTAAAGGAAACATTTTTTCTTTTAACACGCTCATTTATAATGAAATTAAGAAATTTCCTAAAGAATCATTGTGCATATATTCTCTCTTTTTAGGAAAAAATGAATTACCTTACTTGATGGGCCAGATGTTCAGGTGACGTAAATCTTGGTAACATGATTGACTCTAAATATGTCTAGTTCCAGAAAAGGACATAATCTCATTTCTCAGTTCATCTGAATTTTTCCCACCCCACCATCTCTCCTGAATTTCATATCAGTTTGGCATATAGCATTCATCAAACATTAATGGTGATTTAATGTGAATTTAAACACTATTAGAACAACCAAATACCCTATTCCTGTTCAGAATTACTTGGTTGTTCTGTTATTCTACTTCTCAAGTACCTTCATGTACTCTACTGTCATAGCATCAGCTGATTTCCTCTGAAATGTAAAAATCTTCACAGCAATCTTTAAAAGCTTTCTTATAATTGCCTTTGTTTAGATAAGCAATTTATACTTATTAATCTCTGGCAGACACTGTCATATTCTGACATGTCTATTCAGATAGTACTGAGAAGCTAAAATTATACCTTCTTTATTTCCTTTCTTGGGCCAGATTCTGCTCTCACTAATAATGCAAGTGTTCCAGACAAATAATGTTGCTTTAACCTTCACTTCCAAAATTTTCCATGGAGAAGCATTTGGGGGTACTGGCGGGTGAAAAATTGAACATGAGCTGGCAATGTGCGCTTACAGCCCAGAAGGCCAACCGTATCCTGGGCTGCATCCAAAGCAGCGTGGCCAGCAGGTCAAGGGAGGTGATTCTGCCCCTCTACTCCACTCTGGTGAGACCCCACCTGGAATCCTGCATCCAGCTCTGGAGCCCTCAGCACAGGAAAGACATGGACTTGTTGGAGAGGGTCCAGAGGAGGACCACCAAAATGACCAAGGGAATAGAACACCTCTCCTCTGAGGACAGGCTGAAAGAGTTGGGGTTGTTCAGCCTGGAGAAGAGAAGGCTCCAGGGAGACCTTATTGCAGCCTTCCAGTACTTAAATGGGGCTTATAAGAAAGATGGGGACAGGGTTAAAAAGGACCTGTTGCAATAGGACCAGGGGTAATGGTTTCAAACTAAAAGAGGGCAGATTTAGACTAATCTAAGGAAGCAATTTTTCACAATGAGTGTGGTGAAACACTGGAGCAGGTTGCCCAGAGAGGTGGTAGATGCCTCATCCCTGGAAACATTCCAGGTCAGATTGGACGGGGCTCTGAGTAACCTGATGTAGTTGAAGATGTCCCTGCTTACTGCAGGGGTGTTGGACTAGATGACCTTAAAATATCCCTTCCAATACAATCTATTGTATGATTCTATGATTTTCAGTAAAAATTTTCCATGTTTTGTGGAAGCACTTTTGTACATAAGGTGCCATGACGTAGCTAGCAAATTTTTGGGGGTCTTATTGTGTTGCTTATGCTTTTTAAAAAAGAACTGCATTAAAATACTTAGAATTATATACATTTTTTGTGCATTTACACAAAGTAAAAACCTAAACTAGTGCAAGACCTTTGCCTTTGCACTTCTCAGTACCAGAATTATGTTCCGTATGGTGACCCTTCCTCATGCTTAAAACAGCTCACAGAAAATTACAGGAAACACAATTCACACCCATCATGTTTCCATAGCGGGGGAATCTTAAAATTGACTTTAAAGTTATTTGTTTTGGAGAAAGTATCCAAATATCATGCTAGTGGGCAGCAATATGAAAAAGCAACAAATTTTACGTTTTCCAATGAAGGTATAACATTTTCCGTTGATGAGATGAATTAAAATAACTCATTGCAGAATTGTTTTATATGCTTCTTGAAAACAAGAGAGCATATAATAATTAATACATAAGTAATAATGAATATTTTTAACAGATGGATTTTCCCTCTTGTCCTGCAGTCAGTTCTCCTGTTGGTCTTTGCATTACTTGTTGTGTGACAAGGATTTATCTTTTTTTATGTTTATAGTGCCAGACAACTATCCTGTCTTTGCAGCATGAGTGAGGGCTGATTGCTCCTAACCGCCTCAACTTTACAATTTTAAAAATTGGCCTGGGACTATTCTGTCCTTCTAGAGACTCTTTAAAACATTCTTGTTTTTAGTAGGCAAATGTTAAATCCTTTTTTGAAAATCAGGCTCTTTCAGAGATACCTCAGAATTAGGCTTCCAGAAACAAAAGAACCCCAAACGATTTCTCATTTTTGAAAATGTAGGCTGCAACTCATGGGAAATGCCATTAAAAGAAGCTATTCGTACACAGTCTATAAAATCAATGTGTAAAAATGGGAAGTTTTGTTCTGTTCAAGAATTTAAAAAAAATGTGATACATTAAACAGTTAAACTTCCCTTCTGTATCCTACAGTGTGAGATAGCTTCTTATCTTTATCTGAGGGCCATCTGATACATGCTGTTTTGTACTGTGACTTTGAGAAAAGAATGGGTTGAATGCAAAAGATGGCAGTCTGACAAAGAATAAGGACATACTTCTGAATGCATTGAACATGACTTATACCATGCTTCTATCTTAGAAGATGTAAAAGTTCACAAGTGACAAATAATTCTTCTAATATATTTATATGAACATCCCTAAGCTGTCCAACATCCAATTATTTTTTACTGTTATTTCTGTAAAGCAAAGTGCTCAATTCACAAAAGAATTATGTTCCAGTGCAAGGCTGAATTTAGTCCGCTTTTTCCTTTTTTTTAAGTGTGCACTTAAATGGATTTGGCATTCTGAAACATGGCTTAGTCATCTTGTGACTCTTCTGCCACACAAGGATAGTAGGCAAATGCAAGAGGGAAGGGAGATAATTAGACATTATGTAACGCTTCCTGTAAACTAATAAAAAATATGATTTATAACCTAAAAAAAAGATGACATTTCAAAAATTTGGGTGTCTTGGGAATGAAGCTCAGAGGAATTTAAAGCTTACAATATTTGCATATAACTAATGCTGCCATTCTCTGTGGTGTCATTGTTGTGTATGCTGTTGTTTTTTCACTGTTCATGTCTATTTCATATACGTTTAAAACCTAGCCACTGAGAAACCTCACATTAGGACCAAAAAAGGTAATTAAGACCCTTGGTATGGAAAGAAGACACAAATACACACACAGCTGTATTTTTTTAGAGCACAGAAATGTTGAAATACTGTTCAGGTATCATCAGCATGGGATCCCTTGCAAAAACAAACAAACAAAGAAATAAAAAATACAGAGGATGTTGATGACGGTACATGCTGGTATCAACTTTTCATGTTTCTCCTCTGCAACCCAGAAGAATAAACTGTTGCTTAGTCATTTTCTTATCCTGATGCGAAAGGAAGACAATTGTAACACCACTTTTGTTACCTCTCAAGATCATAAGAAATTACTCCAGTTACTTTTGCTTATTGAACTCAACTGCTCTTTCCAGCTATCAACACGGATTATCAGGACAATGTTTCTCAGAGAGAATTCTAGCTCTTGAGTCTGCCCAGATAGTGTATCAAAAGGCCAAATTGAAGTCAGAGGATGATAGTAGTTTATAATCCGACAACAGTTTACTAGGCTAGACCCAAAGTTTTATATAATTACTCAGATGTCTACTTAAACTTCAAAAAATCATGTTTCAGGTGTGATCAATGCCAACTTACCCCTCTTCCAATTCTTCTCCTCAGTAAACTCCAAAGCAGCCCTTCCCTCTCCCCCTATTTTAATTTTGTGTTTGCCCAATTTGTAAGATTCTAGGTAGCCAAGTAATGCGCAGTATATAGGGCCCATACTTTCAGTTTAAATATCAAAATATGGATTTTGGTAACACTTCCATTAGTAATGACATTACATTTTCATTAGCAGGCAAAGTTAGCTCCTGAAAACATACCATGGTGGTTTATCTATCAGACAGACTCATCTTGTTCCAAGTAAATATTGATAACGAGAACAAATACATTCATTATCGCTAACACAGGGAAAACTTCATTATCATGTTTTACTCTAATTCCATCCCTGTTCCTTTTTTATTATTAAAACACATACAATTCAAGGCATTTGGATGATTCTACATCTTTATTACAATGTGTCTTTAAAGACAGTAGTCATGGATAAGTAGGCTTTCAGTAAAAGTAGCTGGACGTTTTCCACATTTAGCTTTCTTCATCTTCAGATCAGAGTCCCACAGAACTAAGCATAAGAAGAACTGTGCAGCTTAGATGGCTGATCTTTTTTTTTCAGAGAATAAAAAAATGACCCAAGAACACAGGTGCCCTAAACACAGAACAATAAGTATGCCAATGTACATAAACAGAATCACACAATCACAGAGCTGTGAGGTTAGAAGAGACCTCTGGAGATCTTTTAGCCCAAGCCCTTGCTCAAAGCTGGGCCAACTACAGCAGGTTGTTCAGGGCTGTGTTGAATCAGATCTCAATAACTCCGAGCATGGAGACTCCACAAACTCCCTGGGTCCCTGCTCGAGTGTTTGAGGGAGGAAGAGTTTTTCAGAGAGGAAGAGTTTTTCACTATATCTAATTGGAATTTCTATGAAGTGTCCATACATAGGGCAATGATGGTGTATTACTCAGTGCAGAGGTATGCATCCTATTTCATGGTTGGATGGCTAGATTTTTGCTTTTTTTTTTTCCTTAAGGAAGAGGAATTGCACTTTGTTTTGTCTTCTAATTTCTTGAGGGCTGGTCTGCACTGCTTATGAGCTTTTTACACGTATATGCAGAACAATGTTTATACTGATTATAAATTGTTTACAAGTATGTTAAAAAGATTCAATTGATCTTTTACTGAGTACAGGATATGCTGCTGTATTTGGAATGCTTAATCATAAGCAGATGTGAGCCAGGAAATAATGCAAAATGTGAATAACAACCAAAAGCCATTATTCTTTATAAGAAAAATGGAGAGATTACCTAGCGTGACTATATATACTCAAGCACTGCATTCATTCAAGTGTATTTATGTAAATAAACTAATATTCATCTGCTATCATATTTCCATTGCCAATCAAAACAAGAAAAAATGTTAAAGGGAAGCATGGATAATCACTGATAAGAAATTATATAATAATAAGGAACCAATTATCCCCTTCCAGATTTGAGCTTACAGCTTCACATACTGACATAATATTGATAACAATTCAGAGGAAATGTACTCCATTTCATGGGGTCTCTAGCATTATTATCCTTTTTAGTAAAAATTCTGTCTGGAATAGACATTTTGTTTTTTATAAAAGAGACTTGTAAGTGCTAATAGGTTCAAAGAGACATCATTTTGTGCGTGTATTTTTCATAATGAAAAGGGTTTTTCAAAAAATAAGATTTCAAATTCTTCCCTACAGCTTAGCCAGACTCCAGGTTCATGGAATAATGTTCTGCTAGCAAATTCCTCTACCCCAAGAGAGGACAGTTTTAAGCCTTGCATTCTGTATTGCTGCAAAGGAAGACAAACTGACAGCATAAACCAAGGCCTATTCATAACATACCCACATAAAACAGCACAAATAAATAAGTGGGCTAGCAGTAAAATGCCCATCTTTTCCGTAGCAATAAAAACTTAGCAGCTGGTGAACTTCCTCCTTTCTGAAGTCTCCTCCTTTAAAATCTCACAGGGATCAAACTAGCCCATCTCCTCAGAAAGATCCAGCAGTGAGTACAGATACATTTTCTCTGGCTAAGTGATTGAATTTGTAAGGACTAGAGGAACGATTAGATTTTAAGGAGTTTGACAGATGAGCTCCTGTGAAGGGCACATTGGCTATTTGCTTTAATAACAGGTGCAGTTAATCTTTGGCTTTAAGAGGAGATGCATTTTTTTACAGATTTGGGTTATTATATTTTATTGTCTCTTGAATTTGATATAGTACATTTTAGCTGACCTAGAAAAATTGCTTGAAAGCTCTGCCCAGTAGCAAGTGCCTGGACCTGAATTACATGGCATCCCATTTAGATGGTCCTCTTTACAAAAAGCATGGCATTAATTGTGAAGAAAGGTCATTTTGCTTCCTTCATTTTTGAGGCAACTTTGCACAGGTTATTTGCAATGCCAGCAAATGAATTCATAATACAGCAAAATTTTTGCAGGAGTATTCATAGACGTAATGATTCATAAATATGGCACTTGTCTTTATGGAGTCACTTTTTAGAACAGAATTGTATTTCATACTGTTAAAGAGAACTCAAGGACTGTGATCTACTAGTTAAGCTAGGGTGAGGATTTGACTGACATTTGTGTTGATACCCTGTTTGAATTTAGACAAATCACTTACAATCTTTGTCCTTCAGACTATTCACTTTGAAGGTATGTATAGCAATTCATAGCTGCTCTATAACGGTTTTGTAAACTTTAATTCATTTTTTGTAAAACAGTTTGATGTCATTGCAAGAGAAATCACTGTAATCGTAAAAGTGCAAAGTATTTTTAGCTAAAGTACACACATTTTCACAGGACATACCTTCATAAAAAGTGAGTTTAATGAAATGAATACTAACCACTGACATGCAATAAATCAGGAAGTGTATATGAATATTTAGTGACAAAAATGTACTAGCAAAGAAAAATCTTTGAAGCTGTCAATCTATCACTGTGCAGAGAATATCCAGCCAAGTTTAAAATCAACAAAAAATCAACATGATAGAATATGTACCTTACTAAAATGACACTTCTCTTTTGGGAAGAGAAAAGAAACAGAACTGACCAAGTATTTTTCAGTACATCCATTTTAATATACCTACATACTTTGCAATCATATTAGCTAAAGCTGAAATTAAAAGTATAGCTGCATTGGAGCAAATTATGTAAGGAGAGATGACTTGTAGGTTATTAGCATAAAACCAGTTTAATGAAAGGAGGCCCAATAATTCAATATTATTCTTTTTA
The DNA here is from genome assembly GCF_964289735.1 of Phaethon aethereus. Classification (NCBI taxonomy): domain Eukaryota; kingdom Metazoa; phylum Chordata; class Aves; order Phaethontiformes; family Phaethontidae; genus Phaethon; species Phaethon aethereus. The sequence continues at coordinate 89,338,450 of NC_138582.1, read as the reverse complement.
TTACTTTTTAACCTTGTTAGCTTTTCTAAGGATAAAATATGCTGAACTTTACGAAACCATCTACTCAGAAGATCCTTAAATTTTCTTTTGGCAGTCATTATAAGTCAGGCTGCCAACAGTAAAATCTAAATAAGCTCGGGAATTTTAAGGGCATTATCAGATGTCAAGCATTCTATACTTAATTGAGCTCAAATCCTTTATAAAACTTAGACCAGCACTGTGTCCCAAACAGTAAAATATATCCCAATATTTAATTAAGCCTGGATTTAATTAGGCAAATCCACTACATATATAAAAAAAAAAATCAATAATTTGGCCACTGTGACCTGAGAAGTATTTGATATATCAGAATTATTTTTTTGTTTAACATGGTCTTTAACTCAAGCTTAAATAATATTTCAGGCTCTTTATCTTTTATTCAGAAACCCAAAAGGGCCTGTGCCTGCTGTCTCTGTTACAGCAGAATTATATCTTCAAAGATTTTCCAAATGACAAACTTGTTGCAGAATTAGTGTCACATCCTCACACAAGTACGAAAGAGGAGTGACTTCTGCCAGAGAAAAGCATTGTTAAGATGATGATCAGGAGAGGGACTGTGTGATACCTCTGTGGTAAAGGTGAAAGGAAGAATGTTTGGCTGCAAGTCAGGAGCATTGGCCAAGGAAAACAGAATTGCTTTTTTACATCTTTCCTTCTGTAGTTGAATTTGGGCTTGTAATGTCATCTCACCATGTCTGACAACCTGCCAAAATGGAGATGGCAAGGTCTTATAATAAATTGCCACAGAATCATCCTTCATCTACTTAGTTCAATGCCACAGCAACTTCCAGTATGCAGAATATACCCCTCTTATTTTTAAGTTTTCCTAAACAGCTGAGATAGCCTTGACTGTTTCCAGAAACAAATAAATAAATAAACAAGCCAAGGAAAAGCCAAGAAGAAAATACAGCTGTTTAAAACCATGAATAGGTATGGAATTGAAAGGTACACGCAAGCTATTGCCTCAATATTGCGTTCATGTATTGAGAGCACAAAACACCTAGGAATCCAGTTAGTCACATTACAACAAAAGACTGTTATTCACGTTACAACATGCCATAGGCTACCCAAATAAAAGAAGACCTGGCTGGAGAACTGTGTTTGGAATTACCATCCAGTAATCAACTAATTGCAGTGTCTACTACAGAAGCAATCTCCAGAAGCGACTCTTAGCAGTAAGCATCTCAAAATTCTCTCAGTTAGGCTCCAGTCCAAAACATGGAAGAAGGGCTGATTTTTCTTGTTTGTTCTGTTTGTTGTTCACTGATAAGGGAAATGCATCCATTTTCATCCCTGATTTTGCTAGTGTTGCTCATCCATTACTGCCACATCTACAGGCAACTACAATGATGAGAAGAAACTCCTTAGAGTGATTTGGATTATCTTTCTCAGACTGGATAAAATTTGCATTAAGCAAAAATGCTCCTTTCAATCCAGATGTCATATTTAAAAGAGCTTTTTTAAACTTTCTGTCATGATCCTTGAAGCTGAAATATTTTCCTTAACACTTTGTCTCATTCCGGAGAACTTTCCTAGTTGCTACTCATCTTTCCATGCCTATTCTTTGCTTGAAGTTTTTAAATAAGCCTGCTCACCGATACACAGAATCACACCTTCAAGATGCTGGAAAAATAGGGCACATGCTACAGTCCTCATTTTTAAGGATCACAATCTGCAAAGATTGTTGTTAGATAGCTTTCTTGAAATTATATATAATTCAAATTAGGTTATCACAATAAAAATAAACTTACCGATTTATAACTTCTAATACAAACAACATAGTTGTGAAACTTGTAAGAGATTAAGGTGAGAATATTTGTTTATACAATTACTACACATATATAAACTTCTTTCTTCCTCCATCTTCAGTTATCCAATCAGCTAGGAGCCCTAACTCAGAAACTGTAATTAAGGACTTTTAACATCCTGCATGCCTCCCAGTTTCCGTTCATAGCTAGCTGTTATGGCCTTTTTTCCCCTTGAATCCTCTCATTCTCTCCTCTGTACTCACTTAGTGTTTATTAACTCAAGCAAGAGAAGAACAATGGCTTCCCTCATAGACAAATGAAAGACACTTTCCATGTCTGTTGATTCACTGCATAAATTGCAGCATGAAATGTACCTTTCAACTTTTATTTTATACTCACCTGTACTTTGGGCATGTGTTTAATGAAACACAGAGAATGGGGCTGGTGAAGGTACGAAAGGACATTTACAAAGGGCATTTGGATTAGCAACTGGTTGTCACAGGAAATAGTAGAAGCAGATAGTGCTATCAGATTTAAAAAAATATAAGACAAATCCGTGCACAATAGGTCCATTAAAAAATATTAAACAGAATAGGCAGCTACCCTAATCCAACAATTGTGGATCCTTGGGGTGCCACAGGGAAAACACTGCTGTGTTCATGTGGTTTAAAACAAATGAGAATCAAAGTAATTTATTCATTTACTAATGAATTGTAATTAACCAACAATCACTGAACTATATAATCAAGATCAATCACAGCGATGCAACAGATAAACCAAAACACTAGATACTTACAAAATGCATTTACTTTCCTTACCTCAGACACTAGGACTAGCTAGAAGTTTCTACTTCTCTTTAGCAGAAGAAGCAACTGATTAAAGAAAATTCATAGTTGAATGTTCTAACTTGATTCTTTAAATTTCCTGTATTGAGGCATCTGCTCTGTCATAAGCAGTTTTTCATCCTGACATACCAAAAGTGCATATTGAAGCTTAGGAATCCATCTGAAAAATCAGTAGTGTTTTGAGTTTTATTTTTGGTTGGGCATTCAGCTTTTCTTATCATGACATATCTTTAAAACTGTAAGTGATCAACAGTTAAGATACACTTAATCCAAATTATCTCAACAAAGAGCCTTAACTGAACAGATTTAGCTTAGAAAGCCTAAGCCATTACAGGCATTAAAAAGGTAAAGCACTTATATATGGCAACTGAAACTGTTTATCTTTAGGTTGCAGCAAAAATATATACAAGAGCTAATGCATATGGTATGAATTGAACAATTCCACAACTTCAAAGATATTAATTGTATCTTCTGATTTTTTCTTTGTCTATATGAATATACCAAAAATTTCATTTCAAATTTACAGCACTAGCTGCTTTGTTTTATGCAAGACATGAAAATGCATCAAGACAGAAAATTGTATCAGCTTTTGTATTCCAGAAACAAACAACTAAATTCTCAGATTTTTATAAAACAAAAATATACCAAAAATATGCTTAAACCGTGGAACAAGACTAGGAACTGCAAAAGGAAATACGTGTTCATATTGTGATCAACTGAGAAAGCAATTGCATTGTGGTGTGATGAAAGTTAGAACTCACAGAAAACAATAAGTGTCTGATTTCAAATCTACTAAAATCAATGGCATTGCACCCAGTGAAATCAATCAGTACATGGCAGGGCTATGTAATGAAACAACCTTCTAGATGTAAAAGAGCACCTAAATCCAAAACTTCTGTATAAGGCTTCTAATCAGATTTCTTTTTTATGACTGATACTGCAAGAAAATCACTATTTCGTAACAGTACCAATATGGAAAGAATATAAATTCTAGTTTCCATTTTCACATTTTTAATGAATGGAATATGTTTCAGAACTATTATGAAAATTTATGTTTATACTAAAAGAGTCCATTAGCTTGGAGAAAAGATGCATAAATGGAGAACTTCTTCTACAGGCAGCTCTTCCCAAGCTTTCCCAACTCTGTTACAGATTATAAACTCATTATAAAGACCTGTCAGCCCTGCAAGTCTTTGTGTTCAGCCACTTGCAAATAATAAAATGTTGTAAAACTGCTTTTGTCTCGATACTTAATTATTCCTTTGGCCAACTCACCTTCCCTTCCCTTCCCTTCCCTTCCCTTCCCTTCCCTTCCCTTCCCTTCCCTTCCCTTCCCTTCCCTTCCCTTCCCTTCCCTTCCCTTCCCTTCCCTTCCCTTCCCTTCCCTTCCCTTCCCTTCCCTTCCCTTCCCTTCCCTTCCCTTCCCTTCCCTTCCCTTCCCTCTATACAATTTTTGCACTAGATACAGCCAAAAAAGTTACCTTAAAGTAAAGGAAAATGAGACTGCCCATAACACAGTGGATACAAAAGAGCACGTATGTTTAGTTCACTCTGTTTTAAAGCATCATTTACCCTCCAAAACTAAAGTACCTCCCAAGCCTAGGTAGTTGCAGGGTTTTGAACAGTTCAGTAAAGCTGGAGCTTCTCATAAATTTAGAGCTAAGAAATGTCAAAATTAAGATACCAAAAAAATTTAATTTTTTCAGCTTAGCCTGATGTGCCCTGAAAATGCTTAAAAATTTATATTATTATGCATAAATGACCATCTTGAATTTAACGGGACTGTAATTTCCAAACATTAGCTGGACATAAATATTAATATACTATTTTTCTTTATGATCTTTTAAAATATAAATTCTTCAAATAAACCAGACTTTCAAAGTAAACAAACAAGAACATTGTAACATGTAACCCAGGTTCCAAACAGATTTCCTATCTTGAATATGCAATTGGAAAAAACAGACAATAGGCAGTTGACATCAGGTGTATAAAAAGTATTAATTACAGATACTCTTATCTTTATGTGCCATCCTTTGATAGAAAGTTAAAATTTCAAAGTGAAGTAATCAGAGGGAAATAAATTCAAAGTGAAGGTAGCCTTTAACAATTATATCACAACACAGATATTTAACTGTATGTATGATCCCATACTATCTTCCACAGTACCTTTGTTCTATTTAGTATATACCATTGATGATACTTCCTGAGATTTTTTTTCTTCCTCACTGCTACAGGTATATCTGCAAGTCTTATTCCTCCAGCTTACTCAAACTGTGCTGTAAGGTTAGCATCATAAAATTCTTCAGAGTAACCATCTCATTTCTATCTGCTCTCTTGTGCTCAGAACAGCTCAGTCATTCTCCCAACTTCCCTTGCCCTCACATCTGTGTTCTAGATTACTTAACTCTGTGTAGAGTGGACATCCAGAACTACACCAAAGTGAATATATATTTTATTTTGCTTGAGACTTACCTGAACACGCTAATCTAAAGCTACTAGAATAGCTGCCCTTTTTAAAAATTATCTAGAATTGAATTTTTAAAAATCCCTCCTTCTGTGAATATTTAGAATTTCACTGCCTCCAAAAGTCAAATTTGTCCCGTGTTCAAGAGGAATCTGATTTGTTTCTATATAAATCTTTGGTTTATGGTTAATGGAAATTCAAATGTTAAATGGTTTTGATCTTATTGCTTTCTTGGACTACAAAAGAGAATCCAACACCTCTGAAACAAGAAAGAATTTGGCTTCTCAATGGTACAGGCAGTAAGTTCTTCAAGGCTCCAGAAAACTTTGAAATCCTATAATTAAAAAAAAAAGAAAAGGTAGATCTAACCTTGTGTTTTCCTTTTATATAGCACAATATAGATCTTTTTAACATGTCTACTAGCAATTTTATTTTCTTAATGTCAGAAATAGCCTGAATGATGTTGAAGTTTGATTGTGAGAAGCTGGATTTACTTTAAAATATTTGATCTTTAAATGTAAGGGGTACAACTTACTTGTGTGTATTTATTGCTTGTTATGACATACAGGTAGAAAGCACATAATTCCAAGACCTTGATGATTACATTGAATTAGACCATATTTTCTGAATATGAACTTTCATTTTGAAATACAAGTGGCTATAAACAGAGAAGTACTTTATCCTTTTGTTAATTTATAATTTTGCTTATAGCGGACCGTCTATTGGATGAGCCTATATAAGTTGTTCCCCTAGAAGCAGAGAGAAATGATGTCAGACTCAACTGGGTAACAGTGGGGGTCATGCAAAGGAGCAAGGTTTTCTCCCATCAGCCCAGCTGAAGTTCAGATTCTTTAAAGAACCGATAACTACAGAGTAGTGGGAGATGTTCTTAGAAAAATAAGGGTTCAAAGAAATGAAGACCAAGAAGAAAGACCACAGCAAGAAAATAAAGAGTCAAGAAGGAAGACAGAACCAGCTGAAAGCCCCTAAAAAGCTGTGTTTCATTACAGTTCATGGAAAAGATCTAAGCAAAATCTTGACACCTATGTGGAAAGAACTCAACTGAGTGGGAAGGAAACTTGTAAAAATAACTACTTTCTTGAGTGTTGTGAGACTTGAAGCTAGAGATGTCTTAAATGGTTTGTAACTACACCTGGATAAAAGGGCAAGCTGAAAAAACATCATTAGGAAGTTGGAAGAGTGTGGAATACCTGTGAAAGGTAAAACTCTTTTTACGGAGGGTTTCATATAGAACTACAAATTCTGGAAAAAGACCTCAGAAAAAAACTGTGCCTGATCTTAAATTAATGAGTCAGATATATATGTAATATAGAACAAATGAAGTATGATCACAGATCATGCTGCTACTGACTCAAAGATCCAAATCCACAAAGAACCCTGGAAGGTACAGACTTGGGAAAAGCTACCAGACTACACAAGGCTGCTGAAGTCACCCAGGTCAGAAAGTAAATGCTTGGATGCTGAGTTACAGAGCTTATACTGATCCATAAGAGAAGAAAAGACACAAATAAGTAAGTTAAGATACGCTGCAAAGGAAAGTGCAAAAAACTTAAAAGAAAAACATCATGATATATTGAAACGTTGCACAAATGCAAGCAGGACAGATGTTTGGAAAGCACTATAATCACCAAAAAAATACACCTACTTTGAAAGACCTGATAATCAGGAGCAGTAGAAGGAAAAGTGACTCATCATGTTGTATTACAAGAGAAAAGAGGGGGGAAAAAACAATCAAAAGAAATGATCTGTAGGTTGCTAGCAAAAGCAAAAACAAAGGAATGGACCTTTCTTTGGAGACCACTAGAAGTCATACACAAACATTTGGACACTGGTGCCCAGGCAAATATTGTCTCTGAAGATTCTGCAAAAATGTGAGAATGAAACCACAATACACAAGGAAAAGCTGATTTAAATTGTGAATATATAATATTGAACCAATTCCTATTAAAAAAACAGTATGATATGGAAAGTTAAGAATAAAATGGAATTAGTTAGGTTTGTTATAGCTAATTGGAAAGAGTCAACACTGAATTTTAAAACAAGCTATGCTTTATGTTTACTTCAGAGGATCCCTGTATCACAGGGGAGTACAAAACAGAAAAGGAGAGCTTGTGGCCACAGGTGAATATAAAAATTTAAAAAATACAACACCCCGCCCCGCCCAAAACTTGTAAAAAATCAAATTTAGACAAATGGAAGAACTATACTGATACTGTTGGTGTATGGACACTTCTGTCCTCTCCTGTATGAGAGTAATTATTCTTCCCAAAGTGCAAAATGGTGGTCAGCAAATGGGTAATGCTCAGGAGATTGATGGCTGGCAAGCTATGAAAAACTGCATCTTCCTCTGCAGCTACCTGTCCCATAGATAGTGATTTATTGCAGAGGGAGAGAGAGTGAGGAAAAACATACAGGAGTAGGAACTTGTGCTTTGGCATCCCACCGAAGTCAAGTGTCTGTCTGCAAGCATTTGCGGGGATCCCAAAGTCCAGGCACTTTCGCTTCATAGCTCCAGCCCCTGGAGAGAGTCTTCCCAGAAAAAGCAGAGCAAATAGTAGTGCCACAACCAGCCTCTCCAGCCTGAGCTCACAGAGCTGGTCTTGGAGGCCTCACCTCTCCATTGAGCTCCAGGCTTACCACTAAGGTCCCCTCCAACCTAAACTATTCCATAGTTAAACAAGCATTTCCAAAGGAAAGCAAATATCTACATTAAGCAAGAAAGCAATTGCCCTCCTGCACAAAACCAGATGTGTTTGCCCTGGGTAACAGTGACACATGTCGCTCCAGTGACATGTATTTTGAGGACTATGTTTTATCTACTGTTTCTCTTAGCTGAGCTGGTGGTCCTGCTGCTCAACATTGCTGTCAGAGTATCTTGCCCAATGCTCATTTTGGCTAAAATCTGAATCTCTTCAAGACAGAGATTCATAACATGAATAAAATCTGTCCTGCAAAAGGGCTAAAATGACACGTGTCATGTTACAACCGGCTCATCACATGCTCAGCTGCTTGCATAGCAGAGAACCTGTCTTGACTGACGTGGCCCTTGCAACAAAAAGCTGAAAAGCACACTTGCTAAAAAGGTTTCCAAGCCAGCAGATGAACCAAAATAACAATTTCTTCTATTTGTTTTATAATCTCGTGTTTTATAACCTTATTTCAGGACTTTGGATATTTCAGCGGGCTCGGCTTTCTCACTCTGGGGGAATGTTGTGGTAATCAGCCTGGCCAGGCCTTTCCACCCAGGAGTTTCAAAGGAATGAAAGGTACAAATCTGACTTTGAGGAGAGGAAGGATGCAGGGGTGAGAAGCAGAGCAGGAAAAAGAGAGCATAAATCTTGTTTTTTACACTTTTTTTCCCTACTATTGTACAGGGAGGCAAAAGAGGGGCTTCTTTATAAGTTAGGTTTCTAAAAACACCAAGAAGACCACTGCAAAATAGCAACAACTTCCTCATCACGTACGCTACAGGGACAATGCTTTTGCGTGCAAAGGGTCTAAAACATTTTGTTTAGGCTTCAGCTCCAGGACGACATACATGCAGGGGTCACTGGATGTGCTCAAGAAATCAGGCTGGGCTGCACCTGTGCAAAGGGCCCCTCAGGTGCGTGCACGGAGGGCTCCCGCCTGGCTACCGCAGGAAGGCAGCTGGGGCGCCTGTAAGTCGCTTCCTGCCGCTCCTGGCCCACAAGATGTTCCTGGCTGGCTACTGTAAAGCCGCCGAGCTGCTCTGCCATTAAGTGAGAAGGGAGCTGAAGGGAGCACCGGCGGCTAGCGTGCCCTGCGGCGTTTGGTAACAACCCTGGGGCTCGCCCTGGGGCACAGGCAGGGCCATGAGGGAGGGCTCGCTTTGCATTTGCCTCAGAGGAAAACACGGGGTTTTGGGGGAATTTTGGGGGTGAAAAGCTGAGGTAATTTAGAGGGGAAAGAGGTAATGTTCTGAGGGGAAAAGCTGAGGTAACTTGGAGAGGACATAGGTTACATCTTGGGGGGAAGCTGAGGTAAATTAGAGGAGAAAATGAGCTTTCTGAAGGAAAAGCGGAGGTAACTTGGAACAAAATGAGCTTTTTGAGGAAAAAGCTGAGGAAATTTAGAGGGGACAGAGGTGACATTGTGGGGGGGGAATCTGAGGTACTTGTGACAAAATTAGCTTTTTGGGGGGAAGGAAATACGAGATAATGGGAGAGAGTGAGCAAAGTATAGGGACAGAAGATATGCTTTGGAGGGGAAACCTGAGGTAACTTACAGGGGACAGTTTTTAAGGAAGATATGTGGTACCTCAGAGGGTACAGGGTAAGCGTTTTGGAGAGAAAGGGAGAATCAGCATCTTTAGGGGAAAGTTTGACGTAACTGAGGGGACTGAGCAGGCACCAGCACTGTCACTGATGAGTGTTGAGGTTATTTAGGAAAGAGTGAGCATTTTTGAGGGTGAAATCTGAGGTACATTAGAAAATACATTAGGAATGATGCTGCAAGATGCAGAAAGAATGAAGCTTTAAGGTGGCCATGCTGAACAAGCTATCTTTGTGAGGTTGTTCTGGCTCTAAGCATTAAGGTTCAGGAGGTCATGGGTCAGGATTTTACTGGAGGGGAAGAAAAAAGAATCCTTATAAGGATTGACTGAATTTAAAAAAGCTGTGGTATTTTACTTACAGTCCTTCTTGGCAGAGCTGCTCTCAATCCTCTTATTCCCCAGCCTGTACTGATACCAGGGGTTGCCCTGACCAAGGTGCAGGACCCTGCACTTGGCCTTGTTGAACCTCATGAGGTTTACATGGGCCCATTCCTTGAGCTTGTCCAGGTCCCTCTTCATGGCATCCCATCCCTCAGGCGTGTCAACCACACCACTCAGCTTGGTAAGTGAAGTGAAGGGACTAAGGGGTAGGGAATGAGAGTGACACTGGGGAAAAAAGATGAACTGGATGCTAGGATAGAAAATTACAGCTGAGCCAGAAGAGGAGCAGGGGACTGAGAGGATGGCAAGAGAAAGATGCCCTGGGCAAAGGGACATCCTTGTCCTCAGGGCTGGGGTCACCGAAGAGCACCACTGGCACCCTTGGTGCTCTGGCTCGCTTTGCACCATGTGACCCCTGTAACCAGGGTTTGGGGCTTTGCTTTTGTTGGCCTTTTGCCATGTTGGTCCTGGAGCTCTCTGGTCCCCAAGTTTACCCTGTAAGCATGGGAGGGCCATTTGCCTGCCTGTGTCCTCCTCCCGTCACAGCAGTGGCATCTTTCTGCCTGCTGGCTGCCTGGCCAGTGTAAGCCCCTGTAGATGGAACATGTCATGGCCTTTGAGCAGCTGTGAAGCCCCATGGTGTGTTGAGTACTCTGGCCTCCATGCTGCCTGGGGGGGCAGGTCTTTCCAGCATGGCCATGACTAAGGCTTGGTCCCCAGAGGCTGGCTGCGCAGAGCTCTTTTTCTTCTCTGGAAAGTCATCTTTCTCCCTGTACTTGTCTATGTCTTTGTCTTCGTTTGGGTAAGCAAGCAAGTTGTAGGTAGGAGTCTGGTGGTATTGCAGTATCCCTGTGGAGGGAGGTTTTCCAGTCAAGTTTTGCTGCTATTGCACTCTGCTAAACATGACTTTGAAAAGTCAGGATGTAGCTCTGCAGGTGAGTTTGGCTCTGTGGGGCAGGGGAGTTGGAAGCTGGACAGGGGCTCACAGTCCCATAGAGCTGAAATGGGGGTTTGGGCAGTGGCCAAGATGGGGAGAGCCCTGTGGGGGGCTTAAATTAAGTCCCATGTCATGGGACCAGAATGAAAAGTTTCGGATTTCCCAGTGCAAGATGTTGTTGCAGGTGTTTTCAAGCAAATACAGAATGAAGCCAGGATATTTAAAAGCTGATTGATAAGAATATAGAAACAAGAATGACTCCATTTTTACCTCTGAATTTGAAAACAGCATCTACTAAATATTAACCAACACCAAATGAATGTAATTAGAAATTTCAGTTTCTGAATTTATTCAAACCTTAAATAAGGAAAAGAGAAATGATCTGAATAAAAACTCATGAAACCTGAAACAAAAGAAAGAGTAAGTTACAAAGGTTTACATGAATTTATGAGCTCAGACTGCTACACTTGTGCATTTAGTTGTAGCTTTTACATATCCCATGCAACCCGTTATAGGAGGCAGTTGCAGCTTATTACCTCAAAAAAGACTCAGAGATGCAACTTGCAAAGGTAATGACTTGGTGTACTTTGGAAATACAGGACTTCACACATTTACAACAATGATGAGATAGCAGGAACTGTGGCAGAGTACTAAATACTTCTTCAGAAGTCAATACAAATATCAAACTACACCACAACTAGCTGTATATAGAATGGTTAAAACAGTTTATGAAGTTGAATGTGATTTAGCACTAGAAAATAAGCTGCTGTATAGCTGTTTTGCATTTGTAAAAGAAGGAGATATATAAGCTTTTAAAAGCCAAACACTCATTTACAACTTTGATACTGGCAAACATCAGATAAGAAATGTAGGTGCCCACTACATGACATAACCTTTTTGTACAGTTATGACTAATTTTTTTTTCCGATATTGGTTATAATCAATTTCCTTAAGGATTTCATGTGCTACACCACACACTTCAAGAGGAATTCAGTAATGCAAATTCACTTTTCCTTCATTGAATGAAAACCAAAGATGGAGTTAATTTTCCTGACTTGTGACTTGTGTCTCACGACCTTTCAAAGATGAGAGGGCAGCTGACACATTTGTCTCCATTGGACCTATAGCAGACCAGTGGCTTGCAAGAGCAGGCACTGCAAGGGATAAGGTAGCTTAGCTGAGATGGCATCAGACTTCCATGTCTAGGAAACTGAAGATCACTACACCCTAACTAAAAAATGCTTCCCCTCTCCATTGTTTTTGTCTTTTGTCACTATCTATCTAATGAATAAATTAAAAAAAAAAAGCCTACTTTTTCCTGCAATTATAATAATCAAGGGGTTTTTTATGTTCTGTTTTCACCTTGGGCCTCCTAATAAGGCTGAAAATGGGCTTTAATTTGTAAAGAAAGAAAAAAAGAGATAGTGCTGATCACTGAAAACCACCTGATCATTTAAAAACAACTCAACCTGCAGGCTACCATAAGGGGAAGGCAGTAAGTTGCATCACACCAAATTTGTTCAGTAACGATTTAACTTCTGTCGTGCCTCAAGAGAAAAATCTGAGACTGTATTTACTGAGTTTTAAGTCAAACAGAAGTAAATTAATTTTTAATATAAAATTAGTATTGCTCTTTCTAATGAGGCACTCCTAGAAATCCACTGCATTAAATATTATCAAGATGACTTTCTCTAAAATACTCCTGAGAATGTGTACAGAGTATCCTTTATTCATGCAGAAATTAGGTAGAAAATAAGCAGCAAAAACTTCAGCAAAATAATCTGTGCAGAAAAAGAGCCAGCAGGAAAACAGCTTTTGTTTGCAATTTTGACACTTATTCCTCTTCCTGCACGACATTTTCCTCCCAAACACATCATTGTGTAGGAAACGGCCACAGCTGGGGTTGTTCTGCCATTTACACAGGGCTCTCCTCTCCTGCTGCATCAAAGAATGTGAACGAAAGGAGCATATTCCCCCCAAAGACTGTAAGGAGAGCAGTGGGTGCCAACAGAGATTCCCAGCACTTGGGGAAAGAAGAGCTGGGCCATCCCTGGCATGCTCCTGCTGCGCTTATGGAGGCCCCTCCCTGCTGTTTGCGGCCACCTTTTCGTTACATCAGTGGCTCTTGGGACACTAGTACCACTCATGAAACAGATGTATTATTAACGCTGCCTAGTAGCACTCGTGTTCAGGAGGAGCAACAGAGCAGCATTGTGGGGTGGGACCGGGGCTTGGAGGTGGCTCCTGAGGGCAGGGTGGCCCCACCGAAGCCTGTCTCAGCTCCCTCTCAGCTGACACCAGCTGTCCCTGCATCTTCCTCCTCAGCCTTGGATCTGCATGGGGTTTCATTTGTGCATTATCTTAACAGTCTGCTTGCTGTTTTGATTTGGGTTTGGTTTTTTTCCCCCCATTAATTCCCAGCTGGAGATGGTCACCCAACTAGCTGTTACTTAAAGTTACACTTTCCCATGGATCCAATAACTATTGGGAACAGAAAGTGATCACTGAGGATGGTTTTGTCTGAGCTCAGGGACAAACTGAACTTGCTTGGTCCCTAGAAAGCAATTTTCACCACAGCTAAAACCAGCCCAGGTTGAGCCAAGCTTGGGCATGTCCCAAGACCCTGCATGAGTCACAAGTTGCTGTCAACTGAAAAATGATTCTGGGCTACATTTCCTTGACCAAAGACCTTTCAAAGCCTGTTTCTTGTATGACACCTTAAAAATACGCTGCTGACATGCCTTGATAGCAGTGCTGCTACTTGTCAGCTTTTGTTTCCTGGGCCTGGGACTCTGTTTAGTCAGAGGCATCAAAGTGCCCAGGCATGGTCCAAAGACCGTATCAGACAGTCTCTGCACAAAATAAATTCATATTTGAGTAGACACGCCAAAGGAAACCAGGGATGGAGATGGATGCTCATGAAAGCCATAGGAAACTCTCCTCAGCTTTACCAAGCCAATTGCAATAAAAGAAGAAAGAGGTTGAGTCTCCTAATGTCCAGTAGACAGACAAAACTCCATTGTTTCTTTTCCCTTTCTAGTACTTCGTGTCTCTCCTCTTCCATACACAGTATTTTATTTTCAATGCAGTACTTGCACAGTTTGGCAAGTGGTCTGAGAAAAGTAGGAATAGCATGTTAAAAATGAAATGACATTGTGCCAGGGCAGAATCATACAGTGGCAGTGATACTGTGTCTCACTACAGTAGCTTTTTTAAGAGGACTAGTAGAAAGGCATTGACAGTAAGGATGATCTTAGGATTTGTAGTTCCTCTGAGTAATGGTTACCATAATTATAACTTTAACGACAGATCTTATACCATTGCTAGCATCATTGTGTTAGCATGCTTGTTATTCCGACTAATCTTTAATTTCAATTGCAGTAGATCTCAGAGGCCTAGCTATGTGAATCCAATATACAAAGCATTGACAGACTTGCAAAATTAAATAGACTCAATACCTGAGGTATTGAGACCTGGCAGTAAAAGTTGCTTTTTAGGAAATTCTTATATGTGTTCTGCAATAGACTGCAAACAGGCAAAAAATTGTTCAAAAGTTATAGAAAAATATAGTGTTTTTAAAAAGCATTAGAAATTCACAACATTCTAGGCTAAGAATAATCTTTTTAAAAGGATTGCATACTTTTACATATATATGTCTATTAAAATGTACACATACTTACCTGACCTTATACAAATATTTATTGAAGTCCTTTTTCTCCTTTTTGATTTTTTTTCTTGTCAATAGTGCCATAGGAGTTTTTTCAAAATTATCTTAATACACCTGTTATTTCCTCTATCATGCATGAATAATGCAGTTTTTCCAAATGCCAAATGAAATTATAGCCTACTACAATGTGCTGGATAGTGCCAAGTGGGTATAACAAATTAGATAATCCATCCCCTTGAGTCTGAATTACTTCGGTCACTTTGAAAATGAAAACACAGGAAAGGCTGTACAGTTTGATGTCCTTTCCAAAAACATTTGTAAACTGTGAAATGAAAAATTCCACATGGCAATTAATGGTAAGTTTCCAGTGCCTTAAAACAAACCTCTACTTGAAAGTATTTTTCACCAATTTTTGACTCGCTTTGCTCACACTTTCAGTAGTTTTATGCTCCAGGGATCTATAAAGGAGACATTCCCAGTTACGTATGGAAAGAAAGAGATTTTAATAAGTATCAAATAAGCATCATTTATGCAGAAACTCTATTAAAAACTCGGGAACTTTTACTTGCATTAGTGATAGGAAAACTCCATTAAAATGAATTTTCCAAAAATGTGTTGGACCCCAATTCTCTCAACTCATTCCCATAGTTAATCTTAGTTTTCATTGCCCAAGGACTGATAATATCTTAGTATTAACAATATCCTCTTTATTGCCTGTCATAGAGCTTCTTACATGTTCTCTTGCGTGAATATATTTACAAGTGGACATGGTGGTGTTGGGTTGATGGTTGGACTTTAAGATCTTAAAGATCTTTTCCAACCTTAATGATTCTATGATTCTATATGTACATGCAAATGCATTGAATGAAATTCTGGGCCCTCTGAAATCCACTGTAAAAATCCTAGTGACTTCAGCAAGAATCAGAATCTTAGTCTATGAATCCTGTATTTTAATTTCAGTACTTTTATCCTCAGAACAGCATATTAACCTCTTACAGGTTTGTAGGTAGCCTTTATGCACTTTAGGTCCTCTCCTTGCATTAATAGCCATGCTAACAAGAATCTGGCCATATTGGTTCAACTTCTTTTTATTCACTCATCATTATTCACTCGGCATTTCCATTTGTTTATTACTATGTTGCATAAATTATACTACTATGTTACATACTCTTCATCGGCTTTATTCACAGAAATCATACTTTAATTTTTATCACTTCACATTTTTCCTATTCTAGAGAGGCATATAAAAGAAGCTTTTTTATCTTTTTAGTCTACACAAACTGTTGCTAACAAGCTTCTAGAATGATTTAGAAAGCTACACTAACTGATTAAGTTGCAGAGCAGCTCCATATTGAAAATAATTAAAAGACTGCCAGTGTATTTTAGTACCATATAAAGTAAGATTCATTGTCTTATCTTATCTTATGCCTTAACAGCAGCTTGATCTGGCCAATTGTCCTATTATCCATAATTTCAGATGCATTACTGAGCTATTTGAGTTCCTATAATTTAAATCTATTACCAAAAAATGCTTAAACCAAAAAGGAATCAAAGTACATGAAGCAGTAAAGGTCACTTCAGACTAGTATGTGAAAACCATGGAATAATCTAAGGACAGATTAAGGAAATACCCCATATATATTTGGTTAAATACTGAATGATTCCCATTGTGCATGATTCGTAACTCAAGAGGAGGCAGATGAAGCAGATGCTAAACTGAATTATGTCCTCTATCATCTCCCTACTGTTTATTAGTGCAAGTTAGAGACACAGTTTGTCTTTGTGACAATTCTAGTCCTAATACTAATCTGTATCTTCAGCTTCCCAAGCTTAGAAGACTTCTGTATCTATTTTTATAAGGAAATTACAATATTATCATTCACAAATTAATTACATACTAATTATTATTATGATAATTATGCATTAAATAACCAGCTCACTCTTATTGGTCGCTACACTTATTTGTAGTCAGAGCAGTTACTTTGAAACACATACTTCAGGGTGTGTGTACAATACCAAAAAGACAAAACTTCTTTTCTTTTAGTTCCCTACTTGTGCCAAACATTTTTTTCTTGGGTAGGCAAAGTCTTTTTCAAAATAATCACTGTATTACTCATGGCCTTCTTTATTTTGAAATGTACAAACAATAGAATAAACAGAAAGCAAAAAAGGATGTTTTCTGCTAAGTAATGAATTATTCAAGCAGTTAATGATGGAAACAATGAATTCATTGAAGCTACAGCTCTCTAAGGCAATGCTATGAAAAAAAATGCACTGAAACAGAGCTACCCTTTAAGTTAAGGATCAGAGCAGGTGCAGATCTGTTGTCTGAGGGTTGTCACTACCAGCTGAATGGACTGCCTCTCAGCTTTGACTGGCATGAGTAGGCAAAACTATTCATTTGCCCCCCAGAAAAGGGCAATGGTGAAATGAGGTAACCTACATACCACAAAACCTGGGAGTTGGATTTGGTTCTGCTGATACAACCATAGGCAAAGGAATGCCAAGTTTGCATGTGGAATCATTTCTAAACCTCTCACATGAAAGGCTGCCCGCAGCGAAAGGCATGCAGAAAGAGAATCCACACAGCTTTAAGACACTATTCATAGTATTTATATGAAGCCAGATCCAGAATGATGTTGATGCTATGGAGAGAACTAAGTGACATGCATAGATACTATTTCTTCCTTACTATTTATTTTTTAGTAGGAGAAACATGTGTCCATGAATCCTTTTAATTCTTTTCCAAAAGTGTTATAGCTTCACCAAGTACCTCAGAACAGCCAGCAGCCAGTTGATTAGGGCACTTCTCTGACAGACAAGACATGTAATTTTGTCTCATGTTGACAATTGCTCTAAACTGAACTCTCCCATGTTGTGAGTTCTCTAATAGCTAGGCCATTGCCTCAAAAAACTGTTGCCCAGTTTTAAAGAATAAACATTTAGGCACTTAACTTCAGCCAAGGGTATCAACACAGACTCCTTCTCTGACAGATGCACTCAAAGTTCTGGGGATCATATCTCATGAGCAGCAGCATTTAAGCTACAACCTTTTATAGACATCCCATTAGCTAATTTAGTCTAGCCCTGTTGTGAATCCTGGTCTGAACTGATCAAGTGAGAGTGTTTACATCACCTAATTGTGGAATTTAACTTAGTCAGTGGAAATCAGACACACGCAATGTTAACTTCTTCACAGAATGATTAGGAGCTCTGAAGTTATCTTCTTGATTTCTTTTCTGTGTTTCAGAGAAGCCTGTTGCTTGCAGCTGACAGTAACAAGAAGCCTAACTTACTGACTTAATTATGTGATTACTGCCTTAGCATTTTTCATTCAATACATGAAAATTACATATTCAGTTTAGAGTTTGTGTTTTGTTTCAGGAGTGTGAAAGTTAAGCACTACAGTGATGAATATCACAACTGGCATAACTCTATATGGTTCTATTGTTTGATGACAAACATTGAGTCTCATCTTGATACTACTTTTGACTCCTAATTTTTTAACAAAAAGCAATTAAGCCACAGTATTCTTCCCAAGATATCCTAACCTCAGCCAGACACAAAGGTCTTTCTTATCTATTTATAGAACCTAGCTATACATTCCTAAGACTTATACCTTGGAATTCTCCCAGACATTTGCTTCAGTACATAAACTTCAGTTTGTACAGCATTCAAAAGTTATGGTACCCTGTAAATGCAATCTATATAAACACTGAATTGTTACTGAAACTGGAACACTGCTTCCTGTCAAATGCTGGACTGATTTAAAGATACTTGTAGTGTATAGGCTTATAAAATTGAAATGGTTGTGCCCTACACATTGAACTATTGATTGTAATACCAGTTACATTTACCTGTGGTGTCACAGCTAAAGCTTCTGAATGTCCTCACAGAATGACTACAGTCATTTACAAGTGCTGGTAAAATACCTTCTTGGAGCCTAAAGCTTTTTCTTTTCCAAAATGCAGAAAAATTGAAATTCTTCGGAGATTTCCGTCATTATTAGTAGCTGCATTAAATCTACTTTGTGTTACTCTCGTGGTTTAAAGCATCCCTAAAGCTGCTAGAGAATTCTCTAGTGAGATAGGGCTGAATAATTTTTTGTCACCCAGTTGCATAGAGATTACAATCTCCCCCTCACTGTGATGGTCCCAGCTTGTCCTGGGAGTCCCTCAGGGCAACAAACACCTAGAATAAACACATATACAGCAAGTTCCATGTTTTTCCAACATTTGCTGAATTTCTTGACCAATGGACTTGAAATCTTACTAAATAAAACTGCCCTTACTGATTATCCTGGCATCCTCATGCTACAAAATTTCTAACTTTATTCTTTAGCTTAAGGTAGGATGAGGGACTGCTTGTTTGGGTGATCTCTTGTACTGACTCTGGCTGGGATGGAGTCAATATTCTTTGCAGCAGCCAGTACAGCACTGTGTTTTGCATTTGTGACTAAAACAGTGTTGATAACGCAACATGTGAGCTATTGCTGAACACTATTTTCATAGCACGGAGGCCTTTCTCTTTTTCCAACTCTGCCTCTCCAGTGAGGGTGAAGTTGGGAGGGGACACAACCAGGACAGCTGATCCTAGCTCACCAAAGGGATATCCCATGCTATATTACATCATGCTCAGCAATAAAAAGCAGCAGAGGGGTTTTTTGGCAGAGGAAGGTAGCCATTGCTCAGAGACTGGCTGGGAGGCTGTGAGTGATTACCTTTGCATAACTTGCTTTGGGTTTGTGGCTTTTTTCTGTCTTTTTCCTCTTTCCCTTGTTTATTAAACTATCTTTATCTCAGCCCATGAGTTTTCTGGCTTTTGCTCTTTCTATTCTCTCCTCCAGCCCACTGGGATGTGCGGGAGAGTGAGCGAGCAACTGCGTGGTGCTTATCTGCAGGTTAACCCACAGCACCTCTACAAAATTAGCTAGTTATAGAAGACCGGTGGGAAATTCAACAAACAGTATAGCTCCCTCTGATGCAGTACAGGAGGACTGTACTGAAGAAAGAAAATCTGCATATGGGGAAAGTTTCTAAAATTTTTCTGTAGCTTCTCTATGGGAAGTAGAAAATATTCCATTGATTAGGACATTTAAAACCAGACTGGCTTTAACAAGAAAATATCATCACAGTGAAATCTTCCACATTTTGACAATATGATTTTATATTTGTGTTTCTGTGACAGTTCTGATTCTGGAGTTCTACTGAATCATTGACAGCCACGGCAACATGATGGGAAAGGAGACAGGAGCACCATGCTATTGGAGCTGTGAAGCAGAAAGACTGTTGCTGCTTGAGTTGATTATAGCTGGTAAGAAAAATGTTGTCACAGTAAAAATATGGTTTTTTATGACAAAAATATGACAACCAGAAACAAACCATCTTTTTAGTCCCTTTGGGCCAATCAGTTATATTGCTCATGACTAAAACACACTGACCATCTTGAAAGGAACATCACTGTTAACTTGGGTGCTTTGGACAAATTCTAACCAGTTTTGTTATTTTATTTCTCCTTAATATCTGCCTCTGAAATTTCATTTGAATGCCCTGTCTTTTTCCTGTTTTAAATTGTGTCTGTCTTCATGGTGACTGAGGTCTTCACTTTCCATTATATTGGATTATGTTTGTAACATATTTCAGAATCCTTCAAAATAAGAAATGTTACAGGATAGCTATTGTTTATCCCAGTTGTAATGGGTGTAGTATTATTAAAAAAAAAACAACACAAAACCCCAAACAAACCATAATCTGGCTGTTTTACTGGAATAAACAGTGTAACATTAAAAAAAAAAAAAGATCAAGCAGCTGTTTCTTAACTATACTGTGTATTTGTTTTTTGTATAAACCTGTTTTACAATTTTCACTGATTATAATCTAGTTACTAGTAGTTAATTCTTAATGTTTTAATTTTATTTTTTTTTAGTACACTTCCTCTGCAGCTTGGTTCCATATGTTTTGTTTTGAACCTGAATGTATTTTGCTTAGCACCGGTAGCTACTATATAGAGTTTAAAAAAAATTTACAAACAAAACCAACCAACCAAAAAACCCCACCCCACTCTCAGAAAACTTAGCACCTCAGCATATGCATATACAAAGATCGTTCTAAAACTGTCTTTCTCACTGTAAATTATCATAGATTCTGCTACTGATAGAATACCAAATCTATTATTGAAAAACAACATTTCCCACATCCCAGTAGAACATGTGGTGTTTCTTGTTCCAGGATATTTTTTCCCCTCTTTGATAGACATGAGGGTGTTTCTTTTAGATCTATCTATCTGTTCTCTGACTTATTTTTTTGTGTGTATATACTTTGTCTTCAGTCTTAGCTACTGAATCCATCATATGTATTCTTTCAACTGACAAGTGGGTCTTTTTTTTTTTCCTGCTCCATATCCAGTATAATAAGTATGCTCACAAACAGTGCTTGAAAATATTTGTATGATCTACCTACAAATCTGTGTCCCTTGAATATGTAGGAGATGGAGGGTATAAAATCCTGGAAGAAGGCATCAACATTTCAGATAGACAGTCTCATACTCCAGAATAATATTCTACAGAACATAAAAATTAGCTAAAATGATCTCAGGGCTATAATCTTCAACATAGAATAGTTAAATCTAATTGAGGTCTGTATTCTTAGAATATGGAGCAGGTACTGAATGCGGTATCAGATAAAGATATGTCTTAAAAAACAGCAAGAACAAGTATTCTATTAAAATTTGATTTGAAATCTGTGCAGAGTTCTGACAATGCTCAGACACTGTGTCTATGAACATGATTGTGGGCTCAGGCCCATCCTGACATGGATAACAAAATCCTCAGGAATGCTCTGATATGCATCTCCTGCACTCCCCGCAAAGCACTTCCCAGCAGAACATTAACCTTACTGTAATGTACAGATTTCTGTCGTACTTGTTATACATGCCTAATTATGCAAATTAGAGAAAGAGAGTATGAATAGATATGACTTTACATTCAATAAGTATTAATTTTATGCTAAAAAGTAGAAGTGAGTGAAAAGATTCCAGAACTAGAGTAGAGGCTTATACAGCTGAGCAACAGGTTAGAAGTAGTTTAATCTCTGTTGTACATTGGACGGCCTGGAAGAGTGGTACAGAATCAGAACAGAAAATGGTCAGAGCATGTGAGAAAGACCAGTGCATATTCCAGGATTTTTACAGTGTAAAACTGATGTAAGAAATGGGATTTCAAAGCATTACTAAGAATGAAATAATGAGATCCGAGAAGGCTTGGGGAAGGAAAAGCAAAAAGCAAAAAATAACTGCAAGATTGTGAGGTGAAAGACAGAGTGACTGGTTAGTTGTGTGAGATGATAGAAAAGTGTCAAAGAAGAAGATTTTGGAAGAACGAATCAAGACAAAAGAACAGAGTAGCAGCAGGATTTCCCTGAGGAACTACCATAGGCAGGGGGAGAAACAGGATACCGGACAAATTAGATGGTGAGAGCTAGGGAAGTATAATAGAGAAAATTCTAACAGGCATGAAACCCTTCAGTCAGCACTTTGAGAGAAAGTGAATGGGAAGAGGATCCCCAGCAGATTAATCAAAGGGATAATCATCAAAACAGGACATAAATGACATAGTAGAATTCAAAGGAGAGGAGCTCTCCAAAGTGGATTGTAAAAGATAAAGAAAGATCAAGAGTGTGTGCCTGTGTCTGGAGAACAGACTCTTTGAGTTTAAAACAAAGAGATGATTAGCAACCCTTGTAGGGATATAATGTCATTGATGAATCTGTTTCAGGCTGGAGTGGGTAGTACAGAAAATCAAAGACAGTGAAAAAAGACATCTCCAAAATATAACATGCCCTGAAAGAAAGAATATATGCAGCTAAAACATTTACTGACTACGCTGATGAAAAAATCAATAGAGCAAGTGGTCATTTCAGGATGAGAAGTTGCAACTCATCTGACTTTAATGCCTGTATTTAGCAAGAAGAGTTCACTTGAGTACACAGAAAAAATATAAGTCTCACCAGTAGGTTTTTTCTAAAAAAGTCTTGCAGCCACAATGGGGATATTGTTGACAAAACTCGCCAAAGCATTAACAACAGAGTATGAGGAGGTCCTTGTAACAGCGGGCAACAGTGTAGAAATGAAAAGCAAAGGTAATTGGAATAAACCGTGTGAATAGAGTGAGCTAGATTTGACCCACACTGCCAAAGCCAAATATAATAATCTGCAGTACTAGGCAAGAGAAAAAATGGGGGAAAAGTTAACTCTCATGCTTAAAAAACATTTAAGGAGAGAAAGAGAATACCAAAAAGTTTTCAGGATTCAAAATAAAGTTTAAGAGAGAACAAGAAAGTCACAGAGAGTCTGAACACCCCCTACCCCCAGCCAGTTAAGGGAAAGGAAAAGAAAATGAACTGGTAAGAAAATCAACCTACAAGGCTGAGGTATACTTAGTTCTAAGTATGGTCTTAAGTATAAACTAGGTTAAAAACCAGGTATAATGATATATTTGACTGGGTCACCTAAAAAATATGGGTGCCCGTCTTTGATACCAGTTCTTTATCTCTGAAATGTTACTTCTTTTGCACATGACGTACCAGTATGAGTGTAAAAACACAGGAAAACACTTCCTTTGTCAGGGGAGGTAATACATGTCATCATTACATTCAGATGTAGCATAACCCTAAGTAAGCAATCTTTGTTGCTTATTATCTGTGATACAAATTTTGATGCCTGCCACCACCCTTTCTCTTTCTTGGGCTGCAATAAACAGCTTTTGTCCTGCATGAGGCTTGCTACACTTTGAAGCTATAGACCAGGTAAATCTTTAGCTTCTGTGTTCTGGTTCTCAGTCAGATGCATCCAGGCTCTGAAAGAGAACCTTATATAGGGTAATAATCTAATGAAATCTGTGCCATAAGACATCTAGGTGTACAGTGGATCAGAATTCAGGGACTGTTTTCTGCTCCATAATAGTTGTGTTGTGTAGCCTTTGGGAATTATTTAATTTCTTTTACCTTTTATCTTACTTCATTTTCTACATATTCCATCTTGCCTATTTATACTACAAATAGCTTGGGGCAGGGACACTCTTTTATTATATGTTTGTACAGAACCTAGTAAAATGGGTTCCCTATATCACTCTGAGTTTCTGGGTGCTACTTTGTTGTCAGTAACCATTATGACAACTGCTGATAAGATTCTGACATTATGAAATGTGAATATGAATTCTGATTCAATACCACCCTCAAACCTTAACTGCTACTCACTGTGGATATTTTGCTGCCATTTCAGCCACTCCTTACTATGAGTAGGAACCTCAAAGAGAAACAGATGCAAAATAAATGTCATTATTTTTATTAGCTTTCTTCTTTTTCTTATATCCTGAAGGAGCTTTGAGAAAAAAATTAATTAATAATGCATATGTGCATAGATAATACACTGCTGTCAAGATCCCATGTTTCACTGTTCAGTTTTCAAACTCTTAACGATAAAAACTTAAACAGGTAGTTCTTTCTCCTCCTCTCCCTGGTAGTATCTGTAAAAAAAAGAAAGGGTCACCTCAAAACCACCTGGCAAACAGAGCCTCAGACGTCTGTTTTACTAGTGTGTTGCCCGATTATAAGCAACTAGGTCCTTGAGTATGAACTGAGTATACATAAGAAGTGTACTTCTTTACAGTCCAGTAAAACCGTATTTTCATGGCTATAATGCACAACAACATATACCCATCCTCAGACTTTTTAAGCTTACACTGTGCTGCGGGGAGTGATAATGTTTTTTGGATCCGTTCTTGGGAGCAGTGCATTGTGGGATCAAGGTGGTTTGGGTTGTGGTTTTTCAGTCAACAAAACCCTTGCTCTGTGTACTTAAACCGATGCTTTCACAAATGTCCACATATGCTAACCTGAGGTTTGGGGTTTTTTTCCCTTACGAAAAGTGTATTTGATGAAACATTAGTTTCTGGCATCCAAAAAAACTTGTTAACTTGGGTTAGATGTAACAAATATACCTGGAAGAAGAAAGGATATCAAGGAGGAAATACCTCCTGATACCGTTGTCAAAGCTGAAACACTGACTTTTCACTTCAAGCACAGTTTTTACTCTTCAATTACCACAACATATAAGCAACACCGATCAATGAAAAAAAAATCTAAAACTGCAAGAAAGCAATTTAGCAAAAACTTTTTTTTAATGTAACTGAATTAAGAACACCCTGCCACACTTAAATAAAACCCACTGCTGATTCACACACCGTGATACTACCTACGTACCAGCTATTTGTTTATGATTAATTCTGATTTTAGATAATAATAGCTCTGTAACTCATAAATTATACAGATGGTGTTAAAAAAAAAAAAAAAAAAAGTACTACTTTAACCGAGGTAGCCGGTAACCCCTCCATAGGGCGATGCAAACTCGCGCCGTGAGGACACAGCAACGCATTCAGACACCCGCAACTTCAAACTCCTTTGGTGGGGCGTGCACGCGTGTACGTGCCCCCGAGCGTGTTTCATACCGCGTGGGTATTTATTTATTCCCCTTCCCAGTGGGCACGGCGCGCTCGTGGCGGGGACTCACCGCGGCAGCCGAGAAGAGGGTGGCGGCTGCCGCCCGCCGCCCTCCCTCCGCCAGCGGGAGCCGGGGCGGTGATGCCCTTGGCCGAGCCCGAAGCGGCGGGGCCGGCCGAGGGGCGGGGGCGCCGGAGCAGAGCCGGGAGGGACGGCGAGGTACCTGGGGCAGGGGTGTGGGGGGTTGCCCGGCTCCATGAGGAAACCTACCCCTTCCCGGGAGGTGCCGCCGCTACGTGACTCCTTCACGCACGTTTAACAAAGCGGGTGAGAAACGGCGGCTGATTTGGAGGGGGCCTCAGGGAGGAGTGCTCCCGTCGGCACTGCTTTTTCACCTGCTCCCCGTCCACCTGCTGGGGTTTGCTGTGCGCACGTGAGAAGGGAGGTGCCTTTCAGCCCCTCCTCGGCTGCAGGCCGCTGAAGTGGTGTCTGGGTGACAGAATCGGTGGAGCGGTCTTGACCAGGGCCAGCGGACTGACCGCTAATTTAGTGCCTGGGCGTTATTCACGTTCCTGTAACCATAGCTGCAGCCCGGTGATACAGCTCCATTGCTGTCCTGTTGCTCGATGAAAAGAGGCCAGAAGGAGGGGTAGAAAGGAAGGACGGTTTTAAAGGACAGTATCATGGAGAGTGTTGAAGCATAACATAAATATAGGCTGATAGGAGTGACTAGATAAAACCCCATAATCCCTATGCCAAAGTGGTCCAAAAGCACGCTTTATTTGGCTTTCATGCATTTTCTTAATTGTTAAGAAACAGGAAGGCCAAACCCATCTGGGATGTATATGCTTTTAATTATTACAAAGGCTCTGCTCTGTTTCTAATTTAGTTTGAAAGGTCGTCTGTTCTTTTGTAAATACGTTTAGCTTGAAAAATTGTATGACTAAATTAAGATCTTCCATTTAAAAGCCTCAAAAACCAGATACAGATGAAACAGCCATTTAAAAGCCTCAAGAAACAGGTACAGATGCAACATCTAAATTGCTATACCTGTAGCATTTTCAGTAAAAATTCCTCTTGCTATAACACACTGAAGAGTTAAACAGATTTATCTGGTCCAATATTCTTAAGGAAATTTTCTTTATAGTATTGAGTTAAACTAAAATGCTGTATTACTTTAATTTTGTTGGGTGAGTTTTGTGGTAGTTTCTAATGATAATTTGCGTGATTTTTTTTCTGATTAAATTATTGCAATTTTAATCATGCAGTTGCAGTTGGTACCTTTCAGGTGAAAAAGGAATCAGTGAGAACTGAGTAAGGAACAATCAGTTGTCAACAATCAAGTTTTTGTGTATATATTATAGCATATTGACCAAAAGACTAGGAAATAATAATAATACCACAAACAAAAAGCCTTAGAATTGCCACCAGCTGTAGTTGATTCTGCACTCGTTCAAGATTTGTCAACAGCTTTCAGCTAAGGAAACTGTATTTAAATTCATTTCATTAAATGGCTTTGTGTGTTTCAAGAAAGGCAATTTTTTTCACTTGTTTTTATATCCATCAGAAAGTAGGTTGAACTCAGTGTTCTATATTATCATCTGATAAACTGAATTTCAGCTGATACTGAATATTAACCAGTATATGAGAATATCAATTTAGGAGATTGCTAACATCTATAGTTAATAGTGAAAAAACTGTTTAAATGTTTAACCAGACTTCCTTATGTTCTGTAGAGATGGCACAACTTAGCAAGCCTGTAGTATAAATCACTTTCTCCAAGGGTTGCCAAGGATTTCTATGTGGCCATTTAGTTTGATTTGACTAATGCATCCCACTCCAAATCTATAAACATCTTTGTAGAGATAGTGAGGATGACCTCACTTCCTGACTCCAAACCTATATAAAATTCAGCATGAAAAAAGCAACACCCTTGCTGTAGCCAGTCAATGGTGCCCTAGCCACAGTTGTACAGATTGTGAGATTTTTATCTTGCCAAGACTTAATAGAACAAGTTACATTAAAAAAAAAAAGGAAAAAGTGTTTTCACAGAGTTGCCTCTTGTCCTGTCACAGGGTACAACTGAAAAGAGCCTGGCTCTGTCCTCTGTACCCTCCCTTCAGTTATTTATACACACTGATAAGTTCCCCTCTGAGCATTCTCTAGGCTAAACAGTCCCGGCTCTCTCAGCCTTTCTTCATCTGTGAGGTGCTCCAGTCCCTTCAGCATCCTTGTGGCACTTTGTTGAACTCTCTCTAGTATACCCATGTCTTGTACTGAGGAGCCCAAAACTGGATGTCATACTCCAGGTGTGGCCTCACCAGTGCTGAATAAAGGAGAAAGATCACCTCCCTTGACCTGCAGGCAATAGTTTGCCTAATGTAGCCCAGGATACTGGCCACCTTCTTTGCAGCAAGAGCATGTTGCTGGCTCATGCTCAACCTGGTGTCCACCAGGACTCCCAGGTCTTTTTCTGCCAAGCTACATAGCCCCCAGCATATATTGTTGCATGGTATTGTTCCTCCCCAGGTGCAGGACTTTGCACTTCACCTTTTGAGAATCCTGTCTGTCCATTTCTTTAGCCTCTCAAGGTCCCTCTGGATGGCAGCACAATCCTTGGTGTATCAGACACTCCTCCCAGTTTGGTGCCATCTGCAAACTTGCTGAGAGTACACTCTGCCCTGTCATCCAGATCATTAATGAAGATGTTAAACAGGACGGGACCTGGTATTGATCCCTGGTACACCACTAGTCACTGATCTCCAAGTAGACTTTTTTTTTTTACTGCTCTTTTTAGCTAATCAGACCCTTTTTTTTGCCCCTGGGAGGGTCTTATGGACTTATTCTTGAAGTAATACAATTGGGTTTACATTTAAGAATAATATGAAGGAATAAAACAAAATCAGATGTCCAGTAAATCTGAAGTTCACTGTGTACCACAATATTCTTGTGGTACATTCTTGTGGTACAATGTAGTAGCAATGATGCATGTCAGTGACAAGAAGTAATTGGTTTAATGGCACAGTGCCAGACCCCGGATGATTGTAACTCTATTCTGTACCTATGGACAGCCTGTGTCTCTGAACTCTCATGGCTTTCACTTGGTGTTTGCTCTGGGCCTCAGGTCTCTAGCTTTGACCTGTTTCTTGCTCTGGAATTAATGTGATTCTTTTCTTCTTAGCTTAGACTCTGATCTGTAGCTATCTAAAGCAAAGGCAGTCACAGTCAGCCACCAAAGCTTCTCCAAGAAGGTGCTGCTGCTTTAGAAAACTATTTAATTTATAATTTAAGAAGATAATCTTAAAAAAATAATAATGCAAGCAACAAAATAACTAACTTATCTTTCAGGATTACTATTCCAGGGCTCTTGAAAAGCCCAACTTTCATATTTCTTCCACAAAGCCCTAGACAATCCATCCTGTTGTGGTAGGTAGCACTGTGCCACCTTGTTTTTAATCCATTTGGATACTTTTGACTGGCAGCCTTATAGATGGGCAAGGATGTGAAGATATTACATCTATGTAAATATGAATACAAAAGTGCGCCCTTCTTTAATTTAAAAAAGCTAGTGATAAACTAGTGGCAGTGAAGGGTCAAGACAACTTCTCCGGAATGTCAGAAGGCAAATGGGATGTTGATACAATGTGTTTTGTGTTTTTGTAAACTGAATCTCCACAGAAGGGTATTCAAGATTAGTGACTGTAGATGGAGAAGTCCATCATTGCAAATGGAAAAAAAAAAAACCAAAACAAAACCAAAAACCCAGAAAAAAACTATTTTGGAGCAATTTGGGTAATGAAAATGCACTTAGAATAGAGGATGGAAAGATTAAAGAAAAGTACCTAGAACTTCCATTTGGAGGAAGAATTTTGCTTATATGTGGCTGGGTTTCCTCTCTCCCCCCACCCTATTGTGTTGCTATATCAAAATTATTGTTTTTTATGATTCCAATTATAAGATGTTATTTAACAGACATGGATGTTCATGACATGGGTTTAATAACAAATGAGCAGTTAAAGGTAAAAAAAGTCCAAGTATTTCGTGTAAAATACAAAATGGAAACTTCTAATACAGATACTGGTTCCATTATAGCTTATTTGTCTAGAAAGATATGATGATTTTTTTTTTACCCTACAGCATTTCATGAAAACAAATGTGTTTATTTTTCTGTCACAGAACCAATTTACCATGAAAAAATTCAGAGTTCAAAAGTGAATTGTTTCTCAGGGATATACAATGGAGCACACAGACACCACTTCTTACCCTCTTGAGGCAGAAACTGTAAATTAGATTTTAACAAGCCAGATGCAGGCAATATAAATTTGTATAACAAGTCTTAGCAATAAAAAACAATAAAAAAAAATCTGATCATATGTAGAGTGGAATATTGGTTTTGGTAGTTAATACTGAAGTAAATTCGGATTTGTGGTGGTCATTTTTGGAAAAAACACTATTACATGACTTGTACGGTATGTACAAATTTGAGATTATTAAATAATAAATGAGTAATAATGTTTATTGAAATAGTGCTCTCTGGAGGTTAAGAATCACAAAGTCTAACATGAAGTCTCCAGTAAAGGAAAGAGCTGTCTGCCACACCGAGGAGGGTATAGTGCACTTTCGAAAACTATTTACAAATAAAATTTGTGCCTTGGAGCCACTGACATGGGATGTCACTCAGAGGGCATTTGTTCAGATATGCGTCAGGGTGCAGCAAGGACCAGCTGCTCCCCGAGGAACTGAGAGCTGTGAGCCAGAGGTGACCCCAGGCCTGGCAGTGCTCTCACCCGTGGGCACCACACTGCAGGATCTCACCATGGTGGGCAGAGCCAGGTGCTGTAACGGGGTCTATTGACAGTCCCGGGTAGACAAGTAACAAGTCAGAATCCAGCCAGCACCAGGAGAAGGGGACAGGAATGGGGCTGGAGACATGGCTACAAGCAAGAGCCTGAGGTCCATTCTGGGGCCAGGGCTGGGGACCAGCACTCCTATGGGGCAGGGGACTAAGGCCCCCAGTTTGAGCTGAAATGAGGCTCCTGGGTCCATGTGCAGAGGTGGGAGGAGTTTCTGTGGAGGCTGGGCAAGGCCAGCAAGGGCTGCTAGTGCCCTCAGAGCCCTGACGAGATGTAAATGTTTTCTTATGTGAAACAACTAATGACAATAATAATTTATGAATCAATACTTGTCACCTAAATTGATTGGCAAATTAATTAATTAATCGAGTGTTGTGGTTTAACCCCAGCCAGCAACTGAGCACCACACAGCCGCTCGCTCACTCCCCCTGCAGTGGGATGTGGGAGAGAATCGGAAGAGTAAAAGTGAGAAAACTCGTGGGTTGAGAGAAAGGCAGTTTAACAGGTAAAGCAAAAACTGCACGCACAAGCAAGGCAAAACAAGAAAGTCATTCACCACTCCCCATGGGCAGGCAGGTGTTCAGCCATCTCCAGGACAGCAGGACTCCATCACGCATAATGGTTATTTGGGAAGACAAACACTGTCACTCTGAAAGTCCCTGCCTTCCTCCTTCTTCCCCCAGCTTTATATAGTGAGCATCATATGGTATGGAATGACATCATATGGTATGGAATATCGCCTTGATCAGTTGGGATCAGCTGTCCCAGCTGTGTCCCCCTCCAACTTCTTGTGAACCCCAACCTACTGCTGGTGGAGTGGTGTGAGGAGCAGAAAAGGCCTTAACTCTGTGTAAGCGCTGCTCAGCAATAATAAAAACATCTCTGTATTATCAACACTGTTTTCAGCACAAATCCAAAACATAGTCCCATACAAGCTACTACAAATAAAATTAACTCTACCCCATCCAAAACCAGCACATCAAGGGAGATAACTGGTGGTGGTTAAACTCCTCAGAACTATCTTACTCATTCTAGGGTTTTTTTTGCATCTCGTCTCTTATTTTTAAGGCTGTCTGCTGATTTAAAAAGGACTAAGAAATAAACCAGGCAAGCAACAATACCCACAACAACTTAGAATAAAGCAAAAAAACTCATGCCCATGGTCATGAAGTTCCAAAAAGTAGCTTCATAGATGTAGTTCAGATATCTAAGCCAGTATGGCACATATGTAACTTGACTGTTTAGAAAATGTAAGAGCATTAGGTAACAGACTTTCTTTCTACCAGCCAGAAAGAAGCTATTCCTCAAACATAGATAGCACAGTT
Organism: Phaethon aethereus; assembly: GCF_964289735.1. Classification (NCBI taxonomy): domain Eukaryota; kingdom Metazoa; phylum Chordata; class Aves; order Phaethontiformes; family Phaethontidae; genus Phaethon; species Phaethon aethereus. The sequence continues at coordinate 89,307,383 of NC_138582.1, read as the reverse complement.
GCCAAGGGCAGAAATGCCCATGTCCCTGCTGATTTTACTGTTTACTACCTTTTACTGTTACATTTAGTGAATTTTCAAATTGATGTTTTCCAAGACTCTCTTGTATGTACAAACTGATTCAGACTTTTCAATCCATTAAGGTCTATTTTTCAGTATTGTAGGTCTAAAAATCAGTTCTCTCATCAGTGCAAATATCTTTACAGGATAGTTAGCAATACAGAAGCATTGTAGGATTTCTTTCAACCCTGCTTCCAGTGTAACAGTAGTGTGTCTGACAAAGATAAATAAGAATGGTCTATCTATCCCGCAGCTATGAAGAAAGAGTTTATGGAGGCTTGTAGCCACTCTGACTTGCCCCAGAAGAACTAAACTACATTGGTCTCCTTGGACTGGGAGGTGCAACATAGCTTAGAGGGAATTATAAGGGCTGTGTGTTCTTTAAGAAATCTATAGTATTTCTGGCTGTTAAAGTGAAAGAAATAATGTTTTCTTTCATCATTCTGTCCTCACGTTGCAAACTTGCTGAGGTATGGATGTGATGGAGTGATAAGCTGATACAGGAATGCATGAAAACAGTTGCACAGTCTTACAGCAATTTTGAAAGCTTTGATGATTTTTTTTTCTATTTTATTTTAATGCTTTATCACTAGTAACCACCATGCTGTTACTACTTATGGATACAATCTTTGCATCATATGGAAGGACAGTGAAGATCCTGAGTAATAGTCAAATATGTCTTATGGTGCTCATTACTCTGCAGTAGTAAAATCACCAGCCAGCAATCAAAGAAGAGAAATGATCACATCAAGAATAAAGTATCCCAGGGAGAGAATTAATGTCACAATAATTACATGGTTCACAGTGGAGGATGTGTGGTTATTAGCAGTTCTAGAGAAGCTAATTAAGCAAGTCAAAATTCTTTTTAAACCAGTTTAATCAAGAGCAAAGATGTTCCCTTGGCTCTGAACAACTAACTAACATACAAGGATTGAGAATTCATGGGTACATCAAAAAGAAAGGAAAGCTGGTAATTGTCCTGTACTGAGCTGAGCTACCTACAATTAAAAAAGTGCTAGCTAATGGAAGTAGAATTCATCAAATGGTTCTCTTCAGCAACACACAGCAAAGCAAGACTACCGTTCATTAAGCCTCAGTGCTTTGTTACATAGCGTATACATATTTCTTTATCATGGTTGACTACATTGTGCTTTTCCATCATGTCAACAGTTGTTTTGAGACAACTTCTCTGCCTTCCCTGCTTCCCTCAGAGATATCAAACTAAAGCACGGCAGAATCTGTCATGGAATGGAGAGGAAAAAGGCACTTAAGCTCATACCAGTCACCAGAACCAAATTCAAAATGAATCATGTTGAACTAAACAAAACCTTCTGAAATATTTGCAGAGTGTTGTGTAATGTCATGTTCTACCCACCCCTCACCCCCCTCCAACATACTGGTGGTTCACTACGGGGACCAGAAAAACACTGGCTGGCTCATGAATATCTGTCTGAATGCCAGCATTGACTGTGCCTCATTGTGATTCAGGAGGTATAATGGAGTAACTGGATTTTCCTTTCGCCCTAGCTTCTTAGCACACACAGAGATTGTGCCTCTGTGGATGGTATGGTTCTCAGCTATCTTACTGCATTTATTGTGAAACAATAATCTGTCTGGAATCATAACTTTAATTTGTTTCTTTTTAAAAGTGGGCAGTAGTTCGCATAGCATGCAAGTTTGCAGTTAGATTCCATTTGAATAACCTTGTGATCATAGTGTTGTACAATAAAATAAATCCATTATTGTAAGAAATTATATTCTAGAATGTGATATAGACGGCACTCATATTTTTTTGTTATTCTGCTCTCATAATGTCAGTCAGTGTCTCATTATAACAGTCATAACAATTCAGTTCAAAAATTCATCACAAATCTTTGCAGTTCTAATGCCTTAAATGATTTTTCAAAGTGGAATTGTTGGTTCTGTCTTTACTGAATCTCAAAACCCTACAAATGAAAACTGATCACTGCTAAAGAATAAACACTAAAAGGACTTAATGCATTAAGAATATCTTTAAGATTATGCACTTTGTCAATTCCAGAATCACATACAATGGAATTTAACTGATACAATATACTTAATGTCAAGAATATATGTCCTCTTAAAATGCATGAAATAGTCTGAATATTACACAGAGTTAATAAATTTTCCTATGCTTAGCAATAAAAAAAATATAAATCAGAAAGATGTGTTCAAAACTAGGTAGGCTTTTGTGTATAGGTGAAATAAGAACAGTGGGTGTGGAGGAATGATGCAATGCAAAATGACCTGAAGTTCTAAAGATGTTACTAGGCAGCGGGTGGATGATACATATCTATAAACAAAGATCAGAAACAGAACGAATACATGACAGAGCTTTCTGTGCTGCAGATGAGTCATATGCATGTGCAATGGAGTTGTGTCAGTAATTAATGGAGTTGCTTATATTATTAAGCTACATAAGGCAATACCTATTCACCAAGGTATCTGCAGGGGGCTCATGTTATCTGACTCTAAGCATCTAAAAACTAATAGTCTAGTCTAATCCAGTTTTTCAGATTCTCTCTAAAATCAGTAGAGGAAGGATAATGACTCATTGCATTCTATCATAGGTTTATATTCTCCTGTGGAAACCCATCTCTATTGACCACAGAGGGAGCTAATGGCTCGGCCAAGTGGCTCAAGCTAAATGACATGTAACCTACTCAGACAGAAAACTAATTAAATAAGAAAAGACTTAAAAAAAAAAAATAAAAGGAAGAAATCAGAGATCAGCAATTAGGTGATACCCCAAGCTATGTAATATATAATGGAAGAAAAAATTATACAGACTGTTGTAATTTAAAAGAAATACTAGTTATTTTTAGCATGATTTTTTAAAGTGTATATTCAAACCAGGTATCTCAGAAATGTCTAACTACCTGTCTTTCTGCAAACCTTGTACAATGGTGTTTCTGATCTGTGCATGGTTTCAGATATTATACTTCCCGTGCATTCATACATATCTGAGAATGTGTTTTATGCTGTACATTTTTGTACTAGCACTCAACTAATCCTCTCAAATATGTTATCCTTTTTTCCTTCTTTTTTGTCCTCGTTCTACAAGGCCCTGATCCAGCCTACTGAAGTTAAAAGGGATTTTTCCATTTACTTCAAAACAATTTGGATCAATGCCATACAACTAATTTTTCTTATAAAAATGAATTTTAATCACCAAAAACTTGCAAAGATGTCATTATATAATCAGTTGCTTAACAAATATCAAAATAAACCCTCTGCTATATATCTCAGAGGCATATTCTAATAAAATTTATCTTTTAAAGTCATTGATGAATAAGTTACTGATGAAGTAGTTCCTGCAGTGTAAGGACCAAGCGATAAAATAGCTAATGTTCAGTTAATCATTTTATTTAGTCATTTTAGATGCTTATACTACATGTTATTTAAGAGTTTGTTTTTGTAATTAGTTATCAATCAATATTGCTAATGTAGTTTACAGTAGCCATCAAAAATTAGATTTTCCTGGCAATGAGAAAACTAGTCTACTCATCTATTTCTTTATTCTGTAAAAGTATGTGTTACTGTAAAAGTATCAACCAAAAAAAATCTGTATTTTTGTTTCATTGTTTTGAAAGATGCATGTATTATTCTTATAAATACTGCAAATAAGACTTTCTAGCAGCCAAACATATTTTAAGCGTGTATATTGGTAATGGTGAACTTGAGCAGAAGTAGTCTGAGCAGCCTGACATTTCCTTTCTGTGAGGCTTCAAAAAGTTTTCATTTTGATTCACAACAAAAGCTAGAAAAATAGAAAGTAAGTTACTTTTAAAGCGTATTACAGAACAAGGAGAACATATCTGTGTATTTTTTTCTGGTGGGATTTTTTGGGTTTTTTTCTTAAGTTTTGGTAAATGAAATGTAACGATTGTTGTGTTCTTCAGAAGTCAGTCAGCAATTAAAGGCAGGTGTGTATGTTCTATTTTAAGCAAGAATATCTCCTCTTGTAGAACAAGGGAGCCTTGGAATCCTGAGAGCTTGCTCTTAGTATAGACTGCTTACACCTTTTCCTTTTGTTGCAAAGAGCCTGGTAGCCTGGACTCTCCAAATCTTAGATAAAAATAGGAATGCTTCCCAAGAGTTAGAAAGTTAGATTCTCTCAATCTTATATTAATTAGCATGAAACTTCAAAAAAAATTTTACATGAAATAGCACTTTCTTATAAGGAGGAGTCTTATAAGAAAGTCCATTATCAGCTTATTTGTTTTAAGGTAGGAGAGCATTTTAATAACTTATTGAATTTGTAGGCTAAAAAGACTAAGGGTTTAAAGTTGGATTCTGGATTATGGTGTGTTAAACAGTATGTGACCATTTTTAGCCATAAATGCCCAGGATTTAGGATTAAATGCCATCATGAAATAAAATGTCAAAGGACTTAAAGTTTTTAACAAAATCTTGAGTGCATCTTGGAAGATTAGAAATGTTACTTTCTTTCTATTTAACAGAGCTGTGTAAAATTCAGTAGTCATCCAGAAATTTATTTTGAGAATTGAAGACATTTTTGATATTATAAAATCACTTTGATTTTATTCTTCATATAAAAGATCATTTAAAATAATAAAATAACAGAACAATAACAAAATCTTAACATTTTAATAACTACTTTAACAGTTGCATTTATTCATGTAATTATTTTCATGTAACAAATAACCTCTAAAGTAAAATGAAATGAATGAAATAAGGTATTTAACAAAAGTTTCTTTTCACGTTCTTAAAATCATCAATAAATTTCACATTGTGAGAATGTTACACAGCCCTCTCAGACCAAAGCAGATTCCAAAGGGGCTGATGTTTGTCCATAGCTAATGTATTGGTGTTATTAGCAATTTTTAGCTTTACAATAAATTTTGATAATGAAGTAATTTTCTCCCTCCTTCATCTTCATCTTGCTCCTACCATATGTCTGCAAAAGATAATTGTATTGTCACTGTGTTTAATCAAATCTAAGGGAAATTCATGAAAGAAATAGAATGTTCTCAAAAATTCTGAAGATTGTATGCAATGAAAATTATTCTGATTAGTCTTGAACCAACAGTCTGAATTTTCACAGCATGTTATACTGTGGACTGTTGTTTAAAGGTCTATGTAAACTGATCAACTTTTTTGCAAGCAACATGTTACTATAATATTTTAATTATATTTTAATTAAACACGTTGATGATATTTAATTAATATATTGACAATTATTTAATTTTATTTAATTAATGTATTTGTAATTATTATAATCATCAATAATTATGATTGGGGTAATGATACAACAATATGCATAATTTACCCAGTTCTTTATAGCAAAAGACATTTGCCATCTATTTCATATACTTCCTTACTTTCTTTCTATATAGACCAGCAGTGTTTCAAGATGCCTGCTATTTATCAGGTTGTCCTGGTTTCAGCCAGGATAGAGCTGGTTTTCTTCACAGAAGCCAGTGTGAGGCTGTGTTTTGGATTTGGGATGAGAAAATGTTGATAATGTGCTGGTGTCTTGGGTTGTTGCTGAGCAGTCAAGGACAGTCCAGCTTCTTGTGCTGGGCTGCCAGCGAGCAGGCTGGGGGTGCCCGGGGAGCTGGGAGGGGACACAGCCGGGACAGCTGACCCAGGCTGGCCAAAGGGGTGTTCCCTACCATATGACGTCATGCCCAGTACATAAACTGGAGTTGGCCGGGGGGCGGGAATCGCTGCTCGGGGACGGGCTGTTGATCGCCGGGTGGTGAGCAATTGTTGTATTGGGCATCACTTGTTCTTGTACATTCCTTTGTTGGTATTATTATTGTTGTTATCATTGTTGTTTCTTTCTCTCTTTCTGTCCTATTAAACTGTTTTTATCTCAACCCATGAGTTTTTTTCTAATTCTCTCCCCCGTCCCACTGCGGGAGGGGGAGTGAGCGAGCGGCTGCGTGGTGCTTAGTTGCCGGCTGGGGCTAAACCACAACACAGGTTTTTAGACAACAGAAGACAAGAGCAAACAATACACTGAGAAGAAAAAAAAACCGAAAACCAAACCAGCTGAACTGGAGAAGATAGCAACTCTTCTGCTTCATTTCTGAAATCTGTTCCAGTAAAAAGCTACTCCTGCTGGGCTTAGGAAAAATCTTAAGAGAAAAAGAACACATGATTCTAAAACAGTCTCTCCTAACCCTGTATTGACAGATAACAAGATGGATAAGAAATGAACTGTCTTATAGAAGTCTGTCAAAAAGCTTCCATAAAAGTTCTTGGAATTTAAATGATACATTTTTGGAATGGAGAATGAATAATAGAGAGGATGAGACCTGTTTTGAATGGAGCATGTAGCAAACTTACTGCCTTGATACCTATTTTATTCTGGTCTCTGGATGGGATGCAGAGGAAAGAAGAAAATCCCTTTGCTTCCAGTGGAAAACTTGTGTCCCACACACACAAATCTCTCTGCGTTTGTCAATACAATATATCCTTTATTGGCAAATAAATTACTCAAGCTAAGAGCTGCCAGACAAAGCAGACAGGAGTTTCTCATCAAAGGAACGTACAATCGTCCTCAAGCAAGTAACTTTACAACGTAAAACATGGAATGGGAGAGACAGAAGACAAATACACACAAAAGATTTCAGTCATTCAGTGAAGAGACTGAGTCATGGCTTAGGCTGTTTAGAAATGTTGGAACATTTAATTAAGTAAAGCAGAGTAAAAATCAAAAAATAAAATAAAAAAACAAAATGAAGGAGTCAAACTCTGCCCCCCGCAAAAGCCAGGGTGAAGGAAGCATAACCAAAGAAGTAGAATAACTAAAGGTGTTTTTAAACAGACAACTGAAATTACATTTTTGAAAGGGAAGGGGGCAATGATATTATGGAAGCAGAAGGCTGGTCTGTGACCTGTTAGCTATTAGCTGAAAGAAAACCGGCATACTATCTTTATATTGACAACGTTGTCATGCTTGAAGAACACCACTTCCAAGTGCAATGCCTGGAGGAAAAAGCTCCCAAGTCGTTCCGAGTATAAAGAATAGCTTAAGGATGTAGTTGATACTTCATTAGGCTTTAATCATGAACGTTTTATTGCTACTAATGAGGGTTCTCAAGATGAAAGAAGCTGAGGGAGAGTGAGAGCAAGCTTGTGGGCAAGGCTTTCAGCTGGGACATAGAAGATCCGTGGTCAATTTCTAAGTACCACATAATCTCTTCTGGGTCTGTCAATGTGCTTTGCCTCTGGAATATGAAGGCAAGAATGAGTATATAGCTCCAAGTTATTATAATGATCAATGCAATGATGTTTGTGAGATGTTTATGTAGTGTATTTGTTCCTATAAGAATATGAAGATATCAGTTTTATATTTATGAAATAAAATTGAAGGGATTTTTTTTTAAATGGTGATGATGCAAAGGTTCCTTCTCAGGAATTATCGAGTAGCAAGCATCTTGACTATATCTGTGAGATTAGCTCAATTTCTGCCTTACCTCTCTCCTTCCCTTCTTTACTTCCTTCATATTACTTCCATAATATGAAAATATCCTTGAGTCTTTTCAAATTTAGGAAAAAAAATTTATCAAAGTTATAGGAACTGGTCCTCACGCTGAACTGTAGTTCAGAAAATCTTGACAAATTGGATAAACTCTGGTTAGAAATTATGAAAACATTTCTCATGGTATATGCAATGAAATTTTTGAATATTTTGCTTTGGAATTTATGGAATCCCCTTTCCTGGAGTTTTTGAAAGGCAGGTTATCTTTCTCTCAGGAATGATTAAAGCGTATCCAATTTTATCTTTAGCTTGAGGTAGATGATTTTTCAAGATTATCTGACAAGTCTGGGGTTTTGTTTATTTGTTTGTTTGATATCTAGTATAGACAGGCAAAAATTAATTGAAATGAAGAGATAATTAAGTGCTGGCAAAGGAATTGCCTCTCATTATTTTTGTCTGCATATTTGTGGATATAGTTGTATTGCATAGTAGATACTGTTTCACTTACCATTGACCAAAAGGGAAAAATTCTGCAGATCTTTTAAAATAATCTACAATAGCATAAGAAAAAGTGATATAACAGAGACAGTGACAAGCAAAGATAGTTTTGTAATATTTTCCAATAGTATGAGTAAGCTGAAAGAATTTGGAAGTAAAGAAAAAAATAATCCACTTATGCTCATAGTTACTATACCTCCTTCCCAAACCTAATCAAAGAAATGTAAAGGACTGCAAAGTGCTAATCTAACCATGGAACAGAGATAAAAATGCACTTGCTAAAAAAACCTAGATGAATAATATGAATATCTGATTAGTTTTACCAAATTTTCTCCTGGAATAACAGCAGCAACTTTTTTTCAGATGTGAATCATTCAAAACATCCAAAGACTACACAAAGTCCTATGACAGAGAACAAAGAAACCTCCACCGGGGAAGTGGAAGGGTGCTATCTCACTCCCAGTAGCTTAGAAAGAAATAATTACAAGAGGAATATGGTTTCAGTAATTCAGATAATTCCCCCTTTCAGCTTTCTGATGATTTTAGTTGCTGTTTGCGGACTGCATCAGAATTAGAAAAGAGAAGACACATGAGCTGATGGAACACAAATTGACACAGTTATATTGAATACATATACGTGAAGACAAGATGAGGAACAATTCAGTCAATGTTGAACAAAATACAACTGCAGGCAAATAACTTCAAAAAGCCTAAATGCATTAATAACAAATCGATCTTGTCTGCTCTTTGGAGATTCTCATCAGAAGAGTAGAGGGAACCATTAGAAACTGAACAATCTGAAATGTGTCCTTTTACAGTTCAGCGGAGAAGTCAGGGACTCTTACTGATTATTCAGTTGGAAATAATATAGAATACATGGCTGTTAAAATTGAACACTTCAACTGCTGTGTATTTTTAACGTATTGTCTATTATAAACAAATTTCCTGAATATTTCAACTAGAGTCATTAATTGGGTAAATTAATATTTTTATACATTATAATTTAGAAGTTTTATAATCTCTTTAAGGATCATAAGAAGATGAGATTCAATAGGTCACATACTCAGTAGTGATGTACTGAAGAACCCAGAGGCAAAAGAGATCAAAATGGAAACTCAGGTTGGTGTTTTTAAAAATATTTTAAGTGGCATTATTTTCTAGTGTTATTGTCTCTGTTAAATTGTGAGCTGTACAGTACTTAGAGTATAACCCAATTGACAAAAAATGGAGGCTCTTGAATATAAATATTTCTAAATACAAACAGGTGGACAGGAATTCACTCTAATTTATTGATCCCCTTTATTTTATGTAAAATTCATGATTTATGAATTCCTATGAAGTATGGAAAAAAAAATCAAAATCCTTTCAAGTTGAGAGCTTTGATAATGGGTATGTTAATGAAATATAATATTTTTTTTTAAATTACCAGATCTATTTTCTCATATGTACTTTATCTAGCAAAACAGCAGGAAAAACTGAATATGGAAATATTTTTTCTATTTTTTTTTTAAATAATATTAAACACTTAAGATTTAGGGTTTTTTGCTTCAGCTGTGCTTAAAAGTAGCTACAGGTGCAGAAATTGTTGGTCAACAATTTCCTTTAGACACATAAAAATATATCTATGTTGTGTCATTTTGCATACTTATATACTAAAATGGGCAACTTCGTAAGTTGCCCTGATTGTTTTTCATTATTATTACTATTGAAAAAATTAAATATATTGAGAAATTACCAAATATACTTTACTCATTTTAATTCTAGTAATTCCCTTCCCTTCCCCTTCCCCTTCCTTTCCCCTTTCCCTTCCCCTTCCCCTTCCCCTTCCCCTGTGCTGAGAAATTGCAGGTTTTTCCAGTTTCAGTAACTTATTTAGAACTGGCCAGTACTCATCACAAATCTGTGTTCAGTAACCTACGTTGAATATGTTGATGACAACAGCTAGATCAGAGTGAATGAGTGTGCACCCTCACTTATCACAGAAAGCATCAGCAAAAAGGAAACTTGCTTAACAAGCTTAACAAGCCAAAAGCTTTTTTTTGGCTATTCAAGGTGATTACTTCCTTCAAAACCTACAAAAGATCTTCCCAGGTCAAGATAGACTAGTGTAAACAAGGTATTGTAGCTATCCTGTCTTGCCAGTAAAGAGATCTTTGACCTCAAGAACTCTGAACCATGTATTATAAAGTAAAAATAAGATTTTAATCAAAACTAAAAGGGAAAAAGGCTTTTCTTCATTCACTATTATTTTAATATTTTCTGTAGTAGTTTTCTCCAATAGTTTAAGCATGCCAGCTAATCCAGCTGTCCCATTACAACAGTCCTTTTTTATCATACTTCATTTTGGCTTTGATAAATGTAATATTGACTCATTTATTCCTGTAGGAACAACCATCCTTTGGAAAACTACAAGTGTCAGGTGTGATGCGGTTATTCATGAGGAGGGTGTCATGGTGGTCCTTGATGGGCCAAGAGTGCTGTGGAACTTAGATCTATTCCAGATATTCCCAAAAGATCTATGAAATTCTTGTTTGTCCCAAACTTTAGAAACAGAATATAGAAAAATTATTAAATATTCTTTTCATCTAGGACATTGATGTTTTCCTGACTCCTCTGAGTGATAGCAGTTGACCTACAGCACTACAGTGGAAGAGCAGGACACTCTTATTTTAACACCTGTATAAGATCATGTGACTATCATCTCATGAACTGCTTTATTTTTTGATTTGGTTTAGGTTTTGTTGGGTTTTTTTTGTTTTTCTTTATCTCACATTTTGATAAAGATAGGATAGAGAGATTGCTTTCTTACTTTTCCCATTCCCTTTGTCACAGATGACATATACTGTTTCATTAAAGACATGGATTAGTCATAAATTTTGACTTGGTGTCCTTTGTAGTGCTCAAGAATATCCAGAATCCTGCTGCACAATTTATTCTTGTAGCTTGTTCCCATTTTTACATCAGCCTTTATTTTTTCTCTCTTTTCTGATTCCTTTTTTTCTGTCACATCAAATATAAGCTAGTAGTCTTTACTGTCTCTGAGTATGATGCCATCCAAAAAAACCCAACAACAAAAAAACAACACTTGACAGTCACTATGATGCTGTTGTGCTATGCTTACTGCATAGCACTGACAATATTAGCTCATTGTTTCCTTTAACTCTCTGTTTGTTTGCTTATATCCATCTAGTTGTCTTTTGCCCTATGCTTAATTTGAAAACCCTTTGGAGCCATTTGAAGATCAGTAAAGTTCAGCCATGGGCATTAAGCAATGAAATTAATATCTATTAATATTAATCTATAGAATCAGATAGCATAAGACTATGAGAGAAGCTTTTAGATCTAGTTGGAATTACAACACTTCTAATACTGCTGATAAAGCAATGTTAATCATATAAAAGCTGTGAAGGCTATACAGATTTTATAGAAATATACAAGAAAATAAAATTAATTCCAGTCGTCTTTCCCTTTTTCAGCAGTATTGTTATAAATAAAAAAATTCTTGAAATTAAAGCACTTAAGCATGTGCTAAACTTCAGATGCCTGGCTAAAATCGTGCTGAAATCATCTCATAACTAAGCACATGCTTAAGCAAATTCCCCGTGCAACAATCAAGTTTAACCACAGTGAGAACTATTCAAGCACACAGAAGTACATACAAGCACAGTGGGTTTGGGGTTTTTTTCCCATTAAAACTGAGGTCCAAAAGGCCTCTCTTTCAAGATATTTATTAACATTGATACATTTATTTAAAATATATCAAAACTGTGGATTTGCATAGCCATGTGGTTGAAATTTACAAATTTATACAGGCAAACTTATGTTCCAAAACTGTTGAGGCTACTTTTTAACGTCTTTTAGCACCTTTGTAAATCTGGCCTCAGAGAAGTAATGTTTTTTCCAATGAAATATGCAGCCTTAACATATTTGATGAACAATGTTTGCTCATCTGAAAGTCACATTTTACATATTACAGGAAATACAGACCCTAAAACTGGATACAGCCCTTTTTCTATTTGTGGCTTCTTTATAAAAGTAATTAGCATTACAAAGGAAGGAACTATTCAGTCATCAAGCTGTTCCTCATAAATGTTTTCATTTCCTAGGGATAAAAGTTCCTTTCTGAAAAGAATTCTTCAATGATACTTCAATTAGTTGAATACTGTAACTAGGAAAAGTTCCATTTTTTTCACAAGAAGACCGAATTGCAATTCAGACTTCTTCGTTATTGATTATAATGTCTTATCTGGAGAGTTTGTTCTGTGAAGCTTAAGAGTGTACTAGTATTAATCTTTTCCACTTGTTTCCATGGCTGACACAATATCATTGTGGTACAAAAACCTGTGCTTCATCTTCCTTTAACATAACTTTAAAAAATGCTTGAAGAGTTGAAATGGATTTGGTATTATATACTTTCTTATCTGCCAAAAGCTCATGTACTGGTGAAAATGTATTTTAATGACAATACAGAGCTGCCTGAGTTTGATTTTTAATATTTGGGTAGAGCAAAAGACAAAGGAAGAATATTTTCATGCTTTCCAGTCAATGAACTGGGCATTAAAAAAACACAGAATATTCTTAACAGCCCACTGAAGACACTGAGAGATAAGACTGCTTAACCCCATAAGAAGAACCAATAATCATCAGCCAGATTCTCTATTCTCGTCCCTTTCTTTTTATTCCTTCCCAAGTTAAAGCTCAATGAATACGTGATCTTCTTTCAGCATTCCTTAGCCCACAACTTCAAAAATTATTAGGATAAAATCTCTCCTACTTCCTCAGAATAATGTAGGTCAAGCAAATCTTCATTAAAAATAAACAAGTACATTCTGATTAAAGAAACTAAAAAAGTCTTAATTTCTGATCCTTATAAATTCAGAAAAGGATTGTTCTCTGCATTTATAAGAGGTTCAAACTTCATATAGTGCTTGAGTGAATTGTTTGAAGTATTTTTCTCACTGTTCTACTGTATTTCATTTTACTACTCTTTCACCTAACCTGGTATTTTCAATAGGTCTGTGACCTCTCTAGACAGTTTTTTTCTTGACAGAAAAAAAAAAGGAACAAAACATTTGTGGTGGGCTGTATAAACTTTATGATGAACTGCATAGGCTTCAAACACTTTCTCTTTGCTGATTATATGACATTGTGCTATGTTTGTTCTGTTTACAGCGTAACAGCAGTTATTCCCATCTTTATTAAAAAGAATGTTGTGTTTTTTGTGGGTTTTTTTTGTAAGTGGGGAAAGAGTAGATTCATCTAATCTTCACTGGGATTTGATAACCTAAAATTGTTGAGAAGAGTGTAATTTGTTTTCCTTTCCTGCTTCTATTAATTTCTTATTTATATTGCAAATTTACACATTACACATACAGAGGATGAAAGTAGTGTGTAAAGAGAGAATGCAGGTTCAGCAGAGTGCTCATATGGGGAAAAATAAAATGAAGAGGGTATTTTATGATGAAAAGGGAGTATCATTGTTCCAAAGCCTAGCACAATGGGACTGCAACAAATACATTTTAAAGATACCATACTTCCTGACAAGAAGGAAAAAAGTGAGCAGTAATGGTACTTTTTCAAAAAGCATAACTGAAAAATCTAACTGTAAACTCAACATAAGAGAACTGAACATGAAAATGAGACATCAAATGGGATTAAAAAAGATAGAGTGCACCTACTAGTAAATTCTCCATAGTAATTTTAAGACAGCAGGGAATATACCTTTTGTATTCTTTGTGGAAACTATTTCCCTCATGCTATTTGTAAAAGTGCTGCTAATTACCTGAGAAAATGTAATGTAACAAAGCCTGACCTAATAATCAGGACTATTAGCTTTCCTCGCTGTATGCCATTTCAGGAGCCTTGAGAATAAAACAACACACCTGAAAATCAATTTGTTCTCCCATAGTTTGTCTCAAAACGTATTAAAACCTATATAGATACTGTTCCTATACATCAGAGAAAAATATTACCTTAGCTATATCATTGTAACTGAGAATATAGTTTAACAGACCAAATAGAAGCATAAATAAATTTTCCTGATTCCAAAGGCCTAAATCCAGATGTTGAAAAATGAAACATTTGGCTTAGTAACCTTATTTTAAGAGTTTGTCAGGATATTAAAAAAAAACCCCAACAACTATTAATCTGAAACCTTTGAAGTACTAGCCACTGAAATAAAGTGGGGAAAAAGAATCCTAAAATACCTACACACATTCACATGTTCCTCCCACTCAAGAAAACACTGGTCTTCATATGTGGTCTGCTTCCTATGAAGTGTCTTTGACATTGCAGAAATACTTCTTCAAAAAGCTATAATGAACCTTACTGATAATTCCAGAATGATATATAAACATTGAGAAAAAAACCACCCTATCATCCCCTAAGAAGACCCTAAGTTATTGATATGCTACAATTTATGCCTAAGGAAAAATGAAGCATCCATTTCATTCTTTTTGCAAAGTTACTACACAAATGTTATTCACGTGATCCAGAATGCAACATCCAGTCACTAAACCAATGTAAACAAGTTAAACAGACTTTTTTCTTTTTTTTTTTAAACAAAGAATATAATTAACTTTGTAACAAGAAAGGGAATCTATATGCTTATACAATACTTTAAGTCTTTGTATCAAGTTTAGATGTCTTTAGCTTCCTTAAAAACATAATCTAATTTAGGCAGAAATAAGACATATTTATCTAGCAAGGATCATATGACATTTATTTTTGTCTAACACCGATTGAAATATTTGGAGTTTAAGAAGATCATGAATGCTATTTTTTTTCTTATCTGCATGGAAAAGTAATGCATTTACAATGTGAAATAAAAAAAAATCAGTTAAAATATTGATATTTTTTAAAAAATCAATTTTACAGAAGAAACTTTTTTTTAACTTCAAAAACTTATTATTTTGCACTCGTATTTGATGCTTACACCTACAGAATAAACAAGATGAGGATCTGAGTTATAATTTTTCACTTTTTTTTTTCTTTTCTTTTGCCCTTTTTCTCATAAAGTTAGGAAACTGGAAAAAAAAGAGAAGGAAAAAAAAGCAACAATTTAATGCAGTCTAATTAAGATCATTCTCTGTACTGCCAAAAGTAAAGAAGAAAAATGTAGACACAAGAAATAAATTTAGAATACAATAAAAAATAAAAAACTGAAAATTTACATTTGTGATGTTAATTTTGGTAATAATTTAATTTGGTAATAATATTAAGTGTGAAAACTGCAATTTGCATTTCGAGATTTTTATGGGGAGCAGCTCATTTTTACTCAAGTATCCAGCCTTTAGTTCTGCAGATCTTTTACTCTTGGTCAGAATTTGTTTTACTAATCATTCCAAGCAATTACTGTGTATTGAAAGGAAGAGAAAGTCTGCAGACAAGACTCAGAATCTTGTGTTGCACCCGTTATGTTTTAATTTTTACTTTTTAATTACAGAGCTCAAGCCCACTTAACTTTCTCTAGTCTTTCACCTTTTGTTTTCTATATGATCTTCCCCCTATAGCTTGATCTAGTCTTTCCCATCTAACAGAAGTGGTTTTAGAAACTTCATATTAAGTCCTATAATCTTTCAAATAATTGTCTCTCATTTTTCCTTTTGTTTCTGGGCATAGCAGACATGTCCTTTAATGTGCTGCACTCCTCTCTTGCGTTGTGGCTACGAACCCTTTCAGTGCCAATAGAGCCTTGGTTTACTGTCTTTCCTATACCACCTCTCCCACTGGTGACCTCTCTCAAAGTTAGTATCTGTGCTTCTGTTTACAATGGCAATATCGCAGCCATACTACTCCCATGTTAGACACTTCCATTGTCTTAGCGAAGGTCCATATTAGAGAAACTTCCCAAAAACATTTCTCTTGAATTGTTGCCTCGAAATCATGAGGCACTAAAGCATCCTGGCATGCTTACTATTCTGTACAGTTCATGGTTAATTGCTCCTTCTTCCAACAATGGGTTCTCAGTTCTGAATTAGGATGCATTTGGTTCATAGGATAATTAAGGTTGGTAGGGACTTCAGGACATCTCTAGTCTAACCTTCTGCTCAAAACAGGGTCAAGTTGCACAACTGCACTATGTGTAGCCTGCTTGACTATCCTATGGTGAAAATTTTTCTCCTGAACTGCTTCTTAAATCCAATTATTCCTGTCTGCATTGGGTCTGGCTGAGATGGAGTTAATTTTCCCCACAGCAGCCTTCATAGTGCTGTGCTGTGTATTGGTAGCCAGAAAGGTGTTGATACCACACCAATGTTTTGGCTATTGCTGAGCAGTGCTCGCACAACATCAAGGCTCCAACATTCTCCCCTCACGAGTAGGCTGGGGGTGGGCAAGATCTTGGGAAGGGACACAGCCAGGACAGCTGACCCAAACTGGCCAAAGGGATATTCCATACCATACGATGTTAACTCAGCAATAAAAACCTAAGAGAAAGGAGGAGGAGGAGGAAGGGGGGGGCATTCATTATTATGATGCTTGTCTTCTGGAGCAACTGCTAAGTGTACTGACACCCTGATTCCTGGGAAGTGGCTGGACATCACCTGTGGATGGGAAGTAGAGAGTAAATCTCCTGTTTTCCTTTGCTTCCACGTGTAGGCTTTGTTTTTCCTTTATTAAACTGCCTTTATCCTGACCCACATGTTCTTTTCCATCTTACTTCCTCTCCCCTTGTCCTGTTGGGGAAGGGAGTGATAGAGTGGCTTGGTGGCACCCAGCATCCAGCCAGCATCAACCCAACACACTATCCCACTTGGTCTTCCCTGCTGTTGACTGACAATTCCCAGAACCTCTTGCCACTAGAATTTCCACAGAATTTCTGAATTTTGTTGGGCTTTGGTTCTAGGTACTGATTCCAAATGAAGTAACTCAAGCCTATGGTAGCAGCATGGAAGAGAAAATGTAGGAGAGATCCATTTCCTCCTTTTCAATAACACCACAGTAAAATTAAGCTTTTTGACATTATGTGAACTGCTTGTGTCAGTATCTGAATCAATACTTATTTTCTCTTCAACACCAGAAGAAGTTTATTAATTATACTTGTCAATGGGTGTGGGAATCAGGGAAATATTATCTCCATGAATGCTTGTCACTGTGGGTAGTAGGTCGTGTCAAGACACACTACAAGACAAACAAGGCAGAATTCCCATCTGTGAGCAAGAGTATTCCACCAAAGCTCAAAGTGCGTCACTGGCCACAGGATTTTTTGTTGTTGTTGTTCCTTATAGCTGCAAAGCTCTGAACATTCACTGAGAGGTATGTGGATCTTGTTTTTTTGATAATATGTGTTCATTCAGAAGAGTGTAAGATCCATCACCACAGAGCTAATTCATGGGGGATACTGTTCAAAAGCACTCATATTATAAAACTATGCACACAAATATTATTGAGGTTAAAAATACCAGCTGACTCGAGGGAGTACATCTTCAGAATGAAAAGGTAGGCTTAAATTACATAACAAAAAGGTATCTAAGTACTGGGAAATTAGCTGTTTCCTGATTCACATTTTTCAGATTCTCATCTAAATTATCTTTCATCTATTCTTTTCTCTTATCTCACCTTAGTAGGGGGAATCTTTTGCACAAATACAAGTTAAATTATCATTGCTTATCAGATTTTCAGACAGGTATATATGTATGCATGAATATATATGTATACACACACGTAGATTTCCTCACCCACTCAAGGAACCCCTATAGACATCTTCAGATCTTCATTATAATTCCTTAGAACCCCAATTAAAATTCTGCTTTTTCATGCTGTCTTCAAAGCATGTGACAATCGTTAAACTCATGGAGATTTAAAACCACTGCCTAATATCGTCTCTGGGCTTTATTTTACCACCCCCAGCCTCCAACCATCTGTCTCACTCCATCTGTTGTCTCGTCTTCTACTTAGTTTGAAAATTCTTTGGATGGGGATTGTCTTCTTGGCTTGCATTTGTGCATAAGGATCCTGGCCTCTAATAGACTTCTAAGTATTATGGTAATATAAATAAAAGTAAACAACAACTTCAGTTGTCAGTCAAGGAAGTACATTACAACAGAGTTTGACCAAACAGAACACAATAAAACATTTACAGTATCTGAAAGACTTTATTCATGGGGCAATTTTTAATGCCTTACTTTCAACATATTTCTGTAACTGTAATTTTCAAATGTCTGTATATAAGCAGTAAGTGTTATTACAACTGACTGTGCTGAAACTGTAATTTATTTACTGGGGCAATGCAAGTTATAACTCGACCAGTTTTCTGAGATTTTAAAGGTTTATTTGTTTCTTTAAGTTTAGAGCTGCTGATTCTTCTGAAAATTCTATTTGTATGAGTATTGATAATGTATTTTGTGGGACTACACTACACTATTAGCCTGAGCTAATCACTGGGAAAAAAGCCTGGACTGAAGTTTGCTTTATATTTACCTTACTCTATGTACTTATACTGGCTGGTTGTATGGTTTCTTTTATTTTGGTCAAAAGAACTATTAAACATTAAGAAAATAGAGTAGTGCTTCCCTCCACAATTAAAGCCTGGTCAGATGTATCTCCATCACCATTTCCTCCAGAGAGAGGCTGTCAGATTTCACTTTAATTCCAAGATGTCTATGAAAGATCACCTTAATTATAAGATTCTTGGCATGGCATTTTTATTGTCATTCAGCTTGATTGATGCATATTGCTGAGTTGTCAGTCTAAAAATGTATTAAATTTATTTTCAAAATGTATTTTCATTAACTATTTACTTGTTATGCAACTGGAATATAGGATATGTCTTTTAAAATACGTTTAAAAAAATAACTATACATTTTTCATTACAGAATTTGAGCTTGGCTCTCAGTGAGAATCTCTCCATGTCAAAATGCTGAACCTAGAGAAATTCCTGCAAATTTATTCTTAGGTTTAGCCTCACAAGCAGTGCATATATTCCCAGCTCAACCTTCAAAAGCAGGAACCACAGGATATGTGAAAATTATAAGAAAATAAATAGAATGTAATTTCTTCTGAAGTATGTTCTTATGTTCTAGCTTGTTAGAAATTATAAAACTTTGGTATAGGGTAAGAAGTTTCCCTTGACCATATAACACTACTATATTAGAAGAGTTTTACACAGATCTACATATGGAAGTAACAACATTCAAGGTCTATAATCATTGATAAAATGAAAGTAAATAATGAAAATATGTGAATAAATAACATTTTGGGTGGAAAACAATTACATATTTGTTGCTGCATTCTGGTGATGGATTCAGATGATTCTATGGTGATTTTTGCTGTTACCATGCAACTCCAAAAATGCTTATGTACATTTTAGTTTTCTCTCCTGCCAGAAATATTCATATATAAAACCAGGTAAAAAAATCCGATTAAACTATTACTGTTGGAAAGAAATAAAAAAGGAAAACTACTGAGCTAATATATATTTATATTTATATAAAATATTTGTTCAATAGATAGTGTGTTGAAATAACACATCTCAAGCCAGCAGTTATACCAGTTAAGTAACCAAAGTAGACCAGGCCATTATCTTTCTGAAAAATTTCCAACCCCCTCAAAATCTGTGCTAAACCTGCAACTGGCAATAATATGCTGTTGGTGAAAGGCTTTCCATCTCATGGGTTGAACATTTGACTGACGTGATTGCCTCCTGCTCTTTCAGAAACCTGGTGCAATGATGCAAATGGCAGTGAATACCAGAAAACAGAATTTACCTAGTCCTGATTTGAAATACACCAGTGAGCTTGTGGCTACTTCACTTCTAATTCTCTGTGGTAAAGAAGGGAAGGCTGAAGACCAAAGGACGAACAATTTTTGGTAATATAATGAAATGCTAGCCACAGCTGAGTTTAGAACAAGTATATAAACATTATGAATGAGTGCTGCTGTATTGGCTTTGTTATCTTTCATTTCAAAGTAGTGAATCTGATTTTTTCTTTCTGTTTTCCTTGGTTTAATAAATGCCATGTCAAAACACTTTAGTAGACTGTAAAAAATATTTACAGGCTCCTGAGTGCCAACAATATTACTGTAATTATCATAGAAGTGATGCACAGCATTAAAAAAAATTCTTATTTAAGAATTTATTATTTAAATAAGTGCAGTTGAAAGGCATGATCAAGTAACTGCATAACACAGTCAAAGGAAGCAGAGAATCCACTTCATTGTGTAGGACAGTTAATTTATCTTTACTCTGGAATCCTTCTTATCACATAAAACTGTGAGGGCAGAGCTGAAGCTCAGTAACATAAGGCTTATTAAAAAATAAAATACATTTCAACCTCAGTTTTAAAGTGGTAAAATACAAATTAATTAGGATGCTGCCAAAAGAATTATGCAGCTTATATTTCAGAAGTGCCCAACAATTTTATGTGGGCTGAATTTTAGGAACCAAGCTTGAAGTAAACATGCAGTTTACAGTTGTTATTTGCATAGAAACAGCACACAAATTCAGTTACAGAACACAGAAAAGAATTAAAAGTTTGCACCCAAAGGGTAGATATTTTAACACCTCCAGCTCTCCTTTGGCCCAAAAATACAATTGGTGATGCTTAAAGGAAAAGTTTCTGAGAGGCTTGACTGCTCTGTTCTTCTCCATTTCAGAAGAACCAGGAGACATAAAGGCATGACAGTTTACTTATTTTGAACTTGGCACTTCTTTAAGGGTGAAAAACACCTAACAATTAATTTTCACATTATAGGTAAATATTTTCTCTGTTAGTTTATCTAAGTCATGTTTAGTTTATGATAGAAGATATTTTTAGAAGACAGAGGCTGTAAACTTGGTTGTACTTTGTTGGGGTTTTTTTTCCCTCAAAAAAAAAAAATCTTAGTTTACATTTTCATTTGGGTGTTCATCCTTCCAAGATCCCATGAGCTGGCACCTTGTGCTTGTAAATCATGGTAAAGAAGAAAGGTCCCAGAAGAGATTTTACAAGGATGCTTGTATCTATTTGATGATAGTGAGCAAGTGCAGAACCCCGAAGGTTAATAGATGTACCATACATCTCAGAGTCATTCCTGATGCCACATCCACCGTGAATCCAGCTGTTTACCTTAATACAATGTGGGGGCTCCATGCATTCAGCAGACTGAAAAATTTAATGGATAGGATTACAATCTGAAGTGCATCAGTGTGTTTATGACATATTTGTATTCTGGATTTTACATGAATTTGTGAAATTACTTCTGGTCTATTTATGTAGGTATGATAGGAATTTTAAAGAAGAAGGAATTGATTGTTCCTGCTGGGCATAGTTTTTCATCAGCTACCTTGGCTGTTAAGAGCCCAAAATGTACATAAAAGGACAGCAAGAAAAGGAAGGTCAAAGAAAGTGTACCCCCCATGATGAGCAAGACTGGCAAACTGGTAACAATGGATGAGGAGAAGGCTGAGGTACTCAGTGAATTCTTTGCCTCAGTCTTCACTGGCAGTGCCTCTTCCCATACCTGTCAAGTGGATAGACTGTAAGACGAGGACTGGAGGAGGAAAGTCCCTCCCACTGTAAGAGAAGATCAGGTTCAAGACCACCTGAGGAACCTGAACAAGCACAGGCCTATGGGACCTGATGAGATGCATCCCAGAGTCCTGAGGGAACTGGCTGATGTAGTTGCCAAGCCACTCTCCATGATATTAGAAAACTCCTGGCAGGCAGGTGAAGTCCCTGGAGACTGGAAAAAAAGACAGGAAAAATACACCCATTTTTAAAAAAGGTAGCAAGGAGGACCCTGGGAAGAACTGACCTGCCAGCCTCACCTCTGTGCCTGGGAAGATATGGAGCAGATCCTCCTAGAAGCTATGCTAAGGCACATGGAGGACAGGGAGGTTATTCGAGACAGCCAGCACGGCTTCAGCAAGGGCAAGTCCTGCCTGACCAACCTAGTGGCCTTCTATGATGGAGTGACCACATCAGTGGACAAGGGAAGAGCTACTGATGTCGTCTATCTGGACTTCTGTAAGCACTGTGACCTGGTCCCCCACAACATCCTTCTCCCTAAATTGGAGAGATATGGATTTGATGGGTGGACTGCTCAGTGGATGAGGAATTAGTTGGATGGTCACATGCAGAGGGTAGTGGTCAAAGACTCAATGTCCAGACGGAGATCAGTGACAAGCGGTGTCCCTCAGGGGTCCATATTGGGACCAGGACTCTGATATCTTCATCAGTGACATAGACAGTGGGATCGAGTGCACCATCAGCAAGTTTGCGGATGAAACCTAGCTGAGTGGTGCGGTTGACATGCCTGAGGGATGGAATGCCATCCAGAGGGACCTGGACATGCTTGAGGAATGGGTCCATGTGAACTTCATGAGGTTCAACAAGGCCAAGTGCAGGGTCCTGCACATGGGTCAGGGCAAACCCCCAGTATCAGTACAGGCTGGGGGATGAAGGGATTGAGAGCAGCCCTGATGAGAAGGACTTGGGGGTACTGGTGGATGAAAAGCTGCACATGAGCCAGCAATGTGCACTCATAGCCCAGAAAGCCAACCATCTCCTGGGCTTCATCCAAAACAGCGTGGCCAGCAGGTCAAGGGAGGTGATTCTGCCCCTCTGCTCCACTCTGGTGAGACCCCACCTGGAGTCCTGCATCCAGCTCTGGAGCCCTCAGCACAGGGAAGACCTGGACTTGTTGGAGCGGGTCCAGAGCAGGGCCACCAAAATGATCAGAGGGATGGAACTCCTCTCCTATGAGGACAGGCTGAGAGAGTTGGGGCTGTTCAGCCTGGAGACCAGAAGGTTGTGGGGAGACCTTATTGCAGCCTTCCAGTACTTAAAGGGGGCCTACAAGAAAGATGGGGACAGAGTTTTAATAGGGTCTGTAGTGATAGGACAAGGGCTAATGGTTTTAAACTAAAAGAGGGCAGATTTAGACTAGATATAGGGAAGAAATTTTTCACAATGAGGGTGGTGAAACACTGGAACAGGTTGCCCAGAAGAGGTTGTAGATGCCCATCTCTGGAAGCATTCAAGGTCAGGTTGGATGAGGCTCCAAGCAACCTGATCTAGTTGAAGATGTCCCTGCTCATTGCAGGGGGGTTGGACTAGATGATCTTTAAAGGTCCTTTCCAACCAAAACTATTCTATGATTCTATGATTCAGTGATTTTCAGTAAATGAGATTAATTAGAGGCTTTCAGTCTCTTCTCTTTTCCAGTCATTTATAACTAACTTTATTTTCATGTCTTCCAGCCTCTCCAGCTAACAAGAGAGTTTCAAAACGAAATGTTTTAATGGGTACATCTTCATTTTCCCATACCATTTTTTTTTTCTTTAAGCGATAATCACACAGTGAGAATCTATTTGCATCAAAATCTTTTCCCCAATTTGGACATCATAAGATTTTTTACATTCTAATCTCTGATTTTTCTGTTTAGGTCAACTGTTAATTTATTCTGTTAGTTGTAGCACTTCGCATTAATCTGGAAAATTCTGTGTCTATTTATAATGCAAGCTTAATTTAAAAAGGAAATCTAGATCTTTGCTTAAAATGTAAATCCTGAATTTGTAAATGAAATATTAGATTGCACAAAGGTTTGAAATGGAAGTTAATACTAAAGTATGGAAACTTGTTATGATGGGCTGTGGTCACCCTAACTTAAAGAAGACTATTGCAAAAATGGAGCGTCTTTGAGCTATTAAAAAAAGTTTTGGAGGAGATAAAAATGCACTGGTGGAGGCACTGGAAAGTTCTGGACAGGCAACAAAAAGAGAGGTAGATAAAAGATTGGTCTTTAATTGAATATAATGGAAGTACAAAAACAATAAAAATGGAGATAGCTAAAAATACAACAGATAAAGAGAATTGGGATTTTTTTGTATCAAATAACACAACCTTTAGAATCCACTGTTATAAGACATTAGAGTCCTATTGCTTACAAGGCTCATAAAACACGACTTTTATACTGTAGAGTACTATAACATCCTAGTTGATAGGAACCCAAGCAAAATACCATATCAGAACAAACTTCCACAGTGTTTACAAGAAAAAATTAAGGCACAGTAGCAAAAAGAAAGGGACTGTTACAATATATTTTCATAATTTAGACTTCTGGTAAGAAGAGATGATATGAATGCTTACAATGAAGCAGTTCACTGTAACTGAGCTTTTTTTCCTATTATATTTAAATAGTCACTTTTTTAGGTAACCAGAAAGGGAAAATCCATGTTCTGCCAATGACAGCTGGACTCTTGTCATTGGCTCTAGTCGTTAGAATTTCATGTTCATTGTTTTCACTGGAAGCTTTCATGAAGTTAGACCACATTCATAATGAAAACTAAAAAAATAATGAGAAGAAAGGCATTCTTTTCTATTTTCCATAAATTATTAGACTTTAATTGGAATGTTTTGGTTTATCTGACGTGTTTATGTATTTACTAACTTTAGAAAAGGAGGAAAGGTTATTACATTTTAGTAATATTTAAGATTGCCTGCTGATTATGATTTTTTTTAAATTAAGATTAAACTTTTCTTATATGTAATCATCCACATAGTACTCAGCTAGCATCATTGAACCAAAAATAGATGACATGTTTATTCATCTTGTTAGATACCTGACATTAGGCTTGAATTTTTTTTCCTTTGCAGTTCAAATACTCTCCATCATGTTTCATTCCAGTAAGTGACTGCTTTCTACATGAACTTCACTTTTTCCTAGAAAAGTAAATGTCTTTCATAAACAGATTTTTTTACACAGGGGCTGAAAGTATCAATCATATGTCTGCTCTTTTTTTTTTTTTAATTAACCTTTCTAGTATAAGAACTCCAGATTTGAAAACAGCATTTTTGAGGACAGCTGTATATAGTGCTTATGGGTAAGGAAAATAACAATCAACTAGTATATGAATTAGGCAGAATGAACAAGTCCATGAAATCAAACTACCTGGAATGAGGTCCCAAGCTTCAGGAACATTGAGTAATGTATTTGATTATCAGAGGTAAAATAAAAGATGATTTATATGCTGGAATAAAGAAATAGCAAATATATAACAATTTTAAAATAGTGAAAAATTAACTGAATTAATTTGGAAATTAGGAAAGTATTTTGTCAAGTGTCTTTGGGGGGTGGAAGAAAAAAGAAATTAAATTTGTTATAGAATTTTTTTACTTGTTTCTCCGTAGCAAATAATTTAAAAAGTTGCAGTTTTCCTTTGATCTATTTACAGTAATATAAAATCCAGTTAATTTACAATTTTAAAGCTGATTTTCCACTTAAAGATGCTCTAATAACATGAAGTGTCCAGGATTCTTTTCAAAGCAGGTAGGACAAGGCTTCATGCACCATTGCTGTCTAACAGACCATATAAATATGATTCTACATTCTCAGTTTTTCCCAAATTGAACTTATCCGTCAGTTATTGGACTTGATTGTACATCCAGTGAAGTCATAGGCAAAGTCATTACCTTAAAAAAGCCCTTATTTTGTTAATTGCTTTTGGCTGTATTTGTTTAGCTCCTGCCAATATACTGACATAGATCCCAGTCAAACAAAGAGTTTAAGTCTGTGCTTAAGTCTAAGCACATAGTTTTATCTAATTAAAATTCTGGATGGATGTGGCAGACTTCCAGCCTTCGGTCTTAATACAGTTGAAACTCACAATTGGATCAGAAGGAATTAGGCTTTCAGTAACAAAAATATCAGTCCTGACGGATGGAAGTTTGATGTTATCTTAGTAACAAAGAAAAGGAAAGCTTTGACTGCACCATAAAAAAGTTTTACTCTTGCAAAAAACCTTTTCTGTAATATGACAAAGTCCAATCGTGTATTCTGAAATCCCGTCTGTATTGGACTTAGTGATCCTTTGACAACTTCAATGAAACAAGAGCGTCATTGTTTTTGGAATAAGAATCTGTTACAGAATGATTCTTGTTTAGGGTTGTTACATACTACAGGATACATAAAATCCAAAGTTTCACTAAGGGAGTATAAATAATTGCCTATCATTCTCTGTAAAATAAATATTTCCAAAGACCACAGAGATGTTTCTCTGAAATTTCTTTGTTTCTTAGTGGTTTCCTTGCATAGTTTTAATTTTTATTTCAGTGAATATGGATGTTATTTTTCACATTGAATTCTGATTAATTTATGGTTGACTAAGAGATAATGCCTATCCTGATCTTTTATAATCAACAATAAAAATGAAAATATTATTTTTTAGATGACCTAGAATTTAGGTTACCCCAACCTGCTAGATCAGCTGTCCTTAAGACACCATCTGAAATGAGACTCTGTCATGAAAAAGGGTGCTGAATAGCAAAGCAGACTTCAAGTCTTTCTCAGTTCTAGTCTGCTCTGATACTGGTATCCTTGTAAGCCTGCATAATCCATCTGCATATTAAGCCCTTCCTGTAAAAAGCAAGAGGCGTAATTTATTCGCAAGAGTTCGGTTATGACATTGTTTTACAAAATACTACATAAGGACAACTGTCAGTTTTAAATTTAAGCACTCCAAAGTACTGTATATGCAAAACATTAAATAAGAGTTGAGCTGGCAGCCAGCACTGTTGTATGGATTTCTCCTAAATTCCCATGAGTATGCCACAACTGGGTACATGTGTTTTATTTCTGTTATAAGAATTATTAAAAGAGGCTTTTTGTCAATAAACGGCAAAGTAGCAGTGTCACCCAGTAGACACCTTTAATGAAATTTTGTTAGATGCTAGGCAGCAGGTAGAATTACTTACAATAAATATCTTACAACTTTCTCTCTCTGTCCTTTTAATGACACTCACCTAATAAAGATAATACCAAGTACTGATAGCTCTTTAGTAGAGTAAATATCCCAGAAAGTGTTCACTGTAGAAAGCAAAATCCTGATATAAATGCCAATGAACTAACAGGAAGAACCTCTTTAGGAGGCTGGATTGGCATTACAGTTCTAAGAAAACATTGCCTTACTCTGGAATAGTAGAATTTTGGATCCTGAATGTTGGGGAAACAGCCTCTCCGAAATGTAATTTAATTTGTAAAGGTTTTCTGAAGGTTCAATGTGTATTTAAGATGAAGAATTTCAAGCCTGCATGGACATAAATGAAACATGTTCTTTAATATTTGATCCAAGAATAATTTTTCTTGTCAGCAGAAAAAACTTTATCATGATTCAAAGAAAATACAATTACTGATATGTTCAAATTAGTCTTCATTCAAATCATATTGTTTTATCCCAAGTCAGGGTATTTACTGTATTTGTGTACCTCTGTTTTGCTTTTATATGAGATTATCTAACACTGATTAAGCAGTTTCATTTATAAATTCTGCTTGGAATCTGGTATTTGGATGTAGGCTTCCTTAAATGGTTGTAATTTTAATGTTTCACATTTCAAGGTCTTATTTGAAAAGAGCTCTTGATAGCATCAAATGTAACTATACCTCATCAAGCACAAACATACAAAGAAAATAAAATAAGAACACTTACCAGCTGAGAAAAAAATGTGGGTGAAACGAAATAATGGCCAAAGATTTAAAGTCACTCTCTGGAACTGGAAAGGAACAGAGAATCCCACATGGTGTTGCCAATCTGTAAATAAGCAATTAAATTTATTGGCTATAGCGGAAGGACTTTCATGTTTACATGTTCCCTCCTGTGAATACAGGCTACACAGTTTGTCCCTGAGTGAATACTTCTGAAAAAAAGAATCCAATAACATAAAGCAGTATTGATATGCAATCTAAAAAGAGCTAAACTTTGAATGAATTTCACGGATTTTTTTTCCAAAGAGTGTCTGTTTTGTACTAGTTATGCATTTAAGAAAGAAAGTACATGTTTTTTGTAATGGAGATCATCATGGAAAGAAAACTTTTATTCTATAAAGTATTATCTTTAACAGTTATTTTGAAATCCACCCCCTTCTTTCCCCATCCAATCTTTGACCTTGTCAGGTTTAATAGTTTTCAACTTTTATTCAGCTGTCATATTCTTGTCTCTCATTTTCTTGCTAAAAAAATTACCATCTGTCTGAATCAACAATATTTTCATTCTTAAGACATTTTCTCCCACAACATATGTCTTCAATTTCTAATGTGAATCAGAATACTTGAAGAATGTTGTCAACAATCATGCCACCAATCTGATTGAATCAGCCTTGACATTTTGCCAATTAAACTGTACACTTTAAAGAAAAATATAAATAGCACTTGCTTTGTTGCAAAATTCAGTAAGGCTCACTAAGATAACAAAACATAGAATTTCCTATATTTTTTGGGAGATTCATGGAATAAACAGGAAATTCAATTTTGTGGTACACATTAAATTACTTTTGTAGTACTAGTTTTTTTAAAAATTAGATATATCTTTAGAGGGTCTTTTTTACATCTAAATGATCAAGTGAATTAAACAATAAAACATACATTTGCATAACTGTGTCACAGAGGCTTATCAATATAAATTAATCAGATATTATACACCAATGAAATTATTTAGAGTAAAGTCAGTTCAATGCTCCAATGAACATTACTTAATCACAGGTTCCGAATGCCTGGCAGGAACTATTACTACACAACTGACTTAAGTATTCCTAAGCTTGAGAATGATGTTCCAAAATGTGCAATTACTCACCTAATAAGGCGAGGGCTCTCAACCTCGAGGATCTACCTTAGGGGATATCCTAACCCAAGGGGAGACTCCCCAGCTGCAGGCCTGCTGCTCTGAGGAGGACCAACTCAATAGGCCCCCCAGCAGGGCTCTATTTATACCCTAGCTGAATCTGATCTGTGGTCACATTAGATCTGCAGTCATGTTAGTTCTCATCGTTTGGAGACCCTGATTTCTGGGTGGCAACAGCCATCGTGTGACTAAAGTTAACGTTCGAGAAGTTTCTTAGCCTAGGGAAGGGCATACCTGCCATACTCTGGAAGCATGTCATAGTATCAAAAATGTTCAGGCCATGGAATCGACGTCAAATTATATTGTTGCCTACTTCTTGATCTCTAATTGCTCATTCTAAAGTATTCACAATCTTTTATTACCTTCACAGAAGCATTAATTTGACATTTTTTCAGCACTAACAGAATTTCTAAAATATATTTTGCTCTTAGAAAAGAAGAACTTTTAAGGGCTTGAAAGGAAGTGGAAGAGAATAGAAAGTTCAAATGTGGATAGAAAGAGTCTTTCATGAGATTTACTTTTGAGTCTATGTTCTAAGGAAAACTGGTTTCAGTGGGAAGAAATTAGGAGCCTTTGGAGCTTACAGTGCTACTGCCTATACACAAGATATTCTGCACTGGCTTTTTTTCATGGAACTTTGAACAGTTTAGTCCTGCAAGGTACTGTATGTCTTGTCTACTCCATATTCAAAGGTTTTCAGTAAGGCTAGCTGAAAGTTTTCCATGTGAGTTATTCTGCAGTGTAAAATTATGTTTTCACCACACAGATTTCTTCCTAAGAAAAGGCCTGCTTTTCAGAATGTTTCTTTGGGGTTTTTTTTTTTTTTTGTCCTTAAAAGATAGATGGTCCAGCTTTGATAAATCCCAAATGTCAAAGAAAAGATAAATTATGATTGCCTAACAACTCTGTTTTTTTCAGTTTTCACGTATGGTTACACCACATATAGATGTCACATCATCTGGATATGTAAGAGGATGCTAGATTTAATGTGTGCACCTCAGTATGCAGAAAGAATTATAAAAGGACCTTACCCACACTAATAGCCTGAATTTCTGTGTGTAAAGTGTTAATTGCTGACAAAGACTAATGTAATCTTCTCCGCCCAGAATGGGAAGGAAGAACTATTGCTCTGAGCAACTGATAATTTCTCTGCAAAACCTTCCTACCAGCTGAACAGCAGAACTGGGATGACTTACTTGATGAAGCTATTTTTCTTCTTTAAACCTTAACTCTGTTTTCCTCCCAGTTTTTAAGCTGCTTTGGGCTGCTCCATTACTTATTCTCTGTATTTCCATAATGAATATGCGGAGTCTCTGATTTAGCTTGTAAAAAGAAAACTATTTGCCTTCGGAAGGGGTAAACATCGTTGAATGTGCAGCAAAGATCCTATGTACACCCCATGGGAAAGAACCTATACTTCGCAAAATATTTGCATATATTTTGCCTATATATTTGCAGTGAGGAAATCTTGATTAGGGCCATGGAAAAAGAACACAGTTATTGTATATTGCTTGAGACAACAAATGTAGTTGCGTTACTGAGTCATAGTTCCTTTCATGAGATAGTGCAGTAGACCTGACACGCCTATCATGAAAAGCTTAATTTATCTCAAAGCTGTAATTTTCTTACATTACTAGAAGCCTTGTACAATGCCCTGAGCACTGCAGAGGCATAGTATTTAACTGAAGAATGATTACAATACTTCTGCATATACACACAAAAGCTTTCTATAAATGTAAACAGGTAAAACTGAAAAGAAAAAGCAAAAAAATCACAAACCCACACAGAAAAAAGAAATCAAACTTAGAATAGAGCAAAAGATGACAGAAAATATACTTTTATTTCCAATTGATAGAGACAAACTTCCCTTTTATTTCTGTAGTTTGGACACAGAATATCTGTATTTCATGAGAAAGTAAAAGCTTGTGTCCATGACTAGTTTAATGAGTACTTGTTAAGGTCTCACATTCTTCAAATCTAAATCTCATCTATTTTAAGATTGTACTAATTTTGGCACAACTATCAAGCAAGAACATGTCATTTCAAAGAACATTTTTAAAACTCAACAGCAGTTTACATGAAGAAATCTTTATGTCTTGTGTCATTATTTACCCAAATTGAGATTATCGCCAGTCTTTATTATGTTCCTTCTTACGGTCTAAGACAGATACTAAAAAAGAAAAAAGTACAGCAGATTATGATAAGATACTTTATCCCATGGTGAGAATAACAACCGAGATGAGACTTATGTAAAATGAAATTTGCATTCCAGTCAATGTTCATGTGTATAATCAAGTACCGTGTGCAGTTAAATGAGTCTGTTGTCTTGCTATAATGATTATCTACATCCATCCTAACAGTTAATGAGGAATAAATGACTTATTATCAATGAATGGCAGTATCTAAATAGCTCTGCAACAAAAACAGAATATTAATATGTGTAGCTAAAATAGATCTTAAATGATAATGAACTTGCTCAGACTATTAATTATTGTAAAAGTGTCTAGTAAGGTTTGCTGCTTCTGGATGGAATTGGAGCTCAGATGGTTCAAGTGCCCTTATATGTTTGCAGACAGAGTGAACAAATGACCCTTTAAAACTGTATCTCAGACCTGAACGGAAAAAGGGCTTTTATGAAATACAAAGGCTGTCATGAAAGATCAGACCATGGATCTCTCTAGTTCAGCATTTTATTCCCAACAGAAATTAAGCCTACTCACTTTGTGGAAGCAGCAACAATTTTCTCTATAGCTGATTGTGCATTAGCAGACTCACTTCCTAATCATCACTGAGGGTGAGCCTGTGCCCTGAGGCACAAAGGCTTATGACTTCTACTTTCTGTTTTAAAAAAGAATAATTTTCTAGTACAATGGAAAGATCTCATTGCCACATGAAAGTCAAGTGCATTTCTGAATATTTCTAAGCCCTTAATCTCAATGACACCACACTTAAACCATGAAATTGCAATTTTTGCAGAAATTTGGCTCGTTGTTCAAATATTCCTAGCAGTGACTAGATGAAATGACTGCTTATCTACATGGACTAAAAAATTCTGGATGAAGAATCTGTTGTGGACCTTCATTTAATTCTTTCTAACTTCAAGCAAGTTCTCAGCTATTACTTGCATCTAGCAATATATTCCCAGAGTTTTCCTTGATTTAGGAAAAATAAATACCTCAGGCAGCCTTAGTAAAACAATGTAACAATAAGCAAGTTTTGATTCCGTTATCTGATGCCACAAAGTTCACATAAAACTTTGCCTGGATTTCATAATCTCCAGAATACAGTTCTAGGCATGTTTATTTTCAGACTCTTCCACTGAGCACAGGGAATTAACATGGGGAAAATGGTTTAAGAGGAATAATTTTGGGACGTGAATCATTATTACAGGTATTTTTAATGGATTTTCCCTTTTCCCTTAGATATTATGAGAGCAATATATATTAAAATTGTTGTGTTTCTAGAAAAAAAGACAAGTTCCACTCTGATGCTCTAAGTGAAATTTTAAACAATACAGCAAGACAAGAAAAACATTACATTTCACTGTAAATTTGTATAAGTACACAGGTCAACAAAGCTAAATGTAAATTGTTATATAACAAACAGCACTATTTGTAATCTGATCTAAACACACAATATTATGTATCTATGAAGCTAATTAATGGATACATTTCAGTGTTATGCTGGACTTAAAATATTCAATATCAATATAATGAATGTTGCCAAATCCAACTAATTGCCATGAGAGATTTTCAGACCATTTCCAGAATAAATTTTTGTTATAATGCTTTTCCTGATTCAGAGAAGCTCTCAAACAAAAGTAAGCACGGAAAAGAATTAGAAATATATTGTTTTCCTCCATGTATTCTTTCATGCTTTAATTTCACCTGAAGTTTAACCTTCTTAACGCTGTTGTTTTAAGATAGGCCTGCTTACAGATAGTATACGGACAAATCACAAAGACTGACCTAAAGCCTAAACCAAGGTCATCTAAGTCTGTGCACATTAACTGCAGTTCTAGCTCAGCTCTGTGTTCAGTCTGGTGTCTGTTAGAGAAGAAAAGCATCTCTATTACAGATTTTCTATGATCCCTTCAACGATTCTGCCTTTCTGTGACACGTTGTGGCATTTAGGCTGACAAATGCACTCTCACTTGTGCATTTTTCCCTTTTGCATTTTCTCCTAAACTGAACTAAAACAAACTGGTATTTCTACTTCAAAGTACTTGATGACTTAAATACCATTAACAAACCAGTAAGGTGAATTAAAAAGCATCTATACACCTAGTGTCAAGTAAACTTGAGTAATTTCTGTTATATCCAAAATCTCGGTTTAGGTCAGAAGGAAATACCTGATGTGTAAAGCCAATATTTTGTTAGTGTAATTGAAATCTTAACAGTCTAACTGAAGACTTATTATAAGTTTAGAAATTATTATTGCAAAAATTAAATATTAAGTTGAAAATTAATAGATATGTAAACATATATATTCATTTATGTATTCATATGTTATATGCCATATATTATACACATTATCTATATAATATATTCATTTATTTATACACAGAAAAAGTCTTAAAAAACAATAATACAGTTCAAAATAACATACTACTGGACTAAGGTCTTTATTTCTCTGGAATTAAGAATAGGCACTTTGCTCCAGGATAGGCGGACACCAAATCTTTCCTAAGAAACATCAGCAACCTACGTTTCATGCTTTCTTCCTTACGTGTTTTTTTAAAGTTAGAAATCAAATCCAAATTACAGAGACATTTGACAAATTACTCCATTTTACACAATAGATCAGTGTTGTGATGCCAGCTGAAACCAGGACAATCAGTCAAAGACTAACCAAGTTCTGATTCAGCAAAAACACCCAGTTCAGTAAGCGTGCCATTTCCTTGGATATGTCACTGCTGCACTGCTACTCATGCAAGGTTTTCTTTGAAATATTCCTTTGCAATACCAAGGACTGAAGCATTTGCTATAAAAGAAAATGGGAATCCAAATATTTAATGAGATTTAATTTAATGAGATGATGCATTCCCAAGATTTGAGGGTTTTCTGAGAAGAATGCTTAAGCTATTCAGAAAGTATTCTGCACCCACAAAAATTTCACCTTAAATAAAACACTTCTCTCTAAATGTGAGCACTTAACCAAAGTAAAAGAGTTTCTCTCTTCAATAAAGAATTTTAATTCATCTCCAGACAGTGTGTGGAAGCAAAGAGAACAGTGGAAATGGAATAGCTGAAATCCTGATTTTTTACCAAATCTTATCCTAAATAAAAACAGTTTAAGATACCATCAAAAACATGTTGTAAAACATTTGAAATCAGGAAGCCAAAGTTTGTTCAGTTGCATGTACCACACACTGAATGCTTACTGAAAATTATGTGCTACCTTTTCAAGAATAGCATGACAAAATTGCTTCAAACATACCAAAAAGGCTTCCTCTTTGGACTGTGCGAAAAATATGAGAATTTTCAAGACAAAACAAGCAGTGGAAGCATTGCTGAGGGAAGGATAGACAGTTCTGATGATACTATGAAGTAAAAAAAAAAAAAAGTGTAGGTACTAGAATGGTGGGAAAAGCCCTTAATGTAGGAAGCATTGGTTATGCTGTAATAAATCAGATTCAAATTTTAGAATGCACTAGTTTGATGTTAGGAGTAAACAAACTGAAAATGTTTTATATCAATGTTTTCCAAATTTCCCACATCACAACTTGTCTTTACACCTAGTGTTTATTAGACTGAAAGGGTGTATTTTCATGCTAGCAAGAGGAAATGTCATAGTCAAAACAAACTGCAAGCACACCAGTGCTTTGGCTGTAACCAGAAAGTAGTTTTCAAGGGAATTGTTAAATTATATTACATAAAAATTGATTTAAGAGTAAAGATATGCTTTTATGTTCATTTAAGAAAGAAAAATAATATGCAGAGTTGTTTTTTGTTATATAAAATGTACAAGATGTTGTGTACATTTGCTAGTTGTGGGTAAATTATACTACTGGATTTTCCTTGAAAAAGTCACCTTGATGTTGCTGAAACATTAGGGAGAAAATGCTTGGTACAATAATAGCTTTTTTCAATCATATCTTTGTCATGTAAGGTTAACAGACTTATTTTATTTATGATTTATACTAGCACTAGGGAATCTAACTTGCTTGCTTAAGTAAAGACATAGATCTCTTTTTTTTCTTTTTATGATGAAGTCAATTTTAAATTTTCATTTTAGTATGTGGTTGTCAGTTTCTATCCATCAGTTATTCTTTTCTACTTTCTTTTAAAAAGGTTTTCTTTGGTACACTCTATTTCATAGCTTTTTCAAAGAAATCACATGAAAAGTGTGAAAGCATTCAATGAGCCACACAGGCCTACATAAAGTTAAAAATACTTCTTATCTCAGTTGCATATTTATTTTATGCAGTATGTTACTTGATTTGCAGTGAGTTGAAAATTTGAGTGTTGCTTTTCATATCAAGTCACACGTTAAAAATATTATCTGGTAGCTGGAACTATTCTACTGTGATTGAAGGCATCCCCAGCCCCTTTAATTTTGCATGTTTCTGCTGTGGGCAGCAGCTCTCAGGTATACTGTGTAAAAACAGAACAATGGGTTTGGCGTCAATACAGTTATTCACACCTTCTGTAACAAATCAGAACCCACCATTAATTCATTTATGTTTCACTGATAGAGCACATCCATTTTCTAAATTGTTGCAAGGCTGTGCACTATCATTGATTGTCAAACGATATCTTACTTGTATGAAACTTTGAGTTATTAAGACCTTTTGTGAGGAAGGATATTGGTGAGCTGGTATATATTTGTTCACAGAAGTACAGTCAGTTCTGTGTTTTACAGGCAGATGGATGGTAACCTGCTGGTCAAATCCCCTCAACCATATTGAGGGCAAAATAGCTAACAATACATAGCATAAACTTTACTGGATTATACTATGTAGTATTGAATCTTTCATAACAGCCGTAGAGAGGACATTGACTTTACTGAAGGAGAAGGAAACATAAGTGACACATTACAAGATGGGAAAAGGGAAATATTTTTTAAAGTTTTGCTTTTTAATGGAAGACAATGGAAACTATACTCCTAAGGGTAAATTTCTAAAGGACTTAATTGAAGTAGAAAATTAAACTAATGATTGCCAGTGAAGCAAACTTTGGAGCGAGTGAACTGCTTTCAAAAATTGGATTTACATGTATTTGAAAAAATGTTCTCATGTTAATATTGTTGAACTACTTGACAAATGGCAAAAACTATCTGAAATAAAGTAAATAGACTGCATCTGAAATCTGTAAGAAGCAAAATAATGTTAGCAACGTGCTCGGAGTCAGGATTCCAGCACAATCTTCTTTACCTCTTTCCTTGCATATCTTTCACTACATCACAAAAAGCAAGAGCAAAAATGCTCATTCCAGAAATAGTTTTGATTCCAGGAAACTGGAAAATTTTGAAAATCTAATGTTTAACCAGGCATTCCAGAGGCCATTTTTTCTGATATATGGTTTTTCAAGAGACACCTAACTTGCAGCAAAATTAAATAAGATCTACTTCCAAGTAGCTATACCCTTATATAAAAATATGAATAGCTACTCCTTACAGCTGAGAACCTCACTGTCAAGTTCAGTGACCCAAACCCAAAACCTCAGAGTATTTGGGATCAAGCAGCTGATCAATCTGAAACAAAAGATCAATTTTGCTTTATTTTTAATGTTTGTAAGTATAGTTTTTATATTTATAAATAATATATATTTATACTATAAATAAAGTATTTAATTTGGAGTTAAATATTTTGATTTTCAAATTTTCTTCTCTTGAGGACAGTTTGACACAAAGTCAGAATATCAGCTGTATTTTTTCATAAATAACTATTCAAAACACTTCCAAATACATGTTAATTTTTCTTTAAACTAAGGTAATTCATTATAACTTGGTAAGGCAAGTCTTTGTTTATAAAACCATACCATATTTATAAGTCAGGAAAGCATGTCCAAGTGGGTTTTTTTGTCTATTTCTGAATCAGAAAAAGTGTTAAATGCACCTGTGAGGAGACCTTGAGTCATCCAGAACTTCTTAGGTAGGTCAAATATAGCTGTTTTCCTTAAAGCAAATATAACAGCAGCCACATGAAAAGCTTACAAACTCTAAAGATAGGCTTTAATAAAAGACAGAATCAAAACTGAAGGTTTTTTTAAGTGGAGCATCCCTGCTAAGGTGGGCAATAAAAATGTAAGTAAAAAGGTTTCTCAAAGAAACCTTCCTGGTCCTTTCTGTTTTTACAGGACTGCCACTCTACTCCAGCCTGGCTCTTGGTTTAGAACTTAGAACTTGGTGCCTATGACAACTATCTTTTTTGCTATCACCTTTGAGTCCTGCCTACACGTCTGCTTCTTGCTTGTTATCAGAGGGACCATAGCAATTTTTGCTGCTCTTTTCAGTTTTTTACTTTCTTAGTCTCTCCTATGCTCCTATCCAGCAGCAGCCTTGTTCAGTTGACTATGCTCAGTTGCATTCTAGGAAGGAATAGTGTGTTTGTGACAGTAACTGAGGCATAGCATCAAGACAGTCATCTCACCCAGCCCCAGACTACTGGCCGAAAATAGCACATGCTACTCAACAATGGATGTTATTAATAATATTTGACAATATATATACATATATGTATTGCAATGGAATTTGTTTTTTCCAAAATTAAACCTAATGTTGTTGATACTGTAAAAGGAAGAAAACAGGTTATGGTTAAAGTAGTCACAGACATTCAACTTCATCAGCCGCACAGATGTACTTATGGACAGCCTGTGTCTCTGAACTCTCATGGCTTTCACACAGTGTTTGCTCTGGGCCTCAGGTCTCTAGCTTTGACCTGTTTCTTGCTGTAGAATGCTATGATTCTTTTGTTCTGGCTTATACTCTGAACTGTAGCCATCTAAAACAAAGGCAGTCATAGTCAGCCACCAAAGCTTCTCCAGGACAGTGCTGTTGCTTTAGAAAACTATTTAATTTATAATTTAAGATGATAATCATAAAAAAAAAAATAATGCAAGCAACAAAAGGGCGCTCGACAACTTGAAAGGCACTCACAAGGCAGGTGCAGGACAATCAAGGGATAAGGCCTAGCCAACACGGGTTCATGAAAGGCAGGTCTGGCTTGACCAACCTAATCTCCTTCTATGACCAGGTGACCCACCTAGTGGATGAGGGAAAGGCTGTGGATTTTGTGTACCTGGACTTTAGTAAAGCCTTTGACACCATCTCCCACAGCATTCTCCTGGAGAAACTGGTAGCTCATGACTTAGGTGCATTCTTCCCTGGGTAAAGAACTGGCTGGACAGCTGAGCCCAGAGTGTTGTGGTGAATGGAGTTAAATCCAGCTGACGGCCAGTCACAAGCAGTGTTCCCCAGGGCCCAGTTTTGGGGCCAGTCTTGTTTAGTATCTTTATCAATGATCTGGATGAAGGAATTGAGTGCTCCCTCAGTAAGTTTGTGGACAACACCAAGCTGGGTGGGAGTGTTGATCTGCTGGAAGGCAGGAAGGGTCTGCAGAGGGATCTGGACAGGCTGGATCAATGGGCTGAGGTCAACAGTATGAGGTTTAACAAGGCCAAGTGTCAGGTCCTGCACTTGGGTCACAACAACCCCAGGCAACACTGCTTGGGGAAGAGTGGCTGGAAAGCTGCCTGTCAGCAAAGGGCCTGGGGGTGCTGGTTGACAGCCGGCTGAACATGAGCCGGCAGTGTGCCCAGGTGGCCAAGAAAGTCAACAGCATCCTGGCCTGTATCAGAAATAGTGTGGCCAGCAGGAGTAGGGAAGTGATTGTGCCCCTGTACTCGGCACTGGTGAGGCCGCACCTTGAATCCTGTGTTCAGTTTTGGGCTCCTCCCTACAAGAAGGATGCTGAGGTGCTGAAGTGTGTCCAAAGAAGGGCAATGAAGCTGGTGAGCGGTCTGGCAAACGAGTCTTATGAGGAGCGGCTGAGGGAACTGGGGTTGTTCAGCCTGGAGAAGAGGAGGCTGAGGGGAGACCTTATTGCTCTCTACGACTACCTGAAAGGGGGTTGTGGTGAGGTGGGTGTTGGTCTCTTCTCCCAAGTAACTAGCGGTAGAACAAGAGGAAATGACCTCAAGTTGCAACAGGGACGGTTTGGATTAGATGTTAGGAAAAATTTCTTCACTGAGAGGGTGGTCAGGCATTGGAACAGGCTGCCCAGGGAGGTGGTGGAGTCGCCATCACAAGTATTCAAAAAAACATGTAGATATGGCACTTTGGGACATGGTTTAGTGGGCATGGTAGTGTTGGGTTGATGATTGGATTTGATGATCTTAGAGGTCTTTTCCAACCTTAACGATTCTATGATTCTGTGATTCTGTGATCTTCTGTTGCAAGAATCATCTGAGTATGTAGTTAAGCTTGATTTGCTAACTCCCTATTTACAATTTTATTCTTTACCCCACACTCTGTCAGACCATTGGGCATACCTGCTACACGAAATGTCCCAGTTCATTAAATTGGTAAATATATACATTACCAAGTGTTCTGCTCAGTTACTAGATATGTAATATGGTAAATACAGACGTCTAATTTCACCAGTCATCAGAGCCATTAACAGAATCACAGAATCATTAAGGTTGGAAAAGACCTTTTATAAATTTGTAACATGTCTTTCAGTCAACCACAAGTATTACCTCTACATTTCTTTTGACTTTTTTCATAAAAAAAAAAAAATTCACAAAACAAATCTCAGCAGTAAAGTCAGGTTTGTTGTAAAAGTTAAGAGCTTTTTATAAATACATCAATAATAAACTACCTAACTGGTAAGCGCGATACACATATTACCATTAGAATTCGCTGTAATAGTGGTTGCTTATTTGTTTGTGTTGTTTGGCAAGAAATTATAGCTCTTTCTGATACAAAATACATGACCTATTGACCTGGATGATTGCATTCTATGGTATAGATTATTCACAAACTGCATCTGGACGCCAAGTCACATGAATTCTTTCTATGCTCTTCTGCAGATTTACACATGACAATAGATATCTGCCTGCTCACACATTGTAATCAATACTGTTCTTTTCATAAAATAAAAATCTGAAGAAAAAAATATTTTTTTCAAAATTGTTTACAGAAACAATATAAGGAGTTGAGAAACATTGCATTACTAATAATTCATATTGTTTATTAGATATGGTAGAACATAATTAACAGTTGCATTGTATTACTGTGTTTTTTTCCCCTTTTAATCACTCAGGTATAGTCAAATGACTTATTTTGTAATATGGTGAAGTAGAATAGAAGAATCACCTGATATAAATACTAAGCTCAGAGCTAAGTTAATCAGTATTTTCTCTATAGTGTCTTTTGCTACATCTTCATTAGCTGGTAATTATTGGAAATAAAACAAATGAAGAAGATAAATGGTAATAGCAGTGTATACATATAAACAAAACAAAGCAAGAAAAACCAACATCAGCTAATCTTAAATAGGACTGAAACTCTTATCTTTATGCAGTCAGGGCTAAAGGAACAGGTTTCACAGTGTAAATCTAGGTTTACCCTCAATGTTATTGGAAAATTCATTTTTATGCTGTGAACAAGCAGGTCCGATTTCATTTATTTTGGCTTGTTGTCTTTATAAAACTCACTGAAGCTGTTTCTGTGAATTCCATCTCATTATGTTTCATTATAGAAAATTTTGAGGTACTTTACGTGAAAGGTGCTTTATGGAGATAAATTGACCTGTCTTTTGCATGTAAAAGTAGGGGAGAACTTACCTTTCAACTGTCTTGGATTTTTTCCATTAAAATGTTATCACAGTGGTTTTTCAATGTTCAGATGCTTCCCAGTATATGCTGTAAAGAAAAAACAGGAAAACAGTGTCAAATTATAGATAAAAAGTTCACGTTTCTTGTGTTATGATTCTTTAATAGCATCTGCTTTTTACTTTATTTCTACCCACACTTTTCCAGATGTTGTTTGTGCATGAAGTGTGTATTTAACATACACTTCTTGCAAAGGAATTAATAACTAATAATAGTGAGATATGTTAAGATGGATGGAATGTTAATCAAACTTGTATACAGTGCATTAGTTCTTTATAAATTTTCAAACTTGGCAGTTTTATTTCAAACAATATTTTAAACTTACTAGCTTTGTTCCTCATGCTTCTGCCATGTTTTTTGGTTTTGGAGTACCGGGGGTGGTAAGGGGATTGCTTTGTTTTGCAAAAGAATCAATGACCACCTGGAGCAAATGGTTTTCAGCTACACCTTCTGCTTCAGTACCTTCCAGTTAATCATTAATCCTTAAGCAGTGACCTGAAGCTTGATCATTAATGCTTAAAAAGTCAAAAAGGTTGTTAATGAAATCTAAGGAATATTTAGGTTCTCCCCAGAGATCATGGCTCCTGGAATAGATGGAGAATAATGCTTGACAGTCTACAGTAATTCATATTTATGAATAAAAAAGAGTTAAGGAGTCTGCCTGCATGGCTCCTAACAGGCACTGTCATCAAAACCCTATAAGAAAATATTTATTTCTGTGATACCTGCTGATGTAAATATTATGAGAGAGGGGAAAAACCCAGTTGTGACGATATCTCTGTATTAAAAACTTATTAGAGAAGTGAATGAGCAAAGGTGAAACAGTCAAATTTGTCAAATTGGTGTCAGAAATAAAGGACTGTGCCTGTTTCTTCAGATATTTAAATTTGTCACCAACAGCACAGCATTGATGAAATCTCCTTAGGCCAGTGACAGCTTGCTTTGCTCCCTGCTGCATATCTGCCTCTCGATTTTCAAAGCAATACACAGAAATTTAGCTTTGTAACTCCCACTACAGTCAAAAGAAACCGCTGCAGATCTGAAATCCGGTTTTAAAAAAAATGACCTAGAAACTATTGGGTGTCTTTTGCAAGTGCTACACACCAGAATTAAGAACAGATCGTTACTAAACTAATAACTTTATCTGTGAAACACATATTGTGTATTACAATCTGTTATAAAATACAATTGAGAGAGCAAGCATTATGCCTGCTTCAGTTATGGGTCCAGGCCATGGATATCACAGGGTAAAATATTTATCTTGGACAACCATAGTAGTTGCCATTGAGAAATGACCTCCAGAATAGCAGTATGGTGTAAACATTATTTCCTATATCACAGAATAATCGCCTCCTCTAACTTTACTCTGTGTGCTGGTAAAAAGTTATCCACTACTTTCCGGTTTCTGCTCTCTCTCACCACCAAACAAAACAATTCTTTGTAGTCTATTTTAGTGTCAATATTATTGACTGCATCAAGTTGACAATAGGAAAGAATACACATACATACATACGCTTCTCCTTATACCACAGACTTAAAGATACATGAAGATAGGAACTGAGAAGAAGAAAGAAAGAGTTGCAAGTGGCTACAAACCATTCTGAAAGAATGGGAGGATCCTGGTGCTGGCATGTACATGCCAGCCTTTTCCTGGCTGGACAACTGAAACTAGTCCTGAAACTGGTTCAGCAGAATTTAAGTGCCAAAGGATGCAGACAGATCTGGATCCACTTGCTTAACTCCAGGAACTTACCAGAGGTCTCCAGGTGATGAGTCTCACCACTCCGGGCTCCATCACTTCTTGTTAGGAAAAGAGACATATCCAGGTTATGACCTGGACAGCTCAGCACCTGGGAGCTGCTATATATAGATTCTATAACCTGACTATTGCAAACTTATGTGCCCCGGTAAGGTGCAATAATCAGGCCACATCTTTAGATGTCTAAAAACAATTGAAAACCCAGTCCTCCTAACTTGGGCTACAGCTGCCTTCTGTAAGTCATACTTATATGTAAGTACATACTTATATCCACAATAAAATTAATGGAGTTAATGACAGATGGTCATTGCTATCAAACTCTACAGTTTAAATATCACCAGAAGTATATAAGCATAACTACTCTTAATATAATCAGCTTTAGGAGGCCATTTGCAGTATACAGAGCACGGTGGTTTTGACAAATGACAAGGTAGTGTCTTATATTTTCGCTTATTGTTCTTCTTCTGTCCAACCTCTTTTCTCCAGGGTGTCTTGGTTCTCCCATGAAAGTTTTTCCAAATAACACCTCCACACTCGTATTTACCTTAGAAAAAGAAGAGAAGGAAGAGGAAGGGAAGGGAATGATGAACTTTCAAGTA
Organism: Phaethon aethereus; assembly: GCF_964289735.1. NCBI lineage: Eukaryota > Metazoa > Chordata > Aves > Phaethontiformes > Phaethontidae > Phaethon > Phaethon aethereus. Next base: position 89,264,563 of record NC_138582.1, on the reverse strand, counting down.
ATTTGATTTTCATTCCAAAAGTTCATACTTCTGACTGTGAATTGCATACTTTCAGATTAAATTGAGTTTTTGTCACCTCATGTTATGTTATTCTGGTCTGATGTAACATGATGTGATCAAAATAAACACGAATTAATCAGACATCTACATTTACCTTTCTTAATCTGGCAGAACTACTCTAATGCTTTATTAAGAGCAAAGCTACAGAAGCACGAAAACTAAAGCCACTTGTTAGGTTTTTTAAAATTCTGATTCATTATTTTAAAGTTTTATACAGTAAGTTTAAGATATTATTTTATCAAGTCAAAGCTGTTACTTGTTCATGCCTGTGCATATTTTCTTGGGAAAAGTAATGAAAAAATGGATTAATTGCATTTACTGTCACATATATTTTGAAATCAGAAGAGGATTAATATTAACATTTTCTGCTCTTAATATTTTATAGTTGAAAGAAATAAAAGCAGGAGTTGTAAACTGAAATAAAGGCATTTGGTTTCTCTGCAATTATCAATTTAAAATGATAGCTACATATTTATTCTTCCAAGAAGTGTTCGTATTAAATCACATAATAAACCAAGGATATATAATGGTAGGTTTAATACTATAAAAGTGACGTGCTTACTAACAGAATTAGAGAATTATGTTTGTCCACTCAAATGCAGATTAATCAATACTAATCACATTTGTGCCTACCTTTGTGTTTCCTTCAGCAGTAAGAAGGTATCCATGGGACATATTCTTCTTGCATGCTTTACACAAAGAAGGAATCAGGAACCTTTATGACAGAGTGAAAGGGAGACAAACCACAGTCCAGGGCTGCTGCTTCCTCTGAATAGAATATTGGCTTTAACAGGACAAGAGATACTGCTTTCCCATGCACTGCACTTCTCAGGATCGAGGAGTCGTCCCTATATACAATTCAAATCAATATATTCCTTTGATTGAAGGTAAGATATTATATGGCTTTTCAATTTTTTTTATTGAAACACTCCATGAACCATATATATACATCTCTTCAATCATAAACAAATGCAGACATACATATGTGTGTATTTTTTCTCTGTGCTTTTAAATATGTGTAAGCACAGCAGTAATACATTTCACTATGCATTCACTGAAGAACAATCAAAGGATGGCATTTACACACTATTTAAATAAATCACAACATTCCCTAGGTGGTGAGCAAAAAGTCTAAGTACAACATGGATCTTGAAACAGCCAATTTCCGTGCAAAAAATGGGGACTCAATGACAATACAGAGAGATTGCCACTTGTATAAATGAACTGGAATGAATACGGTCGGTTTAGATACAGGCTCATCTGTGCAATAAGCACCTTACCATTCAGATATCTGTGGTTTCAGTACCTCTACAGGAGTGAATATCTCCAAAACTCCAAGTATTGAACCTGACTTGTATGTTTTCTCTCTAGGATATTCATTCATAATTCTGTCAACTCGAACTGCATGCAGAAACAAGTAATTAAAAATTGTGCTACAATTTATTTTATATATAGGGAATATAGACCTGAAACGAAAATGTTCTAATCAAACCATTACGTTCTGAGCAGGCAAGAAATTAGTTTGATTAGTTATTGTGCAAACTGTTGGCCTAAGAAGCCATCTGTAAATAAAGACAACTGGAAAAATATTGGAGATTCTGAACAGCTGTAATGCTAACTTGCTTTTATGTTTCCTCACCATGTAGTCCCAATGTGACATTGCAGAATCTGCACAGCAACAGTGTAGTATGAATATGTAAATATGCCAAATATGCTTTAAGCTCCAGTCTGGCATGTTGATAAAACAGGAAGTTATTGCACGCTCTGAAACTGAACATTAAGCTCTCCACATTTGCTAACATTAATCCAAACTGCTCCACGTACTGCAGCTTGAAAGATGTTCAATTAAAACTCATTCTGCCTGGTATAAATTACTATTATTATGTTGTGAAAGGAAACCTAGAAATATCTGCTAACTTGTTATATGTGCACTGCCCTTACTCTCACCTCACCTCCCAGACAGTGATTTCAGAAAATTGCCTTTAGTTATTTAAAATTCTGTCATGAGCTGGTTTAAGAAAAATGATGAAGAGCTGAGTACATGCATAATTTTTTTGAGAACTTTGTACTTTAGACTACTGAATAATAACTTCTGGCAATAGCTGTATTTTCAACATTTATTGTTATATCCAGGATGAAAAACACACACATACACACGCATACACACACACACATACACACATACGTGTTTTATTAGACTGATATTCATTGCAACGGTCCACTGATTTGTCTTAAACTATACTGACAACAATCAGATGCAAAGTGACTTTCAGGTCTCAAGTCACAGAAAAATAATTCATTCATGTATTACTTTGATGAGAAAAAAACAACTTATGCAATGTTGCAGTCATTCTCTCTCATTTTTAAATAATACTCATTAATTTGAACTGTGTAGATTAGCTAACCAAACATAAATTCTGTAATTTTCAGACAAGAAAGGACACATGTAAATACCTAAATTATAGTCTAATCACAAACAGAGTGCTTATTTGATTGCTAAAAATGTCATATTAATCATATGCAAAGTTTAACTTTTATATTAGCACAGCTAAGGTATATTTGAGAGCATTAATTTTGAAAAACTCTCATAAATACAGATAAAACCAGGTAAGTGTCACTATATTTTATTTCCATAAAAAATATTCTAAAACCCTTGAATTTCCAAATTAGAAAGATCTTTAAACACTTGTCTAACAGATATATAGGTAATTCTACTAACATCCACTTGTACGTAATAGCAAGCATATGCCAGCCAACCTTTTCTAAAAGTTGGCTGACTCCTGGGAGATTTGCGTAGCCAAAGACAGAACATTATAATGAATACAATTAAAAACTTGGCAGTATTTTCAATACGATCACTCCCCAAACTCCCAATGATAGCTATAAAATCAAGCATATTTTGCAAAAGCATACAAGGACAACAGAGTCTTGTGTACTGGATAAGATCTTCCATATTTTTGAGTGGTATCTGACAGGGCTTTTGAGGTCTTCAGGGATCTCCATCATCTTTCTCTGTTCCCCAGCAGTATTTGTGGCTTTCCCAATATAGCCTGAGAAATATCTGCTAGGGAAAGCCTGAACAGAAGGTCGCTAGGCCCTAGAAACCTGGTTAACTGGCTGGTGAAGTGCTCATGTACTCGTGGGGTTATTAAGACTTCAGGGGTGCTGCTGCAGGAGAGCTCTGGCTCAGATCTCACCGTGGTTTTGCAGTGAATCTCATGATCGTCTCTACTTTGCCCGAAGATGCAACCAAGGACGATGGTTCCTGCACTCATCTTGCTAATGGGACGTGTCCCGTTGAACCAGACTATATCTGGTCCATAGTAAATCCTCCCAAAACAGATAAATTGCAAGCATCAGCTCCTTAATGCCAACCATTTCATCCCAGAGATCCACTCCTTTTGTGCCACGACACTTTCTCATATAGGCATAGCCTAAAAGTTTCTAAGCATTTTAGGCCATTTAGAGTTACAGATGGGCTTTTTGATAGTTATTTTAATATTTATTTGTATGTGTTCTTATACGTAATCATTTTAAAGAGGTAAGCAATGCACTATAGCTATTCTGTAATCACATTTCAACTCAGAACAATTTTTGTTACGGTTTAGTAGACTGACTTCAGAGTAATTGAAATATGACTCACTTAAAACATGAAATTACCAAACTGCAAATTACGTAAATTTTCAGTTTAATGCAGAAGTTGATTCATCTGGATTATAAATGAATGAACTTACTGAATTTATTTCCCTAACTGTGTTCTATCACCTTGATGTGTCTAGTGACATTCTTGCTAATCGTAAAACTTACTCTGTCCAGAAAAGCTGACTGATACAAGTTCTTAAAAATTCCATCTCTAAAGAAAAAAAACCCCAACACTTACCCAGTAGCCCTCTGGTTCTCCCTGACAGAGATAGTACTTCTCTTAATTTACATTTTAACTACTGCAGTCATTTAGCCATTTGTAAATATCGTATTAGATGACTAAGAGAGAAAACTAGGAAAAATTACATCAAATTTTACAAAATACCAAGTTAGCAGATATAAGATCTAACTTTACAGATCTGGGCCTTGTTTTCAACTGGCATTACCCAGTTCACAGGATGTTTGAAACATTAAAGAACCACACTCAGTTATTTTCTTTACTTCGATAAATGTACCAATACATTACCTAGCAGTCAGACAGAGGAGTTAGGTCACAAAAAATATTAGTGGCTGGATCTTTTTGAGTATGGTTCAATCACAGAACAGGAAAAGAAAACCGCATAAACAGAATCTTTCTTTGTAAACATGAAAAAAAATGTCATTAGGCCATTCATCACCAGGTAGCAATACTTTTTATATATTGCCCTTTGTTCCATTACTCAAACATCCTATTTTTAATACAGGATTGTGTCCATTAATCTAACCAATTAAAGTAGTGTCAGACAAATATGCTCAGTATGTGCCAGACCCCTTCTAACTAATTACTGTGGGTAACATTTTGAAATATGTCTAAGTTGCTTAGGAACCATTTGAATCATGCCCTGTGCTTTTAAGAGTTTGGCAAATTTCATCCTTTTGTATAAACTCATTTCTGAAATGAAAGACTGAAAGTCTGGATTCTTTCATACAAAAAAATGCACTGGCATCACAAAGGACTGCATTATGATCACCTGTTACTAGCAAAGGAGAATAGAACTGGAAATCAATGGACCAAAACAAATCCATAGAGAAGGAGGCCTAAATGAATAAAATAATGACAAGATTAAAATCCTTAATCTATTTTGGTTCCTTCAAAGGATGGAGATGCAGTGGAAAAGTAAAATATTGGAGATAACCAAAGTGGAAAGGAAAACTGTATTACTATGACTATTACTCACCATCTCCTGCAACATCAGGTTCTCGTCTGGCAGCACTGATCTGCCTCACAGCTGCACTGAGCAGAACCAGCCAAATGTAGGAACACAGCTGGTATCGCCACCTTCAGTAGAGGATTCTGTCTGGGTGCGATACTTGTGTTTTGTTGCCATTTCCTCAAGTTTCTTTTTAATTCTCTCCTTATTACATCTCCTTTTTTCCTTTTTTTTTCTTTAGTTTAATAAGTAGTTCTCAAAGTGTGGACAAAATTCTACCACGCATATATCCACTAAGCTAAGTGAGATTTTTTCAGTAACTGTTAGCTAACTCCTAACTCTGCCTTCTCCTTATACTTAGTCATCTGACCACATCCACTGCAGTATTTTGTATAGCACAGATAGTAATTTTAACATCTTGATTATGACGGAATTAAACAGGCTGATAAACAGGAAAACTCTGTCACATCTGGGGCATTGGAGGCATTAGGCATCATTAAGCTAGCACCTTGTGCACAGTGGAAGAAGGAGAAGTACTTGCTATTGTTACTAAGCACCAGCATCAGTAAAACAAACCCTATAGGGTTTGCTAGAAGGTAGCTGTCAGGAAATCTCACACCCTTGGTCTTTTTGAAAACGTCGGCAAATACATGAGTGTTTGCTCATTGTATATTTATTCACACAGTGTATAAATTTTATATTTGAATAATGTCTAATTGGATTCTTTGGTTCAAGATGTTGGAGCATGCTATACAGAACTGGAAGAAATGCTAAAGCGAAGAACTAAACAAAATCCGATGTATAAAAAGTAGAACAAAACAAGAAATGGTACTCATGAAGACTTTGTACCCAAATCTGAGACCTTTCTGGAGTGAACTGCCATAGTGAAAAGCTGCCCAGTTCATGTAGTTTAAACCAAATCACAAAGTGGGTCATTAATTTATTAATGCTGTTATTAACCACCAATGAGTGAATTTTACGTCAGGAACAATATCAACAATGCAACAGATAAACCATGATCCTAACCACTTAAAAAGTTTAATAAACAACCAAAAGTTCTAGTCCCTCTCCCAGTGACACACAGAGTTACGGGCACAGCTCTCCAAATGGCCAGGCAAGTTACCAGTTTCAGCTCCTCACCTCTGAGTGCAGGTTCCCTGATTGCCTACTCCTGTGGGACCTGTAGGTATTTTGGCTTCATGTATATCCCTGCCACTTACTACAGTCCATTAATCGACATACCGGTGAGAAAGCACCTCCCAGGTGTTTCCCCCCCCTCCGCCATTTGTTGTCAGGCCTTTCTTACTGAGATACAGAAAGAACCCTGTACCATCTCTCTCTCACCTCAACACCCCCATCCCAACCCAGTGCAAAACAACAATTTAGCACGGGAGCATGAAAGCTGAATTACATCATTATTAGGAATACTTTGTTTCTAGCACAACAGACAAAATATTTTTAACTATTATAGAAAAAGTCTTGGAAATACCTCTTCATATTTCTATACCAATTTCAAGAGCAAGAAGGTTAGGATAAATAGCTGTGGTAGGTTAACACTGGCCAGAAGGCAAAACCCACCCTGTGTCTTACTCACTCCCCACTTCCATGGAATGGGGAGAAAACAGAAGGAAGAAGTGGATTGAGACAAAGACAGTTTAACAGGGAAAGCAAAAGCTGAGCACGCAAGCAAAGCAAAAAGAATATTCACTACAGATGCAGAGCAATTTCCTAGGAAGTTAGGCCTCAGCATTTGCTTGGGAAGACAAATGCCATAACCATGGATGTCTTCTGTTCCTCCTCCTCTCAGAGAACCATAGAATAGTTTTGGTTGGAAAGGACCTTTAAAGGCCAGGTAGTCCAACCCCCCATCAATGAGCAGGGACATCTTCAAATAGATCAGGTTGCTCAGAGTCCCGTCCAATCTGACCTTGAATGTTTTCAGGGATGGGGCATCTACCACCTCTCTGAGCAACCTGTTCCAGTGTTTCACTGCCCTCATCGTGAAAAATTTCTTCCTTATCTCTAGTATAAATCTGCCCTCTTTTATTTTAAAACCATTACACCTTGTCCTATCGCTAGAGGCCTTGCTAAGATGTTGTCGTGGTTTAGCCCCAGCCAGCAACTACGCACCACGCAGCCGCTCGCTCACTCCCCCATGGTGGCACGGGGGAGAGAATCGGAAGAGTACAAGTGAGGAAACTCATGGTTTGAGATAAAGACAGTTTAATAAGTAAAGCAAAAGCCGTGCACGCAAGCAAAGCAAAACAAGGAATTTGTTCACCACTCCCCATGGGCAGGCAGGTGTTCAGCCATCTCCAGGGAAGCAGGGCTCCGTCACGCGTAATGGTTTCTTGGGAAGACAGACGCCATAACTCCGAACGTCCCTCCACCCCTTCCTTCTTCTTTGTCCCAGCTTTATATACTGAGCATGACGTTATATGGTATGGAATATCTCTTTGGCCAGCCTGGGTCAGCTGTCCCAGCTGTGTCCCCTCCCAGCTTCCCGTGCACCCCCAGCCTGCTCGCTGCAGGCCAGCATGAGAAGCTGGACTGTCCTTGAGTACTTAGCAACAACTCAAAACATCAGCACCTTATCAACATTTTCTCATCCCAAATCCAAAACATAGCCTCATGCTAGCTTCTATGAAGAAAATTAACTCTACCCTGGCTGAAACCAGGACATTATCCACCCCTTATTCCATACCATTTACGTTATGCTCAGGTACCACACTATCCAATATAACCTCATTAACCCCCCCCCCCCCTTCCCATCCTTTAATATAATACACAGATTATCATCCCCTTAGTCTATAGACTTCCCTCCAAAATGTCTGTGAAATGTCTGCTGAGTTTATTTAGTCCATGACTTTGGGCTCCATCCCTTATGGTGGTCACTCAGGACAGGCGAGGTGGGGTGTTGCATGGAGTTACTGGGCACCAAAGCCAGCTCAGGTCAGGTCACTGCTGCACTGGCACTGCTTCTTGTAAGGCTTGTCCTCCATTCGTTCAGGTGGTTCCTGCTATAGTAGTTCCTATAACATGCAACTCAAATCATGGGTTACAACAGTTTAAAGGTACTTCCATTACAATCGCCACCCCTGGGCCCTTTGTACTGGACCATAGGGTTTAACACTGCAATGAACTCCTCCCCTTGCCCCTGCTCCAGCTTGGACTTATCCACAGACTGCAGTCCCTTCCATGAGCCACAGTCTCCAGGGGTATATCTGCTGTGGCATAGATTTATCCATAGTTGCAGTCACTTCGAGGTGCACCTGCTCCAAAACGGCCGTCTCCACAGGCCACACTACCTCCAGAGATAAATCTGCTCCAACGTGGCCTTACCCATAGTTCCAGTTCCTCCAGGGCTTCTCCATGGCCACACACTTTGAGGTGCTCCAAGCATGACCTCATGCACAACCAATAATGCTTCAAGGTGCACCTGCTGCAACATAGACTTATCCACAGCCACAGACGCTTCGAGATGTACCTTCTCCAGCGTGGACTTATCCTTGTGCCACAATCCCATCAGAGGTATACCTGCTGCGGCACAGACATAACCATGGCCACAGATGCTTCGAGATATACCTGCTTCTGTCATGGGCTTATGCACAGCCACAGACGCTTCGGGGTGTCCTGCTCCCACATGGACTCACCCACAGGTCACAGTCCCTTCGACTCAAGTTCACAGTGGAGTTCCAGCCTATTCAGTACAGCAGAACAGGAAAAAAAAACCAGCAATACCCCGGCCATCTGCCAGCCCAGGCCCAAGGCCATTGCTGTTATCAGAATCTTCCCAGGCACAGCAGAGTCAGACGATCAGCAGTACAGCAGCAGCAAAAGCAAAAAGCAGCCACTAACGAGCACTGGACGCTAATACATGCAGGGAAGGCAAACCCATGGCAAGCACAGGGGCCTGGCAATTAATGGCTAAACAGCAATAACAACTATAAATTTTATCATCTAGCACATTCCAATCAAACTTGTCATTATCTCAAACCCTTCGAGCCCCACGTTGGGCGCCAAAAAGGACTGTCGTGGTTTAGCCCCAGCCAGCAACTACGCACCACGCAGCCGCTCGCTCACTCCCCCATGGTGGCACAGGGGAGAGAATCGGAAGAGTACAAGTGAGGAAACTCATGGTTTGAGATAAAGACAGTTTAATAAGTAAAGCAAAAGCCGTGCACGCAAGCAAAGCAAAACAAGGAATTTGTTCACCACTCCCCATGGGCAGGCAGGTGTTCAGCCATCTCCAGGGAAGCAGGGCTCCGTCACGCGTAATGGTTTCTTGGGAAGACAGACGCCATAACTCCGAACGTCCCTCCACCCCTTCCTTCTTCTTTGTCCCAGCTTTATATACTGAGCATGACGTTATATGGTATGGAATATCTCTTTGGCCAGCCTGGGTCAGCTGTCCCGGCTGTGTCCCCTCCCAGCTTCCCGTGCACCCCCAGCCTGCTCGCTGCAGGCCAGCATGAGAAGCTGGACTGTCCTTGAGTACTTAGCAACAACTCAAAACATCAGCACCTTATCAACATTTTCTCATCCCAAATCCAAAACATAGCCTCATGCTAGCTTCTATGAAGAAAATTAACTCTACCCTGGCTGAAACCAGGACAGATGTCTGTCCTCATCTTTCCTATAGGCCCCCTTTAAGTACTGGAAGGCTGCAATAAGGTCTCCCCACAGCCTTCTCTTCTCCAGGCTGAACAAGCCCAACTCTCTCAGCCTTTATTAATAGGAGAGGAGTTCCATCCCTCTGATCATTTTTTGTGGCCCTGCTCTGGACCCGCTCCAACAGGTCCAGGTCTTTCGTGTGCTGAGGACTCCAGAGCTGGATGCAGGACTCCAGGTGGGGTCTCACCAGAGTGGAGTAGAGGGGCAGAATCGCCTCCCTTGACCTGCTGGCCACGCTGCTTTGGATGAAGCCCAGGAGATGGTTGGCCTTCTGGGCTATGAGTGCACATTGCTGGCTCATGTGCAGCTCTTCATCCACCAGTACCCCCAAGCCCTTCTCATAAGGGTTGCTCTCAATCCCTTCATCCCCCAGCCTGTACTGATACTGGGGGTTGCCTCGGCCCAGGTGCAGGACCTTGCACTTGACCTTGTTGAACCTCATGGAGTTCACATGGGCCCATTCCTTGAGCTAGTCCAGGTCCCTCTGGATGGCATCCCCTCCCTCCAGCATGTCAACCGCAACACTCATCTTGGTGTCATCTGCAAACTTGCTGAGGGTGCACTGAATCCCACTGTCTATGTCACTGATGAAGATATCAAAGAGTCACGGTCCCAGCATGGACCCCCGAGGGACACCACTTGTCACCAATCTCTGTCTGGACATTGAGCCTTTGACCAACACACTCTGGATGCAACCATCCAACCAATTCCTCATCCACCGAGCAATCCATCCATCAAATCCTTTGATTCCTTGAGCTTTTATTGCTGAGCACAACATCATACAGTATGGAATATCCCTTTTGCCAGTTTGGGTCAACTGCCTTCACTCTGTCCCCCTTACAACCACTTGCCCACCATCAGCCTACTCTCTTGTGGCAGCAGGGAAAGAGAGAAGGCCCTGTTGCTGTGCAAGCACTGTCACAAACAGTGGTGTGTTATCAACACTGTTCTAGCCACAAATGCAAAGCACAACACCATATGGGCTTCTATGAGGAAAGTTAAGTCCATCCCACCCAGACTCAGTACAACAGTTGAGCACAGAACCTTTTCTGATACACCATTTTATTGCTGCGTATCACAGCAAATTGTAAGTATTTTTAATGCTGAATCTGGAAAAATATCACACCCAATTATACCCTGCTGAAAGATTATTTACTTTCATGAATTTGGTGGAAATTACATCATATGTACAAAAAAGAGAAGAAACCTGTTGCAGAAAAAAATAATTAAAAAATCCCTGAACAGGTTCAGCCTTGGATCCATAGTATGATAACATTGCATAAAACCAGTATTGTTCATGTGGGGACAAGCCAGGCCTGACAGGAGGTGTTTTACTAAAAGCAAAGCCAGACACTTACGATAAAAATGAAGTGAAAAGTAGTGTACTTCAGGGATGCTTAGAAAGCAGAAAGACTTCCACACTGTTTACCATGCAACCAAAAGCAGTATCAGAGAGTGCAATTACAACAGTGTATAAATAATCATGCCATGAACAGAACTGCAAGGTGGAATGGAGGGCACAGAGCTTCTTCCACATTTTCCTGAATGCAAGCTTGTTGGGCTCAATGATGAAGTTTCCTGGCATGTGCCAGAAGTATGACTGTATTTGTATTTTTGACCCCGGCTTACGTTAAGAAAGAGAGACTTGTCTTTTTTCTTCTTTCTGTTATTGATACCACATGTGGCCATAGTAAATTTATTGTTTGGTAAAAATGCAACAGTTAGTTATCCAATTTCCTGTCAAGATGCCAACAGGAAAGCAGAGAAGCAAGCTGAAGATACAACAAACACTTCTAAAAGCAATGACAGTGAAAAGAAATCAAGAGAACATCCACTTTACACAGTCATATGGGTGAGAAACAGAAGGACACTGCAAAGTGGCAAGTGTAGTAAAAATATTTAAAAATATTTAAATATTTTATAATCTTTAAAAACAGCAGCAAAAATGTGTCTTGCACTAACCAGCAGCATAACTACCTCCTTCCATATTTGTTTTTAATGGTTTTCCATATACAGGAGCTAAATTGTCTATTATCTCCTGTTAATCAAATGCAAAATCATTACCCCAGTAAAGAGCAGACCAACAAAGGACCCCCATATTATAAAAAAAATAATTCAAAGATTAATTTAATAATGGGATAAAATACCATTTCTGGAAGTAAACATTCATCTAGCAAATAAAATATAATGTACAGATGAGAAGGAAACCATCCCAGGATCACAAAATTCCATGACTATAAGGTATTAAAAGTCTTTTAGCAGGAGCGGAATACATCTTCAGAAAACTAATGAGGCATTTGAATGTCTGCCAGAAAGAGGTACAAGTATGTTGCACTCAACTGGACAAGGCTTAATAGAGATGGGATCTGAGCCAAGGGATCAGGAGTCAATACTAGAGTATCAGAAAAAAGAGAATGAGACAAGGAACAATGAAAACACAATTGGCACTAACAAGGTTGTTGAGAAACACACATGACAAAGGACACTGGAAGAGACTGTGTCTCAGTTATGGCATTATAGGTTAAAGCTCCTATGAAGCTCCTTCTGTGCTTGTAGAAGCATAGTCAAGATCAGAACCTAGGCTAGGACAAGTATGCTCAGATTTGATAAGGTCAAAACATCTCATCATACAAGCAAAATTACTTGGATTCCCACATCACAGAAGCAAGTGGTTATGAAGAATTAAACTTCTATTTTCCAATGATTGATAGATTTAGACTATTTACATTATCTTACTTGAAATAAATTGTGAATTGGGGCACAGTGATACAATATAAAGGACTACTGGTCTAAATCTGTACACACAGAAGGACATTCTCCTTCCTGCAGAATAAAGGTGAAGGCCAAACACTATTTCCTGCTCTGTTATCTGTTGCCTTTAGGTAACTGTTCACAGATCTTACAAAATCTTTCTCCCTTCAGATTAAATCCAGGTAAAAGGGTTTTGTCACTCCCACTTTACACACCAAAGAACAACCAAAAGGAATAAGATATTCTGATAAGGTAATTTAATATGGGTTTCTGGAATAAAACAGCTTGCTTGTAAACCATTGCAACTGCAAAACATCATTTCCACATCTAGCTTTTTTTCCTTTTTTCCCCCTCCTTTTTATACTTGTATCAGGAAGACAAAATCAGGAACATGGATAAACACTATTAATATTACATCTTTGTTATTACTTATTCATCTAAAATTTGATATCATTTTTTATTTCAGTTAAATGTCACCTTTTTCACTTTAAGTCTCTAGAGGACAGCGTACTTAAAGACCTCCAGCCAGTAGAACACTAGGGAGAGACAAAGTAACTGCTAGGAGAACTTATCTTCCTTACAGTTGACAGCTGTTTGTTCTCCCAAAACAAAACACTGAAGGCTTTAAAGGCCTTGCAGAAAAAACCCTTAACACCAAGGTAGATAAAGAAAGGCATTGAAAAAGTTTATAATCTCAGTTGATTTTTAACCCACTTCAGTGATAGTCCAGAAGCAAGATGAACTAAAAAGAAAACTGTTCTGGTATTAATTTATTTTATATGTCTATCCACTTTTTGTAGAATCTAGAACATTCTTCGAGAGCCAACTTTTTTTTCTTTTGTATTTTTAAACTGCAGTTTCTTGACAATTAAAATTATAGGTCTATATTTGGTCCAGATTGCAAGGTTTTTTATAATAAAGTGTACTTCTTTCTTGCAACTGCAACAAAATTAAAGCAAAATTTCTTAAGTGGTAATGTAAATAAAAAGTAATAGAATGTACATATTTGTCATGATATTTGCGTGTGGAATGCATTGAACACATTATAAATTATAATATTTTTATTTCTTCCTCCTCTAGAATTTATTTTTTCTTCCTCTTAAAAAGGACCTAAAACATTTCTTCCATTTGCTCAGTTCCATTAGAGAAACTATAGCTTCCCTGAAGAAAAAGAAAGACAGGAAAAAAAGGAAGAGTCTATCAGAAAAAAAGCTTCAGCTTCTTTCTGCTTGGTGAACCCTAAAGAGAATCTTTCTTCACATTTACCAGTGCCCTCTGATGTCCATGTTTGTATTTTCTTCTCCCTTTTCTCTCACTGTAGCAGATTATTGTTGTACAACTGCAGGGCATTAAAAGTGGTATGCAAAAGATCCTGAAAAAGAAACTCAAGTGAGTGATACAAGTTTTTTATTTGGCATTTCTCTTGTATTTTTTTTTTGCCAAAAAATTTCCTTAGTTGACTAAAATTTTGCTCATCCTCATACTCAAAATATCCATCTGGCGGATCGAGAACTCGTCATGTGTGAGACCATTTTGTACTCATTTTGTTGGATGACATTGTGCACAAGATCCCTGAACAGCCCACTGGGATAATGCACACCTTATCTCTGTGGCTGTCTGCTTTTTCCATGTACCAACTCCACCTTTACTTTCTCACACAGCCTGGGACTGAGAACTTACCACCTCTACCTACGCTAACTCATTTGTAATATGTGTACCTTAAAGGGCAGGGAACTCACGGTAGGACAAGGACCCCTTGGCGCTTATTTCCATTCCCTTGACATTATTTTAGATTTTCTATGAGAGATTAATGGACTGAAAATAGAAGGAAGGGCTCGAAAACTTGTTTATTACATTAAACTTTGCTGAGAGGCAGACAAAAACAGTCTGTCTCATCAAGTTTCCTACTGGAAATAAAGTTCTTTCCCACTCTGCCTCCAGGCCTCCCCAGAGGGTAATACAGTATTCTCCAGCGAAAGTCTTTCTGAAGGAATGGTTTTTCTTTAGAACTTCTACCTCTAAAAAGTGGGGACACAATTCTGGAGATTCTAAAGCTTAAGCTTCCGAAGAGATCTGTTCATAATGAGGGTGTCAAGAAAAAAGAAAGTGGACATTCATGAACTTGTGACAAAGTTGCTGTGAAAAATAAACTACCCTTATAACCTTAGTATCTATTTACAATGCACTGTATTTAATTGATCTAAGCATCTTCCTATCAATTTACTTAGAATATGATGATTAACTTTGTTGACATAATACATTATAGTAACTCTAGAGACATTTTCTGGAGGGGAAAGTGACTTTCAAGTGAGTACGATCCTGTTGCAACACTTGAAATACTTTCACATACAGAATTTAAAAGCACACAAAGGTGTATAACTTCATTTGTACTGGTAACATAGCAAAGTTTTCAAAGAAACAAGTGTATTCTGTAAACAAGAAGAATTGTGCACATAAATGAAGGCATATAGATCTCAGTATTTTTTCAAACCTTCCCAATATTATAATTAATAATTAAAAAAAAAATTATTAACATGTGTGTTTCCATACTCAGTGAGTCATAATGATTGGTTGCAAATAAGAGGAGAAGTAAGGAGGTGGTTATTTTTATTGAATCTGTGATTCCTAAGAATGAATTAAATGGATAATCAAGTCAAACATCAGTGAAGAACTGAAATTGATGCCAGTATGTCTAGTTTTTCTCTTCCATTTTTTTCAATATGTCATTTGTTTATTACAAGATTTTTTTTCTTTTTTCCTGACTCATTATCCTAATATTTGACTTTAAAAGGTAACACTCAGCTGACACTAAATTAAAACTGAATGCTGTCAACAAATTGTCTTTGTCAGATAGTTGTCTGAATAACTGTGTAAAAATCTCAGCTACCTCTTTGATGAGTACTGCATCTAAATAATTTAACATAGCCCTAATCCTTGAAGCTATAAAGAGATATGAGAAAGAGAAAACTTAGGCTGGTTCAAAAACAAGCTAAGGGCAATATTATTGCATTCATAAAGGCGTAATATGGCATTGATGAACCTTAAACATGCTAGCAAGCAGTAAAAGCCTCCATATAATTTAGAGAGCTCTTACAGGAATGTGTTAGTTTGTTTGAACTGAAGAAACATGTTTCTGGTACTCTGACGCTCATAGTATCATAAAACCATAGAATGGTTTGGGTTGAAAGGGACCTTAAAGATCATCTAGTTCCAACCCCCCTGCCATAGACAGGGATACCTTTGACTAGAGCAGGTTGCTCTAAGACCCATCCAACCTGGCCTTGAACACTTCCAGGGACAGTGCATCCACAACTTCTCTGGGCAACCTGTTCCAGTGCCTCACTATTCTCATTGTGAAGAATTTCTTCCTCGTATTGAATCTAAATTTACCCTTCTTTAGTCTAAAGCCATTATCCATTTTCCTATCACTACATGCCCTTGTAAAAAATCCTTCTCCCACTTCCTTGTAGGTCCCCTTTAAGTTCTTGAAGGCTGCAATAAGTTGTCCCTGGAACCTTCTTGTCTCCAAGCTGAGCAATCCCAACTCTCTCAGCCTGTCCTCATAGGAGGGGTGTTCCATCCCTCTGACCATCTTCATTGCCCTCCTCTGGACTCACTCCAACAAGTCCATGTCCTTCTTATGTTTGTGGCTCCAGAGCTGGACGCAGTACTCCAGGAGGGGTCTCAGCAGAGTGGAGTAGAGGGGCAGAATCACCTCCCTCAACCTGCTGGTCATACTTCTTTTGATGCAGCCCAGGACATGGTTGGCTTTCTGGCCTGCAAGCACACATTGCTGGCTCATGTTGAGCTTCTCATAAACCAACACCCCCAAGGCCATCTGGGCAGGGCTGCTCTCAATCCATTTTCTGCCCAGCCTGATTTGAGCTTGGGATTGCCCTGACCCAGATGCAGGACCTTACACTTGGCCTTTTTGAACTTCATGAGGTTTCCACAGTCCCACTTCTCAAACCTGTCCAGGTCCCTCTGGGTGACATCCCTTCCCTCCGGTGTGTCGACTGCACCACACAGCTTGGTGTCATCGGCAGACCTCCTGAGGGTGCACTGATCCCATTGTCCATGTTGCCAACAAAGGTGTTAAATGGCACTGGTCCCAATACTGAGCCCTGAGGAACACCACTCGTCACTCATCTCAATTTGGACATCAAGCCATTGACTGCAAGTCTTTGAGTGTGACTGATCTACCGAGTGATCCATCTGTCAAATCCATGTCTCTCCAATTTAGAGACAAGAATATGGGACATATTGTGACATCATATGGGACAGTGTCAAATGCTTTGCACAAGTCCAAGTAGAGGATGCCAGTTGCTCTTCCCTTGATACTACATTGGTATGTCAAGGACATTGAAGAATCATCAAATATCATACCTAAAATTTTGCTATTCAGAAGTATGTTCCAAAATCCATCAACACAGGAAAAATACAGATTTTTTTTTTTTCTCCATTGTGTACAAAATAATTTTAAAAAGAAACCCAAGAATTACCTAATTAAATAAAGAGTAAATACATATCAGGAAGAGTAATCAAATGTTAGATACATTTATTTTCATGTCATTCATAGAGGTCATTCAGATCATTTCCTTAGGACACACCTAGTTATATGTACTTCAAGAATTCCTCTGGAGGAGGAGAGAGAAGCAACTTCTACTAGTGTTGCTAGCAATAATCAGTGGCAAAAATTAGCCTTCATATTAAAAAAGAAGTTCCTATTGTATTATATAACTTTTTTTTTTTAACCACAGAAATCACTGATAAAATAGAATAGAAATTACAATGGCCTTTTTCAACATGTCTTAAAAGTAATGATCTGTGAACACAAATGCTTTTCTTGTTTAATTCTATCCCTGGCCCTTGTTTAGCAGCTGGAATATGCACAAATACCTTCATTTATTATCTTTCTACTGGTCTTCTCCATGTTTGTAGTGCTCCCCTGCAATCTCACAGAAGGAAAACTATACCTTATAATACCTTAATATCATTCTGCCATTACATTATTTACTGCCAAATAAATTTTCACATCCTATAATTCAATAGCCCTACAGTGCCATTTGAATAGCTTTTGCAAGCTCAGTGGAACTGGAACAAAGCTAAAAAGTAGAAATGCTGAATTAAACTACCTCAGTGTCCCATCTTTTACTGTGGTTGGTAGTAAATGTATAAGATTTTAAGAACACGGCAGCCCTTTTCCTCTTATGTATACAATCCAATAGGATCAGTGCATATTTTAACGTTCAGCCAAACTAAGACCTTTCATGCACACACCAATAATGAACCAAAATGATGAGTAAACTTGGCTGTACTTCTAAGCGTGTCCTCATAAGACTCACTTATATTTTGGAGCAAAATGCAGTTAAAAAACAGCGTAACTGTTAAAACAGAGCAGAGCAGAGCAGAACAGAATAGAATAGAATAATTTCAGTTGGAAGGGACCTACAAAGATCATCTAGTCCAACTTCTTGATCAATAAGATACAACATAATACATAGCTCCTGCAAATGCATTTTGATTTACTTTGAGGTTGGTTCTTTGTAGGAAAATAGTCCTAAGTGTGTAATTTTAGATATCACTCAACTAGTGTTTCATGACCCAGAAATACTATTAAGTGCTACTATATAATCTTTACCTCTGTGACTGAAATATTTTATACCTAAGAAATATGATCAATACATGCATGGTATATATAGGGTCAGCCTCAGTATACTTCTGTACACCTATTAGTGAGAAAACAGTAAATGCAGTCTCATTAAAAGCTGTACTGATTTTACTCAGATGTTTCACAGAAAAAATAATCTTTTTATGATTTTTGGAATGAAATGGGTTGATATTAGATCTTAGAATGACCCAGTTTTTTGACTTTTAGTTGGCATGTTATAATATGATAAATGTCAAATTAAAATTAAACATCTGTTCAAGATATTTTTCATTTAATTTTTATTTTCTGGAAAATTCTGAAATTTTCAAGGTTCATTCCAAAACGAATTAAAAACAAAGTTAAATGTCAAACCTCCTGTTAAATGGAACTTCCACTCTAACCTTCTAAGTTAAAAGGTAAAATTATAGCAAAGACTGAAGAACTACTTATAGAACTGCAGTGATCAGTACAAAGGGAGAATGTTTTCACCAGGAATGTCTGTGAATATGTGGCCTAAAATATCGTAGATATAAAACTTTAATTGCACCTGAAAGTTATCAACAACATATTTATTTTAGTGAAGAAAAGTGTATGTTCAAATGCATAATTCACTCACTTAATTGCCTATATTTCCCTTCAGACATCTATTTATTTAGAATATTTCCAGTGTCTCAGGGAATATAACACTGATCCTATGCTTATAGCCTTCTAGTATGATATCCTGCTTTTGGTATAGTCTCCTGAGGGGACAAGAAAGATGGCTTTGATGTCAGCTTCAGTGATTCCACAGTATCAAAGGCAAGCAAAATTAATGATAACAGCGAAAGAAGTGGTAAAACATAGTCCTAGATACCTGAACTTCACATTCTCTAAGCACATGCCTTACAGAACTGCCTCTCTGAATACCACTGCCAGTTAAAAAATAACTTGATAGTTTATTTCTTTTATGTAGCAAGAAATATAATCTTTTATGCTGGCTCTGTTGCTAATGGGTAGCCTTTGAGCGACTGAGAACCTAACTGGAGATATTCACAGTTTGTGATTTACGATTTAACTAGATGAAATGCCCAGAAGAAGAGCATTTACTAGGATTTAAAGAATTTTTTAAAAATTACCTAATAAGTTAACATAATCTTTTTAAGTTGCAAACCTGTTTAAGCTTTTTCCCCAAAATTCAACTAAATGGAGTCAAAGAGTTTCAAAGTAAGAAATTGTGGATTTCCTTTTTGGTATAAGCATAAAATGGTTTCACAGATCACATTACAATACAAAACAAAACCAACTTAAACTAAACTATAACCAAATGAATGAACTAACTGGTTTAAAAAACAAAAAAACCCCCACAAAAAACCCCCATAGTAAGTTGTTGGTATAAAAGGATGAGTGAAGACTTAATTTCAAACACAGTCAAAAGTTCTGGAAAGTTTCAGTCAATACGTGTACCGATGGGAAAAAAATAACAACCACGTTAGATATTGTAAAAACCATTGTAGTTAACCCAAGGAAAGCTGAATACAGTGCAGTTTTGTAGCTGTTGGAGTTCTCCAGTATGAATGAGAAGTTTTGGCTTGTGACAGATAGTCTAGGATGTGATAACCTGTTTGAAAGCAAGTTACTTACATAGACAGTAGCTAAAAATATATAGCATATATGAACACAGCTCAAAACAAAAGGGTAGTTTAAAACACCTCCGAAATCTGAAATTTAACCACAGTGCTTAGATGCCTGGCCAGGTTCCTGACTTCCACAGTTAAACAAAATCTGGGTACACTTTTCAGCCCACACTGACATTTTATATACCTGTGATGTAGTTCTTCCCAGACTTTTTTTGCTTCTGGCAAGAACTATTAGCAAGATTTCATTTCAGTTGCTAGCTATCAACAGTTGCCAGTGCTTTAATTGTTTGATACAGAGACATATGGGATAATGGCATTTCTAACTGTGGTGTGTTGACCCTGGCTGGATGCCAGGTGCCCACCAAAGCCGCTCTGTCATTCCCCCTCCTAAACTAGACAGGGGAGAGAAAATATAATGAAAAGCTTGCGCGTCGAGATAAAAACAGGGACATCATTTGCAATTACCCTCACGGGTAAAACAGACTTAAGTTGGGGAAAAAAAAATTATTACCAATCAAGCCAGAGTAGGATAATGAGAAATAAAACCAAATCTTAAAAACTGCTTCCCCCCACCCCTCCCTTCTTCCCAGATTTAACAACATTCATAAGTTCTCTACCTTCTCCCCCTGCAGTGTGTCTTGGTTTCAGCCAGGATAGAGTTAATTTTCTTAAATTAACTGTGTTTTGGCTGTGTTTTGGATTTGGGATGGGAAAATGTAGGTAACGTGCTGATATTTTGAGCTGTCGCTAAGCAGTCAAGGACAGTCCAGCTTCTCATGCTGGGCTGCCAGCGAGCAGGCTGAGGGTGCCTGGGGAGCTGGGAGGGGACACAGCCGGGACAGCTGACCCAGGCTGGCCAGAGGGTATTCCATACCATATGACATCATGCTCAGTATATAAAGTTGGGATGAAGAAGAAGGAGGGTGTGGAGGGACATTGGGAGTGATGGCGTCTGTCTTCCCAAGACACCATTACACGTGCTGGAGCCCTGCTTCCCTGGAGATGGCTGAACCCCTGCCTGCCCATGGGGAGTGGTGAATGGATTCCTTGTTTTGCTTTGCTTGCGTGCGCGGCTTTTACTTTACTTATTAAACTGTCTTTATCTCAAACCATGAGTTTCCTCGCTTTTACTCTTCTGATTCTCTCCCCTGTCCCACCGTGGGGGAGTGAGCAAGCGGCTGCGTGGTGCTTAGCTGTTGGCTGGGGCTAAACCACAACAAGTGGCACAGGGGGGATGGGAAATAGGGGTTGTGGTCAGTTCATCACACCTTGTTTCTGCTGCTCCTTCCTCCTCAGCAGGAGAACTCCTGACACTCTTCCCTGTTCCAGTGTGGTGTCCCTCCCATGGGACACAGTCCTCCACAAACTTCTCCAACATGAGTCCTTCCCACAGGCTGCAGTTCTTCACCAACTGCTCCAGCCTCGGTCCCTTCCCCAGGGTGCCGTCCTTCAGGAACAGATGGCTCCAGCCTGGGTCCCCCATGGGGTCACAAGTCCTGCCAGCAAACCTGCTCCAGCCTGGGCTCCTCTCTCCACAAGGCCACAGGTCCTGCCAGCAGCCTGCTCCAGCATGGGCTTCCCACAGGGTCACATCCTCCTTCGGGCATCTATCTGCTCTGGTGTAGGGTCCTCCCTGGGCTGCAGGTGGATATCAGTTCTACCATGGAGCTCCATGAACTGTAGGGCCACAGCCAGCCTCACCATGGTCTTCACCACGGGCTGCAGGGGAACCTCTGCTCTGGTGCCTGGAGTCCTCCTGCCCCTCCTTCTTCACTGACCTTGGTGTCTGCAGAGCTGTTTCTCTCACATATTCTCACTCCTCTCTTCTGTCCGAAGTTTTCTGTGCTTTTTTTTTTCCCCCTTCTTAACTCTGTTACCCCAGAGGTGCTATCACCATCATTGATGGGCTTGGCCTTGGCCAGCAGTGGGTCCATCCTGGAGCCGGCTGGCACTGGCTCTATTGAACACAGGAGAAGCTTCTAGCAGCTTCTCACAGAAGCCACCCCTGCAGCCCCCCTGCTACCAAAATCTTGACATGCAAACCCAATACATTAATTTAATGTCTTTTTGCCTGCTTTGTGAAAGAACTCTCCAAGTTTTGCTGAATGCATTAGTATTGAGGCAACATATTTTGCATTTATTTTGCTTGGCAGTGAACAACAGGGAAGAGCTCCCTGTTTTTTTGATGAAATCCTACAAAGTGAAATTTTAATAGAAAATAATGCAGTTGCAGATCTTTCAAAGAGAAGTAAACAAAATATGAAGAAAGACTTGGAAACTGCCTTTGAAAGTCTTTGAAGAAGGATATTATTGTTTTCTTTAAAAGTCTAAGGAAGAAGACAGAAGCTTTTATAATTTCATTTAATTATATATTCATCAAGGCAGTGGTGTAGATTAGTGCCTGTAATCTCTTAATTCATTTAACTCAGAATCCCACCCACTACAAAACAGTGAAAAAAACCCTAGGTATGATAGCAGCACTGTGACAGCAAATGGTGGAAGATATAAACTTTCAGTTCCTATAGAGATGTAGACACAGTCCTGCTGTTTCACAGAAAAAATGAGTTGTCAGATATGTGGTTCAGAGAATGATAGAATCACAGAATAAGTCATGTTGGAAAGGACCTCCAGATGTCATCCAGTCCAACCCCCTCCTGCAAATTCAAGGCAGGGCTAATCTGATCAGATGGCTCAGAAACGTGTCCAGTTATGTCTTGAGCACCTCCAGGGACAGAAATCCCACCACTTCTCTCAGCACCTTTTCCCATGTTTGTCCCCCATCATGGTACAATAGAAAAATCCTTGTATCTAATCTGGATTTCCAACGTTCAAGCTTGTGGCCATTGTCTCATGTCCATTCTCTGTGCACTTTCAAAAGAGTCTGACTCCTTCCTCTCTGTATCCCCTGATCAAGAAGTTACAACCAGCAGTAAGATTCCCTCTTCATCTTCTCTTCCCCTGTTGAACAGAGGAATGCTCTCAGTCACTCTGTGTGTGTCCTGTGCTCCAGCCCCTAGCGACCCCAGTGGGCCTCTGCCGAACTCTCTCCAATATGTCAGTATCTTTCTTGTACTGGGGAGCCCTAGACTGTATACAACGCTCCAGATTTGGTCTCACATGTGCCAAATAAAGGAGAAGGATCATTTCTCTGGACTTGCTGCCCACAAGGGTTATTAAAACAGCACGGGATGTGACTGGTTGCCTTTGTTGCAAGGACATACCGCTCTTGGCAGGTGTTAGAAGATGAGACGATCTACCCACAGCATGGAAAATTTAGGGGCCAATTTTTTATATCTTCTATACAAAAAGCTCACTTTAAGTTAGTATTCCTCCTCACAAAAGCCTGTGTAATAGAAACTTAAGCGAGTAACAATTAAACAGCATTCATTGAGCAATATCAAATCACTAAGAATGTATGATGGTCATGTTTCCTCCTACTGATGACATGCCAACCCTCAGAATGCTGGCAACATAAATGAAGTCTAAGGATTTAATAGGGATCACAAGACCATATCACATTGAGCGTGACAGAGTCAATATTACCTTTGTGCACTTGCTGAAGCTTTTCTGACTGGAAATTAATAAAGCTTTATCTGCTTTTTCAGTTCTCAGAAGCTGACGCATGTCACAAACTGTCCATAGGAAAAAAGTTTTTCCAGTGAGGTTTCTGATCCCTAGCTACAAATATGTATGATATATGTATTATGTTTTATTTCATCATCCTTAAAGTTTTAAAAAGGAAGGTGAACATAAGCAAAAAACTCCAAACAATAATGAAAAAGGAGTACAGATGACCAGAATCTACAAGTGGATTTGAAGATTAGATCATTCACAATAGTTACGGTTTTGAATACAATTGAACTTATACTCTGATCTAATTTTTGCTTCAGGCAACAAAAATACTTAGAAGTTTTACTGAGATTTTAGCCTCAGCTCTCCAAGAACAAGCAGTGAATTTTTTTCACTATATAGCATCTTCTTGCAGTGGAGGGATGGAAGACAAGAGAATTTTTCTGTTCCTAGAAGATGTTTCTGTATTGTGAACATTTATCTGTGCTGTGGGAGTTTTTTTGCCTTGAGTGACAAGGTCAAGTGACTAACGTCAGTAAACAGTGAAATAGAAGATATATGTTTGACTGAGGAAGCATATGTCATTTCACCGCTCTGTGTCAATGTCCCTAACCTGTCTTGTCTTTGCATGAAAACTCCAGCCTGTTCTATGACATCTCCAGAATATCTACCCAACAGAAGTGCAGAGTATGAATAAAGGAAAACTCTTGCTACTTCTCCATGCCCTACATACTACCTACTTTTTTTCCAACCACTTTTCAAACAACTCCATACAGTCTGTCAAGAAGTCCCATAAAACAAGCATGCTCTTCACTTGAGACATCAGTTTTAACCAACAGTGTCTAAGACTCAGAGGTTTTCCCTTATAAGATCACAAAGGTATGTCCCTCCTTAACATTCACATATTTCTCCAAAATATTCTCTCAAATTCTAACACCTTTTTCTTTGACCATGCCAAATGCAGTCTTTCCTATTTGTATTGTGCTAAGGTTTAAAAAAGGCATGCATATATCAGAAAGAATAGTAACAATGTTGATGCTTAAGATTTTGCATAACAGCTTCTACCAGCCACCTCTGTTACCAAAAGCCCAGGGATCCCAGTCAGGGACTAGGATCTCATTGAACTGAGTAATTCATGACTGCAGTCTTATTCCATAAATCCATGCTTCATTCTAAGGAAAAAAAAAAAGCCCTTAAGACTAATTTATCATTTATATATTATCTAATAAAAAGAATTTATTATTTTATACAAAATATTAATATTACACAAATAGTAATTCTTATACAATATTTGCTATATAATGATAATAGCATCTAATGCCTTTATTATTTGAAGCCCTTATCTAGGCATTTGAAAGTTTGCAATGAAGCACAAAATTTGCATACTATACATATATAATACAATATTTAGTCATGAAAGAGAGCTAAAGATAGTATATTAATACAAAGGAATATCGACTGCTTGATAGCATGTTACAGTCTTTTCCAATATTCTTTGTTTTTTAAGTTGGAGGGTTTTTTTATTTAGGAAAGGGAATATCCTGAGAAACACCTGGAAAGCAAGAAATACTGCACAAATTTCTCTACAAGAAATCCTAAGAACAACAGGATGACTATGAATAAAGAGATACAAGAGTATACACAAATTATAGTTTAAATTTTGTCTTATTAATAGGAGGTGACAGGAGCATATTATGCTACTAGGTGAAGTTTCAGAATTTTATTGCATGATTTGATTTCTTAGAGATCCATATGGGAAAACTGAAATACTTAGTGACAGAATATTTTTTTTTTTTACTGTGTCCTCTGCAGACACAGATCGAAGAAAGCTGGACTGCTATTTGTTGTATTTGGCATCCTAATAAAAATTCTGAATATTTGCATTATTTAATCACTTTCTAAGTTCCACTAGTTTTTTATCCACCAAAATTAGCAATTCATATCTCCAAGTAAAAAAAAGGTATAGAAAATTAAATAGAAAGATATAGACATGGTACTACTAAATAAATTGATGAATATAGTAGAGAGCAATGCCTTTTAAACTGCTCTGGTTTATGTTTTGCCAGCAAGTCCATTTTCAGGGGTTTATAATATAGCAATGAAGTGCCATCAACCAGCTTTCAAACTACTCAGATTAGGAACATCTGGATTTTGCTTTTCTGGCAGCAAAAATATTGACCTGCAAAAAATTTTAATTCCTCAAAATAAAGTTATACAAATAAACATTTTTTCCTGTACAACATGAAAATTGAGTATTATTCTTTTTCAGAAACCTGTTAAATGCAAACAGGAATATATTTGGAGTATTAAAAAAAAATTGACCTTTAAGTTGTTTACTTTGAGAATATTGGCTTTTTATTGTTTTTGTTGTCTTCATGTGAAGCAATAATATATTGAGGAAAATATAACTCAATAAATAAGAATGTAAGAGTCACTGTTAGGCTCTTTTTTATTTTCCAGAAACCATAACTTTGCAAGGTACTTCACAGGCAGAAAAAAGTTAAGGTTCCTGATGTGGAGATCTTCAACTAATTCTTAATCTTTATCTAAGAGAGTCTCTGATCGGAGGAGAGAAAGACTGGAAGAAAAAGTTTTATAAAAGTGAAATGCTGAGTTAACACAGCAATGGTGTGGGCACATCTATTCATTATTTTATGTTTGCTTGTTTTTATTATATCTTGTATTCCAGAGTGAGCTTTAAGTCAATTGTGGTTTTTATTAAGAAAATACTCCTGGGGAAGTTTATTTGAAATTGTTCTCACCAAATATGGGCTTAAGCTTTAAAGTTTTTATCACAGTTTCCAGTCTTGTAAAGTTCAAGTCTCTGAAGACTTTATGCAAATTCTTACATTTAGTATGGACAGGAACTGTATTCTGTAAGTATTTATGCAGATCTTTGTAGTCCTTTAAGTAGGTAACCAAAGTAAAATGCTATTGGATTAGTTTGTGAACTTAATTATTTTGTGGAATGGAAAGTAATAGAAAGACGACCTGTGTTTGAAAATTATTTGGTGAGTTTTTAGGATAAGAGATGTCTACTTTGCCAGTTATAAAATGTACAAAGTCAGTAAAAATATTAAACTTACTTAAAAAATTGTAAGTATGAACATAGTCTTTGCTTCATAATAATCTCACAATATATTTGCATATCCTTTTCCGGCTTGTTACATTATTTCTTCATGTGAGGTCAATACAATTTGCACTGACACCAACAGCAAAACTTCTTCCTGGGTTTGAGTCTGGAGGGCTGGGTTCTCTAACATTAGCAGGGGGCTTATCCACAGCTTCTTCAATGGTGAGAAACCATTATCATCTTTCCTTATCCTTTGTTCTGTGCACACAGAACACCATGTGACATATGTTCAACTTCTCTTTTAGCATGCTGCGTCAAATAAACTATACAACTCAGGTCAGCATATGCTGAAATGATGGTCTTACAAACAATTTCACTCTTTCTTCAGTTTAAATAAGATATTACAGAAATTTAACTTCATTTAAATGTAGATCTTATCTCCGCATCCTTACTTTTTTAAATAAATGATGTTTCAGCAGTTGAAAAGATAGAATTGGGGTAGAGGGGAATTTTTTAACAGATTGGGCTCAATTCTTCTTGATTGTTTAAAAAGTAGGACAAGCAAATATTATTCTCAGGCATATTAAATTCTTTGTCAGTCTAGAAGTATTAGAGGGTATGAACACATTAGAGCAATAGTTTCACATAATGTTCTTATGATTCCTGTGATTTCTGACTATACTGCTCTACTGCAGTTATTGCTAAAATTTCATAGTCCTAATGCAGGATTATAACAAGTGGCTGTAGCAGGAGGAAAAGGCAAAAAATAACAAGCAAACTTTACACAGTGAGAAATTATCCCACGTGGTCAGCTCCTTACCTATTCATTTAAACTTTGTCTTTTATGTCTTTTAAAACAAGATTATTGTTCTGTAATGACTTCTTTAATTAATTCAATAGAAAACAACACGTTCTAGTAGCTGCCATGGCCATTAGGAAGCAAAAATGAAAAAAGCAGGAAATGATGTGTGGAATGCTGAAAAGGAATGAAAGGCTTTATTTCAGCAGAAAAGTCATTAATTAGCAAATTAACATAATGATAGAATGAGCAAAATAAAACTGTCGAGGAATACAAATAAATTGTTTCTTCTTTTTTTTTTCCCCAGACATGATTGAGTTTCCGGCTAACAAGGAGATTATAGTCTCTCATGTGTTTTTAATTGACAGATTGTTCGTAGAAGAGATTTCAGTTTGAATCTGTTTCTTCATTTCAGTAATATTCACATTTTTCTGTGTACATTTATCAGTGGGAGGAAGAAAATATCGTTTGTCTTTTTCTCCTTTACTAAGATCAGTGAAGATCCTCTTCAAGGTTTTCTTTGGAGCACATTCTCTTTGGGATAGGATGCTGAAGTACATCGTTTATCTTCTGTAAGAAGTCTAAGTCTCTGACTAAGGTACTAAATGTTTTTCCTAGGGAGGAATATAGATTATCTTGACATTTGCCTATATTATGTTCTTCTACACATGAATGAACTGTTATAACACTTTCCACCTAGTAAATGACAAGCTGACATTTTCTTTTAGATAAGTACAAACACTTATCCTCTAATAACTACTTAGGTATAGAAACATTTGTTTTAAAAATTTTATTGTTTCATGTAGCTAACATCTTAGACATTTCATTTAGAAAGAAATAACTTTTGAGAATTGCCTGACTTGGAACTAGTAAGAGTAAAAGAAAGAAATCCACTAAAGCTTTTGCTCATTGAAGTCCTGATTAAGAAGTAGGGAAGGCAGCAAATAGAAGTAAATTCTTTGTTTACTTAACATGTTAAGACTGATGCCTAAAACAGTGAGAGTTATTTCTGCACATCCAGAAGAAGTTTTAACATCTTGAGTTTGCTTTTTGTTTCCTGTTTAAAATACTACTTGTATTTTTAATTTCCAGCCCAAGGTTTTTGTTAAAACTCCATCTGTGTTAAATCAACAGATGGCAAAGAAACTTGCTTAAACCTTTGGTTCCATCCTTAAATCACACACAAAGGATGCTTCAAAAACGTTACTGAATGGAAGACAAACTATTGATAGCCATTGTTCATAGATTCTGCAGTATCTGGGCACAGTAGAATAAAACAAAGATGAAGATATAACTTTAATTCCAACTGGGCTAACTTGGTGTCTAAAGGTCAAAACCTTAGGTCTTCTGAAAAGTGGTTGTATTTCAGTAGTTGTTATGGAGCAGAGGCTTCTGGAGCAGAACATTAAAAATCCTTTTCCACTAAAAAGTCACATACATAGCATTATATCTTCTGAACTTCTCTCTTTTTTGACATGCCCAGTTATAGGAATAAGCCAAATGTAACCAGGCTGCATCTGGACACTTGAGAGCATCCCAGGAATACACTGATATTGATTGCCTATTCTGGCCCGTTCTCCCATGTTCCCTGCTCTCTGTGCTCCTCTCACAATTTCTTTCCCTCGGCCATTGCTGTTACCTTTTTTACTCATCTTCTCATTGATCTTGAGTTCTTTTGGAATCAGCCTTTCCTCCAATATTCATTCTTTATACATCATAGCGGCTGTTTAGTTCTTGCTTGCCAAATCACAAAATAAAAACTTTAACACAACTGTAGAAAAAAAGGAAGCAAACACACAATGTTTATGAGCCAAAATGCCAGGCTTGTCAGAACAGGGAACAGATCAGAAAGCGATCATTTTACAACACGCAATATTTAATTTAAGTCCCTGAACCACGCTGTTAAACCTATAGATGGTCTATGAACTGACTGCCTCAGCACAGGGACATAAGCATAGCCCTTGCTCCTTAGGTTTTTTTACCTGACTCTGTGGCTTTTTATGCCAGAAAATCCTGATAGATTACAGTCTGTGATCATTGAAATCTAGTTTCTGTCTAAAAAATGTAGATTGCCAACCAAATATGGGTGATAGATCCCTGAAATATCCAGTTCAGTTTCATGTAGCATGTTATTGTATGGTCTTTTCTGTAAACCAAAGTGTAATAGTGACACTTCAACACTGCAGATATCATGAAATGAAAGTATTAATGTGAAAAGAAGATACTGAATACAAACATCTCTTTGGCATTACACTACATAATGCATAGCAAATGTATTTCTTTTGTAAAATTGTTAAAGGAAACAATGGTTAGATTGATGATGTCAATTTTTAAGTAAAGTATTAAAATTCCTCCTTATTTATATTAAAATGTTGTAAAAAAAGTAGAAAAAAACCCAAAGTATTTCATTTGATATATTATTCTATGTGGAAATTTACCAAGAACAGAAAAATTTCAAGGATAAAATTCTAAAGCCTAAAGAAATATGCTTTATATTACCTCTTTGAACATTATTACTTTCCTTCAGTTTCCTGTCTGTGAGAAATAATACATGATTATGTAAAAACTGCATTTTATGACATAAGCAGAACACATGAGGAAAGCTGTATGTCCAAAACTACTAGACTCAGGAAGTTTTTTATCTCCTAAGTAACTTTCTCATAACTCATTAATTATGTGGAATTGATATTGACTTTCCATGGTTTTTTTGTTTTGCTTTGTTTTGCTTTGCTTTGTTTTGTTTCATCTTCCCCTTTTGCTTTGAACTGGAGGATGGGGAAGTCTACATTATTTTACATGTAGACAGACATCATCCCTTCAGTGTTCAGCATGAAATTGAAACAAATTAAACCAAAGGCCATATTCCCTCCTTTATGAATATCTTTGACATTCAAACTATTGCAATCAAATGAAAGCTCATGGCATGTAAAAATAAAGCTCTGGATTCAACATATAAAATCCCTCTGGAGTACAAGACTGTGGCGGAACTCATGTTTGATTTCTTTCTCTTTTATCTTTGATTGTAGATACAGTAATTCTGGCCATATGCAGTCTGTTTTTAATTGAAGCTTTGTATGAAATATTGTACTCTTTGATGCAAGATTTCAAAGCTACAGTGTAAGGTTGTGAGGTGACCAAAAAGGGTCACAGGAAAACCCTAGAGTATCATCAATGTCTTGGACAGCAACATAACAACATGCCTAATTCTTTAGCTGAGAGTCTGTCAAAAAAGGAGCTGAGATTGCAGTAACATAAAACTGTAGCTATGATTGAGGATAGTGACAAAATCCCCTTTGCCTAAAATGAGAACAGGGATCAGGCCTGTGATAAACTAGTTTTTCTTCATGTTATGTTGTAGCCTTTGCTTTGGTGATCAAAGTGATTGGTTTCATTACTTTTTGAGTTAGTTTGTTTTTTGGTTCTTTGGTGGTTTTTTTTTGTGGTTATGTTCCCCCTTACTTTTAGTACACACTTGCTGTTCCACTATGCTGTGGAATTTATTTGCTCTACTGGTCATGGACCGATTTTTCCTTTTAACTCAAACTTGTTTTAATATTTCATTCCTATACATCTCATTCCTGGCTCCTAGGCAGGATACTGAAGATAAAGCAGGTTTTCAAGTTTCAAGAATTAATTATTTAAACTGATATAGTACAAATGTACTTTTTGGGGCATTGCATAAAGACATAAAATGAGACTAAATCTCATAACTGAATACAAATGGTATATATTACATATATTTTATTTTTCATGTAGAAGCTAGGAGAGGGCATGTACCAATTCAGCTGCTTTGGTAGAGCACAGCAGCCATCTGTTTCCCCACACAGGCAGACTCACTGCCTGCCAGCTTGGAGCATGGGCAAGGAAATCTCATCTCTGCCTGTTCACAGACACTTGTCCTGGACAATATCCGGTTTACTGTGTTGCAAGGTCCTGTGTTGTTTTAATAAGTTTTCGGTATTTAGAATAAAAAGGTTTTATTAAGCCTCTTTGAAATGATGGTGAGAGAAACACAACTGCAGACATTCCTGTACTACCCAGTGAAAGCGAGTTGCACAGGAGCTGTGCAGATCACAGGAAATGAAGAACAAATTTTGACCCGCTCTCCAAACTCATGTCTTTGTGTTGATGTACAGGCACCTTTGGGCTGTAATGGCTGACAAAAAAACTTCAGGAAGGTTTGGAAGTTCAGAGGAAAACATCCTAGAATCTGCTGCTTAGCTGGAGACTTTCAAAATTAACCTTTTTTTCCACAAAAGGCCTCAGAGGTGTGATTCTTGCTCAGCTGGCCTGAACGGTGGGCCACCTCCCCTACAGTTAATGGGAACAGCTGGGTAAGTGACAGTTTGTGAAAATCAGGCCATAAGATGAGAATTCATGGAGCTGGTCCATGTGTGTGCACATATGTATACAAAATGACGAAACTCTCTCCCTCTGAGCTCTCCAAAGGATTAGGGGAAGGTAAACCTGTCTGTCCTTAGCTATTTTTGAAGCTGAAAATAAGATTAAGTCTGAGAAATGCAGAGAAAAAGGACCAGGAGAAAACTTCAGCAGCAACAACTATTTTATATCTTTAAAAATCTGTTCATTCTGAATGCTCCTGCAGAAGTCACTTTAAATAACAGACAATTTATTACTTCACTTAATGCAACTGCACTGTGTGCAGTAAGAAAATGCTCATTTTGTTGAATCATCTAAGTTGCCACCATGAAAGAACATGCTCATTTCTTATCGAATTCATTTACATTGCATGTTGCTACCCCCAGAGTCATGGTTTTCTACAGTGCTTGAACGTATTTTGAGCCATTCATTTTTACTGCTTTCTCCAATAATTGATTTCATATATAACACCAAGACAGATGCAGGCCCTTGAACCAAACTGCAGTGCAAGGATGGCGGGATACAGAAGCCAGAAAAAGCTATCAATTTATATAAAACACTGCAGAATAACATCTTTCTTTTGCTTTCCCATTTATCATGGCAGTGCATGAAAGAACTACTTAAAATAACTTTTTTAAAAAGAATTTATGCAGGGTATCTGCTGCACCAGACCGACGTAATAGAACATTGATTCTAGTGCTGTTGCCTGGCCATAGGACAGACATATTAATGATGCCTCAAAACAAATACATAGACAATTATATATGTGTATGGGCAATTCTAGCATTGAGTACAATAATCCCCTCCTCAGAGGGGTGCAGTCCCCCTGTGTCCTAGTGAGCTGAACAGGGTCAAGTTCAGGACTGGTCATGGCAGGGCCATGGGTGGGCAATAGCTAGGTGAGGTTGTGGTGACTGGGTGGTTGAGGTGGTGGACTGGGAGCAACAAGGCAACAAGGCCCATGGCCAGGCATAGTCAGAGCTGCAACACAACTTAGGCAGGTACCAAGGGTGAGAACCTCAGATCAAATTTAATCCAAGCATTGTCTTTGAATTTAGTGATAGAGGAAGACTGTGAGCTTGCAGCTCTACACACTGTCTTTTATTCTCTCACAAACCAAGAACAATGCAAAGAGTGTTAAGACAAACTGCTCTCGTACTGGCCTACAATACAGCCAGCAAAGGCATCTACCTTGCCCTAAAATTCATGTTGGGATTTGAGAAACGTAGAATATGCCAACTCTTTGTAAAAATTGCATAAAGAGCTGCTGAAGTGCACAATTATTGTGAGCTTCACCTTTATTACCAACATATTGCTTATGGGATACTAACACATTTCATTAGTTCTAACACAGAAGGGACTGGAGTTCATGACTGTTTTTTTCCTTTATTTCCTTCAGAAATCTATGATAATGTTTTGCCAGTAAGCTGAAAGCAAAACTTTTAACCACTTTTTGTTGCAGAGTCGTCAATTATCCAAATGAAAACATGGAGCTATTGACAGAAAAATGAGTATATTTCAGCATCCCTCAAATCCAGTCATGCATGAACTCAAAGAAGAATTTAGAATTTGGTTCCCAGCTACCAGAAGTGTTGAAGCAGAAAAGTCCTGGGGTAAGTCTCAGGAGATACGAATTCATTTCCAAATCTGACCCAATCTGCATCATGGTTTTTGTTAAGACATGTGGCAGAAAGAAGCCTACAGGATCACTGAGTCTTCTCCCCTTCTATTAATATATACCACAGTAAATAAAATTATTTATTTTTTGGGAAGACAACAAGGACTATCTGTTATTATGAGCTTGTATGAACAACCACACAGATTTCATTGCATCAATTTGTATCAGTGCAAACAAAAGAGCTCTACTTTACTGATAGAACTATTGTCTTCTTTAGGAAACTGGATTGTTTTTTTTCTTCTGAGAGCAAAGTTATTATTTCCAGCTTTAAAAACAAACAAATGAGCAAAAAACTCTGAGTGTGGATTCTCATTTTACAGTTCAGCACTGTAAGGTTTCATTTCTTTCTTTCAATAGAAAAGTCATCTTAGGTGATCAGCACATGTATGCTCTGTGTTTGATGGCCTAAGGTCATGTTAACTTTCCACTGCATTTTTTTCCCTAAACACTTCACAGCTCAGATTTGTGTAAAATCTCAAAAGTCTAGAAAAAAAATTATAACAGTATGCAAGCTGACATTTTCTGCTTGTAATGTATCTATAAGATAGTTAATTTTCAAGCAATGTTAGGTGATAAATGTTCACACTTTGTATTACCATTTTACCCTTGCTTCCACAAAATATATTCCCCAAAGCCCTTTCAAAACTTTTGAGTTGTAGCAGAAAAAGGCTGAATGAACAAATTTGTCAACATTGATCAAAGCTGACATTCAGGTTACCCTTCAGAGGCCTTCTATGCCAGTTTTCCTCACCCTGTTGTTTTCAAGGCTTCTCATGCGTTTTCATGATTGGTGATAAGCCTTTTTGATGTGCAATTTAGATCCAGCTTTTGATTCACTGAGTATGGCAATTTCCAGATCTGAACCTTGCCAAATTAATTTTTCAGATTAATTTTCATCAATAGGCAATTGCCTACTCAAGTGCAATATGCGTAATTCTGCCCCTGAATATTTTAACATTGCCTATACACTGCTCCAACCTCAGATTTTCATGCTAATCAATGAATATTCATAAAAACATTTTCCTTTTAGAAAACTTTGAGATAATTTTCAGTTAAATAGAAGGAACTATATTTGAAGTACTGTAACTAGACAAGAAAGCTATGAATCACATTTGGTGAATTCTTCGGTCTTGGCAAATGAGAATCTGTATCTCTCAAATGGTGTGGCACAGAATTTTTCAAAGTTAGTTCAGTCATACTGTGTGCAGTCTTATATATTGCATGGAGGAAGCATGTTAAGACAACACAGTTAAAGAGAGTCTACAATTAAAAAAATGCCTGGCCATAAACTTTATAGTCACATGATTAGATAAGAAAAACACCAACACGTATTTGTGTTTTCTATGTGCAGATATTACAGATTGGTGACTAAAGTCTTTAAAAAGAAAATTAAATAGACAAGAAAAACATGGAGTTTAGAACTACTATGAAAAACATACAGTTAGTGTTGTACAGTCAGAAATCAATCTTAAATCTGGTACAAGTTTACGCAATTAAAATAACCGTAGTGTGTTATCCTGGTTTCAGCCAGGATAGAGTTAATTTTCTTCATAAAAGCTAGTGTGAGGCTGTGTTTTGAATTCGGGATGAAAAAATGTTGATAACGTGCTGATGTTTTCAGTTGTCACTAAGCAGTCAAAGACAGTCCAGCTTTTCATGCTGGGCTGCCAGCGAGCAGGCTGGAGGTGCCCGGGAAGCTGGGAGGGGACACAGCCAGGACAGCTGACCCAGGCCGGCCAAAGGGATATTCCATACCATATGATGTCATGCTCAGTATGTAAAGTTGAGGCAAAGAAGAAGGAGGTGGTGGAGGGACGTTCAGAGTTACGGCATTTGTCTTCCCAAGTAACCGTTATGCGTGCTGGAGCCCTGCTTCCATGGAGATGGCTGAACCCCTGCCTGCCCATGGGGAGTGGTGAATGGATTCCTTGTTTTGCTCTGCTTGTGTGCATGACATTTGCTTTACTTATTAAACTGTCTTTATCTCAAAACATGAGTTTTCTCACTTTTACTCTTACGATTCTCTGCCCCATCCCACCATGGGGGCGTGAGTGAGCAGCTGTTTGGTACTTAGCTGCTGGCTGGGGTTAAACCATGACGTGTGTTTTTTATGGGGAGAAATTTCAAAGCAAGCTTTTCTACCAGAAGAGTCTCAAAAAGTGTGCAAGATAAAAGATCTTAAATATAAAAAATAAATTCCTAACCATGAAAACTTGCTACTTCCATCAGCTGAATCTGTAAACATCCACTTACCAGGCTAATTACAGTAATAAATAAATTACATTATTGCTAATTACAATTTCCAATTCCTATCCCTCTTACTTTCCCCCAGACAAGGTGTGGGGGAATTGCTCTTGCTGCGATAAAAACAACAAATATACACGATAAACGTAGTTCATGA
This sequence comes from Phaethon aethereus, assembly GCF_964289735.1. Lineage (NCBI taxonomy): Eukaryota > Metazoa > Chordata > Aves > Phaethontiformes > Phaethontidae > Phaethon > Phaethon aethereus. The sequence continues at coordinate 89,229,079 of NC_138582.1, read as the reverse complement.
GCAATTTAAATACTGGATTTTTTTTTAAACAAGAACAATATACATGGAAGTAATTACAAAGCAGTTTATAACTAGTTGTGTATCTTATATGACTCATCTTTTATGAGTAGTCAGGCTGGCAATAAGATGACTTCTCTTGTTTTTCCCAAAGCACTGAACATCCATATCTCCCACTGATTTTGTCTTGCAGGGTTGCTTGTTCAGCACTCTAAAAAAGAAGGTCCAGAGGTCATTTGGTAGAACAGCTGGACAGTTCCATAGCAATTAATTTAATGGACAGGAGAAATCAGCAATAAGAAAGTTCCCACCAAGTGCAAAATAAATAAAATACATTTAGAAGTTGCTTAGGCAGTTTAGCACTAAGCCAAAAACAAACAAACAAAATCTTTATCTTGGAAAGCATATACGTCCTTCTGTACAAGTGTGTGAACTGTAGGAACTGCTGGGCTTGTCATATAAAATGCTAGAATTCATCCATGCATCGTTTATGTTCAACACGGGTATTGAGCACCCTGATCTAGTTGAAGATGTCCCTGCTCACTGCAGGGGGGTTAGACTAAGTGACCTTAAAAGGTCCCTTTCAACCCAAAGATTTTATGATTCTATTGATATTATTTTTTGCTTCTGAAGACTGAAGATCCTTACTTCTTTCTTAACACCTAGTATGAATTCAATCATGTTTGCTTTCTGAACTGATCTAAAGACTGAAAATCCTAGACCCAGTCCTGGTTTCAGCTGGGATAGAGTTAATTTTCTTCCTAGTAGCTGGTATAGTGCTGTGGTTTGGGTTTAGTATGAGACTACCGATAAGACGCTGATGTTTCAGTTGTTGCTAAGTAGTGTTTATACTAAGTCAAGGACTTTTCAGCTTCCCATGCTCTGCTAGTGGGGACCTGCACAAGTACCTGGGAGGAAGCATAGCCAGGACAGCTGATCCAAATTGGCCAAAGAGATATCCCTACCATATAATGTCAAACTCAGTATAAAAATTCAGCAGTTGACAGAGGGGTGGTGACCACGGCTCAAGAACTGACGGGTTATCGGTCAGCACATGGTGAGTAATTGCATTGTGCATCACTTGTTTTGTATAGTCTACTATTTTTTTTTCTCTTCGCTTGCTGTCCTTTTGAAGTGTCTTCATCTCAACCCATGAGTTTTACAGAGTTTTTTTTATTCTCCTCCCCATCCCACCCTGGGTGGGGGAGAGTGAATGAGCAGCTGCATGGTGCTTCGTTGCTGACTGGCATTAAACCACAACAGTCTTTTTTGGCACCCAGTGTGGTGTTCAATGGGTTGAGATAGCAATAAATCTGACCAAAGTGCATTAGAACAAATATGTTATAAGCAAGCATTCCTTATAACAGTTTGATAGTCACTGGTTACTTTGTTGATCTATTTGGTCTGGAAGTTGTTGTGTTTGTTCTCAGGGTTATGTTATGTAACACCTTACTTGCCGTATATGTTCCCTGTTGTGTTGGTTATCATCTCTGGGAGCTGGGTCAAAGTTACTTTGTAACACTGGCTTATGATATGATAAAATGTCTGGTTGTGAGACTAATCTTGTATTTATACTCAGCATTGCCATCATCTCTGTACTTCAGGAGCTATATCTTGGACACTATTAATAGTTACAGTTTTTAGCTTTTCTCCTTGGAAAGCCAGTTTATGGGGGAGACACCTTCCTTCACCTTCCCCTACTCCTCCAGGCTAGTTACAATAGCTCTTGAGAATATCCCTGGGATGTTCACACCAACATGTTCCTGTTGCTCCTACTCCTGCATGTGTTTCAGGTCTTGTTTAAAGTTAATTATTTAAAAATACCACCCCACCTGCTACCAGTGCTCAGTGCAGATGTGGGTGCACTATGGCTACTCAAACCCTCGTGGCAGGCACTGTGTCTGCTCAAACCCTGGCGACAGACACTACAGATGAACCAGGGAATTAACCTGTGCTGGTATCAGTCGCCCCTATACACAAGAAGAAACGGACATGAAAGTTAGCTCGTGTAGTAAAGGATGATGAAGATAGTAAAGGATGATGAAGAAGGGCCATCATGAGAACAGGAGGAGGAAGAGCCAGAACCAGAGATAGCCACCTGAACTCTGTCCCTGAGTGAGCTGTGAGATATGTGAAAAGACTTCAGCCATCGTCCAGGTGAGCACATTGTCACCTGGCTGCTCTGATGCTGGGATAATGGGGGCAGTAGCCAGGAATTAGAGGGTAAAGAGGCCAAGCAGCTGGGATCCCTGTCTAGGGAAGGGGGCATTGACAAGGCAATTGGGAAAAAGACACAAACCCTCAGTCTCTGGACGTGACTCCTGTATGGTGTGAAGGAAAGGTATCCCTTCAAGGAAGATGTTCTATGTCACCCAGGCAAGTGAACCACCCTGGAGACAGGTACACAGTACCTGAGTGAATGAGCAGTGGTGGAGGTGATTTATAATGACCTGGGCAACACAGATCCAGATGAAGTCCAATGCACACAACCCATGTCGCAGAAGTTTGTACAGAGCACACCATCGCCGTGTGTAAACTCATTAGCAGTAGTGACCTAGAAAGATGGAGACAGACCAACAGTGGATGAACTGACTGACTAACTCTGACAATAAAAAGAAAATCTCTCCTTCTCCCTACTGGCGGGTGTCTTGGCTGTGGAAAAACTATCTGAAAAAAACCGAAAACCTATTTGAAAAACAGTTCCAGCAGCTCAAAGAGAGTATATCCTACTGCCTACTTGTTTGGACCAGTATCTCAGCTGTTAGGAGTGAGCGTTATTCTACTCAAGAGAGGATATAGGGGGTACACACCTCAGGCGGTCCTGTGGTTTTATCTCCATGACAACAGAGAGGACACAAGGAAGTGGGATGGAAAATCTACCTTGACCCTAGAGGAATGGATGAGTGAGTTGCAAGGAGAAATGATCACAAAAGCGGGTTCTTCCAGGAAAATTGCTGCTCTAGTTTCCAGTGAGCAGTTTACCACACAGAGCAGAAGGGCTGGTCTGACTTCCAAACGTGGTAAAGGGAATTCTGATTTGTATTTACAAGCAGTAATGGATACTATGACCAGAATTAGAGGGGCTCTGCCTCCAGCCAGGTGGAGGAAAGGGACAACCGAGTTTATTGGACTGTGTGGATTTGGTCGCCTGGCATGCCAGACCTGCAGGAGGATAAAGCTCTAGCGAACACCGGTGCACAGTGTACCCTAATGCCATCAAGCTATAAAGGGGCAGAACCCATCTGTATTTCTAGAGTGGCAGGGTGATCCCAACAATTGACTGTATTGGAGACCCAAGTGAGCTTAACTGGGCACCCCATTGTCACTGGCCCAGATGCTTCATGCATACTTGGCATAGACTAACTCAGGAGAGGGTATTTCAAGGACCCAAAAGGGTACCGGTGGGACTTTTGTATAGCTGTCTTGGAAACAGAGGAAATTAAACAGCTGTCCACCTTGCATAGTCTCTCAGAGGACCCTTCTGCTATGGCATTGATGAGGGTTGAAGAACTGCAGGTGCTGATCTCTACCACAGCAGTGCACCAGCAGCAATATCACACCAACAGAGACTCCCTGATTCCCATCCATGAGCTGATTCATCAGCTGGAGAGGAAAGGAGTGATCAGCAAGACTCGCTCACCCTTTAACAGCCCCACATGGGCCAGTGAGAAAGTCTAATGGAGAGTGGAGACTCACAGTAGACTATTGTGGCCTGAATGAAGTCACGCCGCCAGTTAGTGCTGTTGTGCTGGATATGCTAGAACTTCAATATGAACTGGAGTCAAAGGCAGCCAAGTGGTATGCCACAATTAATATCACTAATGAGTTCTTCTCAATCCCTTTGGCAGCAGAGTATAGGCCACAGTTTGCTTTCACTTGGAGGGGTGGCCAGTAGTGCTGGAACTGACTGCGCCAGGGGTGGAAACACAGCCCTACCATTTGCCATGGACTGATCCAGACTGCACTGGAACAGGGTGAAGCTCCAGGACACCTGCAATACACTGATGACATCATCATCTGGAGTAACACAGCAGAAGATGTTTTTGAGAAAGGGAGGAAAGTAGTCCTTCTGAAAGCCAGTTTTGCCATAAAACATAGTAAGGTCAACGGACTTGCACAGGACATCCAGTGTTTAGGAATAAAATGGCAAGATGGATTTCATCAGATCCCAATGGATGCGGTTAACAAAATAACAACAAAATAGTCTCCACCAACTAGCAAAAAGGAAACACAAGCTTTCTTAGGCATTGTGAGTTTTTGGAGAATGCATATTCCAAATTAAAGTCTGATCGTAAGCCCTGTCTATCAAGTGACCTGAAAGAAGACCGATTTCAAATGGGGCAGTGAGCAATGACAAACCTTTGAACAAATTAAACAGGAAATAGTTCATGCGGTAGCCCTTGAGCCAATCCAGACAGGACAAGATGTAAAAAATATGCTTTACACAGCAGCTGGGGAGAATGGGCCTACCCGGAGCCTCGGGCAGAAGGCACCAGGGAAGACTTGGGGCTGACCCTTAGGGTTTTGGAGTTGGGAATACAGAAGTGCCTGTAACATATCTGTAGAGGCCTACTATACTCCCACTGAAAAAGAGATATTGGCAGCATATGAAGATGTTCGAGCTGCTTCGGAAGGAGTTGGTACTGAAGCACAGCTCCTCCTGGCACCCCGACTGCTGGTGCTGGGCTGGATGTTCAAAGGGAGGGCCCCCTCTACACATCATGCAACTGAACCTATGTGGAGCAAGTGGGTCGCACAGATCACACAGCGGGCTCAAATAGGAAACCCCAATCACCCAGGAATTTTGGAAGTGATCGTGGAGTGGCCAGAAGGAAAAGATTTTGGAATATTGCCAGGAGAGGCAGTGACATGTGTTGAAGAGGCCCCACTGTATAATAAACTGTCAGGAAATGAGAAGCAATATGCCCTGTTCACTGATGGGTCTTGTCACACTGTGGGAAAACACTGGAAGTGGAAGGCTGCTGTATGGAGCCCTATACGACAAGTTGCAGAAGCTGCTGAAGGACAAGGTGAATCAAGTCAGTCTGCAGAGGTTTAAAGCCATCCAGCTGGCTTTAGATATTGCTGAATGAGAAAAAAGGCCAGTGCTCTGTCTCAATACTGACTCATGGGTGGTGGCAAATGCTCTGTGGGGGTGGCTACAGCAATCAAAGCAGAGCAACTGGCAGCACAGAGGTAAGCCCATCTGGGCTGCCATGTTATGGCAAGATATTGCTGCACGACTAGAGAATCCAGTTGTAAAAGTATGCCACGTAGTGGCCTGAAACTGAGCAAAATGCAGCAGTCATGGAACAGGAACTGGCTTCAGCATGCAACAATCCAACACCACACACCATCTCCTGCCCTGAAGGACTGTTATGACAGATGGCTCCCAAATTCATGGACTAAATGAACTCAATGGACATTTTAGGGGTATGGGCCATAGACTAAAGGAATGATATCTGTGTGTGTATGTATCAAAGGACAGGAAAAGTGGTAGTGATTAATTGGAATGTATTGGAAAATGTAGAACCTGGGCATGATGTATATTCTTTTATCATTGTTGTTATTATTTTCTCTTCCTTTGCTGTCCTGTTAAACTGTCTTTATCTCAACCCATGAGTTTTAACTTGGTTTTTTTGATTCTCCTCCCCATCTCTCCAGGGAGCAGAGAGGAGTGAGCGAGTGGCTGCATGGTGCTTAGTTGCCGGCTAGGGTTAAACCACAATAAGCCATAGTACAAACTGGGGAAAAGATTGGGGAAGAAACAATGCTTCCCAGTACTCATGATTTTATTCTGGATTTATGTATGTTACTGAGTGTGAACTTGCCTCACTGAAACTTAATTTGCTTAAGTTCCAGTTCTTTACATGTAGCATGCATGTGTAAAATACTAGATGGTCTGTGGGAGGAAAATACGTATTTAAGGAAATATGCAATGGATTTGCAGGGTAGATGAACACTTGGTAGTGAAATGTCAATGAGGTGGAATATATGGCTTTGGGACATGGCAACATAATTAGAATGCTAATCAAGGACAATGCAAGACTCTCCAGTAAAGTTGACAAGCTTGAGAATTAATCCAGGATTAAGCATTTCAAGATTACTGGTGTCCCAGTGAGGAAAAGCCTGAGAATTTAGTAATCTTTCTGGCAGCACTTCAGAAAGATGAAGCAAAATATTCTTTAATTCCAGAATGATACTGGGCTGTCTCGTCATATTAATTTGTGTCCAGCCATCTTTTCATAGCTGCTCCCAAAACCGGTCCGGTTTTCACAGAACACTTTAAGAAACACCATAATATGCAAAGTAAAATCTATTTTGTTTGTATACATATGGATGCTGGCACATTCATTCCCCCTCCCATCTTATATGATTGTAAAATACCTCCTCCATTCAAATATATATATAACTACACATATTAGTATAAATGTGTAAACCAACAGTCAGACCCTGGAAACAGAGAGAGCGATTGAAGAAATTAACACTCTATTCTGTATCAGCTATTTATTGCCATCCAGCAGGTATGTTATCGGATTGCACAAACAAAATCACAGGGGATTTATATGTGTTTTCACTCGTGTGTAACTACCAGGGAAAATTACAACTTTTATTCACCATTATCATTCCACTTTTAAAATCCAACTAAATTATAACAATTATGAATACAAAACATTCTTATGATTTGAATTCTATGCCTTAGATAAAAGCTAGCTCAGCATAATTATTTTTCTCCACACTGAAAAGCATGGATTGATGGCAACATTCCCAGATGAACATAACTTTTTATTGCTTTGAACTTTTGCTGCAAAGCATCATTTTATCATTTCATCTTATTACTTGTTACATGAAAATTGAGATTGACAAATGGCATAAGTCTCAAAAAATTGAAGACTGTGTTTCTAACCTTTTCTCTTAGCCCCACAATAGACAGCACCTGTATCACAGGCAGACTGAAAAGATTTTCTCTTATGTTCAGCGAGGAAAAGCATAGCTAATTTATACTTCAGTGACATGTGTTACTGAGAAATTACATGACTGCATTCTACTGGAGAGACAGAAGTTGTCACTTTTTTAATGCTGTAAGGGCTTAAACTGGCATGACATGCCAGCTTGTTGTAAAGTCTGTATCATGTCTGACTGATGTATATCTGTATGTCTTTTACCTCATGAAAAAAGGCAAGCATCAGCCACAGTGATTAAGATTCAGAAAATAGTTTTCTCTGTAGAAAGAAAGAGAAGATGAACAATGTAAAGTTTACATTTGATTTCCGAAATGCTGGTATAAGTCAAAATAGAAGACAAAATCTGTTCCACTTAGATTAGATACACTTCTTTTCTATTACATATAATTTTTTTACTTAATTTCAGGAAAACGGGTTAAATTATATTTTTGTTTACATTTAGAGGCATAACATTAGGATTTCACTAAAGATGGTATATGAGGTAAGGAGGTGTAAATGAAAAGGCTTGTTGATAAACAGGAAGAGATGTGTGAGTAGTTATAACATTTCAGACTCTATGGTCAGAATAAACCAGTGCTCCTAATTTCTTTAGGCTGCCAGATGCCAACTGAGAGTGTATTTTTAGACTTACAGGAAGAAGATAAATGGCTTTAATAAGTAACTCATACTTCAAGATAGAATTTCTTCATGTCAGTAACATACTTTTGTCAGAAAAGTCTGCCAGAGCCTCTAGAATGACATGCCATTATCTATGGAACCAGCACCAGACTCCAAGTACTTGTTCTGGCATTAGATAGTATGGTGAAACTCAGGATATTTAAAATTTTCCGAAACCTGCCATATTAGAACCTTAACATTTTAAAAATGTGAAAGGGAAAAATTATCCTTGACTGGTTCTAATGAGAACTAGCCCATCAGCAATCATGTATGGAGAATGACATGTGTCAGGAAAAACAACATAGCTATGTACTATAGTAGTAGATGAAGTAGAATCAGAGATATCAAAGCTGGGTGAAATGATGTGAGGGGTACCCTGAGTCACAACACCTGATTCACCTACCCATTATGGGCTGTAAAGCATAGAACAAATTTAAGGGGTTTGAAGAAAGATAATTTAGTCATTTTGCAGATACCGAGAGTCAGAATGAAAAGAATATGTTGTCCATTCCCACAAAGTGGTTTAGGAAAAGGAAGGAAGATATTTGTTGAAAAAAAGCTATATATTGCCAAATACATGTACAGGCACTGCTAGCAAAACTGTAGGTGGGAGTCAGTGTCTTGGTATCACATAAAAGATGAAAGGTTGGGCACAGGTAGGTCATAAGGACTTAACATATGAAAGCAAGTCATTTATGCTTGGTACAGCAGGGAAGGGAAAGACAGTGGAGAGAAGTAAAGAGGGGATTAGCAAGAGCTAATCCTAGCTATGAAGGTTTGTATGGTTTATGTAGATTATAGTCAGTGCAGTGGTAATGGATTTGTTGCAGAGTGGCACCCAAATGTTTATATTTCCTGCAATTTATGAGTTTAAATCTGTCAAGCTGTTTTTTGAGTTATAGGTCATCAAAAAATGCTTTGATAAAAAGCACCTGCATAGTGAAGGTTACAAGCAGACTCCTGTTATATACTAAAATATTCGTTCTTTCTTTATTCTGCATAGCAAAAATATTTTTAAATTGCCACCAAGCAACAATAAAAAATTTGTACCTGCTTTGAAGGCCAATGATCAGACTATTAAGTTATACATATTTTAAAATATCCCTTTTCTGTTATTATATTTAAAACATCTAACATATTTCTGAGTCACTTCATCTTAAAAAAAAGACAAACTTTCAACCAAAGAAATCTTGACACAAGATTTATGCTTCACTTGCAGTCAAACAAGACTAAAAACTAGAAAATGGGCAACGTGCATGAACACATGTATATAAACACAGTGAATCATATTTTAGCCACAAGAAAAAAAATGTGTTCAGAGAGAAGCAGTGCAGAGTACTTTCTGGGAGTTTGCAGAGATCCACATATCTGTAGGGAATAGGTAGAAGTGTGATTTCTTTTGAATAAAGGGGCTGTCCTTGCCAGCTGGGAGAGCTAGGATGCACAAAACCCTGAGTCTCTCTCTACAGGGAGCAGCTGGGGTGTCTGACACTTTGTCATTTAAACTGTTAAGGTCAGAAAAATTCAGAAACTTACTTGGAAACTTATGTTGGCCTTAACATAGATGTTTGTAGGGGAGTTGGTGACCCTGGAGAAGTTCTAGCAGGACATGGCTTAGCGTTATTACACTCTATAAAAACGAACATGTCTCTTGCATTTAAAGGTCAAAAAAATCAGAACAGTATTATCTCCATGTTCATCCTCTGTGAATACTGTTTCATGCACTCAAATCCTTCCTTTTAAAAATTCAGACTAATTTTCTGAATAGAATGCCTATTTATTAGGATGTCTGAACTGTGTCTTCTAAAAACTCCAAAAAATAAATAACTGCTTGCTTGATAAAATTTTCTTTCAGTATATAACAGTATTTTTTTCCTCAGTTTCAAGAGTAACTGTGTGTAGTCTAGTCCTGCTTTTCAAAAATATCCTCCCTGCAGAAATTATGTCAATTAACTACAGAAATACTCTTGAGCTTCAAGAGTGTCTGAACTTATGTGCTCAAGTGAGCTGATCATTTATTGTACAGTACATCTCAAATGTGTGATGTTTCTGGTGGAGTTTAAGGGTTACTGAATATCACAGAATGGGATTCTGTACTGGGGAAGTATTCAGTAAAATATTAATTACGTAGTTGGAGCATCCTAGTGAATATTGACAATATTTTAACGGAAACTGTCACCTAATTCAAGTAACGGACAGGCCGTTAAGCCTGAAATGAGAAAGTCTGGAGAAAGGTAAAATCTTAGTTGAAAGATCAAGACTTGAAACTGAGGTATCCTTCACATCATCCTGAGATTTAACTTGTCAAAGATACAAGTTTTCTAACAGTGCACAAGCCAAATAGCACTAATTGAATTAAAACCAGATTAATATTATTAAGAAAATTATGCTTATATAAATAGTTCTTGCTTTACTATTTACTTTTAAGTGGGTATTCTAAAATTATAGCATGTCAAAACAGCTTGTATTCACCTCATTGGGTGTTCAGAAGTATATGTGTGTTAGAAATGTAGCTAAAGGCAATCCAGGAGTGTTCTTATTTGCTTGACCATATCTCAATTTGCTCTTTTCTGGACCAATATTTGTGTCCTTGTCTGTATACAATTACCTGCACACACAAAGAAAATACACATTTCATTTAAGTTCACTGTTTCTTGACAGCTGCTTAGACTAATGCAACATATTTTGCTGGGTCCTTTAACTGGCTGGATGGCCGAACCCAGAGAGTTGTGGTGAACGGCGTTAAATCTGGCTGGCGGCCGGTCACAAGTGGTGTTCCCCAGGGCTCGGTTCTGGGGCCGGTCTTATTTAATATCTTTATTGACGATCTGGATGAGGGGATTGAGTGCTCCCTCAGTAAGTTTGCAGATGACACCAAGTTGGGTGGGAGTGTTGATCTGCTGGAGGGTAGGAGGGCTCTGCAGAGGGATCTGGACAGACTGGATCGATGGGCAGAGGCCAACTGTATGAGGTTGGGGGTGCAGGGTCCTGCACTTTGGCCACAACAACCCCATGCAACGCTACAGGCTTGGGGAGGAGTGGCTAGAGAGCTGCCCAGCGGAAAGGGACCTGGGGGTGCTGGTTGACAACCGGCTGAACATGAGCCGGTAGTGTGCCCAGGTGGCCAAGAAGGCCAACAGCGTCCTGGCCTGTATCAGAAATAGTGTGGCCAGCAGGAGTAGGGAAGTGATTGTGTCCCTGGACTTGGCACTGGTGAGGCCGCACCTTGAATCCTGTGTTCAGTTTTGGGCCCCTCACTACAAGAAGGACATTGAGGTGCTGGAGCGTGTCCAGAGAAGGGCAACGAAGCTGGTGAGGGGTCTGGAGCACAAGTCTTATGAGGAGCGGCTGAGGGAACTGGGGTTGTTTAGTCTGGAGAAGAGGAGGCTGAGGGGAGACCTTATCGCTCTCTACAACTACCTGAAAGGGGGTTGTGGCGACGAGGGTGTTGGTCTCTTCTCCCAAGTAACTAGTGATAGGACAAGAGGAAATGGCCTCAAGTTGCGCCAGGGGAGGTTTAGCTTGGATATTAGGAAAAATTTCTTCACTGAGAGAGTGGTCAGGCTGCCCAGGGAGGTGGTGGAGTCACCATCTCTGGAAGTGTTCAAAAAACGTGTGGATGTGGCACTTCAGGACATGGTTTAGGGGACACGGTGGTGCTGGATTAATGGTTGGACTTGATGATCTTAAAGGTCCTTTCCAACCTAGTGATTCTGTGGTTCTGTGATTCTGTGAATAGTTAATATTCCAGTAGTTTTGGAGTTGGTCTTTCAATTTGCACAGTTTCAGACACAAAATAGACCATAATCTGTAAATGTCCTGGTTTATTGAGGTAAGACAACTTAGACTGCTGACCTGCAGTAGCAAACTATTGTCCAGCTAATTTAGTTTCCCATCAGCTTGAAGTTTTTTGCCTACAGATAAAAGGCAGGCAGTTCTCAAGTAGCTGTGTAATCTTGCCCTTTCAGATCATCCTCATTTTTTTGGCATAACAGAGCTGTACCTGCCATCGGTACCGTGTTTATGCAAGCCATCTCCTCATTCTTCTGTCTTTCTACCTTGACAATGCAAACATTTACAGTAGTCTTTACTACAGCATTTTCTAGTAAAATCATTATTTCTTCAGTGTTTGGACAACTGATCCAGTGTTTGCGTATTTCCTTTTATTCCTCTTATCTGCCCAGACCCCTGGATTAGAAAGGAACTTCTGAAAGCTGTAATCTGAACTTTTCTCCTAGAGTAGTAGTATCGTTAAAAGCCTAAACACTGCAACAGTTGTATTTGTACCATCAATTTCTTAATATCACATAATTTTTCTAGTCAAAATAATGTCTCACCAGCTGAACTCTCACTGGTTTTCAGTATATAGAGTTAACAGAATTACAGAAAACATTCACATCTCCATAGTATTGTATAGCAAATGCTTTTTTAATAAATATCCAGCATATTTACATAATGATGCTTTCAGATGTAATAAATTGGCCATATTAATGTAACTTTTGCAATTTGGGGAACAGAAGAAGAATGGGGTAGACACAAAGTGATGGTTTTATTTTCCGTTATTACACATTAAGAAGATGCTTTTGCAGCTAGCTTTGCTTCATTGGATTCATTTACAAATGAAGGAAAATGCTGCCAATATGAAAAATTCAGTGTAAGAGATGTAACTCCACTGCGCACTTCTTTAAGTGAAAGCCTTGCATACAATCCAAATACTTTAAAAACTTGCTTTCTATTAAGAACAGTGAAAAATAGGCTATTAAAATATCATTTTAAATATGCAAACAGTGAATTCAGATATACTTATTAATCATTATAACTTTGTTGTAAGTGGCAATAGAACTGGAATACTCTGAGAGCAAAATGCTCTCTGTCATTTCTTGGCAAACTAGATTAACAACAAAATTAGAAAAAAGCACATATTTCAACTGAGCTTTAAAGCCAACTTCAGGCTTGTCATAGACATTGGTCTTCTTTCCTGTTCATTACTTTCATTTTCCCTTATTAAAGTGTAATTCTTTAAATCAGAAGATTCTAGAGTGAAGTATTTAAGGCATTTTTCATGAAAGTCAGCTGGGCTAGAGTTCTTACAGTTTTTTGGTGTTTTTGAGAATGCTGGTTTAGCTCCCAGTTTCAGATGGTGCTTTGAGAAGACACAAGAGATTAAAGGCTACATTTTTGTACCTTCTTCTCAGGGACCTTTATAATTGGACCAGTCTCAGTCAGAATGTGATGAGATGAATCACTTCATGCCTATTGCCCAATGTAAAAACAAAACTGTAAAATGTTTTGTTTAAAAAGTGACATTTTGATTTCATACTTCCCTCTAGCCTTATGCAACTGTCTATTTTTTTATTAAATACAATGTTTTAAGATAAGCCCATCATATTTTTTTTTTCAGAATTAAATTGTATTTTCCTATATTTTCCTAAACATCCTCCTGCAAAATTGTCTTTTGTTCATTATGCTCAACCTTACTGAGAAACACTGTTTGCTGTAACAGTAAGCATCAGAAAGTCAAATGGCACCCACTGTAGCATGGCATGATTCAAAGTACTTTCTTGTCCAGCATGAAGACATTACTTTAATAGCTTGCAGAACATTATGATGATCGGATAAATGCTGACTTAAACTCTCCTCATTGATACCTATACTAACATTCCTTTACACAAAGCCACCAACATACAACAGTGTAATTGCTTATTCATTTACTTAGATTGTGTTAATTGGAATTTGAGCTAATATGTGAGTTTCATCTGAATTAAAAAAATGATAAATTAAAAGCTCTCTACTCCAGAGTTTTCACTCACTGAAACAAGCTACCTCCTTCAATCTGATTCCCATTTTTGGTGCATCAGGGAGAGACTGTACACACTAGGCAGGAATCCAAGCCAACTTCTGCTCCTTCAGTTAGGTGGCAGAATCAATCTAGCTCCATCAGGCCCCTTAAAAGTAAACTGAGCTCATATTTCATGAAAATGGAAAGAAAAAACACCATAATGAAAGATTTTTACCATGGCTTAGAAGAAAACATGGGATCAACTATATTACAAAATAGCGGGAAGTATAAATACAATAATTTTACCCATATTATCAATGAACCCTTTTGTATTTAATACTTTTAAACTGTTTCCTCATCAGCTACAGGCTTCTTAGCAAAAATAAAAGTCAATGAGTTGAAAAGTAATTGGTTCTATGTCTTAAAATATGAAAGCAAAGGGAAGAAATTCATGTGATGTTCTATGTGATGTACCATCATACCATCACTAACAATGGTCATGTTAGAATAATTTGTTAGGGATTTTTAAATTCTTCAGAATTCTTCTGTCAGTCTCCTTCTAAGTTATTCTTTATTATTACAGTCACTATTTTTTTGTAACTAGTTGGGGTTTTTTCATGTTTCTGTGTAACTAGTTACTGTCTAGTTGTAGCTTTCAGAGAAGTAAAATGAAAGACTCCTGTGTGGTAAATTTAATAGCAGGTACATCAGACACTCAGATCCTGCCAACTGGCAAATTTCTTTGGCATTGGTTCTTATGCAAGAATTATTAATTTTACTATTGTAATGCAAAGCATTCATCCCTTTTTAAGCTACATACATCATATGCTTATATCTCTCCCAGAATGTCTGAACTTACTTTTCACCAACAGGAGAAAAGAAAGGACTGAAAATTATTCTCTTTATTAGTATGGCATGCAAACACACATAGTAAGTAAATTTCAGTTGTACCATTGCTTTGTGTTTGATTTTGTACCATCAAAGATTAATTAACTTATAGTTGAGTTGAAAAAGAACATCTATTAGGTGACACAAAGCAATAGAAAATATAGAAATCTGTAATGATAGCAATCTGAGCCATCCACTTGACACATCCTGTCACTGTCTCTGTCTTTTAAAAGTAATCTTTCTTCATGAGGAGTGGGAAGGGTGATAAAGCGCTGTTCTAAAAATTGTCTGGGTTTTCTCTTCTGTAAGCTTGAATACAGGGACTTATAAAAAAATCCACAAAATATTTGCATGTTGTCCTTCCAATGTGTGTATAGTTTTATGTATGTGTATTTATACATACGCACACACGTGTACATGTACAAATCTGAGGGATCCAGTCAGTTCCTTTGGAGGTGATGTGGATGTTCTAGGAGCTGAGAAGATGAAACTATCTTGTACTACTACACATCTGTTTCAAATACTAGATTATCGGGGTGACTGCTGTCCATTCATCGTTTTGCCAACAGTCTGTTCTTCATAACACTCTAAACGGTTGAGCACATTGGCCAGTTTCACAGGAATTGGAAAGATTTCTCATAGTTCTTGAGAATGAGCCACTAGGTGGAAATTGAAGATGCAAATCACTGCTGCCAGTGAGGAAAAGGCAGGAGGAACTCAGACATTCAATACTTTGCTAGGAAGCAACTAGCCACAGTTTCTTTCTTGCCTGCAGTGTTTCATAAGGAGAACTAGGTTATATACCCTTTCTACTGGAATACAGTAGGTAAGGCTTCAGGGAAAAGGAATGCATCCGGCAAAAGACTTCATTAGTTCCACTGTCCCAAACACCTGGTCACATTTGACTTTCCTACTTTGAAAAATTTTCTGTACGTGAACTCCTGTAACCAGTGAAGAATAGATTATGCTCAAATCATATTTCACTTCGTTGTAAATTATGGTGCTGTATTCCTCAGAGAAAACTCTAAAACCCTTTGTTTTCATTGATCTTGCAGGTCATGGCACAGCGTGGTTGCAATATACATAGGGTCAAGGACAGTATACTAGCATAGCACATAAAAAAAATTTCCTTTTATCATCAAATATAAAATGTAAGAAGGCAGTATTTTTAAGTTTAATTCAAAGACTATCTCTATGAACAAATAACCTATTTTGTTACAAAGGACTGCTGTATGAACCAGCTCAGCCCTTGACAATTTAAAAAGCCCTAGGTACAGAATGTAGTAGCCAACAGCAATAGAAGCAATAGAAACCTCAACAAGTTACAAAGCTGGCTCCTCCTGCTATGAACTGAAGATAAGAATATCAGCATGACAAAATGTGCTAGACAAGGGACTGATGGAAGCCTCTGAAACCTCTAGAAAAATTCGCACTACTTTCAGGTCTGATGCTGATTCGCTTCCTTTTGTTCTCAAATGGTTATCTATCAGTTCCCAATACATCTAGGTTACCAAAGTAATCAGCTATACAGCAAGAGTCTGTCACTCATAGGACGTGAAGTCCTAAGACAAACAAAACTCAGGCTGCAAGTGGCTGCAGGTCTTTCTCCTACAATCTTAATTCCAGACACATGTAAATTCTTTTTTCCCCGTGTTAGTTCCTTTACCTCCTGACTTATCAAATCAATAAACTTTCTCAAGCATTTCATAAAGCATTTTTAAGGAATACATATACCTTTTTGTACTCTGAGAACCTAACTAAGCTGTCTGTTCTATAGTGCACAGCATTCCTTTTTCCTTTCAAACACTTCTCCCTGTGTTCTCAGAATGAGTCACTTTTAAATATCTTTATTTAAAAAAACCCCAACCACTAAACCCCCCAAAATGCCAGGGTTCTTTTTTAACAGCTTATCTTTCCTTGAATCCTTTCTTCTGTGATACACATTTTATCATAATCTATTTTATGCTTTATTTTGTTTTGTTCCTGACATGGTTTAGTGCTTTTATAGTATCCTATAAGACAATCACTAGGGGTAGAATTAAGAAATTATTTTTTTCTACTTATTAAATAAAAAATATTGAGGTAAATATAAACACTTTTCTTTATTCTAAGGAAAAGTGCAATGTCTCTTTTATTCTTTAATTTAAAAGATATGTCTCAAGTTCAACATCAGATTTCATTTTTCACCAATCCAGTCTTATTCAGTCACTTGGAAAGCAAACACGTGATAGTCAGCATCTTGCTATTTGTCTGTGTGTTCCTCATGATGCCAATCAATCTACAGGCTGGGACAGAAGAAACCCTCCCAGGGCAGTCCTGCGATATGTATGTGCTGTAGTATTTTATGATATATATTTATTTTTCTGTATCAGTTCTTATCTTCAGTTCAGTTAATGGGACAAGTCTAATAGCTTTGTTGTACGCACCCTTTAAAGCTGTTTCAAGAGTAGAACCTGTCAAAAGACAACCTATCTCAAAAAAAAAATCTCAAATGAAATTCCAAGATGATTTAAATATAATTCTGAGCTGTAGCTGCATGAAAGTAAAGAAGGCTGAAAAATTATCTAAGTAGTTTAAAGTTGATGAGACACGGACTTGAGTTTTAACATGTAATTTGGTGTTTTTAAATCACCCAAAGCTTGGGAATATGAAGGAGTACAGTTAAGGACTGCCTACATTTAGACTTAATTTAAAGTTACCTTATGAACAGAGTTGAATCGCTGTTGATGGATTCTCCCACTGAGAAATGTCACAGAGCAACTGACTGTATTATTTTGCTTCTAAAAGTTCCTTTATATTTCCTGTCTTACAACAAGCATCTCCTGTTGATCTGTTGTTTGAAAATGATCCATCACTGACAAAATATTTCTTTGTGCAAATGTAATATAACAAAAATGACACTATTTTTTTCTATTGACCATCATTTGAAATATTGATACCAACAAGCTATATTTTACCTGAGGCTCCACCATGGTTAAGGTCCAGGTTGTCAGGTTTTAGGAAATAATTTAAGGTCTGCAGCTAATTACCTTTCTTGACAAAACTGAGTTGGAGACTCTCTAAATCATAGCAGGACTCTAAAAATGTTACTGTTTTGTTCCAGGAAATAACATATGAGAGAAGATGAGAATTATACTGGGATGAGTCAATCACCCACTACAGCACTAACCTACAATCAAGAATGTCTATTCTCATATGTTTAACTTGAAAGTATAAAAACATTATGCTTAACCAAATGGCATGAGGAAGGAAATATGTTCTTAAGGATAAACAGACCTACTGGAAACTTTCTGTGATTGTTCCACATATCTGATGACTAGTTTTGAAATGGGATTGATATTTCTGAGCATTACAAAGTTTTACTCAAAAGAGTAGGGCTCCAACTGAGGATAAAGTATGTTTTAACAAATCGTGTAAGTTGTAGACCAACTTTTGTCAACTTAGTACCCCATTAACAGAGTTATTTCATAATCACTTTCCCTTCAGTCTAGGAAAAAAAAGTGAGATGAAGAAATTGTTGGAAAAAATAGACTTTGTAGAAATATTAATTTCCTCCCTACCCAAAAAAACACCATATTTTTTTTGTTGTTACTTTTGAATAAGATAAAACTGAGTTGCTCATTTTAGATAGACTTTCTATGATTTTTATTGACATTTATATTTTAAAACTCTATAAATGTGCAATTGTGTAATTTTTCTATAGTTTATGAACTTTAGAAATTAGAGAAGGAAGGAAAGTTACAAGGTATAAATTTTTTACTCTCCTCATTCTGTATCTTTTCCCAAGTTGGAGAAGTTTCCACTCAATTGTTACAAAATCTATCAAGAAAACAAAACCAAAACAAAACCAAAACAAAACCAGGAACCAACCAACCAACCAAAACCAAACAAAACACTTGGGGGAAAAACCTCCCAGTCCCTATATGTAAGTTAAACCTGGAGATTATGGGTCAGCATTTTGAAAAAGATTGAAGTTGTGGCTATATTTCTTAATTATTTTAATAAAAAGACTTATTAGGTACCTCCCTTTAGTCATCTAATCCTCTGAAAAATCTGGCCTTCCTACATTCCTTACTAGCACACTTTCAGTTGCAGGCAACAAGTCTTAACTAGAGTTAATTGTTAGGTCAGTGAGGAAAAAGTAGCTATATTCTTTAGAAAATCTGAGTAGCTGTATATCCAAACCTTGATATGTACACAGATAAAATTAATACTATTTTTACTTCATTTGAGAGTCATAGAAATACAGAACAGAAAGTGATCATGAGAGGCTGTGGTCTGTTCTGGTGCAGGTCCAATTACACTATCAACCTTCATAACATGTTTTTCTCACTTGTTTTAAAATTTCAGGTGATAGAGATATTATAGGGTTTCTACTCATTCCATCAAAGTGTATAATTATCTTTTACCATTAAACTTTTTTTCCTGCTGCCTAGACTAAATCCATATTGTTCCGTTTCAAATCCATTGTTCTCATCCTATTCACAGTGAGCATGGAGAACAGACAATACCTTTTGCTTTGCAGCTATCTTTTACGTATTTGAAGACTTAACATTTCCCTTCCATCTTCTCCCCTAGTCTATGTTAGTTTTCATATTTCTCATGTTTTGTAAATGTCTGAACAATCCCATTATTTTCCTCATTTTCCTTATAGTTAATTTACATATTTCAAATATTTACTGGCTGACCTTTTATGACAGCTGCAGGAGTGGAGAAAATGCATATAGACAAAACTTTCACTGTGAAAATATGCTTTTATTGCAAAAACCTCCCAAATTTTAATTTTTCCCTTAGTATAAATTAAGCATATTAAATTAAGCGTACCAATTAAAATTGGGTTATACCTCCTTAGCTCTTGTTTTCCCTTTTTTTTCTTATTTCTCAGTTCTGGATTTTTCCACATTCACAATGAGTTCCTCTTTTCCTCCTTAGTAAAAGATGACAGAAGGTGAGTTGAAGCTGATGGATGGGAGGTAGTTTCTTGTAATACTTCACAGAATAAGGAAGTAAAAGTACAGCATTAAGTGGCAGAAGGAAGGATGGGAAGAAATAATTTCAGGGATATGAATTGGTTCTCTCTTGCTGCCAGAACCATGATGGAGCCAGAGCTGCCTCCCTTCCCACGGAGCACTAGTTACATGTTCATCCCTGTTGTTACGGTTGTAAACCTCACTAACTGTCTAAATTGCCTGTCCACCAGGTTCCTGCCTGTATGATTTTGATGAAGTCCGCCATTCTCATCTCAGCTCTTCACCTGTCTCCCAGCTTCTCCTGGGAGATACCACTGTTAACTTCCTTAAGGGAGGTGGTCCTCTGACTAGCCTACTTTGGCAGGGAAATCTATGGTAGACATCAGCATATCCAACTCTTTAATGAGTGAAAACATGTGAAAATACTCAATCATTCCATCCTCTGTAGTCCTACATCAAGTAAATATCAATTTATTTTTGTAATATTTATTTATTTGTTTAGTTGGTTTTACTCCTGGAGAGGGCAGCATAGAGGAAGAAAGAGGAGAGGGAGCTAGAGTGTAATCATGTTTTGCTGTAGTAACTATATTATGTGTGCCAGTTTGGGTAACTTAGCTAGAGAAGCTTAGAAATACCCAAAACTGTTTCATTTGCTAACTAGGCAAACTGAATAGCTGCTGATAAAGCTGTATTAGATGACTTATTTAATTTTAAAGCAAGGCATCTAACAGGACTCTCATATTCCCCTTCTGGTATCTGAGATAATCTGATTTCTGAATGAGGGTGAGAAGCTTATGAATATGAATTAAGAAACATTTGTTTATTTAAAGAGTGATTGACAGAGGGTCAAGTGAGAAATCTGACGTGATTTAGATCATCTGTTATTTTCCAACATCAGCCAAAGAAACACAGATCAGAGATCACCCCAAGGTCTGCAATACTAAAGCTGTAAGGACCCCAAATTTGATACCCAAAAAATTGCAAAAACGTCCAATAACAGCTCTTTGGGTCTAGAGAATCCCAGAAACACTCAATAATTCTTATGGTTACCTTTCAAACAACCTCTGTGACAGAAGTTAAGAAGGGATGTGCCTGTGTGCACATGTGCAGAGAATATAGACATACAAACCTCATACTGAAACCTTACAATTTAATATAACCAAGAAGAAAAGAAAACAGGAGCTTTTACAATGACCATCAGCTTTGCTGCCTTGATATTTTTTTCTTTCAAGTTACTCAGAAAAATTCCCAGAGCTGGCTCAAGACCTCTTGGCAACACAGACAAAATTAAATTTTGCAGCTCCATGGGTGAGAAGCTGAGAAGGGCTGGAGCAGGAGCACAGAGCCACAGGGGAGCTGCGGTGAGCTCAGCTGCTCGCTCTTGCTTCTGTTGCCTGGCAGATGGGAGGTCGTGAGCAGCAACTGCTCCCACACCAGCCTGCCCACTTTCCAGAACGCTGGCATAGATAAATCATATATTAGGGTCACGGACATCATTCGTATACCCACTTTGCCTATGCCAACAGCTACTTTTTTCTGTGCATTTTGTAACAATTTTGTTTTCTGCACAGAATTGTAACTCTAATATGTGAATACTCTTACAAAGAACCATTTATGGAACATGCTATCATGAAGTACAGTATCAGTTGTGTTCTTTTGTATTTTTAATACAAATTGTTGCTAACACTAATAGCTTTCTATTAGTCCTTTCAGTTTGTATCAGCTCTGTATTCTGTCTTTGAAGCAGAATGAAGAAGAAATTAACAAAAGTATTTTGTTCTGTATGTTTCCTGAAAAAAATCTAGAATGAATGAACACTTTTGTTTCAGCAAGCTGATAAATCTAAGTATAATGTTCCCTTACCAAGACCTATGCAAGTTGACAAGCACTGGACATTTTTGTGCCCTGAGGGTATGTTCTTGAGGAAATTTTGATTAGAAATTGAGTTCACTTCCACAAGATGACAAATTTCTTATACTTGTATTTTAGATCCTTCTTATTCATATTTTACATTTGCCATTTACTAGAATCCTTTGTAGCAGCTGGGATGTCCATTACATTTTAGAACACTGTTTTCAGTGCATATGGTAATGCTGATATTAAACATTCCCAAAGACTTTTCAAATATATAAGTACATTTCCATGATACTTAGAGCTGCTACCTCTTTTGGTTTTCCTTAGCATTGAATAGATCTTTCCACAGAGTCTGATCTATTGCCGTTTGCTTTGCCATCTTCTTCCCTGACCATGTTTAACTGACCTTAGGGCCAAAATATTTTGAATATGGCTTTTCTGCAGGAAAAGTCTCTTCTTCCTTGAGTCTAGTTTTCATTAATAACGTTTCAAAACTGTCACCAGGAGGTTTCCTTGGTCAGAAACCCAACAGTTTCTGCATTCTGGTTCTTAATTGCCTATATTTTTAGAAAACTATTTTATTTGAACGGATTGCTTTGGCTAGTTAGAGGAAAGAGGAATACCTGTTGTTTTCAAAGACTTTTTAAAAATTCTGATGAACTATTCTTTAATCCATCACTGAGAGTTTAATATTGATTTTTTAATTGAATAGACAATTCCATTTTTAAGTAAAAATTTTTTTTATATATATATAAAAATATATATATAAAAAATGTACCTTGTGGACCTGTTCATTTTTCCTGGAAATTAGACCTGGACTGAAGAAGAGGAAAAAAAAGTCCCCTGGTCATACCTGTTCAAGATTGGTTCACTTATTCAAATCTTTAAAGCCAGATATCACATTCAAAGGATTATGGAGTTATTCAAACAAGAACATGTTTCCTCCATGCTTTAAGCAGCTATGGAAAGCTACTGGCAGCAGAACTTAAAATTGTTATTGGTTTTCAAATTAGTACCCACTGAAAATAACATGGGCAGTCACAACAGAAGGTTAGTGTTTTGAAATGAATGACCCAGTCTCATCCAGCAGTACTGGGCCATTTCCAGTTTACTTCTGAACGTTTAACCTTCACCAGAGACTATATATTTAAGAAACCTGGATGATGAATAAGTGCAGATATCAGTGTACTGGAAACAAGAAAGTGAAAGAGTTTATAAGTTAGGCAATACAGAATCAGGAAAAGAATAGTTCAAAATGTATGTTTTACATATATTACAGAAACCTATCAGAGAATGCAAAAATAGTTATTTAAAGTCATGGTGTGTCAAAATTCAGTGTTTATTTTGCTCTTTTTTTTTTCAATAGCTTCCACCCACCCAAGCAACTGCATCCTGCATTTATATTTGGTTTGCTAGGGATTAATGGTATTAGTATTCTCCAGCTGGGAGGGGTCTTCAATTACTGTCAGTCACTTTAGTCAGTCATTTCTTCTGTTTTCCATGACCTCATTATAAGCCATAACTAACCATGACATCCTTATGCTGTAGACAGAAGAGTGGAACAGGTCCCTTTGAAACTAATTTTTATTTTGTTCTTTTTTTCCCCCTATTCAGCATAGACAAGATAGCAATGTGGTAATGATTATTTGGAGACATATGGTTAAATTCTAGCTAATAAAACTTTGCCCGTAATTTCTCAGGAGGAAAGGGCTGCAATCTTTTTGGCTTTTTAAAGTTTGTCTCCCTTGTCATATGCAGGCTAGCTTTTAGGACACACTGATGGATTTAGATGCAGATCTCCTACATCAAAGTTCTGAAAGCCTGAACTACGAGCAACATGATTCAAAATTTGTTGCTGAAAAGAGTATTAATGTATCATTAAATACATACAATATTTTGTACATAACAAAAGTCAGAAAAAAGAAGAGGATCCATCAGTGGAAATCCAGGAACCTTAAAGCGAGCTGAACTAATGTCTTGCAATCTAAATGACTACCATTAAACTGAAAACAATTTTGAATGATTTTGTAAGACTAAAGAGAAAGAACTAACTTCTAAACAGTCATAGTTACATGAGAAATCCCAAAACAAATAACAAAAGATCAAATGAATAAAAAAAAAAAACCACCTCAAAGCTGAATATTACTAGCTGGAATATGCAATTTTTTTTTCTTAATAGTCTTCTAATATATAGTATATAGGTAATTTATTCTGTCTCTCACAGTATAAATAATGGTTTACAATGTATTACTTTCAGCAAAGGACATTTCAGCAGAGGAATTTCAACTTTTAAGATCTCCCTTTGACCTGTATGCCTTAGGTTTTGGTTGACAAGACCTTTACCAGCAGCTAATACATATTTTCTGCTACTACATCTGTAAGTTACATAAGAAGTGAATGTAAAGGATTGACTTATAGGTTGGAGGATTTTGACCATATGTGCACTTTCTGTTTCAGTTTTGAAAAAAGTGATATAACTCAATGAAGAGAATGGACCTCTGTTTTCCTGTGTGACTGGCAAAAACTTAGTATGTCTGAAGCTAGTCTAATGTTCAGTACAGGAACTCCATCATACTTCTAAAGAGTAAATCAATGTATTTATGTGCACATATGTAAAGCAATGTATTAACAGAACTTTACCTTCCAAATAACTTGATTATTCCCATAGGTGATAAGCATATGCTTACATAATTGTCAGGCAAAAGCTTATATTCTCGTTTTTTCAAGTATAGTTTTGCCTATGAAGTAGAATAAGAGAAAATTAAAGGTAGAAACGTGGTTACAGATTGAGGATTTTAACAAAGCAATTGCAAAAGTCAAAAAACCCCAGAGCCATGAGAAAATGGATCTCCTGAGACTTATGTAGAGTAGGTTAAGTTTTGATTGATTTTAAAGTGAATGATTGCTACATCTCTCTGCATATCTTGGTGTCAGGGAGCTAAGTAGATCAGGCAGGTGGAGCAAACTTTGAGCATCTTGGTCTCCCTATTCCTTGCAACCCCCCAGGATCTGAAGCTTGCCAGTCCTGTATCATGCCCTTTGTCTTTCTGATTCTGAAACTAGGAAAATTGCATGTGGAAATCAGATAACATAACTCCTTTATCATAACATCAACTCCTTTATCAAGATCAGGTTACAACATTTACAGTGTCTATGACTAAACTGGTAGCTCTTAAAATATATTGCTGTTTTCCTTTCTCCATCTTACTTCTTTTCTTTCTACTTAAAAAAAGTGCAATTATATATTTCTGTCCTGTGAAACATAAGTATAAAATTAACTAGCCAGGACATTTGCACTTATGCAATGCAGTCATGAGTCCATGAACAGAAAGATAAGCTAAAAACAAGAGCCTTAAACAGATGGAGCTTTATAAAAATTAGTGAGCAATTGGCATGCCTGTAGTTTGCCAGAAGCTAGCTGCAAGTAGGAAAACATCAGAAACAGAAGCTGTAATTTCTTTAATTTCTTTCTTCTCTTTTATTCTCCTTAGTGCAAAATTATTTTATTTTTTCTTAAAGGGAACAAGATTAAACTCCATCATCAACAAGAACAGAAAAAGTCTATTTGACTGTCTCCAAAAAAGACAGTTAAAATTTTCTTTCTATTGTCTAAGATTGGGAATATGTTTCTTCCTTTAAAAGTGTCTATGAGACTAAAGGAAAGAACAAGAAAACATGCATTGAAACTCTTAATTAGTCAAGTTTCAGGTGATATAACAGTGCTCTTACTTTCTCTGTAAGCTTAATTAAAGGTTTCTTTTATGACAAGGTGTTATAATAGAAGTAAACCACTACTAACCTAACACAAAACCTTAGGTTACACTTACAATTTTACTGTAAGCAACAGTAAAATTATCAACAACAATTTTAAAATAGTGGCCAAGAATATTGCTCTATTTACTAATTTACTTGTCTGAAGATTAAATATTCACACACAAGAAGGTAATTTTAATACTCATACAAATTATCTAGATACAAGAGAAAAATCTGGAATATTTTCTTCAGACAAATTCTTCACTGTTATGAAGCCAATGGTTTCCTTCTTCTGAGGAAAAAATAGAGAGAATCGCCCTCTGCAGCTTTCTAAGCTTCCCAAGGTCCACAATGCTGAGTGGTCATCAGGCCTTACACTTCAACCTTGTGCCCAGTAACTCTCCGACTGTGTAAAGTCCAGCATTTGCCAAAGGTGAAGTGTACTACCAAGCAGTGCTCCCACTACCTTCCTAATGCTATAGGGCACTAATACAGGAAATTATAAAAATCATGTCCAGCCAAGCAAAGCATTTTGTAACCATTGTAGGGCTGAAGGCTGAACTGGGCCTATTCACCACCTGACTGTATGAAAACATACAAGTTTTGTACAAAAACATACAAGTTTTGCCAGATTACAGCATGAACACTGATGCAGACTTTCTTTGCCAATGAAAGCAATGACAAACTTCCTGTGACCAGCTTGAAACTCCTGTGCCATGCTAGTGACAAAGTACATAATTCACAGGATCTATTTAATGACAGTGGTGGAAATCATGCAGATGAAATCTTGCTTTTCTTTAAAAGGAAACAGTCCTGGTGCATTTATGATAGGGTGACGTGTACGCTGACAGATTGCAGAATGTAGAACACACTGTAACCAAGAAAACCATCAACATCAGCTTTTAGAACAATTTTTGCAAATCCTTTCCCATTTAATTTTCCAAAATAGTAAACACACGAAAACCTGTAAAGAGAAACAAGTGTGACTCACGAAAGAATGAATGGCAGATCATCAGCGGTGCAAGTGTTTTTTCCAGGGGACCTTTTGCTGGGGAGCAGAGGGTGCAGGACATAGTGTTCAGGATTTAATTTATGAACTGATTTTAATAACTTTAAACTTTGTTCAGCAATAATAGTTTACATTTTTTATACAAATACAACCTGGGACCGGTGTTTTTCTTATCAAGTTATTTGTAACCATAAAGCTATGAGACGAAGGAGCCACTTCAGTTCTTGTGGTTAATTCAATTACTATTATGCTCTTTATGTTGACATCACTTAGAAATATTGAGAGCAACATGTCACAATTCTGACGACAGTTAACAACAGTAAAACTGTTTAAGTTGCTTCCAGATGACTCTTTTGAAATACAGACTGTCCTTGATGTGGTTTGCTACCACTAGTGTCCAGTGGTTTGCTACTGCTGGAATAGCTGATGATATGTGATGGTTGGCATTTACGGTGTGTTGAATTATTTCCCCTTGCAGTGGCTGACTCTGAAGAGTTTTACACTCTTAAAGTGCTACACTGAATTGAAGAGACGTATTATCAATCATTAAAATTGCCTTGCATTTTAAGATACTTATAGAGTGGAAAAACACTGAGATTGATCAAATAATTCATACTGAATCAACTAGTAAAAAAAAAATTAGTGGGTTTTTTTCCCCTCCTTCTGATATGTGCATGAAAAGACTAAATTTTTTGAATGTGTATATGAATATCTTGGACAAATATTTGTTCAGGACTGTCTTGCACATAAGTCACAGTATTCTGCAAGTGTTTAATGCACACTGTGCTAAATGAAAATTATTCTAGTACCTCTGTAAATGATCACAATTCACAGTTTCTTTTCCTGCTCTATGGCTGGAGGAATGTGTTGCATTTAAGACGATGTGAAACTTGGATATATTGTTGGGATTTTCAGTTGCTGACAAGAAATGTGAAAGCAGAAATGATACATTTTTGAAAAAGAAATAAAACCCCTTATAATAATTACAATTTAAAGATTAATCTCTTCTGTTCTGTAGAACCCTTGCATTTGGAAATAGGAGACTGCTATATTGGAGAAAATGGAATCATAGAGTTAAAAAAGTTTAGGACTTTTTCAGAAACACAAGGCCTTTCTTTTTTCCACTGCACTTGATGCAGCGTGAACTTTACACAGCTCTTTGAAACACTTGAACTGTTGAATGGAAGATTTAAATTTGCTATTTTGTAGTCACAGAAAATGGGCCACAACTGAAATATATCAACAAATCCAGTTGTGATTTATCTTTGTTCAACAATGGTATTATGTTTGTAACAAGTTATTACACTCATTAGTTACATTCACTCTTTTACTCTAAGGACATAAGATGTGAGAATGACATAGATTTGAAAAGACTTTTAAAAATAATTGATACCTGCAGACTGATACGAGTGCAATATTGTTCTATAGCAGTAGGGCCCAATGTACAGAAAGAGCAGGTCTAAGTCCATTTTACCAGAGCAATCATATCTAAAGATATGCACCTACCCAAAAGGTACACATGAAGGGAGAGGGTTACTCTGCTTACAACTGTAGCACAGAAAGCTACCTATTATCTCTGCAGAGGGATATGGACAGGCTGGATGCATGGGCCAAGGTCAACTGTATGAGGTTTAACAAGGCCAAGTGCGAGGTCTGCACTTCAGTCACAACAACCCCATGCAACACTACAGGCTTGGGGAAGAGTTGCTGGGAAGCTGCCTGGTGGAAAAAGACCTGGGGGTGATGGCTGACAGCCAGCTGAACACGAGCCATCAGTGTGCCCAGGTGGCCAAGGAGGTCAGGAGCATCCTGGCCTGTATCAGAAATAGTGTGGCCAGCAGGAGTAGGGAAGTGATTGTGCCCCTGGACTCGGCACTGGTGAGGCCACACCTTGAATCCTGTGTTCAGGTTTGGGCCCCTCACTACAAGAAGGACATTGAGGTGCTGGAGCGTGTCCAGAGAAGGGCAACGAAGCTGGTGAGGGGTCTGGAGCACAGGTCTTATGAGGAGCGGCTGAGGGAACTGGGATTGTTCGGTTTGGAGAAGAGGAGGCTGAGGGGAGACCTCGTCACTCTCTACAACTACCTGAAAGGGGGTTGTGGCAACGAGGGTGTTGGTCTCTTCTCCCAACTAACTAGTGATAGGACAAGAGGAAACTGGCCTGAAGTTGCAACAGGGGAGGTTTAGATTAGATATCAGGAAAAATGTCTTTACTGAGAGGGTGGTCAAGCATTGGAACAGGCTACCCAGGACAGGGTGGAGTCACCATCACTGGAAGTGTTCAAAAGATGTGTGGACATGGCACTTTGGGACATGGTTTAATGGGCCTGGTGTTGTTAGGCTGATGGTTGGACTTGATGATCTTAGAGGTCTTTTCCAACTTTAATGATTCTGTGTGTGAGTCTGTGTGAGTAGAACAACATGAGAACTGTTGTTGTGGCCTGGCTCTCAAGTTGTTTCGGAAAACACAGTCTTTTGAATCAATTGCCACAGGTTGGGAATCCCATAAAGACAATATCATGAATGAAGTGCAGCAGATCAACATGATTTCTGCCAAAGTGAAATAGTATCTCTAAAATATATTTAATTGGAAGACAAATGAGAAAGTTTAAGATTTCGCTACCGTAGTTGAAAACCATTAGGTAATTTAAAATGAATAAAAGATATTTATATGTCTTTCTTCCTTACTAGATTCTGTTTACAAGAGAACTCTTTGGTTTCAACATATAGATATAGACATGCTGAAAAAATGGAAAATGTCTGCTACGTTGTTCACAAAAATTACAATGAGTGTAATTGGCAAATCTAACAGGAAGTATCAGATTTTCACAATAGCTGACCAGATATTGACCAGCTTCCTTTTTTCTTTTTCCCTTCTTCCCCTTCCTCTTTCCCTTCCCTATTTTTTTCTCCCTTTTGTGAATCCTTCTGTATGTATTGTATATATAAAATATATAGCTCATTTCACTGAAGCTATTAAAATTAATCTACTGCTAACTCAGGAAAAATCAGTCCTAAAATTTTCCTGTTCATCATATCTTCTTCATGGGTGAAATGAAGAATGCATTTTCTAAGGAAATTTGAAAAATATACTTGAGTTATTTTAGTGACATCCTTTGCATATTAAGAGGAACATTTTAGTTTTAATTTATTTGAAGCACAAATTTCTCCAAGAATTATTCTCTGAGTTCTATCGTGGAGCAAGTATTTCCCTGCAAGCCCTGGAGGGATCTTGGTGGAGCATGTATTTCCATGCAGACCATGGGAAGGCCCTATGCTGGAGCAGGGAAAAACTGTGAGGAGAAGGGAGAGGCAGAAAGGAGCTGTTATGGACTGAATGCAGTGCCCCATTCCCCATGCCTCTATGCTGCTCAAAGGGAAGGAGGTAAAGGACTTTGGAATGAAGGAGTGATACTGAGCCTGGTTTAAAAAAAAAGGAAAGGGGAGGGGATGGGTCTATTTTAATTTTGTCTTGTTTCTTGCTACACAACCCTATTTTAATTGACAATAAATTATACTAACTTTCCTCAGGTCAAGTCTGTTTTGCTCATGATGGCAATAGGTAAGTGACCTCCCTGCCATGTTTCGACTCACGAATGTTTTCATCTTATTTTCTCCCCCATCTTGTTGAGGAGGGAGTGTGAGAGAGTGGCTGGGCGTGGGTTTGACATCTGGCTGAGGTCAATCCACCATATTCCTACACAGTAGGAGCAAGAAGTCTACTAGAGTCCCCAGGTGATCAAGACATAACAGTACAACAAACAAACAAACCCCATCACTCACAGCGAAAGAGACCACAATGGAGGAATGATATCACTTCTTTTTGATCAGACTTTTGTACATTGCAGAAGAGAGTAAAGAGATTTCAAACTTATGTTTTTCTTTGTATGACACTCCTTAGAGGAGCTGCCTTAAGTTTGAGTTTGAAAATGTTCTCGAGGTATGCAAGATGAACTGTAATGAGTTGCTAGAGACAAATAGCATTGTGCCAGGAGTCCCACAACTCAGAAGGGAAAGAAGTGAACTAGTAACACTGCTTACCTTAAAATTGCCTTGGTACCTGAAGATAGTGTGTCAAGAAATGCAATGTTGATTTTTTAAAAGGGTTCCAAAAGAGGTATGGGAAAATACAGGTCTGTAAGCCTGATAACCATAGACAAGAAAGTAATAGGATCTATAATAAAAAGTTGATTGATTATTAGTAGTTTATAATTAAAAGTAGTTTATAGTTGATTTGGCCACCCAAATCTTTGTAATGTACTGGGGAAGTGTTACTGTTCTTATAAATAGAAAATATTGCCTTAGAAAGATTTGGACCATCAAAAAGATGAATAAGCTTTATTTTTATTTCAAAAAGTTTTCTAAAATTCTGTTAACAAAGGGTTTTTTTAAAAAAAGTGACAGTGGTATAAGAGGGGAAGTTCGTCTGAATGAATAATGGTTTAAAATAATGGAAGCAGAAGGGTAAAGGAAATTACTAATTTTCACAAAGAAGAAAATTTACCAGCGAAACTCTTCAGTGACTTTTTGTTGAAATTTGTTCTGTTCAATGACTGAACGACCCCATAAGTCATCTGGAAATGGCTGTGAATAATGAGATGACACATTTTCATGATTAAGTTTGGGTTGTTCAGGAAGAACTTTGAAGAATTGTCAAAGGACATTTTGAAATTATTGACAGGGTAATAGAACAGCAGATGAAATTTTGTGTAGGTTAATATAAAACTAAGGAAATGAGGGAGAAAACATAGGAAAACATAGGAGCTGGAAGTCAGGGACAGGGAGCAGAACGAAGTCTCCATAATCCAAGGGGAAATGGTTAGCGACATGCTAGACCACTTACTTAGACACACAAAAGACTATGGGGAAGATGGGATCTACCAAAGGGTACTGAGAGAAGTGGAAGTACCTAGAGTAACTGCTCACCAAGCCACTCTCCACTGTTTATCAACAGTCCTGGCTAACCAGGGAGGTCCTAGTTGACTGGAGGTTAGCAAATGTGAGGCCCATCTACAAGAAGGGCCAGAAGGAGGATCTGGGGAACTACAGAGATGTTAGACCCAGGGAAGGTTATGAATCAGATCACCTTGAGTGCCATCATGTGGCACGTACAGGACAACAATGTGATCAGGTCCAGTCAGCATGGGTTTATGAAAAGCAGGTCTTGCTTGACTAACCTGATCTCCTATGGCCAGGAGACCAAATCAGTGGATGAGGGAAAGGTGGTGGATGTTGTCTACCTAGACTGTAGTAAAGGCTTTGACACTGTTTCCTACAGCATTCTCCCAGAGAAACCGGCAGCTCATGGCTTAGACAGGTGTGCAGTTGGCTGGGTAAAAAAAGTGGCTGGATGGCTGAGCCCCAAAAGTTGTCATGAACGGAGCTAAATCCAGCTGGCAGCCAGGCACAAGCGGTGTTCCCCAAGGCTCAGTTTTGGGGCCGGTCTTATTTAATATCTTTATGGACGATCTGGATGAGGGGATTGAGTGCTCCCTCAGTAAGTTTGCAGACGACATCAAGTTGGGTGGGAGTGTTGATCTGCTGGAGGGCAGGAAAGCTCTGCAGAGAGATCTGAACAGGCTGGATCGATGGGCAGAGGTCAACTGTATGAAGTTTAATAAGGCCAATTGCCTGATCCTGCACTTCGATCACAACAAACCCAGGCAACGCTACAGGCTTGGGGAAGAGTGGCTGGGAATCTGCCTGGTGGAAAAGGACTTGGGGATGCTGGTTGACAGGCGGTTGACCATGAACCATCAGTGTTCCCAGGTGGCCAAGGAGGTCAGGAGCATCCTGGCCTGTATCAGAAATAGTGTGGCCAGCAGGAGTAGGGAAGTGATTGTGCCCCTGGACTCGGCACTGGTGAGGCTGCACCTTGTTCTTGTGTTCAGTTTTGGCCCCTCAGTACCAGAAGGACATTGAGGTGCTGGAGCGTGTCCAGAGAAGGGCAACAAAGCTGGTGAGGGGGGAACTGGGGTTGTTTAGTGTGGAGAAGAGGAGGCTGAGGGGAGACCTCATCGCTCTCTACAACTACCTGAAAGAAGGTTGTACAAGGTAGGTGTCAGTCTCTTCTGCCATATAACACGTGATAGGACAAACGGAAATGGCTTCAAGTCATGCCAGGGCAGGTTTAGATTGGATATTAGAGAAAATTTCTTCACCAAAAGGGTTGTCAAGCATTGGAACAGGCTGCCCAAGGAACTGGTTGAGTCACCATCCCTGGAGGTATATAAAAGATGTGTAGATGTGGTGCTTAGGGGCATGGTTTAGTGGTGGAATTGGCAGTGTTAGGTTAACAGTTGGACTTGATGATCTTAAAGGTTTTTTCCAATCTGAATGATTCCACGATTCTATGAAACTTCCTATCTAAAATGATTGTTTCTTACCTGACATTTCCACACAGATTGTTGGATCTTTGATAAATACTTCAATAACAATGCTTTCTTAATGTTTAGTGACAGAAGAACAGTCTAAATGTTAGGAATTAGTAGAAAAGGAGTAGAGAACAAAGTTGTGCTTCTATATGAGTTCATATATCACTCATATATTGACTAACATATGCTGTTCTTGTGGCCTCAAAACAGAGACAGACAAAACAAAACATTCAAACAGGGTGATAAAGAATAATGAGGAGTTCGAAATTGCTTCTGTATGAGAAACAATTCAGTAACCCAGCCCTCTTCAGCCTGGAAAGACTGAGGAAGACACGACAGAGAGCTACAATCTTATGAGAGGCACGTGTAGGGTATATAAACATCAGCTTTAACCAACTTTTTTCTGTACAAGAATTATGAGGAATAAAACAAACCTGGTAGAAATTTGGTTCAAAACAAACTTGAATGGTACTTCATTGATGGGGTAAATATTCTGTGGAACTCCTTAGCAAACGACGTCATGGATGCTAAGATTTTATATGGGCCCAGACATGGCAATTGCCTGAAAGAAAACCCATCAAGGATTATTACAAAAAGCATACCTGACTCGGGAGGTTTCTGAACTGAGAGAAGGTGAATGTTGAAAGAATATTGAAGTATCATATATGTTGTCTGGTCTTATACTCTTCAGGCATCTGTTTTTGGCCATAGTTGGAGACAGGTGGCTGAACTTGACAAACCTTTAGTGTAACCCCAGCTAGACGATCTTCCATGCTGTCAAAAAAGCACAAAGGAACCAAAAAACTGCCCCTACAGGACTTCTAGGTTCACAAACGTAGCAGGTCTCGTCTTTGAAACAAAGATCTTACAGGCTTCCCATAGTCTTGCTAGCCCAGGAAGAGGTATAAAGAAGAATAAACAGAATATTATGGGATATTTGTCTGCCTCTTTTAGGGTCTGATCTAATTCCAAGTGAAGCCACAAAGGATCCCTCCATTCATTTCAGTGGATATTGGTCTTTTCAGTGGAAAGGTAAGTCCAGACAATGGACAAAAACCTGTATACAGAATGTAATACTACAGAGATGCATTTACTCGCAGAAGATGTTAGCAGCAGCCTGTACTCATAGTATTCTCCAAGTACAAAAAATGTGTTAATGTGTAATGATTTCCACTGAGTGTAATAAATACAGAAGGAGCTACAAACAAATACATCCTTTTGTGATCCTCCTCCCTGGCAATGTACGGCAGGCATGGCAGGCAACTCTCGGCATATTACTTACTGTGGTCATCTTGTACTTGATTCTCAGGTTACTACTGGATTAAGCCATTAGCAGCTCTCAGTGTTTGAGATGTAGCTGTATCTGTGTGTACATTTGTACAGCACTTACAAGTTATCAGTGCTGAACAAAAACTTTTGCATTTCTTGTAAGGGCATATGACAGATCTTATCCTATAAATGTACTTAGTATTAGCTGACATAAAATCACTGAGAAGGTTACCAAATCCAAAGTAAAAATTAAAAGCAAGAAACAAAATTACTTCTCTCAAATCAGAATTTCAGCATGTATTTCTCCATTTTTATATAACCATCTAGAAGACAGTTTATGTAGTCTTAGCAAAATAGTATGCCAAATGCCAACAAAAAATTTTTGGTTTTACAATATCATTAAAAATCAGATGCTTGAACATCACATTTACAAAGTAGCTGAGAGAGAGGTGGATGACAAATAGGGAAACTCCTCTCATAGCTCAATATGTCTTGTGATATAATTATAAAGTCACTGGAGAAGGAAGAATATTTTTAAGCAGTTATAACGGATGTTGCTTTGATGTAGGATTTCTCTACATGCTGAAGTAAAGCATGCTTTGGGATATTTGTTAAGGTACTTGGTCAGGTCTTAAGACATGGGTTTAAAGAATAGCTGAAGGATTAGCAGTGCTTTACCTAAGAAATACAAATTCATTTTCCTGAATCCATATGTGCTTTTTTCTGCTACAGTCTTAAGCCCTCAATTCGAGCTGTTTAAGATGGTTTTTATCTTAATGCTTATTCTACTATATAGGACTCTCAGTTCCCTTATGTTATCCAGTATCAAAACTAATCATAGAAACAAAAATCTAGAGAAGGAGGAGAGAAGTTGCTACTTATATTGCAGGCTCATTTTGTACCTGAGTATTTTCCACTGAAGAATAAAATCCACAGGAGCTGATGCTTCTGAGAGAAACACTAGCCGCCTCTTCAACTTCTTTTGTGCATTGACTGAGCTGACAGTACTGCTGGAGTAGTCTACAAGCTGGAAATAGATCTCCCACACAGGGGCTGCCATTTTTTCCTAAGCCTTTAGTAAGTCAAATTAATAGACTTCATGTCACCACGAATATTTACCACTGTCACCATGGTATGCACCAAAATGCACTAGATTTACCCAAAATATTAAAATCTCATCTGGATTTTAAATAAATGTTCCAGTTTACACAAAGTTTTCCAACAGAATAAAAGAAACACAAAAAAACAAACAAACAATCCCAAACAATAGAGTTACTACTCTACTGAAACATGCTTCCTTTTGTGACTGTTTTATATTTTAAAAAATGAGTAAGAATGCTGGAATAGCTAAATATTTTTAGATTAATAAAATTAGTTTACATGGATTGACTATACCCAGATCTCTAAGAGAATATCCTCTCTTTTAGGAAGCACTACTCACATCAGCCTTGACAATTTTACAGATGTGAATCAACATATCTCCTGGATTTCCTTGTACAAAAATATTAATCTATAGTGATGAAAATAATGTTTATATTTTAGATGCTAGAATTTTTTACGCTTTATAGACTTTTTATAGACTTTAATTATCAAGTCTATTACTAATATTATTTTATTTGATCAGTGGTGCTTAGGCCATCTGTTGTGACATTACCTAACTAAATATATAAGGTCATTCAAAACTTTGAAGTAAAAATGTAGGATATAATTGGACAGGTCAGTTTCTAAATAAAAATGGAATAACTTCCAAAGTACTTAGTGATTACAATCTAATTAATTTCCATAGAAGTCAGATGTGCCAAAACTTCCGAAAATTTGGGTGTGTTGGTTTTTTTTAAGACCATTAGTGTTAGGTATTCAAATATTTAAACATTAAATAAAGACATTGACAATAATTCAGAATATTTTTCCAGCCTTTCAGAAACAAGTCATCTTCTCACCTGCTCTTTTCTAGTGAAAAAATATCTATGTGTGCAATTATGAATACAATGAAGGGGAAGCAAAGGAAGAAATTACTCTGCAGTTCTCATTAATTAAGTGACTAGCACAAAGAGAAATTATCCACATGCTGAAGCACAACGTTATTCTCCTACAGAAGGACAGAAAGGGTGAGCTGATATTTGGTATGCAGTATGTTAAGTCCTTTTCAGTAACTGAAGTGCGTAACATTACTCAAAATTTCTTCTGTGGAAAAGATCTACAGTATCTTGTTCAGCTCACAAACACTGACACATCAACAGTCTCATCTTCTATCTTTTTGTTATATTCAAAATAATAGAAAGAATTACTATTCCAGAAATAAACTCAAGCTCTTCTTGCAGAATATAATTTGAAATGTGCAAGTACTGTGTTAGATAAATGTCAGTAAATCCACTAGCTGCAAACCTCCTTCAGATAGTTTCCAGAGCATTTAGCAGAAAAGAGTGACAGTATTAGAGGTGTGAATCCTTGAAAATATATATTGAAGGTAAATGAAGATGTGTAGTCTTAACTGCCAGTATTTTGATAGATGCTTTTTATTAGTCAATTTTTTATTTGCTGGTATCTCTCTCATTTTGTGTTTATTTCAACTGTTGCAATTTCAAAGCAACTTGAGCCAATCTTTTGAGAATTGCATAAACCACAGCAAAATGTTTGCTGCAGTGATACAGAGCTAATCGTCTGGTGGTCCAGGAAAATCATTTGGTTGGTCTATGCACAATATGTGAACAGGGCTGCTCTCAAATCTATTCTTTTCCTAAATTGAGGGCCCAAGTGAGAATAGATTAAGAAAACAGGAAGACTTATCAACAAAGACTATCAATAGTCCAGGGGTGATTGCCAAGGTTTCCCTAGTTGCTGCTGTACCAGCAGAAGTGGATTGCAACTTCAGCTGAAGTACTGGGGGGAACCTGGAGCAGATTTCCTGGCAGAGGGAGTGAAGCAGAACATCCTGGCTTTCACATCTTCAGATAGCAGCACTCAGGGATTCCAGGAGCAGACGTCTCTGCTGGGAATGGCTACCACAGCTGTGAAAGCCAAAACTCCCAGATGGCCATGTGAAGATCAGGGAAATCATGATGTGTCCTGGCATTGGTATTTTGAGTTGTGATCACAATTCCCTTCTCTGAGTACCTGTGGCTTGCAGCCATGGGGTCATCTGCTGCAAGTGCCATGGAAAGATGCACATGAGCCAGGGTAGCAGCTGCACCAACATGGGCAGCAGGATCCAAGGTAAAGATCTGACAGGGACAAAGGTTTTGACATATACCATGTTCATGGAATGGTGTACTAAGCAAGAGGAAAAGGTGAGGGATGCTCTACAGTTTAGCAGCCACTTCAGTGGCAACAGCAACAGTTTCACACTGCGAAACTGATGCAGTTACAAAGCTTGCTCACTGTTGCATGGTTTTTAGAAAAGAATTGCCCACTTACTAATGATTAAGAGTGTTTGCGGGACAGGGGTGGGGGTGTGTTAGTATGTAGCAGATCCAACATGAATGAACTGTGGCCTCTACCAAACATCATCCCACTGATAAAAGTATACCTTATTAAGTATTTCCATATATTTCAAATTGTACATGGAAGAGTACTTACTTTCTTACTTCCATAAGAAACTCAGTTCAACAGCAGGGGTGGAAGTGCATGAAACTGCAGGGGCAAAGTGATTACAATTAACAAATTGAGGGCTGATAATCTTCCCTCTGAAGCTGATACCTAAAGAGTGAATCAGGTTATTCTCACCTGAAACCTTTTTGTCTTACTTTTTCACTCACCCTCCTCCCACCAAATGTTTCTGTGATTCGGCTTGCAAACTATGCCATTAAATCTTCATTCATGTGTTACCAGAGAACTGGTTTTGTTTTAATATAGAAGACCTTAATTCCCACAGACAGTAATTCTTTAACAAAATTTGGCCATTGGACTATGCCAGAATAGGCCAAGATACAGATAGCAAAGTTGTCCTGATGGACTTACTATTTCAGTGAAACCTTGTTTGCTGCAGAATAGAGGATTGACAAAGTGAAATAATTTCTTAGCTCCTGAATGAAAATAACAGGTGGGGAAGTGACACTGGAAATCCTTTTAGGAGAGGAAGAGGTTGAGTTTTCAGAGAAATACATATACATGGAAGTCAAGCTTCCCAATAAGAAGAACTATAGAACTTCGGGACTTTGATTTTAGAAACCAAAGTGAAGAGATAACAGATCTCAGCAGGGAGGAGAACACCAGGGGAAATCAGACACATCTGCAAGGTCTGGAGGTGTGAAATAAATTTCAAAAGAAATGTTCAGAGTTGTTGCAAAGAAGCAGCTTGTTACAAGTTACAAGAACTATCCCCAAGTAGTTATGAACCTGGACTTTATAAAGGATGCAAATTTCTTGGACAAAAATAGGTATTGGGATGAGTTCATTAACTACTGGATTTGTACTGTATATAATACATGGGCGACAGGCAGGAAATTAACAAAGAGCAAACAATAGCCTCACCAGACTGTAAGTTAATAAAGATTTTCAAGTCTTGCTGTTTGTGTTGCAATGTTGTGTACGTACAAGACTAGACTGGCAGAGCAGAGACTGAATCTGGTTTACAAGAAGAGTGGTTCAAGAAACTCGGTTCCCTGTTGAACTCAAATTTTTTTAAGAGCAAAAATGGAACACATGCGGAACCAAGAACCAATTTTTCTTTTGCCAGACCATGCATCCACACATCACTAACCATTTCAAGGCAATGTCCATATGGCTATGGATCTTAAGTTTACATTAATGTTAATATGGATGCAGGTATTGTTTGCACTGAAGATCATCTCACTTGGAAGAGTTCCTGAAAGCTTGAGAACCTGAAACTGCAGGTGATGTAAGGTGCAACAAAAAGGACAGTAGTCAGTACAAGTAAGCTGATGGCCTTCAAGTTTTGGATGTGTCTTTCAATTTCCAGATCCCCATTGGGTAGCACTCTTAGGGAGAGCATAAGAAAGTTGGTGCAGGTGTCCAACCTCATTAAATCCCCTGAGGCAGATGTTAGGGTTATTGTTGATACTTAGCGCTTTAGAAGACACACAGTCTTTTTTCACTCAGTGTTTTTAACAGTTTTGCCAACAAAATGTTGGTCTTCACCATAGCAGGCACTAAGGACACAACAGAAGGCATTGTTTTGCCATTATATAAAACTTTAGTGTGCTCATGTCTTGAGTTCTGCATACAGTTTTGGTCTCTGCATCTCAGGAAGCTGCAACTACTTCTGAAAATCAAGGACAATAGTACTAGATCTACTCAGACTGCAAAGATATTCCATGCTCTTCCTCATTCATGAATGTGTATAGCAGTCAATACAGAGAGTACCCATGTGTGAGAGAGAAGGTTACCAGTCCCTGTCTTGAAGCTACTGGTATTTGAGTTCTGTATAGGAAAATAGAACTTTTACTTATACTAATGTTAGGTGTAAAACTAAGTGGTAAATTATTTTCTACAAGAAATAATACTGCATTTGTTTTTAAAGAGAAATTTTGGAAGATTGGGAATTGATCCTAC
Organism: Phaethon aethereus; assembly: GCF_964289735.1. NCBI lineage: Eukaryota > Metazoa > Chordata > Aves > Phaethontiformes > Phaethontidae > Phaethon > Phaethon aethereus. The sequence continues at coordinate 89,190,053 of NC_138582.1, read as the reverse complement.
AAAAAACAGGAATTCAGACAGCTCATTTACTACAGGTGAAAACGAAAACCATGATGAAAAATAAAATAATTCAGAAAAGTACTTCACAGAACTGATAAACTGCAACAAGTTTATCAGCTGTCACTTAGATAAACAAAATTTAGTTTCCTTTTATTATTATTTAATGAAGTCCTAAAACTTGGTGCCTTTTATCTTTCCCTAGAGATTTATGCCTCCTTAGTTAGAGCCTGGGCACATAGAAATTTCAGTTGTCATTTGGCATAACTGACACGTGGGACCTTCAGACAGAAAACGACAAGGCAGAAATAAACTACTCAGGTCAATAGTATGCAACAAAAAAAAAAGGTGGAACAACCCCCCTTTTTTTAGATACAACAATTCTAGCAGTTCTATTATTGTATCTGAACAGTTGAATAGAAAACCAGCATCAATCTCCAATGCAGGAATATGGACCATCTTTGGAAAAACATGCAAAAAAAAGATGTTTGGTAGATTCTACATGTCCATCAACAGCTCATATGAACCTTAAAGAACTTAATACCTTCCTCTGCTTCAGCTTTCCCATTTATCAGGAATATCTTTTGAGGTTCTTTGATGTTTACCAATTTAAATACTTGCTGTTCAATAATGGTTATCTGCCTTTCTAAATAAACATCTATTTTACCTATCAGATTCCCAAAATTGCTGAAACTGGAAAGCACCTCTGGTGGTCATCAAGTTCAACTGCCCCGTGCTCAAAGCTGGGACAGCTAGATCAAGTTACCAAGAACTGTGTCCAGTCCAGTTTTGAATATATCTAAGGATGGAGACACTACAGCCTCTCTGGAAAACCTGTTCTAGTGTTTGATCACCATCACAGTAAAAAAAGATTTTTCTTATGTGTAAATGTAAGTTCCTTTCAGTTTGTGCACATTGTCTCTTCTCCTGTCACTGACCACCACTGAGAACAGTCTATCTCCATTTTCTATGCTCCTCCCATCAGATGTTTATACACATTGAAGATATCCTCCTGAGCCTTCCCTTCTGCAGACAGAACAGTCCCAGATCTCTCAACTTCTCATCATATGACAGATGGTCCATTTACTTAATCATCTTTGTGGTCCTTTACTGGACTTGTTCCAGTAAGTATGTCTCTCGCATACTGAGGAGCCCAAACCCAGTACTCCAGATGTGTCTCACCAGGGCTGAGCAGAAGGAAAGCATCTCCCTTGACCCACTGTTGTGGTTTAGCCCCAGCCGGCAACTAAGCACCACGCAGCCACTCGCTCACTCCCCCTCCCGCAGTGGGACGGGGGAGAGAATTGGGAAAAAACTCGTGGGTTGAGATAAACACGGTTTAATAGGACAGAAAGAAAGAAGGAAACAACAATGATAATACCAACAAAGGAATGTACAAGAACAAGTGATGCCCAATACAGCAATTGCTCACCACCCAGTGATCGACAGCCCGTCCCCGAGCAGCGATTTCCGCCCCCCGGCCAACTCCAGTTTATATACTGGGCATGACGTCGTATGGTAGGGAATATCTCTTTGGCCAGTCTGGGTCAGCTGTCCCGGCTGTGTCCCCTCCCAGCTCCCTGTGCACCCCCAGCCCTCTCGCCGGCAGGCCAGCACAAGAAGCTGGACTGTCCTTGACTGCTTAGCGACAGCTCAAAATATCAGCACGTTACCTACATTTTCTCATCCCAAATCCAAAACACAGCCTCACACTGGCTTCTGTGAAGAAAACCAGCTCTATCCTGGCTGAAACCAGGACAGTATCCACCCCTTATTCCATACCATTTACGTCATGCCCAGGTCCTGTACTTTTCAATACATTCCAATTATTCATTTTTACTCTTCCTGTCTTTTAATATATATACACAGATATCACTTTCTTAGTCCATGGGCCATCACTTAAAATGTCTGTGGAGTTCAGACAGTCCATGACTCCAGACTTCATCCATCATAGCAGTCTCTCAGGGCAGGGGAGATGGTATGTGGTGTTGGATTGTCATCTGGCACGGTCCATGTTCATGATCTGCAGGTTGAAGATGTCGGTCTCAAGGGATTTGTTGGGCACAAGCTGCTGAAGCCAGTTCTGGTTTCATCACTGCTGCACGTTGCTTGGTTTCAGTGAAGCTCATTCTTCATAAGTCTGGGTGATTCTTACTATAATACCATTGATATGGTAGATAGCAGCCATAGTAGTAATGTCATACTGAACAATTAACATAATACAATTCAAATCATTGACTGTTTTCACCCAAAATCAAGTCTCCTTGAGGTACACATCGGACTTCCCCATCCTTCCGCATTACCCACCAAGTGCACCCAGGTCCCTGGGCAAAGGCAATCCCACGAACGGGTTTGCCTTTGCCTGAGCCAGGAGTAACCCAGACTGTCTTCCCCAGCATATTTCTCACATGCACCACAGGGACTTTATCCCCTTCTACAGTACGTAGAAGTTTTGATTGGGCAGGGCCGGCTCTATTAGTAGATCCCCTAGTGTTGACTAACCAGGTGGCTTTTGCTAAATGTGTATCCCAATGTTTGAATGTCCCATCACCCATTGCTCTCAGTGTAGTCTTTAACAGTCCGTTGTATCGTTCAATTTTTCCGGAAGCTGGTGCATGATAGGGGATGTGATACACCCACTCAATGCCGTGCTCTTTGGCCCAGGTGTCTATGATGTTGTTTCGGAAATGAGTCCCATTGTCTGACTCAATTCTTTCGGGGGTGCCATGTCGCCATAAGACTTGCTTTTCAAGGCCCAGGATAGTGTTCCGGGCGGTGGCATGGGGCACAGGGTATGTTTCCAGCCATCCGGTGTTTGCTTCCACCATGGTAAGCACATAACGCTCCTGTATAGTTTTTATACTATAGCTCCTATAACTACATACTCCCACAGTTGTTAAATCTACCTTTATCAGCCTAATAGAATGATTGTTTTCCCCTCTAAATTGCATGCTGACATATAGCATTGTTGGACTGGTGGGGGATAGAATTATTGGAATGTTATATAAGTGTTCTTAGTTAAATAATGTGATAATTGGCAATGTTATAATTCAGCTTGGATACTCAAAGCAGAGAGAAATCGACCTCCTATGTGTGTGAGATTAGTTTACAACAAGGGGAAATCAGGTTACACATAAAAAAGAAGAAAAGAAGGAAAAAAAAAAAGACATAATCATAAGGATGACAAAACATTATCCAGAAAGGCAAAAATACCTCCATCATTAGTGGTTCTTAAAAATAAACTGGGCAAACATTTCTCAGGAATGACTTGGTTACAGTTGAATGTGTCTTTGGCTGAGGGATGAACAGGAAGACTCCCAAGCCTCTGAACACCACCAGGAGGCAGGGTGAAGAAGCTCAGTCACGCACAGGAAGTTTTCACAGAATCACAGAATCATTAAGGTTGGAAAAGGCCTTTAAGATCCACAAGTTCAACTGTTAACCCAAGTCCACCATGCCCACTACTCCACCACTTTTGTTAGGCCTAGTCAAAACCATCAAAGATATCATCCAGAAATGGTCACAAGGTGTAGAGCACAGTAAGAACAGAGCTTCTCCGAAGTGTATCAGGTTGAGATTGGAGTTCCCACATCAGATCTGTCACAGACGTTAATATGAAATTCTAATTCTGTTAAAATATCAGCAAGTTGAAAAGTACTGTTAATGTGTGTTTCACCTCATATAGTGTTGGAATTAATTTGCTTTTATTTTTCTGTTATAGTATCAAAATTAATTATATTTAGGATGTTGTACAGTATGTTAATGTGAGGAATCCAGATTGTATTTTTTAATTATTTAAAAAGCTACAGTGGATTGAGGCCAGGGCTCTGCATCTCTTGGACTCTAGCAAAACCTGGACTAAGCCCAATCAAGTGGGCATAACTAACATTTACAAACGATGACAAGTTCATACTACATTGAACTTATTTTTCCTATTTATTTTAATGTGACAGATAGCAAAGGAGACTTAACAACAGCTTTTATAACAGCTTCCCTACTATTTCAGACTTCCTGTGCTTGGATAACAGTTTATTCCGGACCAGTCCAGCTTCCTTTGCTTGATCCTGCAGCAAAGTCGTAATAATCCTATTGGTAACATTACAGGCTGTTGCTATGGAAATTAATGTGTTATCTCAGAAAAATGACAGATGGGTTGAAAAGGGAACAAGCCCATTCTTAAACATTGATCCTTACATGACTGGCTAATCCCTAAACGGATGTCATTTAGGAAGTAGCTAATTTCAAAGACTTTAGTAAAACCATATGACTAACCAGAACTGCAGAGGACAGAGGGTATGTTAAGGATTTTTCTTGGAAAGAGTTAAATTCTCTCTGTTTCATTTCTAGTTGTGGCCTACATTGCTCTTCTCTCTACATGTTCCAGACAACTCATAGTAGTTCAGGAACCACCATGAGGTAACAGGGGTTCAGCAGTATTGTGTGTGCGGCTTAACAGTAACTTTACCTCATCCACCTGTAATGCAATGACATAATTCACACAGATGAATTACATTATTAAAGAGAGAAGTGATTTCCAGGACAAGGAAGAAGCAATGAAGTAGCTATCATTTGCAGATACACTTCAGATTAAAAACAGAAAACAAATATAGGTGATGTCTATTACTTTGCCACCACACAAAGGGATACTTTGCATATTTTCATTCTTTAATTGTTGAGGTTTATACTTTCTCTTAAATTTAAACAAAAACATTGTTCATGGCAGTGTAAATCAGGCTAAATTATGGAGAATGCAGCATATAGCAGGTGGAATTTGCTCAAGAAGGCTAAATTAGGAGTGTGGGTTAAAAACTCCTCTGGGATGTAAGTGCCAACAGGGAAATGGATCAGGGATGTAGAATGAGAAATACAATGTGTTGGACTTTTAAAAGAGGAAAGAACCACTGTGGTATGGAAATCTTGTTCAAGACTGACAAGTGATTCTTGATTTTCATTCAATACAGAAAATCTTTTTCTTTCTGAGAAAACTGAAGGAAAAATACAACAGAAGATATTTTTTTCCTATTAGGCAATACTACATTTGACGTTTTTGATAATTTTGTCTTCAGAATCACTTCACTGGTTTTTATAAATCACATAACAACACATTCTTCTCCGATGGTGATTTTTTTTATATTCCTTGGTTATGAATAACAATGTTGCAACAACTTACTATTGGTAATTACTTAGGAGAAAAAAAAAATCACCTGTCTAGGATGCTGACAAAATGCTGAGAATTAGAAGTATCTTCTCATAATGCTTTGACTAGTAGCAAGAATCATACAAATGAAAATCTATAAATCTGTCTCATGCCAGTAAATAACATGATTATTTCAAAATTATAAAAATACGTGTGTCAGAACAGGGACTTGATTTAAAATTTTCAGAACTGAAAGAATATTACCTGAATTATGTCATAATTTTATTCCCCAAAAGTAACAATTACACAAGAATACTCTGTTGTTTGAAAAATTTGCAGGAAAAATTGTTACTGCTATGAAAGTTGGATGTATCTTTTGCAGGTTATAGCAACAGCACCTGCACTGACCCACTCATTGACCTAAAAATCAGTGGAACAAACAAGCAAAAAACCCCACCACCTATACCCTAGAGAAAAGCTGTGTAGTCATAACAAACAGGATTAGAAAACATGGGTTGATGGGTCATGCCAGACATCTGTTGTGCAACTACACACATCATGCTCTTTGCTACTTTGTAATTTTTTTTTTTTTATGTAAAGTTAATCAGGTGGATAGAGGAGACATTAAATTCTGCAGTTTTATTTAAGCATCTGCTAGGGACACAAGTGAAGATAAGAGAATGAGTCCCAAGCGACTACTGTTGTAGCTGTTAGGTGGAAGTCACAGATAGGTCAGAGCCATTAGGAATAAATAATAATGTTGTAATTGAGTAAAAAGCAAAGCTGATGTCCAAAGAACAGTGTAACGGGGAAGACAGTATATCGTGGATCTCTCCTGTCTTTGATGCTCTCTCTATGAATAGATAATTCTGTGATTTTCTTCTTATATAAAAGTTGAAGGGTTGTTATGTGGGTCAAGGATAACATTAGTGGTAATACTTTGATCAGATTTGTAATTTGCCTTTCAAAATGAAAGGTAATATTTGGTGCTGTCAAGGAAGTTATAATGATCAAATATTTGTGATATCATTAGGAGTTGATTATATACCCTTTCTTCCAGGAAGCTAGCACACAGGTCATTGGAATATGAGATAATATTTTTTATAAGCTATCTTCTAAGAAACAGAGCATCAACAGATGTGTTGACAGAAAGAAATAAAGAGAGGCAGAAGGAATTTAGTGTCACAAGTATTTATTCTGCAAAAGGTAGAGTGTTCTGCAAGTCATACTCTAAAGCTGCCCTGTGTTTCTGAACAGCATTGCCTGGATACCTTTGAAATTGTGATAAGAATGCGAAAGAGATCTATGTCTTAACTATAATTCCAGGATACCACAGGAACCCTGCAAATCTTCTAACCTGAAGTTACACCTCACAAGCAAATTGAAAGCAAATAAAAGGTGTTAAAGTATTTGATTCAACCATTTATGTTGATTGTCAATGCATTTGCAATGCATCTCTATTTCAAATATTTAATTTTTGAGCCAAATATTCTATAATTATATTTGCAGTGTGGAATTTTGAGGCTGTAAGAATTATTCATATCAATTCATGGAGGTTTAGGTCAGAAAAGCGACATGATTTTTTCATACTAGGGCTCACTGCAGAAGACATTAAGGACATCTTAATTTCTTATCTTTCTTTACAAGGCAGAAATTTGATAAAATATCTTACATTGAAGTGTCACTAGAACAGATTTCAGAATAAAGCACTGACATGAACAGAAACATAACAGAAAACATATGTAGAAACAAAAGTTTATTAACCCCAAAACTCTAAAATAGCTCAAATATAGAATTATCAGTTTACTGCTTGTCATGCATGACCCGTTATTTGAAGGGAATTAGATTGCATAAGACAACAGAAAGTACTGCACTTTTCTGTACTGGACAAGTTGGTAGAAAGTTGGTAGAAACCAGCTAAGAAACCTATGTACATTTATAAGTGACACGCAGGGAAAGATTCAACACAACTTTCACTGAAAGAAGTTGTGAATCAAAATCTGTTCAAGTTCTGTGACAACATCTTTGAGATAAGATTGATGGGGAAGATATAGACTGCTTGGATTTCCAATAAACTTTTATAAGTTACCGTAATAAATGTTTTTAGAGACTAAATTGTTGTTGCAAGAGGGGGGTAACTGTCTCATAGATCTGTAACACAAGGTTTTCAGGAAGAAATAGGAAAAAATAGGAGATCAAAGTTGCAAAGAATAAAGTTTTTTTTGCAATGGAGATTTCCCACAGAGCTTTTTAGGCACCTCTGTTATTCAAACTACTGATAAATAATGTGGAAGAGGGGAAATAAGGAGGTAACAACAACCTGCTGACAGTACAAAATTAGAACTGACCACAAAGAATTTCAGAGGGATCATGCAGTTGTGAATGACTGGGTGATAAAAATGGCAGATGAGACCCAGCATTGATAAATGCAAAGTAATGCACATGAAGGGAAAAAGAATCACAATTATACATGCACAGCTTTAAGCTCTACATAACTATTAACATTCAGGAAAGAGGGCTTAGTGTCATTATGAATGGCTCTGTGAAAATATCAGTTTGCTGTTCAGAAGTAGTCAAAAAGTCAAGTAAAATATTGGGGATTATTTGAAAAAAAAATAAAACAAAGTATTTCGTTATGTCATCATTTCAGTCTCTGTTTGGTCTATATCTGGATATTGTCTATAGCTTTAGCCATTTCTCTCTCAAAACTATGTAGAAGATCTAGAAATGGTGCAGAGTGACAGATCAGATCAGATGTATAGGGAGTTTCTACTTGACAAAAAATAAATATTCCCTGGTCTTTAGTTTAGATAAACTATGAGGAATGGATTATAAGCAGAGCATATAGGAAGTTAGACATGTCTTGCAGAAGATGAACAAGCAATATTTATTCTCTATTTTTCCTCAGAGCTTATTGTACAGCTGATGTAAAATTGGCAAAAACACTTATGTGGAGCACTTTTCCACATATGTATAATTGAACTATGGATTTCATTGTTACAGGGAGTGAATATGAAGAGATCAAAAGTTATTAAGCAAATTCATTGAAGAAATGCCCATTTATTAAACATGGTGTTGTGGGTGCAGCCTCAGGAGTGGGAAGTCTCAGAACTACCGTCGACGAGATACTGGAGCCAGGAGGGAGGTGTTCACTGCTTCCCGTACTCTTTTTCTAATCATCTGTCACAAGCCACAGAGAGAGACAGGAGACTTTTACACTGGCCTAGAATGATGTCCAAGGACAAGCTGTGGAAAGGGTTAGCTAGAGGCGCATAGAAGTCCTGACCTCAAATACATGGAAGTCAACAGCAGGAATGTCATCAGTGCCAGTGGCTTTGGCCCAGATCTATGCCTTCACCTCCACCCCTGCCTGCCATCCTGGAGGCACAGGAGGAGCAGCATCACTGTGCATCAAGTTACACTGAAGACTTTAAAAGAGGCTTAAGATGCTCATAGACCTTCCACAGGTCATTTGCACTGTCATGAATTTCAACTAACAGGACAAGTCTCCTTACCAGCAGCACTCAGCACACATGGGATGTAACATCAAGGAGTGCAACTTTCAGAAAACAAGCTGCCTAAACAGCTCTCTTCTATGCACTTCCTAAGCATTACACTTTTTCAGCAGCTGTGAAGAGAGGATAAGTTAAAGCAGGCTTCAGCATTTAAAGTTTAACAGAGTGGGGCAGATTATTTTCTCTGTCTGATCATTTTCCAGCTGGCTTTCTGACATTCCGCAGTTCTGGTCTTTGTGCCTACTTTATCTAAGGTGTTTACTTTGCAGGTGTATTAGGCAGACATTATGCATATTTGGTTCAAACAGGCTGAGGAACACTTTGCTCCTCTACTTACTTGTAGCGTAGTAGACATCCAGAGCTATCATAGGAAAAATAATACTGTATTTTGAAAGGGAAGTTGATTGTTTCATTTTACCTCCATCTGCTTTAAGTACCTCTAATAAACATATTGCCATAATATCTGAGTGCTAATAAGTACAAATTAATTTTCATTTAGAAAGAGATCTGAACTGTTTTGCTACAAAGACCAGTGTAAAGAGCTCCTTTGCTTTCAAACATATTTGTAAGAGCTTTTTTTTTTTTTTTTAAAGTCATCCATTGCTCCCAACTCTAAACATTTATCAACAGACTTGAAAGCTGTAAGCTTCCTTCCATAGCAAAACCCAAGATCCCTGGAATTAGTTACAGATAGAAGTGCTTTAAGGTAAACATCAACTGTTTCAGAATTTAGAAAGAAAAATCAAACTTTTCCTGCTACACAGCCTGTCAATAACTCTCAGTTTCTTAACCCATCAGAACATTAATCTCTTTTTATGGGACAGTGTTGCTGAGTACTGTGGAGCTGTGCCTTGGAGCAAATGTTGTTACTTGCATCACCAAATGAAGTTCCCCTCAAGAAACGAGCAAGCAAGGACTGACAGCTACTTTTTGAAAATAACTGAAGACTTCATAAAGAATTTTTCAAAATACCTTGAAATATCCAATTCTTTTCCTTCTTGGAGGGTAAAAAGCTGGATTATACCTAATTTGTAATTTAGGCTACGATATGGTAGATGAAAAGCTATTGGATACCGGTGGATGAAAAGCTGGACACGAGCCGGCAATGTGCGCTCACAGCCCAGAAGGCCAACTATCTACTGGGCTGCATCTGAAGCAGCATGGCCAGCAGGTTGAGGGAGGTGATTGTGTCCCTCTACTCCACTCTGGTGAGACCTCACCTGGAGTCCTGTGTCCAGTTCTGGAGCCCTCAGCACAGGAAAGATATGGACCTGTTGGAGAGGGTCCACAAAATTGATCAGAGGGTTGTAACACCTCTCCTTAGGGCAACAGGCTGAGAGAGTTGGGGTTGTTCAGCCTGGAGAAGAGAAGGCTCCAGGGAGACCTTATTGCAGCCTGCCAGTACTTAAAGGGGGCTTTTAAGAAAGATGGGGACAGACTTTTTAGCAGGGCCTGTATCCCTGATAGGACAAGGGGTAATGATGTTAAACCAAAAGAGGGCAGATTTTCACTAGAGATAAGGAAGACATTTTTCACAATGAGGGTGGTGAAACACTGGACAAGTTGCCCAGAGAGGTGGTAGATGCCCCATCCCTGGAAACATTCAAGGTCAGGTTGGACAGGACTCTGAGCAGCCTGATCTAGTTGAAGATGACCCTGCTCATTGCAGTGGGGTGTTGGACTAGATGACCTTTAAAGTTACCTTCCAACCCAAACTATTCTATGATTCTACGATTCTATGATACACTGAGACTTCATATGCTGACATTTGCTTAGGGAAAGCTTTCTTCTGCTTGAACCATTGCCCAAGATTTTGGGTTTTACTGTGCAGAACAGAGGCCAGGCTGTTCAGTCTGCATTCTCTGAGCATTACATCTCCTCCAGCCATACTCAGAGAGAACTGGAAATCATATTAATATAAAGATATCAGAGTTTGCAGTCAGCAGATGCACAGCTGAGCCTAAATGCCACGGCTCTAGCAGCTCATTCTCCTCTTGTGCTCACAGCCATATCTGTGTCTTCTCGTGCATGGCTCAGGCATGCTCCCCAGCCTCAGATATCTTGGGCTTTCCATCATTCATTTACAAGCAGCCACGCTGCTCTGCCTCTCCTCCTCCACTCACCCCCTCCATATGTTGTGACATCCTCTTTCTTTTTGATCATCAGGAATATGGTATCCCTGGTAGAAATCACTTTTATGATACTTTTCCTTAAAAAAAAAAGTCATCTTGTCAGAGATGGTTGTGAGCTTCATGCTTTAGTGAAACTTCAAACAAATGTTTTATAAGAAATTTCTGACAAAGTCAACGCAGATTGTTTTTCAAAATATCTTTTCTTTGGAAAAAAATAAAAATAGCATCAAAATAAAATTCATAAAAGCATTCGTATTTATCTGGGTGGTTTGCATAATCAAGCTCACTTCAGAAAAGAAGTATCATCCTTTAATTTCCTTTAAACCTGGAAAGATTTGAATTTAAACTCTTTAAAATCATCAGGTTTAGTAGGAAATCTAAAAAATGTACTTTTATTTACAGAACAATTTAACAACCATAATAATAAAAAGTGTTTTTGTTTTGTGGGATTTGTTGTTGGGGATTTTTATTTGTAGATCTACACTGATTTTCTGTGTGAAAAGGAAAGGCATTTTTTTGTCAATCTCTTTTCTGAGATTAAGGAGAGCTGTTTGGTTTTCTTTTGTTTATTCATATCAGAATAGTTGTGTCACTGCCCACCCCCCAGTTAAAATACTCAAAAGATTTTCAGTTTCATCTCTTTGGCATACAGGGAGGGATTCCAATGGTGTTTTTTCCCCCCAACTCCCATATTTCTTTCTCTTTCCACTTGATCTTCAGAGTTATTTATCTGCACAAGTAGCCTCTGTCGTTTCAGTTCTTTGAGGTTAGAGCTGTTTCCATGTTGTTAAGCAAGTTCAGAAAGATTTAAATTCCTTTAGCACAGTCACAAAAAAGGTGTCTCTTCTTGTTCCCACATTTCACTCCATAGTTCCATTGTTTTAAATACAGTTGAGTTATAAGTATTCCTCACTCTGCTTTTGTGCTACTCAGAAGAAATACTTCCACTGATTTCTAAAGAAATTTTGTACCAAAAAGTAGTATCATTCAGGAAAAATAAAATATGGACCAATAATTTTCTATTTTCCCTTCCAAATAAGCTATAACCAAAAGTGACTGAACAAGTCAAAACTATTTCCTGTTAAAAAATTTATCTCCTCACACATCAGTTTATAGGAGTCCTATGAGTCATAAACTGTGAGGACCCCCTCCTACAAAGATCTTATTGACATGCATGTAATATCATGGTGTTAAAAAAAAAAAGTCAGGGAGAAGGGAAATAGGCAATATGTGCAAATAAAGTTTCAGAACTGAAATTGCAAAATTCTTGATGCAACGGAATATTTTTAAACTCAGAATGTGTTGCCTCCACCTGTGAATTCAAACAGCCTATGCCTGCATGAGGCAGAGTGTCAGGGGGTTTGAAATGCTTCCTACTTTGGAAAATATGTGTGTATCTTCAGGTACTATGGGCACATTTAATTTAGGTTTTGTTCAGGTGTAATAACTACAAAAAAGTGCTCCTCCTGCAACACAGTAATTGAATTTATTAACTAGTAAGGATGCTTAAAACAGAGTAATCGGTTCCTTTTTCCAATAAAACATACATTAAATCTTCACTCAGAAATTAAGTTTAATTAATCTAGTTAGATTTATAATCTCTGTTCCCATCCAACTTTTTTTAATATTTATGCTCCCTTTTCTCTAGGCAAGCAAGCTAGTTATGAGCTGGAAATTAATGTTATACATTTGGCCTTATACATTTCTTAGAAGGGTAATTCCCCAGCTTTCCTTGATTTAGTGAAATTGCTATGCCATTAAACAATGGAAAATAAAGTTGTTTGATCTACATGAAAAGAAATGAAGGGTAAGGCAAAACATCTGAAAAATTGATCACATTTGGATTAGTAAGCAAACATTTCCTTTTTCCATCTTGGTAATAACAGACTAATGAAAACAATTCATTGATTTTTATTTAAATTATTACATATCACCATGATACTACTACTGATTTGGTAAGGCCAGTTTTGATGATTGTACTAACTGATTTTGTCAGATAATGTTTTGAAAAGCTGAAGCTATACTTTTAGCAGAATTACTTATACAGAAAGGTAAATAGATGATCAACTATAGTATTTCAGTCAAGTCAGACTTGATTGTAGGACTGAACTCCTGCGCTTTTCTCATTAGAACAGAGCATTGCATCTCTTTCAAATGCACCAGTTCTGGTTTTTTTTTTAACACATTTGGTCTCTCTCATGCAAAATCTTTAATATTTCCTTTTTTGAGCAACATTCACCATGTAACCTTCCTTCTCTTTTCCACTTGAGGTTTCAGTTTTGCCTTTCAGTGTCTCTCAAATCTCTATTAGACTTTTATGATATAGTTTCATTTTATATAAAGGCAACGTGCAAAAATCATAAACTATTTTATATAACACCAAAAAAAGTCATTCTATCTTTGCTGTAGAAACACTTCATTCTGGTTTTATTCAAGACACATGGTAGCCTTGACTTGAGAATGACCCTTTTTCTCATTACGTTCAAAAGCATAAGTTTCATGGACCACCACTGAGATAGACTCAAGCTTTTGTAACTTTAATGTCCATTTTCCTTCATTCAGACTCTGTGCATTTAGTACTATCAGGCACCAATCAAAGGTCAGACATAGTTGCTGTCCCATTATAACATATGGTTTCATATGATCCATTGAAGAATAAAAATAAAGTGTACTTATTTTTATGCTCCTATATAGCTATTTAAATAAATCTAGTAGACGAATTTATGAAAAGAAAACCTTCTCAATTCTCTACTCATCATTTATACTCAAAACAAAAAATAGCAGAAAATCCTAATTAGTTTTTGTAATGTATATAGATAAAATACTGTAACACATTTTAAATGACGACAAGTCATAAGCATTAAAAAAGAAAGGAGACCTGCATTAAGAGTAGGGAGGGTCCTATACAACCTGTAAAAATGATTATTTCTACCTCCCATGAGGACTGAATTTCTGTGTATTTGAAATCCCGAGCTGAGAACATGCCAAAATTGTCTGTTATTACTAAAACCAAAAGACCTTATCCTTGGCTTCCTGTAATTCTAATTTGTGTTAGTGCAGTGGAAAAAAGACTTTATCTTGCCTTAAGGCAATAACTGTCATAAGGGAATCCTCTGAGGGTGTATGGCTGCCTTACCCAGTAGCATAAAGGACAGACAGGCCAATAGGATTTAGCTGTAAGTACCTGACATGAAATCCTCCTTTTCCCATCACTAACCCCACCTTATCCTTCTCCCTCTGCCACCTGGAGCTGGCTGGGTGGGAAAGGAGAACGTAGAGAGTTCTGCTTCTAGTGACTTTGATGTTATGTCTTTCTGAATTATTATTGCTGGTTAAGATGCTAATTTCACAAGTTACCTCTGATTTGCACCAGTTTCTGACATTCTTCCAGAACAGGATCAGAGTTTTTAGGATTTCCTTAGTAAATCTTAATGCTCTTCAGGACCTGTTCTCTTCTTTATCACTTTTCAGGTACAACAGCATCCTTTCCTTCACCTAATCGGTTTAGAAGTTTCTGTTCACCTCCTCTCAGTCATTTCTTGTCTCTAATTGTTATCTAATCTTCCTGCTCACTTACTTCAGACACTAAGAAAGGGATAACTTTCCATGTAATTTTCTGACCCTTAAAAGGTGAAAGCATTACTTAAGTACAGCTATAGGCACTTGTCACATTATATCTCCAATGCAATATGGCATCAAAACACTACTGAAAGTCTGTTTTGATGGCGTTTTGAACAATTCATGGAAACAATTCACCAGGTACTTAAAATCAGAAGTGAGTGAACTTATTCAGGTATATCAAGAAAATGCTAGTCTCCTCAGGAAACTTTTCATCAAACTAGGAGCAAATAAAATTTGTGATGGTGTTCAATTTTTGTAAAGGTTTCTTTTGGCAAATAGAAACATGAAACAATAAAGAAAACTCTTGCGTAAAATGAAGACGACCATTTGTACACAGGCACAGAAGTAGAAATAGTTGTGTAGGCTAGGATACAATTAGATGACCTTGATGCTTCTTTTGCAAATTAATCGTGGGGATTAAAGGAATAACTGGCAAAATTTTCTCTGTATTAGAGGAGGGGCTTTGCTTTTTGGAGAGGAGTGGACCTATCTCATGTTTCCTTGGAAGTCATAAAGAATTCCTTGTGACAGAAAGAGTATACCAAGAGCATGCAGGCTAGGAAACTGAGCATTGTTATTATAAGTACATGGCTTCATTTAGAATGACTGGGAGACTACCTTAGTTTACTGGATATAAATTTCCAGTGATGAAAGTTTGTGAGGATTCCCTTGTTAACTACTTAAAAAAAGAAAGTATATACATATGTATCTCTATATTCAAATACGTGCTTACATGCATATAAAAATATATTTATAGATATTTATGGTTGATCTTGGCTATAATTGCTGTCAGATCCTTGAGTTGTCATCTTATAAGATTTGTTTGGAACATATTTTTAGGGCATTTGGAAGTGTGTTTACAAAATGACAGGTGCATTTGCACACTAAAAGGAAACATTTAACTTTCTAAAAAGTATGCATGCAGATTTTTTCAGATGCTAGAAAGGAACTAATGTGCAGCGATCAGTTTACCAGTAATAATGGTGATGAATGGTGTTGCATCTTGGCAGTTCAAACCCAGAAGTTACAACACAGTGTGGAATACTGTTGACATCTGCAAAGCCTGGCTTCTCTGGGAAACGATTCATAAAATGGCTGCAATGAAAAAAACTGTTCCTCTTAACAGTTGTTGTTCTTAGCACTTGTTGCTCTCAATTCTGCTTCATGTCTGTTGTGTTTCTACAGGACAACTTTGGCCAAGGCTCACAGGTTCTCAAGAGGTGCTTGTTTTAAGCTCACCCACTATGATTGCAGTGGTTATGAACAGACCTTGGTTTACACATTCTCAAATCAAACTCAAGACTATCACTACTATGATTTTTGCAGATATTAACATAGCTGGAAAAGTGATACACAGAAAGGGTCTTCTACTAAATGGGAGAATGTACCTACAATCTATTGCCTAAAATATGAAACAAAAAATATTTCAATTTCTGCCACAAAACACTGTATAAGAAGACTATCATTAAGAGTAAAAACACATGCTCATTTTTTCTGTGTTAATATTTTGAGTGACAACTTTCAAACACTGTATAAGTTAATTGTCAATTGATACAAATGACACGGTATTTTATATCTGCTGAGGACCATGAAACATCATATGTAAATCCTCTTATGTTAATTACAAAGAGCAAAGTAGGCTTCTTCTTATGTTGTCTCTCATCATTGTCATGTATCTTGTGTTTTACGCATATGTCCTTTGAGCGCGGAATCTTAAAACAGTGACTTGTGCTGCCAAGGTTCTGACAGAATTTTGTTATTCCAAGCTCCCAGCCGTCCTTGTCACATAGTACGTAATGAAAACAACTCTAAAATAAAGTGCCATCAGAAAGACAGGTCATATGTGAAGTATATGTTTGCATGTGTTCATGTACTTTAAGGTGATTATACTCTGCTACAGTGACAGAAAAGCGGGTCTATTAATATAATTTCTGACCAGGCGCTATCTTAAACACATTGGTCCTGGGAGAAAAAATGTTACTTAGACATTTCTCAGGAATTAAAAAAAAGAAAGGAAAACATCCCCGAAAGTCCAAAGAAGTGCAATATTCAAAGAAGAAAAATACAAGGTGAGATGATCCACTGAACAGAATATCAGGAGTTGACGGCAATCCAATTGTTGTATTTTATAACACTGATATGAAAAGAACAGGGTGTATGCAGTCAGATCAATGACCATTAATCATAAAGTGTAAGAAATTGAAGGTGGAAGAGCCCTGTTAGATCAGTCAGGCTGTCCTTTGCCTACACAGGCTCTCTCTCTGAAAAATATATTCCAATTTACTTCATAGTGTATAGTGTATAGTGTATATATTCCAATTTACTTCATAGTGTATAGGCTCTACCAACATGAACTCCACTGCTTCAGCTTTTACAGTGCAAAATTAAATTAAATTAATTCTGTTGTTGGAAGTTGTTTAGCTTTTTGTAAAATCTGTCCTCATCTAGTTTTTGTCTGTATCTTTTGTGACTTTCTATTAATCCAATACCTCTCCACGAGATGGTGGCAATGCTGACTTTGAATTTATTGGCTTTCATTTATATAATAAATGAAAAAAAATAACATCACAGACTTTCACTTTATTTATTTTGGCAGTACTCTTCGAGAAATAATGTTTTGTTAATTTCGGTGACACCTATTCCTACCTTAATTTCTGCCTAAGATTTTTACTTACCAGTGTAAAGTGGAAAAAGACATACAAAAGTATTGTGAGTAATATTGTGAGAAGGCAATCTCCTTTTAACAGAGTAGTCTAATTCACTGAGTTTCTAACATTGATTCACAAATTCACTACCTCACAAATTCACTAACCCTCACACTTACAAGCAAGAGAGTCACATAGCCAAGGGTGACAGCGGCATAGGCACTTCCGTGGTTTAACCCAGCCGGCAACTAAGCCCCACGCAGCCGCTTGCTCACTCCCCCCACAGTAGGATGGTGGGGAAGAGAATCAGGAGAGTAAAAGTGAGAAAACTCGTGGGTTGAGATAAAGGCAGTTTAATAAGTAAAGCAAAAGCCACACGCGCAAGCAAAGCAAAACAAGGAATTCATTCACCACTTCCCATGGTCAGGCAGGTGTTCGACCATCTCCAGGGAAGCAGGGCTCCAGCACGTCTAACGGTTACTTGGGAAGACAGATGCCATCACTCTGACTGTCCCCCCCTTCCTTCTTCATTCCCCAGATTTATATACTGATCATGACGTCACATGGTATGGAATATTCCCTTGGCCAGTTTGGGTCAGCTGTCCCAGCTGTGTCTCCTCCTAACAGCTTGTGCACACCCCGCCTCCTCACTGATGGGGTTGTGTGAGAAGCAGAAAATGCCTTGACTCTGCGTAAACACTGCTCAGCAATAACAAAAACACCTCTATGTTATCAACACTCTCTTCAGCACAAATCCAAAACACAGTCCCAAACTAGCTACGATGACGAAAATTAACTATCATCGCAGCCAAAGCCAGCACAGGCACAAATGTACTAGTTATGGATCATACAGTGTATATCTACATTGTATTTTGCAGGAATATGTAAGGTCCATCTGAACATGTTTGGAGGCTTTGCTACTGGAAGATAAGCTATGGAATTTCACTGCATCACTGCATAACCAGGAAAGCACAGCTCCTGGTCACTTCAGAGCCTTGTAAAGTTCACATATTTCTGCTTGCAAAAGACGTTTTTTATGTTATATATTTATAAACAACAATACATTTCATACAAGTTCTGGATATTTTGAAGTTAGCATTTAAGAGTATTATCTTTATAAGCACATATAAAGTTATAGCTTTGTTTATTTAGAAAAGAATATGAAGTACTGTCACACTTCTGACTTACTGGAATCTAAACATATGAACAAAATGTTCCCTGTCATTGAAGAAGGACCAAAACCCACAAAAAACCTAACAACAATTGTACTGGATCAACAGGATCATCTGCCCCCAGTAAATGCCACAGCAGATGACTAGGGAAAGCATTTCCTGAATGTTCTCCTAGTCTCAACAAGTAAGGCACTCCAGAGCCAGGTGCAACTTCTGCAACCTTTGATGGACTTCTCTTCCATGAAACTGTCCAGTGTCCTCTTCAGCCTGTGTAAGCTGTCATAATCAACAATATGCCATGGCAAAGAGTTGCACAACTTAACTGCATGGAGAGCACCACTGTTTTGTTTCTAGCCTGTCTCTTACTAGTTTCAGTAGAATTTTCCATATTGTCATGTGGAAGAGTCAGTAGATTAACCCCTAATCACCCTCCCCTGATACTTGTGATACTCATGATTCTTTAGATCTTTATGAAATGCCCCCCCCAGTGACATTATTCACGAAATGGAAGTCCCTAGCTAAAGGAAGCACTGCTGGTACATAAGCCTCTCCATACCCCATCCCTTTCCTTACTTTGAGGATTTTCATATTCTGACTTTTTATGCTCTGCAGATAAAGAAACCTGAACTGTACACAATATTCAAAACGCGGCTGGACTGTTTATTTATAGAGTGGCATAACAATGTGCTCTGTTTTGTTTTCTTCTCCTTTCATCATTAGTACTTAACACTTAATTTGCGCTTTGCCCACTACTGAGCTGGTGTTTTTGTGGAACAATCTGTCATAACACCAAGATTTCACTCCTGAGGACAAGGGTCACTTCAAAGCCCATCAGCTTTATGTGAAGTTTTCCCCCTGTGTATCATTTTGCATTTAATCTACTCTAGGTTTTATATGCCACACAATTATACATTTATTCCTGTAATCTTTCACAATGGGGTTTCCTTCTTGTTGTATTGAATTTCCAACAAACTTTATCACCTCATTATTCAGACCAATTTTCATATTGCTTACAAATCTGTTGAACATCATGTGTCTGAGCAAAGATCCCATTACATTCCTTAATTTTGAAAAATATTTTTTCACTCCTCACCTCTGATTCTAAGCTTTTAACCAATTACTGATCCATTCAAGTAATTAATTTTTGCCACTCTGTAATAGAATAGAATAGAATAGAATAGAATAGAATAGAATAGAATAGAATAGAATAGAATAGAATAGAATAGAATCCTGCATTATTTCCTTAAGAAATTTTGGTAGACAGACCTCATAGCTACTCTACCAGCAAGATCATATTTATCCACATATTTCCTGATGTCTTCAAGGAATCCCAAAAATATCTAAGACCTGACTTTTTTTTTAACAAAAAATTCTGTTGAGCCTTCTGCAATCTATCCTGCTAATGCATGTCCATTAATGACGTACATTATTACAGTGTTTATTAATTTGCCATGTATATTTGTGAGGCTTACTGAGTAGTAGTGTTCTGCAATTCTCCTTAATCCTTTCTTTAGAGCAGGTATGATATTTGTCATATTTCACTCTTTAGAACCAACGCTGGTTTAAATATGAAATTTCATAGCACAATTAACATTTAGTTTAGACTTCGTTTAGAGTTCTTGGGTAAATACAAACTTTATTGGCAATTTGTTACTGTTCAGTTTGGTCTATTGGTTTCATAAACCCTTTTATAAACACTTAGGTTTTGTGTTTCTTCCCATAATGAAGAATTTCACTATCCGTCAGAAAAAGGAAAGAGAATTTGTGGGGTTTATATGCCACACAATTATACATTTATTCCTATAATCTTTCACAGTGAGGTTTCCTTCTTGGGAAGGGAAGGGAAGGAAAATAATTTGTCTTCTGTTTCCTTAGTTCCTCTAAGGACATATTTTATCATTTACTACCTTAATCATCTACTGAGACAAGAACCTCTCTGGCTACTTTCTTGGTCCTGCAATTTTAATGGTAGTTTTTATGCTTTTTGTAAAATTGTGTGTCAGGCTTGTCTTGGATATTTCTTACTGTATTTTTCATTTAACATCACAAGGTTCATGATCCTATTTTCTTTACTCAGAAATGCCTTTGTCTTTTTGAAGAGTGGCTTCTTACTTTTAATCAACTCCCTTACCTTATTCTTTCAAATTATGGTTTCTTTTGACCTTTGTTAAATATTTTTAAGAGGTAGCAATCATTTTCTCTAGGTTTCTAGTATGGAGTATTTAAATAGTTTCTATGCCAATTGAACGATTTAACTGTCCTTGCTGCTTCTTTTTAACAAACTTCTTAATCTTTCATGTAGTTAGTCCTTTCAAAAATAGGCACAAATGCAATGGATTTTGCAGGGGGTTTACTGCTCAAAAAAAGATTTACTCAAAGGAAGTGAATCTTTGTAGCTTTGAGAATCACCTCCTAGACACTATATAGAACCAAGGCAAGGGTAGCTTCTCCTGTCATGAACTCCTAATCAACTGCTACATGGTGCTGTCATAGATTGCATCTTAAAATGTCATCTTGGCAGCACACCCTAGTGTGATATTTGCCAGCCCTGTAAAACAGTACTTAAAGTTTCCTATTACTCTTACATTTCCTGCTTTCATGACCTTTTGATCTCCCTTGTTGTGTTACAGTCAGTGTCACCTTCCTGGCCAAAACTTTGTTGATATAAAACCAATCCTGTAGCATTTTTCTTTTATATGCCTTTTATTATAACTGGATTTCATGTCATTAATTGACAGCATTAGTTCACTAAACTGATGAATTTCTAAGCTTTCCTTAACATACAGCACAACTCCATCACTGGCATAACCTACTCTATTTTTCTTGGAAACTTTGTGTCCTTCTTCTTTATTAATTAACTGATGCTAAGCTTGATATTTCTACCAAGTTCCCAATATATCTGTATCCATTCATTCATAATGGTAATTTTATTTTCAATTATGAACCCTTTACAGTGCAGTATGATGTACAGGTCATCAAGATAAAACAAACAGTATAAAATTAAAGCATAGATCAGGATTTTTGTTTTAAATACAGATAGAGTTTCAGTTTAGGATACTGATTCCACTAACTAAAATCAAAGTCTGGTTTTGGTTTTCAAATGTTTTGCTAGTTTCATTCAAGTCACATTATGACAAAGTTTGCCACCTGTTTACTGTTTTCTAAAAGTGTGTTACTATTCCCTCATGCCCAAGAGATCTGTAGATTTCAGCATATTAGAGCAGATGACCTGAATTTTCTCTTGCACATCTAAATGTTGTCCTTGGTAGACATATTCTGAAGGATGTTCGATGCTGCTGAGAATGTGATAAGCCAGAATTACAACCTTATGAAGGCTACCTCATTATCTAGCATCTAAAGTCACAAACTTTCATCTTCAATCCAAATACAGTATTCTATATATTATTTTAACAACTTACGTGTATGAACTAATATGGTTACTTTTCAAAATGTTCTTCTGCATTATTTTATGCATACATTTCCACAGTGTGCAATGATACTGATACACACTAATTATCTAATTAACCAGGAGAGAGAATCCAATTATAAATCCTACCTTCACACTAAGTGTATAATTATTTTTTTAGGACATCAAGTTGGCTTTACACCTTTGACCCCAGACTGAAGGTCCTAAACTAATTATTTTTTCTTGCTAATTAGTCAATATGAGCTGAATTTGACCTTCATTAATGGCTTAAATTCTTGTATCAGCTAGTGCTTGTTTATTGACTGAGGGAAGAAAAGGTTTAGCATATAGGGTATGTGATCTCTGTAGAGTTAACTTGGACTTGTTCTTGAGAGTTGCCTTTACTCCAGTTACAACTGACATGTAAAAACCTTTGGCTTAGCTGTGGCGATCTCTTTTAAGAAGGTTAATTGAATCACCCTGAGATACAAGCTGAAGTGCAAGTAAAGCTTCTGTTGCACTGCTCATCTGCCCACTTTCCCAAAAGATGAATAATAAACTTCTTCAACATTTTTGCATTATTTTCAGTCATGCCTTAGGGACAAAATTCACTTAATGTGCAAAGAAGAATATCTCCCATATGCAATAGACTGTGATGGAGGTGATGGAGTAGCTACCGATCCATTTCACTTGGAGCTGATGCATCTATGCAGTACTGCACAGCAATTCTAGCTCAGGTTTGAAAGGTTCACGACATAGTTTACTACTGCCTCAGATGTTAGCATTATAATAACAAGACTTCCAGTCCATAGTATGTCATCCCTGGTAGGCAGCTAAGCACCACATGACCTCTCATTCATTTCCCCCTGCAGTCAGATAGGGGATAGAATATGAAGTGCAAAAACTGGTGGGTCAAAATAAAGATAGCTTAATAGATGAAGGAAAAAAAAGAAAACCACAAGTGATGCAAAAATCACTACCAGCAGACACCCAACCAGTCTCCAAGCAATGGCTCCTTTGGACCCACCCCCGAAATTTATTGTTGAGCATGAAGTTGTGTAGTATGGAATATCTCTTTAGTCAGTTCAGATCAGCTGTCCCAACTGTGTCCCCCCCACCCTCTTGCCCACCCCCAGCCTACTTGCTGGTGAGACAGAGGGAGAAACAGAGAAGACCTTGATGCTGTGCAAGCCCTGTTCAGCAATAGCCAAAACATTGGTGTGTTATCAACACTCATTTGGTCACCAATATAAGACCCATCACAATATGGGCTGGTGTGAAGAAAACGAACCCCATCCCAGCCACACCCAGTACACAGTCTCAAATTTGCTTCAAACACCTATATTTGCCACAGCAGTGGAGTGCATAAATATGCAGAAAACAGCTCTTATTGGTTTAGCGAAAAGTACCTAGGCTATACTCTGAGTCCTCAAACCACTCAGCAATAAACACAAATGTACATCTCATAAGCAAGGTACAATAGATAAGTTTAATATGGGACACAAGGCAGATAAAGTTTTGGGTCTGTTATCAGAATTAAATTCTACGAAAACACACCATTGTTGATGGTCACTTTTTTTTTTTTCCTAAAGCCCGTTTGACTGCTTGAGGAACACAAAATATTTATGACATAAGCTACTGGGAATTCTGATAAATCTGGATTTTTGAATCCTTCATATGGGAAAAAAAAAGCAATAATCATTTTTACCAAAAGTTGAAAATTACCCTTAGTTTCAAGTATATAATGTTCTGGTTTTATATCTATTTATTTCTTTGGAAAAGCAATAGCTTGGTGAGCACACAAGAGTTATTTGTGCCACAGGCTTCCAAAGTTGCTTATTTTTTCAAATGCCATAATGCACTGTATGGTTAACTTTTTTTTTCTTCACACTTCTTTCTTCCTTTTAAGACTCCATGAGAAGTATAAAAAAGTCTATAAAATAATATTTTGCACGATAACATTTGAATTAGAAGAATGCATCTCAAGGACCTGTTTTTGTTCTAGAAAGAAGATCTTTTAAACTAGAAGATAACCATCAAAATATATTATTTCCTGTATACAAAATATGGACTTAAAAAACATATTCCAGAAAAACTTATCATACATATATTTGATGTTACTAATGTTAATTCTTAATAGTATTAATATTCTCATTTTTATGTATAACTTTAAAAAATGTACCATCTGTCTCTCTCACTGTAGGAGACCAGATTACAGTAGCCATAATACGATTCATTTTTAATACAAATCACTACTGGTTAATTATAATGTGAAGTGTCTACTGGAAATGGAGCAATTATTTCACTGCTACTTATGATGCTGGCAAGCCTGACAGTTTCTTTTTTTTTTTTTTTTCGGTAACTGAGTTACAGTCAAAAGTAGCTCTCCTCATTAAAACAATATATAGAACAAACAAACACACAATTCTCCTTCTCAAAAGGCAAGTTACTTTTCATGCCAATTGCTCAAGGATAGTTGAGACCATACACTTTCTTAAAGAAAAGACTTTACAGATGTCTTCCAAATCTAGCTGTCCGTTGTGACTTCTTCTCCTCTACATTTCTTCTCATTAATAAATTTTAACATATGTGCCCCACTGACATGATAAAACCTGTGTTCTATTAATGCAATTTCAGAATTTTATTCCTAGTCCCTTTTTTCCGTCACTGCTGTTTTTCCCGCTTCTCAGATTCACGATGGATGAAAGCTCAAGTTATGTGCCTGGTCCATGCCTGAGGCACAAGTCTAAAGTCTTGTCTGCATTTAACTTCTCTGCAGGCAAAACACAAGATGTAGTTTCAAACCATCTGAATTCAACAGGTTCAGAACACAACATTGTCCTTAATTCAATTTTAACCTGGCTCAAGCCAGCATAATTTCTACGAATCTGGGACAAATTGACTTAAATGAAGTATGAACTTAAAAGTATCTAGTCTTTGTTAAACTGGTTCCAAATATAGCTAGTGACCACATATCTAGTTTGTTTGCAAAATTCAGATTAATAAAGGAAAAAAAAAGATAATGAAAACTAGGAGGATAGTTGCATGTCTGTGTGTTTATTTTTGATGTTGGAAAGAAAATGGGCAGAATAATGAAAAGAGAAAGAGGAAGAAAGAATGAAAGGGAATTGAGAGAAGATGGTTCCTGTGACAGCATTAGTAGCAAAGGAAATGTAAGATAAGGGCATTTAAGAAAGCAACAGGGCAGTTAAGAAAGCAGCAAATGAGTAATTCATATTGTGAGTGAGACCACCAGTAACAAGGATCAGGAAAGTTAACATGGCAACCCCAGGAAGAATACAGGTGCTTTTCTTTGTGCTTGTTAATTTAAGGTCCAGTGCATGCCCATAACTTTTCCACAGCTAGGACTTTATAGAAAAGCTGTATAAATCCTCCTCTGCATATAAGGAAAATATTTACACATCTCCTGTATAAATCTGTACCAGCACCAACAAGAGATTTTTCCACACCTGCGCACATAGTATCACAAAAAAAAGATCTGGGATTTTCACTGGCTCATTGATAGTTACTAGTGTTTATTACAGCTAGTTGGCAAACAGAGGCAAAATTCTCATTTTTCATTCTTATTTTGCATGCAAATTTATTCCAATATGTCTTTCAACCTATGTCTTGTTTGATTATCTGTTGATGTTAATTAACATTTTCTTTTTGTTGCAGTTCAGGACTTTCTGTCCTAAAATATGACCCAAGAACTTGGACGTGTTTTCTCATCCTAACTTCACAGCATTTTATTTTACTCATCTTGATGCAAGATTCAGGATGCCTCAGTGTTTCTTAATAATGCATAATTACACTAACAGTTAATTTGTATTCAGTTGATTTTTTTTTTTTAAAGAGATGATAAATAACAGAGGAAGAATCTATCATTTAAAACACATGTTAATCGTAGCAGAGTGGCTGAGCATGACTCATTCATGCTTGAGACAATTAACTTATTAACAAAAATATCCATAACCATACAGAAACACTTGCAATATCTGTTATCTTATTGTTATTGCATCTCTTCATTTAGTTATATATGTCACTATTTCTAAGTTCTTTTTTTGCCATTGAAGACAACTTGTTAGCACGCTTAATATAAAGTGTCTGTTTTCAGTCAGTAGTTTAACTGCTTTTGAAGCCAAGAGCATTATGGAAGATTTCTTATGAATATGCAAATTGTTATTATTATTAAAAAATTTACTATACATTTTTTCATTTT
This sequence comes from Phaethon aethereus, assembly GCF_964289735.1. Lineage (NCBI taxonomy): Eukaryota > Metazoa > Chordata > Aves > Phaethontiformes > Phaethontidae > Phaethon > Phaethon aethereus. The sequence continues at coordinate 89,164,206 of NC_138582.1, read as the reverse complement.
TAATGGCCTGTCAGCCTTATGGACGAGCAGCCCAGAAGACAAAATGGGAAATTATGGGAATATTAACAGGAAAAAAGACAGTTCATGGTGACTGGGCTTTTACCTGGGTGAACTTCTCTCCTAGGGCAGCTTTTACTAGTACATGGTGCCCTGATGGAGTTTGTTTAATTTATCAAGTGATAATCTTTTTCTAGGATATTATTTTCATACTAATGGGAAGCCCTACATAGGTTTTGAAATAAAAAAATGCATGATGTAGAAGTTTTTATAAAATTTGCTATGTATGATACATATACATATGTATGCTACCTATACATCCCCCATTACAAATTTCATTTCCAGAAGTACTATGCAAGAAACTCAAAAGCCATTTATGAAATAAAAGATGAAACACAGAAAATTCATGCACTTAAGGGTGTCTGGATCTTGACTACCTTTAAAGCATGAAGTGTTATTCAGCAGCTATATAAAGACAGGGTGAACTAGTAGCAAAAACCACCTATCTCCAACCAAAGTGGTGCTTGCCCCAACGCTGAAAGAACCAGAAGTATTTTTCTCTTCAAATCTTAGCAATTCCTGAGCCCTCCCCACAAACAAGAGAATGACAGTTGTTTAATTGCCCTCAAAGTCCTGAAAGTAAAGGAAATAACCAGGGCAACGTTTCACCATTGCTCCTTCTTTAAATGGACAGATGAAAGGAGATTGAAAAGAGCATTTGTTGTTGTATTTTCATCAGTGGTTGAACCAGCTCTCCCATTCTAATTAAGTCACTGAATTTCTGGACAAGACATATTCTGTCCTCCTTCATTTGTTCCCTGCTGGCATCCCAGTTGAGCAAAACATTTTTTCTCTGGAACCATACTCGCTGAAAGTTATTGTGCTTTCCTGGATCAAAGCTACTAAATCTTCTTGTTTAAAATTTATTGCATCAATTTGTACTCTGAAAGGGGTTTGGCTTTCCAAAACATTCTACACTGTATCAGAGCCTTTTTTGATTTTCTCTTTACTATGCTGTCCCTAATCTTACTCCTTATATGCTCATCAGTTTCCTGACCTTCACTCCTTCATTTAACATCAGACAGTGTAATGTTTAGTACATGCAGCACATGCTAGGCTTTTATATTTGTATTTACAAAGGAGTTAAAGGGAAAGCTTTGTGAGGACAGAACAATTTATTTTCCCTCTTATCATCTTGCCCTCCTTTGCTCATGCTTTAAAAAAAATTTGTTTGGTTTTTTGTGCTTTTTTTTTTCCTCCTGAAGAAGGGCACTTATTAACCAAAACGCTTTGAAAGTTTTAGGAAATTTGTGTGATCGCTAAATTAGTCATTAGTGTGTCATCAGAGTATTATTGCTGTGGGACCACATTTCACATCAAAGTGCTATTATTTCAATGATGTGTTTGTTTACCACAGTAAAACCACTCATACAGATACATTTTCACATCCTTTTCCTACTTTCATAGAATCAGAAAATCTTCAAATTCTGAGAAAGTTTAAAACATTTAATCTCATATTTTGTACCTGAACATCTGTAGTGTTCATGGCTACAAGCCAAATGCAAAAAAACCAGGTCACAGCATTTAGATTAGTTTATCATGCCAAATGAATCAGCATCATAAAGCAGATAATAACATTTTCTTCCTTAAAATGTATATTCTTGCTCCCACAGAATCCTGAGAGCAACCATAAAGGGGAAGCTAAGATGAGCTATGTGGTGCTGTTCAGAAATCTGCGACTCTGTGCAAGCAAAAAAATTACAGTCGAAACTTGATGTATTTTCCAGTTGTATGGCTCATGTTCTCTCTGCTAGAATTTGAAATCTAAGCAGTCATTGATCTTTAGCAGATACTGCTGTTAACATGGGATGAACATACATATGTGTATATAACTTAGATGTTAGACAAAGCATCTGCAACACTAGCAAGTGAATAAAAAACCTTTTTATTAGTTCAGTGAAAGGAATACTGTCCACCAGCTAGACATGAAAAGGTGAAGCTGATGTTACAGTGCACTATGTGTTATCTTTTATCTAAGGTATCTGTGTAACAACTTATCTAAATAAGTTTTTTCAGCCAAGTCTCATACGCAACTAGGTGGCAATGATTAAAATGCCCTGTGACATTACTCAAAAGCAAAAAAAAGTAACTGCCAGGAACCTAAGTTAAAAGTAGTATCAAGTCAAAAGAACATTTGTAGGCAACTTTGTAAAACCCTAGTAGACGTTTTTACACAGCAAAGATTTTCTTGTAATGTAATGCTTGTTTGCAACCATGGAGTTTTCTGTGTGAAAATCTTCTTGGATTAGAAATATCCCATGAGACTAACAAATATTTTATTGCTTCCATCACAATATACTCCAGAATTTTCTGAAACATTATCATATGCCAAAAAGCATAATTAAGAACATAGGTTTATACTAAAATGCAGCATGCACAACTGAAAAAGTGCAGGCTTAGTTACTGCATCAACAAAGATGTCATAGGACTCATTCTCTCTCTTACACTATTTAGCATTGAAAGTACATTTGTTGAGAAGAAAGATAAAGGGATATAATTTAGGCATGTCAAGACTCAGGAAGGGACTATTAAACAATTTAAATCCTAGTGATGCCATAGCACATCAAAGCAATTGCTGAGCTAAAATATGGTGAAAATTAAAGTTATTCGCAATGAGGCAAGGAACACAGAGTTAAAAACAACAACAAACAATCCCAAATTCTTAACTGAATAATTGTTTTCAAAAACTAAGCCAAAAACCCAAAAAAACTTTAACTTGATTTGTTTATCTTGGCAGTAATCTGCAAGTCACTGGAGACGTTAAGGCTATTGATTTATTAGAAAGCCTGTAATCATACAAACCATAGCTTAAAGACCAAGAACTGAACTATAAGAAAATATCCTGTTGCCTTCTAACCATGTGCACACAAAAGCTAGAGATACTACTACAATGCCACGGAGACATCTAAAAAAATGTAGAAAGTGGATGCCTAAATATTATCTGTTATTTTCCATATTAATACAGGGTTAATATTTCAGAAATCTTGATTTTCATTTGAATGCTGAACAACCTTCTACCCTTCAAATTACTAAGAAAAGATACTGGAAATATTTTAGATATCTGAGGAATGAAGCAAACACTTTCGGCAGAGCAGGTATACTATCCACCAGATGAAGAATTTCTGAATGGGGTGATGGAAAGAATTACTCAGGTCAAGAAAATGTATGGAATTTTAAAATCTGAATGGATGATAAGCAGATTAACAAAGATGTCAGTGCCTTGTTTGGAAGAAACATACAATCATAGAATAGTGTGAGTTGGAAGGGAACCTTAGAGGTCATCTAGTCCAAACCGCCTGCAATGAGCAGGGACATCTTCAACTAGATCAAGGTACTCAGAGCCCCATCCAACCTGACTTTGAATGTTTCCTGTGATGGGGCGTCTACCACCTCTCTGGGCAATCTGTGCCACTGTCTCACCACCCCCATTGTGAAAAATTTCTTCCTTATATCTAGTGAAAATTTACCCTCTTTTGGTTTAAAACCATTACCCCTTGTCCTATTGCAACAGGCGCTTCTAAAAAGTCTGTCCCCATCTTTCTTGTAGGCGCCCTTTAAGTACTGGAAGGCTGCAATAAGGTCTCCCTGGAGCCTTCTCTTCTCTTTGGTGGCCCTCCTCTGGACCTGCTCCAACAAGTCTATGTCTTTCCTGTGCTGAGGGCTTCAAAGCAAGTTGCAGTAGTCCAAGAAACTAGATTTAGATTCAGTGTAAGTGAAAGTGTTGAACCATATAAAGTACTGGCAACAGCTTCAACAACCATAAGAGTTTCCTAAGAATTTCTTAATGTTACACAAAGGTAAAGAGATACCCCTTATATTACTTTTGTGGCAGCAATGAAACATCTGTTTGAACTGGTTTTTTTATTTGAGCTTTGTAGAAGGGAAACATTTGCTTCCTTGAACATATACGACATTAATAATTATCAGATTACAGAAGGAACATTGCAATCTTTATTTCTATTCCAGATTTCTAAAATAGAAATTGCTAGCCTGTACACCAGTAGGATTCAAAAAAATGCCAAATGCCCCATTAGTTAATCCTACACAAATTAGGAGCGTAATCTGTGCAGTGGAAGGCTTTCACTCTACAAATCCTTAAAGACTTGGCTATGCTACAGCTTGCAAATCACCTCTAATGAGTGTAACATGGATTTCACAGCTGTTAAACTAACTGCATCTTCAGCTGTTTCCTGGTGAACTATCAAGAAAGTGCTTCCATTTAATAATGGATATATCACCTTATGGATATTATGATCTTGTATGAGATTTGAAACCACTTTAGATCCCTTGAGAAAAATGGTCTGCCATTAGAATTAACTGGACACAATTATGACAATGTGAGAAGCTTTGCCAAATACTACCCCCAGTTACTTCCATGTAAAGATACAGCAATTTTGTCAAACTGCATGAATTTACTTCATATTTGCATTTCCAGAACATAAACCGCACTTGGTATAACGACAGCGGATTTATTCCTTGACCTGACAGAAAAGGTTGAACAGGAAGGACAACACCTTGCCAAGTCCAGCCTGGACAATTCTAGACTCTGATGCACATAGTATAGCTGATTGGTAGTTAATATTATATCCCATACATAAAATTAACTCTTAGGAATTTCAGCTTCCATCAAATTGCTGAACTGAGTCAAACTGACTACTGTGTGCACTTCCAAACAGTCCTGACGAGGCAGATACCACGTTCAGTGAACCTTTAGTGAATTCTGAGTTCTGTTCCAAATTAAACCCGACACGTAGCACCAAAACATAAACATGCATCCTGTTTCTGTGAAAAAGTGGACAAAAGTGAAGCTTTCTACTCATCTTCAAATAAGAGTTTTTTCAACTATTTAGTTTGCAGTCATGCACTAATGACTTGGTTATTAAACAGGTTCTGCTTATCCGTATGACCTATCTAACACAAAAGAGGAAACTTTGAAGAAGAGACACCATGGTGGGTTGGCCTTGGCTAGAAGCCAGGTGCCCACCAAAGCCGTTCTATCACTCCCCTTCTCAGCTGAACAGAGGAGAGAAACTATAAGGAGAAACTTGTGGGTTGAGATAAGGAAAGGGAGAGATCATTCAACAACTACCATCATGGGAAAAACAGACTTAAATTGGGGAAATAAGCTTAATTTATTACCATTCAAATCAGAGTAGGGTACTGAGAACTAAACACAGATCTTAAAACACCTTCCTCCCACCCCTCCCTTCTTCCCGGCGCAACATCACTCCCAATTTCTCTACCTCTCCCCGCCAGCGGCACAGGCAGATGGGGAATGAGGGTTATGGTCCGTTCATCACACATTGTTTCTTTCTTCCTCAGGGGGAGGACTCCTCACACTCTTCCCTTGCTTCAGCGTGGGGCTCTCCCATGGGAGACAGTCCTCCACCAACTTCTCCAACATGAGTCCTTCCCACAGGCTGCAGTTCTTCACAAACTGCTCCAGCCTGGGTCCCTCCCACAGGGTGCTGACCTTCAGGAACAGACGGCTCCAGCCTGGGTCCCCTGTGAGGTCACATGTCCTCCCAGCAAACCTGCTCCAGCAGGGGCTCCTCTCTCCACAGGCCCTGCCAGGAGCTTGCGCCAGCGTAGGCCTCCCACGGGGTCACGGCCTCCTTTAGGCACCCACTTGCTCTGGCGTGGGTTCGTCCATGGGCTGCAGGTGGAGATCTGCTCTACCATGGAGCTCCATGGGCTGCAGGGGAACAGCCTGCCTTACCATGGTCTTCACCATAGGCTGCTGCAGGGGAATCTCTGCTCCGGTACCTGGAGAGCCATCTCACCCTCCTTCTTCATTGATCTTGGTGTTTGCAGAGTTGTTTCACATATTGTCACTTCTCTCTCCCACTGCAGTTGCCGCATGTTGGCTTTTTTTCCCCTTCTTAAATCTGTTATCCCAGAGGCGCTGCCACCATCACTGATGGGCTCAGCCTTGACCAGTGGCTGGTCCACCTTGGAGCCGCTGGCACTGGCTCTGTCAGATATAGGGGAAGCTTCTGGCAGCTTCTCACAGAAGCCACCCCTGCAGCCCCCCGCTACCAAAACCTTGCCACACAAAACCAATACAGAAACAAAAAGCACATACTGTGTTGGTATATTCTCATATCTTGATCTTTTTTGTGTCTAATGTTTTAACACAATTTTCATCACTAGTTAACATGATTGCCCCCTCATAAAGGTCTTGCTGTGTTTCAAAAGTGGCAATGTTTTCTTTCACTCTATCTTTAATCGTGCTAGAAAAACTGTAGCTGTTTAAGAGCACAATTAACATCGATATAAAATCTCATTATCATCTCACATAAACTGAAGAAATGCAATTAGGGTTTATACTGTTTGTCAGGAGTAAATACACGTTCTAAGATATAACTCTGCAGACAGCAAGGGATGATCTGGTTTCTCAGGAAACATGTTTCAATTGACATTAACAGTGCTCATTAAGCTTTGATGGGTTGCACACCTAGAAAACTCAACAGGATTTTAGTGTATTATTAATAGAAAGTTTTATTTGAAAGTGCCAGGTAATCCAGTTAACAAACTTAAAGGTACACTTTGGACAAAATTGTAAGACATGGTTAGTTTGCATGCTTTATTCCTAATCTAGCAGGTCTAAGATCCTTGCTTGTTAATATTCAAAGACAAGTTTCCTTAAAATAAACTGTATGTGTTTATGCAGCTGTGGAATTTTAAGCTGATTTCAAAATCAAAGAAGTGTTTATACAGATCTGGGTCAAATTTCACCAAGATTCGGAAGTATTAAAAGGGAGGTTATGATTATAGGTTCCAGTCCTCATTAATTTAAAGAGAAATTACTGAGCTATTACTGCATTTTAGAATTATATTGATAACCTTTAAGAAACAGTCTTCAGAATACGCTCACAAATGTATGCTGTAATAGATAGTAAAAAAATTTTTGTTACAGGATAATTTACAAACTGCTATTTCCCTTCCATATCTCTTCTTGGATATATCAATAGATATCTCAATAGATATCTTTAGCAAGGTATCAGTAACTGCTGAGATAGGCAAGAAACAGTGCTTTGTGACTGACCAGGGAATGTTCTTTTTACTATATGTAAGTCAATGAAACTCTTGTTAAAACTAGTTTTTCTCTAACTATTTACTCAATTTGTCAGTATGTACCAGTATAGGTTTACAGTTTTTGTGGAAAATCTCTTGACCCGTAAAAAAGTAAGGCATGGTTCTACTGATAAACAAGTCAGCTTTTAAAATACGATAATAGTAGCTAAACACAACTTTCCTGAAAGTTTAATACTGTAAAGATTAAAATAGTACATTCTTCTGTCATAGTTGAACCCATCTTACTGATTGCTAGACAGATGAATTTTAATGGAACATAAGAACAACAAAATTATATGGTACAAATAGTAGCACGACATTTGACCTCAGCACAGAAGAAAGATGTTATGTTTCTCAAATGTAAATGAAAATCAAAATACATTACACTTCAATACAGAAATACAACTGTGAATAATAACAATATTTATCACAGTACCCATGACATTAAGAAACTAACTGAGAAGAAAAATTAAGTACTGTGTGTTACAAGGATACCAGACTCTTGTTATTTTTGCACTGAAGGAAATATGACACCATTTTGTGATTTTTTTTAAGCAATGTGTTTGAGTACCAAACACAATTTTATCTTCATGAAGCTCCATGCAGTAAAACATTAAAACAAAGTACTTTTTCCTGTGTTTGTAGATTTTTGGGTTTTATCACATTAATGTTTCTTTTTATTTCTCAAGATTGATTTTGATTATTTCTTCAAAGATTAAAAATATGCTTTACAGAAACTAGGAGTCTGAGAGATATGTGCTGACAATGTTTTGTGCCAAAATATTTTATTCTCCGTTAAGCTATCAGCCTTGGCAACATTGGTAAGCACTGAAAAACAACAACAGACCATAAAGCTGGCCTTTTGTCAGGCCAGTACAAGTACTGATTTATTGGAAACTTGGTCACGAGGATGGTAGAATGATTTTAGCTCTTATCTTGTACTCCCTTGTTTTGGCACTGCAACTCATAGCATCCCTATAGGCTCTGCAGTGCCAAATCCTGGTTGTTGTCAGGAAATCTAATGCACTGAGTTCCATGTGCCACATCTAATAAAAAGAAACAGGGAGGAAGAGTAAGAAATGTTCTGAGACTTATAATCCGCATCAGGTAGGAGCTAGAGCTACTTTAATCTCCCAATCTCTTTTGAAACACCCTGAAAACACAATATAGAAATGGTCATGAAACCAAAGAACAAAGCAGGTATCTTCCTTGGTTTTCATTTCATTTCATTTCATTTCATTTCATTTCATTTCATTTCATTTCATTTCAATCTTTCCTCTATTCTGAGTTATGCAATGAGTCATGATCAACATTTCAGAGATCAATGATTTTCTTATTAAATACATTAGTTAAGAAGTATGTGTAAGTAATTTTATCCTCGGGTCTGGATGAATTCTAGCGGTGTTATTCGTCTGAATAACATACAGTGTCAGGCCTTCAGAACGTAACCTGAATGTAGAAGTTTTTATACTCTAGCAAATAAAAAGATCTGATTTTTCAGAGAAATGGGAGTAAAAACTGTTTCCAATTTGTGGAAAAGGAAAGTGCTAGAAATTTATTCTATTTTTTAAAAATTTCTTTATTTATATTTTATTATTGCATAATTACACAACGTGAAACAAACTTCTCCGTTTTATTAGCTATTCACTTCTAGGGCTTTGCAAACACTGACTTTTTTGGGTGTTTACATTTTTGGTTCTTACTGAAATAATGAGGAGTAACTCCCATTGTTTGTTTGCTAGTGCACACTTATTTCCTAGCACTGGGACACAGCATAATGGTGCTTAAAGCTTTTACACTCAGAATGCTCTCTAATAAATGTTCTAACACTTAGAAATCATTTGCACTTTAAATACCATATGATCCCATAAAGCAATGTCATTTGGTTGGCTGGAGCATACTTACATTATATAGCTCCCTTGCCAATTATTATGTGCCTTGGCTCTGATGGTCTCAGAATTCAATCGGTGATATGGGAGCTTTTTATTTCTACATCTATAACTCTCAACCAAATGCTATAGATTCATTAGGCTGATAGATTAAGAAGAATTGTGTCATTCTATCTGTTTAGGAAATATCACAAAATATGGGATTAGACATTGACTCACTGGTAAAGTGCATATTGCATTTGCTAGCCCTTGAAGAACAAGAAGAGTATCTTAGTTCTGGAAAGGAAAAAGGGAAAATGTTCTTTCTAGATTTTCAAAACCATATTTGTCCTTCAAAAAGGACAGAGAGGTGAGAGGCCAAACTCATCAGCTTGGATAGTGCCCTCCATGCCTTGGGAAGCTGAGGAGCTGATGCATGTGCCTTATAGTGAGGTCATAAGAACCACTGAAAAAGTACATTTCTGTTTTGAAAACTGAGAAAGTGGGAAGGCAGTAGTCCCTGAAATCTTATTTGAGGGGCAGAGAATGACAATCAAAATGAAACTGTGCTGTGCCCTAAGAGATAAGTAGCTTCTGTTCTGAAAACTAAAAGGCTTGATGGGACTCAAGTATCTTTTTAAAGGAGTTAATCAGAAAGGGACTGTACCATTAGAGAAATATATTTCTCTTATACAAAATTGTTCAAAATTTAAATCTGACAGAATTCATACCAAATGTTCGATTAGCCTCTTTATTATTAGGATACATTATATGAAGCAGTAATAAATATTTTGTAGCTCTTAAATGATCTTTATGATTGAAAATAACCTAGATGCCTCTATTGTTTTCTCAGAGCTGCTTCAAGTACTTTTCACATGGTTTTTAAGTGAGATTTTCCTAATGCAAATTTGAACTAGATTTTTTTTATGTTAATATTACTTTTATCCATTAAAAAGTGTACTTTAAAAAATACCAAAGATACACTCTTTTTCATATTATCAAACAATATTAAAGTAGGAATCAATCAGAGGAGTTTTTATTCCAACAAATTGCCAACAGTTTTGTATGTTTTTTCTGATGTTTTTTTATGTCTCAAAGATCCTATATGATTAGTCTTATAGTCTGTCCTTTATTGGTTTTTGCTGTGGGGTTTTTTATTCTATATTATCTCATCTTCATTTGCTAACATAAGAGACGTTCCACATTTGTCATACACTTAGCACAATAATTTAATATTCTTTGTAAGATATGGAAAGTTCATCTCATACTTCCTCGGTATTTTGATAGTAACCATTTTGCTCCCATGTGACCAATACCATTGATAAATAAAAATTACCTTTTCTCCTCAGCTAAGATGTAATGAAAGCAAAATATTCAGTCTACAAATACTCAGAAAAAAATCCTATGAATCCACAGCATGCCTTAAGCTCATAGTTTTCATGACAGAATTGATTTGTTATGAGACTTTTTAGATCTGTAAAGAGGAAACTTGTTTCTCAGAAGCAATGTATTCCTCAATCCTATTTGTAAAAATATGCTAAACTCCCAATCAATCAGACAGACAACTGATTTCATGTGTTAATCAGGGTGAAAATGGAAATTTTAGCAGTTTATTGTAAAGTAATGATGAAAATCTTTTAACACAAAAAACCCTATATCTACTAAAAGCTCCTCAATGTCTACCTGAAGTAAATTTATAATGAATATTAAGAGCAGTGATGAAATTCTGGCTAAGAACAATATTGATATTTCTGCTTTAAAATGTAATGGCAATCCAAGATAACCTTAAAACTATCTTTTTATAAGCAAGAAATACATGCATTAAGGTCTGTTTCTGTAGTGGACACAAGAGTATTACCGTATTAAATCACATAGTATTGCCTCAGGAAAGAGCATGTTAGCATTATCTATGACTTTTTAAACTATGTGACAACCTGATTTACATGGTATACAGCTTTATAGTCATTCCAGTTTAGTTAGGACTTTATCCCATTTCCATTAAAGGCAGCTTAATCTCTTATGGGATGCTTAAAGGAATCTGGGTGAAGCTGCAAGTACTAGGATAAAGCTACAAGGTAAAAAAAACCTTCATTCAGAACAAATCTGAAACACATGCTTAGCTCTCTGATGAAGTCTCAGTGCATACTAAAATTTAGTGGGTATTTATTTGTGATAAGGCATTATGATGACTTTTCATATATGTCCTTCAGGGATTAAATGAAAAAAATACAAACTAAGAAGGAAATCTGCAACAATTTAATATATGGGATTATATAGAAATGAAGAAGAAAGAAATGATGGAGACATTTTAAGAACTGAATAGCAAATGCTGAAGCCACATATTTTTTTACCTGTTCTCCTTAACAAGGCTTGCATTACACAGCTCCACTCTGACCTTCTTCAACATATCATGCCCCCCAAATATTCAAAGCTGACTCTGGAGCAAACACTAAAGAGGCAGTCAACTCTCCATCTCAGCAGTGGTATCATTAATCTCATTTCTCCTTGTTTTTGCTGTGATGAAAACATCCCATCTCCACCATTATAGTCCTTCAAAAATGTTGAACTAAAAATATGTAACTTCAAAGTGGTAATCAGGAATGGTCTATCAAATATGAAAAGACAATACTTTAAGAAGACATTAATTAGTCAAGGGGAAAAAAATATGTTCATTACAACCTTACAGGAAAAAGGAAAACAAATAAATATTAAAAAAAAACATTTATTTGATGTTATAGTACACAACCTTTATTTTCATATTTGTACATTATCTGTCAGATAGTTGAAACACAGGATTTTTTATATATATTTTTGCATCTTTCAAATAAAGAACGAGAAAATTTTTATGACTTTATCTTAATTTTCTTACATGTAAGCACTCTTTAGTTTGTTTTATTTCTTCTTGTTCCTTTGTGAATTAACTGTCTCTGTCAAGATTGTCAGGGAGAATAGTGAGATATGCTCAGAAGGCTCATAAGAGGGATAATTCATAATCAATGGATCTCATGACTTATGTCTTTAAATGATTCTCTGTTCCAGGCTGAAGATGATCTGTTATGTTGCCAAAACCTTTTAATCAGTTTATTTATGATAACTTCTGTAATGGAGAACAGTAGAGAACTATTAAAGATGTAATACATATATTTCAAGTATTCGAATTTCAGTTTTTCCTTACTTACTATTTTATCATACTTTATTTTCATTAAAAGAGTGATAACAAATATATAGGCATTTTAGAGTTACACGTCAATAGTTTAACATTTTCTTAACATTTTAATTTGGAACTAGTTTCTATGGATGAATAAAGCCATTTATATAGAAAATATGATAAATTAAAAAGTATTTAAGGAAAAGGAATTAGATTATGAGAAACTCAAGACTTATGTAACTTCTAGAGTTCTCATTACATCATGAAATTAGTGTTAAAGACCAACAAGGATTCTCTCACATAAGAACACAATTAGGTGTTACAGTATCTATTAATTTTATGGGATTAGTAGTAATGTAAAATCTGTCTGTTAAAAGTTTTCATCATATAATCTCAATCTTAAAGGTATACACCTTCAAAAGAATTTCCTGAATAGGTCCTTAAAATCGAATAATTTAAATAAAAGCAAATGAAAACTACTGCAAACATTACTACAGAAAACCGTCTGATGGACAGCCTAGAAAAAGTATAAAGAAGCATTTTGTATTTTCCTAAATGCATAGTAGTTATTATGACAAAAAAATCAAAACTGTATTTGTGGATTTAGCATCATAGGTAGTGCATCCATACATCCTCCTGCAAAGCTGCTAGTGTGTTTATGACAGAAAAAAATTTGCTATACACATGTGGGAGCATTGATAGTTTGGGAAACCCTGCTGAAGGAAATGCAAATTTTTTCAGAAAACTTTCTCCCTTTACATTCAGACTTCCTTAAATTTAGATCTTGCTTTTGTTTGCTCTTCTCTACCCATGTACTATTTCAGGTAAACACTAGAAAACTCAAGTGATGCTTCTGGCATCTGTTTGATATAAAGGGAATCTAAAGGGAAGTGCAAAGTCTGTTGTATGACATTATGCAGATTTGGGGTCTGTAGATGGAGGTGAATTTGACAACAGCAATACCATGACTTCTGCTTGAAAGAAAAAGGCTGAACTTTCGCTGGGCATTTTTATTTATTCCCACAGCCTCGTGGAGATAGGCACACTGTGAGATTAATGTTTTCAGGGAGACAGCGGTTATTCTTTTCTGGCCTACAGATTAGCAGTGTTACATAAAATAAGAAATTTGATGCACCATGGCCTGGTCTAAGCCTTGAGCAGACTACAAAATGCTGGTAATGACTAGTATCAGCTTCTAAGATTCTCAGGTGAGTTGCTACTAAAGGGAGGGTAAACACTGGCTGCTAGTTTCAGAAGCGATCGCTTCTCTGAGATCCAGCCAGGCAATTATAAGTTCAGAGCAGATGTCAGAGTACCTTCAGCCCAGGGACCATAAGTCACCCTTAGTCAGTGTTCCCAGTATTCTCTGCTCAGGTTCTCTCTTCTCATTTATTACAAGCAAGGGCCAGGCTTCCGTTGCATCTGACTCTTTTTCTTGGAAAAATATTGAGCCTCAGGTTTTCAGCTTACCCTTGAGGTGACACTGTTAGTAGTCCAGAAGGGTACTCTGGATATAGGTGATTTCTCAAAAAGAAATTAAACACCTATCTGTATCAGTTGTATAGCCTTCTTTCTTATCATTAGAAAACTTGTCAGGATAAGACTTCCACCCTTCTGAAAGAGAATGAAGACGTCTCTCTGCCTGTCCTGTTCCTGGTGGTGAAGGTTACAGAAGTAACTCAACTGTTTCTGACCAAGTTATAGACATGTATAATCATAAAGTTGTAAAGTTGAGAAAGACTTTCTGAAATCTAGCTAAGCTTCTTAATCGGGTGGTTTAAAACAATGGTTTTAAAGAAAATAAGAAAGAGGAGGTTTTAAAAAGTTACACTGGTCAACAAATACAGCTCTAAATGTACCAGCAGAAAACTCTGAGTGCCTCTCACAGCAAATGGCAATCCTCCCTGTAGCAATGATGAGATTTACAAGATGATGTGATTTGTCTGCATGAAGGCTTGAAATTCAGTGTACTCCCACATCACTTATGGTTTTAAAGCACATTTATGTTCTGAAACAGTAACCAACACAATAAAATATTCAATATTATCTTGCAAGTAAGGAGGTAGGGGAATCACCATACTGTTTAACTAGTGATTATGCAACATGAGCAATTCTGAAAAATATGATGGGAAAAATGATTGTGTATTTAGCCTGTCTGCAGTCTGATGCAGAAACGACAGCAAGTGTGCTAGGGTCTTGTCTTCTGGCACCACTGAATTAAGGGTCTTCCCCATACTCACTGTACAATGCATAAGTGAGAAATTGATTGCTGTACTTCTGCTATAGATCACTCCAGCTTTACATGGGTAAAATAAATTTAATCCTTTCCACATATGGGCTATTCATTCAATTACTCTTTTCTAAAACCTGGAAATCTTTTTGTTTCCCTCTTTCACATATTTTCCACCACTCCTACTTCCATTTCCCTCACCCCAACAGTTGTCTGTGTCTGGACGAGGTTATTAGAATTCCTTCCATGAACCTGTTAGGAACAGTCAACAGCATCTAAAGAACTGCCATCTCTGTCATCATTATAAATCTCTGAAGTTACTTCCATTTATCTTAGGCAGCGTAAACTGAACTGCAGTAACTCATTTTTTTCCTCTGTTTTCAATGATGTCCTGAACATTTCAGATAATTTAGAATCCAGAAGTCTAACACCGTGGTTGAATTTGTACAAGGGTTTGACAATTTTTTGCCCTTTAATTGTAATTCTACTAGTTCGAAAGTAGGCAATAAATTCATGCATCAGAATACAAAATGGCTATTTATTTGTGCAAGGAAGGAATTTGCTCCCTATTGTACCTGCCATTTACAACATTTATACAATTTGTTAGATCAGTTGTTAGGCATTTGGAGGTGGTCATTTTTCATGGAAGCACAGTTCAAAACAATATACAGGACTGGACTTCAGTTCTGTGGTGATTTACTGCAGTTTAAACAGACAAATTGAGTGGGATAAAGGTTCACTTACTTGAGTGTCTTGTATTTAACACTGATAACAGATAAATGCCTAAGGAAGAGAAAAACTGTGTATGGCACTTGCTTTCCTATCCTCCAACTTATTTCCATTCATGTTGTAATATCCATGAATTTAATGACCATCAGTGGATATCTCTAACATAAAGTTGTCCAGTCTTTCCTAGAACCCAGCATAAGCTAGAATTTTAATATCCACAGACATCAACAAATATCACAGGCTTACTATTAACTCCTGAAAAAATACTTCCTTCTATTTGTTTTGGATATAGCTCTTACCAGCTTTTTCATGTCCTCCAGTATTTAAATAAAATAGTTGTATCAAAAGTCTATATGCCTGTTCATGGCACTCATGGTTATAGATTACTATCATAACTCCCTCGGGCATCTTTTTTTCGGGAATGAATAGTAGACCTCCCTCCCTCTTCCCATAGGTGAAGAGTCATTCCTCACATAAAAATAACTATAAACTTGATAATCCTTATTGTCTGCACCCAAACCTTTTACAGTTTTACTATATGCTTATGAGAGAAGAGGAGGAGAAGCAAGAGGGCCAAAACGCTAGAACTGTATACTGTAATCAATATATGGGTAGAAATTATATATACAGTAGCATCATCTCTGTTTTATGTTCCTTTCCGGCTGATTTTGAATTTTTTTTTTTTTTTTTACAGCTCAACAATATCAGACTTTTCTATAAAATTATTGTAGCCCCAAGGTCTCATGTCTTAATGGAAATGATCACCTCAGTACCTACCATTTTGTATCCAAGTCAGGATTGTTTTTTCCCTCACATGCGCCATGTTACATTCAACTGTAGTAAATTTCACTGGCAATTTTATTGCCCTGTCACTGAGACTCAGAGAAATTCCATTGTTTTTTACAAGTGACCTACACCTCTACTGCCAAAAATAGCTTTCCTTTAACAGCAAACTTTGCAAATCCATGTGTGAACTTTAACTCTTTGGCAGCTCAGTTGCATACTTCTGTGACCAATGTTATTGAAAATCTTTAAGAAGTTCAACTAAACAAGATCACTTGTTCTTTCACTTCCTCAGAAAATGGAAAGTTTTGTGAAGCTTTATAAAAAAAAAATCAATTCTTCATAAATAGATCACATTTACCTGAGTGCCATTAATTTTGTCATTCACGATAGTTTTACTAATTTGCCCAGTACAAATGTACAGTGTTTCCCATATATTCCCTGAAACTTATCTAAAAAAGTGACATGATATTTAGAATCATAGAATCATTAAGGTTGGAAAAGACGTCTTAGATAATCAAGTCCAACTGTCAACCCAACACCACCATACTCACTAAACCATATCCCAAAGTGCCATGTCTAGACGTTTTTTGAACATTTCCAGTGATGGCGACTTCACCACCTCCCTGGGCAGCCTGTTCCAATGCTTGACCACCCTCTCAGTAAAGAAATTTTTCCTGATATCTAGTCTAAACCTCCCTTAGCATGACTGAGGCTATTTCCTCTTGTCCTATCACTATTTACTTGGGAGAACAGACCAACACCCACCTCACCACAGCCCCCTTTCAGGTAGTTGTAGAGAGCGATAAGGTCTCCCCTCAGCATCCTCTTCTCCAGGCTGAACAACCCCAGTTCCTTCAGCCGTTCCTCATAAGACTTGTGCTCCAGACCCCTCACCAGCTTCATTGCCTTTCTGTGGATGCACTTCAGCAACTCAATGTGCTCCTTGTAGTAAGGGGCCCAAAACTGAACACAGGATTCAACGTGCGGCCTCATTGGTGCCGAATACAGGGGCACAATCACTTCCCTACTCCTGCTGGCCACACTATTTCTGATCCAGGACAGGACGCTGTTGGTCTTCTTGGCCACCTGGGCACACTGCTGGCTCATGGTCAGCCAGCTGTCAACCAGCACCCCCAGGTCCTTTTCTGCCGGGCAGCTCTCCAGCCACTCCTCCCCAAGCCTGTAGCATTGCATGGGGTTGTTGTGACCCACGTGCAGGACCCGACACTTGGCCTTATAAAACCTCATACAGTTGGCCTTAGCCCATTGATCGAGCCTGTCCAGATCCCCCTACAGAGTCCTCTTACCCTCCAGCAGATCAACACTCCCGCCAAACACCCTGCCCATCTTGGAGTCATCTGCAAACTTACTGAGGGAGCACTCGATCCCCTCATCCACATCATTGATAAAGGTATTAAAGAAGAGCCCTGCAGAACACCATTTGTGACTGTCCGCCAGCTGAATTTAACTCCACTCACCACAACTCTCTGGGCTCGGCCATCCAGCCAGTTCCTCACCCAGCAAAGAGTAAACATGTCTAAGCCACGAGCCACCAGTTTCTCCAGGAGAATGCTGTGGGAGATGCTGTCAAAGGCTTTACTGAAGTCCAGGTAGACAACGTCCACAGTCTTTCCCTCATCCACTCGGTGGGTCACCTGGTCATAGAAGGAGATCAGGTTGGTGAAGCAGGACCTGCCTTTCATGTACCCATGCTGGCTGGGCCTGATCCCTTGGTTGTTCTGCACATTCCCTGTGAGCACCATTAAGGTGAACCTCTCCATAATCTTCCCCGGCACAGAGGTCAGGCTGACAGGCCTGTAGTTCCCCAGATCCTCCTTCCAGTCCTTCTTGTAGATGGGTGTCACTTTGGCAAGCCTCCAGTCATCTGAGAACTCCCCTTTTAACCAGGACTGCAGATAACGATGGAGAGTGGCTTGACAAGCTCCTTTGCCAGCTCCCTCAAGTACTCTTGGGTGGATCGCATTGGGTCCCATAGACTCATGAGTGTCCAGGTGGCATAGCAGGTCCTTAACTGCTTCCTCCTGGGTTATGGGGAGTTTATTCTGCTCTCCATCCCTGTCTTCCAGCTCAAGAAGGTTGAATCCCTGAGGATACCTGACCTAATTATTAAAGACTGAGGTAAAGGTGGCATTACGTACCTCAGCCTTGTCCTCATCCTTGGTGACAATGTTCCCCCCCACAGCCAATAAAAGATGGAGATTCTCCTTGCCTCTATTTTTGTTGTTAATGTATTTGTAAAGACATTTTTGTTATCCCTTATGACCGTGGTCAGACTGAGCTCTAGCTGGGTTTTTGCTGTTCTAATTTTCTCTGCGTGACCTAACGATATCCCTGTACTCTTCTTGAGTTGCCTGCCCCTTCTTCCAGAGGTCATGAACTCTCCTCTTTTCCCTGAGTCCCAGCAAAATCTCCCTGTTCAGCCAGGCCGGTCGTCTTCCCCTCCAGCTTGTCTTATGACACATGGGGACTGCCTACCCCTGTGACTTTAAGACTTCCTTCCTGAAGAATGTCCAGCCTTTCTGGACCCCTTTGTCCTTCAGGACTGTCTCCCAAGGGACTCTCTTAACCAGTGACCTGAACAGGCCAAAATCTGCCCTCCAGAAGTCCATGGTAGTGGTTTTGCTGACCCCCCTCCTTACTTCACCAAGAATTGAGAATTCTATCATTACATGGTCACTAAGCCCAAGACGGCCTCCAACCACCACATCTCCCACCAGTCCTTCTCTGTTTGTAAACAGCAGGTCAAGCGAGGCACCTCCCCTGGTAGGCTCACTTACCAGCAGTGTCAGGAAGTTATCCTCCACACACTCCAGGAACCTCCTAGATTGTTTCCTCTCTGCTGTGTTGTATTTCCAGCAGATGTCAGGTAAATTAGCTCCCCGTGAGAACAAAGGCTAGCGATTGTGAGACTTCTGCCAGTTGCTTGTAGAATGCTTCATCTGCCTCTTCATCCTTGTTAGGTGGTCTATAACAAACACCCAGCAGGATATCTGCCTTGTTGACCTTCCTCTTCATCCTTACCCATAAGCACTCGACCTTAACATCATAATCACTGAGTTGCATACAATCAAAACACTCCTTAACATACAAAGCCACACCACCACACCTCCTTCCTCTTTCTCTCCTCTCTGAAAACTTTCTGTATATGTGGTGGTGTTTGCCTAGTGTTTCCAGTATGACATTCTACAGTAGCCTCCATGATGTCAGTAGGAGTCTAATCTAGCATCTAGCATTTATGAAGAAACATGTATACTATTGTATTGGTTCTCCTTTTGCAAACTATATAAACAAGACTTTTACCTTTTTCATTATTCCTGTTCTCTGACACATATTTAATTTAAGCTTAACAAATTTCCTTGTCTTCATCAATAAGAAAAGCACCATCCCAAGGCACATAGTCTTCTGTATCTGCTTGCTGTTCCCCAATCTTCGTGTAATACATATAAGGGTGATGAGAACCAAGTCTTTATGAAACCTTCTCTTCCCATGTATGTAAATGAGCCAAAATAGAAAAGAATACAGAATGTCCTCAATGTTTAAGAAAAAAAAGAAAATCAGAAACATCTCTGAAGACTCTATTTTAATTTTCAAGTATTTCCAAAACTATTAGCAACAGTTTTGTGTGTGCATATATGTGTATCAGTATTTTGATAGTTTTACAGTCATTACTCCTTTAATAAAGCATCACACAGAGATTATTTTCCAGTATCTCTGCCTAACTCTATCAGGAGAAATTAAGATCTTAAAGGTAAATCCTGCAAATACTAATATTTCTGCTTTCCTCTGTACTACTTAAGGGTACTCAAGCCAATTCCACAGAAAATTTAAGAGGAATTAACTTCTCTAAACCTTTTACAAAAAAGAATTACTGGTGTTGGAAATATTTTTAATGGAAAAAGACCTACTTTACTTTCCTGAAATTTGTAAGTAACATGACTGATTTGTCCTAATTAAATAAAAACAATAAAGGAAAAGTTATGAAACCTTTTTCAAAACCATATCTGTGGCTTGTTCTTTAATGGCAAGCAAGTGACTTGATTAATGACCTTAAACCATTGTTATAATTTATAATACTATACCAATATAGGTCACAACGGAATGCTGCCAATCATCTGTCTCTTATTTTCTAATTGTCTTTTATAATAAAACTAATATGTGAGAACCCACAAATGCTAAAACAATTTTAACAAAAGTTCATGCATTTATAGTGGAAATTTCATATAGGCTGTCGAGTTTTATATTCCATGAGGTTGTTTTTTAATGAAATGTCTGTCTTTATTAAAATTCCATTAAAATGAGTGAGGGTGAAAGATGATGTTCACTGAGTAATTAGGCTGATTTAAGTGTGCCTGACAAGGCTTTAGAAAAAAAAGTATCAGCAACTCAGTATGGTATTGCATACACATATGATAACAGATTTAAATACACACTAGAATGCATTTAGGAAACAACTACACGTACTGAAAGAAACAGTAACTGTTCATATCATAATCATAGAATCATAGAATAGTTTGGGTTGGAAGGGACCTTTAAAGGCCAGGTAGTCCAACCCCCCATCAATGAGCAGGGACATCTTCAACTACATCAGATTGCCCAGAGCCTCATCCAACCTGACCTTGAATGTTTCCAGGGATGGGGCATCTACCACCTCTCTGGGCAACCTGTGCCAGTGTCTCACCACCCTGGTTGCGAAAAATTTCTTCATTGTATGTAGTCTAAATCTACCCTCTTTAAGTTTAAATCCCTTTAACTAATATCCATAAGAAGTGAACAAAACCAGGTTAGCATATGTTAAGTAAAGATGTGTCACTGTTAAATATCTTGCTATAACATTTGATTTTTAAAATGAACTTACTACATCTGTAAAGGCAATTATACTACTGCATAATGGAGAAAAATGAACTTGTAAAATATTATTACAGTAGTTGTAAATGGTACTACTGTCAGTACTACGCCGCTAATTATGTCCAGATAGTAATGATTATTTTACCTGTGCAATAAGGGTGTTTCTAGTATGCTAATAAGTTAAAACATTAGTTATGAAAACCAGGATATAAAATTATGAAGGGAAGAATTATCCCACATTTTAATCATATTCTGGAATTGCCTTGGCTTTTGGAACATGATATACAATAGCACAAGGGTAGATTTTCCTTCTGTTGGGTCACTAACTACATCACTGATTTGGGATATACCAAGCAAGAGTGCTAATGCAAAGTAATTACAACAATTACTTTGCTAATATTGTAATATTGACTTTAAGACTTTACATATGGAACACATATGTATCATGCAATGAATGGTTTCAAATTTCAGAGCACAGACACAATTGTGTCATTAATAGAATATTTTAGCATTGTCTTGTCCAATCTGCATTTGAAATGCTCATTAAATATTTTGTATTTACTTGTAAAGAAAGATAGATTTGCAGATTTCCGGTTCTGTGCTGCCTGTAGCTGAGAAGATCAGTATGAGAGATGAATTTGCTTCTCTGTTTTTTAGTGTTGTATAACATATCTGAGACATTACATATTTGAGAAATAGATAAGTACACTACTTATTTTTAAGTACATTATTATTATTAACTGCACTTTCTGTGTATGTGGATAGCATTCTGAAGTGAGAATATTAAGCGTCTGTTTATGAAAAAGTACATTAATGGGCTTCTGATTAATTATAATATCTAGAACTAATTTTATTGCCATTGCTGGCATAGGATTAAAATATGCAAACACATGGTGATATGGTTAGATATACTCACATGATTAATTCCATTTCCCCAACTCTGCAGATTTTTGCCCATTCCTTTCATAAATGAAGGGACTTCAAGAAACATGTCTATGGGTAAGCCTGCCTTAGAAAATCTTGGGTCAAAAATAAATGTTATTAGGATACTCATAAAGTGCTCTTTAAAGAAGATGGAATGTAATTAATATTTATTGAAACTGTTCTACAAATAAAGAATTTTTCCCTCCATTACAGGCTCATGTAACAGGAAATCTTGTTAAGAATTTAGAAAAAAAGGATTTCCCCAGGATTCTTGAATGAAGCAAATGTTAGGGATTTAAAATAGGGATTTAAAATATCCTACTTGCAGGCAGTTTGTCCAAGACTTTCTGTAATATTCTTTAGAGGATTATAAAAATTTGCCCAATCACAGCACGCAGGTGCTGTCTAACCAAATGCTCAGATGAAAAACTTGCCTGTTTTTCCTGTGACTCT
Organism: Phaethon aethereus; assembly: GCF_964289735.1. Lineage (NCBI taxonomy): Eukaryota > Metazoa > Chordata > Aves > Phaethontiformes > Phaethontidae > Phaethon > Phaethon aethereus. The sequence continues at coordinate 89,142,068 of NC_138582.1, read as the reverse complement.
GCTAGAATATTAATTAATATTTCACTTGCATAGGCTAAGCAGAGGAAGAGTTGTTACTACAGTTTCTTTGCCCAGCTCAGACAAGTCTACATGTTATTCAGTTTATTAAGCGGTTATTAGTGAATCTGCCTCCGGTGTTTATGAATAGCCTTCCATCCTCTCACACTCTTGTTCCACTACTAACTCCACCTATGAATAGCAGGCTTAAGTTGCATGGAAAGCCTCTTCAGATCCTTTGTATTTGTGTGTGTTTCACCTTTAGTTTTTTACGTATAAATAAGATAATGCACTGGGCTCCAAAGTAAAACTGATATAATGATCTTACCCAAGAATTTCCAGGGACTAATACACAATAATCCCATACAAGAAACTGCTGAAATCTTACTCTTCTAGTATCATAGTATATAATTAAGTATATCATATCTAATCATTTGATGAAGGACAGAATCAATTGTTTTTAAAACAAGGATAGGTTTTTGCTTTTCTTTTTCTTTCGTTAATCAAGTGAGAAGATGATTCTGTACAAATTTTCATTGTCACTACCAATCAATACCATGTTGCAGATCTTTTTTTTTCTCTCTCTCATTTGATAGGTCTTAAGTTATCTAATGATTTGCTTGTTTTCACAGAAAAATTGTGAGGATGCACTGAGAGATGTATTTTTTAAAACCAACAGTGTAATAGATTAGCATGACTGAGTGGTTTTACTTACGGTACTCATTGTTTCAGCATGAAACACAACACGTCACTTAAATTGTACTCATTAAAGAGTCTGCACACACAATATTTAAAGTAAGAATAGAAAACCCTCAACAGAAGTTGAGTAGCCCTAAGGGAGAGGAACTATTGCTGGAAATTAGTCAGCCTATCAATCTTAGAAATATCAACACCCCAGAAGAATTCTGTGTGTCTATCAAACAAAACTCTATAAAGGTGTATTAAAAAGCAAAACAATTCCAGTGTTACATATTTTATTTATTAGACTCTGATACCTTGTTTTGAGAACAAAATGAATAAACAGAAAAACACACATTTGTAGTTCTTCTCTTCCTTGCCCTTCCCTGCCTTACTTTCTTCCATCTCTGTTGCCCCCTCTTTAGAATCTTAGTAGATAGTATGCGTTTTTATAATTTGTAATGAATGCTTATCAACATATACACTTTTCAGACAGTCACAGACTAGTCAGTAGTTGAGTCTGTTCACATTTTAGGTATTTCCTATCAGTAAATTACTCAGAAAGAGTTGATGGTGGCCTGCTATTTTTACTTCTACTTATCCTTAAAGCATGGAGATTCCATAAGAATGCAGTCTGAAGAGACTCTGCAAACTGTCTCCGATGGGCCTTTGAAAACTGAAGCTATCCATCTCCAGCTGTCCCCAACTTTTTCCCCATCAGTGTTTCTCACACTCATAAGAATGCATCATCTTAACATCAGACTGAGTAAAGGAAAGGACAAGCATGTTTTCTGAAAATATTTTCAGAAAGAAAGTGATTACAGATTGATGACAGTGGGTTATAAGAACACATTTTTGTCAGAACCCGCCGAATATCACCCTTACGTGGCTGAAAACCAGTGTTGCTCTATGAGAATCTAGATATCTGTAGTAATATGAACACAGACATGTATGAATATTGTATGAGAAAATAAACTTACTCTTTTGAGAGGACTAAATGTTTGCACAGGTTGCTATCTAATACCTACATATGTGATCTCATAGCATCACTGTTTAGCCCATAAAGCTATTTTATGCTCTGAGAAATCATTTACATTTCTTCCCCAGAGGAAAAAAAAATCTTTTGTAATTGCATCTCAGTGTGCTTCATTGTCTTGCATATCCATGGAAATTGTTAACAAAACAAACATCCTTGAAGAAGTCCTGTTTCTCCTTGCTCCCAAGACCCTAAGACCTCTGCCCTTTTATGTTGCCTAGGCATCTCCAACATTCGTATCTTTCTTGTGACAACACTGCTCATATCCTCCATTATACTATTTTTACTGGTTCTTAGAAAATAATTTTTCTTTCTCAACTATTTTTTACTTTACTGTGCTGCTTCAATGAATATTTGCATATGCTTCAATTAATATTTGCATATCATGTCTCCTCATGCTGCAGCAGAAATAAGTGTTGCTTCTTTCTTTCTCCTGTGTAAGAAGAAAGATGACAGCATCAGCATTTATCTCAGGCAATAAAAAATGGTGGTGTTTTTAAAGTCTATGTAGACATAACTTCATCTCAGATACAGTCTGGGCAATCCCTACATCTTTTAAGCACCAAACTTGAAACAATCTTTCTTCACATTTTTCTTCTTTGCCTAGCACAATGTAACAAGATGCACACTATATTTTGACCCTGTATATAGTTCTACCACTGTTGGTGCAAATACTTCTCCTCTGTAATGGGTTTATTCTACTTATTTAAGAAACTAATTCCTTATCTTTTAAGTTATTCAGAAGATCAACTGTCTTTTTGGTCTATAACTGCACAGTATGATTTATATAGGCTCTTTATGATTCTCATATCTTAAAGGCATGACTCTGATATGCTTGTTAATAACTATTTCACATCCTGTATCATTCCTTTGTTCAACTGAATTTTGTCACATGCATTTTGATAAACTTCCATTTCTTTTTCAGTAATACCATTTTGATAAAAGTTCCTATTAAAATCTGCAAAAATCTTGTTTGTCCTTTTTCTGTGAAAACAGAATTTGATATAATTTTTTTGAAATGGAAATAATGTTGAGAAGTAATGATTATTTTTATTTTAACCAGCTTTTGCTAGCAACTTTATAACAAAATCACTTTCTTTTTTTCTATAAAAATATTTTCTTACTTTTCTTGGTTTTTAATTAAAAAGTATAGACCTATATATGTACACATAGCTTCCCAAATGATTTTCTCTACTTGACTGTTAAAATTTGAGGTATGATAACCTTGCTGGGAAACCATGAGATATGAGATGTGTAAGTCTCTGTTTCATACAAATGAAAATTATTGTCATATACCATCTTCTACTCTGCTCAACTCTTGTCGGGCTACACCTGTATTACTGTGTCCCCACAATTCAAAAAAGACATGGACAGACTGGAGAGGGTCCAAAAGAGGCCCACAAAGATGATCAAAGGGATGGAGAAACTATGCTATGAAGAAAGACTGAAGCAGTCAGGGAGAAAAGATGGCTCAGGAGGACCTCATCACAGTATTTCAATACTTAAAGGATGGCTACAAAGGGGACAGAGGCTTTCTCTTCACAAAGAACCACATGGAGAAGACAAAGGACAATGAGTACAAGCTGTACCTGGAGACATTTCATCTCAATGTATGAAAGAAATTTTTTGCAGTGAGAACTATCATTCAACCTCCTCAGGAATGTGGTGGAATCCCCATCACTGGAGGTTTTCAAGATGCAGTTGGTCAGGTTACTAGATAATCTCATCTAGGCTACATTTCCCACAAAATATTGGACCAGATGGTCTTTTGAGGTTCCTTCCAACCTGGGTTGTTCTATGATTCTATAGTTATATAATAAACTGTGTGGTATTTTAAAAAAATTCTTCAGTTAGTGTAACTGTTTTAAAGGAATAATTAGAAGAATAGTTAGTAAAGCCAGCTGCATACACACTATAAAATTATGCTATAACAAACACCATTTTCTATAGCTGGTGAAGGAAGAACATGGTTTAATTTGCCATTCTTTGCAAATACACAAGTATAAACATTAATATACTCACCAAAATCAAGAGGTGCTGAGAATAGACAAGATTTGGGAATCCATCCTGTCTACCTGCTTATGAAGGAGTGTTTAGTAAATGTAATGGGTATTACCTTTCCTACTGTAGGACATCATTCAGCTTCTTTTTCATTAGGCCTCATTAACGTAGTAGGGAAAAGAATAAATTGTTTTCCAAGAAAGAAGTAAGAAATCAGTAGTAAGAAGGTCACATTTTGGGTTGGTACCAAAGGAGAAAATGAAGTCCTGTGTTTCATATAAGAAATGATAGTACAAACATCCAATAATATGTGAATGTGAACTTAGACAAGTACAATGGATCAATCCCCAAATGTAATCAGCAGTTGAAGGTGTAAGTGTTAACACTACTCATCAAAAACCATGTTCACTAGAACACCTGTAAAGTTTAGCTCTGGTGAGTCTGTATTAGATTTTCCTTTGCTGTTGTTTTTCCCGGTTTCCCAGATAAATGGAATCTGAAATAACAACAGATTTTGTGAATTGCATTATAGTTTATAAAACCTTCATTCTCTATCAAACGTGTATTTATTTATTCAATATAGAAAATGATTCTCTTCTGAAATTGCCAAGGATAAAAACCTTCAATGCATCAAAGGTTGTTTAACAACCAACATGCTGAATTTAGAAAAACAGATATGCATTATGTATAATACCTGCTATGAGGTTTATTTGAATATTACATTGAGATAATGTGACCTGTTTGCTAAGTTATATATGAAAAAATTAAATAATTTCTAATATGTTCTTAGTAAAATACTATATTTTGCAATGTTGGACAGAAAAGCCGTGTAGTTTAAAAATAAGAAGTGGGTAATGATGTGTGCATTGTGAAGAAAAAATCATCAGGAGCTAGAGCATTAGAATGCCAGTAAACTGAAAAATAGTGTTCAAGTAAATATATTAGATATTTCTGTAAATTATTCCTGAAAAAGAATGTCTTTCCAATGTTCTGGAAGACAATGTATGTGATCAGGTTTTTTTCAACTGAAATTGTCCTAATGCATTCCTCTGCTTTCTCATCTGTCATTACCTGCACCCTCACAAAGCTTTCCAGCCATGCAATCATTTGTATTACTTTCATCTTCTTTTCTATCTCCCAGTTCGCCACAATTTGTTACATCTTGTCTTTTTTTCATTCCACATCCCCATAAGATGTTGTTTGTCCACACCAAAACCAAAACTCTGTGCAAGCACTTTTTATCTTTTTGCCCCGATCATTGTAGTCTCTTCTTATCTGAACTCCCTGATACATCTTCCCTTCTTTCAGTCTGTTAAAAATGCCACTGGAAAAGTCACTCTCTGACTGCTGTTTTGATCAGATTTGGCTTTTCCTCATACTTTCAACAGCACTTCCGCACAGAGTATGTCATGTTCAGGCTCCTCATTTTGTTTTTCAAGCTTTGTGTAATTTATAGCTTTGGCCCAATTCTTCAGCGTTGTCTCTTTTTACCTCTTCTGTAACTATGTGCACTGCTCATATCCCTTCATCTTTTGATTCTAGTCTTTGCCTTCCCCTTTGCTGTTCATTCTGCCTTGAGCTGGTCTGCTAGGATTTAATCTTTTTCTCTTAAAGGTAAATTGCTCTTTCAAATACCATGTACAAATGTAAAATCTTCTTTCAGAGAAATGCTGGTTGTTGCTACTAATAAAACATAACAAAGGATGACCAACCTGACAGCTGTCTGCAATGAGGTGACTAGTGGTTTAGGGGAGAGAGCGGATGTTGTTTATCTTGCCTTTAGTAAGGCTTTTGATACTGTCTCCTGTAACATCCTGATAAACAAAGTAATGAAATAAGGTCTAGATAAATTGAAAAGGAGGTGGGCTGAAAACAGGCTGAACTGCTGGTCTCAGAGGACTGTGATCAGCTGCAAAAAGTCCTGCTGGAAGCTAGTCTCTAGTGGAGTGACCCAACGGCCAATACTGAGGCCCATACTGTTTAACATCTTTCTTAATGACCTGGACGATGGGACAGAGCACAACCTCAGCAAATGATACAAAACTGGGAGGAGTGGATGACCAGACCAGATGGATGTGCTGTCATTCAGAGGGATTTTGACAAGCTGGAGATATGGGCTGAAAAGAACCTCATGCAGTTCAGCTATGGAGAATGGCAAATCCTGCACTTGGGGAGGAAAAACCCAGGCACTGGTACACACTGGGGGTTGTCCACTTGGAAAGCACCTTGGCAGAGAGGGATCTGAGGGTCCTGATGAGCACCAAGATGACTATGTGCCCTTGTTGCAAAGAAGACCAATAGCTGCATTAGGCAAATGTGATGGGTTGACCTTGGCTGTCTGCCAGGTGCCCACCAAGCCATTCTATCACTCCCCTTTCTCAACAGGACAGGAAATGAAAAAGCTCAAGGGTCGAGGTAAGCACAGGGAGATCACTTACCGATTTCCATCATGAGCAAAACAGACTCCACTTGGGGAAATTATTTCATTAATTGCCAATTAATTGTAACAAGGTAGGATAATATGAAATAAAACAAAACCCAAACACCATCCCCCTCCCTTCTTCCTAGGCTCAACTTCACTCCTAACTCTTTTACCTCCTCCCCCTGAGTGGTGCAGGGGGATGGTGAACAGGGGTTATGGTCAGTTCATAAAGCTTTGTCTCTGCTGCTCCTTCCTCCTCATGCTTTTCTCCAGCTCCAGCGTGGGTCCTCCTACAGAATACAGTCCTTAGGAGACTTCTCTGATGTGGGATCTTCCCATGGGCTGCAGTTCTTCACAAACTGCTCCAACATCATTCATTCCCATGGGGTACGGTACTTCAGGAATTAACTGCTCCAGCATGGATATCCCACGGGGTCACAAGTCCTTCCAGAAAACCTGCTCTTGCGTGGGCTCCTCTCTGTGGGCTTCAGCTTCCTTCAGGGCATACATACGTGCTCCAGCATGGGGTCCTCCACAGACTGCAGTGTGGATATCTGCTCCACTATGGTCCTCCATGGGCTGCAAGGTGACAATCTGCTTCACCATGGTCTTCACCACAGGCTACAGGGAAATCTGATCTGGTGTCTTCTGTACCTTCTCCCCATCCTTCTTCATTGCCCATGGGGTCTTCAGGGTTGTTTCTCTCACATTTCTCACTTTTCTCTTATGGCTTCTCTGCAGCATTTTTTCAACTTTCTTAAATATGCTATCACTGTGGCACTACCAACATCGCTCAGCTTTGGCCATCAGCAAGACCGTTTTGGAGCCAGCTGAAAATGGTTCTGTCTGACACAGGGGCAGTTTCTAGTGCCTTTTCACAGAGGCCACTCCTGTAGCCCCCCCTCCCCAAAAACACCTTGCCATGCAAACCAAACACAGCAGAGCACTGACAGTAGATCAAGAGAGGTGATTGTTCTCTGCTCTGCCCTACCCTGGTGAGATACATCTGGAGTCTGGGCTCCCCAGTACAAAAGGCACATGGACTTACTGGAGCAAGTCCAGTGAAGTGCACAAAAGTGATGAATTGTCTGGAGAATCATATGAGGAAAGACTGAGAGAGCTGGGACTATTCAGTCTACAAAAGAGAAGGCTCAGGGGGAACCTTATCAATGTGTTTGAATACCTGATAGGAAAGATTAAAGAAGGTGGACCCAGACTCTTCTCAGTGGTGTTGCATGACAGGAAAAGAGACAATGTGCACAAACTGAAAGACAAAGCATTCTATTTAAACATAAGAAAAAAAAAAATACTGGGGGGGTGATCAAATATTGGAGTAGGTTGCCCAGAGAGTTTGTGTGCAGGAGAAGGATGGACTTCACAACTCTATGAGAGTTATATTCTGAAGCCGTTTATTGTCTTGTCTGACTCCAATATATATCATAATTTTCGCTTAGTCACTGCGCACACACTCATGATTGGTTACAGCTTGTTACACACACTATTGCAATTGGCTATATACAAAATATCACGCGCTGTCCACGCGCCCCTCACACAGTCAGGATTGCTGCTTGCAGGTGTTCCTGTTTTCCTCGCTTCTTCTTAGTTGTTTACCACAGCTCCTTCTCCTCAAGGCCGAGCCGTGCAGATATCCAGCTGTTTACCAGCTTCTCAGTGCCACAGCTCCTTCTCCTTAAGGTCGAGCCATGCAGATCAACGCCACAGCTCCTCCTCCTTAAGGTCTAGCCATGCAGGGTGATCCCAACATTTGTGAAGTCTCCATCCTTGGAGATGTTTAGCATCTGACTGGCCATGGTGTTGTGCGATATGCTCTAGTTGATTCCATAGAATCATTAAGATTGGAAAAGACCTATAAGATCATCAAGTCCAACCATCAACCAACACCACCATGCTCACTAAAAACCATGTACCGAAGTGCCACAACTACACATTTTTTGAACACTTCCAGTGATGGCAACTCCACCACCTCCCTGGGCAGCCTGTTCCAATGCTTGACCACTCTTTCAGTGAAGATATTTTTCCTAATATCCAGTCTAAACCTCCCCTGGTGCAACTTCAGGCCATTTCCTCTCATCCTATCGCAAGTTACTTGGGAGAAGAGACCAACACCCACCTCACCACAACCCCCTTTCAGGTATTTGTAGAGAGTGATAAGATCTCCCCTCAGCATCCTCTTCTCCAGGCTGAACAACCCCAGTTCCTTCAGCCGCTCCTCATAAGACTTGTGCTCCAGACCCCTCACCAGCTTCATTGCCTTTCTGTGGATGTGCTCCAGCAACTCAATGTCCTTCATGTAGTGAGGGGCCCAAAACTGAACACAAGATTCAACGTACGGCCTCACCAGTGCCGAGTCCAGGGGCACAATCACTTCCCTACTCCTGCTGGCCACACTATTTCTGATCCAGGCCAGGACGCTGTTGGTCTTCTTGGCCACCTGGGCACACTGCTGGCTCATGATCAGCCAGCTGTCAACCAGCACCCCCAGGTCCTTTTCTGCCGGGCAGCTCTCCAGCTACTCTCCCCCAAGCCTGTAGCATTGCATGGGGTTGTTGTGACCCAAGTGCAGGACTCAGAATCTGGCCTTATAAAACCTCATACAGTTGGCCTGGGCCAATCGATCCAGCCTGTCCAGATCCCTCTGCAGAGCCCCCCTACCCTCCAGCAAATCAACACTCTGCCCAACTTGGTGTCATCTGCAAACTTACTGAGGGAGCACTCGATCCCCTCATCCACATCATCGATAAAGATATTAAAGAAAAGCCCTGGGGAACACCATTTGTGACCGTTCGCCAACTGGATTTAACTCCATTCACCACAACTCTCTGGGTTCGGCCGTCCAGACAGTTCTTTACCCAGCAAAGAGTAAACCTGTCTAAGCCACGAGCCGTCAGTTTCTCCAGGAGAATGCTGTGGGAGATGCTGTCAAAGGCTTTACTGAAGTCCAGGTAGACAACATCCACAATCTTTTCCTCATCTACTAGGTGGGTCACCTGGTCATAGAAGGAGATCAGGTTGGTGAAGCAGGACCTGCTTTTCATGGACTCGTGCTGGCTGGGCCTGATCCCCTGGTTGTCCTGCACATGCCCTGTAAGCGTCCTTAAGATGAACTGCTCCATAATCTTCCCCAGTACCGAGGTCAGGCTGACAGGCCTGTAGTTCCCCAGATCCTCCTTCTGGACCTTCTTGTAGATGGGCATCACATTGTCAAGCCTCCAGTCATCTGGGACGTCCCCCCTTTCCTACTTATTTTGGTGGTCACCTTCCAACCTCAACCACTCTTTTTCATTCTGTATGAAGTTTATTCCCATATTTGTTCCCACAACGGCTTCATGTTGCTTTTTGTTTAGTTTGATAGTCTTTCTCTCCCTAATTTGGGGCTAATTATTTGGTTTACAGGTTATTTTGGAAGAAGAAATAATAGGAACTAGATTCCTAGGTCGATGATTGTGAAAGAATTACCTCATATCTTTAAAATCTAAACTCTCACTGTCTTGTGATTGCTATATCAGTTAATAATAACAGCAATTCTTCCTGGCAAGAGCAAACAAGCCATAATGTTGGCTTCTGTTTCTCTCTAGGCTTTTCTGGCATGACAGTGGTTTCTAACATCCAAGAAATCAGGCATTAGCAAAACTGTCAGGCACTTGTTAAACTTTAGGCCCCTTGCCATTTTATTTGCTTATTTGCAAATCTTTGGTGCTTTTGCCAATAAGAGCAGCTAAGTTGCTGCAGTTTTAGATGAACAGCCATTAGGTTTTATTCTGCTTTTAACTTAAACATGAAATCTTTCTGAATAATTTAGGGCTGGCCTGAGCTGCCTGGTGCTATGACCTACAGGGAAGAAAACAATGTCTTGAAAGGTATGACAGGCTAGATTCTACAGCACGAATCGGCTCTGCAGAAGTTAAAAAAACAAGGAAAAGCCTTATAATTTTCACATAGGCTGGAAAAAAAGTGTTGGACTTTTTGGAACTCCCTTAAAGTTCTTCATCCAGTCTTGCAGTAGGAAGGACAAAAGAGGAAAGAAGAGTTCTATTAACAGCCTTTCGTCTCCTATATCCTGGGCCTTCAGGCCAGGTGCAATTTATAGTTCTAATTGCAGCAGAACAGCTCCTGAGGCATTCACCCCAGAGTACCCAAGAGCCACCAGTGACTATTTTTTCATCCTGTAAAATCAAGCACTGGAATAGAGTGAGGTACTATATTTCAGATTTTACCTGAATTCTACAGTACCATAAATTAAGGAGGAGGTGTTTACTCAGATAGTCTAGTAGCAGAGCAATAGATAATAATAAATAATATATAGGTAGCCAGGAAAAAAAATGCATATTTACTGCTCACTTCATAATATCTTAATTCATATTTGGGCTCAGTCCTATTTGGACTTTTTCCCTTATCCAGCTGACTATAACTTTGTCAGCAATGAAACCACAGAGACAGATTTTCCTGGTAAACTAACAGTACAACTATTTCAGATTTAATGATCCAATTTTTTCTCTCTTTAACATCTAATTTTTATATACCCTTTCAGAAGCATTAGTTAGACTACCCATACCAAAATCGATGTGGTAACTTCTTTCACAATGCCCTATAACTCTTGCAAATGAAAATTTTAATCAGGTTTCTTAACATAGCTTTTTACTCTTTACCTCATAGTGAGATTACAGTCATAAATATGAAGAAATATTTTAAAGATGCAGAAATTTTATGTGTGTATCTTAGTTGTATTCTCAAGTCTCTTGATCTGGAATATGTAGCACTTCATTTTTATATATATCAGTCTTACAAAAAGTGGGTAATTTTCCCCCCAGTGCAAATAAAGAACAAAATAAAATTGCCATAGTATATCAAAATCAGTGGGCCCTATGCAGAATAAAACAGCTAAGTTTACATTATAGTGTGAAAGAACCTTTGTGTTATGACACTTATAAGGAACTATATAAGTGGCCTCCAGCTCAAAATCTTAGCTTTCTGTTCTCTGATTTGCTATGAAAAACTACAGATAAGTATAAGATGTGCCTTATTTTCAAACAAAATTCAAAATTATAAAAATTTCACATAAAACAGTATTTTTTTTATTTTACTCAGTCAATCATTTGGAAATAAAATAAAGCCTTTTTTTCGAATATATATTTGACAGACATATATAGTGTCTAATATATTTTGATCTCATTACAATAAATGCAGAAAGGAAGAATGACAACCTTACAAGCACGGAGAACTGCTTTACCATGGATTAATATCTTCCTTTAATCACATAATGGAAGTATCAACAGGTCCACATATGCAGGATCATTTGCTGTAGAAAGGCAGGGCTTTATAAAAGCAAACAAACAAACCCCCACCATGTAGGCCAGATGTAAACACAGTGGCCTCATTTTTACAGGTCCTGAGCATTTGCTTCTTGCTCTGAAATGAGCCAGTGCCAACATTTACAGAATTCATACTGGCTGGTGCCTAATTTTAGGCCCATATGTGAGAACATTGGCTTTCATATTTTTCAAGTAACAGAATGCAGGCTGAACTTCTAACCTCCCTTTTTTCTCTCTGGCAGCGACAATGAGCATACAAATGACACTGTGATACTTGAGCACAGATATAGGCATAATCTGTGAACATTGGGTTGATTTGCTAGAGTTAGGATCCAAGACAAAGAAAGTCAAAATAGAATTATGTGTTGGTCTAGTGCTCATGTTTAAAGTTGATATTTATGCCTCTCTTAGTTCAGAGCAATGTTTCAAAAGCAGGACAAAGGCCTGAAATATGTTCAGGAATAGAGTGTGTGTTTTTCAAAAGGGGGACTGTAAAAGCAGACAAGTATAGTAACATTTTCCACTTCTTGGGATTTATTTGGGATATTTTTAGTCAATAAGATTAAAACTGATACTTTCAGAAAAGCAATGCTTTGTAGGAATGGTATCGCAGTAAAAAATTACTATTACTATGAAGAAAAAAGAGTGCAGGTTAAGAACTTTCCCATGATATTCTGAGGTGAGGAGGGGATACTCATACTCTAAATGAAGGGTTTAAAAATCATAAGGAACTCAAGGTTTAACTTTTGCAGTTTAAAGAAAAGAGACTTACTTCAGCACAGAGTACTGCAAAAGATTTCCCAGGATACTACTCAAAAATCACTTCTCACTAATACAATATTGCGCTTGTACATAAATGTGTTGAAAATAATGGAGAAGGGGATAACTTTTGGTTTTGTTTTCCTGTTTTCCACCTTTTCTTACTCAAAGACTATATTACATCATCCTTATGAATCTTTTAGTCTTCAATTTTTCTTTACATTTGTTTGTAGTTTGTTTGACGTCTTAGAGAATATGTTCATGATAATCTGTTTTGATCAGACATTTATTACATGTGCTATGTTTCTGTGCTCCAGATTAAAATATCAGAATATTAGATTCTAATCATCTAGTAGGATTAGAATCATATTCATCATGTAATTTCAGGATCATGATGCTTACAATTACGAGTGTAGTATTAATTTTACTCAATATACTGTGAGTTTTGCTTACAGCATTCATGAAACTAATCTTCACAAGGATATATGTGGAAAATGTTATGCAAAAAACCACCAGTGGAAACTTTTTAATCGGATTTACCAACATGATCACATAGAAAATGAAGTGTGGAATGATCAAAAATTCTGCTGGTGATTTTTATGTTTCCTAATTAACTGGTAATAATTTATAGACATTTTAACATTATTTTTTTATGCCAAATGAATGTTTCAAAAGAGCTACCATCACACAGAGACCACTTACCAAAATAATAATAACAAAGTTTGTATTCGTTTAGGTTCACATCGGCCTCTTCTCAAAAGTCTTTCTGAAATCAAAACTGTATTAAATCAGAGAGAGCTGTTAGCTACTAAGAACCCTTATGTTAAAGTTACTTTTGTCATTTATCCTTATACAGGGAGTAAAAACATGTTTTATCAAAATCAGTTCAGAATACAACAATGTCTGTAGGAAAAGAAGGGCTAGCTTCTCTATCCCACAACAGACATAGACAGCCACTTAGAGCTGCTGAGTACTAGGGGAATAAAAAACGCTCAGACAATGTTAATTTTGCAGGGCGTCGAGATTTTTCAGCTTCCCTCAGGCAGGGAAAAGCCATTCCATAACAGAATTTTTTTAAAGTCTGTCTTAAAGGAGGAAAAGTAGCTTTCCACTGTATTTATATTTACTCTTACTAGTGCAGAGGTGAATATTTAATTTTTATAACTCTTATAACAAATTCTATGAGAATATTAAAAATTGTATCATACACCTAAGTCCTCTTAATAGGAATATTTTTTAAAACATATTCCTGCAGAGAATAAAGCAGTATGTGCATATATACTGTTATTTAATTTCTTAAAAAGATAATTTAGAATATTTAAGATAACATTTTAATAAATTTATTATTAAATAAATTTATTATTAAAATGAAATGCACAAAAAGTAAGCCTTTAATGTGGTAAGTCTCTGAAGATAAAATAACATCTTATGTCACAGCATATGTTATTCTTGGTAATGATGAACATAAAAAATTGTCATGTTTATAACGTGTCACTGCCTGAGTTGTCAGCCCATCAAACAAAAAATAGGGGCTCTCCAGAAACATTGAAGAGGTGGTGGGTGTTAGCTTCTTTTTAGGTGTTAATGCTAGTTCTATCACCCTTATTAACAACTAGATGGTAAAACACTTTGTGCTGAACAGTGGCTGCTGTGAGTGTTGTGGAATTTCATATATAGATATAATGAACTTGTTCAAAAACCAAGATGATATGCCTATATGAAGAGAGGTGTATATATGTATGCATATCTTAAGAATGGCCCATTCTTCAAATATTTTTAATACAAATTATTTTCTTTAACACCCATCATAGATTTAGACCACACATCTCATTATAACATATTCTGAAAATGACCTACTGGAGCTGTTCAACACAAAAAAGAAAATTGCAGGACTGACTCAGTAAATTGAAATAGGTAAATCCAAATTTAATTTATAACTACAAGACCAAATTCTAAAAATATATTTTTATGGTTTCTTTTTTCAGTGTCCACATTTGTCAAGTCCTCAGCCATTGAATAAAATGTATCTTTTTATGATTGGTTATGTTAAAAAAAAGATAACAGTAAAACCCTACACTAAAAAAGGTTTTGGTGGTTGTTTCTGGTTTTTTACTTTTATTTTTTTCTCAGCATGTACCACCTTAATATGAGCTATTATGAGTTCTTCTAGGCTCACCCGTAAAAAAATTGTTGGAAATAGCTTGACATTTATGCATTCCCTTTTGACATTATCAGGGTTAATTAAATGATAACCTCCCCATTCGTGGAACATGTGAAAGGCAATAATGTCACCTGGGCTCAGAACGGCAGAAGCTGCACAAGGTAATGTTTACTGCTATGTGAAATGCTCCAGCACCTATTATGCAAGTAATTTAGAAAAGAAAGAAAACCAGAAAATCAGTCTTAAATCATATCACAGTGGACTATGGAATGAGAGGGATAAGAAATATATCTGTATAGCTGTCTTCAATAGCAACATAACTTCAGACAGTACAGTTCAGTAGCTAGGGTCAAAGGCTAAGTTTAACATATCATCCTCAAAAGAGAAGCATATCTTATGTGAGTAATCCATTTATAATGGACAAGAAGATATCACTAATTCCACTTTTAGAATGTGTTATATTCAAGAATGAAAATGTTTTGAATATCAAGCTTCATAATAATTAAGTTAGCACTAAGGCAAGGGAGGGAAGTTAAAACTGATTTAATCGTTTAAGTAGCTGGATATTGAGGAATGATTCTTTACTGGAACAGCTATGTTGTGATGACAGAATGAAAAAACCAAATTTGCATCCCCAAGTTACCGCTCTGAGCCTTGTTTTTTAAAGAAAACCAAACAAAACAAACCATGATACAGTGTGATTTAAGTGTTTTATCACAGATAAGTGATATGTTGTAATTTTTTTTCTCAAAAGAGATTTACAAGGGAGGGAAAATGAGGTAGTGAGAAACATTGTAGAGAAGAGACATGATAATAAATGAGGGAGGTTTTATTAAATTCAGATTTTGGAAAGAAATGTGAAAGTTTAATGAAAATGAACAAGGGAAAATATGGCTGCAAAAGAGGATCATTTTTTCAGAGAGAAGTGGTAGCTGGAAGTGGAAAGGGAAAAATAAAGTCACTCTATCACAACTCTAGCTGGAGCTCTCTAAAGGACTTAGGAAGCAGTTACCCTGTACAGGTGAAGGAGTGGACGAAGGCATTCAGTCTACGCACGTGGAATTTGAAAGTGTGGCCAAAATGGGACCCACATTTTTAACACAGAAAATATTACAGATATGTCAAGAATGCCTAAGGGATTTAAGTATCTCCCCAAATACGTGGGTGGTTGGGAATTTAAACCCTTGTACATTGATTCCCTCTTGTAATATAGAGTGCTGTGAATCCTCTATTCAGAATTGTTATTAAAAAACCTACAGACAAATAAAGGTTTCTGTATTCAGGGAGATAATATACAGGAGAGAACACGATTCCTTAGGGGACTCCCAGAGCACAGACAATTTTCACAGCACTCATAGATACCTGTTTAATCTGCTTAATCGGCAGGGTGGGGACAGGCTGCTCTAAAAAAGCACTATCCCTAAGGCGATTGGTGGAGAGTTCCACATGTGAAGGAGATTGGATGTGAAGATATAATCAAGGGCTATTCATAAGCATTATGATACAATGAAAGTGAGCTAAGATGTACCTGGGTAACTTGGATTTTATAGATTTATAATGAATATAAAGACTGCAAATTCGAGCACATAGCTTTATTTGTTGTTGGTTTACATTTTTTCCCAATAGTTTCTATTCCAGGCTCTCCCTTCCCTTCCCTTCCCTTCCCTTCCCTTCCCTTCCCTTCCCTTCCCTTCCCTTCCCTTCCCTTCCCTTCCCTTCCCTTCCCTTCCCTTCCCTTCCCTTCCCTTCCCTTCCCTTCCCTTCCCTTCCCTTCCCTTCCCTTCCCTTCCCTTCCCTTCCCTTCCCTTCCCTTCCCTTCCCTTCCCTTCCCTTCCCTCTTTCCTTTTTTTTTTTAACAAGTCTGTTTTATTGATGTTAGTAATCAATGTACAAATCCTCATTTTACTTTAAGAAAGAAAATTTTGACAAATGTGTTAATATACTTTTAGGAGACCTAAAAGCAAATCAGAGTTTTAGATTTTCTTGTTATGCAGAAAAATAGTGGGCAACATCAACGGATTTTGAGGCTTGTTTTGCTTTTTTATCCTGAAGTCTTGTAGTTTTTCTAAACCTTATTTGTACCACAGTAGATGATATTTTAAATGGATATTTTCCATTTTCTCTCCAATCAGAGTAGAGTATATATAAAGTATATGTAATCCTAAGTGATACTCGAGAATATTCAGATAATACCATGTCAGTGAGTGATTTGGGAATTGAATGTCCTTGTACACATTTTTCTGAATCTTGTCAATCCTTTTGTGATTCTTTCAGGTCCTGAGCTCTTTCTGAAGATTTCTTAAGTGCATACCTGCCTACCATATCTCCTTAACAACTGTATATAATGAGTAAATCATAATGGTAACGTACTCAGCATCTTTAATTTTACATTATATTCATTAAACATATTGCTTAAAAACTAGATACATTTGCAGGTTATGTAACATACTATTTTTTGCAAACCAATACACCTGAGGTGTTGCTTTTCAAATTTTCTTACAGATATCTCAACTGGTCTTATCACACACAGCAATCCAGAAACTGGTTCTTTTCAGATCAATTTCCTCTTCCCCCTCAACTCCCTGCTCCAAATACTGCATGCAGTTACGTTCTGATAGCAAAAGATATAAATGCAAGAAACCACCTAGCTCCTTCTAAGAATGAATTAAATAATTAATCCCTGACTATTTTATCTGCACTTAAGGAAAAAAGTCTCTCAAATCCTCTATATATAAAAAAATTACACAAGCTTTGCTGATCTGGAAAGCCATCAGTCTAGCTGTACTATGCTGATCAACAGCTGAAGATCAGGGCCCAGAGAACTAGCAGATAGAGATTATTTGTTTTTTTCTGTTTCATTTTTTTCAGAGTATTTTTATACATGTTATTTGCAATTGTTATCTTCCCAGAGATCTCCATATTTTATCTTTTCCTTTTAAGTTTCTTATGTGACCCCACAGATGTCATACTGATGGTGCAAATTATATTCAGGATTTTTAAAAAGAGAGGGAAGTGGGAAGAAATCAGGCAGAATTGTAATAGTGGTGGAGCAAGCATGGCATGCATCCTGACCACGGTGTTTCATGGAAGGACAATCCAGGTGAGACGCCCTTTAACATTGCTTTCAAGAAGAGTGGCAGCAGGCAACTCCCACCATGCTGTCCAGGTATGATGGCTGCAAGGAGGCCAAGAAGCTACCATCTGTCAAGCCTTAAAATATTGAGTACTGGAATTAACTCAAGGTACACAGAGAGAAGTGGCTTCCTAAATGTCTCAGAGGATAGTTCTGGAATCACATGCTATGATATATTAAATATTCCTCCAGGAATTAAAGCTCTGACCTGTGTATCTGCAGCTATGTCTACATCTGCAAGTAAATGCAAATCTGTTCTGGAACAAGTGCAGAGCAGCATGTAAAAGAAGGTAGTGTTGAGGCCCCTACCTCTTGTGCAGTTAGGGTTTTTATATTGGATTAAACTTTTCCTGATCTTCTGAACAAAAAGTTCCCACCATGTGTGTGTCTAGAAGGTGTTCAGTCATTGTTTCAGATTGTTATGTGTCCACTGGGGGTTTAGGCTCATTGGTGTACACCTGGAGTGAAGCTTCCAGCCTACTTTCCTCCAAAAGGAATTTAGTTTTGTGAGAATCAGAACTTTTGGTACGGGAAGAATAATCAGGAAATTTGCTTCATAACTGCTTTACTATTGCAAAGCAAGTTTCTGTTGTAGAGGTAACAAGTTGTCTCAGGAGCTAGACAGAGAAATTTGCCATGACCAATTCAGCGTTGATGGCAATTCTACTGGTGTGGGGGGGGGGGATTGAAATGGCTGTGTTAAACAGCAGGTTTTATGATGAAGACAGCCAGAATATGATGAAGACAGAGGAAAGAAGATATTATGATCACCATTCAAGAAGTTTAGAAGGTGACATTGTTGGAAGGCAAGCTAAGGAAACTGTTCTAGATATAGCATACTAGGCATGATGACAGGCACTCACTTGCATCCATGGTTGTGCATCCCTTAAAGGCATTTATGGAAGCTGGTTCCCCATTGTCTTGGTTTCTAAACAGTTAAGGAGTCTCACAGCATTCAGATTAAAAGGCTTGTTCACTTGTCCTCTACCACCTGCAGAAGCTTATATGAATGATTTCTAACCTATATGAGCCAAAATATACCAGGTTAGGTTAAATAGTTAAAGTTTAAAATGTGCATCATTGCTACCCTGAATATTTTCACAATAATGAGGGGGTAGGCGGCAGTTATAAAAGCAGCAGAAAGGGAGGTCTGAACGGGTGGTGATCTCTAGCAAAGACACTGATGGCAAATAACTGGATGCAGGCTGGAAAAGGAACCCTATGACTGTGAGAATAAGCTACATGAATGCACTCACAAACACCAAACTCCGCTGAGTCCATCAGTCTGTACAAGTTTTCACAGCTATATCTTTTGATCCTTTTATTCTCAATATCCTATCAGATTTTTCAGTGTGTGTCTAAGTAATTATGTAATCATTGCCAATTATATCTTTTTGAAGTTATCCACCACATAACTGAACAATACAGAGATGCATAAAAATTCCAATATTGTTATCCATCTTTCTGTAGTATTAAAAGAGTTTCTTGCGCATTTTGGTGCTTTCCTAATGAAAAGAAGATTGTACATGTCCTGATCCGAATAAAAGTACTCTTGCAGAAAGAGAACAGTGTTTTATATTACAGGTGGTTATTTCCACGTCATTTTTGAGCCCTCTGCTTCTTGAGTAATCTATTAAAATTTTAAAGTACAAACATTTAGGAAATAAAACTTCGTTTTATACCTTTTTATGTATTTTTTCCTTCCACATTCATTACATTTCCTATCATTCTTCTCCTTCCTCATTCTATGTAATTACTTAATAATTTTCTGCAGAACTATTTAATTCATGGCTTGCTCCTTCCTTCCACACATTTCAAAACTACATGCCTGAACTTTCGCTTCCTGAGGACACACTACAATACAGTTTCAAATCTCTCCAATTAATCTGCACAATGTATACAAAATATGAAGCTGGAACTTGGGTTGCAATTTCTGAGTTATCACTACTGAGCTAAGGCCATCACCCTCAAGTTTTTTACATTAGTTGGCCCCTGCTGCTTCACTCAAAATCCACTTGTTTGAAATGAACAGGATATAGAAATTAGAAATATGGAAATGTTAAACCTTTAAGGAAAATACACATAGTGATGAAAAGCTTTTTGTTGTATCTTAAAAAAACAACCAAACAAAAAAAACACCAAAACATCTATGGAAATTTCCTTTCAACTGTAGAAAAATGGCTGCAAAGCTTCAGTAAAATCATGTATACATTTTTCCTAAAAGTTGCCTGTGAAAACAGATGGGTAACAACTAAAGGGCCGTTGCTCATTATATTTCCTGTTGTCAAAACTTATAAAATATATACAATATATAATATCACTTTTTTCCCTGAAAAAAAAATTTAGACAAATTCCTTTTCCTTTATATTAGGAAATATTCTAAAACAACATAAGTGTTAAAATCTTGGAAAGACACCCAAAATGAGATAACACTGAATAATATCTTCAGACACTGTTAATTCTGTTTCCTTTACCTGGTTGTTTCATGAACTGGAGGCATGTCACCATATAACAGAGTAATGAAAATCCATTTGCTAGCAACCAGGAAGGAAACACTATTGAATTTTGTTTCACTGTTCTAGGACCTAGTAAAAACATCTTACAAAAAAATTCTTCAAGTCTGAGAAGGTTGTTGATGCATTTTGTAACAAAACAGCAAGAAAATGGAAATTGTATTATGTACAACTAGGTTTGTCAAATACTGTACATCAAATGGACCTTTTAGAAAACAATGAGCTTGATTCTTCCTTTAGTAATGAAATGGTAAATCAGTTCTAACTTAATTCACTTAATTCAGTTGAATCACTTCAGGGAAAACCCAGGGTAACTGAAACAGTATTTGGCTCACAGTTACTATCTTCAGCTTCAAAGTCTAAGTCTGTTGCTGGTTCCCTGTTTCATCTAAAAATAGCACATAAGACAATAAGAATATTTATTTTATTTTATTTATTTATCTGAGAAGTGTGCACTAGTGGAGAATGTAGTTTACTTGTTTCCCCAAAATCTGACCTGGAGTCACAAAGACCTTTAAGGTTCCACTCTTACTCAAATGAAAGTAAAGCTCTTAAAGGTCTTTGTGACTCCAGGTCAATGTGCCATTACAGGGCCTCTCTGTGTTTATTACAAAAACTACATTAATTGTATTATTATAATTCACAATAAGTGAATTTAAATTTAACAGTATGCTAAAGATGATGAAAGGGAATCTACTAGATTGGCACTTCCCAGAGCTCTGATTATAAAAATACTTCTGGAAAATGTATCATTGTGAGGGAAGAACTACTTATTGTTGATAACAATTAGGTCATGAGTAAGAAAGGCATTGTTTAAGCTCACCTAACCTCATAAAAGCATTAGCTTGGCTCTTGGTAGTTCCAGATGGTGCCTTTCTAGACACTAGGCAAATAGTCAGAGAGTGGTTGAAGTTGGAAGGGATGTCTGGAAGACATCCTGTCCAACCTCCCTCCTCAAGTGGGGTCATCTAGAGCAGGTTGTGCAGGACCATATGGGAAAACACAGCCTACTGGAACAGCAGTATTAAGAGTCCCAACTATTTCATCCACGCCTGACAGCACAGAGAGAACCATGCTGGAGAGCATCTTCCTGGAGTGAAAATAGTAACAATACTTTTTATCTGTTTACTTGGAAAGGATTCTTCATGGATGGACCAATGTTATGGAACACAGTTTTAAGCTGCCCCTGTGACTGTAAGATATATTTAACTGCGATTTGGGACAAAATGAAAGAAAACCAGTAACAAACTACAATCAGTCCTTCTTTATTAATCAAAATTACAGAGTCGACTTAAATAAAAAATATTTAGAAACTTCCACTAATTTGTCTTATTTCAAGAATAAAACTGATAAAAATCTGTTCCTCTACGATAGTTTATGCAAAGCCTCTTCTGCAACTATTATCACATACTTTCAAGCTAAGAAACCTCTTTTCTCACTCTCCAGTCAAACTGCTACGGCATCAGTATCCAGAAAATACCCAGTTTTATAGAACTTTTGAAAGAACTATATTTTCCTCTGATAATATACAGACTAACATGGAAAAGAACCAGTGTCTTTCTATATTTTGTAAAAAATAATGGAGGCAAAATTTTATTTTAAAATCATCCCCCTCTCAACAACAACCTAATTAATTGTAATTAGAGTAAGTTCTTCAAAGCTTTACCAGTTTAATACTTTCTCAGGCTTTCTTTAAAACTAGCTACATCCAAGGACAATGCAGAGTTACATTTTTTTTCTCTGAATAATAGACGCCTCTTTCAGAGAGTAAAGAATCAGAGTTGACAATCCTTTAATTATCAGAGTCTTCAAGGGATTTACAAAGCCCTATTGGCTGTTTTTTACAGCTAATTGCAGCTGTGTTTTCCCCTCTTCTGTTTTGTTTTTCTTTCAACATGGTGAAAAGAACAATCACAAAGTTATCTAGAATCCTAGTCAAGGAGCTGCTTCCTTGAGAAATATAATTTGGAGAACTGAATTAAAAGTCAAAATTAGCTGTTCCTAGTTCCTAATTGCATCTACCAGTTACTCATCTCATGGTCTCGGCTGAGCCTCAGTTTTTTGCTGCTGTAAAATATGCATAACATTTCCCCATTGCTGTTTCCGGGGCAGAAAATGCTTATGTCGTGATGCCTACACAGGCAGTATGCTGTGTAAATGACATCTATTTTTAGAGTTTCAAAGAACTTCTGTAGTTAGAACATTTTGGACATAACTCTGAATTAAAAGAACTTCCTAGCGATGGGCTCATCCGCTGAACTTGTCACTTACAAAACTGCAGAACTGTAGATTCAGGAAATTAAGGAAACTATTAAAGATCCTACAATACTCAAAGTAAATGGCTGGGAATTTCTCTGCTGACTTCAAATAGGGAAAGGGCCAAAGTGTAACTGAACTACTTCAGATTTGAAAACCACGGTTTTAAACACTGACTGCTTATCAAGACATGATGCTTATACAGCATTTTCTTAGGCATGCTGGCTAAAAAAAAAAAAAAAAAGTAATTACTGGATAGGGAAGTGTTTATTAAATTGTATTTGAATAAGTTTTGCATATATTTTAATACAAATAGTAAAACTAAGCCCTTCTAGGACATTAGCATTTGTCTCAAAGAGACAGTGATTTACATTAAAGACGATAAGCTGGTTATCAGGCTCAAATCAAACCTATATGTATTTGACAATGAAGTATTATAATTTGGTTCAACCAAACTGAATTCAACAGGCAAGTGAATAAAACACATAGATTAGGATAGAAGAAAACTAGAATTTATCCTTAGACTTGCCATGGGCCTGTTAAGGAATCCTCATTTCACTACTTGATGGTATTATTTTTTTTCTGTCATGAAGATAGTGGGACTACTGTTACTTATAGCCATTAAACCAACAAAACTATTTGTGATATAAAAAGACTTATAAGAAGTAATGTATAGAGCACATTCGCCTTCTTCATCAACTATAACAAAATTAAAAAAAAAAAAATTATCTGCCTTTGCAGTCCTTCCTCTCTCTCCTTCCTGTGTCTCTTAGTGTCAGTAACGGCAGCATAATAACCATTTTGGTGGTTGCAGGAGAGGTATGTATATCTAGAATAAATTCCTTCCTTATTGTATCTTACTTGTGTTCCACTTGCAAAATATGCAACAAATATGTTACAGAGTATGTAGTTGTTAATGTGTAATATTATCAATTTAAATTATTTCTATGCAAAATATTAAGTAATTACACAAGGGTTTCAAGAAACAGGTTTGTGACTGTAAACAAATTATGGGGGAATCTGTCTATGTCTGCAGTACAATAGGCACATGGTTGACAAAATAAATGTATGCTTAATGATATATGTACAAAACAACACCTTCTGCCTGTTATTTAGATGTTTCTGTCCTAAAAAAAAGTATCCTTTGAAGTGTCAAGCAGAATAAAAATAATACTTCTTAAAATAATATCCCAAACTATGAGGCATTTCTTTCTCAAGTTAATTGATATTTTCTCTTTTAAGAGTCACAAAAATCTTATCATTACCCAAGAAAACAAGCAAGAAAACAAAACAATGATTTATGAAGCATTTTTACTTTCAAATTTTACTGTCCTAAGAACTGAAAGCAAGTTTCAGTCCTTTGAAAGGCTATCACAGGCGTTCAGAAGGCAGATTCAGTGTGGCACCTGATTCTTTTCAGCATACCAGTGTGTATTTTGTAAAAATGTATACTGAGTGTGTTTTCAGGTAAGGAAAGGTAAGTATGATGTTTAATACTATGCTGGCCAATTGGAGGACATGAGACTTTATGACATTATAAGTTCACATCTGTAAGCTTGAAAGGTTTTCACATTTCATTTGTGAAAATGGACATTAGTCTTCTATTAATCTTTTACACAAGTTTTCTGCACAAGAAATTGTCATTTCAAACGCTGTCCCTGCCTTTGAGGTAACAATTTTCCTCTCTCCTCCTTCTATAATTTTTTTTTAAATAATATAATAGCCTATTTCCATAAATACTACTGGTCAGCATGATGTATATTAACTGCACAACTTGTGTTCTTTTCCTGAGGCTTCTTTTTAAATCTGTTTATCTTCCTCCCCCATTGCCTCAAATCAGTAGAAAAAAAAAAATCTAATTATACATTGGTATTCTGTCCACATCCCAATTCTGTAAAGGTCAGATATTCCATAAAAAGGGATTATAAACTGTGCAGGAAATAATGATCCAAGCTGGTGTTTAAAAGAATAAGTAAAGCAAAGAAATCAAATAAAAAAGAAATAAATAAATTTTAAAAAGCACAAAAATAAAGGTAGTTTTCTCAGTTTTACCCTGAATAGCTCCCAGAATTTACAGTGCAGAAAATTTCAGGTCACTCTCCATTTATTAAGATAAGCTTTGGAAAGAGTTTGATTCACCTACTCTTTCCTGTATTGTGTTGACTTTTACAGAGAACAGAATAGAAGAAAACTATGACCTTTAGGACTGTCTATAAAGAATGAATATTTTTGAAGTTTGTAAGTGTTTGAATCCTTTGGGAGTCTGTTGGGTTTTTTGCATGTTGAAATTAAGATCCAGAAAAATAATTTTATTTAGCCAGCTGATACAGCCTGCACTGGTCTTCACCTTCTTACAAGTCCCTACAGCAGGCTTCAAAACTGGTTGTGACTGACCAACATTTGCTCCAAAGAATTCCCAGGAAGGCTGGTCATTTGATGAGACTGAATGTGAAGTCGTGCTTCATGCATGGAGTCCACTGGTCTCCACAAGGGGAAGCTGACTAAATTGACAAGTGTCTTACTCGTAAGTATAAAGATGACATAAGTATGAGTTTTAGTTGAAGACTGACTGTGGAGGTAGCATTACTCCACTTTTTCTGAATGAGCACATGAAGGATGAAAAATGCTTCCATTCCTTAAAATTAGGTTTTACAAAAACATAAAATTAAATAGCTAACAAATGATAACTCTCTATTTACAGAAATTCAGATTTTCTTTTTGAGGAGTTACTTGCTTACTGTATTCTGGCAGAACAGGTCTTATCCACTAGTACCACTTCATAACGTGGCAACTTTTGCAGCAGTCTCTTAAATCAGACTCTGCAATCTCCCCTGGATGCTGATGAAAAGCTTCCTTGTTTCCAGCACCTTTGAGACTTTATCCCAGAAACAAACTGCTTGCCCCTTACAGAAACTCCTCTCTTAAGGTCTGCAGACTGAACGTAGCCAGCTACTCTCTGGAAACACCCAATCTCCCCACTCACCATAAGATCCTGTCCAACCCAAAGTACCACAGGTAGGATGACAACATGGCAGACAACTTCCCTTCTCTTTAATCCACCATACCCTTTTCAGTTAGAGTGTACAACATACAATATTTATACAAGCTGGAAACCTGCATCATCCATCACTTGCAATTGCAACATCCATCACTGGCCTTGGTTTAGCATTCATTGTTGAAGGGGAATACTTGCAATACACCTCAGTAACGGAAGTCTGAGGAGGTGTTTGGTTACACTGTGACCTCATCTCAGAATGGGTCAAGTTTCATTAGAGATGAGGAAATTCATGATAAAGTGTTTCCTTGGAGAAAGAGGAAGAAGTAAGATCATCCATTTACTCAGACACAGCTGATGAAAGTGAGTCAGTCCCCAAGGCATTGTTCACAGCATGTCCTAGAGAAAGACTCCAAGCCAAAGGAGATGGAGGACAAATCCTAGCATGTAAAGGAGTGTTATTTCCTATTCTGCATGGGATGCAGTAGCTGAACAGGAAGTAACTTTTTTTGGTTTGGTATGGTTTGGATTTGTTGCTTGAACAAATGCAGACAAGTAAAGTGGTCCATCACACTCCATGCAGTCTTCTTGTAACTCTCCCCAGGAAAAAAAAAAAAAGCAGAATTCATCCCAGGTAGAGGCGCCCAGCATATGTAGCATGTGGGAAATAAAACATTTCACTAAGAAATTCTTCATTACTGACAACTGTACAGGGGGCTGTTTTGACACTCAAGTAACCAATCCTGTTTTCCTCCCTCTCTCATCCTACCTGACACATGTCCTAGCACCTTTGTCAGTCACTGCCAGCAGTAGGAGGAATAGTTATTCCAGTGCCTATTCTGCTCAGCCAGTTCCTGGCCCCTCCTTCCCACAACAGAGTTACCATCATCTGTTGAAGTGCTATTGATCAGTTTGAATAATACAGGCAAGAAACGCTATTCAACACGCCTGGCAAAACAGGTTCATTTATCTATATACTCTTCCCTGTGCAGAAAATTAAACACCATTTCTCCCACCCTTCCCCCCTGGAACTTATAGTGAGTAGATGCAGGTTGCTGCCTATGCAATGATGAATTAATTCATACACTTTCTGCACCTTCACAGTGACAGCATGAATTAAACATAAATGCAAGGCAGGGATCTGCTGCCTAGTGCTGACCAGCACAGGCTACAACTCCGTGTTTACAGTTAGTGTCCTCACTGCCTTCTGTGCCCAGGTTTAATACTGGAGACCTGTTCAGAGTACGGCTAGGGTTGCTTTGAGTAACGATGCTTTAGAACAACCCCGTCTAATGGACTGCTGCTAGATGGGAGCTGGAGATTTTCAGCCTCTTGGCAATCTATAGAATATCCAAAAAGTGTTCACCAAACAAGCAGCACCCTCATATAGTGAAATCAGTATTCACAGTATTTGTCCTAAGCTAGTTCATGAGCCAGAGTAGACTTTACACTCATTTCTAATATTGAACGGTGTTTTCAGTGGGACATTTCAAATAATTACTGTGTTTGAGTAGGTTGTCAAGCCCAAGGAGGAGTTAAAAAGCAGTTTCTTTATACGGGTTTTTTCAAAGCTGGAAAATTCTATGTTTCTCTGCCCATAGGTCAGCCTTACCCCAGGTCTGGTCTTGTTTGAAAACTTCTGAGGATAAAAAAAATCACTTAACAGAAAGACTGCATTTACTCTATTCCACTCAGGAGGACAGTCTTCACAGTTTTAAAAGTCTGAGGTTTAACAGGATTTCAGTAGGAAATGTTTGCTGAGCAACGTAACAAGCACAAAGAAAACACCACATCCTGTAGGCTTGTACAGTCATGTAGTCATAGAAAAGAGTGGACAGCTTTGAAAGGAAACATAATGGCTTAGCATGCTTGTAGTGGATACACCTCTTCTGCAGGTACATCTTGGATGGCAGGTGCTCCCATCATTCTATTCCTAGGATAGCATCTCCCAGCTGCAGGATTAAACCCCTGAGGTGCCAGGAAGGCAGCACCAGCAGAGGTCTACTGAAGCTCTGTTTCAGCCAGTTCCCTGTTAGGTTCTTTCTGACCAAAGGGAGTAAGTGCTTACCAGAAGTCAGACAGCAATAATAACATGGGGTCACACAGTTGATCCAAATGTGCCAGGATGGGTCATTCCTAGAGCACCAGACAACAGAAGGAGAAAAATGCCAGCAGTGTTAGAGGATCTGTTGTATGAGCTGTCTTGATAAGAAGATTTTCCTTTTTGCACAAGTTTGACTCTGAGAATGTGTAAATACCAAAGGAAGACATTTCAGATGTGGGCTTCCTGACTGTTCTGTAGCTGTCTAACATGGATAAACTCTAAAAAGTTGAAGCAAATAGCATCTGATAGGGTGCCTGTTGCTGTTTGAGAGCCATTGTCAGCTCTCACTCTCAGAGCCAGAAGAACGACTGCTTTTTCTTCCTCAAGACACCGTAGGTTCTCTCACATTTGGAAATGTCAATACTTCAATAATCTGTGTTGATAAGGTGGATTAGCAGTGACCCTTTGTTTCAGCTTCTGGCAGTAAATTCCACAGATTCTTCAGAGAGACACTTATATCTGGACCAATGTGATCATGATCTACCATAAAAGCTTTCTAGCTTGCTTATCACAAAACTTTTCATTATGGCCGCAGCTTGAAATGCCTAGGAAGCCCTTGGGGTTTTTCCCCCATTGTTTAGTGTAACAAATGAAAAAATTATCTCTTCCAGCGGTAGAACCTCAATCTCCCTTGTACCAATATATCCAGTTCCATTCAGAATGGATAGATAGGAGCTAAAAGCCTATTGTGAAATATATTCAATTAAGGTTGAAGTATGGCCCTATATACACCAAAAAGCATGTAAGGCTCCTGTATGCCAGATCAATCCTACAGTACAGTGTAAAAATAAACTTTAGTTTGGTCCAGAGCTCCTCAGACTCAGTTACAAGCTTGCATTGACTTAGTTGTCCCAGCTGAAAGAGTCTCTGGTATATCATTGGCAGTAGTGGTCAGCCATATTGGCTGTGATCAGTGAAGTACAAAATGCTCTGACATCACTTAAGTATTATGAAGAGGTTTTTTTGGTAGTGGTGGTGATTTCAATAACAAAAAACACAGAATAACTACTTAGACTTTATCTACCTAAAAGCATCCAATGAAATCTATACTGGATAATCCAATCACTGTACATGAATTTGATGTTATAAAACTGACATATAAGGAAAAATGTTCAAATATTTATTAAATGAACAGTGGAAAAATGTGTCAAAGGAGATGACACTTGCTTGTCCTCCATTGGTATCCTGTTTATCCTGTGAAATGTTAAGGTAGATGATCCTTGTCCCTATCCTGCCCAGAACACCTCTGTCATGGTTTAACCCCAGCCGGCAACTAAGCACCGCAAAGCCACTTGCTCACTCCCAGCTCCTCCCTGTGGTGGGGTGGGGGAGAGAATCAGAAGAGTAAAAGTGAGAAAACCCAGGGGTTGAGATAAAGACAGTTTAAGAGGTAAAGCAAAAGCTGCACACACAAGCAAAACAAAACAAGGAATTCATTCACTACCTCCCATCAGCAGGCGGGTGTTCAGCCATCTCCAGGAAAGCAGGGCTCCATCACACGTAACAATTACTTGGGAAGACAAATGTCATCATTCCGAATGTCTCCCCTTTCTTCTTCTTCCCCCAGCTTTATATGTTATGCATGACCTCATACAGTACGGAATATCCCTTTGGTCAGCTGGAGACAGCTGCCCCAGCTATATCCCCTCCCAACTTCTTGAGCACCACCAGCCTTCTGGATGGTGGGATGGTGTGAGAAGCAGAAAAAACCCTGACTCTGTGTAAGTACTTCTCAGCAGTAACAAAACCATATCTGTATTATGAACACTGTTTTCAGCACAAATCCAAAACACAGCCCCATACTAGCTACTGTGAATATAATTAACTCTATCCCAGCCAAAACCAGCACAATCTCTATGTTTGCTCTAAGTGGACTCTCTAAACAGAAGCCTGATAGAAGTTTTAGGTATAATGAAAGTAGACAAACCTTTGAAGATCAGATTTACAACCAGCGTTTAACAGATTGGAAATACTTGGGAATCTTAATGCATGTACTGTAAGTAATGTATATATTGCAATATAGCAAATTGAACCCAGCAGTGACCTCAACTCACATAGAAGGTCTTTAGATGTTGTTAAAATAATGAGTCAGTTCATTTGCAGCCTGAGCAACAGAAACCAGAATTCTTCTCCCTCCTTTCATATCCTTTGTCCATGTTTACAGTGAGGACATACAGGCTCAGAAATCTCAAAATACTGCTATGCTCTAGGGAGTTGCCCTTAATAAAATATTTTATTTGTATTTTTTTATTGTTCAGTTAAGATAAAAATGTCACAGTGAAGCTGATCATGTTATAAGATGTGTTACTCTAAGTATTTACATTAACATGACTACAAAACAGCTTGTCCAAAGTAAAAGTTTGAGTTTTAGTCCTTCATAACAATGGTAAATATAACTGGAAAAATCTAATAGCTCTGTTAACAAAGGTAATCAAAATAAAATGAAAACTGTTCAGCAACCACCTGCAACCACTGTGACAATGCAATTTCTTCAATTGACTGAACACAAAAAAAGATTTCCATCTACCGTGTGTTGTGGTACAACCCTGGCCAGCAACTAAGCACCTCACAGCTGCTCACTCCCTCCCTTTGGCCAGCCTGGGTCAGCTGTCCCGGCTGTGCCCCCTCCCAGCTCCCCGGGCACCCCCAGCCTGCTCGCTGGCAGCCCAGCACGAGAAGCTGGGAAGTCCTTGGGTTAGAGTAAGCAGTGATTAGCAACAACTAAAATGTCAGTGTGTTATCAACGTTATTCTCATCCCAAATCCAAAAAAATTAGCTGCTATTCCAGCTGCAAACAGGACACATGATAGATCTTTCACTCCCTAACTCCAAAAACCACATATTTGTTTACATCAAGGTTAACTTGCAGCAGTTTGTTATAAAATCCCCGAGCCAGAAATTTAACATATTCTTCCAGACATATCCTGATACGCTGTAACTACTTTGACATCACGTACATATCAAGAGCCTGGAAAATAAAGTACAGGCATAAAATGTACACGGTAAAACCAGAGAGCACCAAAGAAAACAATAAAAATTAGCACTGTTTGTCAATGCAGGAGAAGATGAAAATATCTCCAAAGTAGGAAGTATCTTTTCCCTCTCCAGGTTACTGCAGTTAGTAAGGATGTGAAAGCACAACTGCTTCAGCACTGCACAAGTATTAGTTTTCACACTTCACCACTGTCCTCAGGAACTAACAAAGAGCAAGTCTGACTGAAAAATTTGTTTTAGCAAGCTGTTGGTGTTCTGTACTATTTATAAACTGTGTTTGTTTTAAGTAGCAGCTTATGTTCTGATAACCACAAGCTATTGGAAACCTTTATTTAAAATTAATACTTTTGATGGTTTGGGCAATTTAATTTTAAACTACATGCTGACAATTATTATGAATTTCTCTGTGTACTCTTTGCAGTGTTTAAATAAATGTTAAAACTGTTTAGAACTTGAAATTTTACAAACCTAAAGGAAAACCCCTTCTAAGCCAATGTTAACCTGACTGAAACTGGCATGACTGTAGAGATTTAATGTAATTGCTATCCTGATATTCAGCATTCTGGAATTGTTTTTACTTTGTGCACAAAACCAGCTAAAAAAATTTTTTTTTTTCACAGATTCTTTATGAAGTACTGTTAAGAATATTTCTTACCTCCAGAAATTTCAAGAGAAAAGAGTTTATGGGAAAAGTTAATTTCAAAAGATATCTAAGTTTCTCACTGTGTTTATCATTAAAGCACTTTTTAATTACTTACATACATGCAATGTTATTATGGATAAAATGGAATATGGATATTTCATGATAGATTTACACTGTCATGCTAAATAACTGCATAAACAGAGATTGCAAGTATATTTTCAAGTCAGGTTTCCATAAAAGTATTAGTAGTAATAAAAATGCACGCTATATTGCATACTACCAATTACATTCTATATCAAGTGATCATAACAAAAGTATGAAAGACATTTAAAATGCAGTTACAAGGCTGAAGATGAAAAAACATTTATTTCACGTATGGAAATTTCAGATAGAATACCTAGCCAGTCCTGCAAGGTAATTTCTCCCTCTCCAATGTATAGAAAGAATCACTACAACTAAGCTTCAAATTCTTACTTGAGATGTCTACACTAGGATCACCTTTTCCCACACACAACTAGTATATGTGTAACAAAGAAATCTTAGAGGATACAATTTTTTTTAAAAAAAAGAGACATTCCAACTTGTTAATAATGTGAGGTTTCAGAATACTGTGCATTAAACTACTAGCTGGGTGAATCAGATATTTCTATACCTCATTTTTAATGATGTAGAATCAGAAAATTATATAGATGCTTTTAAGTCAACAGTAGAGGAGATTGCTCTGGAATAAAATGCAGTGGTCTTGTATCCTACTGTTTTATTCTGCAGTTTTCATGGTATGATGAGTCAAGACACCTCTTCCACTTGAGACTACATTATTTGCCTACTGCATAATATGCTGTTTCTGTCGGGGGGATATTTACAGCATGAAAATATTTACCCTGCTTTTTCTTACGCAGCATATACCAGTTGAAAAAATGCTTTTGGGGATGGGAGGATATTTTAAAATTGCTTTCAACTATAACTCTCATTGACATACATACAAAACGCAGTTACACAGTTGTTCTTCAGCTCTCGCATAAATCTTTAAAACAACAGATCTACATGAGAAATTAGTTTAGAATGAAAAAAATCGTTTACATCATTTAATTACTGGAATAAAATATCTTGATAAGAGGTGTCTGATGCTGACAGCTTGCAGCATTACTTTTAGATGTTCCTGTCCTAGAGGCTGCAAAATGCTAACTCTCTTCTTGGCTTACTCTATGCCCACAGTGGAATAAAATGGCCAGAAATACCCAAGCATTGCCTCAAATGCGGGCAAAGGTTAATCATGCAGCTGTAGACACAGCAGTACCAAGTACAGAAGAGTGCCTTTATGGATGACTTGATTCAATAACTCTTAGTCTGAATATAGATGAAAAATATTTGTTAGTGATTAACCAGTTGTATTAATTTGGAAATATCAGTCATATGAACTCTTTTTTCAGGCTTTTCTCTACCAAAACTTCGACTAGAATTTAGGATATTATTAGGTCCACCTGTGCTTTTTCATTCCTGGTAAACCTTTTACATGTGTCCTAATTCTCTAAAATGGGAATTTTTTTGATGTTTAATGTCAAAGCTAATCTTGATAAGCCATCTGAATAATCAACGAATGAAGAATTTCTGTGCTTGATAACAAGTGTGAGCTGGTAACAGAGGAGCCCACCTCTGCATTTCCTTGATAGCTACAACTGGAAAACCAAGCATGGTGCAAAGATATGATATGAGAGGAAGCAGATGTGTTTGAAATGTGAAATTTCATCCATACAAGTACTGATGAAACTTGCACACTCAGAAGATAATGTTTATACTCCCATTCGTCATGGTTTAACCCCAACCAGCAAGTAAGCACCACACAGCCACGCTCTCACTGGGATGGGGGGTAAGAGAATTGGAAGGGTAAAAGTGAGAAAACTTGTGGGTTGAGATAGAGACTGCTTAATAAGTAAAGCAAAAACCACACACGCAAGCAAAGCAGAACAAGGAATTCATTCACCACTCCCGATGGGCAGGCGGGTGTCCAGTCATCTCCAGGAAAGCAGGGCTCCAGCACGCGTAACAATTACTTGGGAAGACAAATGTCATCATTCCGAACATCCTCCCTTCCTTCTTCTTCCCCCAGCTTTATAAGCTGCGCATGACCTCATACAGTATGGAATATCCCTTTGGTCAGCTGGAAGCAGCTGTCCCAACTTCTTTTGCACCCCCAGCCTCCTCGCTGGTGGGATGGTGTGAGAAGCAGAAAAGGCCTAAACTCTGTGTAAGCGCTGCTTAGCAATAACAAAAATACCCCTGTATTATCTACACTGTTTTCAGCACAAATCCAAAACATAGCCCTATACTACCTACTATGAAGAAAATTAACTCTGTCCCAGCCAAATCCAGCACACTATTCAATTGTGAATAGTGGCTTTCTGCTTTGCTTAGTGTCCTTGAAACAAAGGTGAATGGATTTTTACTCTCCTGTGGGCATCATGTGAGATATGAAAGCTCTTACCCCATAAGAAGGATGCATCACACATTAATTGTATTGGTAAATCAGAATCAAATTTTGTTAAAACATCCCAGGCTAGTAACAGGCTTCACCTATTTAAAAATCTCTGTTGCTTTTATCTGTCAAAATGCAGAATTGTCCTTAACCTGGAATATCATGTCAATAATTCAAATATAACAGTCTCATGATGAATGAAGTTTATATAGCATTTTACTATTCTCATAAAAAAGAAGGATGCACATTTTCAGGACCTGTTATGACCTCTTGGATGGGGACCATTTCTGTTTCACTGTTGTATCTGGCAAGTTCTTTTTCAGGACTATCTATTGTAAGGGATTACAATTTTTCTGAAAATAATGTCACGTGAATTATTTTCTAACTCAGTTTTTTCATTGGTAATGCTACAATTGCTAGCTCCTTTTTTTTTGGTGGGGTTTTTGGAATTATTTATTTGTTTATTTTTCTTTTCCTATTTCTATTGTGTCTGTAACATACTGCAGTGGAGTGGGGGAAAACAAAAAATAATTCTATGTTCTCCTTGACCTTCGAAATATAAAAGTAGTAGCTTTTACTTAATCCCTGACTTGATGAATAACTGAAATGATCTTATTTATTTATTTATTTATTTATTTTTAAAGCATTATTGTGGGTTCATTATGGATGAGATAAAGAAAGATCTCATTTGTAAAGCTACCTAGGTTCAGAAATGCACGCTGTAAGAACACAGCAATAATAAGGAACAGGAGTTCCTTACAGTAGAGTATTTCTGTAATTCAGAACACAAACATCCAGTTTGGGTTAAAGGTAGGATACAGGTATATTTTATTGCCAGAAGTTAAAGTAGATGAACTTCACCTCAGAGTGGTAAAAGTCATTCTGGAAGTTACTCAGATGCACATGGAAAAATCTGCAACAACTTATGTCAAATTTAACATTTTAAGTTTGTTCTTAATGTTAGTCATAGGGTGCTGGACACAGTTTATAACTCGTTGTCGTGGTTTAGCTCCAGCCGGCAACTAAGCACCACGCAACCGCTCGCTCACTCCCCCACAGTGGGACATGGAAGAGAATCAGAGGAGTAAGTGAGGAAATTCATGGTTTGAGATAAAGACAGTTTAACAGGTAAAGCAAAAGCCACACACATAAGCAAAGCAAAACAAGGAATCCATTCACCACTCCCCACGGGCAGGCAGGGGTTCAGCCATCTCCAGGGAAGCCGGGCTCCAGCACACGTAATGGTTTCTTGGGAAGACAGACGCCATCACTCCGAACGTCCCTCCACCCCTTCTTTGTTCTTCATCCCAGCTTTATATACTGAACATGACATTATACAGTATGGAAAAATCTCTCTGGCCAGCCTGGGTCAGCTGTCCCGGCTGTGTCCCCTCCCAGCTCCCTGGGCACCCCCAGCCTGCTCGCTGGCAGCCCAGCACAAGAAGCTGGACTGTCCTTGACTGCTCAGCAACAACCCAAAACATCAGCACCTTATCAACAGTTTCTCATCCCAAATCCAAAACACAGCCTCACACTGGCTTCTGTGAAGAAAATTAACTTTACCCTGGCTGAAACCAGGACACTCATAAACAACTTACTGAAAAATACTCAGCAGAGTTCCAGGAACATGCTGTTCAGATTCTGATCCTACCACCCTGAGTGAGAAACTGTGTTGCTCAGTACCAGTCAAGTTCAAGCTCTAAGTGTAGAGCAAACATGCTCCATTAAAGCAAAGCATAAATGAAGTGAGATGTGTGTGTACTTCTAAATACATTTTTATTTGAGCTACTGGTACTAAGTGCATATCTACATCTCCCCTCAAACATCATATGAAGGCTTTTTTCTGTCAGAAGAGAGATTTTTTCTATGTAATTGCATCTAAGTCATATATACTAAAACAAAATAGAAAGAACCTAAATCTTTTAGCACCATGATATTCTGCCGCATGTAAACAATTACACTACAATAATTTCAACATGCTGTCATTTTGGTTTAGTAACACTTCATGTACATTCTATCAATTCATCTAACTGGAGACACAGTAGAGATGCAGAATTTTTATTTTGGTCCATGTTCCTTCTAGGCAGTGAATCTACTGTAGATTAACTCTTCCATGTCGCATGATCAAAAGTTAAATTAAATACTATGAATTTTCTCTAATTTTGTGATTTTCATTGTTCTCATCAAACCTGTATGGGAAACATAAGATACTAAAGAACAATATACAGGTTATTTCTATGATGAGGACTGTTCTTGTCACCTTTGACAGTGCCACCAAACAGTGAGAAAATTAGTAGTAAGATAGATCACTCAAGTCATCTACTCGGACAGGGACAGTTATCCTTTGATTATACTCCCTGGAGGATACTGAGAAACTTTAATCAAGTCAAGCCTCTCTCCAAGTTTAAAAAAAAAAGAAATCCTTTCTCTAGTAAGGGACTCTGAAGATTTCCAACCTCTTTGGTCGTGTAACTCAATGTTTAAATATCTGTGACTTATTTCAGAACAAATGTACAACTGATAAAGGAATACTTGAAAGATAACTCTCTTTAATGAAAGATAGATACCTGCACCTACTGTATTACCTGATTTAATTATAGATGATGTACAACAAAGATCATATCTCAAGAACAGTAATA
Source organism: Phaethon aethereus (assembly GCF_964289735.1). Taxonomy (NCBI): domain Eukaryota; kingdom Metazoa; phylum Chordata; class Aves; order Phaethontiformes; family Phaethontidae; genus Phaethon; species Phaethon aethereus. The sequence continues at coordinate 89,105,934 of NC_138582.1, read as the reverse complement.
GAATGTCAATTAGAAATCAAAGTTGTTTTGAGCTCTTGAAGGCAGGAAGGGAACAAAACCAGCCTAACACACTTAAAAAAAAAAATTCCAAATAGTCCTCAAAGTTTACTCCCCAAAGAAGATGTGTACCTTTGTCTGGTGGGTTGACTTTGGCTGGATGTCAGGTGCCCACAAAGCTGCTCTATCACTCCCTTCCTCATGAGGACAGAGAGGGGAGAAAGGCTTGTGGAACAAGATAAATACAGGGGGAGATCATTCACTAATTACCGTCACGGGTAAAAGAGACTCAATTTAGAGAAATTAGCTTAATTTATTGCCAATCAAAATCAGAGTAGGATAATGAGAATTAAAAACAAATCTTGAACCACCTTCCTCCCACCCCTCCCTTCTCAAGCGCAGCTTCACTCCTGATTTCTCTGCCTCATCTCCCTCAGCAGCGCAGGGGGACAGGGAATGGGGGTTGTGGTCATTTCATCACACGTTGTTTCTGCCGCTCCTTCCTCCACAGGGGAAGGACTCTTCACACTCTTCCCCTGCTCCAGCATGGGGTGTCTCTCACAGGAGACAGTTCTCTGCAAACTTCTCCAATGTGAGTCCTTCCCACAGGCTGCAGTTCTTCACAAACTTCTCCAGCCTGGATCCCTTCCACGGGTGCCGTCCTTCAGGAACAGACTGCTCCAGCCTGGGGCCCCTACGCAGTCACAAGTCCTGTCAGAAAACCTGCTCTGATGTTGGCTCTTCTCTCCATGTGTCCACAGATCCTGCCAGGGACTTGCTTCAGCATGGGCCTCCCACACAGCCTCCTTTGGGCATCCCCCTGCTCTGGTGTAGGGTCCTCCACGGGCTGCAGGTGGAGATCTGCTCCACTGTGGAGCTCCATGGGCTGCAGGGGCACAGCTGGCCTCACCATGGTCTTCACCACGGGCTGCAGGGGAATCTCTGCTCTGGCACCTGGAGCACCTCCTGCCCCCCCTTCTTCACTGACCTTGGTGTCTGCAGAGCTGTTCCTCTCACATATTCTCACTCCTCTCTCCAGCTGCAATTGGGTAGGCTTTTTCCCCTTCTTAAATATGTTATCACAGAGGCACTACCACTGTCACTGATGGGCTTGGCATTGGACAGAGGCTGGCATTGGTTCTATCAGACATAGGGGAAGCTTCTAGACACTTCTCACAGAAGCCACCCTTGTAGCCTCTCCACTACCAAAACCTTGTCACACAAACCCAATACACCGTGACAAAACTTGCTGTACAAAAATGGAAGTTACCTCAGGTGTCAAAATCTGGTATGAGAATGGAAGGATTTGTCAGGAATGGCCCATATCAGAGAGGAAGTCAGGGGATTTTTCGATGCTTAGATATCTGAACTATCTATGAATAAAAAACCAGCATGGTCTTGCAAGTATGACGTAGTCTAGCTTCTTGGGATGAATTTGGTATCTCAGTAAAGGTCTGCAGTGTGCTCTTCAGCCATCATCTTAGTTGAAAAACAAAGGTGACAAAGCCCTTGCATGTGGGTTATATTTCCAGACCATCTCAAAATACTTGTATAACATAAAGCAAGTAAATTATCTCTTTAAGCCTTAGATTATTTGTAAAAGTACAGATGGACTGAAAAAGTTGTTTTAGAGGGAGATAAAGCAAAGACCTGGAAGTTAGCGAAGTTCCTTGCAGCCACCACAGAAAAACACTCACTGCAGTGCTGAGTGTAAATGTTAGGCAGACTACCTGATAACGTTGACTAATCTGGTGCCAATATCTATCAGACACCTTATTTTCTGCAGACCAAGAATCTCCAGTCTAACTGAAGTTCCCACCTTCTGAGGAATAAATGAATTTAAGAAGTCAAAACAAAGTATCCAGAAACTTTATTGCACTTATTTCCCTTTAGGAATGCCCTCACAGGGCCCTACAAGGAAAAAACTGGGTGTTACTGTTCCTCCAACACCGAGCGTTTTTCCTGTAGCCTGTTTTACACAGCCCCCGTGCCACGCAAACACAGTGAAATAGAAGCACTGCTGCCCACCTTCACCTCAAGTGCTACCTAAGTGACTGCAAGTGTGTGTGTCAGGCATCCACACACTGCTTCCCTCCTGGCTGAAGTCTGCTAAAAGCAAAATCCCTGCACCCTCTGATGCTTTGGTAAGGGAGGGTTTGCGCCTCTCCTTGCTTGCGGGTGTGTCAGCCAAGTTTCATGAAAATAAAAATGGTTCCATGGTTTATGTTAATCTTGTGTTCCCTGCCTCTCTTCTTCTCTGTATCCAAACAATCTCACTGTGGTTAAAATGCTGCTCTGACGTACACGAGTATTGATGTTATAAGATATCAGAATGGTATTTTCAGTAGAGATACATTTCATATAAGGTAATAAAAAAATCAACATGGACCTCTCCTTTTTTTTTTCTGCTCGTAACTAGAACAAATAAGTCCTGCTGTGTTAGCCTCAAAAGAAGTGTCTGAAGGAGTTAAATGGCAGAATATTTGTTCTCTTCGCTCTTTTGCCTTGAAGTTCATGAGTATAGCTCAACATTGTTAGCTTAGAAACATAAAACCTGAAAAGAATTAGGATTTTTATCATGACTCAAGAACTTTATGTGAAAGAAACTGTAGAGCATAACACTTATAGACCAAATCCCAGACGCAGTTACCATGTTGGCAAAAAATATCCTTTTTTTGTCTTACTCAGCCCCGTTGAAATTAAAGTACTGACAGAAACAATTTCTGCCCGGAAAATGGAAAAGTTAATAAGGGATGATATTGAATCTGTTTTTCTGCATTTATATTTGCTGGGTAATCCACATCTTACATTCTACAAAATGTTGCTGGAACTGAATAAGAAAAATAAATGAAAATGAAATGCCAGATTTTTCTGCTGTTTTGTTTTACATTTGTACATGTAGAATTAAGCTAGAAGTCGAGGTTGAAGTGCTGAGCAGTGTATTTTTTGCAATAAATTTCAAGTGCGTTTTACAGTCTGAGTGGAACACCAAAGCATTAAGATTTATTAATATTGAAAAAAAAAATTGATTTTTGTAAGGTTGAGAAAGAAATCCATCATGGTCTACATACCATATCACTGGATTAATTCCCCCAAAACTGCATCCAGGATAGATGACATTTGACACAGTGCCAGTCTTTGTCAGTCAAAGTGGTAACATCATTTTCCTCTATGAAGACAAAACTATAAACAGAACACAGCCGCAGAAGTTCGTTCTTATAAAAGAGAAAATGGAAACTCTTGCTAGAGGAAAGGGTAGAACAACCTAGGGGGGCAACGTGATAGATATCTTTCCCCTGTTAGGACACACAGTTGGTCATCTTTGCTACAAGGAATATATGAACAACCACTAAAAATTCCTTTCCCTCACCTGGCACATTACACAATACGAAGCTATATTTGTACTGAAGCACTTGAAAAACATGAAGTGTTATGTTTTTAACCAGCTGGCCAATGCTGAGCTTCTTATAAACTAAATATCTAAAAATGTGTTACCTAGGTCAATACAAAGTTGCCCTATAAGTAAATTTGTGTTTTTCCTCACACAACAGTGTCAGAAAAGTTACTTGGTCTAAAAAATCTATTTCTGTATGTATTAGACTACCAGAATGAAATGCTGTTTTACTAGAATTTGTAAAGCTTCCTTTTCCAACAAAGAAAATATCTGTCATCTTTTCATTTATGGGTCAAATTCAGGTAAGGCAAACTGTTCTGTAGAAACATTGTAAAATTAATACCACCTTCATGATAAAAAGAACAGGAGTGTAAAAGGCATGGAAGAAAAAAAAAACCCACAGAAACAAGAAAATGAAATAAGTCATTGTATTTTGCTTTATTACAATGCTGTGGCTATTCTTGATTTGTCTACCTCCATTTTGCAGTGGCTAGTGTAGTTTCTACATGAAATAAACTGAGCATCCTTCATTTGTCTAGGAAAGTAATGGAAATAATATTGACAGTTTTTTAATAGCCAAAGAAGTAGAATCTTACACAGCAGTACATAGCATAAAAGTCAAAGTCATCTTTTCACTTGTCGCTGTTAGTATGCTGCTTGGAAATGTCCCATTGGACATAAGGTGATAAGAAGAAGAGCTATTTTTCAATCCTATTCCTGTCTGATTTATAGTATTTTCATTGAAAATACTGTAATCTGTATTTTAGCTAGAAGAGCCTATTTCCGAAAATTTTATATTCAAGACCTTTTACAGAATTAAACAATATTGAGAGACCACAGTCTAAACATTGCTGTAATTTTGTGGGGAAAATTACATGCCTCTACTCAGTTGTTCCTGGAGTTCTGTACATACAAAGTGTTTATTTTCTAGCTATTTGGGGCAGTTCCTTAGGTTGTGTAAATTAACTTGGGTCCATTCTACCAGTGGAACCAAAGCCAATTTCCATCAGTTGAAGAAATGACCTTCACTGAAGGGAAAAAATTTGGTACTACTCAGTTGTGGAAATAAAAATGAAAAGACTAAATAAAGAAACACAGTTTCAAAATGATGAAACTGCAAGAAAGATAAAGTGGTGTTGACAAAGCTTTCAACTGAGATTAGAAGACGTAGGAAAGCAATTCAGTATATTAAGAATAGTGCTAGCTGAAAGACAAATCTAAATCTTCCATCCCACAACCTGTTACAATATTTCATACTTCTTTTTATCATAAATCTGGAGCAAAAAAAGAAAACATCAACACTTACAAAATTAAAAGCTCTAGATAAATTTGACTGAGTTACAGATAAATGCAAGAGATTTTTGTATCAGCTTTTTTTACAAACAAATTTTTTTTTTGCATTTCTTGCACTTAAATTCATTATTTCAATTTGCTGACCCAAAAATGTGTGTTATGATGCACAATAATCTTTACCTTTTTCCCTTTGCCAGTGAAAAATCATTCAGTGCCTTAAGAGATTTATTTCATCCTTGGAACAACTTCAGTAGAGGAATTCCTTCAGAAAAGAATCCTGAGGGGTTTGGACTACAATTCCTTAGTTATTTATCTTCTATGAAGTCTAATAGAAAGTTCATCTTTCAGAAAAATTCTTTGATTCAGGAGTTCTGAAATATCTTGTTTCCAATAAAAATTCAGAAAAATTTAGATGCAGAACAATATAATGACAGGCATAAGAGCTGATTTTCATTTTCCAAAGAAAAAAGCCATTGAATCCACCTAGTGTAGATGATTATAAATTTTTGGAAAATTTGGTTTATAATCAAAAAATATTCTGTCAAAAGACTACAATACTATACATACACATACATGTATATATACATATATATACACAGATATATACATTGTACACATATATACACAAATATATAAAAAGGCTGCAGCTAATCAAATGGAGGGACTGCAGGTAAAGTTAACAGACAGTGGAGGTTGATTTGAAATTATACCTGTACCAAAAAAGGATGGTTATCCTCCACTCTCCTTCTCCCTGTCTCCCTTCTCTCCCCTGTGTCAGGTCTAGGAAGTATGTGGCCACATGGCAGTTAGTTTCCTGATCAGACTAAGGACTAATAATTTATTCTGCATTATCTTCAGTCAGATCAATAACACAATGTCCTTCAGCCAGTGGCCACAGTATTCCTAGAACTGCCTCAAGTGCATTAGTAGGAATGTGGCTGAGGATAGAGTGGGACCACTGGTCTTGAAGGCAGCACAACCTCTGATAGGCACAAGCCAATGGTGAAATTGCACCTCAGACACAAAAGACACTAGCAAAAACTCTGTAAATTACATTGTATTAAAACAATTAAAGAGAGTGTGATTCTAATTTAGGATTGCTGTTTTAATTTAAATAGTGAGTCATATGAGATAACCCAGTCAGATTAAAATTATTGCCAAACTGGCAATTTGAAATAGCTCTGCATCCTTAATGTGGCGGTTCCTTCTCTCCACACTGGAGTTTGCCTCTTTCTCCTACTACTGTTTGTGTTCTAGTACAAAAGATCCCTCCACTTATGTCTAACAAAACTGCTATTTAGGGAGCATTAGTTGCTAGGGAGCCATTGTAGTCATAAAACAGGTTACAAGTTATATACTTTTGTAATTTAAATGAAAGGTGTAACCCTGATTTCAAAGAAAAACAAGTTTGAATTTAGACATTTGAGGAAAAATGAAATGTAAAATATATGTGGTAAATATTGTCAAAGTCCATCTGCCACCATTCACAATTCGACATTTGCTTTTAAAATGTTACGTCAAAAGTGTTAGAAAAGGTGGCATCCTTCAGCTCTGATAACACTAAGAATTAGTTAATTAAAAGACATTGCTGTGCTTTTTTGGTTCAAATGCAGCAAATGGTTTCTTTAGTCTACATGGCATCAATGTTATAGTTCTATAGCTTCTTGTTACATATTTCTGACCATCACCATAAAAGTGCCATCCACATGAAATCAACTGCTTTAGGTAAGCTATTCCAGGGCACCCAGACCATGTATAAAGTATTTCCTCAAGGAAGTGTTTTGAAAAATAACTCCATGGAAAAGAGGTTACTTAGTACAATTCTTCTTAAAGCAACTCATGGGGTTTACATGCTTGTCAAAAATCGTTGCAAGCTCAGAGATGTCTGCATGAAGTTTTGAACTGACATCTGATAGATGATCTGACGGCTATGTGTATGAAATTGGGTAACAGCAGCAACTTAGGAGGAACAAGAAAAATAAAACATACTGGTTTTGTGTTTGGTCTCAGTAGTTTCCAGGAGTTTTCTTTTGCCACACCAGGACTGTCAACTTCAAACATCTGATTTTAGGGCAGACTTTCACATGTTTTTCAACTCACTTGGCATAGCTAAGCTCTTGCCTTGGATTGATTTTCCCAGGAAAAAGAATTGTTTCTTTATTTGTTAAAGTTAATAGCATAAATAAAACAAAAGCATCATATCTTTATTTGATATTTGGAAGGGAAGTTTTTAATCAGTAACAGCATTTTACCAGGAATGAATAAATGAGTAAGAATGGTAAAGAGTTTTCCCAGCTTTCTTCGTAAAGCAGAAATAATGGCAAACTAGAATCTCATGTTTCCTTGTATCTACTCCTTCTTGTGCCCTGAACACACTATGCATAAAAAGCCAATTGGATAATACAAAGCTGAGATTCTGTCCTTTTTGCCCACCTCTAATTAAAAAAAAACAATTTTTCAGCAAGAAATAATTACATGTATAAGACAGGAAGAAAAACAGTGGCTTTTACAGGCATATTACGTTAAATTCACAGTTGAACAAACTGCATGTGACATAATTCGGTCTTGGTGAGTCTTCAAGACCTGCATTATTCTTATAAGAAACTTTTAAGATAGTCGAAAATCTATCAAGACTAGATTTCTCTTTTGAACTAGAGCTAAACTTGACACAGAAGATATTCAATGTGTAGGTCCAGACTAAATGACTGCTAGAGTCTCATCTGAACTTAAAGCCTCAGAACCTTAATACAGTCCTTTCAATTTAAAATGTTGGTTATTTATCTTTAGCTTAGTAGTCCCTTCTAACTCCACAGCTTCTAAAATACATCATATGAAGTTTCCATGGTTTCACTAACGCTATCGCATTCTGTGGTAAGAGTCATGGGTGTAACTGATTCCAATAGCTGCTATCAGTAGTCCAGGACTTTCCTGAAAGACCCTCCTCTACAAGAATCCAAAGATGAGTCCCTTATTTTGTTATGTACTATAATAGTCTTAATTTCCTTCATAAGATTTATGAACATGTACCTAGGTCACAATTGTAACTTTTTTAATCACTGAATAGTTGAAGAACATAGCTGCATCAAACTTTCAATTTTAGACTTTTGCATGTTGTCTTCTGATGTACATATTTCAAAAAGCTAAGTATTTGTAAGAACTTCCCTAAGACCTGAACTCATTAGATGTCATGTTAAGATCAAACATCTCTGAGAACCATTAATTTCTCTTGACATTTGTACAACAATGGTGTCCACATTGCATTTAGGATGTGAGATTGTATAGTCACAGAATCACAGAATCACTAAAGTTGGAAAGGACCTTCAAGATCATCAAGTCCAACCATTAATCCAGCACCACCGTGTCCCCTAAACCATGTCCTGAAGAGCCACATCCACATGTTTTTTGAACACTTCCAGAGTTTTTAGATCCAGATTCCAGAGTATTTAGATATTTCCATTTTCATTGTAATATGGCTACCTCCAGGGCCACTGAAGATGAACATTTTTCATTACTTCACTAGAAGATTTACAAGCTTGTTTTGTATCCCTCATGTCATGGTTAAACCCCAGCCAGCAACTAAGCACCACACAGCCACTCACTCACTCCCCCCACGGTGGGGTAGGGGAGAGAATCAGGATAAAAGTGAGAAAACTTGTGGGTTGAGATAAAGACAGTTTAACAAGTAGAACAAAAGCCACATGTGCAAGCAAAGAGAAACAAGGAATTCATTCACTACTTCCCATGGGCAGGCAGGTGTTCAGCCATCTCCAGGGAAGCAGGGCTCCATCACGCATAGCAGTTACTTGGGAAGACAGACACCATCATTCTGAATATCTCCTCCTTCATTCTTTCCCCAGCTTTCTATACTGAGTACGACATCATATGGTATGGAATATCCCTTTGGCCAGTTTGGGTCAGCTGTCCCCTGTGTCCTCTCTCAGCTTCCTGTGCACCATCTGCCTTCTCACTGATAGGCCAGCATGAGAAGCTGAACAGCCCTTGATGGCTTAGCAACAACTGAAAACATCAGCACGTTATCAACATTTTCATCCCAAATACAAAACATAGCCTCACATTAGCTTCTACAAAGAAAATTAACTCTATACTAGCTGAAACCAGGACACCTCAGGAGCTGAAAACTATGTTGTAAAATCACAGCAAATACTACCAAGAATGAATTTCAGGTGGTCATTTGGGTCCACATACTCTTTGAGGCTCCTGTAGGCTCTCCCCGCTAAGTAGCTCACAATATGTCAGATAATCCAAAGTAATGGTGCTGAGTCCACACACTGTGTGATATCCAATACTGTGGGTATTGCATATCAGTTGGTATATGCTGACCTATTCTCTCAGAGGGATGGGGATGGGACTTGCAGTTTCTGCACTTGTTCTCCTGCATGATCTTTAGTTCTGGAGACAGCAGTGGGACCCTTTTTGTCTTGTTAAAAGATAGAAGAGTTGGGTGGTTGTTTCCTAGACTCCCAACTCACCGTACACTGCAAAGGGACAGAATAGTGTTCATGAACGTTGGAAAGACCAATAGGAAAGTGATGAGAGGGCGGAAGAATTTTCCGTATAGGTTCCAGTATAGGAATGGGGGGGGGGGGGGGGTGGCATGTCACATAAATGAAACTGGAGTAGTTCATTTAGTCATCTGCATTGATCTATCAGAATACCAGAGCTGCAAGATTTCTTTCTAAAGATCTATTTCTAAATCATGTCAGGGCTTTGGTTTGCAATCAGACAAACTCAGATTAGACAGGACAGGCATTAAGATAGCTACTGTGGATTTGCACTATTTCCTATACAGTAGCACACTGCAGGTATGAAATGTGATTCATGTGACATCTGTTGAAATTTGAACACTGTGTCGGAGTTGAGACTTCAGACCAAAAGATAGTAACAGTCCAGTGTAGACTGACCACATAAAACCCACTGTTACCTCTTGTATGCTGACTAAAGTGGTCCTTCCAGTTTACCAATAGCAGTAAGTTAGCTGACAGATGGCTTTGAATATACATACTGAAGGTACTGGGTGTATCTGCTATTGGATTCAATTCGATGTATTCCTATATCAGGCAAACTATATAGTTGTATGTTAACTCAGGATTTCAGTTAGTGAATGCTAGTCCTTTTTTTTTTAAGTATGTTTTCCTGTAGTTGAATATTCAAAATAAGAGTTTTATGTAGCTATGTCTAAAGGATATTCACTTTGCACTTGTCTCTTTCATATTCTCCTTTGTTTGTTGCTAATTCTAATTTGATTTTAATTTACTAGCATTTTATAGTTCACATCATAGAAATGTTACACAGTGATTAAATTTTATTAGTCCCCTTAGTATAATAATTTCTTATATAATGTTGAGGAAACATCCATAACTAGCAGAAAAAAAGTATCTCCCAGACTAACATTGTTGCAAGATACAGTCAGACAAAACTAAGAGAGGATCGGTGTCAGACTGTGACTCTGCAAGCACCTCTGCAAATCAGGAAGACTTTATCATAGAATCACAGAACCATAGAATAATTTGGGTTTCCTGCTCCAACAGGTCCATGTCCTTCCTGTACTAAGGGCTCCAGAGCTGGACACAGTACAGGGGTCTTATCAGAGCAGAGTAGAGTAGAATCATCTTCCTCAACCTGCTGGCCACACTACTTTTGATGCAGCCCAGGATACAGCTGGCCTTCTGGGCTATGAGCGCACATTGCCACAATCATGTCTGGCTTTCTATCCACCAGTACCACCAAGTCCTTCTTAGCAGGGCTGCTCTTGATCCCGTCATCTCCCAGACTGTACTGATACCAGGGCTTGCCCTGACGCAGGTGCAGGACCCTGCACTTGACCTTGTTGACCCTCATGAGGTTCACTCGGGCCTATTCCTTGAGCTTGTCCAGGTCCCTCTGGATGGCATCCCGTCCCTCAGGCGAGTCAACTGCACCTCTTGGCTTGGTGTCATCTGAAAACTTGCTGAGGGTGCACTCGATCCCACTGTCTATGTCATTGATGATGATATTAAAGAGTCCTGATCCCAGTACAGACCCCTGAGGGTCACCGATCTCCATCTGGACATTGAGCCATTGACCACTACCCTCTGGATGCAACCATCCAACCAATTCCCCATCCACCCAACAGTCCACCCATCAAATCCATACCTCTCCAATTTAGAGAGAAGGATGTTGTGAGGGACCATGTCAAAGGCCTTACTGAAGTCTGGATAGACAACATACATAGCTCTTCCCTTGTCCGTTGATGTAGTTACTCCACCCTAGAAGGCCACTAGGTGGGTCAGGCAGGACTTGCCCTTGCTGAAGGCATGCTGGCTGTCTCAAATCACCTCCCCATCCTCCATGTGTCTTAGCATAGCTTCTAGGAGGATCTGTTTTATGATATTTTGTGGTGGGTTAACCTTGGCTGGATGCCAGGTACGACCAAGCCACTCTATCACTCCCTTCCTCAGAAGGACAAGAGGAAGAAATTAAGATGGAAAAAATAACCAGACACGTGGGTCAAGATAAAGGCAGTTTAATAAACAAAAATCAAAGACTGCATGTGGAAGCAAAAGAAAACAAAAGATTTACGCTCTACTTCCCTTCAGCAGGTGATGTTCAGCCACTTCCCAGGAAGAAGGGCTTCAGTACGTGTAGCACTTGCTCAGGAAGACAAACATTTAAAAACTGAATGCCCCATCCCCGCCCCTCTTTTCTCTTAGTTTTTATTGCTGAGCTGACATCATATAGTGTGTAATATGCCTTTGGTCAGATTGGGTCAGCTGTCCTGGCTCTGTACCATCCCAAGATCTTGCCCACCCCCAGTCTACTGGTGTGGGGTGGTAAATGTTGGAGAGACAGCCTTGATGCTCTGCGAGCACTGCTCAGCAGTAGCCAAAATAATGGTATGTTATCAACACCTTTCTAGCTACCAGTACAAAGCTAGAAAGTGCTATGAGGGTTTCTATGGGGAAAATTAGCTCCATCTCAGACAGACCCTGATAGATCTTCTCAGGCACAGAGCTGAGGCTGATGGGTCAGGAGTTCCCAGGGTCCTCCTTGCTATCTTTTTTAAAAACGGGTGCAATGTTTCTCTTTTTCCAGTCTCCAGGGACTTCTCCTGACTGCCAGGGTTTTTCCGATATTATGGAGAGTGGCTTGGCAACTACAGCAGCCAATTTCCTCAGGACTCTGGGATACCTCTGATCAGGTCCCATAGACTTACATATGTTCAAGTTCCTCAGGTGGTTTCAAACCTGATCTTCTCTTAACAGTGGAAGGGACTTTGTTCCCCTAGTCCCCTGGGCTGTTGGTCATGTCATCTTCTTAGAGGAGCATACCTTAATTCCTTTGAGGTATTTCACTGATGTTTCCCTGTTGGCTCTTATTATCAACTGTTACTCTTATTACCCTGGCTCATCTCCATAACTTCAAGTGTGCTGCAAGTGTACCAAGCACATCTCAGAGCAACAGGCTGAGGGCCCTTGCTAGCAGCCCATCCCTCTAACCTTGGCATGTCATCCCACAGCTAGTCATGGGCAAGCCTGATATTATCCACCTCCCACTTCAAGTACAGTTTAAAGCCCTGTCAATGAGCCCTGCTAGCTTGTGAGCAAAGATCCTCTTCCCGCTTTGAGAAAGGTGAATCCCATCCAACGCCAGCAGGCCTGCTGCCATGTAGATCATCCCATTATAGAAAAATCCAAAATTGTGTCCATGAGACCAGCTACAGAGCCATGTATTAACAGACTGTGTCCATCTTTTCTTCCAATATTGCTGCCTGCACCTGGAAGCATAGAGGAAGAACACTTACAGTTACTACAGTGACTACTGTAAAATCAGACCTTGTTCTGTTATTATTCCACAGCCTAAGGGAAAGACACCTTCATTTTCATAGTACATGAAGAATGAATCAGCCAAATTCACCTGTGCAAAACAAGGAGCAAACGCATCTTCTTCCAATTTTAGATCCCTATTTTAGAATTGGTGAGAGTTAGAAACCTACATACATTTGCATATCTGGGATCAAATCCAGAATTTACTCATTCAAGTGACTCATTGGAAACCTTTTAGAAATGACCTTGTGATTTTCAAAACTTCTTTAGTTCAAATATCTCTAAACTGTCTCAACACATATCATTCCAATCCTGATTTAAAAAAAAATTTAGAAGATATTTAAAAAGAAACTATAACAATTTAAGACTCTAGCAAGCTCTTCTGTCTTGTGTTAATAAATTAATTCACTGTGCTTAATAATAAAAATGTTCTGGGTGTTTTTTTCTGTTGTTATCTTCAGATCACATCAAAATATATATATATAATGCACCATTGCATGTATGTATTGCAGTTTTACACCAGCTTGATTTAAAATTAAGTCAATGTGAGCCACACCAGAGGCTGTGCTAAACATAGTCTTTCTAGATTCATTAGAGTGGCTGCTCATTCAACAATAAGACTTCACTTGCCAGTAGCCATTCCCTCCAAATCCTTGCAAAGCCTACTGAGGATGCAGGTCTGTTAATAAGCTGCAGTGGGGCCTTGCATTTACAGCTATATCCTTTATTATACATTATCCACTTCAAACATTGACAAGCTGCTTAGTTTTTAAGTGAATAGTTGAGTAAATGGCACATTTTTATACTGTACATATCAGTATCCCAGATGGGAAAAGTGTCACGTATATCCCAGGAAGAGGGAACAACGTATTTGTCCATTTCTCAGTGTAAAAGAAGATCCAACTCTTATCCTAAGCATAACATAATCTTCTCAGTTATGTTTGTGATTCTTTCAAGGCCTTTGCTATATGCAGGCATTAAAAATAATTTAATTTCAGCATTATCTCCGAATTAAACACCACACCAAAATTATAACTGGAAAAAAGGTACTGACTGACAAAAATGTAACTCCTTTTCTTTCTCAATATTCCTGAACCAAAGAGAGATGAAAGCAGAACCGAGTCCCACTGTTTTTTAAGACTTATGGACATGGTGATGGTTTTCTGCTCCATATTGACATCTCACTGGAAGGAAAATTTGTATTTTCAGTTCAAAGCTTGCCTGAAGCAGCAAAAGCTCAAGAAACTAATTCCTTGGTTGTAGGCACAAAACATGCTACTTTTGATCCTTTAAATGCTGATTGATTGGCTTTGCCCCTCAGAAAATATATGCTATTTCCCAAATAACAAAGTTGATAGTTGTTGCAGTAACAAGTTGTACTTGTTGCAGTAGCACCCAGAAACCCCTGGATCAAACATCAATATGATCTTTGAGGTAGTTCTGCAATCTTTTTCTTAACCAAGGATAACAAAAAAAGGTGCAAAACATGAAAAAAAAATTAGAACAACAATTTTTTTAAACGGGAAAAACTCACATGTAGTGGAAAAAACAAAACAGATTAACACAAGTCACCTTTCACACTTTCTATCACTTTATCACTATAACGTGGGCCTTTTCCTGCAGTCTCAGTGTTAGTATAGTGACATTCAGCCTCTTCCTCAGCAGCAAGAAACTCTTCACAACCCCTACTAGGAAATGGCATTTTGTACATTGTGAATCCTGTCTTCCCACTCCTCCTCGAGGATTTTCAGGCTTTCTGAACTGCAGACTCCCATGTTTACTACATCAGTCCTTCTCTGCCTGCCCACATAGCATGCTCAGTTGCCATCAGAGAGGAAATCAACTCTACTCCCTGCAAAGGCTTCCACTCAACCCACATTTCAAGAGACAGGAAAGGGCAAAGCAGGCAAATTCCTCCCTGCTGTCAAGTCACAGTCTTTTAACAGAACACAATCTACTGAAGCAAGTAAAACACAGTCTGGTACAGACAGAGCAAGCACTGGGAGAAGCGGCCACTTAGACCTTTTAGACGAACTCCCATGTGTCTCTGTTTATGCACTTGTGGTCCTGCTACAGAATCAGCCTAACTGAATTTACAGCTGTTTTTTTAGAGCTCTACTTAAGGGAAATAAAAGTAGCACAATCACAGAAACTTCCCAGAGAAAACAGTGGGAATGTTAGGACTATAAACTAAGCACAATAGACTTGAAAACCTAGCTGCTTAAGGATAGCAGTAGTAGCCAAATTAAAGCTACTTGTTTAGATGATAGACTCATAAGGTTGAGTTGGGTTTGCAAGTCTAAGTTCTTCATTACATAGGACATAGGATTTCTCCACGAGGATTCCATATATTTTTGCTGTGATGGAATTTCCCCTTCAAAAAAAGACCTACTGCTGGTCAAAATATTTCTAGATAATTGCCAGTCCTATCTTCTGATAAGACATTTCAAAACTTAATTGTCCTTGCAGTTAGGCATATATCTTCTTTACTTAACAGCTTCATCTTGTATTTGCACTTGTCTGCCAGATTAAACAGGTCTGTATCATCAGAAATCACCTTCATGTTTATATACTTGTAAAACATGATAAAATCTGCTGAAGTTTCTCTAATAAAATTGATTGAGATCTATTCTTTTATTGAGATATTCATTTAACTTCATCAATTTTACAGCTTCATTGCTATTTTCAGCTTACTAAATTTAAAACACAGCTTTTAAAACTTAATACAGTGCTGTGTGAGAAACCAACATCTCTTACCAGCATACACAGGAACTGCCGTAGCTAAGACAGAAACAATACATCGTTGGAAGATTAAGTTCAAGTGTTTATTCATGATTAGTAACTTCAGCACCATTACTTTCAACTATACAGCTTCTCCCAATGTAATTATTACAAACACTATTTCCTATAGCAAGCCTTTGATTTTTTCTGAATTTCTGTTACTTTATGCCATTGGAACTGTTGTAAGCCATATGAAAATTTTATTAGCAATAATTTTCTATTTCCAACCCCCAAGCTACTGATAAAGGTATTAAACTATACTGGACTAAGAACAAATCTCCTCTGGTTGACAATTCCCCATTTAACTTGACTATGATAACTAAGAGCTGAAATGGTTTTAAATCTTTCTATATGCAATATATAAGTTTTGCATAACATTTGAAATAAAGGCAAGTAGAGAGAGGGGAGGAGTAATGAAAACATTGTAGGACATAATATCAGATAATTCCAGGAACATGGAAATCAAAAAAAAATTATCTTTTTACCAGTGAAGTAAAAATTCACCCATGAAGATTTTTGTACTCTTGAAACATATAATACATTGGATGGACTTACTAGCAGCCCAGAAGGTCAACCGCGTTCTGGGCTGCATCCAAATAAACATGGCCAGCAGGTCAAGGGAGGTGATATTGTCCCTCTACTCTGCTCTGGTGAGACCCCTCTGGAGTCCTGCATCCAGCTCTGGAACCCTCAGCACAGGAAAGACATGGACCTGTTGGAGCAGGTCCAGAGGAGAGCCACAAAATTGATCAGAGGGGATGATCTCTCCAACACCTCTCCTATGGGGACAGGCTGAGAGATTTGGGGTTGTTCTGGAGAAGAGAAGGCTCCAGGGAGACCTTACTGCAGCCTTCCAGTACTTAAAGGAGGCCTACAAGAAAAATGGGGACAGACCTTTTAGCACGGCCTGTAGTGACTGGGTAAGGGGTAATGGCTTTCAACTGAAAAAAGGGTAGATTCAGACTAGATCTAAGGAAGAAATTTTTCACCATGAGGGTGGTGAAACACTGGCACATGTTGTCGAGAGAGGTGGTAGATGCCCCATCCCTTGAAACATTGAAGGTCAGGCTGGACGGGGCTCTGAGAAACGTGATCTAGTTGAAGATGTCCCTGCTGATTGCAGGGGGGATGGACTAGATGACTTTTACAATTCCCTTCCAACCCAAAGATTTTATGATTCTATGATTCTATACAACTCTCTTAGTTGACATTAACAGTTTCTTTATTTCTTCCTTATTAGCCTTTCCATGCATTCTCAAATCAATTTAAGCTGTCTATTTTATCAGCCTTTTTACGTTATAAAATATTTTCACCCTTATACATTTGGTTAACCCAAGCTGTTTCAAAGTTTAGGCACAGCTTATCAAAATCCTATTTGAGAACTCTGTAAAAAACAAGTATTAACACCTAGAGACACAAAGAGGAAGAGGAATTCTCCCTCTTTCTCTTTAGACACATATTTACCATTTTCTATCTGAATCCTTCATATAACACTGTGGTTGCATAAGCATCTACTTTTGTTTCTTAGCATTTTAATCTGTTTTTATTGTTATTAGCCATTTATTTTTTCCCTGTACATACATATAGAATACAAAATCTGTGAATTGTAAATGTATTTCAGCTATTACAACTGCATATCTTTTGTAGCATTTTTCTTTTAAAATCCAAAATCAAGGAATTAATTATTACCTCTCACTTTTATTTTGGATTGCTTTGTATGATGGGCAAAAACCTTCAGATATTCCCAATAGTATTTCCACTTTTTACAATTCAGGGAAGATTTCTTAATGTCTTCTCCACTGTGTTTGTTTCTTACCTGAAAATCAACACCTTTACCATTTCCTCCTGAACTTATCTCCTGTGTCAGTATGGTAGATGAGTTTTGGAGGGTGGGGGGAGGATGTTAATAAAGCTGACATCCACTGCTGCCAGTGAATTAATATGTGTATGCTGCACTAGAGCACATAATGCTCAGTTATGAGAATAATCTATGTCATTTTGTCCTTAGACTTGTCATCACTTGGTTTATTTACATCAATGAGTGTTTCCGTATCATTATAAACTTGAAAAGATTCCTGGCTGAATATGAGTTTGGATGTCTATCATAATTTTCTCTAGAGGAAAGCAGCAAACAATCAAAACACAGAAGGATCATTGTGTTGAAGGGCCAGCAATAAACTTTTCTGCAGCTGATGTTCAATATGCTTCCATGATTCAATTAATACTACATGACTTTTCTTACAACATAAAAAGATATTTAGTGTTAGTTTCCATGATACATAGGAGCTAAGAAAGCATACTTCTTAGCTAGAAGTACCCTAGAGACATAAAGCAATGGGTAAAGCTGGATATCATATGAATACACACACATATAAATACATTCACAAGCATAAACATATTTTAGGAAGACAAGGAGTGATAAAGAACTGCATGAATCTCTGTGGTATATACAGATAAAATGGAAAATCTAGGAGTCGTTTCTGTCATATAACTAATAAATAATTTACATTCTTTGATATTAAACAAATAGATCCTTGCTTCACTTTATTGAAAGACTGAATGACATATTAGCTGAAATAATTTATATATTTCAACACCAAGGGTCAAAACTGACCTAGCATGATGTTCAATTGTGTGCAATCAATAGAAGACATTCAGTAAGAGTAGGAGAAACATAAAACTGAGGTGATCTTCTGTACAAAAACTGACACAGCTGAATGATTCACTGATCATGATTACTGAGTGTCTAAATCTGTATGTGAAAAGGGAGAAAAAAATTACTGATGTTTACAAAAAGCATTACTGCTAGCCAGGCAATACGCCTGGCAATACCACAGAACACAGGGTTTCCATACTTTCCAATTAAGCTTGCCAGCCTTGCTCACATTTTGGGTGAACACAGTAGGAACACACAATAACCACTGCTGTCCAATACAAAGTTTATGTAACCATGAAAAGGCTGGGGTAGATCACAGTAAAATAGAAACATCAAGTCTTACAGAAAGATGTAAACTTGAAGGTGAAAGATCTTTTCTCAAGGGGATACAATTTTCTCCAAAAATGCTTGTACACCTGGGATTGATTTAGCAGACATACATTGGGGTGAAGTACAACCTGCTCCCGTGCTACAGGGAATCTGGACTGTTCTATGATTCTATGATTCCATAGATATTGCTGGTATCGAACTGTAGATGTAGTTGTGGCAGGTCCTTTTAAGGGGCTTATAAGGCATTTATATAGAGAATCCAGCTTTCCAGGGACCTCACAATCTTCCTGTGTCTTCACAAAGTCAGCTAACCTCCACCCTGTTTTATGTCCTGGTAGACACAAATACTGATCTTTCTATAATGAATCTTCAAGCCATGTCATTGTCAATATTCATATATGCTGCTTGGTAAGTAACACATAATAACCTCTTTAACAAAGAGTGCAGAAGTATAAGGCATTACTACTATTTTAATAAATATATGTATTACAATACTAAGCATATATACAATTTGTAAGTGTGTAAGCATGTGTGTGTATATATATGTATATATAGGATATACATCCTGATTCAGTCTTCCACATGTCAACTCTCTGTAGAGATGCTATATATTTTCCATTAATTGATGTTGTTTTTCTTACCATATTAAAAAAAAAAAAAAAGAAAAAGTACATTCAGCTCAAGTTCACAGAAAAGTTGCTGAACAGAGCTTTCTGATTTGGTGTTTCTTTCACGAAATGTGATGATATAAAATTACAACGCTGCAGACATTGTTACTTAGTATTCAAATCACAGAAGCAATAAAAGTCTTACAATTTTTGAGAACTATTTGAGTGTGCAAGTTTTTGTAATTAATCTTTCCTGCCTGATTGCATTTCAGTTCCATACCTTCCATTTGCAGTCATCAAGAGGCAGTGTGCAGAATTTCTACTTACCTCCCAAGTACAATCATAACACAGTAAAGTGAAACAATGATATAGACTCAAATCTAGATTATATTGTCATAAGCTGTTAAAAATTATAAAATGTTTCAAATTCTCAGTCAGTTCTTGAGACAGAGGAATGATTATTTATTATTTGATTTGCTATGACAGATGGTATATGTAGATACTTAAAAGATACGAAAAAATGTTGAGATTTAGGGAAAAAAGAAATTGGCTCAAACCACGTGACACAATATATCTAAACAGAAGACAGTATAACAACAGGGAGTATAGACTAGAAGCATTCCTGCATATGGGAAGGGAATGGACAAAGTCTT
Organism: Phaethon aethereus; assembly: GCF_964289735.1. Lineage (NCBI taxonomy): Eukaryota > Metazoa > Chordata > Aves > Phaethontiformes > Phaethontidae > Phaethon > Phaethon aethereus. The sequence continues at coordinate 89,086,399 of NC_138582.1, read as the reverse complement.
ATACATCTCACTTAGTTTCTGTTTATCTACTTAGGTGATCTTTAAGAGTGTGTTTCTTGGGATTAGATTTTATTTGACAGGGTGTTTTTTACTGATGGAGGGACTAAACAGTGATTCTGACAGGGTAAAGGGCATAAGCATCCACCACCATTTATGTTTTAAGAAATGTATTAATCAACATTGGATTTAGAAAAATCACGTGTATCCAGTACAGAATTAACATTTGCCATATGCTTCATAGTTGACAATGCCTAAATTATTGAAATGATGAAATTTTTCATTAGAATAGCTAATGCCAAGCCTCTGAAAAATACTGTAGTTGAGCAAATGCCTTTTAACTTACTTCTTTCTATCAGTAGAAGACAAACCACATTATTTCTGCTGTTTACATTTTATGTATATATATACGCACATATGCTTGCACACACATATGTAATTATACAGGCACCATAAACACAATCCACAATTGCTTTTCTAGAAGATAATCTTACATTCCTGTTTGAAGAAATGGGCTGCTGTAAATGCTAAATTTCCACAATCACTTAGTGATAGTTTATGCAAGAAACAACCTCCTACACTCACTCATTCTCTCTTATACACCAGAGATTTTCTGCAGAGGAATGTTAAAGCATTTATTGCTGCTTTATACAAAAAAACAGAGAACCAGATCTATGTGCAGCCTTCTCTTTGTACTGTATGTTCTCTCAAGCTGTGCTTGAATATTCTTTGAAATACCTCCAGCATTCCTCAAATCTGAGAAGTCATTAGCAGATGCTTAGTGCCTATTTAGGTTTAAATTACATGCTCAGAAAATATCTCCTATAACTTTTGAAAAATTCGTTATTTCCTTCTTCCTTGATTTTATCCTTACAATAGTTAATGCTTTTTGCTGGTGTCACATTCTTACATAAAAAATCTTTATTTTTTATTACCAATAGAGTAGAAAAATGTATAGTCACTTCCTACTGATATGAAAGGAAACTTGAAATTTGAGAAGCAAATACTCAAAACTCTTTATATTTGAATGTTTGGGATTAAAAGTGCAGACCTAGTTTTCAAGCTTTAAGTTATGATTTTAACTTCTATCTGTAAAGTGTCACAACTTTAAAAAATTCAAAAGGCAAGATGAAATTGGCCAGTTTATAAGCAATTGGTAGCTGTTTATGAAGTGCTAAATAGCTATTTTGTTCAACGTAGCTTAGGGAAAGGGAAAACCAAACCAGAATGCTCCCAGATATGTACTGCCTTTCAGACCTGTCTCTCTAGGACCTTCATACTTACGCTGTTAATAAGAACAAATCATCCTGAAGTCACACTAATGAAGGGAAAAAGGGAAGCATACTGACTTATCTTGGGATTTAAGATAGTTCTATAGTATTGTGTGTATTGGAGAGCTGCAGTACATCAAGCAAAAGTTTTGGATAAGGGTTTGAACCAATAGCACAGCCTAGTGAGTGCACACTAAGGAAAGCTTATGCAGATATAATTGGACCTATTTCTAAAAAAGGTAACAAGGACCCTGGGAACTATGGACCTTTTAGCATCACCTCTGTGCCTGGGAAGGTCATGGAACAGATCCTCCTAGAAGCTAGGCTAAGGCACATGGAGGACAGGGAGGTGATTTGAGACAGCCAGCACGGCTTCAGCAAGAGCAAGTCCTGCCTGACCAACCTGGTGGCCTTTTAGGATGGAGTGACCACATCAGTGGACAAGAGAAGAGCTACCTCTGTCATCTGTCTGGACTTCTGTAAGGCCTTTGACATGGTCCCCCATAACATCCTTCTCTCTAAATCAAGGAGAGATATGGATTTGATGGGTGGACTCTTGGGTGCCTGAGGAATTGCTTGGATGGTCACATCCAGAGGGTAGTGGTCAATGGCTCAATGTCCAGATGGAGATCAATGATGAGCGGTGACCCTCAGGGTTCTGTACTGAGATCAGGATTCTTTAATATCTTCATCAATGACTTAGACAGTGGGATGGAATATACCCTCAGCAAGTTTGCAGATGACACAAAGGTGAGTCATGCAGTTGACACACCTGAGGGATGGGATGCCATCCAGAGGGACCTCAAGAAGCTTGAGGAATGGGCCCATGTGAACCTCATGAGAGTCAACAAGGCCAAGTGCAGGGTCCTGCATCTGGGTTGGAGCAAACCCCAGTACCAATACAGGCTGGGGGATGAAGGGATTGACAGCAGCCCTGCCAAGAAGGACTTGGGGGCACTAGTGGATAGAAAGCTTCACATGAGCCAGCAATGGGCGCTTGCAGCCCAGAAGGCCAACCGTCTCCTGGGTTGCATCCAGCAACATGCAAGAAGCATGACCAGCAGGTCAAGGGAGGTAATTTTGTCCCTCTGCTCTGCTCTGGTGAGACCCCACCTGGCATCCTGCGTCCGGCTTTGGAGCCCTCAGCACAGGAAAGACATGGACCTGTTGGAGCAGATCCAGAGGAGGGCCACAAAAATGATCAGGAGGGTTGGACTAGATGACCTTAAAAGGTCCCTTCCAACCCAAAGATTCTATGATTCTATGAGCACATGCTCTCAAAAGATATTGCAGAGATGATTTTTAAGGCTACAATTTTTGAAGATATGTTATTTGTGCAATATTAAACCATAGAAAAAAATCGTTTTAATGATGAGCACAAACCACACAGCCTGGTATTTTGGAACAGCAAGATTGAATCTAGGTTTACTTCTGGATTTTGACAACAAGGTTAATTTTATGAGGTCAAAAACTATGACCTGGAAACTGAAGCCAAAAGGAACATTAGAACACTTTATCTGTAACTGATATTCAAGATCTGAATGTTGACCTTTTAGCCCAGTGCTAAAATGGAAAATGAGAAATAAAACTGCTTTTTCATAATTCTGCGTTTCTGAAAAGAAAAAAAAAAATTAAAACCCCAAATTGTACTTCATTACAGAAACATCCTAGAAAGTCTTCAAACAGAAACCCAGTTCTCTAATTGAAAATGTTCCTCTCTTTTCATGGAAATATTTTATGCCAATGATCACTTGTGTGGCTTTTAAAGAGAGATTTCCATATTACAGCAACTGATATCCCTGAGTGTGATTCTAATTTAATTTCTTTCAACTAGAAGACTCTAAGTAGTACAACTGATTCTTAGGTCGGAGACAGTAGTAAAAAGCAGGATTGTAGATTTTAAAACGGACAGTGAGGGAAATAAAGAGGGAAAAGAGAAGACAGATGAGGAAGAATCCCAATTAACTGAATTATTAGCTATGGTTCATATTTAAACTGAATTTATTTATCAGAAAGGAAGACAAGAAAGCCAAAAAGTGAATCAAAACTGTAATGTTATAAAATGAATGTATATTTTTAATTAGTGAACATTGACAAAAGAAAGGACAAAAGTCAAAACTATAAGAAACAAAAAATCGCCTTAGCAGAACTTTAATGCTAAGAACCATTAATTCAGAGCATGAGTCTACAGGAGATTTGAAGATTATCTGCCTGTTCATGCAGCCACAAACTTCCTAATTATGAGGATGCTGTAGGGAAACAGCTGCTCCCTGGGGCCAGGGGTATCAGGGCAGGGTCTATCAGCCAGGGCCTGTACATCCTGTACTTTACTAGGTATTTCTAACAGTGACTCATAAAGATCAAAGAGTCAAGTTTGTTTATAATTGAAGTCAGTGCCCAAATGTTCATGTGCTTAGAGTGTATCAGGATCAGACCTTGAGCACTCAAATTTTTACTTTGAGAAAGGCATTTGACTACAAATTCTATTAGCATTAAACAACCTTAAAGGTTGATTGCATGGCTCAGATTAAGTGACTGTTCATACTTTTGCTGATATGCAATAATTTCCTTTGGTAATTGCATTCAAATGTATTTACACCTGGTTGCATTCTGAATGTTTTTAATTGTCTTTGGTATGTTTTACCTTAAGATTGGAAAGCAAATGGGCCAAACTCTGAGGTTGTTTTATGCATTGAAATTTTATAGTAACTTATTCTTTCATTCTTTTGCCTCAAGTGCAATACACTTAATTGGTTCCTAACCACTGAATTCCAATCATGGTTTATGGCTTAGTTAGCAGTCTTTAAAGGTTTGATCTAACTTCGTTTGCAACTTTCAGAACACATCATTATATCAGTGAATATAGTAGACATGGAGCGTATCCTTTCACTTTTACCATTAGTTAGTGCTACAGTAAGATATAACAATCTCCTTTCACCTTAGTGTTCACTCAGTCACTGCTGATAGATGCTCTGTCATAGACACGTGTGCTCTCTTGCTTCTTGGAGTCCAAAAATCTTTAAAACTTCGTGCGGGAAGGCAGTGACAGGAGCTTGGATGTCCTAGTGTTCCAGAGCGGAATGCTGAAACGCTGTATTTATGTCTTTTATTTACTAGAGCATTTGTTTAATAATCTTCATGTTATTTCCTTATTTTGTTTTATATGATAATAAAAGAAAAATGTTTCTTTGGTGGGAATTTTCCATACATAGAATAGATGACAATGGACATGAACAGATAAATCCATAAACTAACTGTATATATTTATAGTTTGATAAGTACTGCAAATTACACGGCCATTTAATTTTCATTACTGATATTCATATACTTCCTTCTCTTTGCTATACTGATAAATTCTGTTCTACAGCCCACTAAACCAAATATTTTCATTTTAAAATAACAACAAGACTGCAGCATGTCTTTAAAGTAGTTCAGCAAGCAAAAGCTTGCTTGTTGAATCAAATTCTACCTCTGTTTAGAAAAACACTCAAGAGCATGTTAAGTCTCATCAGAATCTGTATTTGGTTCTGTTTTAGATAATCAATGTGTGCATTTCACATTACAGTCAACAGGACTTCATCTTATTTTGATATTTTTTCCCAAATGAGGGCCTCAACAGGTCCATTTTTGACACATACACTAAAGGACAGGAGATGAAAATAACAGATTTTGTCAATGGCACAGTTTTAATTCTTCCCCAAGAAACTTCAGCTAAAGTTTTGAAGACTAAGCTTGTAGACATCGTATTTAATTGTATTTCATTGTTTCTGCACAAGTGAGAATAAACTCTTCTATTATATCCTAAGAGATACTATTTCAATAAGCTCTTCTGGAAGACTATGTTTTCTTATGTTTATTCTAAATGTGTCTGTCATTACTTGCAACAAGTAGATCTCCCAGGTGATCAGCAGGACAGTATCACATTTCTATGCAGGAAGGCAGGAGCTGAGCCTCTCAGCATTGCCCAGGAAAACTTGCACAGAAAGATTCAAGGTGACTCTTACCATAGCAGCTTTGTGCTCCACAGGTGGAGCGCGCTCTATCTTCTAGACTGATGCTTTATTTGTCTTCATCCCCCACTTCAGAAGGGTATTTCTTAGTCCCTGAATAATAATAACAACTTTTCATTTCCAGTACTACTAGAGAATACGGTGGGGGAGGAGTGGGGGTATTGCCAGCCTGACAACTTCTTTTTTGGTCATTTCATTCCAAGATTCTGTCAGCTTCATCGATCCTTCAAGATATCAAGAACCTCTCCTTGTAATGCTGTATATGTAGCCTGCGTTACACTCCTGAGAGCCTCTAACTGCTTAAACCTTATGCATCAATAATAATCCTCTAAGTCAATAACAAAAGCTATAAATATAATACCTTAAACTGTTAATTGAGTTATAATAGCACTTGATTCTGACTTCTTTCCATGGTTAAACTATTCTCCTTTAGCTCCACCCACAGCATTGAACCCACCATAAAACTCAAAACCCTTATTTCTTTTCCAGCTAGATAAAATAAACTGAAAAACTTCTGTTAGAAATCATCTGGATGCATATGTGGAAAAATTTTGTCTCTGAATATTTTACCTATGATGGAAATAAATGTAGAAGACGTTTTACATTGAAACGAAAAAAAACGTCATGTATTTATAAATAAATACAGCTGGCATTAACTGTGGTTGCTATTGTCCAATAAGCTTTTGTCAAATGGAAGCCTGGAGTGTCCCCCCACTCCCATGAAAGGCAGCCCCAGGGAGTGCCAGCGACCAGGAGTGCTGCGACCAGGAGAGGCAAACAGGATGTGGCAGGTCAGCCAGGGCATGACACGGCAGTTTGCACGGAAGGGCGCGCGGGCAGGGCGCCTTTTCAAAGGAGGGGCGTTCCACTGGCCAAGTGGGACACCTGCAGTACACATAACCCAGCTACTGGGCACCGTTCAGTGACCCATCTGCACAGGTCAAGGGCACTCGTCCTACCTGACCTGCAAGGCAGAATAGTGGGTGCTCATCCGAGAGCAAAGGCTGCACCTCTGCCTGAGGGGTCTGCACCAGCTACCCCAGCAGCGGCTGATGCCTCCACCCAGACAGAGCTGCTGAAGGGAGAGGCAGCAGTGCAGACCTCGGGCTGCAGGAAGTGCCTAGACCTTTCTCCTGGGGCAGGCACAGGCAGCAGACCCGCCTGCAAAAACGTGTGTGCAGGCGGAGAACCTCCTGCAGCAGGTGGCTGAGCTGCAGGAGGTGGTGAGAAAGATGCGTAACATCAGGGAGGATGAGAAGGAGTTAGATTGCTGGTTCCAAGCACAGCCTGCAAGACGACCCACAGCTCATGGCACCAAAGAGCCAAACACTCCTTCACCAGCACACGCAGAAGGGAAGGTGGCCAATAATACAGAAGAATAGATGGTTGAAACGGCAAAGACCAGCAGGAGGAAGAGGCTTCTCCCAAAGCCTGAGATGCCCTTGCAGAACCAGTTCACCTCTCTGCAGACTGAAGAGGAAAGATCCGTCACATCAGGAGAGATGCTGTAGCTGAGTGAGGCAGCTCAATCTCCTCCCTGTGTAACAACCAATGCAAGTAAGAAAAGTTGATGGGTGATAGTAGTAGGCAATTCTCTTCTGAGAGATATGGAGGCACCCATCTGCCAGCCTAAAGCACTCTCTAGAGAGGTGTGTCTCTTACCAGAGGATCATATCACTGAGACAGTACCAAGCCTTGTACAGTCCACTGACTATTATCCTCTGCTGTTTTTTCATGTGAGTGCCAGCGATACAGCCAGGAGCAGCCTGAGGAGTATTAAGAAGGGTTACAGAGCCCTGGGTCTCTAGAGCACAGGTAGTTTTTTTCATCAGTCCTCCTGGTCGAAGGGAAGGGCCAGTCCAATCTGGTGAATCAACAAATGGTTATGGGACTGGTGCCACAGACAGGGGTTCGGCTACTTAGACCATGGAACTCACTTTGAGAAACCTGGTCTACTGGGGGTTGATGGGGTCCATTTGTCAGAGAAGGGGAAGAGCACCTTCAGCTCTCTGGTGAAGAAAGCTTTAAACTAAAGTTGCCAGGGGAGGGGAACCTCAATCCATCTCACTTTTACCAGTTTGATGCCCGTGCCAGCAATAGATGTCCAGAGCCTGGAGAAGGATCACAGGTCAGCAGGAGAGCACCTGAAGAGCACCACAAAGGAATTCCAGCCACTCCAGCCAGTAAGTCAACTTCACTGGAGGCCCAACTTAAACACCTCTGTGCAAACGCATGTAGCATGGGGAATAAACAAAAGGAGTTAGAGACATGTGCACGCCTGCAGGGCTATGATCTTACTGGCATCATGGAGACATGGTGGGATTGCACCTATAACTGGAGAATTGGAATAGAAGGATACAAGCTCTTTAGGAAGGACAGGCAGGGAAGATGAGGAGGAGATGTTACCTTCTATGTCAATGACCAGCTGAAGTGTATGGAGCTCTGCCTGGGAATGGATGAAGAGCTGACTGAGAGCTTCTGGGTCAGGATTAAAGGGAGGGCAAGGACAGGTGACATTACTGTGAGGGTCTGCTACAGACCACTTGACCAGGAAGACCAAGCAGATGAGGCCCTCTATAGACAGATAAGAACAGCCTCACATTCACAAGCCCTGGTCCTCATGGGGGGCTTGAGCCACCCTGATATTTGTTGGAGGGACAACACAGTAGGGAATAAGCAATCCAGGAAGTTCCTAGAATGTGTTGGTGATAACTTTCTTCTCCAAGTGACAGAGGAGCCAATGAGGAGAGGTGTTATGTTGGACCTGGTTGTCACCAACAAGGAGGGGCTGGTGGGGAATGTGAAGCTCAAGGGCAGCTTTGGCTGCAGTGACCATGAAATGCTGAAGTTCAGGATCCTTAGGGCAGCAAGGAGGGTGCACAGCAAGCTCATTACCTTGGACTTCAGGAGAGCAGTCTTTGCTCTCTTCAGGGATCTGCTTTGTAGAGTACCATGGGATAAAGCCCTGGAGGGAAGAGGGGCCCAAGAAAGCTGTTGATATTCAAGGATCACGTGCTCCAAGCTCAGGAGTGATGCATCCCAACAAAGAAGAAGTTAGGCAAAAACACCAGGAGTCCTGCATGGGTGAACAAGTAGCTCCTGGACAAAATCAAACCCAAAAAGGAAGCCTACAGAGGGTGGAATCAAGGACGGGTAGCCTGTGAGGAATACAGAGAAATTGACCAAGCAGCAAGGGATCAGGTTAAGAAAGCTAAGACCTTGATAGAATTAAATCTGGCCAGGGACATCAAGGGAAAGTAAAGCTTCTATAGAAGATTTACTTCTATAGAAATCTTCCATAAAGCCTAGGGAAAATATAGGCCCTCTCCAGGTGGAAACAGGAGACTTGGTTACCCACGGTGTGGAGAAGGCTGAGGTACTCAATGACTTTTTGCCTCAGTCTTCACCAGCAAGTGCTCAAGCCACATCACCCAAGTCACAGAAGGCAAAGGCAGGGACTGGGAGAATGAAGAACTGCCCACTGTAGGAGAAGACCAGGTTCGATACCATCTAAGGAACCTGAAGGTGCACAAGCCCATGGGACCTGATGGGGTCTGTGGGTTCTGAGGGAACTGTCAGAGGAAGTTGCTAAGCCACTATCCATCATATTTGAGAAATCATGGCAGTGAAATCATGGAAGTTCCCACTGACTGGAAATGAAGAAACATAACCCCCATTTTTAAAAAAGGAAAAAAAGAAGACCTGGGGAACTACAGGCCAGTCAGTCTCACCTCTGGGCCTGGCAAGATCATGGAACCTGGAAACTATGCTACGGCATATGGAAAATAAGGAGGTGATTGGTGACAGCCAACATGGCTTCACCAGGGCAAATTGTGCCTAACAAATTAAGTGGTTTTCTACAACGGGGTTACAGCATTGATGGATAAAGGAAGAGTGACTGAAGTCACATACCTGGACTTGTGCAAAGCATTTGACAGTGTCCCACACGACATCTTTGTCTCTAAATTGGGGAAACATGGATTTGACAGATGGACCACTTGGTGGATAAAGAATTGGCTGGATGGTCAGACTCTAAGAGTTGTGTTCAATGGTTTGATGTACAAGGGGAGACCAATGACAAGTGACATTACTCAGGGGTTGATATTGGGATGCACGTTGTTTAACATCTTTGTCAGCAACATGGACAGTGGGATTGGATACACCATCAGCAAGTTTGCCGATGACACCAAGCTCTGTGCTGCAGTTGACACACTGGAGAGAAGGGATGCTATCCAGAGGGACCTTGACAGGCTTAAGAAGTGGGTCCATACAAACTTCATGAAGTTCAACAAGGCCAAGTGCAGGGTCCTGCACCTGGGTCGGGGCAATCCCAAGCACAAATACTGCCTGGCAGACGAAAGGATTGAGAGCAGCCCTGAGGACACGGACTTGGGGGTGTTGGCTGATGAGAAGCTCAACATGACCTGGCAATGTGTGCTTGCAGCCCAGAAAGCCACCTGTCTCCTGGGCTGCATCCAAAGAAGCATGGCCAGCAGCTCAAGGGAGGGGATTCTGCCCCTCTACTCCACTCTGGTGAGACCCCACCTGGAGTCCTGCGTCCAGCTCTGGAACCCTCAGCACAGGAAAGACATGGACCTGTTGGAGCAGGTCCAGAGGAGGGCCACAAAAATGATCAGAGGGATGGAACACCTCTCCTATGGGGACAGGCTGAGCGAGTTGGGGTTGTTCAGCCTGTAAAGGCTCCAGGGAGACCATATTACAGCCTTCCAGTACCTGAAGAGGGCCTACAAGAAAGCTGGAGAAGGATTTTTTACAAGGACATGTAGTGAATGGAAAAGGGGTAATGGCTTTAGACTGAAAGAATGTAGATTTAAATTAGATATAAGGAAGAAATCCTTCACTGTGAGAGTGGAAAAGAACTGGAACAGGTTGCCCAGAGAAGTGGTGGATGTCCCACCCCTGGAAATGTTCAAGACCAGGTTGGATGGGGCTTTGAGCAATCAAGTCTAGTGGAAGGTCTCTCTGCCCCTGGCAGGGGCCCTGATGATCTTTAAGGTCCCTTCCAACCCAAATCATTCTATGATTCTATGGTTCTATGATTCTATGATTCTATATTTATTTTTAGGTTTACATGAATGATATAGTATCCATTAGCAGATCAGTATCATAGAAAAGATCTGTCATTTTAAAAATCTATAGTCTCCTCTGTAAATCTCTTATTTACAGTAAAATATGTACAGTTTCTTCGGTTATATTTGGGGGGCATCACTATAGATGAGCACTCAGTGCTTTACATAATTTTTGAAAGCAACTTAATAAACTATGAAACACTATTATCTTTTCCATTCATATAATGTAGACTTATTCAACATTTCCTTAAGTTAAATAGTAAGGTAGGAACTTTAATACTTTACATAATGGCAGTACCAATGACTTGATCATTCTATACAAATGTTTAGATAGAAGCATACTAACTGCCTCATTTAATCCCATCAATCTTATTTTTCCCTGTGCTGGATTTGGCTGGGATAAAGTTAACTTCCCTTTTACAACTAATAATCTTTGTGTCAAAATAGTGTGTTCAGGGAATTAGCTGACAGCAGAAATTATCTGAAAAGTGGTTTTAAAACCATCTATGATCATTTTAAGAGCGTGGTTGCAATATTTATACTAAACCAGCTGCCAAGTAAATCTATACTACAGAAACCATTCATATCCCTAAGCATTGTTATAATTAGTCAGCTTTTGATTTCAAAGGGGATGAATTTTTGTTATAACATTAAATTGTTCTTCCTGGTAACTTTTATAGCTGCTTCTGAGCTATACAATTAATTAGAATTTGAGCTGGCATGAAGGCAGCACATCCTGCCAGCAGTTTCCTGATGGGGATATCCTCTGCGAGGTATGGAAGAATCCTGACCACACATTGAGTCAAAAGAGATTGTGTCTTCCTCTCTCCAGGGGCTCAGAAACAGGAACACTCTCAATGCAGAGAAAGATAATGGCTGGGAAACGATGGAAAACTTCCATTGTAACTAAGATAAAACAGTTTTAATCTCTCTCAAGCTAGAACAGCAGAGAATGAGCCTACTTAGCACAGTAGTCTTGCTGGAGAATCAAGGATGGCATCCTTGCAACTGTCTTGCTGAGGAACTGAATGCTGAAGTGTCCTTCTCCAGGCAAACCACTAGTGATATGAAAGTGACTATTCCCTGATACATTGAAGAGACAAAGAATATGTAATCCACATACATCTACAGAAAGAAGGTTTCGATGTTCTAGAGAAAAGTAACATATGAGGTGGGATGACACTGGCCAGCTGCCAGACTCCCACCCAGCCACTCTCTCACTCCTGCTCATTAACAGGACAAGAGGAGAAGAAAAGATGGAAAAACTCATGGGTTGATATAAAGACAGGGAGATCACTGACCAGTTACTGTAATGGGCAAAACAGACTTGAGTTGGGAAAATTAATTTAATTTATTAAATATTTTAATTAAATACTTTTAAATTAAATAATTTGAAAAATAGAATTGGATGGTGAGAAACAAAGACAAAACCTTAAAACAAAAATCTTAAAACACCTTCTCTCTATCCATCTCTCCTTCTTCCCAGGTTCAACTTCATTCCTAATTCTTCTACCTCCTCCCTGAGTGGTGCAGGGGGATGGGGAATGGGGGGCTGCGGTCAGTCCATAGCAGCCCCTCTCTGCCGCTCCTTCATCCTCACACTTTTCCCTGTTCCAGCGTGGGGCTTCCCCAGGGGCTGCCAGGAAACACCTGCCCCACTGAGGTCTCTCCGGGGGTCACAGGGGCATCTCTACTGGGGCTCCTGGAGCACCTCCTGCCCTCTTCCTGCTCTCCCCTCTGGAGATATAACTGATATAATGAATGCCTGAGTGTACCTGCACCTGCCTGCCAAATTATTTAAATGCTAGGCAGAAGCTTCTACACAGTACAGTGAAGAAAGAGATATTAGATATCAAGTAAGAAGGAGGTGGATAAAGTTTTATTTAACTCATGTTGTTGGCATTGATTCAGAACTCAGCCTTAACATATTCAGAGGCAAAGGTGAAATCTGTATATGTTAAAGCGCTGGAGCTTAAGAAAAGTTAAAGGAAGGTAGTTTTTATTCAAATCTAAGTTTTTATCACTTTCTATATTCTTCTTGAGGTTGTCCATGCTTATTTTATCAGGATATACTGAGTAATAAAAAATATAAGCATTTCAGATGCACTCCTGAGACCTCCATGCTCCCAGGAGCAGTATAAATGTACCCACTTAACATTGCTACCCTCAGGTGATGCCATGCCAACCCTTGGGTTTCCTACTGCAATCATGTTGGCACCTCTTTCCCCCATCGATTCTAGTAATGTATTTATGACACTTCCAAAGGTATCATTTAGTTGAGTGACAACTCTCCCTGTATGCCAAATCTTGTTGGATTAGGTATATGAACCTTAATTACAAGAGAAATCCTTGCAGGACACTAATGCCTTATATGAACAGAGACAGATTCACAAAAAGAAATCCCATAGTACATAGCTGCTTCATGTAAGCCTGGTTGACACCAATCACTCAGCAGACATTCTGACTGGAAAACTCTCTTTTCCTGTCTGAAACTGCAGATTCACTGTAAAATAAAAATGTAAGCATGACAAGATACTGTCTGGTTTATTTTACTATACCGTAAGGGTTACAGTTATCTGAAGCAACTTTTGCATTTCATTTAGCATCCATCAGTACCTTTTTTTTAGGGAAAATTCATTTAAAAAATTAAAAAAGAATAATGTGATCACTTCGACTTCTCTAACTTATCCAATCAGAGTCTGGTTCTTAACCGCAGCAGATTCATCTTTCAAAGACAGAAATAACCCCCTTAGTGATTCCCTTTCTTGTTCCTGAACTGACATATATAGATTCTGGCATCTGTTAAAGGGTTGATCTGAAGTGCTAAAACCAATCGACATGATAAGAATGCTGTTGCTGACTACTATTTCAGAGAATAATAAAAAGCTTCAAAATGTTTAATATGCCACAAAGTTCTAGGGAAAATTACAGTGAAATACATATTACAATTTGCGGTATCTCAGCTTTTTCAATATGTACAGCAGTGAATACAGTACATCAAGAATGTAATATGAAGTTTAGTTACTCCTTCAGAACAGATTCAGATCCTCTTGAGTTCCCTTGCATAGAAGGGTGTGGGAGTACTGGTGGATGAAAAGTTGGACATGAGCCAGCAATCTGCACTTGTAGCCCAGAAGGCCAACTATCTCCTGGGCTGCATCCAAAGAAGTGTGGCCAGCAGCTCAGGGGAGGGGATTCTGCCCCTCTACTCCACTCTGGTGAGACCCCACCTGGAGTCCTGCGTCCAGCTCTGGAGCCCTCAGCACAGGAAAGACATGGACCTGTTGGAGCAGGTCCAGAGGAGGGCCACAAAAATGATCAGAGCGGTGGAACATCTCTCCTGTGGGGACAGGCTGAGCAAGTTGGGGTTGTTCAGCCTGGAGAAGAGAAGGCTCCAGGGAGACCTTACTGCAGCCTTCTAGTACTTAAATGGGGCTTATAAAAAAGATGGGGACAGACTTTTTAGCAGGGCCTGTTGCGATGGGACAAAGGGTAATACTTTTAAACTAAAAGAGGGCAGATTTAGACTAGATATAAGGAATAACCTTTTTTACAGTGAGGGTGGTAAAACAGTGGAACAGGTTGCCCAGAGAGGTGGTAGATGTGCCATCCCTGGAAACAAGGTCAGGTTGTACGGGGCTCTGAGCAACCTGATCTGGTTGAAGATGTCCTTGTTCATTGCTGAGGTGTTGGAGTAGATGACCTTAAAACATCCCTTCCAACCCAAACTATTCTATGATTCTATGAGTTATTTTGAGGGAAAATCATAGCCAATATTTTTCAGAAAATAAAGTTTTTACATCTTAAAACATCCACCTGACAGAGAACAAATACTGTACTTTCAATAAGCATACAGATTTTTACTTTTACTGCAAAGTGAAATAATTCTCTTTCTCTCCTATATTTCAGACCTGATGAGGTGTGGTCATTGAATAGATGGTCATTACTTTAAAAATGAATCAATTACATAAAAATTATATAACCTAAGCTGATTAAAAATATGTAGGTGCAATTTAATCTGTGATGGAAAAAACATCCCCTTGCACAGAAGTAAGTTAACCTAAGAGACTAGGATCTATTATGAATGTTCTCAGAAATAAATAAATGAAAATATGAAGAATTCAGTATTTACTAATATTAGAATATAAGATAACTTATAAGATGCATACGTAACATTTCTTTGACGATTTTCAAAAGAAAGATGAAGAACATATTTTAATCAACACAACACCTGCATTTCATTTTTTCAAAAACCACAAGTAAAAAAATGTCGCCCTAAAAATTATTGCTGAACAAAACCTCTATAGATCACAAATTGTGCAACGCACTTACTGCTTCAAGCTCTGCTGAAATTTTATCACTTTTTACTAATAATTGTGCACACAAAGAACTATGAAGAGTGAGCACATACTGCATTACAAATAGATAAACTGTTCTGAAAATTACTTTCCTGACCATCACTAAAAATTTTGAGGATAGCTAAAATCCAACCTGTAAAGTAAAAATGGTTTTGATCAAGTTGGAACAAAACCAAACTTCAGAAATACATAGCAGTTTCAGTGTCAGCAAATATGATAGCGGTAATTATTTGAGCTAATATTTCTGAAGAAACTGGAAAAAAAATATTGATAAGAGTCAGTCCTATAAGTACATTTTCAGAATATATAATTTTTGGATGCAGATTAACAAAGCATTTACCATCATACTTCCTTTTTACCACACACCTTGACTGAACATTCCCTATAGCTCTGCAGAAGATCCTTATAAACCATATCCACACCTCTCAGGAGAAAATAAAATAAAACAAAAACTTGATGTCATCGTATTCAGTGAATTTTAAGGCCAAAACCATAGTAAATCCAGGTGAGACAAAGTATCAGATTTTAAAACTCAATTTATCTGACATCCCAACGCAACAGGTCAAAGGCACCTAAGCGTGAGTCAGCACCATTAAATTACTTTCAGGTGATTTTGTTAATGGGAAATAAAGATATCAGATGTGGAGGAAGCTTAGATACCATTGAAATAAATTATACAAAGATGACATTGGAAGGAGGGGAAGTGAAAAAGTATTCCTAGAACATTTTGTGTTTCTTTAGTGGAGGAATTCATATGTGAACGGTGAGTCTGTAAATCATATGGTGTCAATATCTATACATATTTTAAAAACACTTTTAGATAGTGCTATTATTTGCCATGTATGACAATTTGTAAGCCCTTCAGCAACTAAACTTTTGATTATATAGTATGAGCACAGAACTGCTGCAGCCTTTAGCTATAAGTAAACAAAGAGCTCCGGCAAAACATTTATGTTTGTATAGCTTTATACACTTACACACCATCATTTGAAATGGAAATACAATATCAAACACATTTGTTCTGCAGATGTATCCTAAGAACTAGTCTTAGTCTGGTATTCCAAGAAATATTAGTGTAGTACAGCTCTGCATACCAACCTTTTTCATCCAACAATCTTGTCTGTGCGCTGGTATACAGGCTGTACACTTTAGTTGGTACACAACTACATGCAGACTATGCATGTATCCAACTACTGTTTCCAAAATTTACTTTGAAATTAGATTTTTACTCCAGTTCTGTAACATGCATGAAAATGAATGTCAAAGCCAACAATTGATAAACTCTAGTTCTGTGACATTTTTTCTTGTTTTGTACATCTCACTGGACACAAAGACTACACTTAAAGGAAGGCAATATAATTAATGCCACTGGCAAGTAGGACTTAGCATTTTTCCCTTAATCAGACTAGATTCTCCAAAAGATTGGCTTGCAGCAATATAAAACTTTCAAAAAAGTGAATGTTTAATAAGAAAAATTGAAAAAGATGAGTGTGTTACATTATTTGTACATCAAAGTCTTTGTCATCCTTTGAAAAGAGAAAATACTTCTCATAAACTTCTTTCCTGCAGGTCAATCTTTCCTATTTTTATTAAATATATACAACTGAATCAGAATCTATTTTAATAAAAGTGTGTTTTTCAAACAGTATATTACTTAGTATTTTCCTCAAATTAATAAACAAAATAAATGCTTAAAAAAAAGTGTGATGGGGAGGTGGCTTTACTGGAATTTGAAAAGGACAGGGTTTATATCTGGAAATATTTTATTCTGGTGGGACAAACACTTCATTCCACTAAGGCTTAAAACTAGTAAAATAAGTGGGACTTTGATTTGGGGTTTTTTTGGGTTTTTCCCATACAACAGGCAGCAGATCTGTGGAACATCTTGCTAAGAGAAAGCGGTGGATGGAAAAAGTTTATACTGGTTCTGAAGGGGATTGCACAAATACACAGAAGATACGAGGCATATAGAGTCCCTGGAAATTTTTTTCTAAAGTTTGGTGTCATGTACACCCCCCACCAAATATGAAGAACACAAGGACAATTGCCACACTATTGTCCAAAAGTATATATTATTGTTAGCAATTCACCTCTTTTGTCCTAGAGTTTCTAGAAAGCCTGTTGTGTTATCCATGTGAATGTCACCCAGTCTTAGTGGTTGGGTGGTGGTAATTCTACTTATTTGTAACTCTTCTGTTACTTCAATTTCAGATTCTCTGGTGAGTCCTCTTCATGAAAACGTTCTGGTATGGCAATCTCCCCATCTTTCCCATTGTGAATACTCCTGTAAATAATTAATTTACCTTTTCTGCAGTGTCATTATACTTTCCAGGAATTCCTTTTATGCACTCTGTCTCTAGACCTTACAGATTCTGAGGGGCTTCTTTTTCCTCTAGTCTCAGGAAGTTAGTACTAGTTTTGATTTCCTAACTTATCTTTTCATCAAACTTTTTTTGGTTTAACTATGCTTACATTTTTATCTACCAGATTTCAAAATCCTTTTCTTTATTCAGATGCTTCTGTTACTAACCTTTCCTTTTGGTGTTTAGCCATACTGACCACCTTTTACACTTTCTTAAGCATTTCATAATAGGTGGTGTGAACTGGCCCTGTGTTACCAATATGGTCATCTTCAACAGTTCCTTCACTGCCTGCAAGCATGTAATTCTGAAGCAACTGTCCCCTTTAGCTTCCTTTTAACAAGAGTTCTCATTTTCACCCAGTTCTCCTTATTCAAATTTATCGGTGAATTCTTTGGCCATTGATACTCCTGTAGGGTTGCTGAATGTAAGTAAGTTAAGTTATGGTTACTTCTAGAATGAGATTTAGAACCAAATCCTGCACTTTACTGCACCGAGTGAGTGGTTGCTTTTTTTCCTGTGGGCTTGCAAACCAGCTATTCTATTAAACAGTTACTGATATTGCCTAAAAATGTTTTCTGTGGTTCATGCTGTTATTTGGACTTTGTCCATAGACTGATTGAGGTCACCTATTTATTTCTTACTCTCTCTGACCTCTCTCAGGGTACAGCAGTCATCTCACCTCTCTAGGTGTTTGGGTGGCAATATAGACAGACTACTGTACTCTTCTTGTTTAGTCCTGGGATTTCAATGCATGAAGATCAGTAAATTCATTAAGATTAGCAGGGCCTGTTGTGATAAGACAAGGGGTAATGGTTTTAAACTAAAAGGGGGTAGATTTAGACTAGGTATAAGGAAGAAATTTTTCTCAATGAGGGTGGTGAAACACTGGAACAAGTTGCCCAGAGAGGTGGTAGATGCCCCATCCCTGGAAACATTCAAGGTCAGGTTGGACAGGGCTCTGAGCAGCCTGATCTAGAAGATGTCCCTGCTCATTGCACAGGGGTTGGACTAGATGACCTTTAAAGGTTCTTTCCAACCGAAATTATTCTATGATTTTATGATTCTCTGATTCTCTGATTATCTAATTCTAAGTTTCTAGTACTTGAAGTGGTAAGTTTATTAATTTTGGCTTAATTCTAAGAACTCTTAAATGTATACTTCTACTTCACCACCAGTATGTTTTGTATTATAATTCCCGTATAATATAATTCCTCCTTATCTGTTGGGTGTCTGACTGTGCAAAGCTCTGTGTAGAACTTTACCAACAATTGCTTTAAACAGGCTGCTGCTTTGCTGGGAATTTCCCAGCTTCAGATGAAACTGACACCTTCCTCTTTATACTACCTTTCTGCCAAGCATTAAAACCTTACCTCTGCTTTTCTTCTTGGTCCTGTTTGGAACTGTTGGGTCATTTTGGAGAACAGTACTGTTAAAGCTTAGGGAGCTTAAAGAGTGATAACTCACACTGAAATAGACTTCAGGTCTGATCAATAGGTCTGACTAGCTGACAAATAGGTTAACTTTATAAATATCCAGGTTCCACTGATCGTATTGATTACCTCTCCATTGACTAGAAAGGGAGCTAAGATACATGTTAATACGTGGACATTTATATGTAGATATCAAAAATTTAGACCTTTTAGTCTTGAAATAAATTTAATCTTCAGATTCTCCCAGCTCCAGCTTCTCTGGAATATTTTGTCCATGATCAGTAGCTTTCCAAACAAGGAACAATCTATTTTGTTCCCCAACTTCCATGCTCTCTTCCATGCTTCCATGTGTGACTTCTTCTGAAGGGTACATAACACAGACTTGGAGTAAGCAAACAAATTGATGCTGTGTGCCATGATTATAAAACGATGAAGATTCTGGAGAGTTTATCTTTATAAAAGGTGAGAAAAAGGGCTTGCAAATACATTTTCATTATTGTACGGGTTTTGCAAATTTTAGCTAGGAATGACACAAAGAAACACACAGAATATGACCCAAGCACAGCACAGTAGTGTACTGCAAATTACTAAGGGACCTTATTACATGATCAAAACCAGGAGCAAGATACAAATGTTTTCCCAAAAAATTTAGAGATGAAATTGTCTTTTAACAAGCAAATGCCAAATAATTTTATTCAAATCTAAAATCACATCTGTACTGATGTCAAGAGCACTACAGATTCATTTTATATATAAGACTTGGTCTTTGTATCAACTCGTTATACTAAAGGATTCTGATACTATAATTGTAGATGGTTTCTATAGATACATGGAAGAAGACTGGCATATTACGGTAAATATTGAATTACACTGAGAATGCACTGAGGTGTAAATTTTCAGATGACAACATCTATTTTAAAGATCTGCAGAGGAAGGACAAGGAGAAGTTTTTTATACAATAATAAAGTCATGGATGAAATAATATGTTGAGCAGTATATGAAAATAAAATGCTTCCATTTTCAGTAGCTTTTTTTCCACCATTGACTTGAAAGAAACTCAAGTTCTTTCCACCAAATTGCCATACTTCTGTTTGCCATAAATGAGATGCGGAGAAAAAATTTCTTTTAGTTTAGCACAAAGAAAACTGCAGTGGAAAAACATAACCCAATGGCTTGTATTCTTCTGGGTGCTACTTGTTTACTAACCTAAACCTGATTCAACAGAAGGAAACAAAGAACAAAAATATCTTTTCAGTATAGTTTAGCTTTTGTATTTTTCTAACCCTTTTCTTTTGAATTATTATTGCAATATTGTTATTCATAACTAATTTTCCAACCTTTTCTTAATCATTTGTGTATTTGATTCTAAATCAGGTTTCAAATAAATCAGCATTAGAAATACCATAAACCTCAACAGGCTTTGGAGAGGGCCCCTTATGTCTAAGCTCTCAAAGTGATTGCATGGAAAGAACAATTATGGACAAACATCAATATACCCATACATGCACAATTTGAACTTTCAAGCAGAAAGAAAAGAATCATGTCGTACATTTCACTTCAACCAACCTTTTTAAAGGTAAAGATGGAACAGTATATAAAAAACACAATTCATATTGTAAATCTTCAATGAATGTTTCAATTTTAAATTTCTGTTTTGAAAAAGTTCGTGCAAAAATCATTCTTTTCCATTAGGCAAATATTTCTCTATTGTTTTTTCTACAGATGAGAACATTCTAAAGTAATGGTATGATACCTTAAATTAAGGAAAGGATTTTGTGCTTTCTAACACAGATGATGGGTAACCTTCTCACAAAAGTCCTACATTCCTTGGATTTCAAATCTTTGCCCTCATATTGGCTCACATCATTTACACAAAAATTAATCTGCTTTGGAACACAGGGGTCCTTAGAGATCATTCTGTGACAACACTTTAAAAGAATGCTGAAATGCATTTGCATCTAAAATACAGCTTCATTAAGGTAAAAAAAAAATTTATCTATCTGAAAATACTGTGCTTTCTCTTAAATCATCTAATCACATAATGTCATCAGATCACCTGAAATTTATTGTACGTTGAAGACAATTAATTATTTAGAAATATTGTGTGCTACATGAACATACAACCTTCTTTCTTCCAGTAAGTTCCTTGAGCAAAAATGTATAGTTATTGTAGAATGAAATGTAATAAATGCCTGTCACCAATACCAATACATTTTTGTCACATTTTGGTAAACACTGAACTGTTGAACATTTGCATTAGTGCAGCATTCATTTCTACAGAGGGTGAGGGGCCTCAGAAAGAGAATTTAACATCATTCATTTACAGAAAGAGAAGTTAAGGAACATCACACATTTACTGCATACCCTTTCATATAATCCAATTTCTACCTGAAAAGATAACAGATAAAGAAATACTGAAGAAGCTCTATACCAGTGCCGCATGTTAGTACTACTTGATTGTCCACTGAAAGTCATGAAAAAAGGTTACAGCACGTAGTATACTGTGAATAGTGTAGCATCAACTGCTGATTGTCAATAGAAGACATTTTTCAGTCTCTTTTATTTCTGGATTTTATTGTAATCTTTCTTAATTGCTTATAAAAAGATTGCATCAAAAAGACAGGCTGTATTTTGGGGGTAATCCGCAAGAGTCAGAATCCAACTCCTGTTGCTTTGAATGAAAGCCAGACCCAAGAAAATGCATAATCCCCACAGGTGATACTGCAAAGTGTACAGCATCCTGGCTCAATTACAGGAGATGAGATTGTATAACAGTTGACCTTTGCTGTCAATAGAAATAGAAGCAAAATCTCCAACCTTTTTCTCTTAATCTAGATAATATTTGTTTCTCCTCCTTTAAAATAAATACAGTTCAAATAAAACTAGGGAAAAAAGAGAACTTAGCACACTATTTTTTTTTTTTTTTTTTTGAGCTGCTCCATGGGATCTTGCATTTGCAAATATTTCCTGCTAGCCTTGAGGTTGAAATTTCATTTTTTCTATAGAATCACTCTTCAAAGTGATTTTGATGTACAGACTCAGTGTGAAGAGCAAGCCTGTTGGAAGGAAAGAAAACTGCTGGTGAGCTTTAAGCCAAAACACTTGGTGGTTCTAAACCAGCAGGGAAGGAGTTTGCTCTAGGTCTGCTAATGAATGCTACATTATGCTTTTTTAAACAATCCATTTTCTTCCATACTATTTCAGTTTTCTATTCATACAATTGTTCATGTGCCCTAACATTATTTTAGGTGATGTATATACTTTAGAAGAACACATTTTAAGTTGGACAAGATATTAAATAAAGTAAACAAGTCACTAACTATGTGTCCATATCAATATGGAAGCAGCTCATGAAAGCTAACTATTAGTTTGAATTATTGATTTCTTGCTTAGATTAACCAAATTCTCCATAATCACTTGTAAAACAAATACATTATAATTAGAGGATAAGTAATGGAGATTGGTCTCATCAAATAATTATACTTCTCAGTTTGAAAGATATTAAAGTAATGTGTTTCCCACCTGATGGGTGACAGAAGAGGTAATTTATAATAATATATTTCTCATTTGCAGTTGTTTCATTATGCAAAAAAGAATTATTTGCACATTCTCCCATGTGTATGAAAGGAACAAATTCTCTTCTGTTTAATCAGAGTTTATCTAGATAATCTGTAACTGCAGCATGCAACAGGAAGCCTTCCAGTAAGAAGCATCTTATTTCAAAACTCCATTTTCCAGTAAATGTTTATAGTTTTCTATACACTCCTCTGTGTGGAATGCCATTCATAGAAAAGACTGATTTCTCTCTCCTTCTTGTTGATTTACTATCCTGTGTTGTAGGATAGTACAATTGTTGATTCACTGTTCCATCTTGACTGGCAGAGCAGTGTCACCACTGGAAAAAAGAACAACTACGACAAATGTTACTACCATGATGGGCACAGTGTAGCTCTAATGCTCCATGCTCTTTGGCACTACTGGAAAACAAATGCATTAATCCAGATTCAATTAATCCAATCTTCATCTTGTCTATTAAGCAAACTATTAACAGCATTGCACAGTTTTAAGTTGGATTTGTACATGTAATACATGTATAAGACATAAAAATATATAGCTTATAAAATTATAATAGATATTCTCACATATAGCATCTAATAGAAATTTCATAGATTTAGTAAAAAATGGGCTTCATTAAAAAAATCTGACAAAGTATCCACAGATTTTATTCAAGATTTCAAACTTAAACTTGATATTAAAAAGCATGTATTTCCTAACACAGTATGCAATATAGAACTTTACATCAATTTTAAAAAGGGAACTTATCTGTAAAGACTTAGAGCAATGGAGAAGCCAAAACTTCCTTGATAAATTAGTTAATGGATGGAAAACATGGATATGAGAGATGAGTGAAAAAATCTAAAATTTAAAAAAGTTATTATTCTTCAAGCAAGATTTAATATAACATTTCTCCTATTTTTCCGGTGTTTTCACCATTCCTGTCACATTGTCAAATGGAAAGGAGTAAACAAAAGAAGGTGAGGAATTAAAGGAGAAACAGAAAAGAAAGGTGTGTTTAATTTCTAAATACTGTTGCACAAAGAAAAAAAAAAACCAAAAAACACCAACCAAACAAACAAAAACTTCCCCCAAAACAGTTTGAGCATAGCGGAACATTTTTAAGAGCCTTTTATCTTTTCCAAAACCTGCTCTAGCAGTACATTGTTACAACAATCAATTGTTCTTTTCCTTTTTCAAGTTTGTTTAAGTATCTTGGAGTCAGTTGAAATTCATAACTATGTTCTAGACTACTGAGACAACTTTTTTCACTCTTTCATGAAAAATACTCATGATTCAAGCTCAACCTGAATATAAGAACATGTTTACTTCTAAGAAGGGTGTAACTTCTTGACCAAAGCAGCATATCATAAATGCATGGTACAAACATAGATGTATTAATAGATATGCAATCTAATTAGGCAGGTTGTATTGTAAACTAAATCATGGTACTATAGTCTTTAATTTTTTATACTTCTATAGGAGACATTACATTTACAATTAAAATCTGAAGGTAGTTAATTAGAAAATAACAAATTAATTACCCTCAAAGATTTTACCTTGAGAACACGTGCCAAGCTTCTGATAATACCAATTTGTTGTTTCGTGCTTTGAATTAGCATAACTACTGATAGCCTAGTTTTACCTATTTTGCACATGCATACAACAATGTAGGGTGATAGCATAAAGTATATGTGTTGTGCTAGATTTGACAAAACAGTCTTCATTCAGAGTGGGAACGGAATCACATCTGCTCTTTTACATGAGACAGAAGAGAAATATTGAAAAAATGGGACCTGCCTACAGGTACTGAACACAAATTTTACAGCATTTAAGGCCAAACATTAAAAAAAAAACCCAAGGCACAAATAGAAAGAGACATCAGGATTAACAAATCAATGTTCTAGATTAGCAATAGGACAGTGACTAAGGTTAGTAATGGTTCTTTATTTAGTGTACTAGCAAAAATAAACCTGAGAAGGGCCTAAACGTTGAATGCTTCTTTTCATTACAAGTCTTCATCAGTCTTAAATAAAAAGGTCAGTTTAAATCAGAAAGTTAATGCAATTAACATCAGAGAAAAAGGGCATTAACACAATATTAGAGACAAAGAATAAGATCTCAACTTCAATAGAAAAAGAAAGGTCACAGATTATTTATGAAAGCCTCCAAGTTAGCCAGTATTCTCTCACTTGCTCTTTTTTTATATGTGGTTTGTCTTACTCCATTGTAATTGCATTTATTGTGATTGTCATCTGAATATTTTGTGAAATCAATTCATATAAAAACACCAAAGATATCTGTTGGACCTGAGAAATTCTGTTCTAGATAAGTGCAGATCTGTCTGTAGCAATCCTAGATTTGCTAGCAGTTATCTTTAATAGTGCATTGTGTTGAAAGACAGAACAAAGATAAATAGGTCTTCATGAAAAAAAAAGGGGAAGAACTGTAAATCAGTCAAATTACCTTCAGGTCTCAGAGAAATGCTAAAGCAAATTAAATCATTTGCATGTATATATCTGCAAGAGAACAACAATCGCCATGAACTGAAAAGAACAAATTGCATCCATCTTTTTTCCTTACTCTGTAATGTGATAACATGCATTGTGAACAGAACAGAAGCAGCAGCTAAAACACCTGGGATGTAATAAAACTTTGATAATCCTTTGCATTCTCTTTTCCTAAGCAACCTAGGAAAACAATCTCTAGATTAATTCACTAAGAAGTGGACACAGAGGTGGATAGTGAAATTACCTGCTGTTCACTGTCCAAAGAAAAAAGATACAAAGAACAGGGTTTCATTGGCATCTGATTTGGATCTATCGGTAATGCTCTTACAAATGACCCAGTTGAAATAAACACAAGCTATATTTAGGAACTTAAAACTGAATTCAGTAGTATTCCAAGGCTAGATTTGAATTTACCAAATCAGAGATTGCCAGTAGGCATGCATATTTTTTGTAGGGACACAAGCAGGGAGCAATTCTTCAGAAAAAGATCTGTGGTTTTAACAGTCCACTAGATGGATATGAGTCAACAATGTCATCTTGTTATTAAATATATGTGTGTGTATATATATATATAAAAAAATAAGTGAATACCTAAATAGGAAACACAGAAAATAATTAGTCAATAGCTTTGATTGAAATATAGCTATTTTTGCACACTGCAGCTCAAGAAATTAGCAATATAATGGCCTCAAGTTGCGCCAGGGGAGGTTTAGATTGGATATTAGGAAAAATTTCTTCACTGAGAGGGTGGTCAGGCATTGGAACAGGCTGCCCAGGGAGGTGGTGGAGTCGCCATCCCTGGAAGTGTTCAAAAAACGTGTGGATGTGGCGCTTCAGGACATGGTTTAGGGGACATGGTGGTTCTGGATTAATGGTTGGACTTGATGATCTTAAAGGTCCTTTCCAACCTAGTGATTCTGTGATTCTGTGATAATGAATGCAGAAGAAAAAGATAAGCAGAGATCTAGAAATAATAGCCTACAAGGGAGGTCTGAAAAATATGTCAATGCTTAGTTTAAAGAGAAGACAGGTGTTAGGGTTGCAATAGCTATGCTCAGGTGCATAAAAGGCATCAGAGGGAAACATCCACAATGAATGTGGGTAAGTAAAAGTATAAAAGGTCTGAGCTGTAAAAAAAAGGACTTAGGTTAGACATTAGGAGAAGCTTTCTAGTCATAACAAGAGTAAAACTTTGGAATAAGTTCTCTGGGCAGTTACCATAATTTAAGAAATTGCAAGAGTATACCTGTTAAATATATTTAAGTATAATTCATACTATTATGAGGTATGCAGAACAATATAGATGACTTCTTGAGGTCTCTTTACGGACGTTTATTCTAAGATAGTGGCAAACATGGATAAAATTCATAGTGATAATATACAAGAGAGACTCAACCTCACTACCAGAGCCATTCCTCTCTAATTTCTATGAAAATTTCTCTCTCTCACAATTTTATTATCCCATTGTGTCATATAAAGCTGTCATGTTTTAACCGCAGCTGGCAACTAAGCACCACACAGACAATTGCTCATTCCCTCCCGACCCCTGGTGGGATGGAGGAGAGAATCGGGAGGTTAAAAGTGAGAAAACTTGTGGGTTGAGATAAAGACAATTTAATAGGAAAAGCAAAAGCCAGGGAAGCAAGCAAAACAAAACAAGAAATTAATTCACTACATCCCATCGGCAGGCAGGTGTTAAGCCGTCTGTGGGAAAGCAGGGCTCCATCAGGCGTAACAGTTACTTGGGAAGACAAATGCCATGACTCTGAATATGTCCCCCTTTCTTCTTACCCCAGCTTTATATGCTGCGCATGACATCATATGGTGTGGAATATCCCTTTGGTCAGCTGGGGGCAGCTGCCCCAGCTGTGTCCCCTCCCAACTGCTTGTGCAGACCCAGCCTCCTCACTGGTGGGGTGGTGTGAGAAGCAGAAGAATCCTTGACTCTGTGTAAGCACTGCTCAGCAATAACAAAAACATCTCTGTATTATGAACACTGTTTTCAGCACAAATCCAAAACACAGCCCCATACTAGTTACTATGGAGAAAATGAACTCTATCCCAGCCAAAACCAGCACAAGCCACCAAGGTGAAAAATGCTACTGTCATAAACTAGGTAATGGTCGACATTTTAAAGAGGAAACAACAGAACCATTAAAAATAAGCAGATAACCAGGTAAGCATCAAGGACAATAATAATATTAAATTTTTTTATAATTGTAGTATGAGTTAAAAGCAAATCTAAACATCAGGCTAGTGTATTCAGGACAAACACAGGCTTGACTTAGCCTTTTTACAGGAAAAGCAAAAGATACATCAGCATAATCCCAAACCAAGAGGATCTTCCTCTCAAGAGCCTCTGGCCAGCTGCCAAGTCAGGTGCCTGTGAACTACATCGGTATACATAAAACCTTAACACTGAAGCTATTGGTTCAATCTTATCAAATTTAGACAGGATAATTAGCTGAAATGCAGCTCTGAGAGTATGAGAGTACATCTTTTGAACTGGAGAAGTCTTCATTGGAGAGGTTCAGCACGCAAACAATGTGGAACACCTCCTTGCATTTCTTGGCATACCATTGGGCAGAGAGACAGGGAGACTGGGAAAAAGTCACCTTCATCTATAGTGATTTCTCAGTCCTGCTTTACTAAATTGAGAGAAGACACAACTAAACCTACTAGGGGGCAACACACATTTCCCTTTGCTTTTGTGACTGCCACAGTGCTGCAACAGCCACCTTCAGATAGGAGTAGTAGTTTCTCACAGTGAAAGAATGTTTTTGATCAAATACATACCTTAGATATATTTACAAGATTTGTAAGAAACAAGCATGAGTCTAAAACCAATCCTTGAAAAAGACCAAACACATTCCAGTCTCTCATAGGAGTTTCCAGCAGTGAGTTTCCAATGACAAGATGCACAGGTTTGGTCACTCAATGTTCAAAGCTGGGCTCTTAGCAAGAGTGGTCTACCTGATCCCAGGTGCCATGATGATAAACCAGCAACAGACCTGCTGACTAGACAGAGATGAGTGAAGCTATTTAAAGGTTTTTAACTTTTAACCAAAGCCCTTCAGCACTTTGTACAGAGTTTGAAGACAGACTTACCAGACTTGCTCAGCTAGCTTGTCTTGGGCACCTTTGTCACTTGACTGTGTGTCAGCCCTAACTGGAGAATAAGAGTACTTCCACTACTGGTGCACAGCAGTCTGGAAGCTTGTCATTAAGATCTGTATCAGGAAAAACTGTTCATATATACTTAGTTTGCAAGGTTCTTTTTAAGTGAAATTTCAATGTAACTATTTTAGAAGAAAAGCTACAGCTTTAACCACTATCAATGTATAAACACAACTAAACAAGGTCAGGGGAACTCTAACATACAATATTTTTCTTGTACCTCCATGGACAGCTTTAGTGGGTGTAAGAAGCTGGTCTATGTCACAAAGTGTAGAAAACATACCTTTCTTCACTCTGCAACATCCTATATGGAAATGTTACAACCTCATCTGTATGATCTTTCTGTAATTAATGCATGATATGTAACTCACTATTTCAAAGCAATTGATCACAGGAATATATTCTATTTAGAGCATGATCTACTGGGTGAGATTATATTACATGTAAAGAATAATAGTCTTTTCTCTTCATCATATCAGTAGATAACTGTCTCTCAGAACTAAAAAGGAAGTTTCTCTTGGTGCCAAGCTGAAAAGAAATGGAATCAATCATGCCGAACTAAAGAGAATGAAGCATAACATTGCTTCAGATCTCAATTTCTACAGTTTTCTATTGCACATAGACATCAAAATAAGCTTAATTTCAAATCTTGAAACTGGAAAAAAATTTAGGCTGATTCTTTTTTAAAATAATATCACTACTGTGACAATGTAATATAGAGGTCTTTGGTGTATGTAAACATACATTTACCATCTATCAGAAATCAACTTATAGAAATAAAATGCAGCTGCACTTTCTAGGTGTTGACAAATAAAAAATCAAACCTTTTCCCATAAATGTACACTAAACTGCCAAAAGGTTGGTTTTGGGATAGCAACATTTTTTGGAAAAAAATACGTGAATAAGGTGGGAACTCTTTTTTCCCCTAGCAAGTTAATTAGTAATTAAAAATAGGTTAAAAATTGCTTCTGACAGAGTTTAAGAGTTGTAATTGAGAGCAGAGCTTGGCTTTATTTAGTTGCTGAAAAAAACCCACAACAAACTTGCAAAAAATGAATTTTAAAAAGATTAAATGTGTAGCATGCAGATTTTACTCACATCTGTTTATTCATTTCCATCTTATGTTCTAAACTCCATTGAAGTTTGAAGATAAAATTCATCCATCTGTTTTAATATGAATGATTCAGTTTTTTGTAACAATTGTATGCAAACTGAAACACAGAAATTGCTAAGTTTATTGGGAATTAAAACACTGTATTATATGCAGTTAAAACTATTTTGAGCTTCTGTTTCTTCTACTGACTCTTCCAGAAATGTGCATTATTCATCAAGTAAAATTTTTAAAAATAATTTAATAGAGCTGCCAAAATCACTGTCCATGGTATAGGTTGGTCTAATACAATATGCAGACAAAGCCATGAAACTGAATGTTTTCCAGATAGAAACAGAAAATCAACTTCTACCATCACATTCCTAACTAGCAATACAGGTAACAGTTTATAGTCTCATATGATTTTTAAGCAGAACTACTGAGAACCTATTTCATCCTTTTTGTCTTCTTTTTTGTCTGTTCATAAATTAATTCCCACTTCAATCCCTTAATCACCGGCCTTTGGTGTTGTCATGCTAAAGACAGATCATGTCAAGCTGAGGATCTGACAATTACTGAGTCTGGAAGAGCTTTGATTTAAATTAATTTAGTATCAAATATCAGGCATCTTGTCTGGCTGATAGCAGGTTTTAAACTGATCATTTGATTATACACATTTTTTACTTCTTTCTTCCTTTCTAAAGCAGTTCTCTAACTGCTGCTGCTGCACATAGCCAATATACAGAGTAATGTTGCTTCATGCTCCTGACATTGATATGACAATCACAGCAATTCCACAGCACTCTGATGATGTGAATTGCTATTTAGAAATGAACCCCCACACAATAAAAACCAGACCAATATGACAGACTTTTAAAAAATTTCCCAACAAGCCTTCTCTGAATACTGTATGTCCTTTATATGGCACATAAATTCAGAGCATTCTAGGAGGAGACTTTGTTTTCTAATACTAAAGCAGGAAGTTGATAAATTAAGTGGTCCTGTTAAGAAGTCATGACCTGGTGTTTAGAAGCTGATGTTTATAAGACCCACGGCACAGAGAAGGTCATCTGCAGAGGACAATTCAGGTTGGTAAAAATTCTAATCAGAAGATAAAATATATATAGAATGTCCCTTGGGTTTTAGCTACATCTCTTTCTTGTACATAGTTTCTGAACGTTATAATCATGGATCTGGCATTTAAAAAGATGAAGTATTTAAAATCATTTTGGTATGAGAATTGTGCTTTGAAATTCTCAGTTCCTAATGAAAGTTTTCTTTTTATAGAAGAAACACTCAACAGGAGAAGTTTATCCAGTTGTATCTCCTACCTGGTGGAGAATAATATCTTCCTCCTTCTTTTTTAACATAACTTGAGAAACCTGTACTAATCAAGTACTCCTTCCCCAAAACATTATTTTGCTGGATGCCAAAACTGCAAAATGTCTATGAAATGATTAGGTAGGAAATAGCTTTTGAGACTCTGTACTAGAGCTCCTAGCTTACATGTTCTTGCTTTCAGTCCCTCTGTCTCTCCATATACATATATATCTATGTATCTATGTATATTTATGTATGTACTTATGTGTATGAATAAATATAAAAAAGTATATATGCAAGAATCTGCTGATACACCTACATCTTAATGATCAAAAAGACTCTTTTTATCATTTAGGAAGTTATAAAGTCACCTGATTATCATTTTACAATCATGAACATGTAGCAGTTAACAGAAGTTGCTTTTGCTGAAACCTGTTAAGATAACAGAGATAACCTTGAGTTTTTCTCTCTAAACTCTAAAGGTGGATAAAATCAACATTGTGAGAAAACTAAGATAGAAATAGAATAATTTCTGCGTATTTTATGCTTTGTACCTTCTTAGCATGTCTTAAATTTAAGCACTATGTACAAAAAACAGGAACAAAGTTATTGCCGTGTTAGATAAAAATCTATGCTCAGCTAATTCAATACTTTGTTTCCAACAAATAAATCTGTTGATAACCTGACTCTGATACTAATTTGTTTTAATAAAAACAAAACCAAAAAACCTATCTGGTATCTTAAAGGATAGTTAATATCTCTTCCAAAAATACAATTAATTATTCTGAATAGCTAACCAGCAATATATTAAAAGATTTGCCCATATTTTCTATTTCAACATCTTCTTGTGGATTCTACATGTTAATTGCACAACTATATCAGCAAGTCTATTTTCTATCAGTGTAGTATTTGAGCTTTTTTAATTATGTTGAACATATTTTTTGTCTCAGATATGCAGAAAAGCAGGTGTCTCATTTACCGTCATTGCTTAAGTGTTTAGAATTTCCCACAAAATTTATAGTAAAATACCACATGCTCTGAAAAAGTCTAGATAGACAAAACACTAGAAAAACTAAGAACTAACAGCCAGCTAAAGTAGGCCTATTTCCGCAAAAGAATGAGGGTTTACTTGTTTGGTTTTGGGTTTTTTTAATGGTCCCCCATCTTTTCTCAATCTAAATGGTTGCCAATCATTAGCCGTCTAACTGCTGGTCAAATAGAGTATTTTTCTTATTTATTCTGTTTTGCAGTGTGAGTTCTGGGGAAGTCCAGGAATGTAATATGTAAGTTGATAAATCAATGCAAATTCAAAAGCGATTCTCAGCATAACAATGCTGATATAATGTCCCTTTTAGATCAAGGGTAATGTAAATATATTGAACAAAAAACTGAGCAACTAATTTTTGATCATTTCAATAGTGTCAATGAAATACTTGTTCTTTCCCACTTTGCATAACTTCTATAGTTATCACAGACAAGTTTTCCATCCTCTATTAAGTTTTCATATGGCAATTTTGACCTATGTATATTTAGAACTTTAAGATGATTCCTGGACTGTAACTTGACCAATAGCATGTTAGCAGCTTAATTATAATGTTGTGTGCCATTACATTAGTTGGTGACTAATTTGGAAAAGAGAAGACAATGATACTGAGAAATATCAATACATGTGTTTTTTACAGATGAAATAATTTAATTTCAAACTTTAAAATGTTGCTTTTTAAGTATTACTTTAAAATTACCCATTGAAATTTTGGTCTTTAAACTTAGATTTCTTTGACTTGAGGCGTGGTACTTCAATCAATTACAGAGAGCCACGTAATCTGACATAGGTAAAGAAAAAACTGTGAAAGGGAAAAAAAGAAAATTAAAAAAACATCCTGACTGGTAGGAGTGGTTTAGGCTAACAGTGAACCAGAACTGAACCTTCACAAATGTGGAGGACAAGGGAGGGAAACTTAAATAGCACTATACTATGTATCTTCAAGCTAAAAAACATTGCTGTCAAAAGAAATCTCCATTGCCTCATGCCAAGGATTACTACTGAAAGGTATTATGGCCATGAGAATATCAATTCTTGTACAAAGAACAACACAAATACTGTTTAAGAAAGTTTACTGATCTATTTAGGCATGGTGTGAAACTGAAATTCCAGCATGACGGTCTGGAACCAATGGAGATAACAGATTATTAAAAAGAGTTTACCTTCTGGCTGACATCTTCACACAAAGTTAAAATAGTGAAAAGCAAACAATTCTAAAATTAATTCTTGTCAAAGCAATTAGAATTTACTAAGCAAAGGATACCATCTACTCCAAACTGAAAGATTAAGGAAGCAGATACTGGACAGATGTTTTGCTAATAAATTCAAAATAATACAAAGAGTACAGGAAAGAGAAAGAGGGAGACACATATCAGGTAGTAATGAAGCAGAACTCAAAATTCAAACCTGTGTGGAGCATACAAAGCTGTTCATGCTGGGCCAACCACCATGAGCTGAGCTATGATCAAGCAGATGGAGAAAAGAGACATTAGAAAGACTATCATATGAAAGAGATTCCAAGCATTGCTAAGTTTGTACAAGACAAATAAGAATTTTTGCAGGAAAAAAAAAGATTGGGTTACCACCCTTAAATCTAACAGAACATATAACCTTGCATTAAACCACAGATATCAATGAAGACTTTTCTTAAGCTACATACCTAAGAATTTTTTTGAATGTAGATCGTAACATAGAGATGTCCAGCAAAGTACTATGAAGTTTGTTTCTTTCAACTTTATACTGTTAGAATTACATGTCTGCATTTTCTGTATCTATTTGTCAGTACAAAATACAGTTAGGGAAACACTTCAATAATAGAAAATGAAGTTATTTAACCTCAGATCAAGTAAATTAATACAGAAAAAGGCTGCAGAAATATGCATTTTTCAGCAGAAGTATTTATACTAAAACTTTGATTATGTTTAATATCATGTGAAAATGAATTCTTGCAAAAGTGTCTAACTAAATTGTTAATAAAAGTTTTAAAAGTTACTACAAGTGGTGATTGGAAACTGCAAATCTTACACTGCTTCTAATTCAGCTCTTATTATCTGAGTAGCATGTTCTCTTTGTTGACTTTTGTAGGCCAGACAACAGTTTTAGTAATACAAAAGTCCTTATTGAGCTCATCAAGTGCTAAGCCATTTAGCAGTTATGCACCTCATCTTCATTAGCTCCTAATATCAAATTCATTGACACAAACAGCCATTTTTTGACTGAACTTAATACTGATCTGTTTGACTGAGCTTTTCATTAAATGGAACTTACTTTGATGAGTAGTGTGCTGCACTGTGGGGTACTTGTATGGAGGCAGTTATGTGATTTGGGATTTTTATGTTGCTTTTTTATTGAAATAGCCCTGTTATTCACTCCTAGTAATGAATCAGTACAGACAGTAGAATATACCATCTAAGGATGAACATAGATCTGAAGCAGCAGAAACTACTGTTAATTGGTGTGCCACAAAAAGTGGGAATCTTTTTCTCTTTAATTTACACCTGTAATGGCAGCATTTTTATAAGCTACATGTATACACAGTAGCTATTTTTGATTTCTTTCTGAAAGAACTGTTGACTCTGAAAGTTACATATAAATTCTTAAGCACTAATTTAATACTTATGATGGCTCTACTCATTCCTACAGTTAAGGAAAACATTAGCATAGGTTTAGTTTCATGTCCTTTTCAAGAAAGCTCTTAGATTTTTGTTTAAGTGTAGATGTGCACATAACCCTCATTTATATCAGTGTGACATAATCTATATTTCAGTACTTTTCTGAATGAGAACCTTTAATTTCTAAGTATTCACTGCTCTGATTATTGACATTAGAGAAAGAAGAGAGGACCATCTTCCTCTTTTACTTGAAGAAAAATACTTTTAGAATCAAAACTTCATCATTGTATTGGATTAAGCATTTACTGAATTAAAGGCTCTTTTCAATGACGCCCAATGACAGGACAAGCGGCAGTAGGCACAAACAGAAACTTAAAGAGTTTTCATCTGAACATCAGGAAACATTCTATATCACTAAATGACTATGATCAATCACTAAATATTAGATGAGAAGATATCTGGATAATTGTAGACTTCCTGCAGAAGTTAGCAATGGTGTACCAACCAATCAATCTCAAATCACTGAGAGTAATGAAAAAGTGTATTCTGAAAACAAGTTGTGTGTTTTAAATGGGAGGGAAAATAATGATGAGAACATCTCAGCAAGATATCTGCAGGATAGTGAAGTCTAAAATTAAGATGTTTAATGAGCAAGATGACAGGAATCAATAAATCATTATAACAATGAAGAAATTACTAAATGTAGGACAAATAAAAAAATATACACAAAAGCCCTTAATCTTTGAAATATATGCTTACTTTCCAATATGATAATTCTTTGCTTTCCTTTTTAAGTTCCTCAGTGTTTCCCCACTTATTTTTCGTCTCACTTTTTTACTAAATATTTTCTCTTTCTTCATTTTTCATACTATTTATGAAAGAGTAACTTCTTTTGTTTAAAACTTCCTCAGTCATGATATTCAAGTGGGTAAAAACCTCACTAAAACATTTTGCTCTCCCAATCAAATTCATTCATTCTGGGATGTTATGATTCCCTAAAGAAATTGTCAGCATCTTTCGCAATAAATAGAAGCCAAACTTGTAATACATTTTCTTGAGCTCTCTCCCTCTCTGGTCTAATGATTACTTGCTTTTCCAGAGAATCTGGCTGCTGTCAAAGTCTTAACTTTTATAGAAGAGGCTACAGTAAACCTCAAATCATATAATTGTTTGCAGGACCTTCCTATATGAAAAGCCAGAACAGCTTTCACTAAAATAATAAGTGAAGAAGCAAAGTGGTGTTTCTCTAAAAAGTTTGGCAGCATAAAAAATATTTGTTGCCAAACGTTATGAAAACAAACTGTACAAATAAAAACAAAACCTGCTAGCTTACAGGCTACCTAAACTTCTGAAAGCATTCCATTAACAAGATGTTCACAAGATTTCCACAAGAGACTCCCATAAACCTGCTATAATTAAAATTTTAACAAAAAGGCAAAATTAAGAAAAATCCTTGAAGATCTTCTAAACATGCTTGCTAAGTAACACACAAAGAGGAGTAAATTCACCTGCATAATACCACAAAAGAATACATGTATAAACCATTTTAATATATATCTAACTGTAATTCACAACTGACATAATATCTATTCATGTGTCTTGATCTATCATTTCCTTGTGTCTTTATATAGGTGTAAATGACCTATTAAATAATACTAGCATTAATTCATTGCAGAATGGTGAAAGATTGGACCACTGCAGCATCTAATAGAAGTGTAACAAACATCTGCTTTTTTATTCCTTTTTGTTCATCCTACCGTTATTATTTTCTTTCTACAAGATAGAGTAATACTTGTAGATCTTATCCGTTAGTCCCTGCCTTCCATTCCTCAGTTATGATTTTCTGGAGTTCAGTAGTTTCTTCAATTTATTTTACCATTATTCTTCTCTTACTTCAAATCCTCCTTTTGTTCCTATCCTGGTTTTTTTTATTCCTACTCTTCTTTTACGTAGATTTTTTCCCATGCTCCTCTACTAGTTCATCTTCTCTTATAAAAGGCCTTTTGTTCTCTCTGTGCTGGAATATTTGGTTTTATTATTCCTGACAAGTTTAAACACATGTCAGTAAGTACAGGCCATAATAGGTGCTACTAAATATAATTCCAATATTTGACTCGGTATGGCTGATGCTATCATCTAGACTTTGAATATTTACTCTAAATACTGTTTATTTGACTGAGGTGATGTTGTAAGATTTTCTGATCCCATAAAAAATATTAGTAGAAAGAACGTATCTTCCAGTAGTATCCTGAAATATTCTGGATGAGGGGATCGAGTGCTCCCTTACTAAGTTTGCAGATGACACCAAGTTGGGTGGGAGTGTTGGTCTGCTGGAGGGTAGGAGGGCTCTGCAGAGGGATCTGGACAGGCTGGATCGATGGGCTGAGATCAACTGTATGAGGTTTAATAAGGCCAACTGCTGGGTCCTGCGCTTCGGTCACAACAATCCCATGCTCAATGGGGTTCTATATCCCTACCAACCCTTCCACCCAACTTGGTGTCGTCTGCAAACTTACTGAGGGAGCACTCGATCCCCTCATCCAGAATATTTCAGGATACTACTGGAAGATACGTTCTTTCTACTAATATTTTTTATGGGATCAGAAAATCTTACAACATCACCTCAGTCAAATAAACAGTATTTAGAGTAAATATTCAAAGTCTAGATGATAGCATCAGCCATACCGAGTCAAATATTGGAATTATATTTAGTAGCACCTATTATGGCCAATATTTAATCTTTCTCGAAGAAATGTATTGATTTCTTGTGGCAGTTGGTACATCTTGGGTCTGGCTCACAATAGTATTAGCATATTAATTAGCCATATAGGATAAAGGAGTAGCTTAATTATAAGAACAAAGGAGCTCCTTGAACATAAGGAACCTGTCAATCAATTACTGTGAAAATTGTGATGGTGAGGAGAACCTTTGAGAGGGGCAAAAGTAAAATTCCATGCAACGCTTTAATACAAAGCACAGTTTAGGGGTATTGTTCTTGCACCTTTCTTCACTCACTAGCATGGAGACCAAGTTGTTTATACTCTTTCTTTACCTTTGATTATTACTCTTTTTCTAAATTACAAATACCTCTTGTATAACATAACAAAAAAAGTTTATAGGAAATCAGTTTGAAGAAATAGATGTTTACATCCCGTGCAAATACCTTTAAAAAATAGTCTATGCTAAATTATTGTGCTGTCTCAATATCAGAGAAAGAGGTCCGCATCTATGTAAAGTAAATTTACATTTAAAATCTGAAGTATATAAAGTATCCCAAAGAAGATAAGGACTGCTCAATTTTTCAGTCCATTTCTGCTATGGATACCTTAAGTCTACAAGGGAACAGCACCTCTCCTTACCTGTGCCAGTCCTGCTTCTGTAATTTTAACTAACAACTAACTAGTCATCTGAGTTACCTCACTAATTTTCTCTCATTCTACTTACATCAAAACACCTTTGTGGATTCATCCACTATTTTCTGCCTTCTTTCTTCCATGTTATGAATGACCTGTAGTGCTGACAGCATTGTTAATATTACGATAGATAATGTCATGCTGACAGCATTAGTAATATTCTAATAGATAAAAGAGTTAACAGAAGTGTTTGCTGAGATGATTAGCTTTTGGAATATTTGAATAGTATTTTTGAATCAACCTTTTCTGGAAACAGTGTTTTCACCGTGATATCGGGTTTTGTTGGATGATAACTCACTATCACCTTCAGGAGGAATTATCCGAGTGAACTGGTTTTTTTCATCTTGGATGATAAAGCTGTGAATCTCAAGTTTGGTGAAGTTTTCTAAATATGCATAAAAATGTGACGACTCTTCTTCCACTGCATACACCTTACTGTTGAAAAAGGAAACCTGCTCTCAGACTCTAGTTACTCTTCAGTAACTACTGAAAGTGATATTGTAGGAGTATGCCTAACTCCAAATAAAACAACTTCATCCTTTTGGGGGGGACAGTGTTTCTATTATTGATGCTCATTCTTGGAAATCTCCTCTTAATACATATGAAAGAAAACTTCTGCCTGTCTCTCCAGTCTTCCAAAAAAGTTATTTATGAGTTTCATGTGCTCACAGCATAAAAGAAGGGGAAGACATGGAAGTGTGGACTACAGGCTTCACAAACCCAGCTCAGACCCTGGACTGTTATCCATAGCCAAGATATTTACTTGTGCATGTCTGAAACAGCTGAACTCTGAGGAGTTTCTGACAGGAGACATGGCCCACGTGATGTTGGGCTTACTCATTCCTGTTCTGCAAGCATCTCTTTGCTTCCTTCCCTTTCAGAAATTTCTGTAGGTCACTAAAACAATGGTTCGTAAAAAACTTTGCTTAGCTGAACTCTTGCCCCACCTTAGAGCACAGTAGTAAAACAATGGCTTAAACAATTCCAACAGAAAGTGACTAATTTGAATTTACTTCTAGTATCTCCACAGATAAGAGAAATAAATTTGCAAAACTACTAGAAGGCAGTACAACTAATAAGGGGGTAAAAATCTCTGGCTGCAGACAAAAAGGAAAATTTAGTATAATATAAAAAAAATTAAGATTTTTTTCTTCATGTGTTACAGTAACCTTTCAGTTGTTAAAAAACCCACAACTATACCGACAGTGATAGGGAGACATCAATCATCTAATTCATTTTTTATTAATAATGTATTTCAGGATACAACCTAAAATTCTAGTGTCAAAAACATGTCTGTCATTTAAGTATTACATACAGGAAAGTCAGTGAAATACAAGAAACTCCAGGAGGCTAGCAGATCAATGATGTGCATAGTAATTATGTTGAAGTGTTTTTCAAAACAGTCAAAGCAGCTTTGCATTCATGCTAAGCACAGAAAATGAACCAGGTAAACAAATCAGCCAATTCACAGTATCCTTGATCAAACAAAACTCTTTGAAGATTGAAAAGTGACTACTGTACTATTTTCTCAATAATCATTTATTATAAAGCTACATTGGCCTGCTTCTCTGTGTGTCTCCTAGAATAAATACCACAATCAGATGCAGTATGATGAATTTACAGATTTTTGTTGTTATACAGAATGTTCCGCCTTCCCATTAGGATGTCAGAAATTAATCAGAAGGGAAGAATAGCGTTTAGTATACCTAGTGGCATGGAAGAAAAAATAAACTGCTCCACACAGTGAGTTTTGCTGTAAGTATTTCCCAACAATTGAAGAAAGACCACGATTATCTGAGAAAACAGAAAGTTCTGTTAGACTGCTTTTGCTGCTCAGCTTTCCTATGATTTCTGCTTTTCTTCCCCATGACAATTCATCCAGCATAACTTCAAATTAATTTTCAACTTAAACCCCTCTCACACTTTTTTCCTTTATAGTCTTTTTCTTGATCTTCTTCTATTGATGTTTTCAGATTAAGCCTCCAAAATTCCTCAAAGACATATCTCCATTCTCTAAATTCCCCCTTAAAAAAAATTACTCCAAAATTAATATCTCTGTTATTATACCAGCTACTACTAAGTAAAAACTGTATCATAACTGGAGATGGTGTATCTGCTCTATAACATGTTAGCATTACGCTGAACAGGTGATTGTGGTGCAATGAAGATTGTTTTGCTTGAATTTAGTAAGTGAATATAAACAAAACCAAATAGAAAGGAAAACCATGTTTGGATACACTACTGATTGATAAGAAGAACTATTAGAAGTTCTGATTTTTTTCTACAATCAACTTCTAAATTCTAAGAGAATTTCCATTATGTATCCGAATTTTCCCCATTTCTCCCCCCCCTTCCGAAAATGAAACAAAACTGTAATAATAAAACCTCAGTTCATAGGGAAAAAAACCAACATGTGCCCCAGCATGGCAAGACATCTCCCTGTCCTTCTCCACCAGACTCCTGTTGAATGAAAGCTTCCTGTCAGCACTCATAGTTCTAATGATTCCAGCCACAGTCGTGATAATGGAATTCTTATGGAACAGTTAACCAGGTTTCACTGATCCTGCAGATTCTTCAGGTTTTGTCCCGTGGAAAAAAATCACAAAATGGGGCTGTCCCAGAACTCGTCTGCCAAACCAAAGCTCCTCATCTGCCCGTCAGATGGAACTTCATTAGCATTTATTGCAATGGACATTTCCCTAAATAAAGTTTCATAGGAAAAATATTAAGGAGCTGTTTTGTTTGAAAAAGTTGTCAGTGTGGCAAAAGCTCACTACAGAGAGAACAGATTTGAAAAAAATGAGGCAATGTTTTTGGAGAATTTGAAGAATTTGTTACAGAGAATTATATTAACTGAATTTGATGTCTAAGCAAGTTGAGGGCCTATAAGAAAGATGGGGACAGACTTTTTAGCAGGGCCTGCAGTGATAGGACAAGGAGTAATGCTTTTAAACTAAAAGATAATAGATTTTGACTAGGTATAGGAAAGAAATTTTTCACAGTGAAGGTGGTGAAACAGTGGAATGGGTTGCCCAGAGAGGTAGTAGATGCCCCATCCCAGGAAACATTCAAGGCCAGGTTGGACGGGGCTCTGAGCAACCTGATCTAGTTGAAGATGTCCCTGTTGATTGCAGGGGGGTTGGACTAGATGACCTTAAAAGGTCCCTTCCAACCCAAACTATTCCACAATTCTATGAATTCTGCCCATACTACCACATGGGGAAAAAGTGCCCATAGGTAACTGAGATTTATATGCAGAACAGTTGTAATTTCAAAACCTTTGCTCTTTAATTTTTTAGTTTGGATTACCTGAGGTTGGTCTGTGTTAGGAAGCTGGATGACTATTTTGAATCATCTTGGTTATCTTTTGAATTATACTGAAAGAAACAACAAGCAAAAAAACCGGTATCCGTGCTCTCAGGGAAATACAGATGATAAATGGAGTCCTGTGACCCTTTCTTTGAGTTGAAAGTAGCAAGACAGTTTCATGCCATATCTGGATGATCTGCTGCTCTCAGTTAAAACAAATGCAATATCATGTGAGTATCTCAGCTTAGTCTAGGAGAATACCTGTAATTACTCATCAAATACTTTCCACATCTTAACTATTAAGACAATAAAAAGTACTCCTCAGTGGTGATCACATTGGTGATTTAGTTTAGTTGTCATGCCATTTCAAAATTCACCTTCTGTGATGCTCTGTCTCAGTGTCTCAAAAAAAGAGTACTTTGCTAGGTATGTCCTCAGGGACCTACTAAGGAATAATAGTTACTGAGGAAAGGTTGAGAAGTTTAGATAATTGAGTTCATCTGTGAGACTCAAAGCCATACAACCCCAGGGCTCATTACCTCCTCTGTTCACTGAATTGTATGGCACACTCACATTTAAAGACTGATATACGTAAACAGTCTAAATTCTGAATTCAAATATTTGGGTTCTTCTTCAGATTGTGTATTTTTTTAGGGTGTTTTTCTTTGTTTTATATCACTGGGGGGGGCATAATGTACTAAAAATGCATTAATTTTTTACTGGATATCTCACACAGACCATCAAAATGCAGACGCTAGAAGTAGAGCTTTACATTAAATGTAATCCAAAATAAATTTGAAATATATTGGACAATGTCTTTAAGCAATCCATCATATTCCAAATAAACTAATTGGTGTTATTTATATAAATAAAATAATATGGTATTACAGAAATCATCCATTTCAAATTATTTTGGCCACTTCTGTTGAGGGATAGACAGTAAATAAATAAATAAATACAGAAATACAGATCAGTAAAAATTTCTCTACTACAGATTCTTTAAAACACTAATTTTTGCCATTAGGTATTCTGGCAATATTTCAACAAGCACCTTTAATAATAAAATATTTTCTTATAAGAGTCAATAGGTACTCATTAGAGAAATGTAAATTTCAAGTAATTTTTTCTGTTTAGCCTGTTTCTTATATCATCTACAAGAGATCCTTACTGTTATTAAAAAAAAAATTTATCATCTTCTATTGTAAACAGAAAAGAGGCTTATTTAAATGTTACTGATAATTTGTGGTTAAAATGTCTTTTTCACATTTATTTTCAATGTGTTGCTTTTTTTTTTTTTAATTCTATATAGAAATCAAGTTTCTAATATTCTGCCAATATCCTTGTGTACTTCTTCATCCTCAGCAAGTCAACATGGTTATATTAATATTGTTTCATTTAAATAGACCACTAATTCTATTAATATTGTTTCTTTTAGAAACATTACCTCTAATCCCCAAATCATTTTTATTAACAAATAAAAATTGCGTGCAATGTTTTGTCAGTAAGACAATGAACAGAGAAAGGAAAGACTAAAGAAATAGAAAAAAAGATTCAGAACTGTAAAAACCCTGCTTGTGAGGAGCAAAGGTTCTTTTCTTGGCATATGCTTTGTATTTCATAGGTGTAGGTACCCACTTAAATTGGAATCACTGTCTCTAGATTGCTCAAAGGTCAAGGATCCAAGACACAGATGACAAAAACACAGAAAATGAATCTCTTTTGTTCCTTTGTCCATCTCCCTGTCACCCACCCACATAAGCAAAAACATGAAAGTAAAACATTTGTTTACACTGAAATATTGCTGATATTTTCAAGGGTCTCATAAATCAAAATGTAAACTGTTTCAGGGTGTAGACTTTTTTAATTGGTATATGAAAAACAGTTTGGCTTTGGAACAACAGCTATTTTGAGAATACTGGTAGATGAAAAGCTGGGCATGAGCTGGCAATGTGCGCTCGCAGCCCAGAAGGCCAACCATATCCTGGGCTGCATCCAAAGCAGCGTGGCCAGCAGGTCAAGGGAGGTGGGTTGGGTCCAGTCAGCATATTGGGCCCTCCGTACTCCTCAGAAAGGAATCACCTACGATTCTGTGATTC
This sequence comes from Phaethon aethereus, assembly GCF_964289735.1. NCBI lineage: Eukaryota > Metazoa > Chordata > Aves > Phaethontiformes > Phaethontidae > Phaethon > Phaethon aethereus. Next base: position 89,043,756 of record NC_138582.1, on the reverse strand, counting down.
TGCCCCTCTACTCGGCTCTGGTCAGACCCCACCTGGTGTCCTGCATCCAGCTCTGGAGCCCTCAGCACAGGAAAGACATGGACCTGTTGGAGAGGGTCCAGAGGAGGGCCACAGAAATGATCAGAGGGATGGAACACCTCTCCTATGAAAACAGGCTGAGAGAGTTGGGGTTGTTCAGCCCAGAGAAGAGAAGGCTCCGGGAAGACCTTACTGCAGCCTTCCAGTACTTAAAGGGGGCTTATAAGAAAGATGGGGACAGACTTTATAGCAGGGCCTGTAGCAACAGAACAAAGGGTAATGATTTTAAACTAAAAGAGGGTAGGTTTAGTCTAGGTATAAGGAAGAAATTTTTCTTCCTTAAAACACTGGCACAGGTTGCCCAGAGAGGTGGTAGATGCCCCATCCCTGGAAACATCCCAGGTCATGTTGGACGGGGCTCTAAGAAACGTGTTCGTGTTGAAAATGCTCCAGCTTATTGCAGGAGGGGTCAGACTAGATGACCTTAAAAGGTCCCTTCCAACCCAAAGGTTCTATGATTCTACTATTTTATATCACAAATGTGAATCAGAAACTTTTTTCTTATCTTAACCGCTACAGATTCATGTTCTGAACTTTCAGTCTTGCCAGTATGCTCTTTTTAGCCAAAGCAGAAAGTAAAATTGTATTTCAGAGAATACTGTGCTTTCCAACAATAGCTAAATACAAGACTTCGTTGATTTTCTCTTCGATGCTACATAGCCATAGAAACCTCGGTGAAATTAATAAAAGTCTGGCAAATGAAAGTAGTAACATTTTCCACCTACTTTGCACTACTTGCATACACATTTAAGCAATTATAAAGGTACCGGGCTGTGAAGAATCTGTTTTTTGGTCTTTAAAATCAATATTTTTATCAATATAAATTAATCTGTAATAATAATTTCTAAGCCTATGGAAGTCATCTCATCTATCCATGATGTGTGAATACTTACGTATAATAGGAAGTAGTGAAGCATCTATAATTAAGAAAAAGGTCAATGCTGTATGAAACCTAAATCCTCTTCAGTCTGTGGAATGAGAGTTAAAGCGCAGAAAACATAGTGAAAGTTTCAAGTCCAAGACATCATGACTGATTCACTTATGATAGGTATTGGATACCACTGAGTTCAGAATAAGTAATTTCAATAGTATATGAAGAGCACTGTTTGCATAGGCCTTAATGTGGGTAGGGCCTAGACGCAGGGGGCTTCACTCATTTCAACATTATGACACTTCAGTGGCATCTGGGGAAAATTTAGGAAAAGAGATTTTCAGTCAGTCAGTTGAGGTTTCATGTCTCTCTATTACAGACAGTGTTTTTTAACACATAGACATCTGTGCTTACATTATGTGCATGTAGCCAGAACTGATTAATCTGTAACTCCTGAGATTTAAACTGTCAACATTGCCTTTTTACCCTCAAATCAAGCTAAAAAAAAGGGCATTTTTCTTAAAACTGAAAAAAAAAAATTGCACTATATTTTATACTGCTGCAGGGAATAAAATAGAACTTCGGATCACACAACAAATGTTTTAATTTTGCAGATGAGAAAGCCTCATGAACATTATGATGAGAGGGCAATGTGATAAAACTACCTATGGGAAGCTCACAAAATGGAACCTTCTTCTTCTGCATAACTTCCCTTTGAATTCCATTGAATCCTAATCTCTGTTGAAATTTACCCTGAAAAGTAAATTCTATCAGAGACTAACTTACTGCAAACTTCATGTAACATATACATAGTACAAACTATTTTATCTCTGAGTTTTAGCCTTGTGGCTTTAAGAAGAAACTGATTTTGTTGTTTAAGTTTAATCCATCTTTGGTGCATATAAAGTCCTCTTTTTGTCTACAAGCACCTGACAGTCTCAATAAAAGGATTCACAGGCCCTTCCAAGGAAAGAGGCAAGCAGTGGAAATGGATGTATAAATCTCTAAGGACTGGCTTTGCATTTTATCTGACGACTGCTTAACTTCGAATTAACAATCAGTCCCTGAAGTAACTCCCAGAAACTCCTAAGTATCTTGATCACTGCAGTACAGGCACCTGCACTCTGACTCAGTGATCCTTCTTTTCCACAATAACACAGCTGCAACAAGAGGTACCAGACATCTGACAAGCCTAACTAAGACAGTACCTTTTGCAGTTAGACATGCAGGCTGAAAAACTCCAGTGTAAAGAAAGTATTTAAGCCAGATCTTACACTTCCTGGCAAAACCTAACCACTGACCTATTAGACTAAGATTACATCAATATTGCCTTAAATGCTGTTTTTTTAAGGGAACAAAATGGCACTTCTTCCTTGAAAGGTTATAGGATTCAAATCAATGCGAGTACCCAAAAGATAGATCTTTCTAACTAATGAACTTGTGTAGATGTTTCCTGACAGTCTCAGAGAAAGTATCTTTTTCAGGTATACCCCTTTTCAACACTTAGAGCAAGGTGGTGAACTTCTAGCCTCCAGTATGTGCACAGAGACTAGGTACCGTAATCAGGACTGCTAATTCCACTTCCAAATTACCAAATCCTTGTCAATCTAGTTGTAAGTAACTTTTACCCAACTGGCACAGAACAGGGCATAGTATTAAATCCCAGGCTATTATCTGTTATACTACTCTTTCTCTTATTGTGAGGTTTTTGTTTGATAAACCTCATTCTGCAAATACTAGAAAGTCAAGTTCTAGATGCAACATTCCTTTAACGTATACTGTCACCATAAATCTGCAAAAGCAGGCATAATTACCATGTAGTAAAGATTTTTACTAAATATAGATGCCTTTTCCACAATTTTTCCACAGAATCAAACAACAGTGTTTAAACTGAATTTATCAGGTTTAGTTTTGTGTGTCGATGGATATGCAGCTAGATTAGTACGCTCCTGAATTTCCTAAATAACTCAGTATGCCTTCCATTCATATGTGAAATATGTAACCTGCATCAGTTTTGAATCCAGGAGATTGAGCTCTGAGAATATTTCACTATTTACAAAGGCAGCCTCTGTTGTAGTCTATATGCCAATATCCAAACCTGAAAAACATTTATGGCTCAATTTCTATGCAGAAATATGCTCTAGTTGCGTGACACATGGCAAAAATCAATCCAGAGGCTAAACATGTGTAAGCAAAGTGGTCTATCAATGCTACCAAACTACTAGTGAAACCTTATCAATAACCTACCTGCCAACACTGCTTCCAGAAATTTCTTTTACAATGTGCCGATAGATGTAAAACAAGACAGGCAAGATTTTTTTTCTCCTTACTTAGGAGAAAAACTCCATGAAGTGAAGAATGAAAAGGTTACCCACTTCCAAAACCTTTATTATATGAACAAACCCAAAGGTCTCTGATGATGAATAGCTCATTATTTGACATTACCCTGGCGTGTACATCCACGGAGTGACTGGAAACTGAGAAGCTGCTGCCTACAAGCTTTACAGAGTGTCTGCTGGAGATTAGCATACTCTCCAATACATCTACATAGTTGAGGACCTGTAACAATGTACTATGAAAAACAATTCAGCAAAAATCTCACAGAACTAATTCCTTGAAAAGACAGCAAAGAACCTTGGCTGTCAAAGGAGATTCTTTCCTTCCTTAGCCAAAATCACACTTAGTGGCTGGGCTCTGTATGACGTACATACGTATGAAACGTGCATGTTCAGTAGTTGAGAAGTTGTTAGTGCTATAAAAATGGCCTGCCATGTAAACAGGCTCAGAACATAAACAACACGATGCCAAGTGCAAATTTAAAATGTGTGAAGGTGTAAAGCAAGCTCAGGGCTGTAGAGCATGTCCCTGAACGCAGCCCAGTTGTAAACTTTCACATTTTGATTTCATAAGGTCAGCATATATTTAGGAATACATTTTAGCACTCAGACTGCTAAAAGCAAATATATTCATCCTTTGGTTCTTTTCTGAGATAGTCTATAAGGACAATTCCTCTGTCGTTTTTATTAATTTTTTTTCTTTTTTTTTTCCTAAATGTCAGGGGACTCTTGCGCACTTCTGTTCTCTTCTGCACACAAAATTTACTCTTAAGTTTCTCTTGTAACCAGTTAACTCCTGTGATGTTTCTCAAACCAAATACACAGTACTACAAGACTCTTGTCTCTGTACATTGTCACTCTGAAACCCACACAGAGAATCAGTCCCTCATAAGCTTACCCTTAAATGTGTCAAAGGGATCCTTATACTCAACCAAGCCTTATGGAAAAAAGAAAAAAATATTATATATATCCCTTCACATGAAGAGTGGCATTCAAACTCATTCACATTAAGTGAATAATCAGTGACATCAACGTTACCAGGAAATAGTTTAAATATCTGAAAGAAACATAATTCATTAAACCCTCATGTTATGAGAATAAGGAAAACAGGAAAAGGATGTAGTTATTTCAAGATTGAAGATGCATGCACATACACATTGTTTAAGTAGTACGCAAAGAAGAAATAATGTGCAAGATTCAGGAAAAAGATAGTTTCGGTCTCTGCAATTTCATACGGCCGCAAATAGCAAACATCTCCTGTTTAGCCCTGCTTGAATTGTAGTAAAGGTCCCTAATGATGATTAACATTTTTTTCTATTTCTAGCAAAATGGCACTGATTTTCTGTGAGCACAGAAAATTAGTATGTCAGAAATGTTGAATTGTACTTTCAGTTACATAATGATGTAAAAATTTGGTAATTATTGCAACACATCAATTCATTAAATAAAAAATGCTTTTTCATTATAGGTTAAAAATTAAGAAAAAAAAATGCCATTAGCTTCACTTTAGAGTTACCAAGCTCTTTATTAACAAATGGCCTCACAACAGCAAAACAAAGTAATTCCTGACACAATGCCACTGCATCCCACTTTCAAGTCACAATCCATGTCAGAACACAGAATGAGGCACCCTGGCTGTACAGAAACACAGCTATTTCTACTCCTCTCTGTCTCCACAGCTCATTCAGAGTACTGCCTTGTCTTGTCTTGTCCCAATCACTCTGCCCGTGCGTTGGAGAGCGGAACGCTATCAAATCTGACGTTGCTGCAGGCCCCTTAACAGAGCAGAACATCAGCAAGAAAATGATTGTGTATGGTCTGTGAATTGAATATATTCCTACAGGCACAGTTCTGAAGTGAAATTATCATGTTTAACGCGCTCCCTTCAACAACTAAAACATAAGAGCCATTTTGAGTAGTTGGAGGGCTAGCTGAGTGCTCTGCTTGGAAAGCGCCAGCGTATCCGTGCATACTCAAAAACGCGTCTGGTTTTCTAACAGTGTAACCATAAGATTTAATAACAGAAATACAGTGTGCAGGAAAGAGGCCAGTGCTTGCTTTCATGTAAGAAAAGTCACAAATGTTACCAACTTGTAGAGCAATTTCCCATGAACCTGTGAAGAAAAAGATACATTTTTTTCCTTCTTTCAACAGAGTAGCCCAGAGTACATACACCTAAAAGACCAGCTGTAAACCTATTTTACCAGCATGTCCATCCCTTTCTTACAACAAAAATATAATCAAGAACAACTTTATCTGCCTCAGCTTTGTTTACAATCTGTTTTCTGCCTCTTTTTTCTTTAAGCAGCACAACAGAATTATTCATTTCTTCAGCAAGTTTTTTTGGCAGTGCTTAACCCACAATATATGTGTTTTGCAGAACATCCGTAAATTTACTTTGAGGTTGTCTGAAGAAAAGGGTGGTGATATTCACCCCGTTTCACTGAATGGCATCCAAGAGTGGATATACGAAAACCCAGAGATATGTGATGTACAGACTGCTGCAGGCAAAAGAGTCTTAACTTGGGGAATTTTACTTTGTTTAATTACTGACAATTAAGACCAAACTTTTGATCATCCATTCAGATATTAGGAAAAAGCAATCAAGCAGTTAAACGAACAGTTAGGGAAACACATCTTCTAGCCCTTCCCCAGGTTCAGCTCCAGGCAAGGACCTCTGCTCCCCGCTTCTGATTCTTGGCATCGCTTCACTCCTGCTGTGCGTTACGCTCAGTCCCTCCCAGCTCCTTCAGCGAGGCGTGGGGCAGAGCAGGGGGCTGGGGTCCGGGGTGTGACGGCTTCGGCTGCTCCTTGCCTCTCGCCCCTTTCCCCGTGCTGCAGCGTGGGTAGCCCATGGCCGCTGTTTCCCCAGGGTGCCCCTGCCCCAGGGTGGGATACCCACGGGCTCCAGTCCCTCAGAGCAGCACCCGCCCTGTGGTGGAGCACCTCCTCCCAGAGCGTGCCACCAGCCGCGTCCCCAGCAATGGCCTCTTCTGCCTCTCCTCCACCTCCTCCCCCCCTCCCAAGCGTTGCTCTCTCCCCAGCGCGCCTGCGCAGAGGTGCCACACGCCCCGGCTGCAGCTGTGGCAGGCAGCGGGCGGCTCACAGCAGTGCCTGAGCTGGCCGGAACCGGCTGTGACCGGCTGGGAGCGGGTCTCAGCCCCCTGTGGCCCCAGGTGCGACGCTGCCCACCATGCCCAGCGCAGACGGGCACCGGGAGACCTGTTTTTCAAGGTACTTTGTGCAAGGCAGGAATCTGCACTAGGAGACCGACTACATCATCACGGAGATGGGGACTAAGACAACAAGCAAATTTTAAATCTCAGTACTAAAGCTCAACATTTATAGGCTGGAAAACCTGAGTCACAGAGCCCGGTTCCCAAGGTCACGGATAACCATATAAACTTTTTATTCACATCAGAGTCTCAGAAAACTTTCTGCAAAATACATTTCCTCAAAATAAAATACTCATTGCAGAAAACATCTGTCATCTGTGTGGAAGCACTACGGCATTGTAAGGAGTCATAAAACCCATAAAAATGAATTGCAACAAAATAACTGCTTTAAAATAATCTAACGTGTGTGATTTAATTTAGGAGAAATTCCCTTGCCATTGATTGTTAGGTGTTTGTAGGCTACAGTGGCGTAAGGGTAGCATGAAAACAGACAAGTACAAAAAATTACAGCAGGCAACTTGAAAGGGTTATAAAATACCATATTTCTCCCTTTTTCAATAATCTTACTCTATTAAAATCAGATTTTCTGGAAATTCCAGAGTCCATCAAAAAATTAAGCATTTGTTCTTCATCTAGAATAAGAAATTAAAGTTGGGCTTTTCTTACTAACGTTCGCACTTTCTGGCAGTCCTGATCCAGGAAAGAGCAATTAGGCTTTCTTTTGCTTTATTGTTTTTTTACCCATTTGTTTGTATAACAGGGGAATTGGTGTTAGCTGGGCACAAAAAGAGAGCTACAGCATTTAATGATATATGATCTCTTTTTTTTTTTTTTTTTTAATCAGTAGCCAGGATGGCTAGAGCGGTGGAGAGCCATGTCTCCTCTGTGACCTGCACACCTCCCAGTCTCACCGGCATAAGACACCAATGGTCTCGGAAATCACACAGCCCCAGCCCAGCCTCCTTGATTCCCTCCATACCTATAGAAAATTAGGGGTTTTCACGTGCGGTTTCTAATCACCCTCTGGTTTCCCACCCCAAGTCTGTTACGAAGGTGTGAGGTTACCAGCAGTTATGTGGCAAGTTTTGCCTATTGCTTCTTTGCCCTTCCAGCTGAGAAGAGGTTAAACTAGTCTGTCAGACATGGGCAGATGCCATCAAGAGCTCCGCATTTCCACATCAAGTTTTCCCTAATGACAGCTTGTGTACCGATCTCTTCCCAAATCATAAAATTAAAGAGGACAACTACTGGTGATGTTTCATCACCTTTTGTGATAAAAATCACATTGCATTAGAGTTCTAATAAATTTCCACATCTGAATTTACTATCCAGATGAAAGATTAAGCTGCAGTTAAACAAAGTTTTCTTGATAAGAAGTTGGAAGTATTGACTGATACCAAAAATGGAGGTGTTTGCACAACTAAGCAGGAAGTAGAAAATGTTAAAAATAATAAAGTTGAATATGATTTTATAAGCTCAGGGAACAGAACCTAGTAAATTCAGCAAATGCTGCTCTGCAAATAATAATGTATAATAAAAATATCTGGCAACATTAGAATACATATACTAAAACAGCAAATATACAATAGCAAAAATATGTCAAAGATAAGAAAATTATCAGAGCTTTAAAAATTAAGTTCCAAAATAAGTCCTTTCCTGTACTAATCCTATACAATTCAAGTCTGAAGTGCTCAAATGTAGTAACAAACTACTGTGAAGAACCGTGCTGTAGTATGTCAGCTGATCCACAGTAACACATAAAAAAACCTCTGCTGCAAGGGCAGATGCATCTCCTCTATCCTGTGACTTCACAGTTGTCATGGGAAAAAGGAGGCACACAAGATTACTGTGGATCAGTTGGTTCATGGTAACCAGTTACTTTCTGGTTGCATGGTCCTGTGTTTGAGTCCATAGTCTGAGAAATTAAAGCTAGCTCTGCCATTTTTCTCTGACCAGTTAAGTAAGATGGCAATATAGGATTTAATTAGAAACACATCTTTTATCTTTCAGCGAACAGAATAGCAAAATAATACAAACTTTAATCATATGACCCTTTTCTCATTATTTGGAATGTACTATACACAATCTATAAAACAGATTTATTCAAAATATTTTCCGTATGCCATACTCACATAACATTCTACTCCTAAAATATAAAAGAGTAAAAATAAAGAATTTTGCATTAATGCAAATTTTCAGCTGCCATAATCATCTCTCTCACAGTTCTTTATTCCAGTCTTTTTTCTGAAATTTGTCCCCAAAACAGCATCTTCCTTAAACATAAAATCATCTAAAATTATATTACAACAGATTTCAAATCTTAATAAATACCATTAAGAAGGCAGCAATTTCCACAGCATTTAGCTGAAATTAAGATATGAGATCTCATTCAGAGTTTACAGAAGTCCATCAAAAGTATGTCTGAGACTTCATCAGAGGGTGTACCGTGGGTCTCGACTATGGATCCTGGAACAACGTCAAGTAAGAGGCAGAAGCTAACAATAAATCCTGTAACAATAAATCAGTATTACTTAGCAGAGAAATTACTCTGTGAAAGAACTCCAGTTATCACTTAGAACTGGCAACTCATTGTCTGCAGACTGTCTGCCCATTTACTGCTAGTACCAAAGAGGCTGATGTACTGCATTTAGAATTTATTGACTGCTTAGAGGAGGATTCCGTTCCTTACTGCCTTGCTTAATGCACTGAAGATTCATACATCACAATCTGTACTGCATTCTTTCAAAGCACAAGTATTTCCAATACATCAGAGATCCAACATGGTGATTTGAGGCTTACTCATGTTTTCTTGGGATGAAATGTTCTTTGTTTGTGAGCTCCCAAATTTGACATAGGGACTGAACGAAATGGATAGTCACTCATTTCCAAGTCCTCTCTGCTTAGCCAACCATGCCATATGGTAGTGTTCACAACATAATAAACAATTCTAGGTCAATGCATGTTAATAAGAACTGCAGCCTTCTTGCAAGGATTAGCTTTTCTGTCTCCAACACTGATTCTAGTATTATTTTCTCCAATTTTGAATGAATAATTCAACAGAGAGAAAAGCATATGGAAGAGCAAGCACAGATGCCGATTTATGCATTCTCTCTCTAACCATAGTACTTTTTAAGTATATATGCCAACTATCTTTAGTCTTGTGGTTTCCAGCAGATAAGAAATTGCATGCACAGCATTGACTGAGCAAACAAAAGCACCATACATTCCTCATTAAAAGGAATCAACACATTTTAGAAAAGGAGAATCAAAACAAAAAGTTTTAGACTTCCCTGTGAAGTGTTTGGTGCGCTAGAAATATTTCCACTACATAGCTAGGAAAGTAGTCAATGATTTCTTAAAACATATTTTCCATGAAAGTTATTTGATTCCATCCTATGTAGGTTAAAAATGAATACATTTATCCTATCCAGGGAGACACTTATGTTGGACACTTGTCGGAAGCATTCTGCCAAGCTGGTTGCAAGGAAATGAAGGAAAAACACTTGCCATTTTATGCCTTCTAAAAGTAGTACAAGGAATGACATGGCATATGCGGAGACCAAGGAACATGTACAGCAAGCACAGGATTCAGAAAAATGCATATTTATGGAAAAAAAAAAAAGCTTTGAATTTCATGTACTTTGCTTTCTATTTTTTATGTACGATATGTTTCACCTAACAGACATGTGTTTGGAAAATCCACTTAATTAGGGTATCTCCAAGAGAACAAATTGAACTTCATGATAGTGAATGGCTGCAAATTTTTATCTGGGACAAAATTATCATAAATGTTGCTTAAGAGAAGTGCACTTGCCCTGGGGCAAGTGATTAAGTGGTCCTTAATTTGGTACGGGATGGAAGTGAAACTCTTAGATCTGTTCTAAAGACAAAGTTGTCAAATCAAAAAGGGAGGGGAGACAGAGAAATACAGATGAAATGCAATAAACCAATTTATTTCCATATATCCTTTCTAGAAAAAAATCACACACCTTTTAAGAACCTGGAAATAAGCATTAACAAAAAAAAAATAATCAACCCTCTTTTTTTAACTTTAAAACAACTCAGATATGATATACTGAGGTGAGATGCCTTTTAATATGCAAATAGTATAGGTAATCCAGTTAGGGAGATCCAAGTAAGCTGTAAAACTATCAGTTATAAAAGGCTGTTGAAACACTACAATACAACAGAGAGAGGAGAAGGTTTATGAGCAAAACTCAGACAAATTTTTAATAGAATTATGCTCCTAATATATGAAGGAGTCCTTGGATCCCGTAAAAAAAGCTAATTTCTTCACAGGATGGATAGTTTCAAGCTTTATTAAATGAGTCCAGTTAACAGAGGGAGGAAAAAAATCTTTGACGTAATTTAGAGTGTTTTTCCTTTTTCTGTTATCTGAAAAAAAAAAAAAAGAATCTTAATCCTCACAAAATTTGCCTTGCTTTGGAATAACCTGACTGAACTTCAGTAAAATGTGTAACAGGAAAACCCATCCAAAAGAACAGCCCCATCTTTTTTGTATAATCTGGCATCGAAGTTATATTCCTACTTTACATATTAATGAATTCACCATGTAATATCACACACCCCACAAGTCAGAAAATGCCTCCCACCCACCAAGCTTAATAAAATAAACCTAAGCCAGCTGCAAGACCAAAGCTTCAATGTGCCACAGGGAGAAAGGAGGAGCAGTCAAGGACATTGCCAGTGCCTTAGGAAGAGAACAAAAAACCCACCACTAGCAACATTTGAGAAAGGAGGAAGCAGCAGAATGAATCGTGCTGTGCACTTCAACAGTACATTCCCACCAGGCACTGGAGAGATTTCTCAGTTCCAGTCAGCACCTACCACAGTGCGCTGATTATCCCATCTCGAGTTAGTAAATATTTAACTCTTCTAAAGAAAAATGAAGGAAAGAAAGAAATAGAAACCAGCCAACCCTCCCCCCACAGCCGCCTGAAAAGTGAGATTATGTGTGTGCAATAGCAAACATATGTACTGTAGGTATAAAGAGGAAGGGACAACTGACCCTAGCTGGAATAAATTGCAGTGACGCAAACATTGATACAGGCACGTTTCCTTGCAACTACTACTCATAGATTTCTTCAGATACGCTGATGAGATAACAACTTTTTGTACCTCTTAGTTATCTGCAACACGGACAATTACCTTCTACCCGTCAACTCTTTACAAGCAGTGTAGGGCTGCAGATAAAGAGGAAAATATCTATGTGTATTCCCAACTTATTTTATTAAGAATACTTATAAGTATCGGATATATTATCAAAATGGATAAGCATCCATTTTGAACAAATCATTTTTTGCCATAGAGCACATCTCACGCTGAAATTTTAATAACAGATGTCCATGAGTATGGACTATTAAATTATGTAACGGATTATTAATGTATTAAATATAGCAATTGCAATTTACAATATAGATTAAATCCTATAGCACAGAACATTTCTTTTCTTCGCAAAAACATAGGCTAATAATATGAACTTAAACTTTCAAGCACCATCCATTGTACATTTACATTATACAAGGGTATATTTTCTGTTGGTTTAATGTCCTTGACTTTCTCTGTTTATTTTTTACCCCATGATTTATGTAGCATCTTTGCCAGAAGAGGTGGTTTATAATTCTATTGCATTCTCAGCCTCATTATTAGTAATGGATTCATTTTCAGTTTCATCACTAAAACCAGTTCATTATCTGCAAAGACAAAATTATCTTCTTATAAATTCTGAGGTAGTTGATTCCTCTATTTATATGCTGAAGAGAACCTCGCTCACTCAAATTGGGAATGAAAACTCTTCTTCTTCCCCTCCCCCTTCCATACAACAGTGACATGAAACAACTGCCATTTTCACAGATAATATAAAAATAATCAGTGATAAACCAAGTTTAGTTACTCCCAATGATGTTATTCTTTGCAAAAAAATATTTTCTTAATGGTACAGCTTGCCTAAATGAAATGGACACCATCTTGTATCATAAAAGAAAGTATCTTGAAACATCACTGGAAATAAATATTCTATTTATTAATACTTGCAAGTGCTAATACTTACCATTCTTCCTTTTTCATTATTCTCCTCTAAGGATACTTGATTCTTTCGCAATACAGAGCACAATTAAAGCTTTACAATAGTATTACTATATACAAAGTACAACTGAAATCTATTTCTCACTCAAAGAGGGTGGGGAGGGGAGGACTGGACAGAAGTGTTCTGAGCACTTTTGATAAAAGTAGAAGGTATTTTTTTCTCATTTTGATTTTAATTTTGATTAATTTATTTAATATCTCAAGTGGAGAAAAGAGCATGCAAATAGATTTTATGTTTACTTTTAGGGTCACTGATGATACAGTTTTATTCTAGATCAATTGTGCTTTCTAAGTGATTTACTTCTGAGTACTTCTGAACGTGTATCGGTTTGCATATGTACTTCTTCATTGAATTTACAAGCATAATAAAATACCTATAGATTACCTAATATACTCCATAGACAGCATGCTTAAAAGTCAGATAAACAAGAAAATTCTGTTCTTAACTTACCTGAACAATAGTATAAACCAGTGGAAACTTTCACTTCAATATGAATAATTTAAAAACATCTTAGAAATGGTCCTACTTTCAGTACTAAAATTACTAAGTAAAATTAATTTCTAATTTTCAATTTATAAAATGAGTGGTCTTTATGGTCTTTTAATGTATATTTTCATTTGGTCATCCAAAATGAAACAAAAAAAATTTTTTTTTTAATTTTGCCCTTAAACTTGTATGGACCTACTTAAAACATGAAACCACCACATTCTTCTGTTGTTTCCTCAGGAAGAATAAAACCTGTTAAAAATCAGAACAGTTAGGCTCTCTTGTGGCAACAGAACACTTTGATAATGTACTTCAACTTGTTTCTCAGTAATATGGTTTTTAATTTATTTTCATGGCTATCTGAAATTACAGAATAAATGAACTCAGAAATAAATCCACAAAGCCTTTGCTTTAGATTGCTCACACCACAGGGGCTTTGGGAACACACCAGCTTCCTACCCTAGTAGGATGGTTTCCTTTAAAGGAAGGAGACCCAGGAAGGCCTCCTTTTGAATGTTTTTGACCTCAGGTCAGGACTTGGTTGAGTAAAACACTGAGTTCTCAAACTCCAGTAAAAACTCAATGACCCATGAGCCTAGTTGCTGGGTTATTCCACATGCAATGACCTCAAAAATAGATAACAGCATGTATTATAAATGTGCATTGGGTTTACGCAGCGAGGTTTTGGTAATGGTGGTGATAGTTGGCATTGTTTCTGTGAGAGGAGACCAGGGGCTACACCCATGTCTGACACAGACAGTTCCGGACGGCTCCAAAACAGACCCACTGCGGGACACGTCCAAATCCCTCAGCCACGGGTAGGGTGCCTCTGGGAAAGTGTATTTAATAAAGGATAAAACATGGTGTGCAGAAGTTGAGAGAGAGGACTGAGGGAAAAAAAAGTGTGAGGAACAACCCTGCAGACACCAAAGTCAGTGAAGGAAGAGGGGGAGGAGGTGCTCCAGGCACTGTGGCAGAGATTTCCATGCAGTCTGTGGTGAAGACCATGGTAAGGCAGGTTGTCCCCCTGCAGCCCATGGGGAGGACCATTGTGAAACATGTAGTCCCTGCAGCCTGCGGAAAGGACAAACACTGGAGTAGTTCATGAAAGACTGCAATCAGTGAGAGGAAACCACATTGGAGCAGGGAAAAGTGTGAGGAGGAAGGAGCAGCAGAGACGAGCTGTTATGGATTGACTGCAGCCCCCCATTCCCCATCCCCTGTACAACTTGGCGTGAGCAGGTAGAGAAGTTGAAGTCAATGAAGGAGTGAAGTTGGGGGCAGGAGGCAGTGAGAGGGTTACTGCATCTGGCAGCTGGCCAAGGTCAGCCCATTGTATAATGCTAGACATTGAAACTCATCCGCCCTTGGTACAAAGCTTGTGTTCAGCTTGGAGCCCCCGTAGTGGATCTTGGTGAAGAAGCTATGTCTTATGTGGCCTTACCTATGTTCTGCACAATATTTGGTATTTCAGCAATAATATGTATCAGTTACCATTCCAGTTCCCCTCCTATTCTATATGCCTGTCCATTTGGATCCATAAAATCTGTCTATTTCTATTAAAATAACAGAAAAGTAAATTACATCAACAACTGGCAAAGAGTAAGATCAGCCTCCATAAATATCATTCTGTATGAATGAACAGCTTTTAAAAATATTTTCCTACTTTTTAAAAATATTTTTAAAATATATTTTTAAAGTATTTGAGTAATTCTAGATTACTTATCAGTTATGAAAGTTTGTATTTGGTATGAAAGTGTTATGAGATACAGCATAATCTAAGGTAATTTCAATACTAAAGGCATATCAGCGACACTCACAAGCAGCCTGTATCATTTTAAAACAATCACTCTCAAAATGTTCTTTCATTTTCTTCTGAGGAAACAAGGCCTTTGAATACGCCTAGTTACAATCGGTAATTCCAATTATACTGAAGTAATTAGGATTTTTGTAAACCATATTTGTGTCACTTTCTGAAGAGGAAGAGCACACACCTAGCTTTTCAGGAAGAAAACTCAGGTGGTGTTGTCCGGATAGAGAAGATATCTAAATCGTACTTGAAAAAAACCTAAATTGTTAAGAAGCCAAGAAAATAGAACTTATTGACTGCAGTCTCATTACACATAACCATAATGAGTAATTTAAAAAATTATTTTAAAATGGTAAAAAGCATATATCTGAGAGTTGTTTTTTTTTTTTCTCTTCCTCAAGACGCAGTACATTTCCAAATCATTACAATTAATGAAGTTGCCAACACTTTGAAAGACAGTAGACAGAGAGCTGGGGACATAAAAACTGAAAAAATGCATCTAACAGGAATGAGGTAGAGACAGAAAAGCAGATAAGAGTGGAAGACAAGAACAAATAGCGTGCAACTAGAAACTGGGAGTGCAGGAAAAGAAGAGAGATGAGGAAAGAAGTAAAAGTAGAAAAACAAAAGTCTGAGAACAAGAAAATATTTACAGTTTGGAAGCATCTAGTGTATAATACTCAGTCTATTCCTGCATAACTTCCTTTAACCTGGCTTCCCACAGAAAATTTCTAGTTTCTAGAAATGCAGAAGAGAACGCGAAGTAACTCAGACACAGTTACAAAATGGAAACAAAGATTACTCTGCAGGGTGTGTATTGTCTCATAAAGGAACTTAGTCTAACAGGAAGTGAAAACTATGTCTTAATTTTTATTGATATGTTCTAGGTTATTCTTTTATTTTTCCTTTCAAAATATCAACAGAACATCTTCATGAAAAAGTATATTCTTTTCATTCAAAGGAAGTTCACATTCTTGTGTGTCTCCAGTATTTAGACAGAATTATTTAAAATGTCTATTAACGTCTTCATCAAGCAGCAAAAATGAACGTAATGTAAACTGTGGGTAGAACGTAACAGAAGGTGTGATGACAATTTGTGAAGATGGGTAGTCAAAAGAAATAAAAATAAAAGCATGAGAGAGAATAAAGAAATTGAGATATACTTCATAGTAGTCCAAGGAAAAGAAATGTGGCAAAGTTTTAAAATATGAAAGGTAAACATTGTAATATGGAAGGGATTGATTAAATAATTCATAACTGCTAAAAATCAACATCAGCTTAAGTGCTAGGGCAAATAAACACACAGAGCTAGAACAATGTTTAAAACACATTAATTGAAAATCCAGTCTCACAGCTGAATTCCTGCAAGACCAATTGACGAACAGTGTTAGAAGATGATTCATTTAATTCATCTGCATATTAAAGGATTTCTTTGTTTTCCCAAGGAAATGTGTACCTCAGCCATACACTTGTCCAAGGAGAAAACAGTTTAAAATGTGTTTAAATTTCAAATAATAATCTAAGTTTAAATATAAGGAGAAAAGTATCTATTTTTATTTTCTGTCAGGAATTGGAAGGACTATCAGCAGCTAATATACTTAAAATTTTTTTACTTTGATTAACAACTACAGACACTGTTCTTAAAATCAGAGATGTTGATGCATTACAATAACTTTAGTTCAGGATCTTATCTAAAAAAAGATATTTTAATAGAAACGTGTTTTCCTTGGAAAACTGCTGATCAATCAAGAATCATTTTTCAAAATTATACTGCATCTTTAGCAAGCATTAAAAACATACTCTCATTTGTCATACATTCAGCGTAGTTTTCCTCTTATTCACATACTCATTGTTTTAGAGATGAATAATTAGGGTTATGCATACATAAAGAAAATGCAAGTGAATTCCCCACATACACTTGAAATACAAAGCAAAGCAGAAGCAGCAGAGGCATTTTTTACATGCTTTTTTTGGTTGTTTTTTTTTTTTAAGGAACAAATGGCTGTTACAAAACTGCAAATTTTGAATTCTATATCGGAAAAGTACACTAAAAGGAAAAAAGAACCCTCCTAACAACAGATTTTAGTTGAAAGCACTGAGGTAACTAAAAATCACTCTTGCAAAATATAATAATGTTGAACGTACTTTATCCCTGAGGAAAAAAAAAAGAGCAGTCTTTTGCCAAAATCTGTGGCCTGAGTTATGTTCACTATTTGTCCCTGTAACATCAGTGAATACTGAACAACCATTCGATTTATTCTGAAAAGCTCAGGGCAAAAGACTGGTCCCAGTTTCCTTAGAAACCTTCAAACAGCTGAATGTACTTAACTTCAAAAGTTTTTCAGGAAACTTTAAAATGAACAAAGAAACTTTTATAATTCATCTATAAGACTCATCAGAAATAGGATCATATCTGTTAAAGTCAGAATTTTTTCTTTTATTTTTGATTTTGTCAATGACTATTTTTTTAAAAAAAAGAGCTGATATAGAAATAAAAATATAGTGCAGCACTTATTTTACTTTTTAAATTTGAAATGATAGCTAAGCACTAGAGTGCATGATGAAAACTAAAAAGATACTGAGATGTAGTTTTGTAAGTTAGCATGTATATAAAATATTAAGTATATATTAGCTTTTCCTTACATTGGTGCAAAGTATTGAAGATGCATGCTATCTCCTGAAATGTATTAAGTAGTACATTTTAATGAGCTTCAAAAAAAAGTCATGACATTGTTCAAATTCTATTCACCATAAGTATGACTCTAACTTCTCCTAAGTAAAACTTCATACAAGGAAGATTTTTCTCTCACAGGTTTTTTTAATATAAGCTGCTTTTTTTTCTCTGTCATTAAAATTTAAATAAATTAATATCTGAAATCATATGTTGAATATTCTAGGTATGGATACTCAGAAATTTGCAGGGCAGAAAAATTATACTAAAAGTCTTGAAAAAGAAATCAGTTCTCCAAATCTCCACACTCAGACACTGCTTATAAATATTACCATCAACAAAGCTTATTAAACATTGTGATCAGATCTACAAAAAAAAAAAAAATCTATAGAAGTCAAGAATTATTATCCCTGTGCTACTGCAGCTTAAGCTAAAGAATTTTCTTTCATTCATCTAGTGTTTTATAGTGCTTGTATTTTGATAATTGTGCATTAACTTTTTCTATATTAATATCCTTCTATTTTTTATCTCACTGTCAATGATGTCTTAATGGAAGTCATACCCACAGCTGCACATTTTGCTAGATATGTTCCTTGTGATAATATAGTCTGAAATCAAGAAGGGGAAAAAAAAAAAAACCACCACCCAGACCCACTGGGATGAACTGCTCTCACATACTGAGAAAATGAACAGTTTTTCCCTTATATACTCTGAAAGTACTTCTGAATATGCTAGACACTATCATGCTACATTAACTGACACCAATCCTCATTCATGCTAATTAATTTGTTATCTAATGTCCTGTTTGCTTTATTAGGTCTTAAATGTTGGTAAGGGTGGAGAACACTAAAAGGAAAATAAGCAAACACCTGATTTCTGTTATTTTCTCCAGCAAGTATGCAACAATGTGTATCAATGAAAATATAATACCACTTTTTGTGTAGAAGAGATTTCTCAGCTGTAAAAAAATATTATTATGGTTAACAGAAAACTGAGGTGTCATAACTTAATTTGAGGGGTCAAAATAGACAAGAAGAAAAAATATCAACAAGTTTAACTAAAAGTTAATGTTTTTATTGAATAGTTGGGTTTAAGTTTGCATTTGATCCCTGGCAAAATATTTACTGCCTAAAAGGAAAAAGCCAAGCCCCAACAACAAAAGAAAAATAACCAGCATGGAAAATGAGAATCAAAAGCTAATATCCAATAAAACTAGCTACAAGTACAAATTTGATTAAAAGATTTATTTTTAAAAAAGAAAACCTTCCTATTTTCAAACCAGTCCTGATACAGTGTCTTACATAGTAAAAGAAAAATAAGCATGGAAGTCTCTAAATTAATGTCTGGGACTTAATCCAATAAAAGACTAAAAGAGTAAATTTACCTATGTCTGTCTGTCTCTGAAAAGCACAGCTCAGTATTTTTGAGAATCTGGTTGGCTGGAGTTCAGACCCACCCGCAATGACGTTCTTTGCTGTGTCCAGGCAAAGAGCCACCTCCCATTGTGGGGGCAGCAGGAAGGGAAAAGTTGACATCCTAGTTAACATGCATAAGATTTGGAAGTCATCTGTTCCTCCCCAGGTTTTTTTTATGAAATGCAGGGCTGGTCACTTAAACCAAACTTTAGATAGGGACTTTTTTCACTGTATACTGTAAAGGAAGGAATTGCAGATTATTTCAGATACAACTGAAGGCAATGAGCTGAGATCCAAAATGCAATGGACTTTAGGTTCAGAACTGAGATCTAAAACTTAGATCATGAAAAAGTATATTCCTATTCCCAAGGACATTTATCACAAACAATTAGGAAATAAACTGTCCTATTAAAATAGTACAGGAAGATTACTGTAAAAACAAACAAAAACCCTCGAAATCTAGTTGTGCTGAAAAAAAACCCCTGACAATAACAGACTGGAAATTAGAATGGCATAGTAACTGAAAATCGGTGGGACTGGTCCTGTGCTGTTCTAACCTGTAATGAGATACAAAGCTAGACTGAGGTACACATCTAGCTTTTAATCACGTGGGCCCCATCTCTGCAATTCACTGTAACCAAAACACTTGTGGAAAAAAAGACTTAAGAATGAGATTTGAATTCAAAAACCAAAAGCCACAATTTATGTATGAAGGTTTTGAGCAGAGTACAAATTTACAATGCAATATGTCAGAAGAAAGCTAAGTATATGAAGTAATTTTGCATTTCTTTAAACAGAAGTTTGAAAAAATTTTGTGCTTATGTACCAGAACTAGAATAGCCACACTTGCCAGTATTCTACACAATGTATTAAATCTTGCTGTGCATTTATTGCTAACTCAGTCTTAATACATTTGATTTAAAGCAAAAAATTACAGGTATATTATTGGTTTTGTCTTTCTTTTCATTATTTATCTCTAATACAACATTATAGATAGCATTACATTTACATTTGGCATGAAATTTAAGGAATACAGAATATGCTTCTTGTTACCTCTTTGTCACTTAGTCAATAGGGAGGCTCCTTCGCTTCCTTCCTTCAAATATTCCTGCCTTTCTCTTTTACTAAAGTCACTCCTCTCCCCCCACACCTTCTTTTCCTAATTATTTAATTCCTGCATAATCAGTTTGCTTTTCATCTCCCCTTTTCTCCCCACATTCCTGTTGAGCTTCATCAGTTTTTGTGGATGTCTCCACTCTGGGTTCCCTTTTGCACCGCGTCTCCTTTCACTAGGTGTGGTTTTCCAGTAAAGAGGTGAGCTAGATTGCCTGAGGTGGAAGGCACAACATGTCAGAGGCTAAAGGTGAATGATGAAAAGAGAGTATGAGGTTTAGTGGCTTTTCATGCACAAAAATTTCACCACAGAACTCAGCTTTTCTGTTTGATATGCACAACACATATAAGCTTGATCAAAAACCCCCTAAACTTATTAGCAAGTCTCCTTCAGAAAGTTTCAGCAACCATGGAACAATTTCTCTTTTTAACCTCAAGATGTAAAAAGCAAAGCTAGTTTTCTCTCTAATGAGGACAGGAGCTGTTGGATTAAACGATTAATTTACTACTTAAGCCTCACTGACATTTCTTCACTACACTTCTTGACAACCCTCTTTGTGAACTTAACATCACCTTTGCAAGTTCCCCCTGGAGACCAGGATTATCATGATGGGAAGCAAGAAGTGAATACCAACAACAGACGAATTGATACTAAAGTCCCCACTTGATCCAGCAAGCCCTAGCTACAACCCAAGCCAATCTGGTCAGCAATGTCTCAGCGTTTTAGAACACAACACTGAAATATGATGCTGTTGAGCCTTTGCCTGTTAATTATGGGGTTTAACACTTTTTTCATTAACTCAAGAAACAAACTTTAAATTTATAGTGTAAAATGTTTTCCCACCCCTTTTTTCTTAGGTCTTGCCTATGGATAGAAACAAGAGATGGCAAAAATCAGATTTTATCAGAAATAAACAAAATAAATATGGAGCTTTAAGAAATACAGAGAAATCAAGCCAAGTACAAATGAGATTGCAAAAACAAATTTAAAGCCTTCATGTTTCAAAGCAATTTCAACATAGGAGAAAAAATAAAAACAAAAAAAGTGGAAGGTTTGAAGAAAATAAACCAGGAATGATGAAAGTAGAAGATGGTATGTAGTAAAAGGGAAATGATGAAACAAACCAGAGAAGACTGGAGAAAACAGCTTCGCTGGAATTAAAAAAAAAAAAAAAAAAAAGGAATGCAAGCTGCACAATGTTCTTTAAATGCTCAGAAATGCATATACTGGCTACTTATTTATCCACTTCCAGATGCCTAATACTTTAGTGTTTTTTTCTTCACCAAGGCATCATGGAAGCATGGCTATGAAAGACAGTGAACCGTTTTGATTCAATGATCTAGGTTATTGGGCGAGGAGGGAGGAATGTACAGGTTTAAGTCCAAGGAATCTGAGTAGCCTTCTAGGCAGAATTCATTATCAAATAAAAAAGTATTTCCTTGAATGACTGTCCTAAGTTGGGCTTAATGTTATATTGATGAGCATGACATTCTGTACGGTTATTCAGGTGACTGGAAAGTACTGAATGTTTCTGAGTGCCCATAAACTCATCATTTCAGACTTTCATAAATCCCAGAAACATTGATACTGATTTACTGTGGTTTGTTTTCTATTGAGCTTTCCTTTGCCTTTTCACTTTGCAAATTGTGTTTGAAAGATTTAAATTTATATTCCAAGGTTGGTTTTTTTTTTTTCTCTCTGGCATATACCAAACCATTCTGAAAGACCTATGTGCAATCTGATGCAAAAACAAAGCAGAGAAAAAGTTAAGTTGGGTATTTTCCATTTTACCTTTAGTTTTTGTTAAGTGATTTGTCTTAATGAGTTCTTTCAGCCACTATAAAATGTGTAACATAAAGGATATTATATCTAAGCACACCAAAAATATCCTGTGAAGTGTGGTGTTTATCTTTTTTCAAGCATGTGTAGGTGGAGAGCAAATACACATGAAAGAATTTCACATACCAGAAAGCTGAAAAAAAGACCATTCCAACCAAAATATTTGGTTCATAAAAATGAAAAGAAAAATTATGTCTTGAAAAAACTGTATGTATCTTTAAAACCTCACCACTCAGAACTCAGTAGCAAAACTACAGAGGTCACTATGAACAAGAATTGACCTTAGACAACAACAAAATATAATGATTTTCAAACTGAAAACTGTAAATGGCTGTGAGATGTTGCTATAATACTATACCTGGCAGAACACTTTGCAATAAGGTCTCATTCATAATTTTCTAACCTAAATAAAATTAAAATTCCTCAGACACAGCTGTACTACCAGTAAGTCATCCTTCTCAAAAATCTAGTACTCTCAGTTGACTAGAGAGATGAAATAGTGTGTTAATTTGAAACACATTTTGCAGAACATTTTGCACTGAGTGGATACTGTGGATCCTTTCCTTTACTATATTGGGGAAGTAAAATGACTTTCAGCAACAGGAGAAAAATGGTTTAAAAATATAAAGAGAGGAGGTCTGAGAGTGAGGAGTTAGAACTAGGGCAAAACTGAAAAGTTGTAAAAAAATTAAAGATACCTATTTCTACACTGTTTTTGCTAGCTCTGTCTGACTAAGTTAATTTTTCCTCATCCTTACAAAGGATAAGGGATAAGACCATGTGGTGGGTTGACCCCGACTGGACACCAGGTGCCCACCAAAGCCGTTGTATCACTACCCTTCTCAGTTGGACAGAGGAGAGAAAACATAACAAAAAACTTGTGGGTTGAGATACAGACAGGGAGAGATCAGTCAGCAGTTACCATCACAGGCAAAACAGACTTGACTTGCAGAAAAATTAACTTATTACCAATCAAATCAGAGTAGGGTAATGAGAAATAAAACCAAATCTTAAAACACCTTCCCCCCTACCCCTCCCTTCTTCCCAGGCTTAACTTTACTCCCAAGTTCTCTACCTCATCCACTCCAGCAGCACAGGGGAATGGGCAACGGGGGTTGAGGTCCGTTCATCACACATCGTTTGTGCCACGCCTTCCTCCTCAGGGGAAGGACACCTCACACTATTCCCCTACTCCAATACGGGGTCCCTCCCATGGGAGACAGTCCTCCATGAACTTCTGCAGGTCCCTCCCATGGGAGACAGTCCTCCATGAACTTCTGCAGGTCCCTCCCATGGGAGACAGTCCTCCATGAACTTCTCCAAGTCCCTCCCACAGGCTGCAGTTCTTCATGAACTCCTCCAGCCTGGGTCCCTTCCACAGTGTGCAGGGGAACCACAGTCAGGAACAGACTGCTCCAGTGTCGGTTCCCCACAGGGTCACAAGTCCTCCCAGCAAACCTGCTCCAGCGTGGCCTCCTCTCTCTGTGGGTCCACAGGTCCTGCCAGTAGCTTGCTCCAACACAGGCTCTCCACAGGGTCACAGCCTCCTTTGGGCGCATCCACCTGCTCTGGTGTGGGGTCCTCCATGGGCTGCAGGTGGAGATCTGCTCCAGCATGGAGCTACATGGGCTTCAGATGTTGGAGGTATGGGAGGAATGAAGCTGAGGGCATTGTTTAGTCTCTGTGAGTAGTTAATGAGATGCAACCTTTAGGGAAGGAACAAGATAGCCACAAAGGGAACACAACTACTGAACTTTGAGTGAACTATCCTAATTAACATCTAATTAACATATAACCAGCATAGTAAAAACCCACCTGTGGGTAGGGAAAACCTACACATAGAAGCCCCTTCCTCACTGAGCATGCACAGGAAAAAGGGGTGTTGTGACTTAAGTGTAGATGAGACCTGCAGGAACCAATGGGAACAAGGGTGACTGAGCCAACTTGCGAAAATACTGAAAACTGTTGCTCGAAAAGTTTAAATATTTTCTCTGTGTTAAATGAGGTGTGCTAGCTTTTTGGACCTACCACCTAGCACCCAATGCTGTGCAGATTTGGAATAAAAGCAAATATGTAATCTCTGTGTGGTTTTTGGCTCTCTGCACACCTGCTGAAAGAACCCATATTTGGGACAACACAGAGGCACAGCCGGCCTTACCATGGTCTGCACCACAGGCTGCAGGTGAATCTCTGCTCTGGCACCTGGAGCACCTCCTCCCTCTCTTTCTTCACTGATCTTGGTGTTTGCTTAGTTGTTTCTCTCACATATTCTCACTCCTCTCTCCAGCTGCAATTGCTCTGCCATTCTCCCTCCCCGCCTTCTTAAATCTGTTATCCCAGAGGTGCTATCACTGTTGCTGATGGGCTTGGCTTTGTCCAGCAGTGGGTCCCTCTTGGAGCCAGCTGGCATTGGCTCTGTCAGACACAAGGCTTCTCTCAGAAGCCACCCTATAGCTCCCATGCTTCCAAAACCTTGCCATGCAAACCCAATACAGACCATAAGAAGTAACTGGAGTTCAGACTAGTCTTTTCCGTGCCCACTACACATCTGAGCTTATATGGATAGCATGGATGATCTGGGAGTCTCGTCTTCAGTGCAAGCTCAGGTCCTAAGCTAACATGACAGTACTCATATTTGGGTACCCGTATTTGTCTAAGGAGGGTTCTGAAAAATACGAAATTTGTAATGATGACTAAAGTTTAAGAGACAACAGGCTACAACCCAAGTGGCAAGGCCGAAGTTTGGTTAATAATACAAATGTGACATTTGGCAACATTTCTCATAATTAACCCAACACCCTGCAACCTAGTATTTCTCTCAGTCATATAGTATTCAAACCTGGGTAAACACGGGCACTTCTTTTTTTTACTTTTTGCAGTAACTTCTGAATACAGCTCAGCTAAATCCAGATTTGCTTGTATTACTTTGTTATTATTCTTTATTCAGAGCAGATACAAACATCAGTCTTCTTCAACTACCCGATGGCTGATACTCTTTGATAATTTTGTTAACTATATGATTAAGCATAAATTGGTGCATTTCAGTAATAAACTCATGCAGTATCAAAGAGAAGAGCTTGCTATTTCACTCCTTATTTCACATCTTAATAGACAAAAGCAACATGTACACTGCTTTTAAATTTTACTCAACTATAGTCTTTCTGAAAAAAGTGTAGGGTTTGCACTTCAGTGTCCTTAAGACACAAATACTTATTCTGATAAGACTAAGGTTTAAGAGTCTAACGTTCCTTAGAAAATTATAGTTAACATTTGATACATTACATTATACTACAACACCAACACAACGTATGAAAATAGATATTATTAGACAGTTTTAAAATTGTTTATCAGTATTAACAAAAATAATTTGGATATATGATAAAATCCTTAAAAAATAACGAGGACTGGCAAAGCAATGGCTAATAAAGGAGCTCTACATTTACAGATATGCTATAGTGCCATAGACAAATATAGTCAACAGTCAACTATCACATCTTTTTCTCTCTAGACAATCTGATGGAAAAAATTTGATAAAACATTTCCTAATGCATATGCCCTATTTTTACTCAGCAGTGAAAGTTCAGATTTGGAGAACTACTCAAGCTGCATGCTTCCAGTTGTTACATTAAGAGAGCCTTGAGTCCCACACTGTACTTAATATAGGCCTTGTAAAAGAAACACAAGATGACAATCATCCTTTATTCCAAACAGATATGCAATATTACATGCACCTATAATATTGCTTTGCTTCCAAGGAATTCCACCTAGTTTTAGTGGAATTGCTAGTTTAGCACAAAAATGTAAAGTACTTGCAAGCACAAAACACCTCATTTATTAAATTGCCTATTCTTATTAAAATATAATCTTGTGATATGCCATGGTCGTCTTTGTCAAATGAATGAGGTATGAAAATTTTAGTTCATAACACATGGTGGGATTAGGATGATGTTAGTTGAAGGATAGATGCACTATAATGTATTGCGATCCAGTGTTTTCTGTTTTGACTGAGTGGGCATCCAATTCCTATTTCACACTAAAAGTAATGATGGGAAGTGCAAAGGAGACAAAAAATTGTCATGTGACCAAAATTAAGACTAGACTAAAGGCCAAAGCATATGACAAATGTACAGAATACATTACCAGTTCTGTCCATTTATTTTCCTAAGAACATACAATGACAGGTAATTTTCATGACATGTAAGGAGAAAATGGTATAATGTTTATGCCTCCCTATCTGGAAGAGATGGAAAGATCAAAGACACAAGATCTTTGATAAATTTCACAATATTTTCTGATGACAGCTTTTTCTATATAAAAAAACATAAGGGTACAGGTACTACTTTTCTGGCCATCTGACGGAAGTGTAAAAAGTGCAGTGGTCTGATTATAAGCATTCTTCCTTTCATCTTGGAAACATCTGAAAAAAAACACCTTACCTGGTAACAGTCTTTATTTTCAAGGAATTTTTATCAGCAAATTGGAAGGTGTGCCGTACTAAGAATAAGTAAATTGACTAATCAGGAAAGTTTAACATGTAATAGAAAGAACAGACAGGCAGATTCAGATACGGATGGACCGGTTAGTTTGATATCAGTGCTGTTCATGAAAAAAAATGATATGGGGCAAAATCAGGAAAAACTAAACAATGGCAAGGATTAATCAAAAGTAAAAGAATGCACTAGAAAATAGATCATAAGAATAGTTTTCTGGTTTTGACTTTAAAAAAAATCAAATCTGGTTGATAAAAAATATGTTGGAATAACAGATTTCTAATAAGGTATTGTACATAGACACATTTCTACATATTGTAAAAAATGAGTATTCACACTGAGTAATTTTAAATTATGAACTAAATTGTTAACTAAACCTTTATAAGAGACTTTGGTATCTCACAGATTTAATGCACACAATTCCATATCCATCAGGAATAAATATTTGGCAAAATTTGTGAAAAGGATGACAAATGAATAAATTATTATAGGAATCACTCAGAGAGAGATCTTCTTGTCTGCTCAGTAATGTGGGCTCTTTTGAACGAACATTTTCATACAGCCAAATGCAGGGTTATAAGCATTAGAAGAATTTGTATAGCTTGTGTCCCAAATTTAACCTTGCATACTTAAAGATTATATTTTGCAGCGCTGACACAGAGAAATCATAATCATCTGTTCTCCAAGAGATTTCACAATAACTCTCTAATTAAAGATCAAGAGAATATTTCTCAAAAATCGTGAAAAGAATCCATTAGTATTCAGGAAGACCAATACTGGACCACCAAACACCATTCTGCCTCTGTGATTTCAAAAAATTATATTGAAAAATTGGAAAGATTTCAGAAAACATCAAAATACTGTCATATCATCCAGAAGCATGGCTTAGTAAGACTAAATTTAGGACTGAGTGGTCATTCACTTACAGCCTATAAACATACACAGTACATAGGCACTAACTTGTTTCTCATGATAATTTCAAATTATGCACAGCTGAAAAATAAGGAAGCTTTACAGACGTACATCCAAATTCTTCTATTCGTGTTCATTTATAACTCTAAGCAGAATGTATTTTTAAAATTATACCCCAAAACTTGTTTTCTTTTATGGGAATAATCACTGTTTGACTTCCTAAGGTTTTTGTTAATAATTCCCTATTTATTCATGGAGGAGGCACTCTTAAACACTTCCAGTGATTTACATTCAAGTGAAGCTGTGAATATGGAAACACATTTGTGTTGCATCTAAAAATAACTTTTCAATCTAAAAGAACAGCTAGAATCTAAATAAAAAAAAATTAAAATAGTGAATATCAAAACTTAAAAAGGTTACAAATTCAGCAAAACTGCAGATCTCAGAAATAATTCAGACAAGTTTTCATATTTCCACTGGAATTCTGCAAGAGAAAATTAGATAGAGAAGTAACATCTGTGTAGGCAGGAATTCAATAGTGTAATTAGTCCTAGCTAGAAAAAAGAATAAATAAAATTAAGATGGAAGAAACAAATGCAAAAGATATGGAAGGAGAAAGATAAAACTATAAGTAAAGTGAGTTGCCGAGAAAGGTCTAAAAGGTTATTCAAAGTGATTTGGGCTTTACCACAACTAGATATAGCTACTGCAGTCATCTTTCTGGTTGATGATGCCACTCCCCTGATGGTTCTTTTTGGATTCAACTTTTCTTCACCTTGTCTTTCCAATATGATACTGCTTTCCCTCCTCTAGTTTTTTCCCTGTGGATCATTAAATTAACAGCTATCCTTTCTCTTCCCTTATTAAGGACTGATAACTCCGCACTGACAAATTTGTCAGATGCTCACGATTTGTAAATTCCATATGAAGTTTTTTGTTCATGGTTCAGACTTGCTACTCTCACAAGGTCCCATCCACACTGATGTTTCTCTCTTCCTCTCTGGCTACAATAGGTGATGAACTGAGATGAGTTATATTAACGTACCTCTGTGGTTCCAGCTTACCTTTCATATTCTCTGTCTTTACAGCAAAAGCACCTAGCTAAAGATAAAGCTCCTTCTTGATGTAATTCAGTTACAGAATCACAGAACAGCTGAGGTGGAAAGCACCTCTGGAGATCGTCTAGTTCTTCTCCCACCACCCCAGTTCAAAGGACAGACAGCTAGGGCAGGGTGCTCAGGGCTATGTCCAGCTGGGTTTTGAGTATCTTCAAGGATGAAGGTTCCAGCACTCCTCTACTCGAACAGTTTCAGTGTTTGGCATTCTAAAAGTAAAATATTTTTTCATGTTTAAATAGAATGTCCTGTCTTTCACTTTGTGCCTATTACCTATTATCCTGACACTAAATAACACTGAGAAGAGTCTGTCTCTGTCTTCTTTGCTCAATCCAAACAGGTATTTTTATACTCTGATAACATCTGCCGGAGTCTTCTCTTCTCCAGGCTAAATCATGCTAGGTCTCTCATACTCACATATATGAAAGATGGTCCAGTCCCTTAAACACCTTTGTGGCCTTGTGCTGGACTTGCTCCAGTAGCTCTATGTCTCTCTTGTACTGAAGAGACCAAAGATGGACAAAGCACACCAGGTGTGGTTTCACTGGTGCTGAATAGAGAGGAAGGATTACCTCC
This sequence comes from Phaethon aethereus, assembly GCF_964289735.1. Taxonomy (NCBI): domain Eukaryota; kingdom Metazoa; phylum Chordata; class Aves; order Phaethontiformes; family Phaethontidae; genus Phaethon; species Phaethon aethereus. The sequence continues at coordinate 89,014,761 of NC_138582.1, read as the reverse complement.
CTTGATCCACTCGTGACCGTCTTTCTAACACAGTCTAGGATGCTGTTGGCGTTCTTTGCCACAAGGGCACATCAGTGGATCATGGTCAGCTTGTTGTCTACCAGTACCTTGGTAGACTACCAGGTCCTTCTTGACAAAGCTGCTTTCCAGAAGCTTCTCCAGTCAGTCAGCCTCCCATATGTATTGGTGTCTAGGGTTATTCGTCCCCAGGGCAGGACTTGGCATTTCCCTTCATTGAACTTCATGAGATTCCTGTTAGTGCATTTATTCAGTTTGTTGAGGTCCCTCCGCATGTCATGAGGTTTAAAAAATGAACTACATTCTCCCACACTGAAATTAATTTAGTTTTGTTTTTAAAAACTCCTTGAATACTTTTGGAAAATGCCATCAATCTAACAACAAATTGACATTATCTGTAGCTCCTTTTTAAAAAAAAATGCATTCCAACAAGATGCCTTTAAGGTGCATAAGAAGTTAGACACTGATTTAATTCCAAAATTAATTACTGACTAAAAGTTTGAAAGGAAAAAAATCATCATCTAGGCCATGAAAATCTCTTCAGACAGTTGTTTGACTGTATGCTAGGATGAACAATCTTCTTTTAGAATGATCTGGTCAGAAACATGGAAGAAACAAGGAAGTATCTCTTATACTCCCTCCAGAGGAAACACTTAGACAATAGGTGTAATTGAATCATCCTTGTAAATGGCATTGAGAAAAATCAGCAGATCTGTCAGGACCTCGTCAACTTAAGTTAGTTTAGAGATGATAACAATGTTAAAACAATATTATGTTTTATTCCTCTAGTCACCACAGCAGTCATTATATTGTAATAAGGAGAGCTTCTTCTCACAGACAATATCCACACAGGGATGGGAAAATATGAAATTAAAACCAAATAATTTTAATTCTGTTTTCCTCTATATCGTGTATGGAGCAAAATAAAACAGGAGAGAAGAGTAGCTGATAGTGGTCAGAAAGGAATAAATACTAATCACAAAATACAGTGGGTTGCCATTAAAAGGTCATTTGCCAACCATTTTTGCACAGCAGTATGTAAAATATCCAGTTTTACTTACAGTGGATAACTGATATCTGTGATAGCAGTTGTCAAACAATCATTGCCATTTTAATGCTTTCTACTGCTATGGGTTAGCAGTTATGTCTACAATGATACAAGCTAATAATTTGTGAAAGTATTTACTTTTTTCTCATGCTTTTCTCAGTACAACCTTCAGGGAACATGCTGGGCATTTCAGGAAATACAGTCCTTCTGCTTATTCACAAAATGAGTAATAGTAGAGTGAAAATGTGAAAATTTTTCCTTCAATTTTTTTCTTGTTTGAAGGAAGCAACCTGAATGAGAAAGTACTAATGTGTTCCTCATTTCATGGTGGAGATTCAGATGAAATGAAATAAAATAAAAGATACAGGAGCATTTCTGTTTAAAAGTACTGTCCTGTAAAAAGTTAAAATGTAAGTGATCTGTTTTGTTTATCAATAGTTAAATAGTATTAACTTATGGTGTGGCCAACAGATAAAGCAGATATAGTACAGTGTATTAATATATTTAGAGAACTGTTGAAATCATAAGCTAGTTTAAAAATCAGAAAGAGGACAAAATAAGGTTTTCTTTGGAACTGTGTGCAACTTCTAAAATCTAAAAAAAAAATCCAAGAATATTTAAAAACCATCAGTTTTAAAAATTAACCAAAGCAGCTAATTTTGGAATTTGCATACAAAATTTACAGATCCTAAAAAGAGTTAAAATGACAATTTTTCTGATAAAAAAGGAGAGTTTCTTTGCAAACCCCACTACATTCCTTTTGAAACTTGGAAGTCATTATGTAATGAATGCTCTTGAACTAATGTATTTACACTGAAAAATATTAGCAATTTCTGCTGTCATAAGGACTTCAGTAAATAAATGACTGGCAGCAACGTACAGTTAGACATGTTCATACAATTGGCTGACAGGTCAGGCTCAAAGAGTTACAGCAAATGGGGTTACATCCAGCTGGCGGTCAGTCACCAGCAGGGTTCCCCAGGGCTCAATTTTAGGGCCAGTGCTCTTTAAGGTTTTTATAAATGATCTGGACACAGGAATCAAATGTACATAAAGTAAGTTTGCCAATGATACTAAATTAGGAGGGGTTGTGGACTCCCTCGGGGGTAGAGAAGCCTTACAGGGAGATCTAGAGAGACCAGAGGGCTGACCAACCACCAACTGTATGAAATTTAACAAGAGCAAGTGCTGGATTCTGCACCTGGGATGAGGTAATCCTGGTTCTGCATACGTATTGAGAGGTGAGAGCCTGGAGAGCAGCCCCACGGGAAAGAGATCTGGGGGTTTGGGTTGATGGCAAGTTAAATATGAATCAACTGTGTGACCTGGCAGCCAAAAGGGCCAACTGTGTCCTGGGGTGCATCAAGCACAGCATAGCTAGCCGGTTGAGGGTGGTGATTGTCCCACTCTACAAGGCAATGGTGAAGCCCCATCTCAAGTATTGAGTGCAGTTTTGGGCATCTCAGGGATAAGAATAAGAAGAACATCAAACTATTGGAGTGTGTCCAGAGGAGGTATTGAAAGGTCTCAAGGGCAGGATTTACAAGGAGCAGCTGAGGTCACTTGGTTTGTTCAGTTTAGAGAAGAGAAGGCTGAGGAGGAACCTCATGGCAGTGTACAACTTCCTCAAGGAGGGCAGAGAAGGGGGAAGTGTAGATCTCCTCTCTCTGGTGACCAATGATAGAACATGAGGAAATAGAATGAAACTGCATCAGGGGAAGACTGGCCATTAGGAAAAGGTTCTTCACGAAGAGGGTAGTTGGTCACTGGAACAGGCTCCCCAGGGAAGTGGTCACAACACCAATCATGGCAGAGTACAATTAGTGTTTGGATGATGCTCTTAGTCATATGGTTTAGTTTTAGGTAGTCCTGCAAGGATCAGGGAGTTGAACTCAATCATCCTTATAGGACCCTTCCAACTTGAGATTTCTATGATTTGAATACAGTGAAGCCACCTATGTATTTTATGATACCTGCAAATTTAGATCTATGTTTCTGTCTTCTGAAACTCCCAGAGTAGCAAAAGATTTGTCATTTCAAATTATTCCATAGTTACTATAGTGGAGACATATTTCAACTTGGAGGTTCTTTACAAAATGCTGGGACGATTGTGACATTTGATATATTTATAAGCAGAACTATGAAGTTCTCTGTATCAATTACAGACTTGAGACATCACACACATGATATTCTACTGGCTCTATGCCATTGCAAGACTTTAAGAAAAAATACAGAAGAATCCTCCTGCTGACATAAGAGTGATATAAACCTATAATCCATTGGTAAAGAAGTACAAACATAGTGGAAAACCATAGCAAGCTATTTTTGCGCACAAAAATAGACCTTAAAATTCAAAGTAATATGTAAAATGTAATTCAGCTATGAATACGTGAGCATGTACATATTTATGCATACTCATTAAGATGAGAATGTGAAGAAAATATTTATTTTAAAGAGAGTTTGTTGGGTTTTTTGTTGTTTTTTTTTTTTTTATGGAAAGATACCCAAAGGATAACTATAGAATAACTCTGAGGAGTGTTAAAATATGAAGTTAAATATTGAAAGCACATAAGATTCAGTCCAATCTTTGATTTCATGGTTGGATGAGATTTTTAAGTGTTAAAAAATTCTGCTGAGTTTTATATGACTCTGCTCCTGAGCAGACAATTTATGGAAAGATGAGTTAAATATGAAATGCTTTAGTTAAAGTAAGTGTGGAAAACTAATCCTGTGACAAATAGAATTAGTAAATGCATCTGAATACTGGTGCCTGAGCCTGTAAGTCAAACACTGTGAGATTAAAAGTGTTTCCACGTTTATGTCATATTTTCAACCGTGTGAACAGAAATAGGAAAAAAAGTACATTCCTACATGAATTACCCAAGTAAATTATTGCTCACCTGTAACAGGGGCAGAAGAATAAGTAATTTTTCTTGACCCTTTGGTCATAACATCTTTCCTGACTCCCTCAATGATATCAGCCAATAAAATTTTCTGTTTTTTCAAAATGAATATTTTTCCTTTTCACAGACTTTATGAAAAATTTCAACTAAATTATTGTCAACAGTAAATTTGAGGTATTAGTCCTCATAAAGCACAATGAATGACATATTATATTTTTTTTTAAGTTTCTGTTTATATCTAAACAAATATAGAATTGTAGAATGATAGCATCTTTGGGTTGGAAGGGAACAGTAAAGGTCATCAAGTCCAACCCCCCTGCAAGGAGCAGGGACATCTTCAACTAGATCAGGTTGCTCAGAGCCTGGTCCAACCTGACCTTGAACGTTGCCAGAGATGGGGCATCTACCACCTCTCTGGAAAACCTGTGCCCTGAGGGTTCACCATCCTCATTGTGAAAAATGTCTTCCTTATATGTAGTCAAAATCTGCCCTCTTTTAGTTTAAAACCATTACCCTTTGTCCTACCACTACAGGCCCTGCTAAAAAGTCTGTCCTCATCTTTCTTATAAGCCCCCTTTAAGTACTGAAAGGCTGCAATAAGATCTCCCTGGAGCCTTCTCCAGGCTGAACAACCCCAACCCTCTCAGCCTGTCCTCAGAGGAGAGGTGTTCCATCCCTCTGATCATTTTTATGTCCCTCCTCTGGACACGATCCAACAGGTCCATGTCTTTCCTGTGCTGAGGGCTCCAGAGCTGGATGCAGACTCGAGGTGGGGTCTCACCAGAGCAGAGTATAGGAGATATAACAGAGATCACCTCCCTCGAACTGCTGGCCATGCTTCTTGCATGTTGCTGGTTGTAACCCAGGATATAGTTGGTCTTCTGGGCTGCAAGCGCCCATTGCTGACTCATGTGAAGCTTTTCATCCACCAGTGCCCCCAAGTCCTTCTCGGCAAGGCTGCTCTCAATCCCTTCGTCACCCAGCCTGGATTGGTGCCAGGGTTTGCTCCAACTTGGAGCAACTTGGAACTCCCCTGCACTTGGCCTTGTTGATCCTCATGAGTTTCACAGGGGCCCATTCCTCGAGCTTGTCTAGATCCCTCTGGATGGCATCCCATCCCTCAGGCATGCCAACCACACCACTCCGTTTTGTGTCTTCTGCAAATTTGCTGAGGGTGCACTTGATCTAGGTCACTGATGAAGATATTAAACAGTGCTCATGCCAATAGGGACCCCTGAGGGACACCACTCATCAGTGACCTCCATCCGGCCACTGACCACTACCCTGGTGAGTATAGAAATACAGAAATTAGTGAACATTCCTGTAATTGCCTTCTTTCCACTTTGGAAAAGTTCTATAGGATACAGGTTTTCTTGTTTGTTTGTTTTTAACTTCTTCAACATGCTAGACGTTTTTAAATATCTTCCTGCTCCATATAAGGATAAAACCCAGGACTTCAAAGTTGTAAGCAGGAAAAAATATGAAACTTCTCTCTCTTTCTCCTGTCTGCACTTCATACACAATGCTTAATGAATATGTGAAGGAGGAAATAGCCTAGGCACCCTACTGCAAGGAACATAGGGAAATTACTGGGTCATTTGTCTCCCTAGAAATGGGTCTCTTCTAATGTTTTCCCTAGAAATTGTTGTACTTTGAATTATTAACTGAAGCAAGAACAGAAGCTTTTTGCTCATTGTTCATATCAATACTCCAAACTTATTAATTAACCTAAACCTTAATTTCCCAAGTTGAAGATATTATATAAACTATAATACCTTTATTTAGAGAAATCAATACCCATTTTCTTTGATTATGGTTTTATTGCCTGAATTTCTGAAACTTAGATGATCCTTCATTAAAGGTGAGTTTTGTATAAATTCTGATATCCATGACACAGGTCACACAAATAACTAGAAAGAGGAATTTTTTCCAAGTGACAAACTCTACTGTTTTTAACTTACAATTATCAAGAACTCAACTTTGTATAATAAAATTTAAAAGAATTAAAACAATTAATAAAATAAGAGAATTACATACTAAACATTTTCAGAAGAGGTACAGTCAATTCATTTATTTCAAAGCTATATTTGGAAATACATTAAGTCATAATAATTAATCTGATTCTTATCCCTTTGACCTCAATTTTACATTTTGACTTCAAATGGCATTAAAGGACATATATAAGCACTACTAGATTCATGCTGTCTCGTCCTGACACCGCCAGAAGAAATTATCAAATTAAATGCGTTGACTAGGCACCTGAATTCTCCATAGTTATGTACATAACTACTTTCTTATTAAAGGAATAAAACTTTTGAAATAAAAAAGAGGAAGAGAGAAAAATCATATCTAGATACTTTTTTAATCTGTTGGAAGTTCAGAAACAAAAGTCTGCCCCATCTCATAAAACACAGTGGAACTGGAAAAGTGCAGAGCAGGACACCAAAGATGATTTAAAAATTATGGAGCTGTTTTCACACAGGAAACAATTAGAACTGAAACTCTTCAGCACAGGAAGAAATGATTAGAAGATATAACAGAGATCAACAAAATAATGAATGGCAAAGGGAGTTAGAAAGTATTGCTCATTCACTGTTCCTTCCAAGACAAGAAATCAGATGCCCCTTAGGTTCACCCTAAGTAGCAGGTTCAAACCAACAAAAAGGAAATCTTTCTGTTAAGTACAAAGGCACTGTCCATGGGCTAACAGATTCCCATAACATGTCATGGTTTAAAATGGAGAATATCCTGAGAAAGTTTCATTATACAGTTACATAGTTCTCGCACTCCATCTCTAGCCTACCACTCTCACAGAGGTCACAAGCTAGATGAACCTTTTGTCTGATCCACTATCACCAGCTTTATATTCTCACACCATATACACAAATCATCTTGGTTTTACCATAATTCTTTTCCTTTGGACACCATGCATATACATACATATAAATATAAGCACATACATCTCTTTATTATATAAAGGCTGATAAAAAAGCAGCATCTTAAGACATAGCACATAGTGCCTAACTACAGACCTGACTCCGTAAGGAGAAACAGTGAAGCCATAAGTCATTTCTATACATGGGAGCAGAAAAATTAGCAGAAATCAACCGTACTATAAACTTGCAGATAATAAATCTCCACATCTGAGCCAGTCATCACAGGCCTTTTCTTTAAATATTTTTTAATATTCAGTGGAGTGTAGGGCATAATTCATTTTGTGTCTGCTTTAGGTTGAAATAATTCAGATATTTAATTCCCTAAAAATGCCTTTTTTCCCCCCATTTTTTAAAATTATTAATTTGGTGAGCTCAACTTCATTAAAGAATCCAAGAAGTACTACTTTGGAAAAATCCTACAAACTCTTACGCAAGAGAAAATACATAGGGCAATGATTAAAGAGATAAGCCCTATCATATCAGAGAGGGGCAAGGTTTGTCTGGTTTCCCTGGATTGCATAATACACAACATCAACGCAGAAAAACGTTACATGACAGTCAAGACAGCGGGCAGACCCTTTCTTGGGCTGTGTATAGTCTCTATATTTTGACAGCTGTTAATTATTTCACTTTTTTTGTCTTTATTTTTGAGTAAATTTGGTGCTGCAGTAAGGAAGTGACCTTTCTTATGCACAGACAGTTTCTGAGCCGGGGAACCTTAATTGACTTTTTTTATACAAATTTATACTGTGCTATCATAATTTCCATTTTCATGCAACAAATGCCCCTCCTTTTACGGACTAATGGCATATAAAGGTTAAGGTGAAATATAATGAAAGTATCAATAAGGTGCCTTCTTTTTCGAAGCAGGTTAGTGAATGCTAGCAATAGCTTTTCTTACTCTTTTGCAAATGATAATCCAAGTACACATAGGTAAATAGTGTATGCATGTAAGTAAAAATTACTACCTTACTACTGTGTACTGCGTTGTCAGAACATCTGACAATTGTTTCCTAAAAGCATCAAAAACAGTGAAAAATGTTTATTTTCTCCCCTCTCTTGAGCATCCCACAAAATTTATGTGCAACAGGTTTATAACCTAAATTCACTGGATTAACAATTCTGTAAATTGCTTGAATATTTGAATGTCACACTCAGAAGAGTCTCCTTTTGCACAAGTTGCTATCTTCCTCCTGACAGATTTTGTTAAAATACTGTGAAGGTCTCTGTATCCATACAAGTTTCTTAGTTACACATGCAGCTATTCTTTAACCTGTCAAAACTTGATTCTCTGACATTTTCTTAATAAAAAATTAAATACAGAGAGGAATAAAGAATTTGTTCCTGCAGTAAACCCCTTTCTTGCAACATATATATAGATGCTTCACAACTGAAAAAATTCTTGATTGAATTTCTGTGTTTTCTAAAGGCTCACAGTCACTGCACATTCTGAGAAAGAAACCAATGATGTAATCTGGGATAACTGCAATCAGAAGATATTATTGCATCTTCTCTGTCACCTTCAGTTGATTGAAGAAATTTCTACTTAAAAATATCAGGTAAAAATTTACTAGAATGTCACTTACTAAGTGTTTTCTCTTTAATCGTCTTACCAGTTCATTATACAGTACAGAGGAGAGGTTTTCATTTTGTGATGAATTCTTTAGGTGGACTGATGCAAAAAATACTTTTAGTGATGAACGGACTAAAGTAACAAAGAACCTTCAAACATACAGAGAATCATAGAAATATAGAATAATTTAGGCTGGAAAAGACCTCAAAGATCATCAAGTCCAACCATCAGCCCAACACCACCACGTCCACTAAACTATGTCCTGAAGTGACACATCTACATGTTTTTTGAATACCTCCAGAGATGGTGACTTCACCACCTCCCTCGGCAGCTTGTTCCAATACTTGATTGCTCTCTCAGTAAAGACATTTTTCCCTATATCCAGTCTAAACCTCCCCTGGTGCAATTTGAGGCCATTTCCTCTCTTCCTATCGCAAATTACTTGGGAGAAGAGACCACCACCCACCTCACCACAACCCTGTTTCAGGTAGCTGTAGAGAGTGATAAGGTCTCCCCTCAGCCTCCTCTTCTCCAAGCTGAACAACCCCAGTTCCCTCAGCCGCTCCTCATAAGACTTGTGCTCCAGACCCCTCACCAGCTTCGCTGCCCTTCTCTGGACATGTTCCAGAAACTCAATGTCCTTCTTGTAGTGAGGGGCCCAAAACTGAACACAGGATTCAAGCTGCATCCTCACCAGTGCTGAGTACAGGGGCACGATCACTTCCCTACTCCTGCTGGCCACACTATTTCTGATACAGGCCAGGATGCTATTGGCATTCTTGGCCACCTGGGCTCATGTTCAGCCAGCTGTCAACCAGCACCCCCAGGTCCTTTTCTACTGGGCAGCTCTCCAGCCACTCCTCCCCAAGCCTGTAGTGTTGCAGGGGGTTGTTGTGACCCAAGTGCAGGACCCAGCATTTGGAGAACATACACTACAGAAATTATGCCTGTCCTTAGAAAGTAGAGCTTTTCTTCAGCTTCCATAGTAGGTAGTTTTGACGAAAAATATGAAAGACTTTTTACTATTTCTTAGGAGGCATGTATCTGCCACTCTCTAGTTTGTACCTTCAGGGTTTTCTAGATGAACATTTAGTAAAAATACATTAAGGAAAGCCATAATAAATATACTGTACAAATGAAGGCAATACTTAATGCTGCCACTAGGGTTTTTGTCTTCTGCTTGCTCCACTGAATCTAATTTATCCACACATCAGACAAAAAAGTTTAACATGTGCTTTTGTGTTTTGTCACCCTTCATTCCCAGCTGACAGGCAGCTGAAGCACACAGAGTTGTGTTGCTTTCATTCAGTGCATTACATCTGGGCTGGTAACAGGACCGATATTTGCAATCCCAAGAAAACTTCTCTCTAGAATCAGTGCACAGAGTTCCAGGCTGTTGACAACTCATATCAAATTTAGTCCCACAGCTCAGGCAACATCCCATTTTCTTAAAAGGGGTGTTGAATTAATAAAGCTCAGTGGTGAATTTAGTTATTTCAAGTTTCCACTACAATAATGTGCAGCTTGACACAGAACCTAGAGAACCTTGTATCTCTGAAATCATTGTGGCCCATGGAGGAGGCCATTTGGGTGCACCTCAAAGTGACTGTGACTGTGGATAAGTCTATGCCGCAGCAGATATATCCCTGGGGAGCCTGTGGCTCACGGAAGGGACTGCAGCCTGTGGATAAATCCAAACTAGAGCAGGAGTAAGGGGAGGAGTTCATTGCAATGTTAAACCCGATGGCCTGGTCCAAAGGGGCCAGGGGTGGAGACTGTAATGGAAATACCTGTAAATTGTTGTAAGCCATGATTTGAGTTGCATGTTATAGGAATTACTATAGTAGGAACCACCTGAACGAATGGAGGACGAGCCTTACAAGAAGCAGTGCAAGTTCAGCAGTGACCTGACCTGAGCCCGCTTTGGTGTCCAGTAACTCCATGTAATCCACCACCTCTCCTGTCCTGAGTGACCACCATAAGAGATGGAGCCCAAAGTCATGGACTAAATGAACTCAACAGGCATTTCACGGACATTTGTAGACATTTCACATGTGTGATTCATAGACTAAGGGAATGATATCATCTGTGTATTATATCAAAGAATGGGAAGGGGGTGGTGGTCAATGAGGTTGTTTTGGATAGTGTGGTACCTGAGCATGACGTAAATGGTAAGGAATAAGGGGTGGATACTGTCCTGGTTTCAGCCATGATAGAGTACATTTTCTTCATAGAAGCTAGTGTGAGGCTGTGTTTTAGATTTGGGATAAAAAAATGTTGTTAACGTGCTGATGTTTTCAGTTGTTGCTGAGCAGTCAAGGACAGTCCAGCTTCTCGTGCTGGGCTGCCAGCGAGCAGGCTGGGGGTGCCCGGGGAGCTGGAAGGGGACACAGCCAGGATAGCTGGCCCAGGCTGGCCAAAGGGATATTCCCTACCGTATGACGTCATGCTCAGTATATAAAGTTGGGATGAAGAAGAAGGAGGGTGTGGAGGGACATTCAGAGTGATGGCGTCTGTCTTCCCAAGACACCATTACGCGTGCTGGAGCCCTGCTTCCCTGGAGATGGCTGAACCCCTGCCTGTCCATGGGGAGTGGTGAATGGATTCCTTGTTTTGCTCTGCTTGCGTGTGTGGCTTTTGCTTTCCCTGTTAAACTGTCTTTATCTCAAACCATGAGTTTCCTCACTTTTACTCTTCTGATTCTCTCACCTGTCCCACCGAGGGGGAGTGAGTGAGCGGCTGCGTGGGGCTTAGTTGCTGGCTGAGGTTAAACCACGACACCTAGCTTACCAGATGTGTTTAGCTTCATAGCTGTCACTTGCTATTTTCACTTCCTTAAACTTTCAATGTAGGCAGTGGTGGTTGGCATTCTTCACTGTTTTTCCTTCCTTTCTGCTACATTTTTCCAAAAGAGATGAAATATAAAATAGCAGCAAAGTTCCTAAAGCAACAAAGAAACTGAACTTATTTATTTTTAAACTTCAGGATTCTAAGTATTTTTTTTTTAACTTATTGACACAGTACTCCTAAAAATAATAATTAGGTTTGTTCGTTGTCAACAATTAACTGCTTAAAGCTAACTTTGTTTATGTTTTAAAAAGGGGCAGAGAACATAAAAACCCCAAAGGCATACAGATTAAAGACATAATACATCTTACAACACACTTCACTGAAAAAGAACTCCTACTCCCTTCAGCAATGGATGACTCATGTCAAAATGTGTATATGTGCATCAGGTATGACGAATGTGTTCATCCAAAACAGTAAAAGATATAAAGGGAGCCAAGACTGGGGAAAGTTGTCCTTGAGTAAAGGCAGAATACATTTAGGATGAGCTCTTTCCATAGAGCGCAAGAGCTCTCGATCCCCAGGTATAAGAAATCAGGAAAGGAAGGCAAGAAACCAGCATGGCTGAGTCAAGACCTGCTGGGCAAACTAAAGGGCAAGAAGGAAATGCACAGGCAGTGGAAGCAGGGACAGGTATCCTGGGATGACTACAGGGACGCTGCCCTGTTGTGTAGGGATGGGGTCAGGAAGGCCAAGTGTCCTGGTTTCAGCCAGGGTAGAGTTAATTTTCTTCACAGAAGCTACTGTGAGGCTGTGTTTTGGATTTGGGATGAGAAACTGCTGATAACGTGCTGATGTTCTGGGTTGTTGCTGAGCAGTCAAGGATAGCCCAGCTTCTCGTGCTGGGCTGCCAGCGAGCAGGCTGGGGGTGCACGGGGAGCTGGGAGGGGACACAGCCAGGACAGCTGACCCAGGCTGGCCAAAGGGATCTTCCATACCATATAACATCATGCTCAGTATATAAAGCTGGGACGAAGAAGGAAGGGGTGGAGGGACGTTCGGAGTGACGGCATCTGTCTTCCCAAGACACCATTACGCGTGCTGGAGCCCTGCTTCCCTGGAGATGGCTGAACCCCTGCCTGCCCATGGGGAGTGGTGAATGGATTCCTTGTTTTGCTTTGCTCGTGTGCGTGGCTTTTGCTTTGCCTATTAAACTGTCTTTAGCTCAAACAATGAGTTTCCTCACATTTACTCTTCTGATTCTCTCCCTGGTCCCACTGTGGGGGAGTGAGTGAGTGGCTGCGTGGGGCTTAGTTGCTGGCTGGGGCTAAGACCACGACACCAAGGCATGGCTGTAGCTGAACTTGGCAAGGGATGCAAAGAATACTAAGAAGGGCTTCTACAGGTATGTCAGCCAGAAAAAGAAAGTCAAAGAAAGCGTACCCCCCTTGATATGCAAGACTGGCAAACTGTCTTCACTGTCAGTCTCTCTTCCCACACCTCTCGAGGGCATGGAGTGCAAGATGGGGACTGAAGGAGCAAAGTCCCTCCCACTGGGGCTCTGAACAACCTGATCTAGTCGAAGATGTCCCTGTTCATTGCAGGGGGGTTGGACTAGATGACCTTTAAAGGTCCCTTTCAACCGAAACTGTTCTATGGTTCTATGATTTTATGATTCTATGATTCTATGAGGAAAAGAAAAAAGTCTTTAAAGATAACTGTCATCTTCCGCAGTGCTGCAGCGGTGCTGTAGAATAAACATCTGATTCTAAGTACAAGTTTTTAATCTTTCTTTTAGTGTAATAATCTTTCTTTAAAAATGTAACCCCAGGGTTTTTGTGATAGGGAGCAGGCAGCACAAGCAGCATCACTGTCCCTAACTACCACATGACAATGCCAACTGACTTCAGTAATATCTGAAGGAAAGGCAATGGGACAGATCTTCTGCATGTATTAGAATTGCTGATTTTTTTCATTTATTAATTCTTTTATTGTACCACATACTCATAAAAGATAGTTTCCTTCAGCATTCACTAATATCATTTGGGTCCAACAATTTCTCCTGATGTTCCACTAGGTATTAAAAGCTGTTTCTTTTTTTTTTTTTATTTTTACTTTTTAATGAGTAATACTAGACCAAAAAAAATGGTTGGTATCTGACTTCTGAAAGTTCGTGGATTCTACCAGAGCCAGACCCAGGCTGAGAACAAAGTTACAATTTACTTACATATACATACCTAGTATGCGGCAATTACATATACATGGTTTTCAGCTTCAAAATATAAAAGTTATGCTACAGAACTATTTTATGATGCAGTTTACTATTTAACCATTGTGGTTTACTATTTACTTTTCTTCATAATAGTTTGGGAGAATTAAAAAAAATTGGATGTGTGGAAACATATTACTCAGTATTAGCTGCTTTAGAAGAAGTTTAACAAACTAAGTAATATAAGGTTCTTGTTCTAAAATAAGAAACATGTTTCAGTGTAACAGCAACCTGTAGCATTTTTCCTCTGGCAGCAAAGAAAATATAGTACTTGTTTTTCAGGTATTGTAAACAACCGAGTAAGATTTCATTTGTCACTCCAGTGCTGAATTAACTGCCAGAAAAACAAGAAGTTGTAACTAACCTAATAGGTTAAACTTATGTTTTCTAGAAAGCCTTCTGAAGTAAGCAGGCAAAATATTCACCTTTTAGCTGAAACTGAAATTTCTGTTGCAGCCACTGTAATGAATGAATTTTGATTCATTACAAGCTTTCTTCACAGGGAGACTGCAACATTCAATGTGAACAGTGCACATCAAAATGCAACCTCTCCTTTCAACATATAATGAACTGATAGAGAGACTAAATATTTAGTAAAAAAAGAACAAAATGCTAACAAATCATTGTTCTTCTTGGGGGGAAAAAACCACATTTGCTTACAAACACATTCTACTTTAACCTTAACATTATGAGACAGACTATTCTTACTTTGATGGGGTTTAATGAGCTCTGGTAACCACTTCAAATATAACATTTGAGCTTAGTATCAGAGAACTAATTAGGACCTATTCTATAATGTAGGCTTTGAAGCATGTGCTGACATACAACCTCCCTCCTCCCCCTCCCCAGGAAACATACTGAAGCATTATCATGAACCTATTAATGTTCAAAATACTAACAAATTACAGTAAGACAACTCAATAGGTGGCTCATTTTATGTCTCTCTAGCATTAATTATATGTACAAAATCAAGTGACTTAAACCTTCTGGAAAGTTATTGAATCCCTAGATCATACATCTGCCTTAAAGGACTACTGTGACTGAAGAATCTGTTCCAGCTGAACTTTATAATTTTGCTATCTTTTCAATACACAGCAGCAAAATGTAATTTTGGATGTAGGACTTATTTTTTGATTAAGGAAAAAGAATAAGTAAATATAAATTGACTGCTCATAAGACAGAGTAACCAGTTCTGACAACAAAGAAGCTATTTTGTGAGCAACATAAAATTAACAAAGCCATAACAAGCTGCACACTGTCAGACTACGGCTATGACTGCAAAAGTACAATCTTATTTTATCTTGTGATCAGAGACTGTGTCTACCCTTGGGACCAGTGCCTGTTGCATGCACAATACATGGGTAGATACTTGCCTCTGGAAGGTATCTGAAAGAGGATTCAGGGTTCTTAATATGCTGTCAAGAAGCAGCTAATTAGTCACCATGAATTAAACACAATCTAAAATGAATGTAAATCATTTTGACACTCTAGTACATACTGCTTAGGTGTGGAAAATAGTGATTCTTCTTTCTCAAGAGTGAGTGTCTTGAAAATGGATTCAAGCATTTCGGAAACCTCTCATCTGAGCCAGCAATTGATAACTATATTCTTTCTTTTCTATTTTAATTTTTCTATTCTATCTAAAACACATGTTTTTCTATTTTTCCTTTTTACCCACATTGGGCATGTAAGTTGTTACATTTTGTGTTCCTGTTTAACTGCGTGTTTGATATGATTATAGTCAAGACCAGTCTTGCTCTCAGTAACTTCAATTTGCCGTTTCTCTAATCTGGATGGTGTTACGTAAACTCAGTTTGCTCTCACTTAAAAAAAAAACCAAAACTTTTGAGCTGTTCGCTTGCCTATGTGTGCATATAAAATAGAAGGCAATTTTATGAACGGACCGCTTTGGGCTTCATTCTCTGAGTGGTGGTTTATGAACAATTTATTTTCTTTTTTTTTCCCAAATTGATTTTTACACCTTTCTTTTTCAAACCTTTACTTATATAGTGATAAAGAAAATGAATACCCAAGCATGTCACAGAATTGTTAAGCACCTTTCAGAACATTTACAGACTAGGAGCTGTCTATCTGTTATTAGTGTAAATGCCCTAAAACACGTTTCAGAATTCTGTGGTACGCTCATCAGCGATGCCGACACGAAAACGTAACAAATGCAGTATGATACTGATGTTTGCACTACCTGTGCTTCAAAATACGCACTTTCTAAAAGCAAAATTCGAAATTTCTCTTTTTCCATGGCAGGATTTAGAAGCAACAGAAAGCAAATGGCATACCAGTTCTGGGGGCTACCAGATAAAACTGTATCTGTTTCCTGTTGCAGCAAAGTTTGATTTTGCTGAACTGCAAATACGAATTAGTCTCCACTAACAGTCAGCGAAGAGTCTATTAGTCTTTCTAGGAAGCTATTAATGAAGTGTCAATTAACCTAAAATAGAGGAATGTTCCTTCACATAACGGATAGAATTAAAAGGTAGCTAGAACTGCCCTTCACAGCTGCAACCCCGCGGGCGGGGACGGGAGCGGCGGCGGCCAAAGCCCCTCACGTGCAGGGACAGCCCCAGGGAGCGTCAGCAGGGCGTGGCGCAGTCCCCCCCCGGCACTAGGGGCTCCCTGACGAGCGGCCATGGCCCGGCCGTGGTCTCCGCTCGGCCGAAAGCCGCGGCCGGAAGGAAGGCGGCGACCCAGACCGAGCCCCCCCCGCGGCTGTCCAGGTGTCCGGCTGCGGGGAGTGCCCGAGCCCGTCACTCGTGCCGGGGGGCAGCGGAGACAACAGCCGTGTGCGGTGCGGCCGGGTGAGCGACCTGCTCAGCCTGGGGCAGAGCTGGCAGAGGCCGGGGGCAGGCTGGGGAGCGTCGGGGAGTGCGAGAGGGATACGGGTCGGTGGAGCCGCACCCGGCCGTCCCTGAGGCAGAGGCAGCCGGTGGAGGCCCCACAAGCAGCAGGGGATCCCCTGCCCTCCTGCTGCCGGGCAGAAGGAGGGGGCCTAAGAGGCGAGGGGGAATGGAAACAGGTCCCTGCTCGGGGCGGCAGGCAAATCCCCTCCCGGCCTCCCTCACCGTCCCTTACACAGCAGGTATGGGGCTCTGGAGCTTGAGGGCCAGGAACATGAGGACCTTGATGAAGGTCCGTCTAGGGGGGTTGCTGAGGGTGAGTCAGCCAGCCCCACGCATCAAGATGTCCTCTGTCAAGAACAAAGGCAGGGCAACTGTCGTAGGCGACTCCCTTCTGAGGGGAAGAGGGCCCAATATGCTGACCAGACCCAGCCCACAGGGAGGTCTGCTGCCTCCCTGGGGCCCGGGTGAGAGATGTCACCAGGAGACTCCCTGTTCTGGTTCGGCCCATTGATTACTACCCACTGTTGGACATGCAGGTTGGAACTAATGAGGTTGCAGAGAGAAGTCCAAAAGCAATTAAAAGGGACTTCAGAGCACTGGGGCAATTGGTTGAAGGATCAGGAGCACAGGCAGTGTTTTCCTCAATCCCTTCAGTGGCAGGGAAGAATACTAAAAGGAAAGGGAAGACGCTCCTGGTTAACACTTGGCTCAGAGACTGGTGCCATCAGCGGAATTTTGGTTTTTTTGATCATTGGGAGGTTTACACAGCACTGAACCTGCTGGCGACAGCTGGAGTTCAGCTACCTCCTGGGGGGAAAAGTATTCTCTCAGTTGGTGGGCCTCATTGAGAGGGCTTTAAACTATATTCCAAGGGGAAGGGGATAAAACCAGGCTCACTAGAGATGGGCCTAGAGGTGGCATGCCAATGTTGGGGGTGAAATCGATAGCCCAGCTCAAGTGCATCTATACCAATGCACGCAGCATGGGCATCAAACAGGAGGAGCTGGAAGCCATTGTACAGTGGGACAGCTATGACCTATTTGCCATCACAGAAACATGGTGCGATGACTCACATGACTGGAGTGCTGCAATGGATGGCTATAGCTCTTCCGAAGGGATAGGCAAGGAAGGAGAGGTGGTGGGTTGCCTCTGTATGTTAAGGAGTGTTATGATTGTATAGAAATCAACAATAGTGATGACCAGGTTGAGTGTTTATGGGTAAGGATTAGGGGGAAGGCCAGCAAGGCAGATATCCTGCTAGACCACCCAACCAGGATTAAGAGGCAGATGAAGCATTCTACAAGCAACTGGCAGAAGTCTCATATTCACAATCCCTTGTTCTCATGGGGGACTTCAACTTACCAGATGTCTGCTGGAAGTGTAACACAGCAGAGGGGAAACAGTCTAGGAGGTTCCTGGAGTGTGTGGAGGATAACTTCCTGACACAGCTGGTAAGTGAGCCTAGCAGGGGAGGTGCCCCATTTGACCTGCTGTTTACGAACAGAGAAGGACTGGTGGGAGATGTGGTGGTTGGAGGCCGTCTTCGGTTTAGTGACCATGAAATTATAGAATTCTCAATTCTGAGTGAAGTAAGGAGGAGGGTCAGCAAAACTGCTACCATGGACTTCCGGAGGTCAGACTTCAGCTTGTTCAGGTCACTGGTTGAGAGAATCCCTGGGGAGACAGTCCTGAAGGGCAAAGGGGTCCAGGAAGGCTGGACATGCTTCAAGAAGAAGATCTGAAATGCACGTGAGCAGGCAGTCCCCATGTGCCATAAGACGAGCTGGCAAGGAAGACGGCCGGCCTGGCTGAAACAGGGAGCTTTTGCTGGGACTCAGAGAAAAGAGAAGAGTTTATCAGCTCTGGAAGAAGGGGCAGGCAACTCAAGAAGAGTACAGGGATCTCATTAGGTCAAGCAGAGACAGAATTAGAAAGGCAAAAGCCCAGCCAGAACTCAATCTCGCCACAGTCATAAAGGATAACAAAAAATGCTTTTACAAATATATTGACAAAAAGAGAGGCAAGGAGAATCTCCATCCCTTATTGGATGTGGGGGGGAACATTGTCACTAAGGATGAGGACAAGGTTGAGGTACTTAATGCCACCTTTGCCTCAGTCTTTAATAGTCAGACCAGATATCCTCAGAGTATTCAGCCCCATGAGCTGGAAGACAGGGATGGAAAGCAGAATAAACTCCCCATAACCCAGGAGGAAGCAGTTAAGGACCTGCTATGCCACCTGGACACCCACAAGGTGGGATCCACCCAAGAGTACTGAGAGAGCTGGTGGAGGAGCTTGCCAAGCCACTCTCCATCATTTATTAGCAGTCCTAGTTAACAGGGGAGGTCCCAGATGACTGGAGGCTTGACAATATGACACCCATCTACAGGAAGGACCGGAAGAAGGATCCAGGGAACTACACGCCTGTCAGCCTGACCTCAGTACCGGGGAAGATTATGGAGAGGTTCATCTTGAAGGGCGCTCACAAGGTATGTGCAGGACAACCAAGGATCAGGCCCACCCAACACGGGTACATGAAAGGCAGGTCGTGCTTGACCAACCTGATCTCCTTCTAAGACCAGGTAACCCACCTAGTGGATGAGGGAAAGGCTGTAGATTTTGTCTACCTGGACTTCAGTAAAGCCTTTGACAGCATCTCCCACAGCATTCTCCTGGAGAAGCAGGTGGCTCATGGCTTACACAGGTGTACTCTTCGCTGGGTAAAGAACTGGCTGGATGGCCGAGCCCAGAGCGTTGTGGTGAACGGCGTTAAACCCAGTTGGTGGCCGGTCACAAGCGGTGTTCCCCAGGGCTCGGTTCTGGGGTGGGTCTTTTTTAATATCTTTATCAATGATCTGGACAAAGGGATCGAATGCACCCTCAGTAAGTTTGCAGACGACACCAAGTTGGGTGGGAGTGTTGATCTGCTGGAGGGTAGGAGGGCTCTGCAGAGGGATCTGGACAGATCAATGGGCTGAGGTCAACTGTATGAGGTTTAATAAGGCCAAGTGCCAGGTCCTGCACATCAGTCATAACAACCCATGTGTTTGTATGAAAGTGATTGGAGAAAACTGGATGTCATGTGCTAAGATAGGCAGATGCTAAAAATGTGTTGTATTCCTCTTCCCTTTGTTCATCAAGAAATCCACTGTTTTTTTAACCATCAAGCAAGAAACAATGCTCCTCCTGGCAAGGAAAACCATGCATGTTATGAGCATGCATAACACAGTGTCCATACTTACCTCATTCTCTCCTTCAAACCAGCAATGGAATACTGGAATTAACTGCTTATTCCAACAAAAGATCATACCCTTACTCATGACACCATTTTAAACATGCTGCTCCACTGAAGTGAAATAGTGGTATTTCCTTGACTTCAGGATGAAGATGTCAGGGCCCTTGTAGCATTTCCTTGAGGAATTTAACAATTTCTTTAGGCAATCTCTATTTTAAATGTTCAATTACTCAATCTAGGAATAATAAGTATGTCATGGAACAAATACTTTTACGATTCCACAAACTGCAAAAGGAGAAAATTTGTTTTTTTGGCTAATGTGGTTAAGCTGTAATAGAATCGTTTCTTAACAAAACTAAAAATCTTGAGCAAATTTATACTGAAAACCACTGAATCAAGTGGTTTTAATATATAAACACGTTTATAATGAGTAGATTGACCTGAGCTACTTACAGCTCAAGCTATTTTACAGAACTATATTTCAAAATTTAGTTAACCTTTAAACCTAAACCAAGCAAGTGTGATAATGCTTCTGAAATTTGTTTCACACCTACATAGCAGAAGATACAAACATAATTTGAATACAATTACCTCAATCTATGACTGAAGCCAAGATGCAACAAAATACTTTAAAATTTTCAAAGGCTGAGACTTTTGGTCTGATATTACTTTCCCTTTGCATTCTCACTGATACCCCTTATTTTGTAGCAAACGACTCAGGATAAGGACATTCACCTGAGAAACTTCTCTGAATGCCTATCAGCACACAAATGCTGTAGGAAGTTATTTTTTCTGTGTCTCCTTTGAAGAAGTAATATTACAATTTCACAGAAGGTGAAAGTTTTAGAACAGAACATCCTCTCCTTACAGTTTCATTTCACCCTGATAGACAACCTATAATTTATACCATGTTGTCGTATTAAATTAGGACATGAGTCCCCCGAGATACACACAATCAACTTCACACAGCGAAATGTTAGTGGCACTGTTTCTTCTGAAGACAGCACAGAACAACAAAGCCCAATAGAGGATTCTAAATGGTAAGAACCTTTGACACAAATTCATTTTTTGCTCAATAGTTTGAGAAAAATTGTGGTTTACTCCAACAGAATCTCAGTGAAGAGTGGTAATGGATCCCCTGGTTATTCCAGTTAATATTGTGTTGTAGAAACTCTTTAGATCATTCGTTCTGTCTGGTTTCACTGTACCAAGACATTGTTTAAGTCCATTCTTTCCCCAAATGAGAAGGGACAAGTCTATTTGGTTTTGGTCTCAGGTCATCACTTGTGTGAATGGTCTCACCAGAAACTAGTTGTCAAGTTTCTTCTTTCTCCTAAAGAATCAGCTTCCAGTCTTCCAGTCTCCATATGATTTCCAGTGAACTTACAGGTAAGTAGTATTAGCATGTTATAATTAAAGCTATTGAAAAGTGCATGGCCTAATATGAGATGGGCACACAAATACAATTTTTTTATAATCACTGAAATACTGACTGCAGTGAAATTGTGTAACTACTTCTTCCTCCCAACAGGTAAGTAACTATTCATCTACACGCAGTCAGCATTCCTCAACAGTGACCGCATTGTTTTTGTAAAAAATATATCTCCAGCTTTAGCAGCATTTCTTAGATTCTCAAGTACATCAACAGCAACTGTAATTTTACTTTTATAAGTGTTGATGCCAAAAGGGAATAAAACTGCAATATGTGAGACTAGTCACAGTTAAGTGTATTTGCAGTCACCTTTTATTCAGTTACACAGAGGTCATCCCTTCCCATTTATTTAAGTGCCAGCTACAGCAATAGAGTACAGATATCATTAGCATTACAAAATTATTTAGAGAGTGCTTTCAAAAAACCCTCTTATTCACAAGGGGTGGCAATAAGTCAGCAATAAGAACTTTTAATGACAATACCTGTTAAGGTGTGTAAGAGGACCATACAATCAGCCCTCAGTAGACTACAAGCCGAACAGGGTGACAGCATCAGTAAAACTGCACAGCCCAAGAAGATGACATATCCTATATTGTTCGGGAACAGAAAGGATTTCTTGAGCTAACAGTAAGAAAATGCCTGTAGTCCTCTTGTGTTGAAACACCAGACTGAAGAAGTCAGCCAACAGCCAAAAAAAAATTATCCAAATCTCAGTTGGATCAGCTTTCAGCGGAAGAAGGTACGATTCTCTGTACTGTGCAAAGTCATTTCTGTTGCCTTCTCTTCATGTGCTTATGCTTTTTAAACCTTTAGTATTTTGGTTTCCTGACTCCAGAGTTCCTTTAGTTCAATAATAAATTATAATACATAATAAAACAAAGCAAAGCCAAAATGAAAATAAGCTTCTGACAAAGTAGTAAAGAAAGGAACATAAATATTTTATGTTTCTTATATAACAACAACAAGTAACAACCTAGCTAAACTTACTTAAGCACACATTACAGAGGAGCATTTTTGTTACTTCCATTACAACAAAAATCAGAAAATCTGAACAATGGATTGTCCAGAGGCAGACAAAAGTCATGTAATTTAATACATACTAAGTATATATCTGCTTTATGTATTTATTATATATTGTGCATTTACTGAAATGAACAGTTGCTTTTTTTAAACACATACAAGAACGCTGGAGCTATAAACCAATTTGCCAACAGTTCATTTATGAGTTAAAAATGCTTTACTTTTCTAAGTGCAAAAATAAGACATCCTTATTAATGAGCAGTAAGTTAAGTAAGCCTCGTGATTCTAATCTATTGTCCAACAACTGTTTCTTAACACAAATGCACCACACATATGTATAGGGGTACCATAATAACACCCTTATACTCAAGCCCTGGATAAATATTCTACTTGCAAAACAGCTTTTTGGTTAACTGTTTTTGCCTTCTCTCTCATCACCTGTCTGTTACCATCTCGCCACTGGAAGTCCTTACACTCCTACCCTTCCTCAGTTATTCAAGTAGGACAGTTAATGCAAGTATTCTGAGAAACAAAAACCAAAAATAGCTCTTTTAGTTTATGCAGGTGGCTTGAGTCAATCTGGTTGGTTTTTTTCTGGAACAGAGTTTTTTTCTCACCCAGAAAAAAAAGTCAAAACAGTAATCTTCAGCTGATGAGAAGCAATGAGCAACTGGAGATAGAAATGAAAAGACAGTAAGATCTGTCTATAGCCTCTATCTCAGCAGACAATAAAAGCCTAAGTATGCATAGTGACTGAAGATCAATACTGGTTTCCACAGCTTAGCCTCACTTTAGTGTGTACCTGCCATTTACCATCTAAGTTATAGACATGACTGATTTTATCTCTGCATGTAGAACAGTAATTTGACAATAGTGACTGTTTATTTAGTTATTCTTAATGAGGTAACTCTACTTGCCAGGAAGTCCTACAGACCAAAGATGAAGCACATTTATGTTCCAAAAACCCTACAGTGCTGCTGCTCATATGATCTCTTATGCAAACAAATCAATTACCTTAGTCTTTGTGAGCATAATATTCACACTCCAATCTAGAAATCCTTACGAAGTAAAAAACAGTTTGACTTGTTATCATCCTCTGCAATGTGTTGGTAAGAAAAGATGCAGCTGTGGTAAGCCACTAACACCCTCCTATTATTATGCAATAGGGGAACACAGATGCATCAAGTCTTACACGGCTAAGTTCCATAGATTTTCTTTCTTTAGAAATGTTACTGTAAAATTATTTCCTGTTCGATAAACTTAAGCGGGGACTCATATCTATGCATTTCTACAGGTATTCTGAACCAGAATCACTATAGAATACACATTCAGTCCTTCACAAAAAGGAAGCTCTAATCAGTTCTTTTCTTAAAGGTTTCATTCTGATACTGCATTACAATCATATATTTAACTTTAAGAAAATTTTAAAAAAGGCAGCTGCAGGCTATGTGATAAACTATTAATGGGAAACTGAGCACAGTTTTATTCCCTTAGAACTGCCCAGGGTGATTTTAAAAAATGTAAAGTCAACACTGAACACAATGAAAATTACACACTGAAACTTGACTAAAATTGATGAGGCACAATTACTTTTCCAGATTAAAACAGAAAAAAAAAATGGTTCTGAATAAGGGCAAAATAAGAGTGACAGGCTACAAGCATCCTCTCTGAAAGCGCCTCTTCCCACAGAGCTCATCACTACCATAGTGAGCAGCTAAAGAGGGGACATGGCTTTAGGCAGAACAGCTAGGTCCATCAATTTTAATGTAAGCAATATATTCTGACACTATTTTGACGCATCAGTTACTTAAGTTTTACTATACTGAGAACGTCAGCAATCTTAGCAATAAGTCCACTGAAATCCTGAAACTATTACGTTTTCCAGATTTTCTACCAATAAAATTAATCTTACAAATTCCTCAAAAACAATCTCTGAAAATTGATGAAGTTTCCTACTGAAGAAAAATCATGATTACTTTGATGGGGATACTGTGACGATATAGCGGGATAAATAAATATAGCCCAGCACCTCCCACAGTTTAAATCCACTCTTACGGTAAACATCAGTTTACTGATCGAAACAGTCTTAGTGGTTTAGGAAACTGATCCCTGCCTCAATACAGGAGGTCTGTGAACCACTTATACACAACCTAACCTGTCAGTATAGAATTTAATCATTTTATAGAGCACTGATCAAATTCTTTCCCCTAGAGTGTGGATCACAAGTTGATAGGACATTTGCAAATATATAGGCAAAATTTGTTTTATGTGCTAGAAGCAATGATCAATTTCAAAACGTTTCCATATTTTCAAACAAAACACCATTTTAACTGAGCACATTACACAGTTTTTATTTGAGAAAAAGCTACTTGATACATATTTTCTTGAGGGACAAAAAATAACTTCTTAGGCTGTGATTTTGAAAGTAATTCTAAAAGTGTCAGTTTCCATCTTAATTACCGTCAGAGCTAGTGGGTGTGCTTGACAGTTGAAGGAATCCTTCATATATCCCAAATAAATCCATGAGCTCTGAAACCACAGCTGACACTAGCTTGCATGGTCTGGGGTCTGAAGCATTTTGGCAGTGCGAAGAGGCATATCCAGAAGATATTATGGGGCAGCCCAAGCAATTTCTTGGGAAAAGCACATGGATGAAAACAGATTGTCTGAAGGAAGGAAGGACATTCCACTGTGCCATCCAGTGTGCATAACACCTCCGCCAGTATTGCCACAATTCATATTATACTCCCCCACCCTAAAGTTTTTCATAGATGTGATCCGGGTGTGTATATCTACACTGCTCATCTTGTTTGTACAGAA